>NC_058520.1:390474992-391872492 GCF_904849725.1 Hordeum vulgare subsp. vulgare
TATGTTGGGGATATTCATGAACCTCGTCCACGTGACTTGGAAGCTTTCATCAATACTATTGATGTAGGAGAGGAGAGAGGAGTGTCTTGCGCTAGAGCTGCTAGCATACATTTTCCCATGCTTCGTTACTTCTCATTATTCGTGGGAAAATGTTTGATTGGCCGTGGGAAAGCTGGAGCCCTTAGCTCTCCAGATCATGCGGTTTTGCATGAAGCCCTTTATAATGATAAAACTTATAGCTTGGGCGCTATAGTAGCTCAACGGTTGAACACGAACCTTTCTAAAGGCGTTGTCTATGGAGGTATCTATGCTATTCGTCTTGCTAGACATTTTGAGATACCTATTAGACTGGACGAGGAAGAAGAGATTCTTCTTCCTGAGAGATATGTAGATTATGATAGCATGGTTTGCCATGACTTTCTTGATAGAGATATAAATAGAAGGATGATTTATAACATGGTATTTAGTCAGGGTACTCGTGAGACTATTACTTTGCCTGATCCTACTTTGTTCAATCTTCATACAGGCAGGTACATTATTATGCCCTCGGACATCTATGCATATTGGAGCATAGCCCAGCGACAAGTGCCCGTGCCCGAGCCACCAGTCGGGTACCAGACGCCAGTTTATCAGTGCGAGCCAGAGGAGCTCACACAGCAGTGGCACCCTCAGTACACTCCGGATTACCCCAGAGCTGGTTATTTCCCTCCTTGGGAGTAGACCAACTTAGGCCAAAAGCCTAAGCTTGGGGGAGTATGTGTTTCTCACCGACTTTATATTCTTGCTTATGCTTTCACTTTGTTAGTCGGTGTTCACACTTTTCCACTGTATCATCCATGCTAGTTTATTTGTTTTTCTCGTTTTCTTTTCGTGTGTTTGTTTGGTTTGAGAAAACCCAAAAATATTTTCTTGTTCTTCTTTTGCTTGTTGGGCGCTTTCCCGTGTAAATAGTTTTCTTTTTGTTTGGGTCAAAGTAGAAGACCATGGTTACAATGTTTAGTGGCTCTCGCATGCTTATCTGTTAATCTGTCAAAGATCCATATTACTTTGTCTTCTGCTTTGTGTTTGCTTGCAGATTCCAGCTTAGTCCAATGCACGAGCACTCTTATTATTGTTCACATCATTCGGTCGTGCAAGTGAAAGGCAATAATGATGATATATGATGAAGTGACTGAGGCTGGAAAAGCTGGTATGAACTCGATCTATTTTGTTTTTGTAAATATGACTAGCTCATCGTTCCTGATTCAGCTTTGTTGAGAGAGAAACATGTTTGCAATGACAACTTAGATATCATAGTTTCTGATGCCATGCTTAATTAGCTAGGAGCTTATAATGGCTTGTCTTGGATGCCAACATGAATTTTGAGATGATTATGATGTAGTATGATAGGATGGTATCCTCCTTTGAATGATTCAAGTGGCTTGACTTGGCACATCTTCACGCATGTAGTTGAAACAAAATCAACATAGCCTCTATGATATTCATGTTCATGGTGATTTACGTCCTACTCATGCCTGCACTCAATGTTGGTTAATCTCAATGCATTTTGATGATTGTTGTCGCTCTCTAGTTGGTCGCTTCCTAGTCTTTTGCTAGCCTTGACTTGTACTAAGCGGGAATACTGCTTGTGCATCCACTTCCATAAACCCAAAGTTGTTCCATATGAGTCCACCATACCTACCTATATGCGGTATCTACCTGCCGTTCCAAGTAAATTTGCATGTGCCACTCTCTAAATCTTCAAGAAATAATGTGTTTTGCATGCCGGAACCGCTCATGTGGTGACAAGGGGCGATCAGTATCTTCCATGCTAGGCGTGTTATCCTTGATATGTGTTTATTCACTATCATTCACGAGAAAGGCGCCGGTAATTGGAATGCCCAGTTCCATGCTCAAATCGAAAAGATAATTGCAAACAAAACTCCCCTGGATTGATGTTGGTATGGACGTCACCCAAGTATTCGGCTAGTCGTGGAGTGTGATTGATTGGTGGTAGGGGAGTCAAAACTTTACTTTTCTATTTGGGAACCGCCTATAGCATGTGTAGCGTGGAAGATGGTGAAAACTCTTGGTTATTGCATTGACAATGAAAGCATGCCACCCAAAATTATTATCTTTGTTTTAAAATCTTGAGCTCTGGCACCTCTGCAAATCAACGCTTCCCTCTGCGAAGGGCCTATCTATTTATGTTTCTGTTGAGTCATCCTCTTCGTATAAAAGCACCAATTAGAGAGCACCTCTGTCATTTTTATGCTTTGCTTTTAATTCGTGTTGAGTATGACTGTGACTGGATCTTCTTTGCCATGAATTACAATGTTTAGTCAGCCCTTGGTCTTTGAAGGTGCTCTGCATTTATGTTTTGCGGTCTCAGAAAGAGCTAGCGAGATACCATATGTTCGTACTGCTTCATGATTGTTTTGATTGAAGTGTTGACGTTTGAAACTTACCATTATTGCTCGCTAGTTGATTCTGCCATTGATATGAGTTTACCGTGAGACCTAGATGTCATTTGCTTATGTGGTTAGCTTGTGATCTTGGTGAAATTCTGGTTATGAGTTAGACATAGTTGCAACAACAAGATCAAATAGAGTTCGTAAAAGTTTTTATTTTGTCTCTTTCAGTTTGTCAACTGAATTTCTTGAGGACAAGCAAGGCTTTAAGCTTGGGGGAGTTGATACGTCCCCGTCGTATTTACTTTTCCGAACTCTTTTGCTCTTGTTTTGGACTCTAATTTTCATGATTTGAATGGAACTAACCCGGAACAACGTTGTTTTTAGCAGAATTGCCATGGTGTTGTTTTTGCACAGAAATAAAAGTTCTCGGAATGACCTGGAAATTTACGGGGATTTTTTGTGGAATATATAAAAAATACTGCCGCAAGAATCAATCGGAGGAGCGGAGCTGAGAGCCCACAAGCCCACCAGGCCCGGGCCCCCATGGCCGCGCCTCGCAGTCTTGTGGGACCCACGAAGCTCCACCGCCTCCAATATCAGCTCTATTTAGTCCCTTTCGTCCGAAAAAAAATCAAGGATAAGAGTTCATCACGTTTTATGATACGGAGGCGCCACCACCTCCTGTTCTTCCTCTGGAGGGCAGATCTGGAGTCCGTTCTGGGCTCAGGAGAGGGGAGATCGTCGCCATCGTCATCACCAACCTTCCTTCATCGCCAATTCCATGATGCTCTTCACCGTTCGTGAGTAATCTCATCGTAGGGTTGCTGGGCGGCGATGGGTTGGATGAGATCTATCTTGTAATCGAGTTAGTTTTGACGGGGATTGATCCCTAGTATCCACTATGTTCTAAGATTGATGTTGCTACTACTTTGCCATGCTTAATGTTTGTCACTAGGGCCCGAGTGCCATGATTTCAGATTTGAACCTATTATGTTGTTGCCAATATATGTGTGTTCTTGATCCTGTCTTGCAAGTTGTAGTCACCTACTATGTGTGATGACCCGGCAACCCCGGAGTGACAATAGCCGGAACTACTCCCGGAGATGACCATAGTATGAGGAGTTCATGTATTCACTAAGTGTTAATGCGTTGGTCCGGTTCTTTATTAAAAGGAGAACCTTAATATCCCGTAGTTTCCATTACGACCCCGCTGCCACGGGAGGGATGGACAATAGATGTCATGCAAGTTCTTTTCCCTAAGCATGTATGACTACCTATGGAATAGATGCCTACATTACATTGACGAACTGGAGCTAGTTACATATCTCTCCGTGTTATAAATGTTGCTTGATGAATAACATCCGGCATAATCATCCATCAACGATCCAATGCCTACGAGTTTTTCCTACTGGTCCTTGCTCTGTTACTTTGTCGCTACTGCTGTCACCGCAGCTACTGTTACTTTGTCGCTACTGCTGTCACTGTTGCTACTGTTACTCTACTGCTACTGCTGTCACTTTGCTGCTACTGATTACCGTTGCTACTATTGCTATCATACTACTCTGCTACTGATACTTTGCTGCAGATACTAAATCTTTCAGGTGTGGTTGAATTGACAACTCAACTGCTAATACTTGAGAATATTCTTTGGCTTCCCCTTGTGTTGAATAAATAAATTTGGGTTGAATACTCTACCCTCGAAAACTGTTGCGATCCCCTATACTTGTGGGTTATCAATGCCCTCTTCCTCCCTGAGCCTAGAGAGAAAGAGTCTGTCTATCTTCATCTTCATCCTCTCCATCGACGGCGCGCCACCCGTCGCCACCAGGCTTCCCAAGCCTCCGTCGCCCGTGGTCATGGCGAGCGGCTCCTCTTCGAAGAAGGGCTCGTCCCACGGAGCTTGGCTAGGCAGTGAGAATTGCGACGGCCACATCGAGGCGCTCCTCCACCGTCGAATGTTGCCATCAGCATCTCTCATGACGGTGTGGATCCTCGACGCCGAGACCGCCCCGATGCCGCGGGACGGAGAGATCGTCGTGTTCGACGAGTAATTCTACAGGGGCTTTGGGCTTCCGGCGAGCACATTCTTCTCCAACTGGCTCGTCTTCTTCGGCCTGCAGCCGCACCACCTGGCGCCGAACGCCATTCTCCAGCTGTCTTCCTTTGTCGTCATGTGCAAGGGCTTTCTGGGGATCGAGCCTCGCCTCGACCTCTAGCAGAGCTTATTCTTCCTCAAGCAGCAGTCCAAGAAGATGGACAGGCCGAGCTGGAGAAACTCGATGGCCCTCGCCCGATGACAACGTGCGGAGCCGCACTGGTGCACCACCGCTTGAAGTGCGGCTTCCCATAGATGCCAGTGCAAGAATCCATCAAGCAGTGGTAGAGAGGCTTCTTCTATGTGAATAACGCTAGCCCCGCACACGACAACCTCAACATGCCTCCATTCGACATCGAGCCTCCAATGGCGAAGTTGAACTGGCAAGCGAAGTATCTGTCGGGACCCCGATCCTAAGCCATAGTAATCTAGCCTGTAACACATCGCATCCCTTTGCGGTCTCACGCACGGTTAACTCCTCGGCTGCAGCCTTACCTTAGCCGGGACCGTTTGCGTCTTTTGACTCACGTATGCAATAGTGTCGCTAGCATTCCAATGTCAAAGAACCCGGATCGACATGTCTAGTCATAAACCAAAGTGGCAGTTCCGCACAAGGACAGGCATAGCTGACCCAACAAAGCAGGTGTCGGTCATCAGCGAATGTAGACGATTCGTAGCAAGCTACAAGTACTCCATTACATCGCGTGACATTTCCCCAAAGAGGACAGACACAACATCTAAGAAGGACACATGCCGGTCAACCAATGTGTCCGGAGCAGTAGCGAACTACCAAGGCTCATTGGATCACAAAGGGGCATTTCCTTGTAAGGAGTGCTACTAAAGTTCACGACTAGGTAATGGAACCCCATACATATCAAGTACGACACACGTACGCATGGCATACCGATATGTATAGATACATCGATGGCATCACAACATAACCATCAACATACAACCTTTATTTAAGAGGCTCGGAAGAGCCACACACATAATATTACACATTAAGGGTCTCACGACCCATAATAGCAGTCATACAATTACAAGCCAGCGGAAGAGTTTTAAACTGTCTGAGTACAGACAGGGCAACTAAAGGCACATGGCCTACCTATACTACAGATCAAACATAGGGCCAGATCGTAGCTGGGACACCAGCTACTCGTCATCGTCGATGTCTACGAAGAACCCTCCATTAGGGTCATTAACAACCTCGGCAACATTTATTAAGCAAACATGAGCACGAAGGTACTCAGCAAGACTTTAGGACAACTAACTACTCATGCAAGGTATCAAAAGGTATTGTGGGGTTTCATGCGGAAAGCCAGCATTTGACTAGTGGGTAGACAACTTGCATTTTGAAATTATTTTTGACAACTTGATTTCTCGCACACGAGTCCACTAACACCACAACAATACACTATCGTGGAATCATTCCGTCTCCGTACGGAAATGCCGTCCACGACACTCACACTTATCTTGACAATTTTATGAGTAGCCATTGAAGTTATCTATGAACAACATATGTCTCCAAGTAGTCCATATCCGCGGACGCGGCTATTCGAATAGATCATAACCCTGCAGGGGTGTACTTCGTCACACACGCTCTCGCCACTTATCGCCATGTGCACGTCATGCACCTCGGCAACCTTCAAGCGGAAGCCCAGCGAGGGAGTCGGCCACGACCGTTAACCACACTAGTACCTAGTCCAGGTTTATCGCCTATCTGAGAGTAACCCGTACGGAAGTCCGGCCGAGGTTTCCGCCACGGCCTCAAACGATGTGCGCAGGGTTCCCAAGCCCACCATCCGGGTGCCACTTGGTACACCGTGCCACTGCCTACCGCATCACGGTCCACCTCTCAGGTCAGCACCATTCACGGCCTCCAGCATTACTATAAACACCAGAAACTACTTGCAACTCCTGGACCGAGTACTACGCGATTAATAGGCCGAGCGGGGTCATATTTCAGGGCCCAGTATGTGGTAGTATCTAGTCTTGGATTACATACACGGAACTCAGTTCCTAAGGACGGTTCCAATGAAACAACCCGCCATGTACTCCTACACAGCCTTTCACCGGTACCTTTACCAAATCAAGTTCAACACACAACCTTTGCTCACCGAACACATTCCACATTTCTGTTCATCTCCCAGATGACAGACCATACACAACTCTAAGCATAGCGTGCATAGCAGGATAAGGCACATCATACCTCAAGCAACTATCAGGTATGCTAGGTTGCAAGGTTCGGCTATTTACTGTGACAAGGTTAGGTCATGCAAAGGAAGTGGGTTCAACTAACGTGGCAAAAGAAGTTGAAGCATTTGATCCTAATGCAATAAATAAATGCAGGAGCAACAACAGGGGATTTATCGGGATGATCAAAAGGGTTGCTTGCCTTGTTGCTCAGAGGAGGAACGATACTCGTCACACGGATATTCGGTGGAATCCGGAGGTGCGGAGCCTACCGAAATAAATGGCAACATTCAATAACAATCATATGCAATCAAAATGATGCATGAGCATGGGATGAGAATGCAAGGTGTTAAGTTATTATAATCAACATGTATTAGGTTTAGAGTTGATTTGAATCACATTCGAATAGCAATTCAAACGGGATATTCTCGGATACCGTTTTAATTGATTCGACCTGATGCTCAGATCAACTTGATGTTAGCATGCATGAAATTTCATGTTATTGTTCTGATTTGTAGGTAGCACAGTGTGTGATCATGGCATTCATATTGAAATTTGAATATTTTCCAAATTCCATTTAAAAAGTAATTATAGGAATTGATTTATTCCTTATTCCACATTTTAGGGTTCTGTAACTTTTTCAAACATGGTTGAAAATAGCATAATCAGAATCCTTGAATTTTTTTGATACTTTTTCATATATAAATTATTTTCATTGGAGTTACAGATTAATTTCTATGATTTTTACAAGTTTTAGCAATTTCCTGGGATTATTTCTATACTGGAAAATGCTTTTATTGCATCAGCATGACATCAGCAGGTCCATCTGGCCGTTGAAAGTCAAACCTGACCAGTGGGACCCACTGGTCAGTCTCTCTGGTCCATTTTAGATTAAGTTTAAACTTAATTAACTGATTAACCTTGCTGGACCCACATGTCAGTGACTGATTAACTTATTTGATTTATTTTTATTAGTTTTAAACTTGCCAGAGGCTGGCCCCACCAGTCAGTAGCTCAGGCCAGCCGAGATCCACCGGCGGCGAGGTCGTCCTCGCCGGCGGGGAGCCTCCGGCGACCACCAGCACGGCGGAGGGCCTCGGAAACGGTGCTCAGTGGGCCAAATGCTGCGCGGAGAGCACCAGAGGAACGACACACCTCCCGCAGCTCCATTTCTGCACTTAGATGGGGCTGAACTGGCCAGAGATGATGCCGGCGACGAGCTTGGTGGCGGCCAAGGCTCGGGCTTCATCGGGGTCTTTGATTCAGAGGAAACTACGCTCGGTTCTTAGCTGCTACAGCATCTACGCGTCGACCTGAAGCTGCTGGTGCCCTCGGAAGGATGAGCTGATCATCGGAAGGCTACCGGCGACGAGCGGCAGCGGCGGTCCTCGTCGGACTCCGGTGAAACTAGAGCTAAAGGAGGGGATCGACGGGAAAAACTTAGGGGAAACGACCGCATGCTCACGGGGAGTGCAGAGCAGGGCTTAGACGGCTCGGGGAAGGCCTGGGGGCGACGAATCGACGGGAGAGGTCCGGCGGCCGGAGGTGGAAGACGATGACGCCGCGGGCGTTGCAGGGCTCGGGGTGGCTTCGGCTTCTGCAGGGAGGACCAGACCAACGAGGCGGAGCTAATGGCGTGCTCTGGGAGGGGATCCTATGGCTAGGGGCACGGACAGCTCGAGCTTTGCTCGGCTCCAATGGCGGCAGCACGGAGGAGGAAGAGATCCGGGAGGAGGGAGAGAGCCGACGCGGGGAATGGATAGGTGAGGCCTCGGGGAGCTTATCCCTGGCCTTGCCAGCACGAGGCGGCGGCCAGGCAGGCGCACAGGTGCGTGGCTGCGTGCCGGAGGAGGCGGCGGCCACCTCCTGCTGCCTACTGGCGGGAGGAAGACGGCAGGGCTTAGATGGGCTGGGCCAGGCTATAGGCGACAGGTAAGGTTTTCTTCCTCCTTTTCTTTTTTTGTTTTGTTAACTAATGTTTTGCTCTTTATTTCAGCTCCAAAAAGGTGGTAAAAATTATTTTAGACACACCTGATTATTTGTTATAATATTCCCATCCATTTCCAAAGTTTTCAACATTTTTGAAAATTTATAGTTTCTGATTTCAAATTTAAAGTTTGAAACGAGTGGCTTTTTCATTAATTTAAAATGCTTAAAGTGTCAAGAAAATAGTTTTCTCCAATGCTCATTTACTTTCATGATTTATCAGAAAGTTTGAACATTTCTTGAGGCCATTTTGGGTTCATTGATTTGAACTAGTTTGAGATTTTCTTTATTTGAGGTAGTGGCTAGGGTTTTGGAGTTTTTCCTTTGCCACTTTGTTGTTCTTGTTGAAAAATCTTAGATGCAAATGCAAAGAAGACATGAGCACAAGGCTAACTTGATTAAGGGTTAGGGATGTGACAACTCACCCCCACTCAAAAGAATCTCGTCCCGAGATTGAGAAGTCGTCGGGAATAACGCCGGATATTCAAGTCGGAGACGATCCTCTCTTTCCCAAGTTGCGTCCTTTTCAGAATGATTTGACCATTGAACTTTAAGAAACTTGAGGTTTCGACGTCGAGTGGTACGCTCAGCTTGATCAAGAATACGCACGGGGTATTCTCGGTATGAAAGGTTATCTTGGAGATCAAGCGTTTCATGGTCCACTTCACGGATAGGATCCAAAAAGCAACGCCTGAGTTGCGAGACGTGGAAAACATCATGAACCTTGGAAAGATGCGGAGGAAGTTCCAACTGGTAGGCAACTTCTCCTTGTTTGGCAAGAATGCGAAAAGGACCAATGTAACGAGGAGCCAACTTGCCCTTGATACCGAAACGATGGGTACCCTTCAAAGGTGTAACCCGAAGGTAAGCCTTCTCGTCAACTTCAAAGGTCACAGCCTTATGATGACAATCATATTGGCTCTTTTGACGAGACTGGGCTGTTTTCAACTTTTCACGAATAATGCGAACCTGCTCTTCTGCATCCTGGATCATATCCGGACCAAAGAGTTGCCTCTCTCCGGTTTCTGACCAATTAAGAGGTGTTCGACATCTTCATCCATAGAGAACTTCAAAAGGGGCTTTGCCCAAGCTCGATTGGTAACTATTGTTATAAGCGAATTCGGCGAATGGAAGACACTTTTCCCAATTCATACCGAACGATATAACACAAGCTCGGAGCATATCTTCTAGGATTTGATTCACTCTTTCTACTTGACCACTTGATTGGGGATGGAAAACAGTGCTAAAAGATAGGTGAGTCCCCATGGCATTCTGAAAACTTTCCCAGAAGAGAGAAGTAAAGATACTCCCACGGTCCGAGTTAATCTCCAGGGGAACACCATGAAGAGACACTATTCGAGAGATATATATAACTCTGCTAGCTGGCTAGCTGTTATACTCTCACGAACAGGGAGAAAATGAGCCACTTTGGAAAGACGGTCAATGACCACAAAGATAGCATTATTTCCTTTCTTGGTCTTGGGAAATCCGGTAATGAAATCCATGCTAACTTTATCCCATTTCCATTCAGGAATAGCTAGAGGTTGAAGGGTGCCAACAGACCTTTGATGTTCTGCCTTAACTCGACGACAAACGTCGCAGTTAGCAACGAACTCAGCAATTTCTCTCTTCATCCTAGTCCACCAGAACCTCTGGCGTAGGTCCTGATACATCTTAGTACTACCGGGATGAATGGTGAGAGGAGAATCATGAGCCTCCTTAAGGATTAACTGCCTTAGATGTGGGTTCTTAGGAACCACTAAACGATTCTGGAAGAACACAACACCTTGATCGTTCATGGAAAATTCTTTAGCGTTTCCGCTAAAAATATTCTCCTTGATCTGTGATATACCCTTGTCATGCTTTTGGCCAGCTATAATTTGATCCTTAAGAGTAGGCTTCGCCACCAGGGTAGAAAGGAATCCTTGAGGAACAATATGAAGATCCAACTTCCGAAAGTCCTCATGGAGATGTGGTTGACCTTGTTGTAGCATCAAATTGTTACAATAAGATTTACGACTTAGCGCATCGGCCATAACATTGGCCTTCCCCGGGGTGTAAGTTATCCCTAAGTCGTAATCCGAGATCAACTCAACCCACCATCTTTGCCTGAGATTCAAATCCGGCTGGGTGAAGATATATTTCAGACTTTGGTGATCAGTGAATATTTCGCAACGATTACCCAGAAGGTAATGTCGCCAGGTTTTTAGTGCATGGACCATAGCTGCAAGCTCAAGGTCATGTGTGGGATAATTATCCTCATGTGGATGCAACTGTCGAGATGTGTATGCGATCACATGACGTTCATGCATGAGAATGCAACCTAATCCTTGTCGCGAGGCATCGCAATAGATAACAAAGTCCTTAGAAAAATCTGGTGGTAGCAACACAGGTGCGGAAGTCAGGCGTCTTTTCAGTTCCTGAAAACTATGCTCACACTGTGGTGTCCACTCGAACTTTTTATCCTTATTGAGGAGTTCAGTTAGAGGCTTTGCAACCTTGGAGAAATTCTCGACAAAGCGGCGACAATAGCTCGCTAGACCAAGAAAACTCCTAACTTGCTTAACCGATTCAGGTTGAGTCCAATCAAGGACAGCTTGAACTCTCTCGGGATTGACAACAATACCCTTACCAGAGATTACGTGGCCTAGATAGGTCACTTCTGGTAACCAGAATTCACATTTTGAAAATTTGGCATAAAGGCGATGCTCTCGAAGTTTCTTCAATACCAGCCTTAGATGCTCGGCATGTTCTTGTTCATTCTTCGAGTAGATGAGAATATCATCGAGGTATACCACGACGAATTTATCCAAATACTCCATGAAGATTGAGTTCATCAGCCGAGAGAAAGTGGCTGGGGCATTGGTTAAACCGAAGGACATAACGGTGTACTCATATTGGCCATAACGAGTAACAAAAGCCGTTATTGGAATGTCCCCGTTCTTAATCTTGATTTGATGGTATCCCAACCTCAAATCCATTTTGGAGAAGACTGAGGATCCAGCGAGCTGATCGTGCAGGTCATTGATCCTGGGGAGCGGATACTTGTTCTTAATGGTGACCAGATTAACTGGTCGGTAATCTACAACCATCCGATCCGTTCCGTCTTTCTTCTTGACGAAGAGGACGGGACAAGCCCAAGGAGAAGAGCTAGGACGAATGAAACCCTTGTTCAAGGCCTCATCTAATTTCTTCTTAAGTTCGGCTAGCTCCAGGGGTGCCATCTTATAAGGTCTTCTGGCTATTGGGACAGTTCCCGGAACAAGATCTATTACAAACTCTACATCTCTGTCAGGTGGAATTCCTGGCAGTTCCTCTGGAAAAACATCCGGGAAGTCACGGACTACCGGAATGTCTTCAAGTTCCGGAAGAGGGTTGGCATTTAGGGAATAGAGTTGGCATTTGGCAACTCGAGTAGAGACATTTACTATCTCACCCGAGGGATGGGTAAGCTGGACATTTCTAGAATGAGTATCAATCTTGGCATAGTGAGCTGACATCCAGTCCATGCCCAAAATGATATTAATATCCGAAGATTTCAAGGCTATCAATGAGGCTAGAAAAACTAGCCTGTCTACTAGAATTTCATTGTCATAGGTTATCCTAGAGGTTTGCCATTTACTACCAGGGGTTTGGACAACCAATGGGATTGGCATATCACAAAAAGACATGTTATGCAACTGTGCATAACTTTCTGAAATGAAGGAATGAGAAGACACAGTGTCAAAGAGAACGGACGTTGGGTGATGATTAACAACAAGCATACCCAGCATGGCGTCGGGATCCTCTGCAGCTTCTTCTGCTGACACATAGTTCACACGGCCACGTGCAGGAGTTGGCTTCACATAGAAAGCTTTGCCCGACTTGGCCTGCCCGACAGACTTTCCGGGTTGCTTGGCACCCACATTCTGAGGACACTCACGGGAATAGTGCCCTGGTTCTCCACACTTGTAGCATATCACCTGGTTGGCACGTGGTGCGGCATTGTTAGCTGGACCACCATAAGCTTTTGATGGAGGGTTGGCCTGATTCGTCTGAGGCGCCACGTAGGATGGCCTCGGAGTGTATCTTGGCGGCAGAGAACTGTTTGGAACCCACAGCCTGCGTTTTGGAAACATGGAACCAGAAGATGAGCCAAAGTCACGGGAATACTTCCTTGTGGCTTCGAAGTCAGTATGACCAGTCTCGGCACTGATCGCTTTGTTGACCAGGGCTTGAAAACTTGCACACTCATGGAGGCGCAGATCACGACGGAGCTCAGGGCTCAGACCCTTACGGAATCTTGCTTGCTTCTTGGCGTCAGTAGACACCTCCTCTGTTGCATAGCGGGCGAGGTTACCGAACTCGCGGCTATAGGCATCCACAGACAACTTGCCCTGAGTGAAGGCACAGAACTCCTCTCTCTTTCTGTCCATCAGGCCCTCTGGAATATGGTGCAGACGAAAAGCTGCGCTGAAGTCTGCCTATGTGGCTACTGGTTCAGCGGGACGCATAGCTTCAAAATTCTCCCACCATAGATTGGCAGGTCCTTCCAGGAAATACGCCGCGAAGGTCACCTTGTCGGCCTCACACACATTCGCAGAGCGAATCTTGCGTGAGATGCTGCACAGCCAGTCATCAGCGTCGAGGGGATCGATGGAATGATGAAACTTTGGAGGATTCAGCTTCACAAAGTCATTGAGGGACACTGCAGCATTCCTAGGCTGTCGAGCCGTATTCTGCTCAATACGCTCTAGCAGTCGGTTGGTCTCCCTTTTGTTTCTTTCTGCCTCAAGCATCACTTCCACCAGAGAAGGTGGGTGAGGCAGGTCTTCGTGCGACGCTTGACTATCCTCACCTTGCTCATGAGCAGGGGCACGGTTCAACCTGGTGAACACCATCCTGACAAATAAACTCATAGCTTAGACCAATATCATATCAATACTAGCCATGGATTAAGAATGTACTAAACACACGGAATGCGGAAATGAATATCCGAACAGCATGGTAACAAGCAACTGCTATATATACACCAGGGTTCATACACACCCTTACATAGTTCAGTACAACCTTAATCGAAGAGCAAACTACTGAAATTATGAAACTACTCATCAGAGGCTTACAAGCTTCCTATACATTATTTATCTAGGCCTCCGGAATTCATTTCACATTACATGCATACTTCACAAGTCATGCAGGACTGTGAACGTGCGGCTACTACCATACTATCCTTCCGCTCACAGCTCAGGCATCCACATAGAACATCTCATAGAGATTACCTCCATGGCCTTGAAGCTCAACCTGCGGATCAGGAAACACTCTAGCCTGAGATCCCTGGGATCCATAAGGACACGATGTGGCCTTGGTCCCCTGACTGGTGGTAAGAGGGGTCCCCGAAGAGGTGTGACTCCTCCTATAGCTGGCCAGTCAACGTGGGCCGGAAGATGGTTCCTAACAGGGTTCAGCATCTCCATCTCTCCATACCCTGTCTGGACTACCGGTGCCAGCTGCGTCAAAGCTGTCCACAGACGGGCACGGGTAGCATAAAGCTCCATACGGAGAGCACGAGCATCCCTGTCTCTATTCTCTAGCATCTCAACAGTGGACGGCAGAAGTGGATCCTCCATAGAAGAATCAAAATAGACTCCACTGAGGTATCCCTCTTCACCAGGCTGAGAGGCCGGAACATAGCAGAACTCTGAATTCTGCAGCAGTGCATGTCTCGCTCTCATAATGGTTAGCATTGAGTAGGCAGCATCTTGTACTGCCATGTCAACAGTGACTCCCAACCCATAGGACCAATGGATTGGCTCGTCAGCTGCAGGGTAATCTGGAAATACCCTAACAGTGCAGATGTACTGGCTCTGGTTGAGTCTCGGTACTGTTCCTCTACCGTGTACTCGGGGTACTAGCGGTAACCGCACACCGACATCACCCTGACCAGCATGGCCGTATGACCCGGCACATCAATGCACCTGGTCAGACGTACCACCTGACAAGAAGGACAGCCAGGGATCTGTAAATAGAGAATAATGCAAAAGCATTAGAGCTCCGAATGCAAAATTGGGCAGCATAACGGCTGTAAATGCTCACTATCAAGTTCAAATCTCTGATCATCAACTTACTTCCTTTTTCCTAGGAATAGAAGAAACCCAATATCTCTCGACCCGTAGTCCTATAAGCTACCGATCGGAAACACGAGCCTAGGAGAAGATGGGTAACCTAGTCCTTAATTCCCGCAGAAAAGACGAGGATGACCAGAATAGAAAAACTTGAGGAGAGAACAAGAGTCTTACGTTCCCTTCCACAAACAATTCCCTTATATATAACTAAAGCAATTCTAGACTCAACTTCGACCAGTTTGGCTTAGTAATCCTACAGTCAGTCAGGCTCTGATACCAACGCTGTCGGGACCCCGATCCTAAGCCATGGGAATCTAGCCTGTAACACATCGCATCCCTTTGCGGTCTCACACACGGTTAGCTCCTCGGCTGCAGCCTTACCTTAGCCGGGACCGTTTGCGTCTTTTGACTCACGTATGCAATAGTGTCGCTAGCATTCCAATGTCAAAGAACCCGGATCGACATGTCTAGTCATAAACCAAAGTGGCAGTTCCGCACAAGGACAGGCATACCTGACCCAACAAAGCAGGTGTCGGTCATCAGCGAATGTAGACGAGTCCTAGCAAGCTACAAGGACTCCATTACATCGCGTGACATTTCCCCAAAGAGGACAGACACAGCAGCTAAGAAGGACGCATGCCGGTCAACCAATGTGTCCGGAGTAGTAGCGTACTACCAAGGCTCATTGGATCACAAAGGGGCATTTCCTTGTAAGGAGTGCTACTAAAGTTCACGACTAGGTAATGGAACCCCATACATATCAAGTACGACACACGTACGCATGGCATACCGATATGTATAGATACATCGATGGCATCACAACATAACCATAAACATACAACCTTTATTTAAGAGGCTCGGAAGAGCCACACACATAATATTACACATTAAGGGTCTCACGACCCATAATAGCAGTCATACAATTACAAGCCAGCGGAAGAGTTTTAAAGTGTCTGAGTACAGACAGGGCAACTAAAGGCACATGGCCTGACTATACTACAGATTCAACGTAGGGCCAGATCGTAGCTGGGACACCAGCTACTCGTCGTCGTCGATGTCTACGAAGAACCCTCCATTAGGGTCATTAACAGCCTCTACAACATTTATTAAGTAAACATGAGCACGAAGGTACTCAGCAAGACTTTAGGACAACTAACTACTCATGCAAGGTATCAAAAGGTATTGTGGGGTTTCATGCGGAAAGCGAGCATTTGACTAGTGGGTAGACAACTTGCATTTTGAAATTATTTTTGACAACTTGATTTCTCGCACACGAGTCCACTAACACCACAACAATACACTATCGTGGAATCATTCCGTCTCCGTACGAAAATGCCGTCCATGACACTCACGCTTATCTTGACAATTTTATGAGTAGCCATTGAAGTTATCTATGAACAACATATGTCTCCAAGTAGTCCATATACGCGGACGCGGCTATTCGAATAGATCATAACCCTGCAGGGGTGTACTTCGTCACACTCGCTCTCGCCACTTATCGCCATGTGCACGTCATGCACCTCGGCAACCTTCAAGCGGAAGCCCAGCGAGGGAGTCGGCCACGACCGTTAACCACACTAGTACCTAGTCCAGGTTTATCGCCTATCTGAGAGTAACCCGTACGGAAGTCCGGCCGAGGTTTCTGCCACGGCCTCAAACGATGTGCGCAGGGTTCCTAAGCCCACCATCCGGGTGCCACTTGGTACACCGTGCCACTGCCTACCGCATCACGGTCCACCTCTCAGGTCAGCACCATGCACGGCCTCCAGCATTACTATAAACACCAGAAACTACTTGCAACTCCTGGACCGAGTACTACGCGATTAATAGGCCGAGCGGGGTCATATTTCAGGGCCCAATATGTGGTAGTATCTAGTCTTGGATTACATACACGGAACTCAGTTCCTAAGGACGGTTCCAATGAAACAACCCGCCATGTACTCCTACACAGCCTTTCACCAGTACCTTTACCAAATCAAGTTCAACACAGAACCTTTGCTCACCGAACACATTCCACATTTCTGTTCATCTCCCAGATGACAGATCATACACAACTCTAAGCATAGCATGCATAGCAGGATAGGGCACATCATAGCTGAAGCAACTATCATGTATGCTAGGTTGCAAGGTTCGGCTATTTACTGTGACAAGGTTAGGTCATGCAAAGGAAGTGGGTTCAACTAACATGGCAAAAGCAGTTGACGCACTTGATCCTAATGCAATAAATAAGTGCAGGAGCAAGAACAGGGGATTTATCGGGATGAACAAAAGGGTTGCTTGCCTTGTTGCTCAGAGGAGGAACAATATCCGTCAGACGGATATTCGGTGGAATCCGGGGGTGCGGAGCCTACATTCAATAACAATCATATGCAATCAAAATGATGCATGAGCATGGCATGAGAATGCAAGGTGCTAAGTTATTATAATCAACATGTATTAGGTTTAGAGTTGATTTGAATCACATTCGAATATCAAGTCAAACGGGGTATTCTCGGATACCGTTTTAATTGATTCGACCTGATGCTCTGATCAACTTGATGTTAGCATGCATGAAATGTCATGTTATGGTTCTGATTTTTAGGTAGGACAGTGTGTGATCATGGCATTCATATTGAAATTTGAATATTTTCCAAATTCCATTTAAAAAGTAATTATAGGAATTGATTTATTCCTTATTCCACATTTTAGGGTTCTTTAACTTTTTCAAACATGGTTGAAAATAGAATAATCAGAATCCTTGAATTTTTCTGATACTTTTTCATATATAAATTATGTTCATTGGAGTTACAGATTAATTTCTATGATTTTTACAAGTTTTAGCAATTTCCTGGAATTATTTCTATACTGGAAAATGCTTTTATTGCATCAGCATGACATCAGCAGGTCCATCTGGCCGTTGAAAGTCAAACCTGACCAGTGGGACCCACTGGTCAGTCTCTCTGGTCCATTTTAGATTAAGTTTAAACTTAATTAACTGATTAACCTTGCTGGACCCACATGTCAGTGACTGATTAACTTATTTGATTTATTTTTATTAGTTTTAAACTTGCCAGAGGCTGGCCCCACCAGTCAGTGGCTCAGGCCAGCCGAGATCAACCGTTGGCGAGGTCGTCCTCGTCGGCGGGGAGCCTCCGGCGACCACCAGCACGGCGGAGGGGCTCGGAAACGGTGCTCAGTGGGCCAAATGCTGCGTGGAGAGCACCAGAGGAACGGCACACCTCCCGCAGCTCCATTTCTGCACTTAGATGGGGCTGAACTGGCCGGAGATGACCCGGTGACGAGCTTGGCGGCGGCCAAGGCTCGGGCATCATCGGGGTCTTTGATTCAGAGGAAACTACGCTCGGTTCTTAGCTGCTACAGCATCTACGCGTCGACCTGAAGCTGCTGGTGCCCTCGGAAGGATGAGCTGATCATCGGAGGGCTACCGGCGACGAGCGGCAGCGGCGGTCCTCGTCGGGCTCCGGTGAAACTAGAGCTAAAGGAGGGGATCGACGGGAAAAACTTAGGGGAAACGACCGCATGCTCACGGGGAGTGCAGAGCAGGGCTTAGACGGCTCGGGGAAGGCGTGGGGGCGACGAATCGACGGGAGAGGTCCGACGGCCGGAGGTGGAAGACGATGGCGCCGAGGGCATTGCAGGGCTCGGGGTGGCTTCGGCTTCTGCAGGGAGGACCAGACCGACGAGGCGGAGCTAATGGCGTGCTCTGGGAGGGGATCCTATGGCTAGGGGCACGGGCAGCTCGAGCTTTGCTCGGCTCCAATGGCGGCAGCAGGGAGGAGGAAGAGATCCGGGAGGAGGGAGAGAGCCGACGGCGGGAATGGATAGGTGAGGCCTCGGGGAGCTTATCCCTGGCCTTGCCAGCACGAGGCGGCGGCCAGGCAGGCGCACAGGTGCGTGGCCGCGCCGGAGGAGGCGGCGGCCACCTCCTGCTGCCTACTGGCGGGAGGAAGACGACAGGGCTTAGATGGGCTGGGCCAGGCTATAGTCGACAGGTAAGGTTTTCTTCCTCCTTTTCTTTTTTTGTTTTTTTAACTAATGTTTTGCTATTTATTTCAGCTCCAAAAAGGTGGTAAAAATTATTTTAGACACACCTGATTATTTGTTATAATATTCCCATCCATTTCCAAAGTTTTCAACATTTTTGAAAATTTATAGTTTCTGATTTCAAATTTAAAGTTGGAAACCAGTGGCTTTTGCATTAATTTAAAATGCTTAAAGTGTCAAGAAAATAGTTTTCTCCAATGCTCATTTACTTTCATGATTTATCAGAAAGTTTGAACATTTCTTGAGGCCATTTTGGGTTCATTGATTTGAACTAGTTTGAGATTTTCTTTATTTGAGGTAGTGGCTAGGGTTTTGGAGTTTTTCCTTTGCCACTTTGTTGTTCTTGTTGAAAAATCTTAGATGCAAATGCAAAGAAGACAGGAGCACAAGGCTAACTTGCTTAAGGGTTAGGGATGTGAGAGTATCCGAGACCGATTCCCGAGGTAGCGCAGATTGGCGCCTACCTCGACAGCTTGAAGGGTTACGGCCTCCTGGGTCGTGACCTGCTTACCACTATGGTCTCCTGCGGGATCTTCCCTTTACAGAGGCAGCCCCATCTAGTTTGCCAGATGAGCGGCCGGTATGATCCCTGCCGGACCTCCACCAAGAGCTTCACAGCCAGCGCGGTGGCGCGGAGTGTGAACCAGATTTCCACCGCCCACATGGACGATGGTGGGAACTCGGAGTGGGGGCTGGCCCCTTATGACAGGTCCCATCCGCCTCCGATGGTAAGCCCTCTCATTGAGGTTGTTCTTGTTGTTTTACTTGTAGTCGATCATCTTTTTGAGCCGGCCGCCAACTCCATTGCACAGATGTTTGAGAAGCTGCACGCACTCAACCCGCCTGCCCCCGACGTGGTGACGTCTGACACCTCAGAGATCGAGGACGAGGGCATGATCAAGTCTCGCTTTGCCACCTCCGAAGGTTCGGAGGATGCACTAGAGTCGGAGGGCACGGAGCCGTCTGGTGAGCATCTGAAGCCCTCCATTGTTGATTGGACGGATGAGGACGAGACACCTCTCTCCTTATCTGATGCAGCCTTCGCGGAAGACTCCGATGAGGTGGAGGAGGTCACCAGCCCACCCCTGATGCGCAGTCGCCGCAATGTGGTTGAGATGGCCGGTCTTGGCGAGGCGGCCTGGAGGAAAGGCAAGGGTGCCACAGCTTCCAGGCCGGCTCCCAAGCGAGTCGCGACAAGTCCTCTAGCCGGAGCATGAGCAGGCGGTGCTAAGAAGCGCCGTGCTGGTGCCGGCAGGAGGCAGGTGCCCATCGTCGCGGGGTAAGGGTTCCCTTTCATTCTTTTTGCTTTGTCTTGTGTGAAGACATGTTCCTCAAAGCGCTACTTGGAAAGGAGGTGGAGGACATAGAGGATGATACCGCCTCCGCTGTTGAGCGAGCCGGCTGGGAGGCGGCTGACGCTGCCCAGAAGGAAATTATAGAACAATCCGCCCGCTGCTGGGAGGTGGCAGCGGAGAAGATGGCCGAAGGCCGGTCTCGGCGCAGCCGGCCCGAGAAGCCTGCGGAGAGGCGTACGAAGGATAGACATGACCCCTGCACACGTGCTCGCATGGAGGAGCCAGCTAGTGAGGCGGCCCCGAGGCATACCCGGAGTGCCGAGGCGGCCACGTCGTCCGAGTCAGACGCCTCTGCACCAGTGGACCTCGAGGAGATCCCTGAGTCGCCGGAGGCTGAGGCGGCGGCCGACGCACCGGAGCTGAACCTGGACGCGCCGGAGGCGGCTATGGGTGCGCCAGAGGTGGTCATGGACGCACCGGACGCGGCCTATCCTCCTCCTGCTGTGGAGACGGCGCCAGCTGTGACGTCAGCGGAGCCGGCTACCAAACCGATGCATGGAGACGGCACCATCGTCGTCTCCAATCGTGGCCTGACTGCTCTAGGAGCCGGCCATAGAGCCGGGAGCCGGCCCATGAAGGCTTGGCGAGCGGCCAACCTTGAGCGCCAGACGCTGCCTGCAGGCACCATACTCCAAGGCGTCCCGAAGCTGGTATCGCTGTTTGCCAACAGCCCGTACAAGGTGGAGCAGGCAGCCCGCGTGGCGGGCAGCGATCTGGAGCGTCTGCAGGAGCGCACCAGGGTAAGTGCTTCATCTTTTGCCTTCTCTTTGTCTTGGTTTTTCATTTTTTTTTCTTCTTCTACTTGAATCAGTGGGGGCGCGCCAGCTCAGCCACTGGGTGTAGCCCCCAAGAATCGGGCCGGCCAAGCATTGGCCGGGCTGAATCTCCTCGAGCTTATCTCTTGCTTTGCTTTTTTAGTGAGGGCGCGCTAGCGCACCCACTGGGTGTAGCCCCCAAGAATCGGGCTGGTTATGAATTAACCACGCCGAATCTTACTTTGCTTTGCTTGTAGGATCTATATGATGCCCAGGTGCAGGCATATAACATCCTGCGAGCTCAGAACCAGGCGGCTGATGACCACGTTGCCGAACTTCAGGCCCGATAGGGTGAGGTCGTCGTGGAGCAGAACACCCTGCGCAAGGCGGACGGCCGGCTCCAGCAGCAGCTGACTCTTCTCAAGACGAAGAAGAAGGATCTCGAGGCGTCCTGCCATGCTGAGCAGGAGCAGTTGTGCGCCTCCCTGCAGGAGAATGACAACTCCCATGCTGCCGACATAGAGCCTCTTGACACGGTTCATCTCAAGGAGATGAAGCTCAAGGACGCTGCCTTGAAGGAGAAGGAGGAAGCCCTGATCCAGAGGTAGGCGCAGCTGGCCAAGGCGCTGGACACATCCACGGCCCTCGAGGAAGAAGTCTCCCGCATCACTCAAGCAAGCAAGGTGCGGGAGCTCGAGGCCCCGCAGAGTGCTCACGAGACTGACGGCCACTTCGACCGTGAGTCGTCTTTGTTTTGTCTTGAATTTTCTTCTTTGCCGCCTCCTCTTCTTACTCTTCTTTGCGCCCCTTCCCCTATCTCAGGTCTCTTCCCTGAGACACGGGACGTAGCCGAGACAGCCGTTGAGGTGAGCCGCGAGGAGCGTCGCGTGGCCGGGTAGGAGGTAGACGTCGCTTCCGGTTGGAGCGTGGAGGAGATCGGCAGGGGCCTCAGAACCCGCCTGCGTGCCCTGGGCGAGTCCATGGAGCGGCTCCAGGTCACAGGCTTGTCGATGATAAAGGCTCCGTGGCCTCATGCCGTGGAGCCGGCGTCGATGAGCCGGCTCTCCCGCTGGCTTGCGACTGGCGATGATCGTCTTGACGCCTCGCGTGCTTCGGCCGCACGTGTTGGAGCCTACATGGCCCTGCGCTTGGCCAAGTCCTGGTACCGAAACCTGGACTCGGGCAAACTCGTTGCTCAGCGCGACGGCTCGGAGTGGGAGCTGGAGGCCGTGGAGGAGCAGCTGCACATGAGAGCGAGCGACATCGCCTCGTACGCCGCCTGGGATGAGCTCAACTTGGAGCGGGGTGAAGATGGCAACGTGATCCCTAAGGATCTGCACGACCTTTAACCCTATGATGCCGAAGGCAGCTTCGACGAGGCGGCCCGTGAGGTGGAAGACGCCGCATCTAGCGGTGAGGCATATGCCGACTCCGCCAAGGACGGAGCCGAAAGCCCTCATGGAGGAGACGGTGCCACCGCCTCGGGAGCAGCCGGCGATGGTGAAGCCACCACTTCAAGAGTCGTAGCCTGGGTGACAGACGAGGCTGCCGCCCCTTAGCCGGTCTTGTTTGTTTTGGTTGTCTGCAATGAATTGTGAGTCCAACAGTTCCACACACTTGGGGGGTGTAATAAACTTCGGCCGTGGGCCAATGCTTTTGAATGTCTGAATTATGCATTATACTCATAATGCCATGCGTGCTGTTTTATATCTTCATCTTTTGATTCCTGCTTGACTGTGACTGGGTCTGTGACTGGGTCGAGGCTTCTGTCTTTGGGAATATAGGACTTAGCTTTTTCGAAGCCATCAAGACTTAAAGACTCAAAGATAAACCAGCAGAGGCCGACTATAATTGGATCGTAAAAATATCAAACCAACCCGAGCCAGCAACCTTTTTGTAGTCAAGCATTGCATGTATCCGGCCTTACCTAGTGTCCCTCGCTAGCCGGACAGACGGGAACCTGTCTGTAGCTATTACGAGACGGCCAGGGATCGATCCAGCGTACAATATGTGATTTTCTACAACATAAGGAAGCCGTCCGGGCGGGTAGCAAGCCCCCGATCATATTAGAACCGGTCAGGGGACTCACAGAGTGAGTGAAAACTCTAGATATAAATCAAAAATAAGCATATGCGCATGCTCTTTTCATTGCATTCATTATAAATCCGTGAAGAGGAAGAAAGATAGATATGTGCATGCTCTTTCTATGTTTGATACTTGCCTTCTAGCAATAGAATGGGCGAAGCAACGCCGCGTTCCATGGACGTTCCTCTCCTGGCCAGAGTCGTCCCTCTTGCGCTTCCTTGGCTTCTGGGCATCGATCAAGTAGTATGCATTGTTGTGCAATGCTCTACTGATGATGAAGGGTCCCTCCCATGGGGATGAGAGCTTGTGCTGGCCGGCTATGCGCTGGATTCTTCTGAGCACCAAGTCTCCCTCTCTAAAGGAGAGAGGCTTGATCTTCTTGTTGTGGTAGTACCTTAGCTTTTGTTGATAGATTGCCGCCTGGCTCAAGGCTAGGTCCCGTGCCTCCTCGAGGAGATCCACGCCATCTTCTCTTGCCTCCTTCGCCTCCGTTTCCGTGTACAGGGTGACCCAAGGCGAGTCAAACTCGATAACCGTAGGGATGATAGCCTCGGACCCGTATACCAGAAAGAACGGGGTGAAGCCGGTTGACTGGTTGGGCGTGGTGCGAAAACTCCACAGTACCGCCGGCACCTCTTCGATCCAGCAGCCGGCTGACCTGAGAAGTGGTGCCACCAGTCTTGGCTTGATGCCGGTCAGGATTAGGCCGTTGGCCCTCTCCACCTGGTCATTGGACTGTGGGTGTGCCACTGAAGCCAAGTCAAGCCGGACTCCTACCTTGGAGCAGTAGAGCGCCAAAGCGCCCTTGGCGAAGTTAGTGCTGTTGTCGGTGATGATGCTATGGGGGGCGCCATATCGGAAAGAGATGTCCGTGAGGAACCTGACAGCCGTTGGGCCATCAAGCTTCTTGATGGGCCTAGCCTCGATCCACTTGGTAAATTTGTCGATGGCCACCAAGAGGTGAGTCATGCCACCGCGAGCCATCTTGAATGGCCCCACCATGTCCAACCCCCAGACGGCGAAAGGCCATGACAAGGGGATGGTTTTGAGGGCCGAAGGTGGCATGTGGCTCTGCGCCAAAGCGTTGGCATCCCTCGCATTTGTTGACCATGTCCACGGCCTCCTCGAGGGATGTGGGCTAGTAGAATCCATGGCGGAATGCCTTGGCCACCAGGGTTCTAGAGGCGGCATGATGCCCGCACTCCCCCTGGAGAATGTCTCTGAAGATCTCCTGTCCCTTTTCTGATTCGACGCAGCGTTGGAACACGCCAGTCACGCTACGCCGAACCAACTCGCGATTGATGATGGCATAGCCTGCAGATCGGCGCTGGATCTGTCTCGCCTCCGCCTCCTCTTGAGGAAGTTCGCCGCAAAGAAGGAAGGCCAGGATGGGTTGAGCCCATGACGGAGCTGACACAAGGGCTGGCTCCATCTCGACCTGAGTGTCGGGGGCTTCTGCAGCCCCCGCGCTTGATGAAGCAGTCGCGGGCTCGAGACGCTCTGTCTCTGATGCCGTCGTGGCAACCGGCTCACCCTCTACCTCCATGACGTCCACCCACTAGGTGTCGAGACGACAGGATTCGAGGCTTGGCAGAGCCGGATTTGTTCTTGTAGCCGGCGAAGTAGTCGTAGCTGGCGAAATAGTCATAGCCGGTGTCGCAATTGGAGTCGACAGAGCCAGAGCAGCTGGCACAGGAGTTGCGGCCAGCACAGCTGGCGTAACCGACGACACTTGCATCGAGGAATCAGCCGGCATGAAAATTGATGCCCACTCTGGAGACGGCCTGATAGACGGCTTGTGCAGCTGCTCGAGGGAGACGCCGGCAGGGATGGCCTGTCTCATGGAGCCAATCTTAGCCAATGTATCGGCCGCCTTGTTGTCCGCCCTGGGAACGTGGTGAAACTCGCAACCCTCGAAAGGGCCGCCGAGCTATTGGATGAGGAAGCGGTAGCTTCCCATGTTGGCGTCCCTGGCGTCCCATTCGCCAGAAACTTGCTGCACCACGAGGTCTGAGTTGCCGAAGCACAGGAGCCGCCGCATGCCAATCTCCATGGCGAGCCGAAGGCCATGAGCAAGTGCTTCATACTCGACGACGTTGTTGGAGTCGGCGAAGTGAATCTGGAGAGCATACTTGAGCTGGTCTCCTTTCAGAGACGTCAAGATGATGCCGGCTCCCAGACCAAATCCGCCAATGAGTGGAGTCTGGAGGTGGTCGCTCAAACTGGGTTTCAGCCAAGTCGACTAGGAAGTCGGCCACCACCTAAGATTTGATGGCAGTGCGAGGCTCGTATCGGATGTTGTGGTCCGCCATGGAGATGGACCACTTGGCGATCCTGCCAGTCGCGTCACGGTTGCCCATGATTTCTGAAAGTGGGGCGGTGCTCACCACAGTGATGGCATGCTCTTGAAAGTATTGCTCCAACTTCTTTGCGGCAAGGTAAATACCATAACCAATTTTTTGGTAGTGGGGGTAGTTTTGCATGGAGGCGGACAAGACCTCGCCGAGGTAGTAGATAGGGCGTTGCACTAATAGTACCTTTCCCTCCTCCTTGCGTTCAACTAACAGCACTACACTAACCACGCGAGTGGTCGCTGCAATGTATATGAGTATGGGTTCCCTTTCAGCCGACGCTGCCAAGATTGGCAGGCTCGAGATGACCCGCTTGAGGTCACGGAAGGCTTCGTCCGCCTGGTCGTTCCACTCGAACTTTGTCGTCTTCTTCATGAGCTGGTAGAGTGGAAAGGCCTTCTCGCCAAGCCGGCTGACGAACCGGCTAAGGAACGCCAGGCAGCCGGCGAACTTCTGGATGTCTAGGATTCGAGCCGGCTTCACCATCCACTCGATGATGCTGATCTTCTCGGTGTTCGCCTCGATGCCGCGAGCGGACACGGAGATCCCCAAGAGCTTGCCGCCTGGAACTCCAAAGGCACACTTCTCCGGGTTGAGCCGGATCTTGTACTCGCGCAGGTTGGCGAACGTCTCCCGCAGGTCGTCGAGGACGCTGAAGTGCTGCTTGGTCTTGGCGATGATGTCATCCACATAGACGTGGTTGTTTCTGGCAATCTGTGGCAGTAAGCACTGCTGCAAGCAACGTTGGAATGTCGCACCAGCGTTCTTCAGACCGAACGTCATGGTGGTGTAGCAGTAGGCCCCGAAGGGCGTGATGAAGGAGGTCTTCAGGCGATCAGCTGGATCCAGCTTGATTTCATGGTAGCCTGAATAAGCATTCAGAAATGACAGTATTTCGTAGCCGGTAGTGGAGTTGATCACCTGATCTATCCGGGGCAATGCGAAAGGGTCTTTCGGGCATGCCTTATTCAGGCTCGTGTAGTCGATACACATTCGCCATGTGTTGTTTTACTTCAGCACTAGGACTGGATTAGCTAACCAGTCCGGGTGGAAAACCTCCATGATGAAGCTGGTTGCAAGGAGCCGGGCAATCTCTTCTCCAATCGTGCGCCGCTTCCCCTCGGTGAAGCGGCGCAAAGTTTGTTTCACCGACTTTGCATCCGGTCGGACGTGAATTTTTTGCTCGTCGTACTTCCTCGAAACACCCGACATTTCTTTGGGGGACCATGCAAAGATGTCCCGATTCACATAGAGGAAGTCGACGAGCTCGCCTTCCTATTTGGGGTTGAGGCCAGCCCCGATGGTGATGCACTGCTTGGGGTTTTGCAGGGTCGAGTGGCACCTACTTGGTTTCTTTAGCCGGCTTGAAGGAGCCTTCGCCGGCCAACTTGGGTGGAGGAGAAGGGATCGCCGGCTGCTCAGTAGCCTGAGCCACGGGCTAGTCAATCTGTCTCCTCTCCTCAGCAATCACCATGGCGTCGCCCAGGTGGCTGCTGTCCTGTGCACACTCGAGCGACTTCTTCTAGTCGCGAGCAATGGTGATGATGCCCTTTGGACCAGGCATCTTCATTTTTAGGTAGGCGTAGTGGGGGATAGCCATGAACTTGTCTAGAGGTGGTCTGCCCAGCAGCGCGTGATACGGGCTGCTGAGGTCCACCACCTCGAACTATATGGACTCGCGGCGGAAGTGAGCCTTGTCGCCGAAGAGGACGTCCAGCTGGATTTTACCGATCGGCGAGCAGGATTGCCCCAGCAAGATGCCGTGCAAGACAGTGATGGTCGGCAAGACGTCCGTCTCCTTGAGCCCGAGCTTGAGGAGAATGTCGAGGTCGAGGATGTTGATGCTGCTACCGTCGTCGACCAACACCCGGGAAAACCGGCAGGTGAGCCTCTTGGAGGCGAGGGTAGGGTCGAGGACGAGCGCGTATGAGCCTGGGTTGGGCATCACCGCAGGATGGTCGACTCGGCTCCATGTGATGGGCTTTTCAGACCAGTGCATGTATTGGGGAACCGGTGGGACCATGTCATTCACCTCATGCCGTCGCTGGCACAGGCTATGCTTGTCGTCCCCTTCACTGGTGAAGACGACGAATGCTCCGTCTTGTTGGAGGTAGTCGTCGTGGAGACGGCCATCGTCGCGAGGTGGCGCTGGTGGAGCCGGAGCAGGACCGGGAGCCGGAGCTTGAGGCGCAGTCTGTGCACCTGGGGCAGCCGGCAGGCCCTCCCCTTGAGACAATCGTCGTGCAAAGCTGCACTTTCGAAGGGTATAGGTAGAGGATTGTTCCCCAGAATGCATTTTGCAGGGCGCGTCAAGCATCTACTCGAAGGTCTGCTTGGGCTGCCAATTGCCCTTGTTGGGCCGCCTTCGTTGGGAGCCGGCCTAAGTAGCCGGCGCCTAACCCTCTGCTATCCCACAGACAACAGCGCCAGAAATTGACATGTTGACAGAGGTTGGGCTTGCGTTAATTTTTCCCTTGAACAGGAAAGGGTGATGCAGCACAGGAGCAGTAAGTATTTCCCTCAGTTTGAGAACCAAGATATCGATCCAGAAGGAGGGTCTCATCAAGTCCAAAGTACCTGTGCAAACACAAACAAGCTTGCACCCAACGCTTCAAAGGGGTTGTCAATCCCTTCAAGATTGTTTGCAAAGTGAGATCTGAAGGCGGAAAGTGCAACGAAGTAAAAAGTGTGAAGCTGAAAATATGGTGTGGGGTAGACCCTGGGGGCCATAGTGTTCACTAGAGGCTTCTCTCAAGATAGCAAGTGTTACGGTGGGTGAACAAATTACTGTCGAGCAATTGATAGAACCCCGCAAAGTCATGACGATATCTAAGGCACTGATCATACATATAGGCATCACGTCTGAGACAAGTAGACCAATACGTTTTGCATCTACTACTATTACTCCACACATCGACCGCTATCCAGCATGCATCTAGTGTATTGAGTTCATGACGAATAGAGTAACGCTTTAAGCAAGATGGCATGATGTAGAAGGATAATCTCAAACCAATGATGAAAACCCCATCCTTTTACCCTTGATGGCGACAACACGATGTGTGCCTCGCTACCCCTTCTGTCACTGGGTGAGGTCATCGCACAGTATGAACCCAAAACCAAGCAGTTCTCCCATTGCAAGAATCATAGATCTAGTTGACCATACAAAACCCACAACTCGAACAGAATTACAAGGATATGAAATCGTGCATAAGAGAGATCGGAAGAAACTCAAATAAAATTCATAGATAATCTGATCATAAATCCAGAATTCATCAGATCTCGACAAACATACCACTAAAGAAGATTACATCGGATAGATCTCCATGAAGATCATGGAGAACTTTGTATTGAAGATCCAAGAGAGAGAAGAAGCCATCTAGTTACTAGCTATGGACCAGTAGGTCTATGGTGAACTACTCATGCATCATCGGAGAGGTCATGGTGTTGATGGAGAAGCCCTCCGTATCCGAATCCCCCCTCCGGCAGGGCACCGAAACGTGCCCCAGATGGGATCTTGTGGAGACAGAAGCTTGCGGCGGCTGAAAAGTACTTTCGATGATCTCCTTATTTTTTCTGGAATTTATGGGAATATATAGGCGAAAGACCTAGGGAAAGGGCGTCCTAGGGGCCCACAAGCCTGGATGGCGCGGCCTCCCCCCTGGCTGCAGGGTGGGGGCTTGTGAGGCCCCTGAGGCTCCCATTCCTTGGCTCCCAAGATTCTCGATCTTGTTCTGTTCCAGAAAAAATCTTTTCGGGGATTTTCTTCCGTTTGGACTCCGTTTCAAAATCTCCTCTGAAAGGAGTCAAAACCATGAAAAAACAGGAACTGGCACTTGGCACTGAGTTAATAAGTTAGTCCCAAAAAATATATAAAAGGCATGCAAAACATCCAAAGTTTGACAAGATAATAGCATGAAACCATAAAAAAATATAGATACGTTGGAGACGTATCAATCATCCCCAAGCTTAACTCCTGCTCGTCCTCGCGTAGGGAAGTGATAAAGAATGAATTTTTGATGTGGAATGCTACCTAGCATAGTTGTCCTTTGCAACTTCTTTCACGTGGCATGAATGCTCAGATCCGTAAGATTCAAAACAATACTTTGCTATTGACATGAAAACAGTAATACTTCAAGCAAACTAGCAAAGTAATCATGAACTTTCAAAATAAGAAGGCCAAAGAAAGTTATCACTACAAAATCATATAGTCTAGCTATGCTCCATCATCCTCACACAACTAATGTAAATCATGCACAACCCCGGAATTGGCCAAGTAATTGTTTTCGCACTCTTACTTTCTAAAACTTTTTAAAACTATCACGCAATGCATGAGCGCGAACCATGGATATAGCACTATAGGTGGAATAGAGTGTGGTGGTGGTTGTGAGACAAAAAGGAGGAGATGGTCACACTGACTCGGCGTATCAATAGGCTATGGAGATGCCCATTAATAGATATCAATGTGAATGAGTAGGGATTGCCATACAAAGGATGCACTAGAGCTACAAGTATGTGAAAGCTCAAAAGGAAAACTAGTGGGTGTGCATCCAACTTGCTTGCTCACAAAGACCTAGGGCAATTTTGAGGAAGCCCATCATTGGAATATACAAGCCAAGTTATAAAATGAAGATTCCCACTAGCATATGGTAGTGACAAAGCAAGAAGCTCTCAATCATGAAGAGCATGGTGCTATCATGAAGCACAAGTGTGGAAAAGATAGTAGCATTGTCCCTTCTCTCTTTTTCTCTTTGTTTTCATTTGAGCTCTTAGGCCTCTTTTTTTCTTCTTTTTTTTGTTTTTGGGATCTTTGACCTCTATTTTTTATTTCCTCACATGGGACAATGCTCTAATAATGATGATCATCACACTTTTATTTACTCACAACTCAAAGATCACAATGATGATGATTCCATAGGAAATGCCTCCGGCAGTGTACCTGGATGTGCAACGATCTAGCATGGCGTATGACGTTCAAACATCTCGCTAGCTATCTTACGATCATGCAATGGCAATATGAGAGTGACGGCACAAGTCATGAGACGGAACGGTGGGAGTTGCATGGCAATATTTCTCGGAATGGCTATGAAAATGCCATAGTAGGTAGATATGGTGGCTGTTTTGAGGAAGGAATTTGGTGGGTTTGTGTACCGGCGAGAATTGCGCGGCACTAGAGAGGCTAGCAATGGTGGAAGGTGAAAGTGCATCTATACCATGGGCTCACGTTAGTCATGAAGAACTCACATACTTATTGCGAAAGTTTTTATTAGTAATCGAAACAAAGTGCTAAACTCATACTCCGAGGGGAAGGGTTGGTAGGTGTTAACCATCGCGCGATCCTGACCTCAACACAAAGGATGACAATCAATAGATCAATTATGCTCCGACTTCCTAACATAGCGGTTCACCATACGTGCATGCTACGGGAATCACTAACTTCAACACAAGTATTTCTAGATTAATAACACCCTACTAACATAACTCTTAATATTACCGAATCCACGTCTCAAAACTAATTGAGAGCAATCGAAACTTCTCTTTCTACTCAATGCACGTGAAGATGGAGGTTTATGCATCCTCTTTGGGTACCTAGCATATTTGGGACTACTTTCATAGAATGAGCCAACTACCAAATCACGCACCGCCGTGCTCTAAAGATATAAGTGAAGCACAAGAGCAAAAGTATCTAGCTCAAAAGATATAAGTGAAGCATTATGAGCATTCTAGCAAAATCATGATGAGTGCATGTCCCTCTGTCTCACAAAGGTGTGCAGCAAGGATGATTGTGACACAACAAAACGAAAAGACTCCTAAGATACAAGACGCTCCAAGCAAAACACATATCAGGTGGTGAATAAAATATAGCTCCAAGTAATATTACCGATGGATTGAAGACGAAAGAGGGGATGCCTTCCCGGGGCATCCCCAAGCTTAGGCTTTTTGGTGTCCTTGAATTTGTCTTGGAATGCTTGGGCATCCCCAATATTGAGCTCTTTCCACTCCTGATGTCATCGTCCATGAGAACATCATCCAAAACTTGAAAACTTCACAACACAAAACTTAAATAGAAACTTGTGATAACATGAGTACTAGAAAACAAACTGCCACGTCTTTTGGTACTGTATAAAACTTGAATTCTATCTATATTGATGATGGGCTACTGTATTCTCACTTTTCCATGGCTAGTACTCCCCGATACTAACCATAGTTTCATCAAAACAAGCAACCAACTCAACAAAAACAGAATCTGTCAAAAACAGACCAGTCTGTAGCAATCAGTATACTTCGTAGACTTCTGGTACCTCAAAAAATATGAACAATTACGACAGCCTGGGAAAAAAGCATATCAATCAGCAGCAGTAAGAATTGACTCAAAATCTCTTTCTAAATAAAAATGAAAAATCATCTCGTGAGCGAAACGTTTTTGTCTTTTTCCAGCAGGATCGAACAACCATTACAAAGACTAGTCATAAAGGCTTTGCTTGGCTCAAACAAAAAAGAAACAAAAAAAACACAATCACAACAGAATTATGAAACTTCAGACGCAAAAAAACAGAAATAAAAATATAAATTCATTGGGTTGCCTCCCGACAAGCGCTATTGTTTAACGCCCTTAGCTAGGCATAGAAGCGATAGAATCACGTATCGTCGTCTTTGGTGCTCAAACCATAAGTGGCCCTCATCATCTTAAGGTTTTCACATTTCTTACTAGAACATTCACCACTACTTTTAGGAACTAGAACAGACTTGGTGATTTTATTGTGGGAAAAAATTGGAGTATTCTGCACAGCGGCAAAAGCGGAACCCAAGTTGGTTATAACATCCTCTAGTTTGCCAATCCTAGCAGAATCATGACCTAGCTCTTCGTTAACTGTGGGTTCCTTCTCCTTTAAATATTTCAAAATCATTCCCACCTTGGATCCGTACTGAGTGATTTGATTGTGGATCTTTTTATCCAAATTCTCAATGAGTTCAATCGTAGAACTTTATTTTCAATAACGTCCAGCCTACACATCACATGTTCCAGGGTCAAGTTAGTTCCATTAACCAAGAGTGGGGGTGAGCCAACCAAATTTATCACAGCTCCGTAAGAATAAACGGTATGGCTGCCCAAGAAATTTCCACCTATGATGGTGTCAAGAATATACCTATTCCAAGGAGAAACACCCACATAAATATTGGAAAGCAAGACGGTAGTGGATTGCTTATGAGTAGATCTACTCTGAGCGTTGCAAATCCTATACCAAGCGTCTTTTAGGTTTTCTTCATCAATTTGTTTGAAATTGAGGACTTCGCTCTCAGGAGTATCGTTTCAAGTGGTGGATCTAGCCATCAGGATAGACTACCCACACAGACGAGCAGAAAGCAAGCGAGAGAAAAGGGTGAACAAAAAAGGCAAACAAAAAAGGCAAATTGGTGAAGTGGGGGAGAGGAAACCGAGAGGCAACTAGCAAACAAAGTAAATGCAAGATGTGAGTTTGCGACACCTACTTGGATGAGTTCTTGACTTGATCTTCCTCCCCAACAACGGCGCTAGAAATTCTTCTACTATCCCACAGACAACAGCGCCAAAAATTGACACGTTGACAGAGGCTGGGCTTGCATTGGTTTTTCCCTTGAAGAGGAAAGGGTGATGCAGCACAGGAGCAGTAAGTATTTCCCTCAGTTTGAGAACCAAGGTATCATTCCAGAAGGAGGGCCTCGTCAAGTCCAAACTACCTGCGCAAACACAAACAAGGTTGCACCCAACGCTTCAAAGGGGTTGTCAATCCCTTCAAGATTGTTTGCAAAGTGAGATCTGAAGGCGGAAAGTGCAACGAAGTAAAAATTGTGAAGCTGAAAATATGGTGTGGAGTAGACCCTCGGGGGCCATAGTGTTCACTAGAGGCTTCTCTCAAGATAGTAAGTGTTACGGTGGGTGAACAAATTACTGCCAAGCAATTGATAGAACCGCGCAAAGTCATGACGATATCTAAGGCAATGATCGTACATATAGGCATCACGTATGAGACAAGTAGGCCGATACTTTCTGCATCTACTACTATTACTCCACACATCGACCGCTATCCAGCATGCATCTAGTGTATTGAGTTAATGACGAACAGAGTAACCCTTTAAGCAAGATAACATGATGCAGAGGGATAATCTCAAACCAATGATGAAAACCCCATCTTTTTACCCTTGATGGCAACAACACGATGTCTGCCTCGCTAGCCCTTCTGTCACTGGGTGAGGTCACCGAACGGTATGAACCCAAAACCAAGCACTTCTCCCATTGCAAGAATCATATATCTAGTTGGCAAGACAAAACCCACAACCCGAAGAGAATTACAAGGATATGAACTCATGCATAAGAGAGATCAGAAGAAACTCAAATAAGATTCATAGATAATCTGATCATAAATTCAGAATTCATCGGATCTCGACAAACACACCACAAAAGAAGATTACATCGGATAGATCTCCCTGAAGATCATGGAGAACTTTGTATTGAAGATCCAAGAGAGAGTAGAAGCCAGCTAGTTACTAGCTATGGACCCGTAGGTCTATGGTGAACTACTTGCACATCGTCGGAGAGGTCATGGTGTTGATGGAGAAGCCCTCCGTATCCGAATCCCCCTCCGGCAGGGCACCAGAACGTGCCCCAGATGGGATCTTGCGGAGACAAAAGCTTGCGGCGGTGGAAAAGTACTTTCGATGATCTCCTGATTTTTTCTGGAATTTATGGGAATATATAGGCGAAAGACCTAGGGGAAAGGGCGTCCAGGGGGCCCACAAGCCTGGATGGCGCGGCCTCCCCCTGGCCACGGGGTGGGGGCTTGTGAGGCTCCTCAGGCTCCCCTGCCTTGGCTCCCAAGCTTCCCGATCTTCTTCCGTTCCAAAAAAAATCTTTTCGGGGATTTTCTTCCGTTTGGACTCCGTTTCAAAATCTCCTCTCAAAGGGGTCAAAAACATGAAAAAAATACAGGAAGTGGCACTTGGCACTGAGTTAATAAGTTAGTCCAAAAAATATATATATAAGGCATGCAAAACATCCAAAGTTTGACAAGATAATAGCATGAACCCATCAAAAATTATAGATACGTTGGAGACGTATCACCCTCCATGTTGGCTACCAACGTGTTGTTGGAGCCCAAATCTAGCTGATCCGCCTTGCGCTTGTTGTTGTTCTGGCCGCCTCGATTGTGTCCAGCTGGCTTAGGAGTAGCCGGCGTGGGGACAGCCTTGTCCGACACGGTCACCTTGACTCGCATCGCGGAGTCGGCCGTGGCGTACTTGTCTGCCTTGGCCATGAGCACTGCCAGAGAGGTGGGCTCGGAGCACATCAGCTTGTGCTTGAGAAGAGTGTCGTCTCGGCAACCGTCGATGAAGTACCGGATGGCATGTACCTCATGCACTCCCACAGAGTAGCTGCGAAGCTCCATCCAGCGCGTGACGTGGTCGCGAAGGGGTTCGTCGGGCCTCTGGACGCACATGGCCAGCTCGCGAGACCGGCCAGGACGCTTGTAGGTGCGAGTGAAGTTGCGGACGAACGCCTCCTCGAAGTCAACCCATGAGTTGACGCTGCCTGCTGGAAAGATGTTAAGCCATGTCCGAGCCAAGTCGACCAACATGAGTGGCACGTAGCGGACTTCTACGCGCTTGTTGCTCGTGGCAATGCCAACGGTGGTGGTGTAGTCGATCAACCAGTCCTCTCGCTTGGCGGTGCCATTATACTTGGGCGTATCCCGAGGCAGGGTGAAGCCTCGGTGAAACAGCTCCCCTTGGATCCGGGGGCCAAAGCAGGCCGGACCGATGGGACCGTCCACCTCCAGAAGAGCTGACTGCACCAGGGCGTTGAGACGCCTGCGGGCTTCGTGGTCGCCCTAGGGAACGCAAGCACCGATCCGAGCCGCGATCGAAAGGGCACCCTGCAAAACTGTGGCATGGGTCCTCCCCGGATGAGGAACCTCATACACTGAGTCGCTCTCGTGATCTCCCCGACGCCTGCTCGACGTATGCTCGCTCTGGCGCTGGGAGTGCTTGTCGTGGCTGCAGTCGCCCTTCCAGCCGGAAGTGCGATGCAAGGAAGATCCTTCGGGGTGCTGATGACTGCTGGGATTGCATCGCACTTCGGGGTTGGGTCCCGGAGACTCTGGTTGGGCTTGACCAGGGTCAAGCCGTGTGTGCTGCTCGTTGGCGGCGTCAAGGAGATCCTTGACCCGCTTCTCCTGGAAGGCGCCCTCTTCTCCCTCCAAACTTGGCATTTCTGCCACGGCCGCCTAAGGCGCCCGCAAGTTGGCTGCAGGAGTCTCTTAGATTTGCTGCTTGCTGCCTAGAATCTCGGCGATGACCCGGCCGCGGCCGCGGACCGAGCCAAGCCGGCTAGGGCCCTCAGAAACCGGAGTGAGGCCGTATGCGGAGTTATACTCGCGCTGTGTGGCCTCCATCCGGCGTTTAGCCGAAGCAATGGCGATGCCCTCCTCTAAGATCTACCTCCGAGCCTCCTCCAGCAAGGCCCGCACGTCGTTAGGGTTTGTGGAGGCGGCGATGGGCGTCATATGCCGGTAAGCACAGCCTGAAGAGTATCAGCGGTGACAGCAGCAGGCTCACCAGCGTCTGCTGACGCCTTGCCATGAGTCGTGCTGGTGCTAGTGCCGATGACCATCACCTCCACGACGTTGGAGACGGTGGCAACATGGCAAGGGGTGAAGAACCCCACAGACGGCAGAGGACCGTCGAAAACGAGTACGTTGCTGGGGTACACGTCGAATGTAGGCGTCTCTGTGATAGAGAGCCTACTGAAGGTGGCGCATGACGCCTCGACGTCGAAGTTCTCGCTGAAGTAGAGAGGACCATCGTTGAGGCGCAGGTTGCTAAAGAGAATGCTGAGGTTCTCCATAGTAGCGACGACGACGCTGGGAGGCGCCTCGTGATTGGACTCCTCGTCCGAATCCGCATGGCGGACAGTGACATCGATCATCATCAGCGTTGCCTCATCAAAGGCAGGCTAACATGTATGCAAATCGGTCCGGACGCGATGCATCCGGTGGTGTAGGGGCGGGGCACCGCCGAGCCGGTAAAGCCAGCCGATGCCACGATCGGCCCCACGTGGGTGCCAAATGTCGGTGAATACTCACAACATAAGCCATGGGTAGGCTAAAGATGGTAGGAACCGAAGTGACACCGGAGGGCACTGGGGGCGAGGTTGGTACAAGCATGGAATGGACGATGTATCCAGGTTCGGGGATTTCCGTAGAGATAATACCCCTAGTCCTGCCAAAGTGTATGATGTATGTGGATGGGATTACAAGTTGCTCCTGGAGGTGTATCGGGGACGAGGAAGGAGGAGCAGCCGGCTCGACTCTGCCTCTTTATATGTGGTTGGTGTGTCTGATAAGTTGACTAACCCTCTGCATGAAGGGGGGCTGGGGGTTTTATAGACGAACCCACCGGCTTACAATATGGATAAAGGGTACAAGAGTGGGACCCGGCTGCCAGCCTCACCGGCTGGCCAGGGGGCCCACGTGGGTCTTGTCTTGTCGCTTGAGGGGCACGCCGGCTGCGAGGTCCCGTTTGGCTGTGGGATCCGCCGACTAGCCAATGAGGCTCTCACGTAAGGTTGACGCGGGACACGTATGGTACGCCCGGCGTCGTCCAGCGAGATTCGTCAGGGGTAGGCAGTACGGCCGCCTCCATTGTTCCCACGGCGAGTGCAGTAATGGAGTGGGAGTTTGATGGGCCGACACAGTCCAGGGTGATGGATCACAGCCAGGGGAGGTCAGCGGCGTGGCCGCCGATGCTGGTACCCGCCGTGCACTCCGATCCAGTACCTTTGCTGACGCGTAGCCACCATTAATCGTAGGGTCTCATCATGACCTGCGATGTGATGTGACTTGAGATCCCCAGCCGGCTAGCCTGCTCGGCTAGCCGGCCTGGGTACGGCCGCCTCGCCCCTAGCCGGGTGGCTTGGCCTAGGCGGGAAGGGGGAGGTAGCCGTCTCGCCTCTAGCCGGCAGGTGCTACCTATCGGCCTGAGAATTGGTCGTCTCTCCCCCAGCCGGCAGGTGCTTCCTCGCCAGCCAGGAGACTTGGACGTCGTTGAGCCTACCCCGGGGTTATCCCCCCCGACAATTGAGGTTGTCATGCTATCTATGCTATTAGTACTAAAGCTACTACCTAGCAATATAGTAAACGCATCTGCAGGCACAAACGTTAGTTTAAAGACAACCCTACGGCTCATGCCGGTTGCCGTAGCATCGACATGCAAGTTGATATTTAACTATTACAATTTACAACATGATCATCTCATACATCCAATATATCATATCATGTCATTGTACATATCACATCACATGCATACCCTGCAAAAACAAGTTAGACGTCCTCTAATTTGTTGTTGCATGTTTTACGTGGCTGCTATAGGTATCTAGTATGATCGCATCTTACTTACACAAATCCACAATGGTGATATGCAAATTGCTATTTAACCTTCTCCAAGGACCGCGTCTATCAAATCCAATTCAACTAAAGTTGAAGAAACAGGCACCCGCCAGTCATCTTTATGCAACAAGTTGCATGGTAGTCGATGAAACCAGTCTCTCATAAGCGTACGAGTAAGGTTGGTCCGGACCACTTCAATCCAACTATACCGCCGAATCGAGAAAAGTCTAAGGAGGGCAGAAAAAATAACATCAACACCCACAAACTCTTTTGTGTTCTACTCGAGATATCATCTACGCCGTTGATATCTCGAGTAGAACACAAAAGAGTTTGTGGGCGTTGATGCTATTTTTTCTGCCCTCCTTAGTCTTTTCTCGATTCGGCTGTATTGTTGGATTGAAGCGGCCCGGACAAACCTTACTCGTACGCTTAGGAGAGAATGGTTTCATCATTTAACATGCAACTTTTTGCATAAAGATGACTGGCGGGCGTCTGTTTCTTCAACTTTAGTTGAATCGGATTTGACCAAGGCGGTCCTGGGAGAAGGTTAAATAGCAATTTGCATATCACCATAGCAGCCACGTAAAACATGCAACAACAAATTAGAGGACGTCTAACTTGTTTTTGCAGGGTATGCATGTGATGTGATATGGCCAAAGACATGATGTGAGATATTGGATGTATGAGATGATCATGTTGTAATAGTTACATATCGACTTGCACGTTGATGCTACGGCAACCATCAGGAGCCATATGGTTGTCTTTAAACTAACGTTTGTGCTTGCAGATGCGTTTACTATATTGATAGGTAGTAGCTTTAGTAGTAAAACCATAGATAGCACAACAACCTCGATGGCGGCACATTGATGGAGATCATGGTGTGGCGCCGGGGATGATGAAGATCATGCCGGTGCTTTGGTGATGGAGATCAAGAAGCACAAGATCATGGCCATATATGGTCACTTATGAATTGCTTGTGATGTTAATCCTTTTATGCACCTTATTTTGCTTAGAACGACGGTAGCATTATAATGTGATCCCTCACTAAAATTTCAAGATAAAATTGTGTTCTCCCCGACTGTGCACCATTCCGATAGTTCGTCATTTTGAGACACGGCGTGATGATCGGGTGTGATAGACTCAACGTTCACATACAACGGGTGCAAAACAGTTGCACACGCGGAACACTCGGGTTAAACTTACCGAGCCTAGCATGTACAGACATGGCCTCGGAACACCAGAGACCGAAAGGTCGAGCATGAATCATATAGTAGATATGATCAACATGGAGATGTTCACCACTAAAACTATACTCAAGCCACGTGATGATCAGACTTGAGTTGGTGAATTTGGATCATGCAAAACTCGAATAACTAGAGGGATGTATATTTGAGTGGGAGTTTATTAGTAATATGATTAGCTAAACTCAATTGCCTTGAACATATTATAAGTAATATTTGCAAAATTTGATGTTGTAGATCAATGGCTCGCGTAGTAGCAATCCTAAATTTCAATACGTTCCTAGAGAAAGCTAAGCTGAAAGATGATGGTAGCAAGTTTGTAGACTTGGCTCGAAATTTGCGGCTTATCCTTCAAGTTGGGCAAAAGAATTATGTTCTTGATGCAGTGCGAGGAGATGAACCACCCGCTACGGCTAACCAAGGTGTTTTAAACGCTGGGCAAGCTCGTAAGGATGACTACTCACTAGTTCAATGTGCAGTTTTGTATGGCTTAGAACGAGGACTTCAACAATGTTTTGAACGTCATGGAGCATATGAGATGTTCCAGGAGTTGAAGTTTATCTTTGAGAAGAATGCCCGGATCGAGAGGTATGAGACCTCCGATAAATTCTATGCTTGCAAAATGGAGGAGAATTTGTCTATCAGTGAACATGTGCTCAAAATGTCTGGGTACTCAAACCGTCTAGATGAGCTGGAGATCGCTCTCCCGCAAGAAGCTATCACTGACAGAATTCTTCAATCACTGCCACCTAACTACAAGAGCTTCGTGTTGAACTATAACATGCAAGGGATGAATAAGTCACCCGGCAAGTTATTTGCGATGCTGAAAGTCGCTCAGTCAGAAATCGAGAAAGAACATCAAGTGTTGATGGTCAATAAGACCACTAGTTTAAGAAGAACGGCAAAGGCAACAAGGGTACTCCAAGAAGAGTGGCAAAACTGTTGCCCCTCTGACAAAGAAACACAAGGATGGGCCTAAGCCGAAAACTGAGTGCTATTATTGCAAGGGGACTGGTCACTGGAAGCGCAACTGCCCCAAGTATCTGGCCGATAAGATGGCGACCAACACCAAACAAGATATATTTTATATACATGTTATTGATGTGTACCTCACCAACTCTCGTAGTAGTGCCTGGGTATTTGATACCGGTTTTGTTGCTCACATTTGCAACTCGAAACAAGAACTGCAGAATAAACGAAGGCTGGCGAAGGATGAAGTGACGATGCGCGTGGGAAATGGTTCCAAGGTTGATGTGATCGCCGTTAGCACGGTCTCACTTCAGTTACAATCGGGATTAGGTATGAACTTAAATAATTGTTATTTAGTGCCTGCGTTGAGCATGAATATTATATCTGGATCTTGTTTATTGCGAGACGGTTACTCATTTAAGTGTGAGAATAATGATTGTTTTATTTATATGAGTAATATCTTTTATGGTCATGCACCCAATGTGATGGGGTTTGTTCATATCGAATCTCGATTGTGATAACACTGATATCCATAACATTGAGATCAAAAGATGTAGAGTTAACAATGATAACGCCACTTTCTCGTGGCACTAACGCTTAGGTCATATTGGTGTTAAGCGCATAACGAAACTCCATGCTGATGAACTTTTGGAGTCACTTGATTTTGAATCACTTGATACGTGTGAATCGTGCCTCATGGGCAAGATGACTAGGAGTCCTTTCTCTGGAACAATGGAGCGTTCAAGTGACTTATTGTAGATTATACTACTGATATGTGTGGACCAATGAACTTTGAGGCACGCGACGAATATCGTTCTTTTCTCACCTTTAGTGACGATTTGAGTAGGTATGGCTATATCTACTTGATGAAGCACAAGTCTGAAACATCTGAAAAGTTTAAGCAATTTCAGAGTGAAGTTTAAAATCATCATAGCAAGAAGATCAAGTTCCTACAATCTGATCGAGGAGGAGAGTATCTGAGTTACGAGTTTGGTGCTCACTTAAGACAATGTGGAATTGTTTTACAGTTGACACCGCCCGGAACACCACAACGTAATGGTGTGTACGAACGTCGTGATCGTACTTTGTTAGATATGGTGCGATCTATGATGTCTCTTACCGATTTGCCATTATCGTTTTGGGGCTATGCATTAGAGACACCTGCATTCACTTTAAATAGGGCACCATCAAAATCCGTTGAGACGACACCATATGAGCTATGGTATGGCAAGAAGCCAAAGTTGTCATTTATTAAAGTTTGGGGATGCGATGCTTATATCGAAAAGCTTCGGCCTGAAAAGCTGGAACCCAAAGTGGAAAAGTGCGTATTCATAGGTTACCCAAAAGATACAGTTGGGTATACCTTATATCTCAGATCCGAGGGCAAAGTGTTTTTTGCTAAGAATGTACTTTTCTTGAGAAAGAGCTTCTCTCAAAATAATTGAGTGGGAGGAAGATAGAACCTGATGAGGTTACAGAACCTCTGCTTCAACAATATGGTGGCGCAGGCAGAAAGAAATTTCTATAGAGGCAACACTGGTTGAAGAGGAAGCTAATCATGATGATCATGAAGCTTCAGATCAAGTTACTGTCGGACCTCGCAGGTCGACAAGAGCACGTACTGCTCCCGAGTGGTACGGGAATCATGTCTTGTCTATCATGTTGTTAGACAACAATGAGCGTGTGAGTTATGGAGAAGCAATGGTGGGCCCAGATTTCAAAAAATGGTTAGAGGCCATGAAATCCAAGATAGGATCTATGTATGGTATTACGTGAAGGTCACAAGGCTATTAAGAAAAAATGGATCTTTAAGAAGAAGACGTACGCAGACGGTAATGTGACTGTTTATAAAGCTCGACTTGTGGCAAAGGGGTTTTCACAAGTTCAAGGAGTTGACTATGATGAGAAATTCTCACCCGTAGCGATGCTTAAGTCCGTCCGAATCATGTTAGCGATAGCTACATTTTTTGATTATGAAATCTGGCATATGGATGTGAAAACGGCGTTCCTTAACGTGTTTCTTAAGGAAGAGTTGTATATGATACAACCCGAAGGTTTTTTCGATCCAGAGAATGCTGATAAAGTATGCAGCTCCAACGATCCATTTATGGACTGGTGCAAGCATCTCGGAGTTGGAATAAGAACTTTGATGAGGTGATCAAGGCGTTTGGGTTTATACATGTTGTAGGAGAAGCTTGTATTTAAAAGGAAGTGAGTGGGAGCTCTGTAGCGTTCCTAATAGTATATGTGGATGACATATTGCTGATTGGACACAATGTGGAGTTTTTGGAGAGCGTAAAGGATTACTTGAACAAAAGTTTTTCAATCAAAGACCTAGGAGAAGTTGCTTACATATTAGGCATTAAGATCTATAGAGATAGATCGAGGCGCATGATAGGACTTTCGCAAAGCACATACCTTGATAAAGTTTTGAAGAAGTTCAAAATGGAACAATCCAAGAAGGGATTCATGCCTGTGTTACAAGGTATAAAGTTGAATTAGACTCAGTGTCCAGTAACTACACAAGATAGAGAAAAGATGAGTGTCGTCCCTATGCTTCAGCCATAGGGTCTATCATGTATGCAATGTTGTGCACAAGACCGGATGTCAGCCTGGGCATAGGTATGGCAGGCAGGTTTCAAAGTGATCCAGGAATGGAACACTGGGCGGCGGTCAAGAATATTTAGAAGTACCTAAAAAGGACTAAGGAAATGTTTCTCGTTTATGGGGGTGACGAAGAGCTCGTCGTAAAGGGTTACATCGATGCAAGCTTTCACACTGATCCGGATGACTCTAAGTCACAAACCGGATACATATATGTTCTTAATGGGGGTGCGGTAAGCTGCTACAGTTACAAGCAAGGCGTCGTAGCTGATTCTACATGCGAAGTGGAGTACATACCAGCCACGGAGGTGGCTAAGGAGGGTGTCTGGATGAAGCAGTTCATGACAGATCTTGGAGTTGCGCCAAGCGCAATAAATCCAATAACTCTGTTTTGTGACAACACTAGTTCCATTGCACTAGCCAAGGAACCAAGGTTTCACAAGAGGACCAGACACATCAAACGATGCTTCAACGTCATCCACGACTATGTCGAAGGAGAGGACATAAATATTTGCAAAGTGCACACGAATTTGAATATTGCAGATTCGCTGACTAAACCTCTACCACGAGCAAAGCATGAACAACACCAGAACTGTATGGGTGTTAGATTCATTACATTGTAAATCACATGAAGATGTGAGACTAGATTATTGACTCCAGTGCAAGTGGGAGACTGTTGGAAATATGCCCTAGAGGCAATAATAAAATAGTTATTATTATATTTCTTGTTTCAAGATAATCCTTTATTATCCATGCTATAACTGTATTGAATGGAAACATAAATGCATGTGTGGATATATAGACAAAACCGTGTCTGTAGTGAGTCTCTCGTTGACTAGCCTTTTGATGAAGGATGGTTAAGGTTTCCAAGTCATAGACAAGTGTTCTCAATTGATGACGGGATCACATCATTAGGAGAATATTGTGATGGACAAGACCCAAACTATGAACGTAGCATATGATCGTGTCATTTTGTTGCTATTGTTTTCTGCATGTCAAGTATTCATTCCTATGACCATGAGATCATGTAACTCACTGACACTTGAGCAATACCTTATGTGTATCAAATGTCGCAACGTTACTGGGTGACAATAATGGTACTCTACAGGCATCTCCGAAGGTGTCCGTTGAGTTAGCATGGATCCAGACTTGTATTTGTCACTCCGTGTGACAGAGAGGTATCTCGGGGACCACTCGGTAATACAACATCACATATAATCCTTGAAAGAAATGTGACTAAAGAGTTAGTCACGGGATCTTGTATTACGGAATGAGTAAAGATACTTGCCGGTAACGAGATTGATATAGGTATAGAGATACCGACGATCAAATCTGGGGCAACTAACATACCAAAGGACAAAGGGAATGGTGTACGGGATTGTATGAATCCTTGGCGTAGAGGTTCAACCGATAAGATTTTCGTAGAATATGTAGGATCCAATATGGACATCCAGGTCCCACTATTCACTACAGGAATCAGCTTATTTGCCGTCAGCCATCACAAACGGCAAAGAGGTACACACCGACGGCAATGATCTTTGTCGTCTGCCACCTGTCGGTGAAGATTCTGCGTCAGCCTACGACGGCATTGTAGCTTCTTTGCCGTCAGCCTAGCCTAAGCGAACGGCAAAGCTCTTTGCCGTCCGTGTCACACACTGAGCAGTCGGCAAAGAGATTGAGACGGCAACCGACAGGGACGCCTCCGTTAGGTCTAAAGGAGGCTTTGCCGTTTGCTTCCCTCCCCCTCTTTGCCGTCTGCTTCTATGGGCCAACACATTGTTGGGCCAGCACCTGTCGGCTTCTTTGCTGTCCGCCCAGTCCTCTTTGTCGTCAGCCCCCCGAGGAGGCGGATGACAAAGAGCCTATATGGGCCAGCTGCTGCTGCTCCCAAGTTGCAGACCTGGGTGCCACATGGCACCTTTGCTGTCAGGCAGCTGACGGCAAACCATTTTCCATCAGCTGGCAGACGGCAAAGAACCCATATTGTCACATTTTTGTTTATTTTTTCTATTTCACATATATGATATATAGGTCACAACACATATATGATATACATATAAAGTTCATCAATGCCATTTGTTCATCAATGTACATCCCATACATTGAAAGAACCAACATATACAAAGTTTCATCCATAGATAGATATACACATAGTTCCACATATATTGTTCATCCATATATACATATACATATAGTTCCACATTGTTCATCAACTTAAATGAAAACTAGAACTAAAGCACTCCAATGCCAGCTTCCATGCATGTAGTACATCCAATCTGCAAAATGGGAATAAGAAAGTCAGAAGAAGAAGAACAACAACATATATATGACAAATAAGCTAAATTGAAGAAGAAAGAGAAGAAGCAAGAAGAGAAGAAGGAGAATAAAACCAAGAAGAAGGAGGAGGAGGAGAAGAAGGAGAAGGAGAAGGAGAAGGAGGAGGAGAAGAAAAGAATAAGAGAAGAAGAAGGAGAAGAAGGAGGAGAAGAAGGAGGAGAGAAGAAGAAGGATAAGAAGGAGGGCTCCTTCTCCTTCTTCTTCTTCCTTCTTTTCATTTCTCCTCTTCTCCTCTTCTTGGAGCTAAATTAGCTAAGTATGTATTTTTGGAGGCTAATTATGTCATTTTAGAGGAAAACAAGCTAAGTATATGATATTAATGAGCTAACCAAGGTTCTTATGCCATTTTGAGCTTATTATGTCTTCTTGGAGCTAAATGGGCTAATTATGTCATTTTGGAGCTAAATGGGCTAAATATGTCATTGTTGGGGAAAATAAGGTAAGGAGAATATGAAAGAGGAGAAGAAATAGGAGGAGGAGGAGGAGAAGAAGAAATCAAGAAGAAGGAGGAGAAGGAGGAGAAGAAGGAAAAGGTCTTCTCCTCCTTCTCCTTCTTCTCCTCCTCCTCTCCTCCTCCTTCTTCTCCTCCTCCTTCTCTTCTTCTTCTCTTATTCTTATTCTTCTTCCTTCTTTTCATTTTTTCCTATTTCTTCTCCTCTTCTCCTATTCTTGGAGCTAAGTTTTCTAATTATCTCGTTTTCGAGCTAAATGGGCTTATTATGTCATTTTGGAGCTAAATGGGCTAATTATGTGATTGTTGGGGAAAACAAGCTAAGGAGAATATGAAAGAGGAGAAGATAGAGGAGGAGGAGGAGGAGAACTAGAAGAAATCAAGAAGAAGGAGAAGGAGGAGGAGAAGGAGGAGAAGAAGGAAAAGGTCTTCTCCTCCTTCTACTTCTCCTCCTCCTCTCCTTCTCCTTCTTCTCCTCCTCCTTCTCCTTCTTCTCTTCTTCTTCTCTTCTTCTTCTTCTTCTTGTTCTTCTTGCTTCTTTTAATTTTTCCTATTTCTTATCCTCTTCTCCTATTCTTGGAGCTAAAATTTCTAATTATGTCTTTTTGGAGCTAAATGGGCTTATTATGTCATTTTGGAGCTAAATGGGCTAAGTATGTCATTGTTGTCAATAGAAATTAGTTGTCAAATAAGTTGTCACTTTGGAGCTAAATGGGATAAGTATGAAAATAAGTTGTCAATAGTAATTAGTTGTCAAATATTTTTAAATAAACGACATAAATTACTTAATAAATATGGTTGAGGAACTTAAATAAACGACATATGATGGACACTCTTCTCTCATGTATGGTGGACACTCCCTCACCGATTTTTCGACCGTCGATGATGGTCGCTACTACTACTTCCCCTAATGCATAAAAAATATCTAGCACAAGAAGAAGGAGGAGAAGCGACCTCCACGACAACTGTCGGCATTCTTCTTCTCTCATATATGGTGGACACTCCCTCACTTGATTTTTCGATCGTCAATGATGGTCGCTATTCCTTCTTCCCCTAGTGCATAACAAATATCTAGCACAAGGAGAAGAAGGAAGAGTGACCCCCACAACAACAGTCGGCATTTTTCTTCTCTCATATATGGTGGAGACTCCCTCACCTGATTTTTCGACCATCGATGATGGTCGCTACTCGTACTTCCCCTAGTGCATAACCAATATCTAGGAGAAGGAGAAGGAGGAGAAGCGACCCCCACGACAACAGTCGGCATTCTTCTTCTCTCATATATGGTGGACACTCCCTCATTGATTAAACTTGTTAATACTAGTTTATAATGACCATTGAAATGAAACTCACCGTGCCAATCGCAGAGAAGACGGGCATCGGCGGAGGGACTTGACCTGCCATGATAAAGATTAAAAGAAATGAGTACAACATAATCACTATCAGGAATAATAATATGTACATATATAATTTAAGTTGTGAATCTTACAAACTAATAATCATCATCAACAAATGCATCATCATCATCACTATCACGCATGTCTTCATGAATGACGTGCTCATCGGGTTCAACGGCATGAAGTTGTGGAAGGCCTTTCTGTAATCGGTCAAGCATTGACACGTCATCCGCATCAGTGACCTCTTCTAGTTCCAGCTCTGTTGGTTCCGGCTCAGGGGTGTAGTCGGATTCATTGTCGCTATCTAGTTCCATGTTCTGGGGTGAAGCACGGCAGTTCTTGAAATGTTTCTTGGAAAGACTTGTTTCTTGGAAGAATTATCCATCATATGTGTCTGGGTTAATGTGAGGTTCATAATCCTGTTCATTTGGGAGAGGTGGTATAACATGTGGCGGCACTTCATAAACAACATACCAACCTTCCAGATTCTTATCAGTTTGGCATGCCCACGGTAGATAGAAAACTTGGGTCGCCTGTTGAGCCATAATATAGACATCGGGAACATCTAAATGGGTGTTTGGATTGATTTCGACTAGTCCTATATGTTCATGAGTCCTTCTAGTCTCCTTCAGCTAGAACCAATAACATTTGAGGACTACGACGTTCGGTGGGTTTTCACCATAGAATTGAAGTTCATAAATTGCTTCAACTCTTCCATAATACTCGATAACACCTTCGCCGATAGCAGAGACACCACAATTTGTAGATTTCCGATCGGGCATAGATAGCTCTTTGCCAAAGGTACGAAAGAGATACCGTTGATGTTGTATTTCTCAAATGAACGGACCTTATAGTCAAAACCATTAGCGGCTTGTCTCAATTCGGCGTCCATAGACTCTGAATTAGCCTACAAGTTTAATATGAAACGATTGTTGCATTAGCTGCAAGTTAGACCAAAAAATCAAATGCTCCATTATTGATAATTACGGTATGTTTGAACCAAGAGATGAAACCGGGATAGCGGCCTCCATGCTCTGTGAGAAGCTCATAGTCTTCGACGGAATCATTTTCGATCACCGCTCCATCCGAGAATTTGGCGACGTATCGGCTGTATGAAATATCCGGGGTTAAGAGCATTTCAAAGGAATTAGAAGTTATGAGAAAATGTGCCGAAAACTTACTCGATGTACGCCCGCACTTCTGTTTGGTTGTTGAAGATATACAACGAAATGTTCCGCCATTCTTTGACATCCAACGTTATTGATTTCGAAGCACCGGCTGGTGCGAGCTTCCCTTTGAATAGGCTGAGGTTGGACCCACCTTTTTAAAGGTCTGCATCATTGTGCCGAGGCTTCGTATTATGCAAATGATGATTTTTGGCTTCGTAGTGTGCTGTCACAAAGTTTGCCACCTCCTCGGTAATGAAAGCCTCAGCCATCGATGCTTCAATTCTACGCTTATTTTTACATTTAGCTCAAAGCGTCTTCTGCATCCTCTCAGTTGCATAGCACCAAAGATTTTGCACGGGGCCACCCAATCTTGCCTCGGTCGGTAGATGTAAAATCAAATGCTGCATTGGATTAAAGAAGCCCGCCGGAAAGATCTTCTCTGACTTGCACAACAACTCCGATGCAAACTCCTCCATGTCATCTACCACGCCAGGCGACAATTCTTTCGCACAAAGAACACGGAAGAAATAGCTCATCTCCGCCAGTACTAGCCATTCATTCATAGGAATAATGCCACGTAACATCACCGACATTACCCGCTCTAGCCATATGTGCCAATCATGACTCCTGAGACCAAAGATTTTTAATTTTTCAAGACTCGCCCCCCTCTTTAGATTCACTGCATACCCATCGGGGAACATCAAGTGCATTTTGACCCACAAGATAATTTCGCTCATAGCAGGCCTTCCAAGATTGAACCAGGCCTTTGGCTTCGACCACTTCTGCTTTCCTTTGCCTTCTCGCATGTTTTGTAACGGTCTATGACATAGTGTCTCTTGATCGACTCTAGCCTTAGTATTATCCTTTGTCTTCCCATCTATGTCGAACAATGTACCAAAAATATCTTGTCCGATATTCATCTCAGTGTGCATCATGTCGATATTGTGTGGAAGCAGGAGGTCTTTGAAGTAAGGCAGATCCGAGAAGCATGGCTTGTGAGTCCATGCGTGTATTGAATTATACCCCTTGAGATACCGTGGACGCTCTAGATCAGGCTCGAGCGCATTTAACTGATCCAGGATCTGTTGGCTTGTCAACGTAGGTGGTGCCAAGTTTTTGGCAACTTTACCTTTGGTAAAGTTCTTCTTGTCTTTTCTGAACTGATGGTCAGGATCCAGGAACTGTTTATGCAAGTCAAAGCAATAATACTTCCGACCCTCCTGCAAGCAATGAAACTGAAGAGCTGCCTCGCATGGGGGCACAGGAACCTTCCATGCACACACCATCCAGAGAATAGCGCCTACGCAGGCAAGTCATGCATAGAATACATGTACCACACATGCATTTTGAAGTTTTGTTTTGTAGCGGCATCGTATGTCTTGACCCCATTATCCCAAGCTTCTTCCAATTCATCCTTAAGCGGCTGCAGGTACAAATTCATATTCTTCCCCGGATAATTGGGCCCTGGAATTAACAACGTTAGAAATATGTTCTTTCTTTGCATAATCTGCCCGGGGGGGAGATTGAGTGGAATGACAAATACAGGACAACAACTGTATTGGGTTGCCGTCATGCCGAAGGGATTAAAACTGTCCGAGGCGACGCAGACTCGAGGATTCCTTGGATCTGTCGCTTTATCCTGATGCAATCCATCGAAATGTTTCCATGCTTCCCCATTCGATGTGTGTACCGCTATCTTATTCCCATCTGCATCTAGTTCGGTTCTTTTGCCCAATTTGTGCCATGTCATCTGTCTGGCTGTCTCTTCGACCATGAAAAGACATTGAAGCCTTGGTATGATTGGCATATACCGAAGAACACTAACTGTGATTTTGGTCAGCCTCTTCTCACCCATACAGTTGTCTACCACAACATACTTGCAAGACTCGCAATTGGGACAATAGTCCAAGTGTGCATACTCCTTCCTAAATAAGACACATCCTTTCTCACATGCATCTATCTTCTCATTGGGCATCTTAAGTACATGAAGTATTTTGTCCGACTAGTACAGGTTAGCAGGCATGACATGGCCTTTTGGTAGGAAGCCTCCAAATAGTGTCATCATCACGTCGTAGCATTCTCTTCCCAAGTTGAACTGAGCCTTCAGAGCCATTACTTGTGCAATTGCATCCAGCTGACAAAGCTTAGTGTACTCATGGAGAGGACATTTTGAAGACTCCAACATTTCATAAAAGGTCTTTGCAGATTCCTCCATCTCATCTTTCGAATCCCGAGCATCATCAAATTCTTGCACCATGTCTCCAATCCCGGTACCATGCTCGTCGGTGCGACGACGGACCACCTCAGCTCTGGTGTGTTGTATAGACTCACCATGAAATGTCCACACCGTATAATTAGGCTTAAAACCCCTCCTCTGCAGATGTTCAATCATTACAGCCTCTATCGTCTTTTTATAGTTGTCGCATCCAGGACAGGGGCAATAGTTTCTTTCCTGGCCATTTGCGAATGCAGCTTTCACAAATTCCTTGGTTTTTAGAACACCCGAGTATGTGTAGATCGGGTTCGTTTTCCCATGCTCTGCTCCGGATCCAACGCAAAATTTCGGCAGCACCTCCCCGCTGTTCTCCTGATACACGTACCCGGAATAAACATAGAGATGTGTATCCGGAGAACAACAGGGAGGCACTGACGAAATTATGCATCGGATCCGGAACAAAGCATATGCGAAAATTAACCCAATATACACATACTCAGGTTGTCCATGGATAACGTTGGACAATTCGAAAGAATCACGGTTATAAATATAAGCAAATGCATGCATATTTATAACTGTAACCCTTTTGAATGGGAGACGCATACTGGTCATGCATAGTGATAAATTAATGTAATTACCTAAATGTAGCAAGTTTTATCAGAAAACCGATCCAAAGTAAATGTAGGGGCGAGGAAGAGATGACATTTGTACTGACCCACGAATGCAGGGGCGGAGCTCATACAACGCACGATGTCGGGGATATACCCCCACAGTGTAACCCGTCTTTAAGTATGACCCGCCAAGGACTTGGCGACTCACCGGCGACTGAGCATTAACCTAGCGGGCGGCTCATAGATTACCCCGTAGGCGACTTAGACAAAAGACGAAGGCCCAAGGCCCGGCGTACACTCTGGCATAAGACGACTCATAGAGAGGCCAGGAGGGCCGAGTCAGAAGAGAAGGCCCAAGAAGAGGAAAGACTCCCACAAGAAGGAAACAAGACCCGGATTAGGATTCAAGAGAGACTATTCCTATTCCTACTCCTAGTAGGACTCTACATGTAAACCTACCCCTTCCACCTATTTAAGGAGGGGTAAGGCGCCCCAAGAGGGAGGAGATTCACAACTTAGGTCTAGACAAGACAAATCATGAGATAGACAAATTAGACACCCATGAGATTAGAGGTACCGAGTCTGCACCCTTGTAATGGAGATCATCATCTTCATCAATGAAACACAAGCATGACGTAGGATTTAACCTCAAGCAGCAAAAGAAAATAAAAGTGGCCCTCAAGGAACCACGAGAGCCGGACTACCTGAGAATTAAGCACGGGTCAAAAGTCCATTATTCACCATCAATCCTATGTCGGCTTATGTCCCAATCAAGTATGGAGATTCTCAAGCTGCCTCTTTGAGTCGACTTAAGACTCGGGGGCTACACAGACATGGCTCGCCAGATCAAATCGGGCTGAATAAATTCAAGAACCCCAGGTCATTGCAGGGAAGATAACCCGTCCCCGAGGGCTATTGCCTCATTGGCGGGCATTTTAAAGTCGCCCAAGAGGACGAGTCGCCACGATCCGCCATTCAAACATGGGTGCTCTGCTTCATTGTCAGGCATTTTAAAGTCGCCCAAGAGGATGAGTCGCCGCGATGCGCCGTTCAAACATGGGTGCCCTGCTTCATTGGCAGGTATTTTAAAGTCGCCCAAGAGGACGAGTCGCCATGATGCGCAGTTCAAACATGGGTGCCCGGCTTAATGGCAAGAATTCATGGTTAAACCTACCTGTCTACGTGATGCTACTCCGAACCCCGTGTACTCCGTTTCATGATAAGTCAATCCATATGGACCATGAACTTATCCAGGTTAAAACATCGATTGGTTGTGACTGTTGTTGGGTAACGTAGCATAAATTCAAAATTTTCCTACGCATATTCAGATCTTCCTATGGAGATACCAGCAACGAGAGAGGGGTAAGAGCATCTTCATACCTTTGAAGATCGCTAAGCGGAAGCGTTGCTAGAACGCGGTTGATGCAGTCGTACTCGCAGCGATTCCGATCTAGTGCCGAACTACGACACCTCCGCGTTCAACACACGTGCAGCCCGGTGACGTCTCCCGCACCTTGATCCAGCAAGGAGGAGGGAGAGGTTGGGGAAGAACTCTAGCAGCACGATGGCGCGGTGTCGATGTAGAGACGAGGTCTCCCAGCAGGGCTTCGCCAAGCACCGGAAGAGAGGAGGAGAAAGAAGAGCAGGGCTGCGCCGAGGGAGAGGGAAAAGTGTGTCTCTCAATGGCCAATACTGCCCGATATATATAGGGGCAGGGGAGAGGGGGTGCCACCCCTAGGGTTCCCACCCTGGGGGTGCAGCAGCCCCCCAGATGGGAGGTGCGGCGGCCAGAGGGGGAGGAGGGGGTGGCGCACCATCTGGTGGGCCTTAGGCCCACCTGGCTTAGGGTTTGCCCCCCCCTTTTCTCTCCCCTGCGCATTGGGCTGAGTGGGGAGGCGCACCAGCCCACCTAGGGGCTGGTTCCCACCCCCACTTGGCCCACCTTACCTCCCGGGGTCGTTGCCCCCCTTCGGTGGTCCCCCGGGGCCACCTCCGGTGGTCCCGGTGGTCCCGGTACGTTACCGGTGATGCCCGAAACACTTCCGGTATCCGAAACCATCCGTCCTATATATCAATCTTTACCTCCGGACCATTCTGGAGCTCCTCGTGACGTCCGGGATCTCATCCGGGACTCCGAACATATTTCAGTAACCTCGTATAACAATTCCCTATAACCCTAGCGTCATCGAACCTTAAGTGTGTAGACCCTACGGGTTCGGGAGACACGCAGACATGACCGCGACACCTCTCTGGCCAATAACCATCAGCGGGGTCTGGATACCCATGGTGGCTCCCACTTGCTCCACGATGATTTCATCGGATGAACCACGATGTCAAGGATTCAATCAATCCCGTATACGATTCCCTTTGTCTATCGGTATAGAACTTGCCCGAGATTCGATCGTCGGTATACCTATACCTTGTTCAATATCGTTACCGGTAAGTCTCTTTACTCGTTCCGTAGCACGTCATCGTGTGACTAACTCCTTAGTCACATTGATCTCATGATGATGTTCTACCGAGTGGGCCCAGAGATACCTCTCCTTCACACGGAGTGACAAATACCGATCTCGATTCGTACCAACCCAACAGACACTTTCGGAGGTACCAGTAGTGCACCTTTGTAGTCACCCAATTACGTTGTGACGTTTGATACACCCAAAGCACTCCTACGGTATCCGGGAGTTGCACAATCTCACGGTCGAAGGAAAAGATACTTGACATTAGAAAAGCTTTAGCATACGAACAATACGATCTAGTGCTATGCTTAGGATTGGGTCTTGTCCATCACATCATTCTCCTAATGATGTGATCCCGTTATCAATGACATCTAATGCCCATGATCACGAAGCCATGATCATCTATTGACTAACGAGCTAGCCAACTAGAGGATTGCTAGGGACACATTGTGATCTATCTATTCACACATGTATTACTGTTTCCTGTTAATACAATTATAGCATGAACAATAGACGATTATCATGAACAAGGAAATATGATAATAACCATTTTATTATTGCCTCTAGGGCATATTTCCAACAGTCTCCGACTTGCACTAGAGTCAATAATCTAGTTACATTGTGATGTATCGAACACGCATAGCATTATGGTGTTGATCATGTTTTGCTCGTGGAAGAGGTTTAGTCAACGGGTCTGCAATATTCAGATCCGTGTGTACTTTACAAATATATATCACTCCACTCTGGACATGGTGCTGGATAGAGTTGTAGCGGCGTTTGATGTGCTTCGTCTTCCGGTGAAACCTGGGCTCCTTGGCTATGGAAATGGCCCCAGTGTTATCATAGAAGAGTGTCATTGGACCCGACGCGCTTGGAACCACTCCAAGGTCGGTGATGAGCTCCTTCATCCAAATTCCTTCCTGAGCTGCTTCTGAAGCAGCTATGTAGTCCACTTCACATGTAGATGCTGCCACGACTTCTTGCTTGCTGCTGCACCAGCTCACTGCCCCACCATTCAACACATATACGTATCCGGTCTGTGACTTAGAGTCATCCGGATCTGTGTCGAAGCTAGCGTCGACGTAACCCTTTATGACGAGCTCTTCGTCACCTCCATAAACGAGAAACATTTCCTTAGTCCTTTTCAGGTACTTAAGGATATTCTTGACCGTTGTCTAGTGTTCCATACCGGGATCACTTTGGTACATCCCTACCAAACTTATGGCAAGGTTTATATCAGGTCTGGTACACAGCATGACATACATTGGAGAGCCCACGGCTGAAGCGTAGGGGACAGAACTCATCTTCTCTGTATCTGCTGCCGTGGTCGGCGACTGAGTCTTACTCAATCTCATACCTTGCAAAACTGGCAAGAACCCTTTCTTTGAGTTTTCCATATTGAACTTCTCCAATATCTTGTCAAGGTATGTACTTTGCGAAAGACCTACGAGGCGTCTCGATCTATCTCCATAGATCTTGATGCCTAATATGTATGCAGCTTCTCCAAGGTCCTTCATTGAAAAACTCTTGTTCAAATAGGACTTTATGCTCTCCAATATCTCTATATTATTCCCCATCAATAATATGTCATCCACATACAGTATGAGGAAAGCTACAGAGCTCCCACTCACTTTCTTGTACAAACAGGCTTCTCCGTAAACCTGTATGAACCCAAACGCTTTAATCACCTCATTAAAGCGAATGTTCCAACTCCGAGATGCTTGCACCAGCCCATAGATGGAGCGCTGGAGCTTGCACACTTTGTTAGCACCCTTAGGGTCGACCAAACCTTCTGGTTGCATCATATACACCTCTTCCTTAAGGTTCCCGTTAAGGAACGCTGTTTTGACGTCCATTTGCCAAATTTCATAATCATAAAAGGAGGCAATTGCTAACATGATTCGGACTGATTTCAGCTTCGCTACAGGAGAGAAAGTCTCTTCGTAGTCAACTCCTTGAATTTCTCGAAAACCCTTTGCGACAAGTCGAGCTTTGTAAACCGTTACATTACCGTTTGCATCAGTCTTCTTCTTGAAGATCCATTTATTTTCTATGGCTCGCCGGTCATCGGGCAAGTCCACCAAAGTCCATACTTTGTTCTCATACGTGGATCCTATCTCGGATTTCATAGCCTCAAGCCATTTGTTGGAATCCGGGCCCGCCATCGCTTCTTCATAGTTCGAAGGTTCACGTTGTCTAACAACATGATTTCCATCACAGGGTTGCCGTACCACTCTGGTGCGGAGCGTGCCCTTGTGGACCTTCGCGGTTCAGTAGTAACTTGATCCGAAGCTTCATGATTATCATCATTAACTTCCTCTTTAGTCGGTGTAGGCGCCACAGGAACAACTTCCCGCGCTGTGCTACTATCCTGTTCGAGAGGGGGTGTAATTACCTCATCAAGTTCTACCTTCCTCCCACTTATTTCTCTCGAGAGAAACTCTTTCTCTAGAAAGGATCCGTTCTTGGCAACAAAGGTTTTACCTTCAGATCTAAGATAGAAGGTATACCCAATAGTTTCCTTAGGGTATCCTATGAATACGCATTTCTCGGCTTTGGGTTCGAGCTTTTCTGGTTGAAGTTTCTTCACATAAGCATCGCAGCCCCAAACTTTAAGAAACGACAACTTAGGTTTCTTGCCAAACCATAGTGTATACGGTGTCGTCTCAACGGATTTAGACGGTGCCCTATTTAAAGTGAATGCTGCAGTTTCTAATGCGTATCCCCAAAATGATAGCGGTAAGTCGGTAAGAGACATCATAGATCGTACCATATCTAATAAAGTGTGATTACAGCGTTCAGACACTCCTTGCGTTGCGGTGTGCCAGGCGTCAGTTGTGAAACGATTCCACACTTCCTTTGGTGTGTGCCAAACTCGTGACTCAAATATTCTCCTCCACGATGAGATCGTAGACATTTAATTTTTCTGTCACGTTGATTCTCAACCTCACTCTGAAATTCCTTGAACTTTTCAAACGTCTCAGATTTGTGCTTCATCAAGTAGATATATCCATACCTACTCAAATCATCGGTGAGAGTGAGAACATAATGATAACCACCGCGAGCTTCAACGTTCATGGGACCACACACATCAGTATGTATTATTTCCAATAAGTCGGTTGCTCTCTCCATTATTCCTGAGAATGGAGTCTTAGTCATCTTTCCCATGAGGCACGGTTCGCATGTCTCAAATGATTCAAAATCAAGAGACTCTAATAGTCCATCAGTATGGAGCTTCTTCATGCACTTAACGCCGATGTGACCAAGGCGGCAGTGCCACAAGTATGTGGGACTATCATTATCAACTTTACATCTTTTCGTACTCACACTATGAATATGTGTAACATCACGATCAAGATTCATCAAGAATAAACCATTCACCAGCGGAGCATGACCATAAAACATATCACTCATATAAATAGAACAACCATTATTCTCTGACTTAAATGAGTAGCCGTCTCGCATTAAGCAAGACCCTGATACAATGTTCATGCTTAAAGCTGGTACTAAATAACAATTATTAAGGTTTAAAACTAATCCCGATGGTAGATGTAGAGGTAGCGTGCCGACGGCGATCACATCGACCTTTGAACCATTCCCGACGTGCATCGTCACCTCGTCCTTGGCCAGTCTCCGCTTATTCCGCAGTTCCTGCTTTGAGTTGCAAATGTGAGCAACAACACCGGTATCAAATACCCAGGAGCTACTACGAGCGCTGGTAAGGTACACATCAATAACATGTATATCACATATACCTTTAACGTTGCCGGCCTTCTTGTCCGCTAAGTATTTGGGGCAGTTCCGCTTCCAGTGACCCTTTCCCTTGCAATAGAAGCACTCAGTCTCAGGCTTGGGTCCGTTCTTTTTCTTCTTCCCGGCATCTGGCTTACCGGACGCGGTAACAGCTTTGCCATCTTTCTTGAAGTTCTTCTTACCCTTGCCTTTCTTGAAACTAGTGTTCTTGTTGACCATCAACACTTGATGCTCTTTCTTGATTTCTACTTCTGCAGACTTGAGAATCGAGTACAACTCGGGAATGCTCTTCTCCATCCCTTGCTTGTTGTAGTTAAGCACAAAGCCTTTGTAGCTTAGTGGGAGAGACTGGAGGATTCTGTCAATTATAGCATCATCCGGAAGTTCGACTCCAAGTGAAGTCAGACGACCGTGTAACCCAGACATTTTGAGTATGTGCTCACTGACAGAACTGTTCTATCTTACAGCTAAAGAACTTGTAGGAGACTTCATATCTCTCGACACGGGCATGAGCTTGAAAAATTAGCTTCAGCTCCTAGAACATCTCATATGCCCCGTGTTGCTCAAAACGCCTTTGGAGCCCTGTTTCTAAACTGTATAACATGCCACACCTAACCAGAGAGTAGTCATCACTCCGCGTTTGCCAGACGTTCAGAATGTCCTGGGCTGCTGTGGGAGCGGGAGGGTCACCTAGCGGCACATCAAGGACATAAGCCTTTTTAGCTGCTTCAAGGATGAGCTTCAAGTTGCGAACCCAGTCCGCATAGTTGCTACCATCATCTTTCAGCTTGTTTTTCTCTAGGAATGCGTTGAAATTGAGGTTGACGTTGGCCATCTACAATATTTATAAAGACAACTTTTAGACTAAGTTCATGACAATTAAGTTCATTTAATCAAATTAAGTATGAACTCCCACTTAAATCGACATCCCTCTAGTCATCTAAGTGATACATGATCCATGTTGACTAACCCGTGTCCAATCATCACGTGAGACGGACTAGTCACCATGGTGAGCAACTGCATGCTGATCGTATTCAACCATACGACTCATGTTCGACCTTTCGGTCTCTTGTATTCGAGGTCATGTCTGTACATGCTAAGCTCGTCGAGTCAACCTAGGTGTTTCGCGTGTGTAAATCTGGCTTACACCCGTTGTATGCGAACGTTAGAATCTATCACACCCGATCATCACGTGGTGCTTCGAGACAACGAACCTTCGCAACGGTGCACATTAGGGGGAATACGTTCTCGAAATTTTAAGAGGGATCATCTTATTATGCTACCGTCGTTTAAAGTAATAAGATGTAAAACATGATAAACATCACAATGCAATCATATAGTGACATGATATGGCCATTATCATCTTTGCTCTTTCGATCTCCATCTTCAGGCATCGCATGATCATCATCGTCACCGGCGTGACACCATGATCTCCATCATCATGATCTCCATCATCGTGTCTCCGTGAAGTCGTCACACCAACTACTACTATCACTACTACTATAGCTAACCGTTAGCAATGAAGTAAAAGTAGTAAGCACATGGCGTTGCATCTCATACAATAAACTAAAACAACTCCTATGGCTCCTGCCGGTTGTCATACTCATCGACATGCAAGTCGTGAAACCTATTACAATAACATGATCATCTCATACATCATACATGCAACATCACAACTTTGGCCATATCACATCACATGTCAAACCCTGCAAAAACAAGTTAGACGTCCTCTAATTGTTGTTGCAAGTTTTACGTGGCTGATTTGGGTTTCTAGCAAGAACACCTTCTTACCTATGTGACAGCCACAACGATGATATGCCAAAGCTATTTACCCTCCATAAGGACCCTTTTCATCAAATCCAATCCGACTAGAGTAGGAGAGACACACACCCGCTAGCCACCTTTATGCACGGTGTGCATGTCTGTCGGTGGAACCAGTCTCACGTAAGCGTACGTGTAAAGTCGGTCTGGGCCACTTCATCCCACAATACCGCCGGAAAAGAATAAGACTAGTAGTGGCAAGAAAATTGACAAATCATCGCCCACAACTTTTGCGTTCTACTCGTGCATAGAATCTACGCATAGAAAACCTCGCTCGGATGCCACTGTTGGGTAACGTAGCATAAATTCAAAACTTTCCTACGCATATTCAGATCTTCCTATGGAGAGACCAGCAACGAGAGACGGGTAAGAGCATCTTCATACCTTTGAAGATCGCTAAGCGGAAGAGTTGCTAGAACGCGGTTGATGGAGTCGTACTCGCAGCGATTCCGATCTAGTGCCGAACTACGGCACCTCCGCGTTCAACACACGTGCAGCCCGGTGACGTCTCCCGCACCTTGATCCAGCAAGGAGGAGGGAGAGGTTGGGGAAGAACTCCAGCAGCACGACGGCGTGGTGTCGATGGAGAGACGAGGTCTCCCGGCAGGGCTTCGCCAAGCACCGGCAGAGAGGAGGAGAAAGAAGAGCAGGGCTGCGCCCAGGGAGAGGAAAAAGTGTGTCTCTCAATGGCCAAAAGTGCCCGATATATATAGGGGAAGGGCAGAGGGGGTGCCACCCCTAGGGTTCCCACCCTGGGGGTGCGGCAGCCCCCCAGATGGGAGGTGCGGCGGCCAGAGGGGGGAGGAGGGGGTGGCGCACCATCTGGTGGGCCTTAGGCCCACCTGGCTTAGGGTTTGCCCCCCCCCCTTTTCTCTCCCCTGCGCATTGGGCTGAGTGGGGAGGCGCACCAGCCCACCTAGGGGCTGGTTCCCACCCCCACTTGGCCCACCTTACCTCCCGGGGTCGTTGCCCCCCTTCGGTTGTCCCCCGGGGCCACCTCCGGTGGTCCCGGTACGTTACAGGTGATGCCCGAAACACTTCCGGTATCCGAAACCCTCCGTCCTATATATCAATCATTACCTCCGGACCATTCCGGAGCTCCTCGTGACGTCCAGGATCTCATCCGGGACTCCGAACATCTTTCGGTAACCTTGTATTACAATTCCCTATAACCCTAGCGTCATCCAACCTTAAGTGTGTAGACCCTACGGGTTCGGGAGACAGGCAGACATGACCGAGACACCTCTCTGGCCAATAACCATCAGCGGGGTCTAGATACCCATGGTGGCTCCCACTTGCTCCACGATGATCTCATCGGATGAACCACGATGTCAAGGATTCAATCAATCCCGTATACGATTCCCTTTGTTTGTCGGTATAGAACTTGCCCGAGATTCGATCGTCGGTATACCTATACCTTGTTCAATCTTGTTACCGGTAAGTCTCTTTACTCGTTCTGTAGCACGTCATCGTGTGACTAACTCCTTAGTCACATTGAGCTCATGATGATGTTCTACCGAGTCGGCCCAGAGATACCTCTCCGTCACACGGAGTGACAAATCCCAATCTCGATTCGTACCAACCCAACAGACACTTTCGGAGGTACCCGTAGTGCACCTTTATAGTCACCCAGTTACGTTGTGACGTTTGATACACCCAAAGCACTCCTACGGTATCCGGGAGTTGCATAATCTCACGGTCGAAGGAAAAGATACTTGACATTAGAAAAGCTTTAGCGTACGAACAATACGATCTAGTGCTATGCTTAGGATTAGGTCTTGTCCATCACATCATTCTCCTAATGATGAGATCCCGTTATCAATGGCATCTAATGCCCATGATCAGGAAACCATGATCATCTATTGACTAACGAGCTAGCCAACTAGAGGCTTGCTAGGGACACATTGTGATCTATCTATTCACACATGTGTTACAGTTTCCTGTTAATACAATTATAGCATGAACAATAGACGATTATCATGAACAAGGAAATATGATAATCACCATTTTATTATTGCCTCTAGGGCATATTTCCAACAAGTGCCGGCTTACAGAAAGCGGGGATACTCCATTTGACATTAAGCCGCCTTCGTGGTCAAACCTGCCTATCTACATGGTGTTACTCCGAACCCCGTGTACTCTCGATATGTCAATCCAGTTGGACCCTGAACTATCTAGGTTAAAACATCAATTGGTCGTGGAGTGCCGGCTTATAGAAAGCGAGGATATTCCATGGGCTATTAAGCCGCCTTCTTTGAAACTTGGTTAAACCTGCCTGTGTGCATGATGCTACTCCAAACCCCGTGTACTCTCGATAAGTCATCCATTTGGCCCTGACTTCCAGGTTTAATATTGATTGGGTAGTGAGGGCCGGTTTACAGAGAGCGAGGGTAAACCAGTCGCTATCAAGCTAGTTTCACTGAAGTAAGATTCAAGTCTCATAAACCAGTACTATTTAGTCATATCCATGCATCATCTTGCATTGCATCATGCATCATACATACATATCATCATACATATCATGTCGGTCTTCAAACCGGGTCAAAGCATAAATTCTTCCAAGTGCAAATAAATCTTTGAATAGCCAATTTGGCTGGATTTTCATCATGGTTTATCATAACTAGTGTTAAATGATTGGGTTTCTAAGCCAGCTCGGAAGAATTGACTATTGCCGAAGAGCTGCCCTATCACATATAATGTCGGGTCATCTAATTGGCTTGCTCTTGGATTTCTTCAACTTGTGCTCTGTAGTAAACTACAACACTTATGGATTTCTCAAACATATGGATTTCTCAAGGATATATTTGTCGGATTACATTGCAAACCACGGTCAAGTATTTCTTTTATCACAAAGGCATCATCGGCTCACAGAGTGGATATGATTTTATTCTACAATGGAAAAAATAGTCCCAAATCACTGCAGGCACACAACCCGACACTTGGGGCTACATTATTCAAATCAAGATTACGTCAAAGTATGAAAGTCCCATGTCGCTGCAAGCATGCACCATGACACTTGGGGGCTAATGCAATCCGCTTTTCAAATCATCACATCATCAACAGACCCGGCTACCTCAAGGAGATAAGCCGACCCTAGGCTATAGGTCGCTCATCATTTTTATAATGACCCGGCCCTTGGGGGCTACACATTGCCGCTCAAGTTTAGATAGTCAGATCTACAAGTCCCTGCTCAATATTACAGAATAACTCGGCCCTTGGGGGCTACATCATATGATGTTTTATTTTCAAAGGAGAAGAACGTGGAAGTCCCAAGTCGCCGCAAACAATCAACCCATCACTTGGGGGCTACACTATTCAGATCATAGTTTCTAAAGTCCCAGGTTGCCGCAGGCAAGACAACCCGGCCCTTGGGGACAACAGCACTAAGTTGTTTCACAAATCATGAGGTTCAAATTGAAGACCCGGCCCATCACACACTGATGACCCGGCCCTTGGGGGCTACAGGTAATATGGATATATCAAAAAATTGTAAAGCACATTTCATTTCGTCATGGAGGTGAAGTATTGGGAGACTAATTCAGCATATTTTTATCTAGTTGAAGCATTGAAAGACCGGCTCAACATCACACGAATTTCTTTATCCCCAATAAGTCGATATAGTCAATTGGAGTTTAGTTGTTTGACGGGGCACCACCAATAATCATGACCCGCCATTAGCAATCATGACCCGCCATTGTCAATCATAAAACGCCCTAGCAAGAGAAGCTGGTTCAACATTGTGTGGATTTCTTATTCCCCAAATTTTCATCAAGCCAAAGCATTGGAGGCTGACTCAATGGCATATGTATTTTATTGCAAAGGACATGTACCAACAAGATGATTGTGAAGACTTCTCGTTAATATGTAGAAGAAACCCGGATTTTTCAAGGAGACACTTCAGTACATCAAGCCGGCCAGAGGAGCAAGCCGGTCCCTTAAGATATTTATATTCTTATTTCAGGAGCTCACCATGAATAAATTCAGGCTAACCTGGGGGCTAATGTCGGGGATATACCCCACAGTGTAACCCGGCTTTAAGTATGACCCGCCAAGGACTTGGCGACTCACCGGCGACTAAGCCGTAACCTAGCGGGCGGCTCATAGATTAAGCCGTAGGCGACTCAAACAAATGACGAAGGCCCAAGGCCAGGCGTACACTCTGGCATAAGGCGACTCATAGAGAGGCCAGGAGGGCCGACTCACAAGAGAAGGCCCAAGAAGAGGAAAGACTCCCACAAGAAGGAAACACGACCTGGATTAGGATTCAAGAGAGACTAGTCCTATTCTTACTCCTAGTAGGACTCTACATGTAAACCTACCCCTTCCACCTATATAAGGAGGGGTAAGGCGCCCCAAGAGGGAGGAGATTCTCAACTTAGGTCTAGACAAGACAAATCATAATATAGACAAATTAGACACCCAGGAGATTAGAGGTACCGAGTCTGCACCCTTGTAATCGAGATCATCATCTTCATCAATGAAACACAAGCAGGACCCTAGGTAAATCCGCGTCTCTTGATTCCCACCAACCTCTCTCAAGCCGCCACATAGCTGCAATGGCCTCACACCTAAGTTCTCTCATGAGGGCATATGCCGTGACAAAACCACGACATACGGGGAGGTCTTCGCACAGCAGACCTCACAGCGACGAGACAACTGTCACATGTAAATCCACCCGATCAACACAAATATTTTTTGTTCATTAATAAAATCAAAAAATATACGACCTAGCACAAATATACGGCATATTAACTGTTGCATGGAGTTTCATGCTGGGGTGTCAAGATGTCGTGTTGGGGCCTCGTGTCAGGGTGTCGGGGCATCGTGCCACGGTGTCATTTTATTCTTCTTCCTCTTTTTCCCTCTTCTTCCTTTTCTTCTTCTTCCATTTCTTCTCCTCCTCCTCCTTCTCCTTCTCCTCCTTCTCCTTCTCCTCCTCCTCCTTCTCCTGCTTCTTCTCTTCTTCTTCATCTTCTTCCTTCTTTTCATTTTTCCTATTTATTATCCTCTTCTCCTCTTCTTCTTCTCCTCCTCCTCCTCCTCCTCTTCTCCTCTTCTTCCTCCTCTTCTTCTTCTTCCTCTCATTTCTATTTCTATTTTTCTTTATCCTCTTCTTCTACTTATTCTTATTTTCTTCTTAACAACTAACCTAACTAACCTAATAAACTTACTAACCTAACTAACCTATGGCGGGGCGGCGCCGGCCGGTGAGGCGATGCGAGGTGGGCGCAGCTAGCGGGGAGGGGGAGGGGCATGCGCTGTCCGGGGAGGGGCACATGGCACATGGGTTCGTTGGACGGGGGCGGGGGTGCGGTCGCCGAAGGTTGGGAATAAAAGATAAGAGTGGGCTGCCTCACTGTCGCCTCGAGGGAGAGGCGAGGAGGCCGGTGAGGGGGGCCGCCGGTGACCGGCGGGGACAAGGTGGCAGGCGGGGGCGCCGGATTCGGCCGGGCGCGACAGGCATGGGGAGAGAGATGCGAGGGGAGGGTGTGAGGGGGCGACGACGGCGGTGTCCGCGTGGGTGGCGGCGGTGGGCGTCGGGGAGAGAGGGGAGTGAGAGTGGGGGTTGGGGCGACGACCGTTAGGGGAGAGAGTGGGTGTGGGGGTGGGGGCGACGGCGGTTAGGGCATATGCCTCTTTGTCGTCCGCCCCCCGACGGCAAAGCGGTAAAAGGCGAACGACTAGGAAAGATGCCGTTAGGGTGAGAGAGTGGGTGCGGGGTGGGCCGCCCCGTGCTCTTTGTCGTCTTCCTGGATGCTTGTTGCCGTCAGCTGGCACACGGACAAGAGCAGACTGATGGCAAATAGTATCTTTGACATCAGTCTGCTCTTTGCCGTCCGGTTTTTGGTAGCTGATGGCAAAGAGTGTCTTTGCCATCAGCCAGCAGACGGCAAAGAAGCAGGAGATGGAAAATTCTCAGATTCCAGTAGTGATTGGATATAGATCGGGGAGTGTCTCACGTCATGTCTGCATAGTTCTCGAACCCGTATGGTGTGCACACTTATGTTTTGGTGATGTTTCATTATCGTTGAGTTACAGGTGCTAGTGACCGAAGTTTTATATGAGTCCCGGATGAGATCCCGGATGTCACGGGGGTTTCCGGAATGGTCTGGAAACGAAGATTGATATATAGGAAGTTGGTATTTGGATTCCGGAAGAATTTCGGGCATTGCCGGGAGTGTATCGGAAGTGACGAATGGGTACGAGGGGCCTACAAGGTGGGCCCACCACTCCCCAAGAGGGGCACGAGGATTTGATGGTGTTGCAATAGATCTTAGTGGGCTGTCTAGTCAACCGAAGAAAGCCCATGAGGTAAAAAGTGGAAAAAACCAAAAGAGGTGGACAACTTGGAGAGGGGTCTTATTCCAAGTAGGATTGGAGGACTCCTCCTCTCTAGCTTCGGGCGAGCCCAAGGAGGTTCTCCTTGGTGCTCAAGGCTAGTCCCTTCCTCCTATATATACTAGAGGTTTTAGGGTTTTTTAGACACAATTTCAGCCACGTGCAACCCTCTCCTCTAGTTCGTAGTTCTTCCTCTATATTGGATTTCTACGATGCTTAGGTGAATCCCTACACGAATAGATGACCACCACCACCTGCGCCCTGTCATGCTGCCAGAGAACTCATGTACTTACCCGTCTCTCCTGCTTGATTAAGAAGGCGGAGTTCGTCATCGAGCTGTACGTGTGATGAACGCGGAGGTGTCATTCGTTCGGTACTAGATCTGGTCGGATCGTGGGACGGCGACGATTTCGATCGCGAAGACGTTCCACTACATGAACCGCGTTTCTCAACGCTTGCCGCTTAGCGATCTACAAGGGTATGTAGATCCGATCTCCCTCTCGTAGATGATCATCACCATGATAGGTCTTCGTGTGCGTAGGAAATTTTGTGGTTCCCATGCAACGTTCCCCAACACCGGGGCCCACCCTGTTGGATTGTGGGCCCCTCAAGGCCCTCCCAACTCCGTTCTCTGGCTTATAAATTCTTACATAACCTAAAAATCCATAGGCAGTCTCGAAACACTTTTTACGCCGCCACAAGTCTTTGTTCCGACGGGAGGCCATCTCGAGCTCTGTTTCGGCACCCTACCGGTGGGGGATCGATCATGGAGGGCCTCTTCATCTACCTTGTTTCCCTCATGATGATGTATGAGTAGTTAAACATATACCTATGGGTCCATGGCTAGTACCTAGATGGCAATCTCTCTCTATTGATCTTCAATACAATGATCATCGCATCTTTCCTTTGATCCACATGATGTAATTCCTTTTGTGCGGTGTATCTATTGGGATCCGATGAATTGTGGGTTTATGTTCAGATTTTTCATGATAAATATTTGAGTCTTCTCTGAATAATTATATGATTCTTATGTGCATGATTATGATAGCTTCGTAATTCTCTCCGATCTATTTAAATAGTTTGGCCAACTAGATTGATATTTCGTCGGTGAGAGAGGTGTCTTGTAGTAGGTTCAATCTGGCGAATTTCTATATGCAATTGACAAAAGGGGGAAGATATGTCATTGTGTTGCTTCTACTAAGGATAAAACGACGGAGTTTATTCATATTGCTTGAGTTTACTTTGTCTACATCATGTCAATGTTCTCCATACATTACTCTGTTTTACTTGATACTCTAGATGCATGCTGGATAACGGTCGATGAGTAGAATAGTAATAGGTGCAGGCAGGAGCCGACCTATTTGTTTATGGACGTGATGCCTATATGCACATGACCATTGCCATGAATATCACATAACTATCCGCTTTTCAGTCAATTGCTCAACAGTAATTTGTTTACCCAACGTATTTTATTTTTCATGAGAGATGCCATTAGGGAAAACTATGCCCCCAGGTATATGCACAACATATTTACAAAAACTTCAATACCTTGCTGCCATTTACTTGTTTTTATTTTATTTTTCTATCTACAATTATCTAGACACCTCACTCGCTTGCAAATAACAAGTACAAGGGGATTGATAACCCTCTTGCCCGCGTTGGGTGTAAGTTGTTTGTTCTTTTATGTGCTACCTCTAAAGACGGTTGTGATCAATATTCCTATTGGTTTGATAAACCTTGTTTTCATAACTGATGGAAATACTTACCCACATTGTGCTGCGAAAACCCGTTCCTCTTCAAGGAAAACCCAACGCAGATCACAAGTATCACTAAGGATTTTTGGCGTCGTTTCCAGGGAATATCATCACCAACTACCAACTAACACCACACAAATTTTCTTTCACTTGTTCTCCTTTTTTTTGCTGGTATATTTAGTTTATATCATAAAAAATACAAAAATTATTTATCTTTGCTTGTTACTAGTCTTCTTGTTTGAAGTCATGGCTAGTTCTTCCTTTGTTCGTGTTACTCCCAATAATGATATTGTGAACTTTATACAAAGAGGAAGAGAAAGTTTGAAAGATGCATCGTATAGGATTTGCTACGCTCCAAATAATGCAACTAATAACCTATCCACTACTACCTTGCTTCATAATATTTATGTTGGTGTGACAAGTATAGGTTTATCCTAGACACCATCACCAATGGGAACTTCTTAATGTCTCACACTTTGGACGCCTATAATGCCATTGAAAATCTTATTGGAACACCACACATTATCATTAATTAAACCAATTTAACCTTGGAACATGTTATGCAAAGTCTTTATGCTATTTAAAAGAAAATTATTACTCATGAACCAATTCAGGAGTTAGATAAAAAACGGCATACCATATCACTCAACTTGGGTCACGTGTAGGAATGCCCTTGAAAACTTTAAAGGAAAAAGATACTAATTGATGAGAGGCCAGAACAAGGTTTAAGTAGAATTTATAAAATGGTGGAGGTGATTGAAAAAGTGGGTTCTCCCTTCACACCATCTAAAACTAACGCTGGCACTTCTCGAAACAATAGTCCCAAGATCATATACATCCCTAAGAGCATTAGTACAACTCCTACCAAAATAAATGAATATATCAAAACAATTAGTGTTCTCCCCAACTTCATAAACCTAATAAAGGATCCAATTCTCAATCCTCCTCTTGTTACTATATACACGGTTGTTCTATTAAGGAGCTTGATGTCATAGATGACAACACTTGACATTATGCAATATGCCTAGCTAGGGGTGTAAAACAATAGCTCTTGTTTGGGTGCAACCCAATAGTTATATTTATTTTTGTCTTTTACTTTATATTTTTTGTGATAACATTATTATTGCCTTTCTAATTATTGTGTTTTTATGTTTTAATTAGTGTTTGTGCCAAGTAAAGCCATTGCTTTGATTTGTATGATGAGTAGAATTGATACGGTGCAAAAACAGAAACTTTGACGTCCGGTGCAGAATTTCTCTGATTTTAGTTGAACATATTTTTAAGATGATTTTTTACACGGTATTTATTGACAAATTCTTTGGTTCCTTATAATTTTGAAAATATTTGGAGTTACATAAGTATAGATTCATTATAGATTACTACAAACTCTTTTGTTTCAGTCAGATTCTATTTTTGTTTGCACAGTTTGCTTTGTTTGATGATGCCATGGACTATATCAAGCGTATAAGACATGGAGAAGTCAGAATACAGTAACTTATGATAAAATAAAATAGGAACCAACTTATAAAAGTTCCTTAAAGTATTTGATATGTTGCTTATATTAATGGATCTCACGAAGTTTGGTTGAGTTTTATGTCATTGAAGTTTTCAAGTTTTGGGTATTATCCCGATGGACAACGGAATGAGGAGCATAAAAAGCCTAATCTTGGGGATGCCCATGGCACCCCAAGGTAATATTCTAGGAAGAATCAAGCGTCTAAGCTTGGGGATCCACTGGAAGGCGTCCCCTCTTTCGTCTCAATACATCGATATGTTACTTGGAGCTACATTTTTATACATAACACGATATGAATTTTGCTTGGAGCATCATTTGCTTTTGTTTGATTTTACTTTCAGTTTTCCACAATCATCGTTTGCTAAACACACCTATCTGAGAGAGATACACCATCATCATAATTTTCTAGAATACTCTAGTTGCTTCACTTATGTCTTTTGAGCTTACGAGTTGCTCTAGTACTCCACTTATATCTTTTGAGCATGGTGGTGTGTAAATTTTATAGAAATATTATGCTCTCTTTATTCACTTATATTTATTTGGGAGTTAAATAAATAGTGATGGTAATTTTCATGGGTCATAAGACTAGATCAAAAATAATAGGTATTCAATGAATGATAGTTAAAATCATCATGTAGTACATATGGAGAAATTGTGGGTTAATGTTATTGATGTGGTGATATGAAAAAGGTGTGAGTGCATTATTATTGATTTAGGGAGGTGTCAGTATTAAGATATGTTAAACTTCTAGTTCATCTAAAAAATTAAAAGGGCATGGTGATGATGTGTGAGCATTTCTATTGCTCATTGAAATCCTAGTGTTGTTTTGAGTCGAAGTCGTGTGATGATTAATTCCTACCATCCCTCTCCCTCGGGGCATGCGAGTAGTACTTTGATATGTGATAAACTAATAAAACTCTGTAATAAGTACATAAGTTCATTATGGCTAATGTGATGCCATGGACATACGCAATCTCACCTCCTCATATTTGCTAGCCTCTTCAGTGTGGTGCATTGCCCGTTCTCACCTCGAGGATCGGTGCAACATTCCCCGGTGCATCCAAACCCTGTGTCACATCCCCAGGTTACCTTTGATTTGTGACTTTCTAGAATGTGCATCACGTTTAAATTTTCAATTTTGAAATGGGGATTAAGAAAACCCTAGCACCTCACCCTATATAAAACAATTGAAAAAGGTGTGATCTTCAATGAACCCAAAATGGGCATAAAAAATGTTCACTCATACGTCTCAAACATATCTATAATTTTTGATGGTTTCATGTTGTTATCTTGTCAACTTTGGATGTTTTATATACCTTTTATATCTTTTTTGGGACTAACTTATTAATTCAGTGCCAAGTGCCAGTTCCTGTTTTTTCTGTGTTTTTGACTCTTTTCAGGTCTAATTTTGGAATGGAGTCCAAATGGAATAAAATCCCCGAAATGAAATTTTCTAGAACAGAAGAAGATCGGGGGACTTGAGGGCCAAGGCAGGAGGCCCACAGGGAGCCCACATGCCCTGTTGTCGCGGCCAAGGGGGGCCGTGGTCACCAAGCTTGTGGCCTCCCTAGAGCTCCCCTGCCCTAGCTCTTTGGCCTATATATTTTGTAAAGTCCCAGGAAAAAATCAGGGCATCCACAAAACCACTTTTCCGCCGCCGCAAGCTTCCCTTTCCGCGAGATCTCATCTGGAGACCCTTCTTGGTGCCCTGCCGGAGGAGAGTTTGGAGCTGGAGGGCTTCTACATCAACATCATCGCCTCTCCAATGACTTGTGAGTAGTCTACTTCAGACCTACGGGTCCGTAGTTAGTAGCTAGATGGCTTCTTCTCTCTCTTGGATCTTCAATACAAAGTTCTCCATGATCTTCATGGAGATCTATCCGATGTAATGCTCTTTGGCGGTGTGTTTGTCGAGATCCGATGAATTATGGATTTTTGATCAGATTATCTATGAATTATATTTGAGTCTTTGCTGATTTCTTATATGCATGATTTGATATCCTTGTAAGTCTCTCCGAGTCTTGGGTTTTGTTTGGCCAACTAGATCTATGATTCTTGCAATGGGAGAAGTGCTTGGTTTTGGGTTCATACCGTGCGGTGACCTTTCCCAGTGACAGAAGGGGCAGCAAGGCACGCATCGTGTTGTTGGCATCAAGGCTAACAAGATGGGCTTCCATCATAGATTTGAGATTGTCCATCTACATCATGTCATCTTGCTTAGGCGTCACTCTGTTCTTATCTACTTGTTTTGGACGTGATGCCTATATGTATGATCATTGCCATAGATAACGTCATGACTTTGCGCGATTCTATCAACTGCTCGACAGTAATTCGTTCACCCTCCATCTACTTGCTTTCATGAGAGAAGCCACTAGTGAACACTACGGCCCCCGGGTCTATTCACAACTATCATCTCGGCTTTTACTTTTACTTTTCTTTGTTTACTTTTTGCTTTCAGTTCTCACTTTGCAAACAATCTATAAGGGATTGACAACCCCTTCACAGCGTTGGGTGCAAGCTCTTTGTGTTTGTGCAGGTACTTGTGACTTGACGCGATCCTCCTACAGGATTGATACCTTGGTTCTCAAACTGAGGGAAATACTTACCGCCGCAGTGCTACATCACCCTTTCCTCTTCAAGGGAACACCAACGCAAGGCTCCAAGGCCGAGGGGGAATCCTTTGCATATTTGCCAAGGAAATCCCTATAGGCGTAGCCAAAAGCACAAGGATTTCTGGCACCGTTGCCGGGGAAGGTCTGTTGTCGCCGTAGCAGAAGGATTTCTGGCGCCGTTGCCGGAGAGAGATCAAGTCAAGATCTATCCAAGTAAGTGTCACAAACTCATCTCTTGCATTTACCTTTTTTGCCAGTTGACTCTCGTTTTCCTCTCCCCCAATTCACATTTGTCGTTTTTATTTGCCTTTCTCCTTTGCCGTTTTCATTTGCCTTTTGCCGTTTTCCTTTGCCAGTTTTCTTGCTCGCTTGTGTTCTAGTTTGTTTGTTGAAGTCATCATGGCTGAAAACACCAAACTTTGCGACTTCTCGAATACTAATAATAATGATTTTATTAGTACTCCGATTGCTCCCGCCACTAGTGCGGAATCATATGAAATCAATGCTACTTTGCTGAATCTTGTTATGACAGAGCAATTTTCTGGCCTTCCTAGTGAAGATGCCGCATCCCATCTCAATACTTTCATTGAACTTTGCGATATGCAAAAGAAGAAAGATGTGGATAATGATGTTGTTAAATTGAAGCTTTTTCCGTTCTCTTTGCGAGATCGTGCGAAAACTTGGTTTTCTTTTTTGCCTAAAAATAGTACAGATTCTTGGAATAAGTGCAAAGATGCTTACATATCCAAGTATTTTCCGCCGGCTAAGATTATCTCTCTCCGTAACGATATCATGAATTTCAAGCAACTTGATCATGAACGCGTTGCACAATCTTCGGAGAGGATGAAGTTAATGATTAAAAATTGTCCCGCTCATGGCTTGAGTTTGTGGATGATTATACAAATCTTTTATGCTGGTATGAATTTTGCTTCTCGCAATATCTTGGACTCCGCCTCAGGTGGAACGTTCATGGAAATCACGTTAGTAGAAGCTACAAAACTCCTAGACAATATCATGACCAACTACTCTTAGTGGCACACTGAAAGGTCACCTGCTAGCAAAAAGGTACACGCTATAGAAGAAATTAACTCGCTTAGTTCTAAGATGGACGAGTTGATGAATTTGGTTGCTAGTAGAAATGCTCCTTTAGATCCTAATGACGTGCCACTATCTTCCTTGATTGAGAGTAGCAATTCTAGTTTGGACGTTAATTTTGTTGGTAGGAACAATTTTGGCAACAACAATGCTTTTAGAGGAAACTATGTTCCTAGGCCTTTTCCTAGTAACTCCTCTAACAACTATGGCAATTCCTACAACAACACTTATGGAAATCATAACAAACTACCCTCTGATTTAGAGAGTAATATCAAAGAGTTCATCAACTCTCAAAAGATTTTCAGTGTGTCCATAGAGGAAAAACTACTCAAAATAGACGATTTGGCTAAGAGCGTTGATAGGATGTCTTGTGATATTGAAGCTTTGAAAGTGAGATGTGCTCCTCCCAAGGTTAACTTGGATGAAACTTTAAAAGCTATGTGTGTCTCCATGAATGAGAGCAAAGAAAGAACCGCCAAATTCGCGCTAAGCATGAATGGTTTAAAAGGGTGCATTCTAGTGATGCAAATCGCAAAGATCTTGAAGTTCTTGGTGTGACTCCTCTTGACTCTTTGTTTTTGCGTGTCAAACCTATTGATGAAGGGGCTGGATATGAATCCACTTTGGTTGAAAAACGCCCCAATGATTCGGAGTCCACCTATCTTGATGATAAAGGTGTGGAGAGTGGAGTAGAAGAAATCAAAATATTGGGCAGTAGTGAAACTCCCACTTTGGATTTCAAGGAATTCAATTATGATAGTTGCTCCTTGTTTGAATTCATTTCCTTGATGCAATCCATTGCAAACTCTCCACATGCTTATAGCCAAAGCAAAGCCTTTACCGCACATATCGTAGATGCTATGATGAAATCTCTTGAAGAGAAACTCGAATTAGAAGTTTCTATACCTAGAAAACTTCTTGATGAGTGGGAACCTACTATCAAAATCAAAATCAAAAACTATGAATGCAATGCTTTATGTGATTTGGGTGCTAGTGTTTCCGCGATTCCAAAGTCTTTATTTGATATTCTTGGTTTTCATGAGATTGAATAGTGTTCTCTTAATTTGCATCTTGCAGATTCTATTGTCAAGAAACCCATGAGAAGGATCAATTATGTTCTTATTGTTGCGAATAATAACTATGGACCCGTGGATTTCATTGTACTTGACATAGATTGCAATCCTTCATGTCCCATTATTCTTGGTAGACCTTTCCTAAGGACTATTGTTGCTATCATCGATATGAAGGAAGGGAATATTAGATTTCAATTTCCTCTAAAGAAGGGCATGGAGCATTTTCCTAGAAATAAAATAAGATTTCCTTATGAATCTATGATGAGGGCTACTTATGGTTTGAGCACCAAAGATGACTATACGTGATTCCATCACCTTATGCCTAGCTAAGGGCGTTAAACAATAGCGCTTGTTGGGAGGCCACCCAACGAATCTATCCTTTTTCTTTCTGTTTTGTGTTTTCCACACTTTCATAATTCTGTTATGATTGTGTTTTTTGTGTTTCTTTTGCGTTTGTGCCAAGTAAAACCGTTATGATTAGTCTTGGGGATGATCGTTTGATCATGCTGGAAAAGACAGAAACTTTCTGCTCACGAAAAGAATTTTCATTTTTTTTATGTGAGAGCTGTTGAGTTGATTCTTTTTGCTGCTGATTTCTACGCATATTCTTCAGACTGTCGTAATTTTTCAAAAAAATTGAAGCAACAGAATTATACGAAGTATACAGATTGCTACAGAGTGGTTTGCTGTTAACAAATTCTGTTTTTGTTGATTTGGTTGCTTATTTTGATGAAACTATGGATAGTATCAGGGGGTATTAGCCATGGTATATTGAAAATATAGTAACCCAACATCAACATAAGTAGAATTTAAGTTTGCTACGGTACCTAAGGAAGTGGTGGTTTGCTTTCTTATACTGATGTTATCACGAGTTTCTGTTTAAGTTTCATGTTGTGAAGTTTTCAAGTGTTGGGTGAAGTTCTTATGGACAAAGAGATAAAGTGTGGCAAGAGCTCAAGATTGGGGATGCCCAAGAGCTCAAAATGTCGTAAAATCCTAAGCTTGGGGATGCCCCGGGAAGGCATCCCCTCTTTCGTCTTCAATCCATCGGTAACGTTACTTGGGGCTATATTTTTATTCAACACATGTTATGTGTTTTTCTTGGAGCGTCTTGTATCGTATGAGTCTTTTATTTTTGTTGTGTCACAATCTTCCTTGCTGCACACCTAGAGAGAGAGACATGCACTCACCGTTATTTTTTCGAGCTTCACTTATATCCTTTGGTTAAACAATTCAGCTCACATGTGTTTCACTTATATCTTTTGAGCTAGTTGATTTTGCTCTATGTGTTTCACTTCTATATTTTAGAGCACGGAAGTGCTTGGTGTGGTAGTTGATCTATGCTATGAAAGTAGTCTCAAAAGGGGTAGTTATCCAAAGGGATATGAAAACTTCCACCTTCATGTGCATTGAATATTTAGAGAAGTTTGATTCATCTCAATTAGTTTTGAGTTGTGGTTGTGGTAATATTGAAGTTATACTAGTAAGGTGTTTTGGATCTAGAAATACTTGTGTTGAAGTTAGTGATTCCCGTAGCATGCACGTATGGTGAACCGCTATGTGATGAAGTCTGAGCATGATTAGTTTATTGATTGTCATCCTTTGTGTGGCGGTCGGGATCGTGCGATGGTTTATACCTACCAACCCTTCCCCTAGGAGTATGCGTTGAATGCTTGGTTTCGATTACTACTAAAACTTTTGCAACAAGTATATGAGTTCTTCATGACTAATGTTGAGTCCATGGTTTAGATGCACTTTCACCTTCCACCATCACTATCTTCTTTAGTGCCGTGCAACTTTCGCCGGTGCATAAAACCCACCATTAGCCTCCCTCAAAACAGCCACCATACCTACCTACTATGGCATTTTCAAAGCCATTCCGAGATATATTGACATGCAACTACCACCATGACCTGTGCCACCACTTCTACATTGCCATTGCATGATCATAAGATAGCTAGCATGATGTTTCCATTGATGTCTATGCCATGCTAGATCATTGTCACGGTACACTACCGAAGGCATTCCTTATAGAGTCATCATTGCTCTAAGTTTTGAGTTGTAAGTGTGATGATCATCATTGAGTCCCATATGAGGAAATAAAAGGGGCCAGCGAAGCCCATTTACAAAAAGAGGCCAAAGATGCCCACCAAAATAAAAATAATAATTAAAAAAATATATAAAAAAAGAGGACAAAGAGCCCACCAAAAAAATGAGAGAAAAAGAGAGAAGGGACAGTGCTACTATCTTTCCACACTTGTGCTTATTAAGCACCATGATCTTCATAATTGATAGTCTCTCGTTTTGTCACCACCATATAGCTAGTGGGAAATTTTCATTATATAACTTGGCTTGTATATTCCATTGATAGGCCTCCTCAAAATTGCCTTAGGTCTTCGTGAGCAAGCAAGTTGGATGCACACCAACTAGTTTTCTTTAAGAGCTTTCACATACTCTTAGGTCTAGTGCATCATTTTTATGGCAATCCCTACTCATTCACATTGATATCTATTGATGAGCATCTCCATAGCTTGTTGATATGCCTAGTCGATGTGACCATCTTCTCCTTGTTTGCCTTGCAACCTCCACCACACTCCATTCCACTTATAGTGCTAACACCATGGCTCACGCTCATGTATTGCGTGAGAGTTGAAAAAGTTTGAGAAAGTAAAGGTGTGAAAACACTTACTTGGCCAATACCGAGGTTGTGCATGATTTAAATTCGTTGTGCAAGGATGATAAAGCATAGCCGGACTATATGATTTTGTAGGGATAACTTTTTTTTGGCCTAGTTATTTTGAAAGTTCATGATTACCTTGCTAGTTTGCTTGAAGTATTATTGTCTCCACGTCAATAGCAAACTATTGTTTTGATTCTAACGGATCTGAACATTCACGTCACATAAGAGGAGTTACAAAGGACATCTATGCTAGGTAGCATGAAAGCATCAAAAATTCATTCTTTATCACTTGCCTACTCGAGGACGAGCAGGAATTAAGCTTGGGGATGCTTGATACGTCTCAAACGTATCTATAATTTTTGATGGTTTCATGCTGTTATCTTGTCAACTTTGGATGTTTTATATACCTTTTATATCTTTTTTGGGACTAACTTATTAATTCAGTGCGAAGTGCCAGTTCCTGTTTTTCTGTGTTTTTTACTATTATCAGTTCTAATTTTGGAATGGAGTCCAAACGGAATAAAATCCCCAAAATGAATTTTTCCAGAACAGAAGAAGTTCGGGGGACTTGAGGGCCAAGACAGGAGGCCCACAGGGAGCCCACAAGCCCTGTTGCCACGGCTAGGGGGGCCCGCGGCCACCAGGCTTGTGGCCTCCATGGAGCTCCCCTGCCCTAGCTCTTTGGCCTATATATTCCCTAAAATCCCAACAAAAATCATGGCGTCCACGAAACCACTTTTCCTTTGCCGCAAGCTTCAGTTTCTGCGAGATCTCATCTAGAGACCCTTCCCGGTGCCCTGCCGGAGGGGACTTTGGAGCTGGAGGGCTTCTACATCAACATCATCGCCTCTCCAATGACTCGTGAGTAGTCTACTTTAGACCTACCGGTCCGTGGTTAGTAGCTAGATGACTTATTCTCTCTCTCTTGGATCTTCAATACAAAGTTCTCCAAGATCTTCATGGAGATCTATCCGATGTAATCCTCTTTGGCGGTGTGTTTGTCGAGATCCGATGAATTGTGGATTTGTGATCAGATTATCTATGAATTATATTTGAGTCTTTGCTAATTTCTTATATGCATGATTTGATATCCTTGTAAGTCTCTCCGAGGCTTGGGTTTTGTTTGGCCAACTAGATTGTAGCGACCCGACTCAAGACGAGTCAAGCCTTTGTGTTTCTGTGCCATCCCTGGATCAGTATGCTGGCACACACAGTACATCAATGTATATATCAAAGTGCAATCACATGTAAAATAACGTAAAACTGATATATACCTTAATTATTTCAGCGGAAGCAGTCAAGGGAGTGGAGTCCCAATAAACACCAACGGCAAGTTGAGTGTAGACCGTGACCCTGAATCGTACTCTTACTCGTCGAAGAAAAATATCTGCAACATAAGACGTTGCAGCCGTGTAGGTCAGCATATTGAATATGCCGGCAAGTCACATAAGAGAGGGGTAAAGTAATCATCTATACTATATGCATATATGGCAGGTGGTGTTGTAAGTTTTAGCGTAAAGAAAATTTTCTCCTACATCAAGAGGGGGCTAAAAGCAAAATGTTACTACAAGGTTTGTTGTTAACGAGATGGTTCCGCCAACCAGTTCTCGTACCCGAGTTGTCAATAATTACCCTCATCAAATATATATAATGGTGTTGAGAAATCCAGATAACTTCAGTTCCTTTGGCTCAAGTCGTCCATGACCGTGGACACGGCTAATCGATTAGGTTTGAGTACTCTGCAGAGTTTTGCACACGTTCCCCACAAGATTTGATCGCCTCCGTGTATGTCCTCGCACTTCAGGGTGTTTGAAGACCGGATGATCAAAACATGGTCTTTCAACGGGTCCCTCTGAATCCCTGTCGGTGCCCATCCATTCCTACCGTTCTTCTACATCTGCTAGCACCGCCTGTCCAGAGTCGCCGCGTTGTGCAACCAAGCCAGAGCCCATAATGACTTGTGGCTGTGCAGGTAAGCCTTGGGTCTTGAAAATATCCATCCGTCTCTTTGATCCTGGGTGAAGCTTTCCGCAGGATGACATGGCCTCTCCAGCATCCCGGGCGTCCACTGGGTTTTCCAGGGAGCCGATCAACCGTCCTTCACCCAGAGTTGCATTGCGTACGAGGTCTTGAAAAATCTTGTCTTAGTCCGGTCTTGATTATTATATCAACCTCACATCACTCGTGGTATACACTCAACCGATAACCCGTCTACTCAAGCATAGCATTAAGAAATTGTCGTCCCGGGGCCAAGAATCGGGGTTGTTGTGTGCCTACCACATGATACTACAATCTATACTAAAGTTTCCAAGTACCTAGGCAGCATGCAAATGGGCATAGGATGGTAGAACTACGATGCATAAAAACATAGGTGATAGTATGATCAAAGTGACTTGCCTGGTATTACTTGATGAAGATAGTCGCTCTCAAAATCCTGATAATTCTACTCGCCACACTCCGAGCAATCTATCGTAAATGAATAGCATTCAATAAACATTCATGCCAAAAGAGGAAGAACCAAGAGAACATAAGAACAAAGCATGTCTTGGTGCAAAATAACAACGTACTAAGGTTTAATAAAAAAAGATAGGGTCTTATGGTGTTGTAAAAGGAACGGTGAAAGGGGTCAACTCAAAAGAGTTAAAGGATGATCAACTATTGCTATATAAGCTCGACTTGCATACACTATGGGAGATGATCAAAAATATTGGGAGAACAACATGAATGTTGTTTGACAAATAGTATAAGGCATAAGAATTTATTTGTAGAAAGACTTTCTTGAAATGGAGCACTACAACGCAAGTTATAGTGAATTGAAGTATGAATTGAATTTGCATTCAAAAGGTCAAGAGAAGTTGAACTGAAGTACGATGGTTACGTACAAAAATATATGACATGAGTGTTTAGGGGTAAAAGGAATCAATTGAAAAGGTGGTACGATTTGCAAGATAAGATCAACTGAATGTTCGAATACAAATTTGAATCGCTCAAATTTGTAAGGTTCAAAGGTCGAAACTAATGATGCTACTGGATATAGGAGATCAATATGAGCGTGTAGAAAAAAGAATTACTAGATTTGAACTAGCGGATCAAAAGATACAAATACGTCAATATAACATTGAATCGGCTTAAAACGATGTGAACACTTTTGGGCACTAATAGATAAATCTGATTTGATCAAAATTATAAGTTGAAAAGTTAAAACTAATGATACAAACGGAAAGATTACTTTGATACGGATCCGACACAATTGAATTCATCTAAAACGGAGCTACGGATAAAAAGATATGATCAAAAGAAGTTTGAATATGAATATGAAGACTAAAAGAATTCTAGTACTAATGTGTAAATACGAAGACTAAATAATATATCTAATTACTCTACCGTATACTAGTGTAGGAATACTAGTCTAGAAATAATAAACTACGGGAGTATAAAAACATACGAAGAGAAATACCTTTAGAATGCAGAGTAAGAATTAATTCCAATGAGGAGACGACTTCCAGAAATCCCCCCGAAGAGAAGGAAAAAATATTTTTATTTAATAAATCTAGTTAAACCAAAAGATTGATTTAACCCGAAATAGATGATTTTTGGATGCTCCTATGAGTCTATATTTTTAGGTGGAAGGGAGGTCTAATGGTCCATAGGTAGGCGATGTGGGACTAAATATATACGTAATGTAGGAAAACTAGAAAAAAAGAGGGAAAGAGAGGTGCCGCATGGGCAAAAGGAATCGGCCACCGCACAGCACATGCACATGCTTGGGCTGGTTGGCCTCGGCGAGCTTTGTTTTTTTTTTTTTTTGCGAACGAATTTTTTTTTTAAAACAAAGAAGAAAAACGTATAAAAGAAAAAGAGAGAACATTTTATATAGGCATATTATATATCAAAAATTTCAGATAAAATTTTCTAAAATATGAACATATTTTCAAAACCAAATAAAATACTTTGAAAAAATATTTTTTTTGCAATAACTTTAAAATGAAAAGGAATTTGAATTTCAAATAAATTGCAAATACTTAAAACTTGAATCAAGACATAGTCTCTGATTTTGGACGGTCATTTTCCTCCTCTCGTTTGATTTTTTTTTAATCAAGGGGTTTTGAAAATATTCAAACTCAAAATTGAAAAGGGATTCAAAATAGAAAATTTTGGGAAAGTCATTTTATTCCCTCTCATTTTTTGAGAAGTTTCAAATTCCACTCAAGTTTCAATCACTCAAACAAACAAAAAATCAACCTAATAATTATTTTAACATTCCAAAATTTGGGATGTTACATAGATCTATGATTCTTGCAATAGGAGAAGTACTTGGTTTTGGGTTCATACCGTGCGGTGACCTTTCCCAGTGACAGAAGGGGCAGCAAGGCACACATCGTGTTGTTGCCATCAAGGGTAACAAGACGGGCTTTCATCATAGAATTGAGATTGTCCATCTACATCATGTCATCTTGCTTAAGGCGTTACTATATTCTTATGAACTCAATACAGTAGATGCATGCTGGATAGCGGTCGACGTGTGGAGTAATAGTAGTAGATGCAGAAAGTATCGGTCTACTTGTTTTGGACGTGATGCCTATATGTATGATCATTGCCATAGATAACGTCAGGACTTTGCGCGATTCTATCAATTGCTCGACAGTAATTCGTTCACCCTCTGTCTACTTGATCTCATGAGAGAAGCCACTAGTGAACACTACGACCCCTGAGTCTATTGACAACTATCAACTCCGCTTTTACTTTTACTTTGCTTTGTTTACTTTTTGCTTTCAGTTCTCACTTTGCAAACAATCTATAAGGGATTGACAACCCCTTCATAGCGTTGGGTGCAAGCTCTTTGTGTTTGTGTAGGTACTTGTGACTTGACGCGATCCTCCTACTGGATTGCTACCTTGGTTCTCAAACTGAGGGAAATACTTACCGCCGCAGTGCTACATCACCCTTTCCTCTTCAAGGGAACACAAACGCAAGGCTCCAAGGCCGAGGGGGAATCCTTTGCATATTTGCCAAGGAAATCCCTATAGGCGTAGCCAGCAGCAGAAGGAGTTATCGCGTCGTAGCCGGGGAAGGTATGTTGTTGCCGTAGCATTCACCATATCTTATAAATGTTGGACACAACATATAAAATGTGAATGTTAATTTTACGACAATGTGGACATTTTAAATAAACTAGAGAAACCACTGAAATGGTCAAAATAAATAGTTATAAATATAAAAAATGTTGAAATCTTCTGTGGAGTTTGTAAATATTCAAAATATACCCCATATTTGTTATCAGGGTTTTTGGTTTAATTTTTGTGCCCAAGCAAAATTAGAACAAAAGTCAGAATTGTAAAACAGAGCAATACAAAAAAGGAACAAAACTCTTACCTAGGGCTCACTAGCCCAGCTCACCTGGGCCTCCCTTGTCGTCTTCCTCCTACCGACTGGCAGGGGAGGAGCTGGCCGCCACTCGCCATGGCTTCGGTTTCCAGCTACGCGCCTGCCTGACCTCCCCGCTGCGTTGGCCAGTTGGATAGGCACCAGAGGAGTTGCCTTGATCCATCCCTCTCCCCATTCGCCTCTCTCTACTTCTCCTCCCCTCTATGCTCCGCCATGGCCGGAGCTCGCTGTAGTAGTTAGAGCCACTCTTGAACCCTCTTGACTAGCCCAGAAGCTCTGCCGTGTCCTGCTGCTACTTCTCGTCGAGCCACGTGACACCATGAGCTCTCCATCGCTAGAACGCTGTCGTATTGAACCTCCGGCCACCGCAACCATCACCGTCGATTCTCCGTCTCTGGTGCTTCTCCAACCTCGCCTCCGACATCTTCAGCTTCACTGTGAGCCCACGAGTCAATTCCCCTCTTCTCCCTGGCCGTTCCCGCGCCATAGCCGTCGATACCATCGGAGCCCGAAAAGCTCCGCCGTGGTTCTCAATGCTGGTGACACTCTGGTGTCTCTTCGGTCGGGCCAGTGGTTCCATTAGACTCAGGAGCTCGCAAGGAACGTGTAGGTCGTCTTGCTTGGGGGTTTCTCCCTATGTAGCCTCGACCCTGAGCTCGCTCGAGCTCCGATAGCCTCCAAGCTTGCCGTTGTCAATGCTTCGGGCCACCCCAGCCCCTGGGGCTTACCTCTTTGGACTCGTGCGCGAATGGCCGATCAAGTGATGCTTTCCGCCGGCCAAATGATCACCAAAGGAGGAAATCCGACCCCTCCGCCATCCTTGTTGCCACCGATGGTTCAACGCTGGTGAGATCGAGCCATTGTCCGCCAGGGTTGATTCCGTGGGTCCCTAGAAGGTGGGCCAACCCTGCTTAAAGTTTAATCAAGATAAAAGAATTAAATTAATTACTTAACTGAACCTAATCTGTCACTATCGAGTGGGTCATTTCCATTAATTAGGTTTAGAGTTTTATTTTAATTCTATTGAGTGCCACAGTCAATGACATGTGGTCCCCACATGGTAGGCTTGACTTGCAGCTGTCAGTTTAACCTGCTGATGCAATAAAGGCATTTCTGGTTTAAATTAAATTCCTGAAATACTTAAAACCTTTTAAAAATCATAGAAGTTAATTTGTAACTCAGATTGAAATAATTTCTATATGAAAATTTATCACAAAAATCCAATGAATCCGTTGGTGCTATTATCATGCATGATAAAACAAGCTATACCTAAACATCAGGTCAACTCAATTAAAGGTATTTTGAAAATACATTATGTGAAGTCGAATTTGAATCTTGATTCGAACCAGCTTCAACTAAATCCTTAACATATGCATTAGCTCATCCATCATATTATTATTAGGCCATGATCATGCATCATATTGTTGGACTTATTGTGTATTGATTGTTATCTATTTGTATTCGGTAGGCTCCACTCCACAGGATACTCAGGAGTATCCAACTGAAGGACTGTACCCCTTCGTTGATCCACAAGGCAAGCACCCCTTTTGAGCATTTCGATAAAATCCCATGTTCTCGCTCCTTCCCTCATTTAATGCATTAGGACACATCGCTTCAAATGGTTTTTGCTTCGGTAGTTGAACCCATTCCTCTGCATGACCTGTCATTGTCACAATAAATATATAAACCATGCAACCTAGCATACCTCGTAGATGCTTGAGCCATGATGTGCTTTACCCTACAATGCTTGCTATGCTTTGAGTTGTGTCAGGCCCGTTTCATCTGGATGATGAACTTGAGTGAATGAATGTGTTCTGGTGTTAAAAGTTAAGTACTAAACCTGATTTGGTAAAGGTACCGCTGAGAGGCTATGTAGATGTACACTAGTAGAAAATAGGGCTTTGGTCCACGTCCTCAAATCCTATTAGTCCCAATTCACAAACGAACCGGGACCTATGGTGATATTGGTCCAGGTTCGTGAGGCCAGGGCGCCAGCCGGGTATCGTGGGACATTGGTCCCGCTTCGACTCACCCCTTTTCTCTCGGTTCTAGTCAAGAATCGGGACTAATAGGTTGGCAACTGTTTGCATCCCCTTTAGTTCCGGTTGGTGGATCAAACCGGGACTAAGGTGTGGTGGAGGGCGTTCGTACAACCGTTCGTATCCTCCTTAGTTCCGGTTGGTGGATCAAACCGGGGTGGCGGCACTTCAAATCACACCTTTAATGTCGGTTTGTCGTCCAACCCGGGAATAAAGGTCCAAACAGTTCACCCTCCGGCGTCGTTTCCAGCTATGAAAACTGCAACCGAAGTAGAGTCTATCGTCATTCTCTGTTCTTCTCCTCTCCTCTGTTCTTCTTCTTCCTCTCTTCTTCCCCTCAATTCTTCCATTCTTCTTCCACCATGACATATGATACCAGAGAGTTGCGTGCCCATGGCACGACCATGCTCAGGGTCGGGTACACGAACGAGAGCAGGGCGGTGCCAAAAATTTTGTCATGGTTCCGGGAGTGGGTTGACGCCGCGTCGGAGCATGAGGCGTTCTTGGGGCTTGATCTAGAGTTCACGGCCAACCATCAAGGTGTTGTCGTCATCCATCTGTGTTTCAAACAACATGTCTTGATCTTCCAATGGGCGAGGTAAGTTTTGTGTCTTTATTTGATCCAAGGTTATGAAAATTGCATGTATTGATCTTCTCTAGGTTCCATTTGATAGCAATATGGAGTTTCTATATACGTTCCACCGGATAGTTAATTGAGGGTTCTTAATCAATTCATAGGATATGAAAATTGCATAGGATAGCAATATGTGTTACAACATTGGATATATTGATCTCCCTAGGTTCCATTGGATAGCATATATTGATGGATATATTACAACATAGGCTTTCTTTGATCCAAGGTAATGAAAATTGCATATATTGATCTCCCTAAGTACCATTGGATAGCAATATGCAGTTCTATATATGTTCCATTGGATATATAGTTAATTGAGGATTTGTTGATCAATTCATAGGATATGAAAATTGCACAGGATAGCAATATGTTACAATATTGGAATCCTATAAAGATTAATTTCTCTTTAGTTGTAGTGAAACAATTTTTCATTGGAAAGTTTTGAGGCTTTCTTTGATCCAAAGGTTATGAAAATTGCATATACTAATCTCTCTAGGTTCCATTGGATAGCAATATGCAGTTTGTTTATATGTTCCATTGGATAGTTAATTGAGGGTTTCTTGATCAATTCCTAGGATATGAAAATTGCATCGGATAGCAATATGTTATAATATTGGAATCCTATAAAGATCAATTCGTAGGATATGAAAATTGCATAGAATAGCAATATGTTCCATTCGAATCATTATGATAAATTTCTCTTTAGTTGTATTGAAACATTTTTCCTTGTTGCAACAGTATGTAACATTTGTTCCATTTTAATTTGTTGATGTTGCAGTAGTGTCAAGCATTGTCCAGTACTCATGGACTTCCTTCGCAGCGGCATACATTTCTCTAGGATTGACAAAACGAACGACAGGCCGAATATGAGGCACAACTTTGGTATTGAGATACCAGCTGAGTGCCACATTGATCTCCAAGGCCTATTCTAGCTTGAATATCCGAGGACTTCGATGGCTGATATGGCAGTCACCTTGATCGATGAGGAGTACCATGATATGAAGAAGGCTTTCCTGAAGTCTCAGCACAAGAAGTAGGGGAAGACCCCACTTGGCCCTATCAACGTCGAGTATGCAGCAAAAGATGCATATGTTGCATACGAGTTGTACCACAAGATTTAGTATCGTGAAATATGGCCAGCGTCACCTCGCAGAACCAGCTTTGGGACATTCAGATTCAGATTCAGATTCAGACGAGTAGTGTTCAGATAGGCGAACACTTGTATATATATGTATGCTAGCTATTATTATGTAGTGCTTGCATGTATTATTATGTAGTGCTTGGACCAATTTATATATATCTAGTTTCTTTTTCTGTCATTACGAGTTTCCAAATTTGAATGGTTATTTAGCCATTTCTTTATTCATCACCACTTTAGGTATTCTTGTAAACTAATTCTTTATTCATATTGGTGTAATATTTACTGTATTCAAACTTCTCCATGGTTCATACCCCCTATACAACCCATAGATACATCGATATAACCAAACAACACAAAGAAAACAGAATCTGTCAAAAACAGAATAGTTGGAAGTAATCTGTATAATTCGAATACTTATGTAACTACAAAAACTATGAAAAATTAAGATAATTTGGGTAAATTGTATATGAATCTTGTATAAAAATTGAGATCAAAAGCACGTTCTAGTGAATTGAAAAAATTCCTGGACTGAGGTCGAATGTTCCTGTTTTTCAGCAAAATTAAATTGCAAACACCGTAGACCATCCCAATGGTCTTACTTGGCGCAAACACAAAATGCTATGTGGGTGAAATGATGATACCATGCCAACTTTCAACCTATTCCGAGTTCATTTGTGGTGCTTTTCAATTTCTGGGTCATTTAGCTCAAAAGAAATCAGTAAATGCATGAAAAATACCAAATGAAGCCCGAAATAGTTGAAAATTGATGATGTGGCCTTGAATAGTGCATTTTGAACACACAAGAGGTGTGGAGTTCAAATAATTACAAAAAAGGAAATCCCTTTTGTAACACATGAGTTTTCGTATGAAACCCTGATACTTTGAAAGAGATTGTCCGGTTTGTACACGAAGTGCATCCAGTTTTTGCCGCAACCCTCTCAACTTTTTAGCACATGTTATGTTGGTGAAATGATGATACCATGCCAACTTTCAACCTATTCAGAGTTCATTTGTAGTTCTTTTCAATTTCTGGGTCATTTAGCTCAAAAAAATCAATAAATGCATCCAAAATACCAAATGAAGTCACAAATATTTGAAAATTGATGTCGTGGCTTTGAATGGTGCATTTTGAACACACAAAAGGTCTGGAGTTCAAATAATTCCAAAAAATGAAATCCATTTTTGTAACAGATGAGTTTTCGTATGAAACCGTGGTACTTTGAAAGAGATTGTCCGATTTGTACACGAAGTGCTTCCAGTTTTTGCCGCAACCCTCTCAACTTTTTAGAACATGCTATGTGGGTGAAATGATGATACTATGCCAACTTTCAACATTTTTAGAGTTCATTTGTAGTGCTTTTCAATTTCCGGGTCATTCAGGTAAAAAAATGAATGAAAAATACGAAATGAAGTCACAAATAGTTGAAAATTGATGATATGGCTTTGAATGGTGCATTTTGAACACACAAAAGGTCTGGAGTTCAAATAATTCCAAAAAATGAAATCCCTTTTGTAACATATGAGTTTTCGTATGAAACCCTCATACTTCGAAAGAGATTGTCCGATTTGTACACGAAGTGCGTCCAGCTTTTGCCGCAACCCTCTCAACTTTTTAGCACATGCTATGTGGGTTAAATGATGATACCATGCCAACTTTCAACCTATCCATAGTTCATCTGTAGTGCTCTTCATTTTCTGGGTCATTTAGGTCAAAAAAATGAGTAAATGCATGAAAAATACGAAATGAAGTTAGAAATAGTTGAAAATTGATGATTTGATCTTGAATGGTGCATTTTGAACACACAAAAGGTGTGGAGTTGAAATAATTCCAAAAAACGAAATCCCTTTTGTAACAGATGAGTTTTCGTATGAAACCCTGATACTTCGAAAGAGATTGTCCGATTTGTACACAAGTGCGTCCAGTTTTTGCCGCAACCCTCTCAACTTTTCAGCACATGCTATGTGGGCTAAATACTGATAGCATGCCTACTTTCAACATTTTCAGAGTTCATTTGTAGTGCTTTTCAATTTCTAGGTCATTTAGCTCAAAAAATCAATAAATGAACGAAAAATATGAAATGAAGTCAGAAATAGTTGAAAATTGATGATGTGGCTTTGAATGGTGCATTTTAAACACAAAAAAGGTGTGGAGTTCAAATAATTCCAAAAAAAATGAAAGAATCACTGAACAACATTAAGTAGGAACAAAAAACTATATTCTTTAAAAAAAGTCAACTAATGGGCCACCACGGCCTGAGTACGACTAGAAACCCAATTAGACACTTGGGCCAGGATTCAGGCCCGTAGAAGGCCCAACAACTAGTGACAGTTTAGGCCCGGAAGCCTGCATATGAGAGGATTTCGAGACTGTGTGTGCACAAGCGCTTATAAACCACCAAACTTCTCGCTCGGCTAGCGAAGTGGGACTAAACATCTAACCGCACTGCGGCTGTGCCAGGCACACACCTTTTGTGTCGGTTTGTGGCACAAACCGGGACCAGTGACAGACTTTAGTGTCGGTTGGTGGCACAAACCGGGAAAAATGGCACCCTTTCATCCCGGTTTCTTCCGCAAACCGAGAGTAAAGGTATCTTCTTCCCCACCATTTGGCAACTGAAAATTGACCTTTAGTCCCGATTTGCTGAGTCAACCGGGACGGAAGGGTGGTATTGGTGCCGGTTCGGTCCACCAACCGGGACAGAAGGTTTTCGCATATAGGCGGGAGTTGTCGAAATTTCCCCCAAAACTCTCCCATTGCTCGCCGCCGCCCCCCGAGCCAGTCCTCGTCGTCGCCGCCCCCGATCTAGTCATCCTCGTCGTTGCCGCCGTCCCCGAGCCCGACGATGTCGCCTCACGCACGTCGCCGTCACCACTACCCCCGATCCAGTCCTCCTCGCCGTCGTCGATGCCCCGAGCACGTCGTCGTCGCCGCCCCCGAGCCCGTCGTCATCGCCCTGAGCCCATCGTCGTCGCCCCGAGCCCGTCGTTGTCGCTGCCCCAAGCCCGTCGGCCCCGGTGAGCTCCTCCTCTGCGTGCTCTGCTTGTTGCCGCCACCGCCCCTGCATATTGTTGTTCATACAAATTTTGTTCATATATAGATTATACTAGAGATGTATTCGAGATGTATTAAGTTGATTATTGGTTCTAACTGAAAGAAAACATTTTTGCCTCTTGAGATCTATTGAATTATATATCATAACGTACATCTATGAACTATTCAACATTACAAAATGAAATATAAAAAAGTTTGTGCATGTTTAAAACACAAAAGTTCGTGTAATTCGGTTATTCATACAAGGAGCTGAAATATTTGCAGAAACTATATGGATGAAAGAGAACAGTTGTTGGGGGAGATAATGCTCGGTAATTATTTTTCATATCTCAAAGACACCAATGGTCTGGAAAGAGAGGATGGCGGATCAGATGATCGAACAATGGAGGAGGAAGAATATGATCATGACGGCTCCAGTGACCGAAGGCCGGAGGAAGAAGGAGACCATGATGACGGTTCCGGTGACCGAACGGGGGAGGGAGATGTTGCAAAGTTCGGCGAGGTATATATATTAATTAAGCCGAAGGTATGTACATATATTAACACTTCTTTCTTATTTTACAGCCCTGCAGATCGAGCCAAACTTCGGTAAAGAGACGAGGCCCGAAGAGAAGGTTGCGCATGGATGAAAAGTTCATAATCACAGCAATCGCGACCGATGGCCTACCGATTGAACCCAAGCTGACCAAGGACACATTTTCTGCTCAGTGCGGATCTATTGTTAGGGACAACATCCCGATCAGCGTCAAGCAATGGAAAATAGGTTAAGGGCGACGACGTCCCTGAAGGTGATTATGTCACCGATAGGCAGAAAGATGATCTTTGGACCGCGCTGAAGGCAAATTTCACCCTACCGCCAGAGGAAGATCCGAATAAGCCAGTTACAGAGCCACTTGTCAAGGCGTGTGCTCTTAAGAATATGGCACATCTATTCGGGAAGTGGAAGAATGATTTGAAATCAATGTTTGTTGATAAAGGGAAGACTCCAAAGTTCGTCGGGTGATTTGAGAAGATAAGAGATCACTGGCCCGCATTTGTGGCCTACAAGTCATCGGAGAAGAGTAAGAAAATGTCAGAGACAAACAAGAACAATGCCGCAAAGAAGCAGTATCACCATCACACGGGGTCAGGTGGCTACCTCAAAGCCCGGCCGTTCTGGGACAAAGCTGAGAATGACCTGATTGCTAAAGGGGTCCAACCACAGACATTGAACTGGCCAGAGCGTTCAAGGACTTGGTTCTTAGGGGTTAGGGGAACTTTGGACCCTGAAACAGGGAAGTGTCGTTGGATGGACGAGCAACTTGCAATACCCATGATCAAGCTTCAGAAGTGTATCGCCACAGCGAACGAAGGGACGTTCATTCCAGACACAGATAATGATGAGCTGACTGAGGCCCTAGGGAATGCTGAGCACCCTGGACGAACACGAGGCACACCAGCTTCCGTTCCATGGAAGTTTGGGTTTCCTAACGCAAGCGGTTACAGAAGCTGGGAGAGAGAGAGGAAAGTGGAGCTCAGCGACATGCAGAGATCAAGGCAAGACTGCAAAAGCCTGAGGAACTTGAGAGCCAGCGAGCTGCCGGCGAACCATCTCAGCGGCACGAAGCTACCCTAGAATGTACCCCACCGTCTCAGCGGAGAATCAGCGTGTCTTCCACGAAGCCCGTTCAGCATGACTTCACAGCTCCTAGCTACCCCGTGGATACTATCACAGAGGCTCAACATTCCGAGCTTATGATGAAATGTCGGAACCTCACTTTCAAGGCGGCTGTCGGCTCTGTTGAACCTCCTCAACCCAACGGAACTTTTACTGCCTTCCGATTCCACATGTCTATGTTGTTGTGATGGTGGATCAAGTAACGGAGGACTTTGAGCAGCTCGAGCTTTACCACCCTACACGTGAAGGGGAGATTCAGCTGGTTCGTGCTGTGGGGAGTACATGTCTATGGCACAAGGAGTTCATCAAGCATCCAAACTGGACGGCTCCGCCTCCTCCTCCTCCTCCAACAAGTCAGGGCACTCCGCCTTCTCCTCCGATGACGATGATTCAGGGCACTCTGCCTCCTCCCCCTCCTCCTCCTCCTCCGGCGAGTGATCAGGGCACTCCGCCTCCATCTACAGCTCCTTCGACGCGTGAGGGCACTTCGCCTCCTCCTTCGCCTGCTCCGGCGCGTCAGAGCAGTCCGCCTCCTCCTCCACCTCGTCGGCAACGTCGGAAGACAAATGCTGCCACTCCGGCTCGTCTCGCGCGTCAGAGCAGTCCGCCTCCTTCGCTCAAGCGGAAGAGAGACGCCTCCTTCTCTCCGGTGGTAGCAGTATAAGCAGAGGCGGGAGGCAAATCAAATTCGGTCCATCTCTCAAGCCTGTGGAAAAGTTACCATATGAGAGGACCAAGGAGGAAAACGAGGAGATATGTCATGACAAATTAAGGGCCCATTTTGCAAAGAAAACTCCACCTCCGAAGTAGAATCTAGATCCGATGAAAGTGGAGAGCACTATCAATCAACTGCAGTGTCCACCATTGCCTCCGCCGGATTCCAACTATGACCACATTCTTAAAAAGACATATGCACAAGCGGTGCGGTCGGGAACTACTTCAAGTGATGCAAGGTTAGGAGAACAAACAAGTGGGAAAACAATTCCCGAGCTCGATATCGTCGTTGCTAATCATCTGGAGATGGTGCCCGGTACCTATCCTGGTGATTACTTGAGGGATGATGTAACAAAAGAACAATATAAATACGTGCACGGGAAGCCTCTCGTCAAACTTGGTCATCGTGCTCTAACAACGATGATGCACAGATTGCATGAGTGGTACATGAAAACCCGCAGGGAGATGTGGCACTGAAACCAGAGCACGAATTCATTAGACTTCCCATGATCATGATTCAATTTGAGGAGTTATTTTGGTTATACAATCAACTGGCCCTCGACAAACAACTCATGGATTCCTACTGTCTGTAAGTATTACTTCTATAGTTAAGTCTCTAGCTCATCTCGTTCATTGCATGTATATATAATTATCCTCACTATATATATTATGCAGATTGAAGATCGTCGAATTAAAAAAAGCAGGAATCGTCGATGTTGGATTCATTTGCCTAGATGTCGTAAATGAGTTGACGGTATGAAACTCAATCAAAGAGACCGAGGAGAACTTGCTAAACTCATTCCTTATACATAAAAAAGTGGAAATAATCTTTCCTTACAACTTCAAGTGAGTCTTGCCGTCTTCTCTGTAAACTCGGTTTCGCTTACTCGAGGTTAATTAAGTAATGTAATTGATGAGTTATATATGTGTGCGCAGAGACCACTTTATTCTGCTATCCATTGACGTTGGCAGGGCACTGGTAAATGTCCTAGACTCGAGATGTAAAGCCGAAGAGGATTATGAGGACATTAGTACAATGCTCAAGAAGTAAGTTCAGTCAATATACTGAGACCATATCGGCATGCAACTTTCATTAATTTCCTAATATCAAGTAATCATTTTCTTGGCCTCGCAGGGTTTGGACGAAGTTCGCCAATAAGGTTCCCGGTCTAAACAAAGAGTTGCGATTTACGCACCCCAAAGTAAGTAATACTAGCTAGTTCCGCGCATCTCTAATTGATTCAAATTTTCATCAATATATCATTACCATGCTTGCTTATCAGTTTGATTGAACTCTATTATCGTAAAGTGTGTGTACCAGAAAGTAGGCACTATTTTATGTGCATACTACGTATGCGAGTTGATTCGCCACTCGACCTCTGAGCGGGTCTTCTCTCAGAAACAATTGCAAGTACGTAAATAATATTCACAATTGTGTTCAGTTTATTCATATATATATATGCATGTATTGACCCCCTTCTTTAAATTAAATCTGCGAGATGCGGGAACAACTCCTACCATATGATTGCATACGAGCAATTCAAGAGGAATTGGCGGGATTCTTTGTTGACCACGTCATACCTAAAGATGGAGAATGCCATGCGGATTTGTCATTGGATCTTAATAATTAGATGATGTTTTCAACTAATTGTAAAAGATGTTATATTGTATATATGTAATAGCATCAAATAGATATACGAAAACTTGTTGTTCGACCAAGCATGGAGAAACATAGGACACTTCTCTCTATTAGCTAGCTAACACAATATGAAACCACTAAATTAACGCTCTAACCCCCCCCCCCCAAACTCACCCCCATTCAAAAAAAGCCCCCAGCTCCGGCCAAATGCTGACGCGTGGATGCCATGTTGTCCCAGTTTGTGTGACCAACCAAGACTAAAGAACCTCCTGCCCGGGCTACCCGCAGAGGCCACGTGGGAACTGGGACTAAAGGTTATGGGCTTTATTCCTGACCATTTAGTCCCGATTCCAGAACCGGGGCTAATGGGCCTCTCGAACCGGGACAAATGGGCCATTTTCTACTAGTGGTACATGGCGGGTTCTCTCATTGGAACCGTTCTTAGGAACTGAGTTCCATGTATGTGACCCAAGACCAGATACTACCACACATTGTGTTCTGGTGACTCGACCACTCTCGGCTTATCAATCACTTAGTACTTGGTCCAGGAGCTGCAATTAGTTTCTGGTGTTTATAGCATATGCTGGAGGCCATGCATAGTGCTCACCTTAGAGGTGGGCTGTGACGAGGTAGGTAGTGGCACGGTGTACCAAGTGGCACCCGGATGGTCGGCTTGGGAACCAAGCGCACGTTATTTGAGACCGTAGCGGAAACTCCAGCCGGACTTCCATGCAGATTCAGTCTCAAATAGGCGATAAACCTGGAATAGGTATTAATGTGGTTAACGGTCGTGGCCGACTCCCTCGTTGGGCTCCCACTTGAAGGTTGCTAGGTGTGTGAAGTGCACATGGCGATAAGTGGCGAGAACGTGTGTGAATAAGTACACCCCTACAGGGTTATGATCTATCCAAATAGACGCGTCCTCGGATATGGACTGCTTGGAAACATATGTTGTTCATAGTTAACTTTAATGGCTACTCATAAAAGTATCAAGACAAGTGTGAGCACCATGGATGGCAATCTCGCAGGGAGATGAGAAAGGATCCATGGTGGTGTTTTGTTGTGTATATAGTGGACTCGTGTACGATTTCTCAAACTTGTACAAAATTACTCGTAGTCATATTACACGTTAGCCAAGAGTCAAAGTTGGCCTACTGCATAAAATCCCACAACCACCTTTGTTGATACATGTGCATGAGTAGATAGTTCTGATTTAAAGTCTTGTTGAGTACTTCTGTACTCATGTTTGCTTAATATTTGTTGCAGAAGACACCCACAAACCATCTGGTGGGTTCTACCTAGATGTTGACGATGATGAGAAGCTGGTGTCCCAGCTATGACCTCGCCCCTTGGAAGGGAAATGTAGATAGTCAGGCTTTAAAGCCTTTACCTTTCATTTGTCTGTACTCAGACAACTTTAATGGTTCTGCATGGCTTGTATGACTTGAGTGTCGGGTCATGTGACCCCTATCTATATGAACTTATCATGCAAGGCTCTTCTGAATCTTCTAATTAAATGGTGTGATGTTGTATGGTTATGTTGTGATGCCATTCATATTGGGTACGTCATGCGTACGAGTGACGTGCTGCGATATGTATGGGGTTCGACACCTAGTTGTGCGCCTTTAGTAGTACTCTTTACAGAGAAATGCCCCATTGTGATTCCACTCAACCTTGGTAGCTTGCTACTACTCTGGACACATTGGTTGACCGACATGTATCCCTCTTTTCTGATGTGTCTGTCCCTTCGGGGAAATGTCTTAGAGTGCAATGGAGTCCTTGTAGCTTGCTACGACTCGTCTACACTCGCTGATGACCGACACCTGCTTTGCTGGGTTATGTATGCATGTCTCTATACGGATGTGCCAGTTGGGTTTATGACTAGGTATGTCGACCCGGGTTCTTTGACATTGGAATGCTAGCAACACAATTGCATACGTGAGTCAAAAGACGCAAACGGTCCCGGCTAGGGTAAGGTGGCAGCCATGGGGTTAACCATGCGTGAGACCCCAAAGTGATGTGATGTCTTACAGGCTGGATTCCTATGACTTAGGATCGGGGTCCCGACACCCCGTGACATGACACACTCTGTTGCACTTAAGCCTTCTTATATCCTACTCAAAACAGCCACGATACCTACCTATCATGGCATTTCCATAGCTATTTCGAGATATATTGCCATGCAAATTCCATCATCACTTGACATGACTAGTTCGTTCATCATCATAATGTATTGCATGATCATATAGAGCTGGCATAGTATTTGTGGCAATGCGACCATTCATCATATTTTTGATACATGTCATGAGATCTTTGCACATCCTCGTACACTACGAGAGACATTACTACAAATGCATATCTTCCTATCAGTTTTCATGTTGAGTTGTAAGTATATAAAAGTGTGATGATCATCATTATTGCAGCATTGCCTGAGCGAGGAAATAAATATGGGGGAGGCCAAATGAGCTCACCATAAAAAATGAATGAGATAAAAAGAGAGAAGGGACTTTGCTACATTCCTTTGCCAGACTTGCGCCTCAAAGTGGCAACTCATTCTTCATATAGAGAGTCTCATGTTATATCATTCCTATGCTAGTGGGAATCACTTTTTCATATAGTTGGCTTGTATATTCCGATGACAGGCTTCCTCATATGCCCGAAGTATTCATGAGCAAGCAAGTTGTATGCACACCCCACTTAACTTCAGTAGAGCTTTCATACACTTATAGCTCTAGTGCATCATTTGCATGGCAATCCCTACTCCTTACATCAATATCTATCGACGGGCACCTACCTAGCCCGTTGGTATATCTAGTTGTTGTGAGACTATCTTCTCCATTTTTTACCCCTTTGAAACCTACCACCATATTTTATTCCACCTATATGTTATGTCCTATGGTTCATGCTCATTTATTGAATGAAGAATAAAAACTTGATGCATGTTGAAAAACTATGATCCAATTACCTATCTTGGACACTGTGGTGCTTGACATTTGTATTAATCTAGTGAACATGGAGCCTTTCGTTGCTAATATAAGAAGATGAATGTGGTAAAACAATCTTTGAGGATCGTATACTTTGAAAGAGTAATAATTTTGTTGCTTATACCTATAAGTATTGCTACGTTATTGTTTGTTAATTCATTGTTTCTTAATCAGCATACATGCATAAGGTTACATTACGGGTAGCATGTCACTTCAAAAATTCTGTTTTTTTCATTAACCTACTCAAGAACGAGTAGGAATTAAGCTTGGGGATACTTGATACGTCTCCAACATTTTTATATTTCTTGATTGTTCCATGTTGATATATTATCATTCTAGAATACTTTTGGGGTATTTATTTTCCAATTTATATTATTTTTGAGCATCAATCTATTGACCCATTGCCCATTGCAAGTTGTTGTTTTATGCATGTTTTTCACATTTCAGGTTTACTATACCAAACGAAGTCCAATTGACGCTCACCATAAAAAATGAACGAGAGAAAAATAGAGAAGGGACTTTGCTACTTTCCTTTACCACACTTGCGCCTCAAAGTGGCACCTCATTCTTCATATAAAGAGTCTCATGTTGTATCATTCCTATGCCAGTGGGAGTCACTTTTTCATATAGTTGGCTTGTATATTCCGATGATGGGCTTCCTCATATGCCCGAAGTATTCATGAGCAAGCAAGTTGGATGCACACCCCACTTAGCTTGAGTAGAGCTTTCATACACTTATAGCTCTAGTGCATCATTTGCATGGCAATCCCTACTCCTTACATCAATATCTATTGATGTAGCGACCCGACTCAAAACGAGTCAAGCCTCTGTGTATCTGTGCCATCTCTGGATCAGTATGCTGGCACACACAGTACATCAATGTATATATCAAAGTGCAACCACATGTAAATAGCGTAAAACTGATATATACCTTAAAATCTCAGCGAAAGTAGTCAAGGGAGTGGAGTCCCAATAAACACCAATGGCAAGTTGAGTGTAGACCGTAACCATGAATCGTACCCTTACTCGTCGAAGAAAAATATCAACATAAGATGTTTCAACCGTGTAGGTCAGCATATTGAATATGCCGGCAAGTCACATAAGAGAGAGGTGAAAAGTAATCATCAATTCTATATGCATATATGGCAGGTGGGGCTGTAAGTTTTTAGCGGAAAAGCAAGTTTTCTCCTACAACAATAGAGGGGCTAAAAGAAAAATATTACTACGTTGTTGGTTGTTAATGAGATGGTTCCGCCAACCAATTCTCGTACCCGAGTTGTCAATCATTCCCACATCATTATTAAATTGTGTTGAGAGTTCAGGAAACTTTTCAATGCCTTCGTCTCAAGTTGTCCATGACCATGGACACGGCTAATCGATTAGGTTTGGGTACTCTGCAGAGTTTTGCACACGTTCCCCACAAGATTTGATCGTATCCTAGTATTTCCTCGCACTTCAGGGTGTTTGAAGACCGAATGATCAAAACATGGTCTTTCAACGGGTCCCTCTGATCCCCTGTCGGTGCCGATCCAATCCTACCGTTCTTCTACATCTAAACCGCCTGTCTAGAGTCGCCACGTTGTCCAACCAAGCCAGAGCCCATAATGACTTGTGGCTGTGCAAGTAAGCCTTGGGTCTTGAAGCCTTTGTCCATCTCTTCGAGCCTGGGTGAAGCTTTCCGCAAGATGTCATGGCACGTCTCCATGCATCCCGGTCGTCCACTGGTTTCTCCAGGGAGCCCATCTAAACCGTCCTTCACCCAAAGTTGCATTGCATCACGAGGTCTTGAAAGGTCTTGACTTAACCGGTCTTGGTTATTAAATTATTCTCGCATCACTCGTGATAAACTCTCAACCAGAACCTCGTCTAGACAAGCATAGCATAATAGAATTCATCGCCCCGGGCCAAGTAACAGGGTTGTTGGGGTGCCTACCACATGATACTACATCAAGTAACCATATTTTTCCAAGTACCTAGTCAGCATGCAAATGGGTATAGGAAGGTAGAACTACGATGCATGAAAACATAGGTGATACATGATCAAATGACTTGCCTTGCTGATAGTTGTCGTTAACAAGCACTTTTAAGTAGCACGCTTCGTACTCCGAGTATCTATCGATACAAACAAATACACACCATAAGCAATACAATCATTAACAAGCAAAATAGCATCACTAGCATAAAACTACTATTGCATAAAGTGAAGAAATTCACTTCACCTAATCAAAACAGAATCTATTTTTGATAAAACCCCCAGTAAAAATATTAAAAAAATGAAACTTAAACTACAAAGAGATATGATCATTAGGAAGCAGCAGCAAAAAGAATCAAATTAAAAGCTATTTTGAAACTCCTGGAATAAGCAAAACAAGATTTAAACTAAATCTGATCTAATTCAAATTTTGAAATTTCAAACATAGGCAAATAATATGTTTTCGAAAACTACAGAACAATTGTGATCTACTGGAAAAGGAATCAACCTCATTGGACCTCTAGATCAAAAGTTATAGGGAAAACAAAATTTAAACTCTCTTTATTTTCTAACTAAAACAGAAAAAAGAAAATTAGATCTAGCGGACAGGGGGGTATGTGGCAGCTCCTGATTGGCCTAGATGGTGTGTGCTGCGGGGCTAACTAGAAAACGATCTATAACTAAACAAAACTCCGGCTAAAAATAAGTGAGACAGAAAACCGTTCGGTTCTTTAACTAAAAACCGAAGGGGTAAGTTGCTTTTAATGTACGCGGTTGGATCTAGATCTAACGGTAGGCTACACAATACAAAAACAAAAACAAAACGAACAAAAGAAAAAAAAGAAAAGGAGGAGTTACCTCCCGTGGTTGGAGTTGCTGGGCACGACAGTGGTGCTCCGGCGAGGGGGCTACGCCGGCGAGGTGGGGGAGAGCAGCTCCGGCGTGGGGGAAAGGGTCGCCGGTGGGGTGGGGTGGCGGAGGAGGGGGCCGGTGGAGGAAGGGGTCGCTGGCGGGGGGAGAGGCGCTCCTGGGCGAGGGGCCTGCCATTGTTCCTGGCAGTGAGGCGCCGACGCTGGGGTCCTGCAATCGACGGGGTAAGTGGGGGCGTGGGGTGGTGCAGCGGGGTAGGGCGAGGGCTGCAGGGGGGTGCGGCAGGAGGGGGTGCGGCGGGAGGGGAGACCAGAAGGCTCCTGGAGCTTCGCCTCCGGCGATTTTGAGGCGGGTGGCGCGGCGACGTGGGGCAGGGGGTGGTAGTGGTGGTGAGGAAAACGGAGAGAGGAGGACGGTGGGGTTTTATAGGCGGCCTCGGATGTGCTCCAAGAGGCAAGGGGAGGGAGATCGCGGCGGATCCGGTGCTTCCCACCATGGATGGAAGTTCCTGGAACGAAAGAAGGAAGGAGACGATCAGGGGAAGAAGAAAGGGGATCGGGCCCAAACCTTCCTATTGGGCCTGTGGCGATTTTCCTAATTTAGGAAGATTTTCCTTTTAATTAAAACATGAAGGTAAAAGGAAGATTTAGCCAATCAAAACAATTCCGAATATGGGCATGTTATATACCAAAATTATGAGAAGAAAATATAGAATTTGTTTAACATTTTTCCACAACAAAAATAAAAACTTTTAAAAAAATGTTTTTTAGAAAATCCCCTAAATGCTTTATTTCTTTTTGCAAATAATTGTGAAATAAACCCTGGGGTTTTATGGTTCAAATACATCAAATAAATACCCCTGGTTTGGAGGGTCATGTTCCTCCACTCTTTCTTGCTTGGCAAGATAATAATCCTGGCACTTCGTGAGTGAAGAAGAAAACGAATTTGCAAAACAACAATTGAAAGGAATTCAAATGCCCCCTTCATTCAAAATCTTTATAATTTGAAGAAGTCATGTCATCTTCTCTCATTGATCCTAAATGGATGAATTTGAATTCACCGGAGAAGGGGAAATTCATTTTATTCCCTCTCATTCAAAAGTTTGTGAAAAGTTTCAAACTTCACTCAAGTTTCAATCACTCAATCAAACAAACAAGCAAATCTAATAGTTATATTAACATTCCAAAATTTGGGATGTTACAAACCTACCACACTTAAAATGAATCTTGTCCTCGAGATTCAAAGAGGCTAGAAAGAAAGGTTAGGGTTTGGGGGTCTTCTAACAAATCCAACCTCCGGCAAAGTTGGATGCTACCACACTTAAAAATAAAGATTACTGGTCCCTCAAAATGTTTTAATGATCCTCTGGTGTTTTGGCAACTGACTTCTCACATTCTTCATATTAAATCCTTTGGTGATGCTCTCCCATTATATTCATAACGTTTCCATCAAAATCGAGGGTTCCTCTATTGATATAAGCTTCTTCCGTTACTGGGTTTTCTTAACTGACAGTCTCGTGGTCAATTCTAAATAACATATCGATGGATCTCATGGTGGTCTACCATTTGTGGTTATCCTGCAAAGAGAGGGGTCTTGGTTTCATCCTCACCGTAAAATTTCTTACGCGTGACAACAAATGCCATGTTCATGGGGTTTTCATCATACCATTCTAAGGCTTAAACAAAAGCTTCAAAGAACGTCGTCTCTCTCTATGGGTAAGTCTCTCAGATTTACCATTCCGAATAGTAAGATAAATGATAAGAGTAAGTCGTCATGGTGATCAATCCATTCCGCACCCAAATCATTTCTCTGTATAAGGTTTAGCGAATCTCGCATTCTAACACTTGGGCATCCTCACAAGCGTTGCAGAATTTCTCTTGTCTACGAATGAAGTTCGTATAATCCATTGGTTCTGCAAGCTAAACAAAACATCTAACATATCTTCACAACTCTGAGGTTTTCGTATGCTCCTAAGAAAACGTTTCCTGATCCATCATAGCTTCTTGCAAGTTTCTTTCTTCATAATGGTAGTACTTTATCCTTATTAATACTGGGGTTTGTGGGTTGCATTCATACTTGGAATTACTCTACCTTTAAATCCTATAGTATTTCATTCCATCATACTCTTGGGGTAACCATCATATAATAAAAATCCTCAAACTTATTTTTGGTTCACACGCCACTCTGTGGGATACCCTTTTTTCCATGGGTGTGTTTACCAAAAAGGTATTGCTTCATCCATAAATCATATTCATTTCAAAATCAATCCTTTATTACATCCTTAATTTCTTCTCAAAACTCCAAATTCAAAGGTACTTTATTACAAATGCTGCCATCCACATTGTTCGGTATGGTCAAGCATTTTTGCCAACTTTATTCATTTGTCTCTCTTGGAGATACTTTAGTTCCACTGGAACTTTCCAATGTGCTCCTTGAAATCATCCATCTTTTGCTTTCTTATGGTGGCCATGAGCTTCATCTCTATCATCTCCGCATGCACTTCACTCACGTATTCCTGGGTATGACGGAGTCTTGCTTCAAGTATTTCTCCAATCTCACGTATGGCTTCCATGGCAGCTTCACGAACAGCATCAAAGAAAATTGCTCGTGGTACATGTGAAATTAAAAAGTATTGCCCCATAGTCTTTGGACAAACTCCTTTCACATGGTGGAGGTGTACTTCCACATACCAAAGTTCCACTCCATTTTCCATGAACGGGTAGCCTTTGTAGACTGCATCTCCTTCAAGATGAATGTGCTTCATCATGTCCTTCAGGATTTTTGGGTAATCATGATCACTTGTCAGGGTCATGGTCGTTTCTGGGCCCTTGAGGAATGACTCGTAGAGAGTTGTCATCTGCAGGTGTCAGTAAATAGGTACTCAGAGGAATTTATGTGTGTCCTTGGTAATCATGGTACATTCCTACTCAGTGGATCCTCTGGGTTTACGGATTACTACCACACTAAAAATGAATTATACTCATGCCTGCATAGACCATATTTTCTCTTATCCTCATAAATGTTCAGAGATCTTAGCTCGTAGAGAAAACAACACATACAGCTTCAACATAGGAGATCATGACACAACAATTTTATTGATTCATGAATTATTACAATCTCAGAGGCTTCTGTTACAAAAAATTCAACTCCATGATCTCATGAAAAACAAGAGTGCTTTAGATTACACTTATTGTCACGGTCAAAACTTAACTACTCCATTCTAGCTTTCTTCCCATGGGGACAATCATTAGCATAATGTCCTACTTCCTTGCAACGAAAGCAAATCAGTTCTGACAAGTCTCGAGGCTTCTTAGTGTTTGCTTTTGCTCCTTGGGTTTCCGGCTTCCTTCCTGAACACATGCATTTTTAGTGGCCAAATTGCGTACACTTGAAACATCTGACATGACTCAGGTCTTTATCTGTAGAGATTTGGCCCTTCCGAGGGTACTTTTTCTTCTTTCCGTACTCCTTCATTTTGGCGAGTTCTTCTATTTCAAGTGGATCAAACTCCACTTTTTCCGTCGGGAAGTTTCCCAGATACTCTTGGCTTCCCTTCGTGCAATCCTGTGAATAATGTCCTTCTTCTCCACATGAGTAACACGCATTGGAGAAAAATCTGGTTAGACCTTGTTCATCAGGGTCTTCTATATTTTCGTTCATCACAGGTTCTTCTAGAATCTTCTTCTTGAGGGTTTCCTTCATTGCATCTTTCTGCTGGTTGAGAACTTGTTGCACCTTGGGGTAAATGTGACACTGAGCTGGGTAGTGGGTGGTTCCTTCACAAAGGAAACAAGTCACCTGACTACTTGGGCACTCCTCAGCTGGGTGATTTTCTTCACAATGAGTGCATCCATCCTTGTGTTCTTCCTGGGTGTGTCCTATTTCTCCACAGATCTTGCATGCACAAGTCTTCTCCTTCGGATTATCATAGCACTTCTGAATAAGTCGGGATCTTAACAGGGTGTCCTTGAATTCATCCCAAGTTTCTACTCCACTAAATCCTTGTATGGCATGGTGCATTTTCCACCAGATAGCAGCACTTTGGGTTGAGGTTCATACTTCCTTTAAATCAAATTGCTCCCGAAGTAGTTCTCCATGTTCTGAATCCATATTTCAGCCTCCATCTAGGTTATTGGTCTAGAGATTACAAGTCCAGCTTCATACTCCATCTGGTAGGGTTGAGGTTTTGAGATGGGTAAGAGAGAGAGGGAGATACACACAATACAAACAATATTTTTGAGAATAGGTTTTATTTGTGGCCGTCGGAAAAACACACACAAAGGACGGCTCACAAATCATCGTATCTAACATGGTTATATAACAGGGGTTTGGACTTCTAATGGCCATATAAATACTGGAATACATCAGGGTCTTCAAGTTCTTCGGGTCTTGAGAGTTTTCAGTTGGTGTAGCTTCAATTCTTCAAATGCATGATGAAATCCTCTTTACTTTGAAGTGGGACTCAGTTGATTCCTTCATGTGGTCAAAGAGGAAAGGGTATTGTCTAGCTATTTGAGGTGAGAGAGAACATTCAATGAAATCAGAAGAGATGAGAAGTAAAAGGTGTCCTTGAAAAATAAAAATTTGAGAGATCCTTTCCTAAGAAATTTCCTGTTTCTAGGGTCACGTCCTACAGTCAACATGTGCTCTGATACCATTTCTGTAGTGACCCGACTCAAAACGAGTTAAGCCTCTGTGTATATGTGCCATCCCTGGATCAGTATGCTGGCACACACAGTACATCAATGTATATATCAAAGTGCAACCACATGTAAATAGCGTAAAACTGATATATACCTTAAAATCTCAGCGGAAGCAGTCAAGGGAGTGGAGTCCCAACAAACACCAACGGCAAGTTGAGTGTTGACCGTAACCCTGAATCGTACCCTTACTCGTCGAAGAAATATATCTGTAACATAAGACGTTGCAGCTGTGTAGGTCAGCATATTGAATATGCCGGCAAGTCACATAAGAGAGAGGTGAAAAGTAATCATCAATTCTATATGCATATATGGCAGTTGGGGCTGTAAGTTTTTAGCGGAAAAGCAAGTTTTCTCCTACAACAATAGAGGGGCTAAAAGCAAAATATTACTATGTTGTTGGTTCTTAATGAGATGGTTCCGCCAACCAATTCTCGTACCGCAGTTGTCAATAATTCCCACATCATTATTAAATTGTGTTGACAGTTCAGGAAAATTTTCAATGCCTTCGGCTCAAGTTGTCCATGACCGTGGACACGGCTAATCGATTAGGTTTGGGTACTCTACAGAGTTTTGCACACGTTCCTCACAAGATTTGATCGCCTCCGAGTATGTCCTAGCACTTCAGGGTGTTTGAAGACCGGATGATCAAAATATTGTCTTTCAACGGGTCCTCTGATCCCCTGTTGGTGCCCATCCAATCCTACCATTCTTCTACATCTGCTAGCACCGCCTGTCCAGAGTCGCCACGTTGTCCAACCAAGCGAGAGCCCATAATGACTTGTGGCTGTGCAGGTAAGCCTTGGGTCTTGAAGCCTCCGTCCATCTCTTCGAGCCTGGGTGAAGCTTTCCGCAAGATGTCATGGCACGTCTCCATGCATACCGGGTCGTCCACTGGTTTCTCCAGGGATCCGATCTAAACCGTCCTTCACCCAGAGTTGCATTGCATCACGAGGTCTTGAAAAGTCTTGACTTAACCGGTCTTGGTTATTAAATTATTCTCGCATCACTCGTGATAAACTCTCAACCAGAACCTCGTCTACACAGGCATAGCATAATAGAATTCGTCGTCCCGGGCCAAGTGACAGGGTTGTTGGGGTGCCTACCACATGACACTACATCAAGTAACCATATTTTTCCAAGTACCTAGTCAGCATGCAAATGGGTATAGGAAGGTAGAACTACGATGCATGAAAACATAGGTGATACATGATCAAATGACTTGCCTTGCTGATAGTTGTCGTTAACAAGCACTTCTAAGTAGCACGCTTCGTACTCTGGGTATCTATCGATACAAACAAATACAAACCATAAGCAATACAATCATTAACAAGCAAAATAACATCACTAGCATAAAACTACTATTGCATAAAGTGAAGAAATTCACTTCACGTAATCAAAACAGAATCTGTTTTTGATAAAACCCCAAGTAAAAATATTTCAAAACAATTGAAACTTAAACTACAAAAAGATATGATCATTAGGAAGAAGCATCAAAAAGAATCAAATTAAAACCTATTTTTAAACTCCTGGAATAAGCAAAACAAGATTTAAACTAAATCTGATCTAATTCTAATTTTGAAATTTCCAACATAGGCAAATAATATGTTTTCGAAAACTACAGAACAATTGTGATCTACTGGAGAAGGAATCAACCTCATTGGTCCTCTAGATCAAAAGTTATAGGGAAAACAAAATTTAAACTCTCTCTGTTTTCTAACTAAAACAGAAAAAAGAAAATTAGATCTAGCAGACAGGGGGATATGTGGCAGCTCCTGATTGGCCTAGATGGTGTGTGCTGCGGGGCTAACTAGCAAACGGCCGATAACTAAACAAAACTCCGGCTAAAAATAAGTGAGACAGAAAACCGTTCGGTTCTTTAACTAAAAACCGAAGGGGTAAGTTGCTTTTAATGTATGCGGTTGGATCTAGATCTAACAGTAGGCTACACAATACAAAAACAAAAACAAAAGAACAAAAGAAAAAAAAGGAGGAGTTACCTCCCGTGGTTGGAGTTTCTAGGAACGACAGAGGTGCTCCGGCGAGGGGGCTACGCCGGCGAGGTGGGGGAGAGCAGCTCTGGCGTGGGGGAAAGGGTCGCCGGCGGGGTGGGGTGGCGAAGGAGGGGGCCGGTGGAGGAAGGGGTCGTTGGTGGGGGGGAGAGGCGCTCCTGGGCGAGGGGCCTGACGTCGTTCCTGGCAAGGAGGCGTCGGCGCTGGGGTCCTGCAGGCGATGGGGTAAGTGGGGGCGTGGGGTGCTGCGGCGGGGTGGGGGGAGGGCTGGAGGGGGGTGCGGCAGGAGGGGGTGCGGCGGGAGGGGGAGACCAGAAGGCTCCGGGAGCTTCGGCTCGGGCGAGTTTGAGGCGGGTGGCCCGGCGACGTGGGCCAGGGGGCGGTAGTGTTGGTGAGGAAAATGGAGAGAGGAGGACAGTGGTGTTTTATAGGCGGCCTCGGATGTGCTCCAAGAGGCAAGGGAAGGGAGATCCCGACGGATCCGGTGCTTCCCACCATGGATGGAAGTTCCTGGAACAAAAGAAGGAAGGAGATGATCAGGGGAAGAAGAAAGGGGATCGGGCCCAAACCTTCCTATTAGGCCTCTGTCGATTTTCCTAATTTAGGAAGATTTTCCTTTTAATTAAAATAGGAAGGTAAAAGGAAGATTTAGGCAATCAAAACAATTCCGAATATGGGCATGTTATATACCAAAATTATCAGCAGGAAATATAGAATTTGTTTAAAAATTTTCCACAACAAAAATTAAAACTTTTAAAAAAATGTTTTTCAGAAAATCCCCTAAATGCTTTATTTCTTTTTGCAAATAATTTTCAAATAAACCCTCGGGTTTTATGGTTCAAATACTTCAAATAAATACCCATGGTTTGGAGGGTTATGTTCCTCCACTCTTTCTTGCTTGGCAAGATAATAATCCCGGGACTTCGTGAGTGAAGAAGAAAACGAATTTGCAAAACAACAATTGAAAGGAATTTAAATGCCACCTCCATTCAAAATCTTTATAATTTGAAGAAGTCATGTCATCTTCTCTTATTGATTCTAAATTGATGAATTTGAATTCACCAGAGAAGGGGAAAGTCATTTAATTCCCTCTCCTTCAAAAGTTTTTGAAAAGTTTCAAACTTCACTCAAGTTTCAATCACTCAATCAAACAAACGAGCAAATCTAATAATTATATTGACATTCCAAAATTTGGGATGTTACAATCGACGGTCATCTACATAGACCATTGGTATATCTAGTTGTTGTGAGACTATCTTCTCCATTTTTTACCCCTTTGAAACCTACCACCATATTCCATTCCACCTATATGTTATGTCCAATGGTTCATGCTCATTTATTGCATGAAGAATAAAAAGTTGATGCATGTTGAAAAAGTATGATCCAATTACCTAACTTGGACACTGTGGTGCTTGACATTTGTATTAATCTGGTGAAGATGGAGCCTTGCCTTGCTACTATAAGAAGATGAATGGGGTAAAAAAATCTTTGAGGATCGTATACTTTGAAAGATTAATAATTTTGCTACTTATACTTATGAGTATTGCTACATTATTGTTTGTTAATTCATTGTTTCTTAATGAGCATACATGCATAAGGTTCGGGTAGCATGTCAGTTCAAAAATTCTGTTTTTTTTCATTAACCTACTCGAGGACGAGCAGGAATTAAGCTTGGGGATACTTGGTACGTCTCCAAAATTTCTATATTTCTTGATTGTTCCATGTTGATATATTATCATTCTAGCATACTTTTGGGGTATTTATTTTCCAATTGATATTAATTTTGAGCACTAATCTATTGACCCATTGCCCATTGCAAGTTGTTGTTTATGCATGGTTTTCACATTTCACGTTTACGATACCAAACGAAGTCCAATTGACCTAAACATTTTGGAGAATTTTCCTGGACCAAAAGAAGACCACCAAGCATCGGAAGAACTCTAGGGGCCACACGAGGGCCACACAAGCCAAGCCGACGTGGCCTGTGGGGACCCTATTGGCTTGTGTGCCCCTCGAGACCCTCCCGACTCCATTCTCTGGCTTATAAATTCTCACATAACCTTAAAAAAACCAACGTTTGTCCTGAAACACTTATTACGCCTCCACACATCTCTATTCTGACGGGAGGCCATCTGGAGCTCTATTTCGGCACCCTGATGGAGAGGGGATCAATCACGGAGGGCCCCTTCATCAACCTTGATGCCCTCATGGTGATGTGTGAGTAGTTCACCACAGACCTACGGGTCCATGGCTAGTACCTAGATGACAATCTCTCTCTCTCTCTCTTGATCTTTAGTAGAATGATGAGCGCATCTGCGCTTTGATCCACATGATGTAATTCCTTTTGCGTGGTCCGATTGTTGGGATCTGATGAATTGTGGGCTTATGTTTAGATTATTCATGATAAATATTTGAGTCTTCTCTGAATACTTATATGATTCTTTTGTGCATGATTATGATAATTTTGTAATTCCCTTCGATCTATTGAAATAGTTTGGCCAATTAGATTGATATTTCTTCGGTGAGAGAGGTGCGCTCTAGTAGGTTCAACGTCACGAATTTCTATATCCCAGTGACACAAGGGGACAAGATGCGTCTTTGTGTTGCTACTACTAAGGATAAAACGATTGGGGTTATTCATATTTCTTGAGTTTACTTTGTCTACATCATGCCATTGTTCTCAATGCATTACTCTGTTTAACTTAATACTCTAGATGCATGCTAGATAGTGGTCGATGAGTGGAGTAATAGTAATACGTGCAAGCATGAGTCGGCCTATTTGTTTATGGATGTGATGCCTATATGCACATTATCATTTCCATAAATATCGCATAACTATCGGCTTTTCTGTCAATTGCCCAATAGTAGTTTGTTTACCCACCGTATGCTATATTTCATGAGATATGCCATTAGGGAAAATTATGGCCCCTGGGTCTATTCACAACATATTTACAAAACCTTCAATACATTGCTGACATTTACTTGTTTTTATTTTATTTTTCTATCTAAAATGATCTACACACCATACTCGCTTGCAAATAACAAGTACAAGGGGATTGACAACCCTCTTTCCCGCGTTGGGTGCAAGTTGTTTGTTCTTTTGTGTGTAGCCGCAGAAGATAGTTGTGGTTGATATTCCTATTGGTTTGATAAACCTTGGTTTCATAAATGATGGAAATAATTACCCACATTTTTTGAGATTACCCATTCCTCTTCATGGAAAACCCAACGTAGATCACAAGTATCAATATTCCACAAAAATCTTCGTGAAGTTTCATGTCATTTGGAGTCCAGTAAATTTTCACCCATTTTCTTGGTTTTCAGGTCCAGAATTCCAGTTCCTTGCAGTTTCCCTCTTTGTGATGTACCTGGTAAATTCAGAGAGAAAAAACATAAGAATTGTAACATAATGTGGAATAATAACCAAGAATAACATAAATATAAATAAGAATTCATGATGCAAAATGAACGTATCAACTCCCCCTAGCTTGGACCTCGCTTGTACGCAAGCGAAAGCCAAACTCGATAATAATGACCACAATTTTATGGATCATGAGGGATCATGAATAATAACATAGCAACAAGTTTTTTCATCATATGATTTGTCATAAATAAGTAACAGTATATCCACAATTATTGAAGTATGAATCATAAACTTTATTGGCAATCAACAAACTATGTTCTTAGTCGTTGAGACAATCACAATTCATCATATTTCACACAAGATTCTTGTAAGAGATTTCATTTGAGCAAGTTCACATACTCAACTAGCATTTAATCTTCTATGCTTGCTAACACTCATTGCATATTTTTGGAGCTAATGTTTCCATCGGACACATATGAAGATAGGGGTTTTGTTGTTTTGCCACCCAATTCATTTACCTCAAGGGTAATGCAATCAATAATGAATCATGATCGCCTACATCCAACTGGATATATATATCTGGATCTTTCCCCAACACTTGATGTTGGGTAACATAGTAGTAATTTCAAAAAAATTCCTACGTCACACAACGATCGATCTAGGATAAACTAGCACTGAGCAAAGGGGTAAAGTATTTTCATATCGTTGAAGATCGCATAGCGGAAGCGTTACTATGATCGCGGTCGATGGAGTCGTACTCGCGGTGATTCAAATCACGGAAGATCCAATCCGAACACCGAATGTAAGGTGTCTCCACGTTCAACACACCTATAGCACGGGGATGTCTCCTCCTTCTTGATCCAGCAAGGAGGGAGGAGAAGTTGAGGGAGAACTCCGGCAGCACGACGGCGTGGGGGCGATTGAGCTATGTGGTTCTCTGACAGGGCTTCGCCAAGCACCGCGGAGGAGGAGGAGGTGTAGGAGGGGGAGGGCTGCGCCAGCGGCTAGCGTTCAACTCCCATGCACCTCCCGACTATATATAGGGGTGGAGGGGCTGGTTTCTTGCCCGACAAGTCCATTGGGGCATTGGCAAAGGTGGGAAGAAAGAAATAGCATCCTTTCCCCTTCCCACTGATTGTTATCCCCCTTTTTTAGGGATCTTGATCTTATCCCTTCGGGATATGATCTTATTCCTTCTAAGGGGGATCTTTCTGAGACTTGACCAGGGGTGTGGGGCCTTGCCCCAACTACCCACGTTCATGTGGGTCCCCCCAAGCAGGTGGGCCCCACTCCGGAACCTTGTAGAACCTTCCCGGCACAATACCGAAAAATCCTGAACATTTTCTGGTGGCCAAAATAGGACTTCCCACATATAACTCTTTACCTGTGGTCCATTCTGGAACTCCTCGTGACATCCGGGATCTCATCCGGGACTCCGAACAACTATTGGTAACCACATATACGATTACCAAAACAACTCTAGCATCATCGAACCTTAAGTGTGTAGACCCTACGGGTTCGGGAACCATGCAGACATGACCGAGACACGTCTCCGGCCAATAACCAATAGCGGGATCTGGATACCCATATTGGCTCGCACATGTTCCACGATGATCCCATCAGATCAACCACGATCTCGAGGATTCACTTAATCCCGTATGCAATTCCCTTTGTCTATGGGTATATGATCTGTAATCTCCGGCGTTAACTAGACGAATGTTTATGACAACAAACCTTCTCCAACGGCACCAGAAGAATGCTGATAGCACTCCCCGGCAATGAAACTGGAAGAATGTTGTTGATGGCCCACCAGCGCGTGGGTTCGCAACAGTTTTCGAGGGTAGAGTATTCGACCCAATTTTGTATTAGCAGCTGGATTTGTCGGATTCAACCACACCTGAAAGATTAGTATCTGCAAGCACAGTAGTAACAGCAAAGTAATATGATAACAACGGTGTCAGAAATGATATGTTGACGACAGACTATTCCTAACGATTGTATCAATGGCGCTTCCGTTGCCGCGTTGACGGAAGTTGTCAATTCCCGTCAACGGTCAGGCGAATCAACAGTGTAGCAGGTAGTAGCAGTGTAACGAGCAATAACAGTGGCAAGGAATAGCAGTAGCAGGTAGCAACAGTAGCAAGCGACAGTAGTAGCAACAGTAGTAGCAGCAGAGCAAGACAAGTAACAACAGTAGCAACAGTAGTAGCAGCAGAGCAAGACAAGTAACAGCAGTAGCAACAGTAGTAGCAGCAAAGCAAGACAAGTAACAGCAGTAGGAACAGTAGGACAAACTCGTAGGCAATGGGTCGGTGATTTGTTTGGATGATATTCATCATGCAACGGCTATAATACAGAGAGATAAGTGGCTAGCTCCCGTTCGTCAATGTGATGTAGGCATGCATTCCGTGTGTCATCATACGTGCTTAGGGAAAAGAACTTGCATGACATCTATTGCCCATCCCTCCCGTGGCAGCGGGGTCCAAAAGGAAACTACGGGATATTAAGGTTCTCCTTTTAATAAAGAACCGGACCAACGCATTAGCACTTGGTGAACGCATGAACTCCTCAAACTATGGTCATCACGGGGAGTGGTTCCGGTTATTGTCACTCCGGGGTTGCGGGATCATAACACATAGTAGGTAACTACAACTTGCAAGATCGGATCTAAAACACACATATATTGGTGACAACATAATAATTTCAGATCTGAAATCATGGCACTCGGGCCCTAGTGACAAGCATTAAGCATGGCAAAGTAGTAGCAACACCAAATCTCAGAACATAGTGGATACTAGGGATCAATCCCCATCAAAACTAACTCGATTACATGATAGATCTCATCCTACTCATCACCACCCAGCGAGCCAACGAATAGATTACTCACGAACGACGAAGAGCTTCATGGAATTGGAGAGGGAAGAAGGTTGATGATGGCGACGATTTCCCCTCTCCGGAGCCCAAGAGGGACTCCAGTTCTGCCCTCTAGATGAAGAATAGGTGGTGGCGGCGCCTCCGTATCGAAAACGCGACGAAAACTTCTCTTTTTATTTTTTCTGCGACGAAAGACAACTTATAGAGCTGGAGTAGGGGCGGCAGGTGCCTATGGGCCCCACAAGCCTGCCCACCACCACCAGGGGGTGGTGGCGGAGAAGGGGCTTGTGGCCCACTGGACCACCCCCTGAGGTGGAACTTGGCGCATATATTTTTGATATTTTCCAAAACTGCTCCCTGTAAATTTTCAGGACGTTTGGAGAACTTTCATTTCTGCACAAAAACAACACCAAGCCAATTTCGCTAAAAACAGCGTCAGTCCAGGTTAGTTCCATTCAAATCATGCAAAATAGAGTCCAAAACAAGGGAAAAAGAGTTTGGAAAAGTAGATACGATGCAGACGCATCAACTCCCCCAAGCTTAAAACCTTGCGTGTCCTCAAGCAACTCAGTTAACAAACTGAGAGAGAAAGAAAAACTTTGACAAACTCTGTTTGATCTTGTTGTTGCAACTATGTCTAACTCATAACCAGAATTTCAGCAAGATCACAAGTTAACCACATAATCAACTGACACAAAGGTCTCACAGTAAACTGATATCAATGGCATAATTAGCTAACGAGCAAATAATAATGAGTTTCACACACCAACACCTCAATCAAAACAAGCATGAAGCAATATGAATAGGTGGTATCTCGCTAGCTCTTTCTGAGACTGCAAAACATAAATGCATAGCACTTTCAAAGATCAAGGGTTGATTAAACATTGTAATTCATAGCAACGAAGATCCAGTCATAGTCATACTCAACATCAATCAAAAGCAAAGCATAAAAATGACAGAGGTGCTCTCTAATTGGTGCTTATATAAGAGGAGGATGACTCGACAGGAAAAATAAATAGACATGCCCTTCGCTGAGGGAAGCATTGATTTGCAGAGGTGCCAGAGATCAAGCTTTGAAAACAGAGATAATAATTTTAGGTGGCATGCTTTCATTGTCAACGCAATGACCAAGAGTTCTCAATATCTTCCATGCTACTTGTCATGGGTATAAGTCTGACAGTAGATGTGTAGGGTACGAAAGGATGGCCAGAGCCTTAGCTACGGCGAGGTTGTATGAGTTCAGGCCCCTCTACGGTGGAGGTAAAAGCCCTACGTCTCAGTGCTCTTGGGAGCTTGATGTCAAGTGGAATATGGATTACAGTAAAAGCCAAACCCCGCACCAGTGAGGAAGGGCGGCTTATATAGAGTGCGCTGCCCTTCACAACGGTCCGGTGGACAGGGGTGGAGTAGTGGCGAATAAATGCCTACGTTACAAGTAACGTATGCCTTAAATGCGAATAATGGTGTATGAAAACGTATATCCGGTGGCCTCCAGGGAGGTTACGATATACAGAGTGGAATCTAGTCGGTACGTTTAGTACGCTCCGAATGCTCGTCACCGACTGGATGATGGGGGAATCGTCACCGACTGGATGATGGGGAGTCCTTAGTTCAGTCGGAACTGTCTAAGGGCCTTGTCCTTTATGAAGGGTAGTCCTTGGGTAGGACCTATAGGGCAGGCCTATGACCCTACCATGGGACTATAACCCCATCATTAGTCCCCGAATGGATCGGGGTTGGAACGACGAAGTGATGCCTGGAGCACGGATCCGACTGGTATGGATGTGTCTTTGGCATTGTTTGCCTCGATCCATTTTATCTTCTCGACCAGTGATCCAAGTGAATATATCTGTGAAACGAACCGTCAGGGACCGAGTGCTTCCGCGGAATCTTTCGACGTGACCGGTCAACTGACAGCGGCGGATTTTCCGGGATCCTCAAATTTCGGTTGCCGCGCGCTCAGCGGGGATGACGACATCGTCATCGAGTAGCTTCTGCCACCTCGATTACCGTGCCTTTATCTCCTCCACTAATATCGCAGCAGCCGGTCGGGGGATAAGATTTCGGGGCCACCTACTAGTGACCCAGTTGGAAGCTTATTTAAACCTCTCCAGCGGGGGTCTCTCATTGCGCTCCCCTGTTTAATCGCACTCGCCCCACTTCTCCCGCAGCTCCTTGCGCACTCCAAGCCTCCTCCTTCCTCTGCTCCCCTGCGGATCTGCTACCTCCACCATGACGAAGGGGCACACGAGCAAGCTCGAGTCGCAGAAGAAGAAGAAGAAGGCGGCGGCTCCTGCTCAGCAGCGAGAGCGGGCACTGCCGGCGGGTTGGATCCAAGGGGATTTCCTCCCCTCGACGGCGACGACGGACGACCTGCTGGAGCTGGTGGAGCAAGGTATGATTGCCAAAAAGTCGTGGAGGCTGCCGACGGAGGGCAAGACGGAGCCGGCACCGCAGGAGGGAGAGCGTGTCTTGCTGCTCAGTCACGTGTACCGGGGCTTCTCTCTGCCTCCTCACCCCTTCTTCAGAGGTATCATGAACCACTTCGGGGCGCAGCTCCATCATTTTCCTCCCAACGCAATAGCTCATCTTGCTACATTCATCGTGCTTTGCGAGTGTTTTATCGGTTGTCCTCCCCATTGGGGGCTCTTTAAATACATCTTCTCCGCTAGATCCCAAACTGTCAAAAAACTTAGCCAGTTGGACGACAAAACTCATATCCTCCAGCTCTGCAGGGGCTTAGGCTTCCAGAAGAGAAAAAAAGTAGCTACCCCCCCCCCTCTTCAGTTGTCCGAGTCCGTTAGGAACTGGCAGTCGACTTGGTTCTATTGCCAGGACGTCGCTTGTTCGAATGCTGCAACTGGGCTGCCACCTTTTAGCCTAGACCGACCGGCTCCTCCCAGGCAGCTCGCACTCTCGAAGGTGGAAAAGATCCAGATCCAACCTCTAGTCGAAGCGCTGATAGATGTCGTCCGCAAGGGAGTCACCGGCACAGATTTGCTAGAGCCTTTTCTGGGTCGGCGCATCCAGCCGCTGCAAGCTCGACACCATGCCATGTGGCACTATGCGGGGCCTGGGGAGTCCACTCGGACTCATCCCGAATGCGTGACCGGGGAGGTTGTGACAGTGTGGATCCGCAGCATCACAGGCGCTTGCGATAACCCAGAGGAGCCCGGCGAGTGAAGCCCTTCCGCGCTGACAATCCTCCTCCGAATGAGGTGAGCATATCTTGTCGAGTGCTTTCAATCCTCTTAGATTTATCGCTTTTTCTTGCACCACCGCCTGACGTCCGATGTTGTCGACTGTATTTTGTGCAGGCGTGGACCAATTGGTATTCTCCCGTCTTGACCAGGAATCCGGCTGAGGAAGAGGAGGGCAGCCAGGAGGGCAGCGTGGACAGCGTCGAGTATGTCTCCGACAGTGGGGAGACGGAGGAGGAGACCGAAGAGGAGGAGGGGGAAGTTGGGGAGCAGAGCTCGCCACCTCCACCAGCAGAGCCTCGCACCAAGCGCCGTCACGAACCTGAGACTCCGTCGGCTCCTCCAGCAGCCCCGAGTGCCTCGCCAGCTCCTCCCGTGGCTCCGAGTGCTCGCAGTGCGAAGAGGACCAGGGACGCTGCTACCGAGCCCACGCACCAACCTTCCAAGGTGGCCAAACCGAGTGGATCCAAGCCTCGGAAAGCTTTACCTCGGATGAGGATCGTTGTTCCCGTTACCTCAGCGTAAGTGTCTCGTTCTCCTATCTTCTTTCAGTATTTGATTGAACTCATGCTTATTGGTCGAGTGGATTTTACTCGACACAGCTGCTACCTCCGCCACCTCTCTGCCACGCCAGGAAGACGATCCCATGGATACGGATAACGTTGCCACATCCCAGCAAGGTACGTTGTGACGACTCCGAGAGTTTGCATTATTGTTTCGCGAATTCTGTCTTTAATCTTGCCCTTTTTCTGTAATCTCATGTTGTTCAGTTGGGCTTCTTTCAGAGGTGATTCATGTGGAGGAGGATGACCAGAAGAAGTCAGGGCAAGCTTTGGCGCCTGTCCTTGAGGCTGTTCCATCTGCTGCTGCTCCCGCCATGGACGCGCCGCCGATCGAGACGATGCCGTCGACTGAGGCAGTGCCCCTCGCGGCAGAACCGACTGGAGTGGGACTTGGGATGCCCAAGGAATCTCCTGTCGTGTCGGGTCCGTCGACCGTCCAGTACGACGTAAGACACCTCCCGGAAGACCAAGTGGGAGCCACCAAGGAGGCCATGGTGCAGGTCGAGATGATGGCGGGTGATGCCAAGGGAGCGTACGACTCCATCGCATCTTTATACAAGAGAAGCTTGGAGCTCCAGGACGATATCCGAGAAATTGCGCTAGTAAGTATTTACTTTCTCCTCGTAACCCACTGGGGGTTTAAGTGATATACTCGGATACAGTAGGATTATTTTGCAGTGGGTTCACTCCGAGTGAACCCAGTGGGTGTAGTCCCCGAGACTTATATCGAGTGTTTGCACCGGCAGTTGTCTTTATACACATTTTCCGTGACTTAGTCGGATCAGAACTGATCTGCCCGAATGGCACGAGTGGGGGCACTCCGAGTGCACCCGCTGTAAGTAGTCCCCGAGAGTAGTTTTACTCAGGTCGGGTAGATAGTAGCCGCATAGGCTTGTTTTTGTCATGTAGCTCAATAGGGCGGGCCTGTTCGAGCTTCATGCCAGTGGGGTCACTCTCAGTGAACCCACTGGGTGTAGTCCCCGAGACCGCTGTCGACTGCTTGCGTCGGCAGGGGTCTGAAGAACTTTCAGCTTTTATTGTTTTCCTTGTTGAATGTGTCTGATCCTCTCTTCGCGCTGATTTTGCAGAAGACTTGCAAAATGGGGTCAGCGTACAATGCTCTGAAGGCTGAAAAGATTCAGCTTGTTGTGGAATTGGAGGCAGCTGTGAATGACTTAGCTGGGGTGAAGGGGGCTCTTTCTGACCGAGAGAAGTCTTTGGAGGAGTCCCGTGAGGCGAACAAGGCATTGGTGGATGAAATTGAGAAAATGGGCAAGCAAAGAACTGAACTGATGGGTCAGATGAAGTTGATGAACAGTCGATGCATACGTCAGCGACTGGGCAAGGAAGATGATTGCATTGCTCGGTGGTAAGTTTTTTGCCGAGTGTTTCTTGACTTTGAATTTCATTCTGCGATTACTTTCTGCTCGCCTTGTCTTTGCAGATTTTTGTATGGACGCTGAGGCTGAAGCAGCTGACATTGAGCGGTTGGTTATTCCGAACGTTCCACTCGGCGACGAAGCCAACCGAGACATGCTCCGAGCGCACATTCGCCTTGGCAGAGTGGGACCTTTCATCGGCCGCCTGAGAGAAGTCGTCGGCCGAATCGACAAGGAGTTGTGGCCTGAAGACGATTCCCGGCGGGAGATAGAAGGGTTGATGACTCGGCTGGAGGACGCCCCGAACCGAGTGCAGGCGTGGAAGAAGTCTGCCGCTCGTTGTGGTGCGGACGTGGCACTATCGCTGGTCCGAGTGCACTGCAAGGAAGCTCGCGAAGAGAAGCTGAAGGCGTTGCAGGTCGCCAACACCAAGAAGCTTCGATTCAAAGATTTCATGGAGACCTTCCTTGAGACAGCCACTCGCATCGCAGACGGGATCGACCTTGACACTTTTGTAGAGCCTGCCAGTCCTGGTGCCAGTCCTGGTGACGCTTGAAAAACTTTACCTCGGTATGCCGAGTGATATCTGTATCAAACTTTTGCCACTGCTGTTGGCCGTCACATTCGTGGTTCGGTGTGGATAAGCTTGATCTACACCGAGCCGACTATCGTTGAACCAACTTTGAACTCGAGTCGAATATTTTGCTCTTCTTTTGCCAAAAAAAAATTTGACACGATTTTGGCTCGTGGTTTTTGTTTGGCGTTTCTTGGTGAAGCCAATGGAAATCATGCGGAGCATGTAGTCGTCAGTTGTCTTCACATCCACATGAGCCTCAATGAGGGTCTGCTAAGCCTCCGAGTGGATCTCTAGGATACACTCGAAGGAAGCTTTTTACTTAGGTGATTCTGGATCTCAGCTAAGTCCCCGAGCGCGACTGTAAGGTCGCACTCGGAGCGAGTTGCTACTCGTGTAATTTCCAGTTGTCTTCACATCTACATGAGCCTCAATGAGGGTCTGCTAAGCCTCCAAGTGGATCTCTAGGATACACTCGAAGGAAGCTTTTTACTTAGGCGATTCTGGATCGCAGCTAAGTCCCCGAGTGTGATGTTTAGTGCACACTCGGAGATAATTTTTTACTTAGGCGATTCTGGATCGCAGCTAAGTCTCCGAGTGCGACTTTTAGTGCACACTCGGAGAGGGTTTGTACTTAGGCGATTCTGGATCGCAGCTAAGTCTTCGAGTGCGACTTTTAGTGCACACTCGGAGAGGGTTTGTACTTTGGCGATTCTGGATCGCAGCTAATTCTCCGAGTGCTACGTTTAGTGCACAGTCGGAGATAGTTTTGTACTTAGGCGATTCTGGATCGCAGCTAAGTCCCCGAGTGCGACGTTTAGTGCACACTGGGAGATAGTTTTGTACTTAGGCGATTCTGGATCGCAGCTAAGTCCCCGAGTGCGACGTTTAGTGCACACTCGGTGATAGTTTTGTACTTAGGCGATTCTGGATCGCAGCTAAGTCCCCGAGTGCGACGTTTAGTGCACACTCGGAGATAGTTTTGTACCTAGGCGATTCTGGATCGCAGCTAAGTCCTCAAATGCGACGTTTAGTGCACAGTCGGAGATAGTTTTGTACTTAGGCGATTCTGGATCGCAGCTAAGTCCTCGAGTGCGACGTTTAGAGCGCACTCGGAGCGAATTTTTATTTTTTTAGACCGGAGTCTGCCAACGCGGAAGAATTTTGAATTTACAAAAAATCAATCTGCTTTGTATTACTTCAATGATACTTGTTCTTTACATTGCTTCAGTCGGCGGTCACGTGTAGAAGCGCTTCAGGAGATCTCCGTTCCATGCTCGCGGCTCATCCGTTTCCCTGTCGAGGTTGTAGAGTCGATATGCTCCGTTGTTCAGCACCTTGGAGATGATGAAGCGTCCTTCCCAGGCGGGAGCCAACTTATGAGGTCTTTGTTGATCCACTCCGAGCACGAGGTCGCCTGCTTGGAATGTACGACTCCTGACGTGCCGCGCGTGAAAACGCCGCAGGTCTTGTTGATAAATAGTTGAGCGAGTCAGTGCCATCTCGCGCTCCTCTTCTAGAAGATCCACTCCATCTTGCGTGGCTTGCTCTGCTTCGGCTTCAGAAAAGAGTTCGACTCGTGGAGAGTTGTGAAGCAAGTCACTTGGAAGGACTGCCTCTGCTCCATAAACGAGGAAGAACGGGGATCGCCCTGTAGATCTATTTGGAGTTGTGCGGAGGCCCCTCAACAACGAAGGTAGCTCGGTCACCCATGCGCCGGCAGCATGTCCAACTTCCCGCAGGAGTCGAGGCTTCAACCCTTGAAGAATAAGTCCATTCGCCCGCTCTGCTTGCCCGTTTGTTGGGGGATGCGCCACAGATGCAAAATCCACTCGGATACCTTGGCCTATACAAAAACCTTTGAATCTGTCCGAGTCAAAGTTTGTGCCATTGTCAGTGATTATGCTGTGCGGTACTCCAAATCTGGAGATGATGTCCCTGACAAACTTGATGGCCGTAAGGGCGTCGAGCTTCTTGATGGGCTTGGCTTCAATCCACTTGGTGAACTTGTCGACTGCCACCAACAGATGCGTGAATCCCCCTTGGCCTGTCCTGAATGGACTGACTGTATCTAATCCCCACACTGCAAACGGCCAAACAAGAGGGATTGTCTTCAGCACAGATGTTGGCTTGTGGGACTTGTTCGAGTAGAACTGACAGCCTTCGCATCGGTCGACCATAGCCTTCGCCATTTAATTCGCCTGCAACCAGAAGAAACCAGCTCTGAATGCTTTGGCGACGATTGCCCTTGAGGAGGCATGATGGCCGTAGGTTCCCGACTGAATTTCTTCCAGGATTAACTATCCCTCCTCAGGGGAGATGCATCGTCGAAGGACGCCTGAATGACTTTCTTTGTACAACTGGCCATCAATGACGGTGAACGACTTCGACCTGCGGATGATCTGCCTGGCTTGGACTTCGTCTTGTGGTAATTCTTGCCTTAGGATGTACGCAATGAACAGCACAGTCCAATCGGGGATGATAGCAAGAATCTCCATAATCAAATCAACCATAGCAGGGACCTCGACTTCAGCCGGATCTGTTGAGCTCTTTGGTTGTACTGGTTCCTCTGTAAAAGGATCTTCTTTCACCGAGGGGAGATGTAGGTGTTCGAGGCAGACATCACTCGGGACTGGTCTCCGAGTGGATCCAAGTTTTGCCAATTCATCAGCTGCTTGGTTTTTCAGTCGCGAAACATGGTGAAGTTCCAGACTTTCAAACTTCTTCTCGAGCTTCCTCACTGCGTTGCAGTATGTAGTCATGGTGGGGTTCCTCACATCCCACTCCTTCATCACTTGATTAACCACCAAATCTGAATCGCCATAAACCATCAGGCGACGGACGCCGAGTGTGATGGGATGCGCAATCCATAAAGGAGAGCTTCATACTCCGCCTCGTTGTTGGAGGAATCGAAATGTATCTGCAACACATACTTGAGTTTGTCACCTTTCGGTGATATGATCACTACGCCAGCGCCGGAGCCATTCAACATCTTGGACCCATCCAAGAACATTGTCCAGTGAGCCGAGTAGATGTGAGTCGGTTGCTGTTGTTCTACCCATTCTGCTATGAAGTCAGCCAGGGCTTGAGACTTTATAGCCTTCTTGGCTTTGAACTTGATGTCGAAGTATAGCATCTCCATTGCCCATTTTGCCACTCGGCCTGACGCGTCCCGGTTGTGGAGGATATCCGACAACGGAGCATCAAAACCGACAGACACCGTGTGGTCTTGGAAATAATGAGCCACCTTCTTCGCAGTCATGTAGATCCCGTAAATAAGATTTTGATAATGGGGATACCTCTCCTTGGAAGGAGTCAGGACTTCGGAGACATAATATACTGGCCGCTGAACCTTGTACGCTTTGCCTTCTTCTTCGCGTTCGACTGCGAGGACAGTGCTGACGACTTGATTTGTAGCCGCGCTGCATAGAAGAAGGGGCTCTTTACTAAGTGGGGCACTAAGAATCGGCTGGGTGGAAAGTAGGGCTCTGAGGTCGTCGAATGCAATTTGGGCTTCGTCTATCCACTCGAAAGTATCTGATTTCTTCATGAGTCGGTACAGAGGAAGCGCCTTCTCGCCGAGTCGACTGATAAACCTGCTCAAAGCCGCTAGCCAACCTGTGAGCCTTTGAACATCATGTATTCCGACCGGTCGCTCCATTCGGACGATGGTCCCGATCTTTTCAGGGTTGACATCGATCCCTCGTTCGGAAACGAAGAAACCGAGTAACTTTCCGCTGGGAACACTGAATGAACATTTGGCAGGGTTGAGCTTGATACGGTACTTACGAAGGTTGGCGAATGTTTCTACCAAGTCAGACAGCAGGTCAGAACCTTTGCGTTACTTGACTATGATATCATCCATATACGCCTCCACATTTCGACCGATCTGGTCAAGGAGGCATTTTTGGATCATGCGCATAAAAGTTGCTCCTGCATTCTTCAAACCGAATGGCATAGTGATGTAGCAGAAGCACCCGAATGGGGTGATGAAGGCTGTTTTTAATTCATCGGGGCCATATAGACGGATTTGATGATAGACCGAGTAGGCATCAAGGAATGACAAATGCTCGCAACCCGCAGTCGAATCAACAATTTGATCAATGCGGGGGAGCGGGAAATGGTCTTTCGGGCAGACCTTATTGAGATGCTTGAAGTCGATGCACATTCGGAGAGACTTGTCCTTCTTGGGCACCATGACAACATTGGCGAGCCACTCGGAGTGGTGTACCTCGCGAATGAAGTTTAGCCACCTCCTCTCTGATTGCCTTCCTCTTGTGCACGGCGGACCGACGCAGTCATTCTCGGACGGGCCGAGCAGCAGGATCCACATGCAGTCGGTGCTCAGCCAACTCCCTGGGTACACCTCGCATGTCAGCGGGCTTCCATGCGAAAATGTCCCAGTTCTCACGGAGGAATTGGATGAGCTCGGCTCCCTATTTTGGATCGAGGGTGGTGGAGATGTTCGTCGGGGCAGCGGTGTCGTCCGTCGGGTGGATGCTGACCTTCTTCGTGTCTCCCGCCGACTGGAATGCGGACTCCGAAGCTAGTTTCTTCGAACGCATCAAATCAGCAGGGTCGACTGTCTTCTTCTACTCGTCCAGCTCGAGGATAGCCATCTGCTGATCGGCGATCCTCAACCCCTGCTGCAGACACTCCTCGGCCCGCTGCCGATTGCCTGTGACAATGATCACACCTTTGGGACCCGACATCTTTAGCTTCAGATACACGTAACATGGACGGGCCATGAAACGCGCATACGCCGGACGGCCCATAATAGCATGGTATGCACTCTGAAAGTCCACCACCTCGAATGTCAGCTTTTCCTTGCGGAAGTTCTTGTCGGAGCCGAAAACGACGTCCAACGCGATCTGGCCGAGTGATTTGGCCTTTCGTCCAGGAATGACTCCGTGGAACTGCATGCTGCTCTCGCTAAGTTTGGACATCGGAATGCCCATCCCCTTGAGAGTGTCGGCGTACATGATGTTCAAGCCGCTGCCACCGTCCATGAGGACTTTGCGCAGTCGGACTCCTTCCACCACCGGGTCGACGACCAGAGCCTGCCTCCCTGGGGTGGGCACGTGTGCTGGATGATCCGACTGGTCAAAGGTGATCGCAGTCTGAGACCATTTGAGGAACGTGGGGTTGGTTGGGGTGGCCATGTTCACCTCCCTGTTCACCAGCTTCAGTCGACTCTTGCTTTCCATGTCAGCAAAAATCATCAGTGTTGCATGGACTTGGGGGAACGGATCCTCCTTGTCCTCATCGTCCTGTTCATTGTCTTTTTCACTCGGCTACCCTTCGCCGAACCCTTGGATCAGGAGGCGACATTGTCGAGTGGTGTGCTTCGGGAATATGGTGTTTCCTTCTTCGTCCATCTTCGTGTGGATTGGACATGGCTAATCCAGGATTAAGTTTCCGAACTGCTTCTTCTTGGGGGTGAACTGAGCCTTCCCCTTGCCCTTGAACTTGGCATTGGTAACGGCTGCTGCCTCTGCCCGCGGAATTGACGGAGCTTTCTGCTTCTGCTTCCGAGTGTTGTTCCCATCTCCATCGGCGACTGCTTTATGCTTGCCGCTACGAATGCGGTCTTCTTCTTCGCCATTTGCATAGCGTGCAGCTATCTCCATCATCTTGCTCATGGAGATGTCGCATGTCCGACCGAACTTCAGGTACAGATCTCTGTACCGCACGCCTTCCTTGAAGGCGCAGACTGCTTGGTGCTCTCTGACGTTCTCCACCGTGTGGTAGAGGGTTGTCCAACGCTGGATGAAATCGCGCAGGGGCTCATTCTGCTTCTGGACACAGTGCTGGAGTTCCACGAGACCAACAGGGCGTTTGCACGTGCCCTCGAAGGTTCTGATGAAAACTCGGGCCAGATCTGCCCAGCTGTAGATCCTTGAAGGGGCCAACTGGTTCAGCCACGCTCGCACCGAGCCGTCGAGCATCAGGGGGAGATGTTTCATGGCGACCTGGTCATCTCCGCCACCGATCTGGACTGCCACCCGGTAGTCGTCCAGCCACGTTTCTGGCTTGGATTCTCCTGTAAACTTGGTGATCCGTGTAGCCAATCGGAAGTTGGGAGGGATGTCAGCTGAACGGAGGGCCCGACTAAAGCACTCGGGGCCAGAGACGATGGTTCTGCTTCCACTCGGACAATCTCTATCGTGACCGTCACGGTGAGCTCGACTCCTGTCGACCTTCCTCTCGGCGATGTACCCTCTTGCGTCGGGCCTTGGGTCATATGTGTCACCGACTGAACGCCGATCATCATGATGTCGGGGCCCGTAAGGCCCAAGCCGCAGAGGGGTGCGTGAATGGCGACGATCTCTAGGATTCATGGAACGGCTGCCTCCTCTGCGCCGCTGATGAGAATCGGGGCTGAAAACCGACCGACGCATGTTCGCGTGAACAGAACTATTGTGGATCCTGTTGTGCGACCGGGAGACCGCCGAATTCTGCTGTTGCACCGTGTGCAACAGGGCACGGATCTGCTCGATCCCCCTACCAGCCTCTGAATCAGTCGGCTGGAGGGAATCGGCTATCTTGGCGGTGGCAGCCAGGTTGAGGAAGGGTGTGCGGAACACCTCCACGTTTCTCTGACGAGTGCGTCGACATGCAGAACGGCGGGACTGACGGCGAGCACCAGATGACTCGCCGACCTCGTGCTCGTTCTGACCAGTCTGGCGGGGACTTTCATGGGAATTTTCCATGAGAACTTCGGCTGCAGGCCCGCGACCCAAGTACTCGGAAGGCAACTCAGTCGGAACTGAGTCCAAGCACTGGGCCGACGGTGCGACCACAACCGACTCGAGGATCGCCACTTGAGAGGACGCGTTCTGGCGCTCCTGGGCGTGTCGCACCCAACGCTGGAGCCGCAGACGGCAGGACCGCTTGTTGCGGTGCATGACGGGGGCGAAGATCGACACCGGAGCCGACTGCTGGAGAAGAAGGACGCCGCGGGCGCCGGCACGGAAGTGCGTAGCCCCGCGACTAGGGAGCGCCTCGACGTCGAGAGGCGCATCCCGAAGCCATGCCGAATCATCGACGATGAAAGAGAGTGCTCCGAATAGGATCTCATGACCCATGCACAAATATCCGCCGGACGACATGATGAAAAGATGAAGTCGCAAACTCGCCGGAAGTCGCTTAAATGCTTGCCCTACGGTGGGCGCCAACTGTCGTGGGTATAAGTCTGATAGTAGATGTGTAGGGTACGAAAGGATGGGCAGAGCCTTAGCTACGGCGAGGTTGTATGAGTTCAGGCCCCTTTACGGTGGAGGTAAAAGCCCTACGTCTCAGTGCTCTTGGGAGCTTGATGTCGAGTGGAATATGGATTACAGTAAAAGCCAACCCCCGCACCAGTGACGAAGGGCGGCTTATATAGAGTGCGCTGCCCTTCACAACGGTCCGGTGGACAGGAGTGGAGTAGTGGCGAATAAATGCCTACGTTACAGGTAACGTATGCCTTAAATGCTTATAATGGCGTATGAAAACGTATGACCGTTGCCCTCCAAGGAGGTTACGATATACAGAGTGGAATCCAGTCGGTACGTTTAGTACGCTCCGAATGCTCGTCACCGACTGGATGATGGGGGAATCGTCACCGACTGGATGATGGGGAGTCCTTAGTTCAGTCGGAACTGTCTAAGGGCCTTGTCCTTTATGAAGGGTAGTCCTTGGGTAGGACCTATAGGGCAGGCCTATGACCCTACCCTGGGACTATAACCCCATCACTACTCATGCTAAAGGCGGTTCCCAAACAGAAAAGTAAAGTTTTAACGTCCCCACCACCAATCAATCACACTCCACGGCTAGCCGAATCCTCGGGTACCGTCCATACTAACATCAATCCGGGGGGAGTCTTCTTTTACATTTATGTTTTCGATTTAAGCATGGAACTGGGCATCCCAAATACCAGCCCCTTTCTCGTGAATGACTGTGAATAAACACATGTCGAGGATAACACTCCTAGCATGAAAGATACCAGTAGCCCTCTGTCACCACATGAGCGGTTCGGGCATCCAAAACAGATTTATTTCTTGAAGGTTTAGAGAGTGGCACATGCAAATTCACTTGGAACGGCAGGTAGATACCACAAAATAGGTAGGTATTCCCGCTTAGTACAAGTGGAGGCTAGCAAAAGACGGAAGCGACCAACTAGAGAGCGACAACAGTCATCAAGATGCAATGAGTTTGACTAACTTTAAATGCAAGCATGAACAGGCTATAAATCACCATGAACACGAACATCATAGAGGCTATGTTGATTTTGTTTGAACTACATGCATGAACATGTGCCAAGTCAAGCCACTTAAAACATTCAAAGGATAATACTATCCTATCATACTACATCACAGTCATCTCAAAATCTATGTTGGCACTCAAGACAAACCATTATAAGCTCTCAGCTAAATAAGCATGGCATCAGAAACTATGATCTCTAAGTTGTCATTACAAACATGGTTCTCTCACAACAAAGCAAAATCTGGGTCGACAAGCTAGTCATATTTACAAAAACAAAATAGATAGAGTTCATACCAGCTTTTCAGTCTCAGTCACTTCATCGTATATCATCATTGTTGCCTTCCATTTGCACGATCGAACGATGTAAACGATAATAAGCGCATTGGGCTAAGCTGAATCTGCAGGCAAGCACAAAGGAAAAGACAAAATAATATAGCTCTTTGAAAGCTAAACAGGTAAGCATGTAAGAACCAGTAAGCATTGTAACCAATATCTTCTACCTTGACACAAATAAAAAGAAAACTATTTACACAGGAAAGCACCCAACAAGCAAAACAAGAAAGAAAAATCTTTTTGGGTTTTCTCAAAAGAACAGAAAACAAGAAAACAAGAAAAAGAAAAGAAACTAGCATGGATAATACAGTGGCAAAGTGTAAACACCGGCTAACAAAGTGAAAGCATAAGCATGAATGTAAAGTCGGTGAGAACACGTACTCCCCCAAGCTTAGGCTTTTGGCCTAGCTTGGTCTACTCCCATGGATGATCCTGGCGAAACCCAAAATCATAATGGGTGTTATACGGGATCGCTGCAGCCACTGCCTGAATAGCTGCCTCGCGAAGTCGAGAAGCCGTCGCCTCCCTCTCATACTCCTCTACCTCTCCTATGGTTATCTAGTATCTTCGTTTAACCTGAAAATCAAAGAAAGCAGGAGCAGGAAGGGTAATATGGAAAACACGCTGCCGGTTAAATATCAAGCGGTATAGGAGGGATCCATGATCTCTCTCAAGGAACTGGTAGCGTGTTAGAGCGACACGATCAAGGTAGGCTGTACGGAGAGGAGTGTCTTCTGGATGGATGGATACTCCAAGAAAATTTGCTAAGCGTGTAGAATAAACTCCACCAAAGAAATCCCCCTCACTGGCATTTTTATTCAGCCTCCTTGCTATTATAGCTCCCATATTGAAGCTCCTGTCACCTGTTACTGCGCTCTTAAGGATACTAAGGTCGGAAGCGCATAGGTGAGAATGTGCACCCTTGTCGTTAATGCACCTACCTATGAAGAGGGCAAGGTAGTGCAAGGCAGGGAAATGGATGCTTCCTATGGTGGCTTGCGTGATATCTCTGGTTTCCCCAACAGTTATACTGGAGACAAAGTCTCTGACCGAAGACTTAAGAGGATCATTAACACTACCTCCGTCGGGTATCTTGCAAATCCTATTGAAATCCTCCAGACCCACGGTATAGGATTTATCATACAGATCAAACAGTATGGATGATTCACGGCCAACTAAAATTTAAATCTACGCACGAAAGAGGCAGTGAGCATAGCATACTGTTCACATTTATCCGAGAGGAATTCTTCTAACCCGGCATTGCGGACAAGTGCATCAAACTCATCCTTGAAGCCTGCTTCGATCATGAACTCATCGGAAGGCCATTCACATGGTTGCACCGGTGTGTCCCTTAGTTGAAAAGGTTCGGGCTCCCAAAAGGAGAGACGAGGACCCTTCTTACTTGAGGAACCACCATGAAACTTCCTGCTGAACATAATTTCCTTTTGCTGAATTTTTTTGAAGTTCAAGAGAAAAGTGAATGAGGACCAACCATACCTTGTAGCAACTACTCCTACTAGTGCCTAGAGACCGTATCACGCGCTAAAACTACTTGGGACCAGCTAAAATCAACTTTTCTAGCTCAAGAACAGGGTCACCAAGGTAGCAAGAATTCGCGAAGGATAAAGAACTAGAGCAAAAAATAATTGGACCAATGGAGGAGTCACTTACCAAGGAGCAATTTCCCCAAAACAGTCCGGAGAATGGTGCTTTGAGCAAGGAGATCGAAAATCATAGCCAAATGAGCAAGAACACGGGTTTGAGCTGCGAAACAATTTTTTCTGGAGGTGGAAGAAGAGGCTGGGAGCTGGAATGAGTGGAGGGGGTGCCTGTGGACCCCACAACTTGCACCCCGCCGCTAGGGGGGTAGGTGGCAGTGGGGGGCTTGTGGCCCACTGGTCTGGCCCCCTGGCCAGCTCTCAGGCCTAGAAATTTTCAAAAATTCTAGAAAAAATCATACTAAATTTTCAGGACCATCGGAGAACTTTTATTTTCGAGGTATTTTTCTCCGGGTCGCTGAAACAAAAAACAGGAAAAACTAAACTAATTCCATCATTTTTCTTCTAAGCAACAGAAAAGGAAAACTCAAAATAGAGGTATGTGACTCTCTGATTCATCCGTTTCATGGTCATCAGAAGAAATTCGTCAATGGGGTTGATCAAATCCTTATGAAAAAACCTTCTCGAATCACAAGAGAGAACGGAGAATTTTTCGAATAGCCACTAAGTCACCTCAATGGGGTTATATATCTCCCCAACAAGCAAATCATACTTCATCTTGACACGAGGAATAGGGCATTCAAAGCTCCCAATAAGAATCGATGAAGTCTTTTCGATAGCATTGATGCAATGTACTAGATATCGTTTCTTCGGAAAGTGCACTGTGTGCTCATTACCGTTGACGTGGAAAGTGACATTACCTTTGTTGCAATCTATAACAGCCCCTGCAGTGTTTAAAAAGGGTCTTTCGAGGATAATACCCATGGCATCGTCCTTGGGGATATCCAAGATAACAAAGTATGTTAAGATAGTGGTATTAGCAACCACAACAGGCACATCCTCGCAAATGCCGATAGGGAAAGCAAATGATTTGTCGGCCATTTGCAGAGAAATTTTAGTGGGTGTCAACTTATCCAACTCAAGTCTACGATAAAGAGAGAGCGGCATAACACTAACACCGGCTCCAAGGTCACATAAGGCAGTTCTTACATAGTTTCCTTTAATGGAGCAAGGTATAGTGGGCACTCCGGGATCACCAAGTTTCTTACGAGTTCCACCTTTGAAAGTATAGTTGGCAAGCATGGTCGAGATCTCAAGATCTGGTATCTTCCGTTTATTAGTCACAATATCTTTCATGTACTTGGCATACGGAGACATCTTGAGCATATCAGTTAACCGCATCTGCAGAAAGACGGGTCTTATCATCTCAACGAAGCGCTCAAAATCCTCATCATCCTTTTTCTTGGATGGCTTACGAGGGAAGGGCATAGGTCTCTGAACCCATGGCCCCCTTTCTTTACCATGCGTCCTAGCAGTGAAGTCATTCTTGTCGTATTTCTTAGGTTGTGGGTTATCAGGATTAACCATAGGTTCAATCTCTACATCCTCATCATTGCTAGGTTGAGAATTATTATGAACATCTCTGTCCATATTGTCACCAGGTTCATGTTCATCACCTGATTGTTTTTCTGCATCAGACGCAGAAATATCATTAGGTTCTTCAGGTGTGACAGTATTTGGTGAACTGGCGTGCAGGCTTCTATCATCCTTCTTCTTCTCCTTAGGATGACTAGGTGTATCAGCATTGATTCCTTGATAATCTCGATCAATTCTCTTAGGATGACCTTCAGGATATAATGGTTCCTGAGTCATTTTGCCTCCTCTAGTAATGACTCTGACAGAGTTGTCATTTAATTCATTTAGCAGGTCATTCTGAGCTTTAAGTACTTATTCTACCTGAGTAGTAATCATAGAGGCATGTTTACTCAGAAGCTTCAAAGCATTGACATTTCTTTCTACACAAGCACTTAAATGGCTAAGCATACGAGCACTTTGTTCCAAATGTCTGCTAACATAATCACTGAAACTTTGTTGTTTGGCAACAAAGTTGTCAAATTCATCAAAGCATAGGCTAGCAGGTTTATCAAAAGGAATATCACTCTCATCAAACCTACGCAGAGAACTCACTTCAACTACCTGTGTCGGGTTGTCGAGACCATGGATCTCTTCGGTAGGTGGTAGATTTTTGACATCTTCAGATCTAATGCCTTTCTCTTGCTTAGATTTCTTGGCTTCTTGCATATCTTCGGGACTGAGGAATAGAATACCTCTTTTCTTAGGAGTTGGCTTAGGAGGTGGTTCGGAAATAGTCCAAGCATTATCGTTGATCAAGAGGTTATTCAGTAGAGTCTCATCTTGTTCTACAGTTCGTTCCCTAAAGACACAACCGGCACAACTATCTAGGTGGTCTCTAGAGGCATCAGTAAGTCCGTTATAGAGGATATCAAGTATCCCGTTCTTCTTCAGAGGGTGATCAGGCAAAGCATTTTGTAGCTGGACGAGCCTCCCCCAAGCTTGTGGAAGACTCTCTTCTTGGAGTTGAGCAAAGTTGTATATTTCCTGCAAGGTAGCTTGCTTCTTATGGGCAGGGAAATATTTCTCACAGAAGTAATAGACCATCTCCTGGGGACTACGCACACATCCAGGAGTAAGAGAGGTGAACCAGGCTTTAGCATCATCCTTTAGAGAGAAAGGAAACAGCTTAAGGATATAGTAGTGGCGGATCTTCTCCTCATTAGTGAAGAGTTTGGCTATTTCGGATAGTTTGGCAAGATGGGCTATGACCATCTCAGACCCATAACCGTGAAAAGGATCAGATTCAACTAGAGAGATTATCTCAGGGTCGACAGAGAATTCATAATCCTTATCGGTGACAAAGATAGGCGAAGTGGCAAACTTCGGGCCATTTTTCATCCTAGCTTCACGAGATTTTTCCTTCCACTTGAGAATTAATTTCTCAACGTCATAGGCATCCTTACACGCAAGAAAATCCTCAACTATCTCTCCCTCCATAACGTAACCCTCAGGTATATCAGGCAATTCCTATCTAGGACAACTAACTCTAGCAGGAGCAAAAGCAGGTTCTATCTCAATAGTATCGGTAGTTTTAGAAGCATCACGAGCATTGGCAGTAACTCTAGCAATATGAGCATCAAGGAACACTCCTAGTGGAACATCAAGCAAAGGAGTATCTCTAGCAGTATCAAGCATAGCATCATCAGGCAAAATAGCATCTCTAGCATCATCAGGCAAAGCAGCATCAGGGATAGCATCTCTAGCAGTATCAGGCATAGTATCTCTAGCAGTATCAGGCATAGTATCAAGCATAGTATCATCAGGCATAGTATCAAGCATAGCATCTCTAGCAGTAGTATCACAAGCATCATCAAGCACAGGCGACATATCAAGATTTCTAGCAGGAGGTGATGTCGCAAACTTACTCATAACTGAAGGTGAATCAAGTGCAGAGCTAGATGGCAATTCCTTACCTCCCCTCGTAGTTGAGGGCAAGACATTGGTCTTCGGATCCTTCAGATTCTTCATAGTGATCAGCAGATATAAATCCCAAGTGACTCAGAGAATATAGCAATACCTCCCCAGCAACGGCGCCAGAAAAATGCTGATCTGCAATCTCTGGAGTTAACTAGACGAATGCTTATGACAACAATCCTTCTCCTGCAACGGCACCAGAAGAATGTTGATAGCACTCCCCGGCAATAAAACTCGAAGAATGTTCTTGATGGCCCACCAGCGCGTGGGTTTGCAGCAGTTTTCGAGGGTAGAGTATTCGACCCAAATTTGTAGATCGCCTGAAGGAGGTGAGAGAATACTCTCGAGTATTAGCAGCTGAATTTGTCGGATTCAACCACACCTGAAAGATTAGTATCTGCAAGCACAGTAGTAACAACAAAGTAATATGATAACAACGGTGTCAGAAACAATCTGTTGATGGCAGACTATTCCTAACGATTGTATCAATGGCGCTTCTGTTGCCGCGTTGACGGAAGTTGTCAATTCCCGTCAACGGTTAGTCGAATCAACAGTGTAGTAGGTAGTAGCAGTGTAACGAGCAATAGCGGTGGAAAGGAACAGCAGTAGCAAGTAGCAACAGTAGCAAGCGACAGTAGTAGCAACAGTAGTAGCAGCAGAGCAAGACAAGTAACAGTAGTAGCAGCAGAGCAAGACAAGTTACAGCACTAGCAACACTAGTAGCAGCAGAGCAAGACAAGTAACAACAGTAGCAAAAGTAGGACAAACTCGTAGGCAATGGGTTGGTGATTTGTTTGGATGCTTTTCATCATGCAACGGCTATAACACGGAGAGATAAGTGGCTAGCTCCCGTTCGTCAATGTGATGTAGGCATGCATTCCGTGTGTCGTCATACGTGCTTAGGGAAAAGAACTTGCATGACATCTATTGTCCATCCCTCCCGTGGCAGCGAGGTCCAAAAGGAAACTACGGGATATTAAGGTTCTCCTTTTAATAAAGAACCGGACCAACGCATTAGCACTTGGTGAACGCATGAACTCCTCAAACTATGGTCATCACCGGAACTGGTTCCGGTTATTGTCGCTCCGGGGTTGCCGGATCATAACACATAGTAGGTAACTACAACTTGCAAGATTGGATCTAGAACACACATATATTGGTGACAACATAATAATTTCAGATCTGAAATCATGGCACTCGGGCCCTAGTGACAAGCATTAAGCATGGCAAAGTAGTAGCAACATCAAATCTCAGAACACAGTGGATACTAGGGATCAATCCCCATCAAAACTAACTCGATTACATGATAGATCTCATCCTAATCATCACCGCCAAGCGAGCCTACGAATAGATTACTCACGAACGACGAAGAGCCTCATGGAATTGGAGAGGGAAGAAGGTTGATGATGACGATGGCAACGATTTCCCCTCTCCGGAGCCCAAGACGGACTCCAGATCTGCCCTCCAGATGAAGAACAGGTGGTGGCGGCGCCTCCGTATCAAAAACGCGACGAAAACTTCCCTTTTTATTTTTTCTGGGATGAAAGACAACTTATAGAGCTGGAGTTGGGGGCGGCAGGTGCCTGTGGGCCCCACAAGCCTACCCACCGCCACCAGGGGTGGTGGCGGAGCAGGGGCTTGTGGCCCACTGGCCCACGCCCTGAGGCGGAACTTGGCGCAGATATTTTCGATATTTTCCAAAATTGCTCCCCGTAAATTTGAGGACGTTTGGAGAACTTTGATTTCTGCACAAAAATAACACCAAGGCAATTCTGCTGCAAACAGCGTCAGTCCACGTTAGTTCCATTCAAATCATGCAAATTATAGTCCAAAACAAGGGCAAAAGAGTTTGGAAAAGTAGATACGTTGGAGACCTATCAATATGACACTTGCCCGAGATTATCCCTATGCCTTGTTCAATCTCGTTACCGGCAAGTCTCTTTACTCGTTCCGTAGCACATCATCCCGTGGCTAACTCGCTCATTATGATGATGCATTACCAAGTGCGCCCAGAGATACCTCTCCGTCACACGGAGTGACGAATGCCAGTCTCGATTCGTACCAATCCAACATACACTTACGGAGATACCTGTGGTGCACCTTTATAATCACCCAATTACGTTGTGACGTTTCATACACCCAAAGCACTCCTACGGTATCTGGGAGTTGCACAATCTCATGGTCTAAGGAAATGATACTTGACATTAGAAAAACTTTAGGAGACGAACAATACGATCTTGTGATATGCTTAGGATTGGGTCTTGTCCATCACATCATTCTCCTAATGATGTGATCCCCTTATCAATGACATCCAATGTCCATGATCAGGAAACCATGACCATCTATTGATCAACGAGCTAGCCAACTAGAGGCTCACTAGAGACATGTTGTGGCCTATGTATTCACACGTGTATTACGGTTTCGGGTTACTAAAATTATGGCATGACTAATAGACAATTATCATGAACAAGGAAATATAATAATAACAAATTTATTATTGCCTCTAGGGCATATTTCCAACAGTCTCCCACTTGCACTAGAGTCAATAACCTAGTTCACATCACTGTGTGATTGTAATGAGCTAACACCCATACAGTTCTGGGGCTTGATCATGTTTGCTTGTGAGAGAGGTCTTAGTCAACGGGTCCGAACCTTTCAGATCCGTGTGCGCTATACAAATCTCTATGTCATCCTGTAGATGCAGCTACCACGCGCCATTTGGAACCATTCCAAACGACTGCTCCACTATATGAATCCGGTTTACTACTTAGAGTCATCCGTATTAGTGACAAAGTTAGCATCGTCGTAATCCTTTACGACGAACTCTTTTATGAGCTCCATTATCGAGAAAAATTCCTTAGTCCACTAGTTACTAAGGATAACTTTGACCGTTTTCCAGTAGTCCATTCCTGGATCACTCTTGTACCCCTTGACTGACTCATAGCAAGGCACACTTCAGGTGCAGTACACAGCATGTCATACTTTAGAGCCTATGGATAAGGCATAGGGGACGACCTTCGTCCTTTCTCTTTCTTCTGCCATGGTCGGGTATTGAGTCTTACTCAATATTCACACCTTACAACACAGCCAAGAACCCTTTCTTTGCCGATCTATTTTGAACTCCTTCAAAAACTTGTCAAGGCATGCATTTCGTTGAAAGTTCTATTAATCACTTTGATCTATCTCCATAGATCCTGATGCTCAATGTTCAAGTAGCTTAATCCAGGTTTTCCTTTAAAAATAGTTTTTAAACAACCCTATATGCTTTCCACAAATTCTACATCATTTCCGATCAACAACATGTCATCCTCATATACTTACCATAAATTCTATAGTCCTCCCACTCACTTCTTTGGAAATGCAAGTTTCTCATAAACTTTGTATAAAACCAAAATCTTTGATCGTCACATCAAAGCGTATATTCCAACTCCGAGATGCTTGCTCTAGTCCTTAGAGGAATCGTTGGAACTTTGCATACTTGTTAGCACCCTTTAGGATCGACAAAATCTTCTGGTTGCATCACATACAACCTTTCCTCAATGAAACTATCGAGGAAACCATACTTTGACATCCTATCTGCAAGATTTCATAAATGATGCAGCAATTTCGAACATAATTCCAACAGTCTTTCAGCATCGCTACGAGTGAGAAAGTCTCGTCGTAGTCAACTCTTTGAACCTGTCAGAAACATCTTTGCGACAAGTCGAGCTTTCTTAATGGTGACGTTTCACCATTATCGCCTGTCTTCCTTTTAAAGATCTATTTGTAGTTAATAGTCTTATGACCATCAAGTAGTTCTTCCAAAGTTTATACTTTGTTTTCATACATGAATCCTCTCTCGGATTTCATGGCCTCCAGCCATTTGTCGGAATCCGGGCCCACCATCGCTTCTCCATAGTTCGTAGGTTCATTGTTGTCCAACAACATGATCTCCAAGACAGGGTTACCGTACCACTCTGGAGTAGTATACGTCCTTGTCGACCTACGAGGTTCGGTAGTGACTTGATCCGAAGCTTCATGATCACTATCATCAGCTTGCACTTCAATTGGTGTAGGCGCCACAGGAACAACTTCCTGCGCCCTCATACACACATGGTTGAAGTGATCACTATCATCAGCTTGCACTTCAAGTTTCCACCATACTCCCACTCAAATCTTTCAAGAGAAGCTTTTCCTCGAGAAAGGACCCGTTTCTAGAAACAAACACTTTTGCTTCCGGATCTGAGATAGGAGGTATACCCAACTATTTTGGGTGTCCTATGAAGATGCATTTTTCCGCTTTGGGTTCGAGATTATCTGGCTGAAACTCTTTCACATAAGCATTGCATCCCCAAACTTTTAAGAAAGGACAGCTTAGGTTTCTCCAAACCATATTTCACACGGTGTCATCTCAACGGAATTACGTGGCGTCGTATTTAAAGTGAATGCGGTTGTCTCTAATTCCTAACCCATAGCCGATAGAGGTAATTTGATAAGAAACATCATAATATGCACCATATCTAATAGGGTATGACTATGACATACGCACACACCATCAGACTATGGTGTTCCAGGTGGCATGAGTTGTGAAACAATTTTCAGGTGAAACAATTTTAACAATGTCTTAAATGTTTACCAAACTTCGTAACTCAGATATATATGTTTACCTCCACGATCACATCGTAGACATATTATCCTTTTGTCACGATGATCTTCAACTTCACTCTGAAATTACTTGAACCTTTCAGCAATTCAGACTTGTGTTTCATCAAGTAAATACACTAGTATCTACTCAAATCATCTGCGAAGTAAGAACATAATGATATCAACTACGTGCCTCAGCACTCATTGGACTGCCCACATCAAAATGTATTACATCCAAAAACTTACTTTCTTGTTCCATCTCACTCGAAAACAAGGTCTTCAGTCATCTTTCCCATGTGGTATGATTTGCATGTCTTAAGTGATTCAAAAATCAAGTGAGTCCAAACGATCCATCCGCAGGGAGTTTCTTCATGCGTTTATACCAAGAGGCATGGTTTGCATGTCTCAAACGTTCAAAAACGAGTGATTCCAAAGATCCATCAGCATGGAGCTTCTTCATGCGTCTTATACCAATATGACTTAAATGGGAGTGCCACAAGTAAGTGGTACTAGCATTACTACTTTATATCTTTTGGCAACAATATTATGAACATGTGTATCACTACGTTGAGATTCAATAAACCGTTCATTTTAGGCGCAAGGCCATTGAAGGTATTATTCAAGTAAATAGAATAACCATTATTCTTTTAAATGAATAATCGTATTGCACATAACATAATCCAATCATGTCTATGCTCAACGCAAACACCAAATAATTATTATTTAGGTTTAACACTAATCCCGATGGTAGAGGGAGCATGCGATGTTTGATCATATCAACCTTGAAAACACTTTCAACACACATCATCACCTCGCCTTTAGTGATGGGGAACGTCGCATGGGAAACAAAAATTTTCCTACGCGCACGAAGACCTATCATGGTGATGTCCATCTACGAGAGGGGATGAGTGATCTACGTACCCTTGTAGATCGTACAGCAGAAGCGATTAGAGATCGCGGTTGATGTAGTGGAACGTCCTCACGTCCCTCGATCCGCCCCGCGAACAATCCCGCGATCAGTCCCACGATCTAGTACCGAACGGACGGCACCTCCGCGTTCAGCACAAGTACAGCTCGACGATGATCTCGACCTTCTTGATCCAGAAAGAGAGACGGAGAGGTAGAAGAGTTCCCCGGCAGCGTGACGGCGCTCCGGAGGTTGGTGATGATCTTGTCTCAGCAGGGCTCCGCCCGAGCTCCGCGGAAACACGATCTAGAGGAAAAACTATGGAGGTATGTGGTCGGGCAGCCGTGAGAAAGTCGTCTCAAATCTGCCCTAAAAGCCCCATATATATAGGAGGAGGGAGGGGGACCTTGCCTTGGGGTCCAAGGGAACCCCAAGGGGTCGGCCGAGCCAGGGGGGAGGACTCTCCCCCCCAAACCGAGTCCTACTTGGTTTGGTGGGAGGGAGTCCTTCCCCCTTCCCACTTCTTCCTTTTTTTTCTTTCTTCCTTTGATTTTTCTTCCTTGGCGCATAGGATTTGGTGGGCTGTCCCACCAGCCCACTAAGGGCTGGTGTGACCCCCACAAATACCTATGGGCTTCCCCGGAGTGGGTTGCCCCCCTCCGGTGAACTCCCGGAACCCATTCATCATTCCCGGTACATTCCCGGTAACTCCGAAAACCTTCCGGTAATCAAATGAGGTCATCCTATATATCAATCTTCGTTTCTGGACCATTCCGGAAACCCTCGTGACGTCCGTGATCTCATCCGGGACTCCGAACAACATTCGGTAACCAACCATATAACTCAAATACGCATAAAACAACGTCGAACCTTAAGTGTGCAGACCCTGCGGGTTCGAGAACTATGTAGACATGACCCGAGAGACTCCTCGGTCAATATCCAATAGCGGGACCTGGATGCCCATATTGGATCCTACATATTCTACGAAGATCTTATCGTTTGAACCTCAGTGCCAAAGATTCGTATAATCCTGTATGTCATTCCCTTTGTCCTTCGGTATGTTACTTGCCCGAGATTCGATCGTCAGTATCCGCATACCTATTTCAATCTCGTTTACCGGCAAGTCTCTTTACTCGTTCCGTAATACAAGATCCCGCAACTTACACTGAGTTACATTGCTTGCAAGGCTTGTGTGTGATGTTGTATTACCGAGTGGGCCCCGAGATACCTCTCCGTCACACGGAGTGACAAATCCCAGTCTTGATCCATACTAACTCAACTAACACCTTCGGAGATACCTGTAGAGCATCTTTATAGTCACCCAGTTATGTTGCGACGTTTGATACACACAAAGCATTCCTCCGGTGTCAGTGAGTTATATGATCTCATGGTCATAGGAATAAATACTTGACACGCAGAAAACAGTAGCAACAAAATGACACGATCAACATGCTACGTCTATTATTTTGGGTCTTAGTCCATCACGTGATTCTCCCAATGACGTGATCCAGTTATCAAGCAACAACACCTTGTTCATAATCAGAAGACACTGACTATCATCGATCAACTGGCTAGCCAACTAGAGGCATGCTAGGGACGGTGTTTTGTCTATGTATCCACACATGTAAATGAGTCTTCATTCAATACAATTATAGCATGGATAATAAACTATTATCTTGATACAGGAATTATAATAATAACTATACATTTATTATTGCCTCTAGGGCATAATTCCAACAGTCTCCCACTTGCACTAGAGTCAATAATCTAGCCCTCACATCACCATGTGAATTACATTGTAATAAATCTAACACCCATACAGTTCTGGTGTCGATCATGTTTTGGCCGTGGAAGAGGTTTAGTCAGCGGGTCTGCTACATTCAGATCCGTGTGCACTTTGCATATATTTACGTCCTCCTCCTCGACGTAGTCGCGGATGAGGTTGAAGCGTCGTTTGATGTGTCTGGTCTTCTTGTGAAACCTTGGTTCCTTTGCTAAGGCAATGGCACCAGTGTTGTCACAGAACAAGGTTATTGGATCCAGTGCACTTGGCACCACTCCAAGATCCGTCATGAACTGCTTCATCCACACACCCTCCTTAGCTGCCTCCGAGGCAGCCATGTATTCCGCTTCACATGTAGAATCTGCTACGACGCTTTGCTTGGAACTGCACCAGCTTACTGCACCCCCATTAAGAATAAATACGTATCCGGTTTGCGATTTAGAGTCGTCCGGATCTGTGTCAAAGCTTGCATCGACGTAACCTTTTACGGCGAGCTCTTCGTCACCTCCATACACGAGAAACATCTCCTTAGTCCTTTTCAGGTACTTCAGGATATTCTTGACCGCCGTCCAGTGATCCACTCCTGGATTACTCTGGAACCTACCTGCCATACTTATGGCCAGGCTAACATCCGGTCTAGTGCACAGCATTGCATACATGATAGAGCCTATGGCTGAAGCATAGGGGACAGAGCGCATATGCTCTCTATCTTCATCAGTTGCTGGGCACTGAGTCTTACTCGTTCTCGTACCTTGTAACACTGGCAAGAACCCTTTCTTGGACTGTTCCATTTTGAACCTCTTCAAAACTTTATCAAGGTATGTGCTTTGTGAAAGTCCTATCAGGCGTTTTGATCTATCCCTATAGATCTTAATGCCTAGAATGTAAGCAGCTTCTCCTAGGTCCTTCATAGAGAAACTTTTATTCAAGTAACCTTTTATGCTCTCCAAAAGCTCTACGTTGTTTCCAATCAGTAATATGTCATCCACATATAATATTAGAAACGCCACAGAGCTCCCAACTTAGTTTCTTGTAAATACAAGATTCTCCAACCACTTGTATAAACCCAAATGCTTTGATCACCTCATCAAAGCATTTGTTCCAACTCCGAGATGCTTGCACCAGTCCATAAATGGATCGCTGGAGCTTGCACACCTTGTCAGCATTTTTAGGATCGACAAAACCTTCGGGTTGCATCATATACAACTCTTCCTTAAGAAAACCGTTAAGGAACGCCGTTTTGACATCCATCTGCCAAATTTCATAATCGAAAAATGCAGCTATTGCTAACATGATTCTGACGGACTTAAGCATCGCTACGGGAGAGAAAGTCTCATCGTAGTCAATTCCTGGAACTTGTGAAAAACCCTTTGCCACAAGTCGAGCTTTATAAACGGTCACATTACCGTCAGCGTCCGTCTTCTTCTTAAAGATCCATTTGTTCTGAATAGCCTTGCGGCCCTCAGATAGTATCTCCAAAGTCCATACTTTGTTCTCATACATGGATCCTATCTCGGATTTCATGGCTTCTAGCCATTTGTTGGAATCTGGGCCCACCATTGCTTCTTCATAATTTGCAGGTTCATTGTTGTCTAACAACATGATTTTCAAGACGGGATTACCGTACCACTCTGGAGCAGCGCGTGATCTCGTCGACCTGCGTGGTTCAACAGAAACTTGAACTGGAGTTTCATGATCATCATCATTAACTTCCTCCTCAACCGGCGTCGCAATCACAGGGGTTTCCCCTTGCCCTGCGCCACCATCCAGAGGGATGAGAGGTTCGACAACCTCGTCAAGTTCTATCTTCCTCCCACTCAATTATCTCGAGAGAAACTCCTTCTCGAGAAAAGTTCCGTTCTTAGCAACAAACACTTTGCCCTCGGATTCTAGATAGAAGGTGTACCCAACTGTCTCTTTTGGGTAGCCTATGAAGACGCACTTTTCCGCTTTGGGTTCCAGCTTTTCAGGCTGAAGCTTTTTGACATAAGCATCACATCCCCAAACTTTAAGAAACGACAATTTTGGTCTTTTGCCATACCACAGTTCGTATGGTGTCGTCTCAACGGATTTTGATGGTGCCCTATTTAAAGTGAATGCAGCTGTTTCTAACGCATAGCCCCAAAATGATAACGGCAAATCAGTAAGAGACATCATAGATCGCACCATCTCTAACAAAGTACGATTACGACGTTCGGACACACCATTACGCTGTGGTGTTCCAGGCGGTGTTAACTGCGAAACAATTCCACATTGTCTTAAGTGAGTACCAAACTCGAAACTCAGATATTCACCCCCACGATCAGACCGTAGGAATTTGATCTTCTTGTTACGATGATTTTCCACTTCACTCTGAAATTGTTTGAACTTTTCAAATGTTTCAGACTTGTGCTTCATCAAGTAGACATAACCATATCTGCTTAAATCGTCAGTGAAGGTGAGAAAATAACGATATTCGCCGCGTGCCTCCACGCTCATCGGACCACACACATCGGTACGTATGATTTCCAACAAGTCACTTGCACGCTCCATTGTTCCGGAGAACGGAGTTTTAGTCATCTTGCCCATGAGGCATGGTTCGCACGTGTCAAGTGAATCAAACTCAAGTGACTCCAAAAGTCCATCGGCATGGAGTTTCTTCATGCGCTTTACACCAATATGACCTAAGCGGCAGTGCCACAAGAACATGGCGCTATCATTGTTCACTCTAACTCTTTTGGTCTCAATGTTATGTATATGCGTATCGCTATCGAGATTCAATATGAACAATCCTCTCACATTTGGTGCATGACCATAAAAGATGTTACTCATAGAAATAGAACAACCATTATTCTCAGACATAAAAGAGTAACCGTCTCGCAATAAACAAGATCCAGATATAATGTTCATGCTCAACGCAGGCACTAAATAACAATGATTTAAGTTCATCACTAATCCCGATGGTAGTTGAAGTGACACGGTGCCGACGGCGATTGCATCAACCTTGGAACCGCTTCCTACGCGCATCGTCACTTCGTCTTTCGCCAGCCTTCGTCTATTCCGCAGTTCCTGCTTCGAGTTGCAAATGTGAGCAACAGAACCGGTATCGAATACCCAGGCACTACTACGAGAGCTGGTTAAGTACACATCAATAACATGTATATCAAATATACCTGATTTTTCTTTGCCCGCCTTCTTATCTGCCAGATACTTGGGGCAATTGCGCTTCCAGTGACCTTGCAATAGAAGCACTCTGTTTCAGGCTTAGGTCCAGCCTTGGGTTTCTTCGGCGGATTGGCAACAGGCTTGCCGCTCTTCTTCGAATTGCCCTTCTTGCCTTTGCCGTTTCTCTTGAAACTAGTTGTCTTGCTCACCATCAACACTTGATGCTCTTTACGGAGTTCAGACTCTGCGACTTTCAGCATCGCAAACAACTTGCCGGGAGACTTGTTCATCCCTTGCATGTTTGTAGTTCAACACAAAGCCTTTATAGCTTGGCGGCAGTGATTGGAGGATTCTGTCAGTGATAGCTTCTTGCGGGAGTTCAATCCCCAGTTCAGCTAGACGGTTTGAGTACCCAGACATTTTGAGCACATGTTCACTGACAGACGAGTTTTCCTCCATCTTGCAAGCATAGAATTTATCGGAGGTCTCATACCTCTCGATCCGGGCATTCTTCTGAAAAATAAACTTCAACTCCTGGAACATCTCAAATGCTCCATGACGCTCAAAGCGACGTTGAAGTCCCGGTTCTAAGCCATACAAGACTGCACATTGAACTATTGAGTAGTCCTCCTTACGTGCTAACCAAGCGTTCTTAACATCCTGATCAGCCGTAGCGGGTGGTTCATCTCCTAGCGCAGCATTAAGGACATAATCCTTCTTTCCAGCTTGTAAGATTAGCTTAAGATTACGAGCCCAGTCTACAAAGTTGCTTCCATCATCTTTCAACTTAGCTTTCTCTAGGAACGTATTAAAATTCAGGATGACACTTGCGTGAGCCATGATCTACAACACAAATATATTCAAAGTGGACTTTAGACTATGTTCAAGATAATTAGAGTTCAACTTAATCAAATTATATGCTAAACTCCCACTCAAAAAGTACATCTCTCTAGTCATTTGAGTGGTTCATGATCCACTTACACTATCCCAAGTCCGATCATCACGTGAGTTGAGAATAGTTTCAGTGGTAAGCATCCCTATGCTAATCATATCGACTATATGATTCATGATCGACCTTTCGGTCTCATGTGTTCCGAGGCCATGTCTGCACATGCTAGGCTCGTCAAGCTTAACCCGAGTGTTCCGCGTGCGCAACTGTTTTGCACCCGTTGTATGTGAACGTTGAGTCTATCACACCCGATCATCACGTGGTGTCTCGAAACGACGAACTGTAGCAACGGTGCACAGTCGGGGAGAACACAATTTCGTCTTGAAATTTTAGTGAGAGATCACCTCATAATGCTACCGACGTTCTAAGCAAAATAAGGTGCATAAAAGGATTAACATCACATGCAATTCATAAGTGACATGATATGGCCATCATCACGTCCTTCTTGATCTCCATCACCAAAGCACCGGCACGATCTTCTTGTCACCGGCGCCACACCATGATCTCCATCATCATGATCTCCATCAACGTGTCGCCATCGGGGTTCTCGTGCTACTTATGCTATCACTACTAAAGCTACATCCTAGCAAAATAGTAAACGCATCTGCAAGCACATATGTTAGTATAAAGACAACCCTATGGCTCCTGCCGGTTGTCGTACCATCGACATGCAAGTCGATATTTCTATTACAACATGATCATCTCATACATCCAATATATCACATCACATTATTGGCCATATCACATCACAATCATACCCTGCAAAAACAAGTTAGACGTCCTCTAATTTTGTTGTTGCATGTTTTACGTGGTGACCAAGGGTATCTAGTAGGATCGCATCTTACTTACGCAAATACCACAACGGAGATATATGAGTTGCTATTTAACCTCATCCAAGGACCTCCTCGGTCAAATCCGATTCAACTAAAGTTGGAGAAACCGTCACTTGCCAGTCATCTTTGAGCAAAGGGGGTTACTCGTAACGATGAAACCAGTCTCTCGTAAGCGTACGAGTAATGTCGGTCCAAGCCGCTTCAATCCAACAATACCGCGGAATCAAGAAAAGACTAAGGAGGGAAGCAAAACGCACATCACCGCCCACAAAACCTTTTGTGTTCTACTCGAGAAGACATCTACGCATGAACCTAGCTCTGATACCACTGATGGGGAACGTCGCATGGGAAACAAAAATTTTCCTACGCGCACGAAGACCTATCATGGTGATGTCCATCTACGAGAGGGGATGAGTGATCTACGTACCCTTGTAGATCGTACAGCAGAAGCGATTAGAGATCGCGGTTGATGTAGTGGAACGTCCTCACGTCCCTCGATCCGCCCCGCGAACAATCCCGCGATCAGTCCCACGATCTAGTACCGAACGGACGGCACCTCCGCGTTCAGCACACGTACAGCTCGACGATGATCTCGGCCTTCTTGATCCAGAAAGAGAGACAGAGAGGTAGAAGAGTTCTCCGGCAGCGTGACGGCACTCCGGAGGTTGGTGATGATCTTGTCTCAGCAGGGCTCCGCCCGAGCTCCGCGGAAACACGATCTAGAGGAAAAACTATGGAGGTATGTGGTCGGGCAGCCGTGAGAAAGTCGTCTCAAATCTGCCCTAAAAGCCCCATATATATAGGAGGAGGGAGGGGGACCTTGCCTTGGGGTCCAAGGGAACCCCAAGGGGTCGGCCGAGCCAGGGGGGAGGACTCTCCCCCCCCCCCAAACCGAGTCCTACTTGGTTTGGTGGGAGGGAGTCCTTCCCCCTTCCCACTTCTTCCTTTTTTTTTCTTTCTTCCTTTGATTTTTCTTCCTTGGCGCATAGGATTTGGTGGGCTGTCCCACCAGCCCACTAAGGGCTGGTGTGACCCCCACAAATACCTATGGGCTTCCCCGGAGTGGGTTGCCCCCCTCCGGTGAACTCCCGGAACCCATTCGTCATTCCCGGTACATTCCCGGTAACTCCGAAAACCTTCCGGTAATCAAATGAGGTCATCCTATATATCAATCTTCGTTTCTGGACCATTCCGGAAACCCTCGTGACGTCCGTGATCTCATCTGGGACTCCGAACAACATTCGGTAACCAACCATATAACTCAAATACGCATAAAACAACGTCGAACCTTAAGTGTGCAGACCCTGCGGGTTCGAGAACTATGTAGACATGACCCGAGAGACTCCTCGGTCAATATCCAATAGCGGGACCTGGATGCCCATATTGGATCCTACATATTCTACGAAGATCTTATCGTTTGAACCTCAGTGCCAAAGATTCGTATAATCCTGTATGTCATTCCCTTTGTCCTTCGGTATGTTACTTGCCCGAGATTCGATCGTCAGTATCCGCATACCTATTTCAATCTCGTTTACCGGCAAGTCTCTTTACTCGTTCCGTAATACAAGATCCCGCAACTTACACTGAGTTACATTGCTTGCAAGGCTTGTGTGTGATGTTGTATTACCGAGTGGGCCCCGAGATACCTCTCCGTCACACGGAGTGACAAATCCCAGTCTTGATCCATACTAACTCAACTAACACCTTCGGAGATACCTGTAGAGCATCTTTATAGTCACCCAGTTATGTTGCGACGTTTGATACACACAAAGCATTCTTCCGGTGTCAGTGAGTTATATGATCTCATGGTCATAGGAATAAATACTTGACACGCAGAAAACAGTAGCAACAAAATGACACGATCAACATGCTCGCGTCTATTAGTTTGGGTCTTAGTCCATCACGTGATTCTCCCAATGACGTGATCCAGTTATCAAGCAACAACACCTTGTTCATAATCAGAAGACACTGACTATCATCGATCAACTGGCTAGCCAACTAGAGGCATGCTAGGGACGGTGTTTTGTCTATGTATCCACACATGTAAATGAGTCTTCATTCAATACAATTATAGCATGGATAATAAACTATTATCTTGATACAGGAATTATAATAATAACTATACATTTATTATTGCCTCTAGGGCATAATTCCAACAGTCTCCCACTTGCACTAGAGTCAATAATCTAGCCCTCACATCACCATGTGAATTACATTGTAATAAATCTAACACCCATACAGTTCTGGTGTCGATCATGTTTTGGCCGTGGAAGAGGTTTAGTCAGCGGGTCTGCTACATTCAGATCCGTGTGCACTTTGCATATATTTACGTCCTCCTCCTCGACGTAGTCGCGGATGAGGTTGAAGCGTCGTTTGATGTGTCTGGTCTTCTTGTGAAACCTTGGTTCCTTTGCTAAGGCAATGGCACCAGTGTTGTCACAGAACAAGGTTATTGGATCCAGTGCACTTGGCACCACTCCAAGATCCGTCATGAACTGCTTCATCCAGACACCCTCCTTAGCCCAGGGATGTTGCCTCCTTCTTGATCCATCAAGTAGGGAGGATAAGTTGAGGGAGAACTCCGGCAGCACGACGGCGTGATGGCGGTTGAGCTATGTGGTTCTCCGGCAGGGCTTCGCCAAGCACCGCGGAGGAGGAGGAGGTGTAGCAGGGGGAGGGCTGCGCCAGGGGCTAGCGTTCAGCTTCCATGCGCCTCCCCACTATATATAGGGGTGGAGGTGGCTGGTTTCGTGCCTTCCAAGTCAATTGGGGCATTGGCAAAGATGGGAGAAAAGAAATTGCATCCTTTCCCTTCCCCACCGATTGTTATCCCCCTTTTTTAGGGATCTTGATCTTATCCCTTCGGGATATGATCTTATTCCTTCTAATGGGGGATCTTACTGCGTCTTGACCAGGGGTGTGGGGCCTTGCCCTAACTACCCACGTTCATATGGGTCCTCCCATGCACATGGGCCCCACTGTGGAACCTTCTAGAAACTTCTCGGCACAATACCGAGAAATCCCTAACATTTTCTGGTGGCCAGAATAGGACTTACCATATATAACTCTTTACCCCCGAACAATTCTGGAACTCCTCGTGATGTCCGGGATCTCATCCGGGACTACTAACAACTTTCGGTAACCACATATATGATCCCATAAAACTCTAGCGTTAGTGAACCTTAAGTGTGTAGACCCCATGGGTTCGGGAACCATGCAGACATGACCGAGACACCTCTCGAGCCAATAACCAATAGGAGGATATGGATACCCATATTGTCTCCCACATGTTCCACGATGATCTCATCGGATCAACCATGATGTCGAGGATTCACTTAATCCCGTATGCAATTCAGTTTGTCTACCGGTATGACACTTGCCCCAGATTCGATCATCGGTATCCCTATACCTTGTTCAATCTCGTTACCGACAAGCCTCTTTACTCGTTCTGTAGCACATCATCCCTGGCTAACTCCTTAGTCACATTGAGCTCATTATGATGATGCATTACCGAGTGGACCTAGATATACCTCTCCGTCACAGGGAGTGACAAATCCCAGTCTTGATTCGTACGAACCCAACAGACACTTTATGAGATACCTGTCGTGCACCTTTATAATCACCCAGTTACGTTGTGATGTTTGACACACCCAAAGCACTTCTATGGTATCCGGGAGTTGCACAATCTCATGGTCTAAGGAAATGATACTTGACATTAGAAAATCTTTAGGATTGGGTCTTGTCCATCACATCATTCTTCTAACGATGTAATCATGTTATCAATGACATCCAATGCCGTGATCACGAAACCATGACCATCTATTGATCAACGAGCTAGCCAACTAGAGGCTCACTAGGGACATGTTGTGGCCTATGTATTCACACATGTATTATGGTTTCCGATTAATACAATTATAGCATGAATAATAGATAATTATCATGAACAAGGAAATATAATAATAACTAATTTATTATAGCCTCTGGGTATATTTCCAACTCTTGATGTTTGCCAACTAGAGAAATAATAGGTAGGAATAGGGATAAACATTATTGACTCTTGCATAAAAGTAAATACATGGAAGTAAAATGTGATAGCCTGGCTTATTAGGGATGATAGACTACTCATATCAATAAGGAATTCCTTCTTTCATATGTGATAGCTTGGCTTATTAGGGATGATATACTACTCATATCAATAAGGAATTACTTCTTTTCCGGGATCCCATTCGAACAGAACTCCCAGGTTAAGCATGCTTAGCTTGGAGTAGTTCTAGGATGGGTGACCGACCAGGAAATTGATCCTGGGTGCGCATGAGTGAGGACAAAGTGCACATAAAAGACTAGTATTGATATGTGGGGCCAGTCTAGATCCCGCCAGGAGTAACGACCACCGGCGGGTGTGTTCGGGGCGCTACAAGTTTGGTATCAGAGACGACCCTCACGGTTACACAGATGTTTGCGGACTGGTGTGCAGTCATGTTGTTCATGACATTTGTGACCCGTCGTGGCACACGGCATGACACATGTACTTGACTAGATGCGCAGACATTTGTACCAAGAGGGGATGTTGCTGTGGCCCGACGAGGACGTCGGTTCCTCTGAGTGGTGGTGTATGTCATAGCCTGGCTTATTAGGGATGATAGACTACTCATATCAATAAGGAATTCCTTCTTTTTCGGGAGCCCATTCGAATAGAACTCTCAAGTAAAGCGTGCTTGGCTTGGAGTAGTTCTAGGATGGGTGACCGATCGGGAAGTTGATCCCGGATGCGCATGAGTGAGGACAAAGTGCGCAGAAAAGACTAATATTGATATGTGGGGCCAGTCTAGATCCCGCCAGGAGTAACGACCGTCGGCGGGTGTGTCCGAGACGTTACATAAAAGGTAGGCCCTTCGAAGAGGGAACGAAAGGTTGTCATGAGCTTTTTAATTTAGAATGTGCAAACTCTTAATGTAAATGGATGTCACTTTATATCGCCCCTTATGATAGCAAATTTATTATGCTGTCTGTCACTTTTGTTTCTTTACCATCACAAGATCGTACAAAGCTTATTTTCCCTTTCATTACAAGCTCATACATGTTTAGGAGAAGTTTTTATTGCTTTGTGCACCAATGACAACTTACCGGAAGGATCTTTCTCAATCCATAGGTAGGTATGGTGGACTCTTATGGCAAGAATCTTGGTTCAAGTGTTATTGATGCACAAGTAGTATATCTACTCAGTGTGAATTGGTGTGCTTGCAAAGGATCTATAGCAAGCACAACATGTTAGAGGATCCATGGCAATATAACTTCTATGTGAATGTAAACAAACATAACGATTATGATGTCTCCCTTGTCCAACATCAACACTTTGATCGTTATATAATATTTGGTGGGGTCTCGCAATCCTAAAATATTTCCTAGATAGTGTATTGTATGTGAATCTCCTCTCCTCTATCATAATTTTGCATGGATTTTATCAATGGCTAATACTATGCTTGTTGACTCCCAACAACTTTTGTGTATCATACTTTTTGTATGTGAATTCATTACTCCTCACGGGATTAGCATATGAATTTTATATTTCTTTTATTTCAATGCTATGATTGATGCAGGAGAGTAAAGCAAGCAAGCTCAAACTAATATTTATTATATAAGTCTCACACTCGGTTACAAGGATAGATAGATGATACGTCTCCAACGTATCTATAATTTTCATTTGTTCCATGTTGATATATTATAATTCTAGAATAGTTTTGGGGTATTTATTTACCAATTTATATTATTTTCGAGCACTAACCTATTGACCCAGTGCCCAGAGCCAGTTGTTTTCTACATGTTTTTCACTTTTCAAGTTTACCATACCGAACGAAGTCCAGTTGACCTAAAACTTTTTGGAGATTTTTCCTGGACCAAAAGAAGACCACCAAACATCAGAAAAAGGCTGGGGGCCACACGAGAGCCCAACAATCCAACCCAGCACAGCCTAGGGGCGCCCTGTTCGCTTGTGGGCCCCTCAAGACCCTCCCGACTCCGTTCTCTAGCTGATAAATTGTCACATAACCTAAAAACCCCATAAGAAGTTCCGAAACAATTTTTATGGTGCACCAAGTCTCTGTTCCGACGGGAGGCCATCTCGAGCTCCGTTTTGGGAGCCTGCCTAAGGGGGGGATCGATCACGGAGAACAACATAGAACGGGAAATAAAAACTACTTAGTGATAAAGCAAATAAGCACACACGAGAAGATTCACAGCGCGCTATTGCACCCTCGCAACGATGCCAGAAATAGGTCTTGGTAACCCACAAGTATAGGGGATTGTTTGTAGCCTTCTTCGATAAATAAGAGTGTCGAAGCCAACACGGAGCTAAAGGCAGAACAAATATTCCCTCAAGTTCTATCGACCGCCAATACATCTCTACGCACGCTTGACGTTAGCTTGACCTAAAACAAGTATGACACTATTTTGCAAGAATAAACCTACGAGTACTTTGCGAGAACAAAACTACGAATAAATTGCAAGGTAATAAAAGTGGATAGATTTTGTCAACAAGAAAGTCATTTCTCCCTAAGCAACCGATAACAAGTACCGGTAATCATTCTTGCAATTTTATATGAGGGAGAGGCATGAGCTATCATACTTTCTATGCTTGGATCATATGCACTTATGATTGGAACTCTAGCAAGCATTTGCAACTAATAAAGATCATTAAGGTTGTGAAACCCAACCATAGCATTAATTATCAAGTCCTCTTTACTCCCATATGCCATAACCCACTTATTCGCGTTTAGGCTGCTATCACCCCCGCAACACCGACAATAAGAAAATCATGAACATATTGCAACACCCTACAGCGGGGGACCCTCACGTTTGCGTGACACGGAGGGAACCGTAGGACAACACCATAAATCAAATATACAATCAGACCAACCAAGATCACGATTAACCCATAGGACAAAACGGATCTACTAAAACATCATAGGAGAGCCAAATATCATTGGGAAATAATATATGGATTTGAGCACCATGTTTAAGTAGATATTACAGCGGGGAGAAGGGGTGTTACACCACTTCATAGAGGGGGAGAAACTTGGTGTTGACGGTAGCAAGGTTGTTGATGTAGATCGATGTCACGATCATAGCCCCGGTGGCACTCCAGCGCCACCGGGAGAGAGGGGGGAGAGACCTCCTCCTTCTTCCCCTTCCTTGTCCTCCCCCTAGATGGGAGGAGAGTTACCCCTCTGGTCCATGGCTTCCATGGCGGCGGAGGTGCAGGAGCCCCTCCGAGATTGGATCTCCCTCTCTGTTCTCTTCTATTTCGCGCTTTTTCTCCATCACAGATTCTGGCATTTCACCGTTTCTAATATTCCCAGAGATGCGTAACTCGGATTGGGCTAAAATTTTAACATGATTTTTATTCGTAAATTAGATTTCTTGCAGCGAAAGAATGGCTCCAACCGATGTTCGAGGAAGGCACAAGACACCAGGGCGTGCTTGGGGCCTATGGCGAGCGCTAGTTGGTAGTGGGCTCTGTGGGTCCATGTTTGCGTTGATTCCACCTCCCAAAAATCACATAAATTTATCACATTTGGACTTCGTCTGATATGGATTTTGTTCAATACAACATACATGCAAAAAAAGAGGAACTGGCACTGTGCACTAGATCAATAGGTTAGTCGCATAAATCATATAGAAAGTTGCCAAAAGTATGTGAAAGTTGTATAATATTGGCATGAAACAATCAAAAATTATAGATACGATGGAGACGTATCAGCATCCCCAAGCTTAATTCCTGCTCGTCCTCGAGTAGGTAAATGATAAAAAAAATTGATGTGGAATGCTACCTAGCATAAACTTGATCATATGTCTAATCATGGCATGAATATTAAGACATAAGTGATTCAAAGCAATAGTCTATAATTTGACATAAAGACATCAATATTGAGGCATCCCAATAAACAATCATGTATTTAAAAATATCAACTCTAACGAAAGATATCCCTACAAAGTCATATAATCTTGTCATGCTTTGTCTTCTTAACACAAAGTATAAATCATGTACTATCCCGGTGTCAGCCAAGAAATTGGTTCATACTTTTTAACAGGCTTCAGCTTTTTCAACCCTCATGCAATACATGAGCGCGAGCCATGGATATAGCACTATGGGTGGAATAGAGTATGATGATAGGGGTAAATATAGAGAAGACAAAAAGGTAAGAAAGTCTCACATCGACGCGGCTAACCAACGGGGTATGGAGATGCCCATCAATTGATATCAATGTGAGGAGTAGGGATTTCCAAGCAACGAATGCACTAAGAGCTATAAGTGTATGAAAGCTCCATATGAAAACTAAGTGTGTGTGCATCTAATCCTATAATGAAAAATTTCCACCAGTATATGAAAGTGACAACATAGGAGACTCTCCATATGAAAAACATGTTGCTACTTTGAAGCACAAGTGTGGAACTAGCATGCCCCTTCTATCTTTTTCTTTTTTTCTTTTTTTCCTTTTTTTCTTTCTTTTCTTTCTTTCTTTTCTTTCTTTTATATTTTTTTCTCTCATTGTCCGGAGTCTCATCCCAACTTGTGAGGGAATCATAGTCTCCATCATCCTTTCCTCACTGGGACATGCTCTAATAATGAATAATGATGACCATCACATTTCTATTTTCTTATAACTCAAAAGAAATAAAACTACAACTCGATACCTAGAACAAAATATGACTCTACATGAATGCCTCTCGCAGTGTACTAGGATGTGCAATGATGTAGCGTAACATGTATAAAAAATGATGCATTGTGGCTGAGCCACAACTACTATGTCACCTATATGATCATGCAAAGCTATACGACAATGAATTCTCAAGTCAAACGAAGGCGGTGGTAATTGCATGGCAATATATCTTGGAATGGCTATGGAAAGGACATAATAGGTAGGTATGGTGGCTTTTTGAGGAAGGTATAATAAGGCTTATGTGTGATAGAGCGTATCATATCACGGGGTTTGGATGCACCAGCGAGGTTTGCACCACGTCTCGAGGTGAGAAAGGGCAATGCATGGTATCATAGAGGCTAGCAAATTGCGGAAAGGTAAGAGTGTGTACAATCCATGGACTCACATTAGGCATAAAGAACTCATATACTTATTGAAAGTTTATTAGCCCTCGAAGCAAAGTACTACTACGCATGCCCCTAGGGGGAGGTTGGTAGGAGTTAACCATCGCGCGCCCGAGACCTTCACACAAAGATAGACAATCAAGGATAAATTGTGCTCCAACTTCCTAGCATAACGAGAGACTATACGTGCATGCTTCGGGAATCACAAACCTTAACACCAATATTCTTACTAACCATAACCGTTTACTAGTACGTCCCACATATTCCATCTCTATATCGCCAAACTATTGCAAGCAATCAAAAATATCATATTCAGTGATCCATAAGTTTCATGTAGGATTTTATGACTAATCATGCAAATGATCAATTCCTGTTGACTCTCTAAATAGATATAAATGAAGCATGAGAGTTTAATTCTTTCTACAAAATATCATGCTCTAATAAGTATAAGTGAAGCAATAGAGCATTCTACAAACAACGGTTTTCTATGTGAAGAGAAACAGGCAATCCAAACTTCAAATGATATACGTGAGGCACATGAAGCATTCCATAAAGCCATACTCAAAATATATAAGTGAAGTGCAATGAGAATTCTATAATCCACAATGGACTATCTCATACCAGCATGGAGCATAAAATAAAAAATAAAAACTAAATGCAAAAGATGCTCCAAGATTTGCACATATCACATGAACGAAGCAAAGACGAAAACATACTATTAGTTGTTAAAGAAAGATGGGATGCCTTTTGGGGCATCCCCAAGCTTAGACGCTCGAGTCTCCTTGAATATTCACTTGGGGTGCCTTGGAAATACCCAAGCTTGAGCTCTTGCCTCTCCTCCTTCTCCTCATATCGAGACTTCCTCGATCTTTGATCACTTCATCCACACAAAACTCAACAGAAAGCTCGGTAAGATCCGTTAGTATAATAAAGCAAATCACTACTCTAAGTATTGTTGAAAACCAATTCATATTTTGTTTCTGCATTTTAGCTACTGTAATATAAATTTCCCATGGCTCATACCATCGATAAAAATTGATAGTTTCATCAAAACAAGCAAAACAATGCATCAAAAACAGAATATGTCTTAAACAAGATAGTATGTAGCAATCCATACATCTATCATACTTATGGTACTCCAAAAATTCTGAAAAAATAGGAAGAAATAATAAATTTGTATAGAAAGGCTGTCCAAAAAGTTTCAGAACCTTTTTATGTAGCAATAAAAAATGACAATTCACGTGCTCGAGCCAAAGTTTATATTTCTGCACTGCACATACCAACAAGCAATCTACCCATCCTAAAGGCAAATCTTGGCACATTATTTTTATAATACAATGAATTTTTACAAGGGGATAATTATTTTTGTCAGTATATTCATGAAAAATTGTACATTGTTTCCATGAGCATGAATACAAGTGTTCAAGGTCGACCCTCACTTCACCAATGCATCACCTTTCAATCGCTTCTATTTTGTGAAGTTTTAAGTTCCCCTCTATTTTTTTGTTTTTAAACTTTATAAAAGCACCAACAGAATTAAATTTCTCTATAAATCTTATGGGTTGTCTCCTCGGTAGCGCTTTCTTTAAAGCCATTAAGCTAGGCAGAAAGTGCTCAAGTAATGGATGCACCCAGATCCCAAGGTATATCAAAGCCAATTTTAATTCGCAATGATTTGGCATTTAGTAGTGAGCACAAAGCAACATATATCAAGCAATGAAGAACTCTAATTATCTTCCTATGCATCGGCATGTCATAGAAGAACAATTCAGGCACATCAAGTAAAGACCAATACATAGCATAAGCAGTTTCTTGCAATTTTATCGTGTTGGAAACATAGAGAGGCGGAGATGTAGTTCCTCTCTCATAATAATTGTAAATTATATGCATAAAAATCATCATGTGTAGTGGTAAAAGGCAACCCATCAATATAATCCTTAACAAGTGCAAACTTCTCCGATATAGTGTAGTTTGGAGAATTCAAAAAGATAATAGGACCATCATATGTGGGTGCAATAGCAACAATTCCATTCTTAATATAAGTAAAAATAGCAAGTTCATATCCAATAGCATAATTCATATTGTCATCTTGGCCACAAGCATAGCAAGCATCATCAAAGAGGGATATTTCAAACGAATCAACGGGATCATAGCAATTATCATAGCATTCATCCTTCGGTAAGAATGAAGGGACGTTAAACAATGTATGAGTTGAAGAGTTACTCTCATTAGAAGGTGGGAATGGGTGATCAATCCGCTCTTCATCCTTTTGTTCTTCGCTCTCCTCATCATCTTTTTCATCCAATGAGCTCACAGTTTCATCAATTCCTTCTTGGACAACAGAGTCTTTCTCAATAAACGCATCAATATCGGAATTGCATTTATAATTATCATATCAATATTTAAGGATAGCAAAATATTCAGGTCTATAAACTGAATCATCAAAATCTTCAATCTTTTCAAACAAAGATTCAATTTCATAAGCACCCTTAAAAGCAACAAATTATTATATTCGTTCCACATCATAGTAATCATATATACCATTAGCATAAGAAGACAAGGTTTCATTATCATTAAATTTGCATGAAAAGGCAAGGTGTGGATCATTCATCCTAGAGCAACAAGTAAAATCATATCTCTAGCATAAATTCCAAGCATACCAATGCACCATATCAATTTGATCCCATAACAGTTTTCCTTTTTGTGTCAGGCGATAATCCCTAAAGTATTCACGTTGATCCAACACGTCTCCCATTATCATGTTGAATGGGGTTTTCTCAGGATTATCAAAGTAGTGCATAATATGTTTCACATAACGAGCATCGAGGGTTTTAGGAGGTTCCCCATCTCCATGAGTAGCAAGTACCACTACTTTTTTGGTGTTTCCTGTTCCATATCCATAACTAAAGATAGAGAACAACTAGAAACGGGAAATAAAAAGTACTTAGTGATAAAGCAAACGAGCACACACGAGAATATTCACCCGACGCTATTGGTCCCCGGCAACGGCGCCAGAAAAAGGTCTTGATAACCCACAAGTATAGGGGATCGTTTGTATCCTTCTTCAATAAATAAGAGTGTCGAACCCAACGAGGAGCTAAAGGCAGAAAAAATATTCCCTCAAGTTCTATCGACCGAAGATACAACTCTACACACGCTTGACATTTGCTTTACCTAAAACAAGTATGAAACTATTTTGCAATAATAAAACTACGAGTACTTTGCGATAATAAAACTACCATTAAATTTCAAGGTAATAAAAGTGGATAGCTTTTGTCAACAAGAAGTTCATTTGTCCCTAGGCAATTGATAACAACTACCGGTAATCATTCTTGCAATTTTATATGAGGGAGAGGCATGAGCTAATATACTTTCTCTTCTTGGATCATATGAACTTATAATTGGAACTCTAGCAAGCATATGCAACTACTAAAGATCATTACGGTCGTGAAACCCAACCATAGCATTAAGTATCAAGTCCTCTTTACTCCCATACGGCATAACCCACTTATCCGCATTTAGGCTGTTGTCACCCCCGCAACACCGACAATAAGCAAACCATGAACATATTGCAACACCCTACAGCGGGGCCCCTCACGTTTGCACGACATGGAGGGCACCGTAGGATAGCACCATAAATAAAATATACAATCATACCAACCATGATCACGATTAACCCATAGGACAAAACAGATCTACTCAAACATCATAGGAGAGCCAAATATCATTGGGAAATAATGTATGGAGTTGAGCACCATGTTTAAGTAGAGATTACAGCTGGCAGAAGGGGTGTTTACACCGCTGCATAGAGGGTGAGAAAGTTGGTGTTGACGGTAGCAAGGTTGTTGATGTAGATCGCCGTCACGATCCTAGTACCGGCGGCACTCCGGCGCCACCAGGAGAGAGGGGGAGAGAGCCCCCTCCTTATTCTCCTTCCTTGGCCTCCCCCTAGATGAGAGGAGAGTTCCCCCTCTGGTCCGTGGCCTCCATGGCGGCGGAGGGGCGGGAGCCCCACCGAGATTGGATCTCCTTCTCTGTTCTCTTCTATTTCGTGCTTTTTCTCCGTCCCAGATTGTGGCGTTTCACTGTTTCTTATATTCTCGGAGATCCGTAACTGTGATTTGGCTAAACATTTAACACGAGTTTTATCTGGAAATTAGCTTTCTTGCTGCGAAAGAAGGGCTCCAACTGACGTTTGAGGAGGGCACAAGACACGAGGGCGCGCCTGGGGCATGTGGCGCGTCCTGGTGGGTTGTGGGCTTTGTGGGCCCCCATTTGTGTTGATTCTACCTCCCAAAAATCACATAAATTCCAACATTATTCTCCGTAAAGTTTTATCATGTTTGGACTTCGTTTGATATGGATTTTCTACGATACAAAAAACATGCAAAAAAACACGAACTGGCACTCGGCACTAGATCAATAGGTTAGTCGCATAAATCATATAAAAGTTGCCAAAAGTATGTGAAAGTTGTATAATATTGGCATGAAGCAATGAAAAATTATAGATACGACGGAGTCGTATCAATAGGTGTAGGCAGGAGTCGGCCTATTTGTTTATGGACGTGATACCTATATACACATGATCATTGATACGTCTCCAACGTATCTATAATTTTTGATGGTTTGATGCTATTATCTTGTCAAACTTTGGATGTTTTGCATGACTTTTATATATTTTTTGGGACTAACTTATTAACTCAGTGCCATGTGCCAGTTCCTGTTTTTTCCATGTTTTTGGCCCCTTTCAGAGGAGATTTTGAAACGGAGTCCAAACGGAAGAAAATCCCCGAAAAGATTTTTTCCGGAACGGAAGAAGATCGGGAAGCTTGGGAGCCAAGGCAGGGGAGCCCTAGGGGCCCCACAAGCCCCCACCCCACGGCCAAGGGGCTAGGCCACGCCACCCAGGCTTGTGGGCCCCCTGGGCGCCCTCTCCCTAGGGTTTGCGCCTATATATTCCCTAAAAATCCCAAAAGATCAGGAGATCATCGAAATCACTTTTCCGCCGCTGAAAGCTTCTGTCTCCGCAAGATCCCATCTGGGGCACGTTTTGTGCCCTGCCGGAGGGGGGATTTGGACATGGAGGGCTTATTCATCAACACCATGTCCTCTCCGATGATGCGTGAGTAGTTCACCTTAGACCTACGGGTCCATAGCTAGTAACTAGATGGCTTCTTCTCTCTCTTGGATCTTGAATACAAAGTTCTCCATGATCTTCATGGAGATCTATCCGATGTAATCTTCTTTTGCGGTGTGTTTGTCGAGATATGATGAATTGTGGATTTATGATCAGATTATCTATGAATCTTATATGAGTTTCTTCTGATCTCTCTTATGCATGATTTCATATCCTTGTAATTCTCTTCGAGTTGTGTGTTTTGTCTGGCCAACTAGATCTATGATTCTTTCAATGGGAGAAGTGCTTGGTTTTGGGTTCATACCATCAGTGACCTCACCCAGTGACAGAAGGGGTAGCGAGGCACGCATCGTGTTGTTGCCATCAAGGGTAAAAAGATGGGGTTTTCATCATTGGTTTGAGCTTATGCCTCTACATCATGTCATCTTGCTTAACGCGTTACTCTGTTCGTCATGAACTCAATACACTAGATGCATGTTGGATAGTGGTTGATGTGTGGAGTAATAGTAGTAGATGCAGAAAGTACCGGTCTACTTGTCTCGGACGTGATGCCTATATGTATGATCATTGCCATAGATATCGTCATGACTTTGCGCGGTTCTATCAATTGCTCGACGGTAATTTTTTCACCCACCGTGATATTTGCTATTTTGAGAGAAGCATCTAGTGAACACTATGGCCCCCGGGTCTACTCCACACCATATTTTCAGCCTTACACTTTTTACTTCGTTGCACTTTCCGCCTTCAGATCTCACTTTTGCAAACAATCTTGAAGGGATTGACAACCCCTTTGAAGCGTTGGGTCCAAGCTTGTTTGTGTTTGCGCAGGTACTCTAGACTTGACGAGACCTTCCTTCTGGATCAATACCTTGGTTCTCAAACTGAGGGAAATACTTACTGCTCCTGCGCTGCATCACCCTTTCCTCTTCAAGGGAAAAAACCAACGCAAGCCCAATCTCCGTCAATGTGTTAATTTCTGGCGCTGTTGTTTGAGAAGTAGTAGAAGGATTTCTGGCGCGTGTTGCCGGGGAGGAAGATCAAGTCAAGAACTCATCCAAGTAGGTTTCACAAACTCATCTCCTGCATTTACTTTGTTTTCCAGTTGCCTCTTGTTTTCCTCTCCCCCACTTCACCAATTTGCCTTTTCGTTTGCCTTTTCCGTTTGCCTTTTTGTTCGCCATTTTTCTCGCTTGCTTTCTGTCCGCTTGTGTGCCATGTGCCTTCAATATGCGTGCATCTTTGCTTGCTTAAAATCTAGTGATACGGATCCTCATCCACTTGCTAATATCTTTAAGAGATCCAATTATGTTCATCCAATTGCTAGTGAGTTGAGTGCACTTCACTTTCTCTATGGAGTTTTGCTTGAGATGCGTGAATCTGAAAATTGTGAGGAAGAAATTTATGAAGTGATTCACGAGGGCTCCTTGGATGAAAAGCATGATTGCAATGGTTTCGCTATAAATTCTATTAGTGACAATCATGCTAAAATATGCAAAACCCTAAGCTTGGGGATGCTAGTTTTGCTATGACCACTACTTATTGCAATGATATTTGCTATAATATTGAAAGTGGGTTTGGAGAAGTCATGACTTTAGTTGATGATAATCCCACTATTTTTGAAGAGTGTCAACTTTGCATGCATTTGGATCATGAAAAGAATATCCTATGGGATAGCTATATTGTTTAATTTGAATATGATCCCACATGTAATTTCTATGAGAGAGGAAAATATTGTGGTAGAAACTTTCATGTTACCAAATTACCTCTCGTTATGTTGAGATTGATATTGTCTCCTTCTTCCTTGCATATGGCAACTATTGGTTGTCTTGACAATCTGTTTTCCTATAAAATGCCTATGCATAGGAAGTATGTTAGACTTAGATGTGATTTTCACATGCTTTATGATGCTCTCGTTGTGCTTCAATTCTTGTCTTTTGTGTGAGCATAATTGAATAGTCAATGCCTAGCTAAGGGCGTTAAACAATAGCGCTTGTTGGCAGGCAACCCAATGAATTTATCTTTTTTCTTTCTGTTTTGTTGAGTCCACACCATCACAATTCTGTTGTGATTTTGTTTTTTGTGTTTCTTTTTGTGTTTGAGCCAAGCAAAACCTTTATGACTAGTCTTGGTAATGGTTGTTTGATCCTGCTAGAAAAAGACAGAAACTTTTCGCTCCCGAGATGATTTTTCATTTTTATTCAGAAAGAGATTTTGAGTTGATTCGTTTTGCTGCTGGTTGATATGCCTTTTGCCCAGGCCTTCGTAATTGTTCAGATTTTTGGAGGTACCACAAGTATACGAAGCATACAGATTGCTACAGACTGGTCTGTTTTTGATAGATTCTGTTTTTGTTGAGTTGGTTGCTTGTTTTGATGAAACTATGGTTAGTATCGGGGGGTACTAGCCATGGAAAAGTGAGAATAAAGTAGCCCAACACCAATATAGATGGAATTCAAGTTTTCTATAGTACCAAAAGAAGTGGTAGTTTGTTTTCTTGTACTAACGTTATCACGAGTTTCTGTTTAAGTTTTGTGTTGTGAAGTTTTCATGTTTTGGGTGATGTTCTCATGGACGATGAGATAAGGAGTGGAAAGAGCTCAAGCTTGGGTATGACCAAGGCATCCCAATACAAATTCAAGGACACCAAAAAGCCTAAGCTTGGGGATGCCCCGGGAAGGCATCCCCTCTTTCGTCTTCAATCCATCGGTAACATTACTTGGAGCTATTTTTTTATTCACCACATGATATGTGTTTTGCTTGGAGCGTATTGTATCGTAGGAGTCTTTTCTTTTTGTTGTGTCACAATCATCGTTGCCGCACACATTTTTGAGAGAGAGAGACATGCACTCATCATGATTTTGCTAGAATGCTCATAGTACTTCACTTATATCTTTTGAGCTAGATACTTTTGCTCTAGTGCTTCACTTATATCTTTTAGAGCACGGCGGTGCGTGATTTTGTAGTTGGCTTATGCTATGAAAGTAGTCCCAAATGTGGTAGGTACCCAAAGAGGATGCAAGATCCTCCATCTTCATGTACATTGAGTAGAAAGAGAAGTTTTGATTCCTCTCAATTAGTTTTGAGACGTGGATTCGGTAATATTGAGAGCTATGTTAGTAGGGCGTTGTGAATCTAGAGATACTTGTGTTGAAGTTAGTGATTCTCGTAGCATGCACGTGTGATGAACCGCTATGTTAGGAAGTCGGAGCATAATTGATCTATTGATTTTCATCCTTTGTGTTGAGGTCGGGGTCGCGCGATGGTTAACACCTACCAATCCTGCCCCTTGGAGTATGCGTTTAGCACTTTGTTTCGATTACAAATAAAAACTTACGCAACAAGTATGTGAGTTCTTCATGACTAATGTGATCCCATGTTATAGATGCACTTTCACCTTCCACCATTGCTAGCCTCTCTAGTGCCACGCAATTCTCGCCGGTGCACAAACCCACCAAATTCCTTCCTCAAAACAGCCACCATATCTACCTACTATGGCATTTTCATAGCCATTCCGAGATATCTTGCCATGCAACTCCCACCATTCCGTCTCATGACTTGTGCCATCACTCTCATATTGCCATTGCATGATCGTAAGATAGCTAGCGAGATGTTCCAAACGTCATACACCATGCTAGATCGTTGCACATCCCGGTACACTGTCGGAGGCATTTCCTATGGAATCATCATCATTGTGATCTTTGAGCTGTGAGTAAATAAAAGTTTCATGACCATCATTATTAGAGCATTGTCCCATGTAAGGAAATAAAAAAATAAAAAAAAGAGGCCAAAGAGCCCAAAAATAAAAATAAAAAAAGGGAAAAAAAGAGGCCTAAGAGACCAAATGAAAAAAAGATAAAAAGAGAGAAGGGACAATGCTACTATCTTTTTCCACACTTGTGCTTCATGAGAGCACCATATTCTTAATGATTGAGAGCTTCTTGCTTCATCATCACCATATGCTAGTGGGAATCTTCATTATATAACTTAGCTTGTATATTCCAATGATGGGCTTCCTCAAAATTGCCCTAGGTCTTCGTGAGCAAGCAAGTTGGATGCACACCCACTAGTTCTCCTTTTTGAGCTTTGACATACTTATAGCTCTCGTGCATCCTTTTGTATGGCAATCCCTACTTATTCACATTGATATCTATTAATGGGCATCTCCATAGCCTATTGATACGCCGAGTCAATGTGACCATCTCCTCCTTTTTGTCTCACAACCACCACCACACTCTATTCCACCTATAGTGTTATATCCATGACTCGCGCTCATGTATTGCGTGATAGTTATAAAAAGTTTGAGAAAGTAAGAGAGCGAAAACAATTACTTGGCCAATACCGGGGTTGTGCATGATTTACATTAGTTGTGTGAGGATGATGGAGCATAGCCAGACTATATGATTTTGTAGGGATAACTTTCTTTGGCCTTGTTATTTTAAAAGTTCATGATTACCTTGCTAGTTTGCTTGAAGTATTATTGTTTTCATGTCAATAGCAAACTATTTTTTTGAATCTTACGGATCTGAACATTCATGTCACGTGAAAGAAGTTGCAAAGGACAATATGCTAGGTAGCATTCCACATCAAAAATTCATTCTTTGTCACTTCCCTACTCGAGGACGAGCAGGAGTTAAACTTGGGGATGCTTGATACGTCTCCAACGTATCTATAATTTTTGATGGTTTCATGATATTCTCTTCTCAAACTTTGGATGTTTTGCATGCCTTTTATATATTTTTTGGGACTAACTTATTAACTCAGTGCAAAGTGCCAGTTCCTGTTTTTTCCATGTTTTTGACCCCTTTCAGACGAGATTTTGCAACGGAGTCCAAACGGAAGAAAATCCCCGAAAAGATTTTTTCCGGAACAGAAGAAGATCGGGAAGCTTGGGAGCCAAGGTAGGGGAGTCCCAGGGGCCCTACAAGCCCCCACCCCGTGGCCAGCGGGGTAGGCCGCGCCACCCAGGCTTGTGGGCCCCTTGGGTGCCCTCTCCCTAGGGGTTGCGCCTATATATTCCCTAAAAACCCCAAAAAAATCAGGAGATCATCGAAATCACTTTTCCGCCGCTGCAAGCTTCTGTCTCCGCAAGATCCCATCTGGGGCACGTTCCGGTGCCCTGCCGAAGGGGTATTTGGACACGGATGGCTTATTCATCAACACCATGACCTCTCTGATGATGCGTGAGTAGTTTACCATAGACCTATGGGTCCATAGCTAGTAACTAGATGGCTTCTTCTCTCTCTTGGATCTTCAATACAATGTTCTCCATGATCTTCATGGAGATCTATCCAATGTAATCTTCTTTTGCGGTGTGTTTGTCGAGATCCGATGAATTGTGGATTTATGATCAGATTATCTATGAATCTTATTTGAGTTTCTTCTGATCTCTCTTATGCATGATTTCATATCCTTGTAATTCTCTTCGAGTTGTGGGTTTTGTCTGGCCAACTAGATCTATGATTCTTGCAATGGGAGAAGTGCTTGGTTTTGGGTTCATACCGTGCGTTGACCTCACCCAGTGACAGAAGAGGTAGCGAGGCACGCATCATGTTGTTGCCATCAAGGGTAAAATGATGGGGTTTTCATCATTGGTTTGAGATTATCCCTCTACATCATGTCATCTTGTTTAAGGCGTTACTCTGTTCGTCGTGAACTCAATATTCTAGATGCATGCTGGATAGCGGTCGATGTGTGGAGTAATAGTATTAGATGCAGAAAGTATCGGTCTACTTGTCTCGGACGTGATGCCTATATGTATGATCATTGCCTTAGATATCATCATGACTTTGCGCGGTTCTATCAATTTCTCGACAGTAATTTGTTCACCCACCGTGATATTTGCTATTTTGAGATAAGCCTCTAATGAAAACTATGGCCCCCGGGTCTACTCCACACCATATTTTCAGCCTTACACTTTTTACTTTGTTGCACTTTTCGCCTTCAGATCTCACTTTTGCAGACAATCTTGAAGGGATTGACAACACTTTGAAGCGTTGGGTGCAAGCTTGTTTGTGTTTGCGCAGGTACTCTGGACTTGACGAGACCCTCCTTCTGGATCGATACCTTGGTTCTCGAACTGAGGGCCATACTTACTGCTCCTGTGTTGCATCACCCTTTCCTCTTCAAGGGAAAAAAACCAATGCAAGCCCTGTCTCCGTCAACGTGTCAATTTCTAGCGCTGTTGTTTGATAAGTAGCAATCATTGTCGTGAATATCGCGTAACTATCCGCTTTTCTATCAATTGCCCAGCAGTAATTCATTTACCCACCATATGCTATTTTCAATGGCACACCAAGAGAGCTCCAAACGGTAAGATGGTAAATTATGTTGAGGAAATTGCTACTTTGAGTGAAAACATGGATGCTCTTAATAGTTTGGTTGCTAATAAAAATACGCATGTTGATCCAAATGATATGCCTTTTCTACCTTGACTGAGAAAAATAATGATGCTATTGATGTGAACTTTGTCTCGTGAAATAATTTCAACAACAATGCTTATAGGGGTAATTCCAATGCTAGGCCATATCCTGGTAATGTTCCTAATGGTTATGGCAATTCTTATGGAAATTATTATAAAAATTCTAATAGGTTACCTCTGACCTTGAGAACACAATTAAATAACTCATTAATTCTCAAAATGTTTTCAATACTATGGTAGAAGAAAAATTGCATGTTGTTGATACTTTGGCAAAAACATGGATAGAATTGCTCATGATGTAGAAACTCTTAAAAGTAAAGCTTTGCCTCCTAAACATGATTTTAATTATACTATTTGATCTATCCAAGTTTCTATTAATGGAAGTAATGAAAGGACCGCTAAGTTGAATGCTAAGCAGGAATTCCTAGAACAAGCTCTTCCACCCGGTTTTTACCGAAATCATGATGAAGATCTCAAAACAATTAGTACTTCTCCTATTGAATATTTGTTTACTTATCTGAATTATCATGATAAAGGGACTGGAGATGAGTCAACTCTAGTTAAGGAGTGTCTCGTTTGCTTGGAGGGTGATGATTTTAAAGCTAAAATTGAAAAAGTGGGTTTGGAGAGGTCAAAACTTTAACTAATGATGTGCCCACTATCTTGGTTTACAAGGAGTTTAGTTATGGTAATTTCTCTTTGGTAGAATGTATTTCCTTGCAGCAATCCATTATTGTCTCACCCAATGCTTATGAACAAAGCAAAGCTTTTATTCCACATACAGTAGAAGCTATGCCAAAAGCTTATGATGAGAAAATTGAGCTCGAAGTTTCTATAACTATAAAGTTGCATGATGAGTGGGAACCTACCATCAAAATTAAGATAAAATATGTGAATGCAATGATTTGTGTGACCTTGGTGCTAGTGTTTCTACTATACCTAAATCTTTATGTGATGTGCTTGGTCTCACTAATATTGAAGAATGTTCCCTAAACTTGCATCCTGCGGATTCTACCATTAAGAAACCCTTAGGTAGAATTAACAATGTGATGCTAATTAAAAATAAAAATTGTGTGCCTGTAAATTTCATTGTGCTTGATATTGATTGCAATCATACTTGTCCAATTATACTAGGAAGACGCTTCCTACGAACTATAGCTGCAATCATTGGCATGAAGGAGGGAAACATAAGGTTCCAATTTCCATTAAACAAAGGAATGGAAAACTTTCCAAGAAAGATAATTATACCAACTTGAGCAACTAGTTCATTTTAATACCTTACCCCCTTTTAATAGTATTGGCTTTCCTACGGACTCAAAGAAGATTTCTCACAAAAATAAAATGAAGAGTCTTCTAGCTTGAAGCTTGGGCCAATCTTATTCCTTTCTTGCATCAAGGGGCATCTCCACATAAGCCTTTAGCCAATGCATATTTTGAACTTTTGTGAAATATACTTGGATAAACATATTAATCCAATGATGCATATGTTGTGATCAATTATCAAAACCACCCTACAGAGCAATTGTGCTTTCAATCTCCCCCTTTTTGGTAATTGATGACAACATATAGATCAAAGCTTCAACAAAAGATATAATCGATGATTAGCATCGACGCTTTCAGAAGTATGTGAAAAGCAAGAGCTCCCCCTAAATTTGTGCATTATTTATAATTTGCTTTTGAAAGCAAATGCACAATCAATTAGGATCATGGGTCACTCTTCCATGTCACATATATCTTTGTGGTGCGTAAACAAGATAAGAATGAATAGTAATGCACATGACACCAACAAGATAAGTGAATGATCATCACATAGATAGCTCAAAGATAATAATGTAGTATCAACCAAGTAAAGTGTATGATCAAAGACACGAACAAGAATATGGTCATCCAAATTACCAAAGTCTTGTAAACCCAAAATGAGAGCAAATAAAGTCAAAAGCTCTCTCTCTCTCTCTCTCTCTCAAAGGCCTATGATCTATACATTTCTCCCCCTTTGGCAACAAGTTACCAAAAAGTACAAAAGTATAGAGCTAATCGTCTCTCTTTGCAGTTGATGAAGGAGTCGACAAAAGAGCATCCACGAAGGCTTCTGCTGAGTGTCTTGGAGCTGGAGGAGTGGATACAGGCAGTGATCGAGCTAGAGCTAGTGCCAGAGCAGATGCCTGAGCTGATGAAGTCAGTCTTGCTTCTGACACTAGCACATCTGCTGACAGGGGCTTGGTACTGAACTGAGTGGTAGTGCGAGGAGGTGACTCTTCATCATTATCATCTAAGCGTGGAATTTGCACTGAGTCAACTTCATGTTGAAGCTGTTTGACTGTAGTGGTCAATTTCGTTACCTTCACATCGAGGTCATGGAACTTTGTTTCCATGATTCTCTCCAAACTCTTCTGATTTTACAGAATCTCAGAGGTATTATTATCCATACCTTGGACAGAGCTAATTAGAAATTCCATTTGCTCAGCTTGAGTTCTGAGCTGTGGAACTGGTGGTGGCACATTTCTAGCAGCCTCAGCTTCTGCTGCCTGTGCTGCCATTCTAGCTGCAGCTGAGCTGGGATTATTATCATTCATTACCTCTTCATTGTCTTCAAATTCTGGTTGAAGGGGTAAATGGGGATGATCAAGTAGGAATGCGTGCTTTCCTAGCTTGGCATTGATAAGCATATGAATGTATTGGGCATATCCACAACATCTTTTCTGATCAGCACGAGTCCTCCGGATAGTCTCTTCAAGTCCATCACTCTGAATCTAGTGTGAGTGTCCAAATGGTGCATCAAATTGATGGAGTGACCTCTAATCATTTTCTAATCACCTGATTTAGGCATCAAGGTGTATCTCAGAATGGTGTTAGTTGTGGGTATCCCTGCTTGCAAGAAGTACACTGCTCCAAAATTGTGAGTTGCCAAAAACTTGTGAGGAATTTGCTTGTACATGTTGGCCATGGAGTTGTGACTCATCTTGTGCTCAGAGTACACATCAGCATCACTCTCTTTCTTCTTAGGGATACCAATGATAGTGGCCCACTCATCAATTGTTGACTCATACTTGTGACCATCAGTCATCCAGACAATAGAACCATCTCCATAGGAATGAACAGTTGAGTAGAATTGCATGACCAGTTCATCATTTTATGGGGGCATATCTTTCCCAACAAAGTCTTCGATGTCTACAGACTTGAAATTGTCTTGCACATGGGGAAATAAATTTTCATTGGCTTTGACGTAAGCCCAGTCGACATGTCTAATGTCATGAACAGCTGTACTTTTGTTATAAAAGACAGTCTCATAAAAGTATTGTTGTTCCTTGGTGTGGAACCTTTGGTCAACAACAGTTCTTATCCTAATGGCATATGGATCGGCAGCTCTCCATTTCCTCAAACATGCATCTTTCCTCTTTTTCATATCTTCAGCTACTATATGAGCAGCACTGTGCAGTGGTAGATTTGGTCCGAGCGTTCTGAGAATAGGTGCATTCTCTTCTTCTTCCTCTGCAGCAAAGGCACTCAAAGCACGACCTTTCTCCTTGGTAGCTGCAGGAATGTCCTTTGTAGTCCTCTTGGGAGCTACAGACTTCTTAGCCTTAGTAGGAGGTTTGGAGCGGATTTCCTGGGCATGGCATTAGCCATGAGCTTCTTCTTCTTAGGAGGAGGAGGGGCATCAGTTGGGATCTCTTCTTCTCCAGCAGCATCTTCTGGGTGCTCATACATGGAACTAGGTCTTCCAACAACATGAATCACCCTCTTCCTAGCTCTCTTCACACAAGCCTTCTTAGCAGGTTTATCAATGGAGAGTGTCGTACTCTGCCTTGCGGACTCAGGAGCTCTAAGATCAGCAGGCTTAGCATACTCATTCTTGACAGTCTTCTTAGCAGCCTTTGGAGGAGATGAGGTTTCCTCTAGCAAAAAATCCGAGTCCTCTTCATCTGAATTAAGATTCTTTCCCTGCCTGGTGGCTGCCTTCGGCAAGCCATGGGAGTTGTAAGAAACAGGGTCGGAGTATGTGTTCTCCGGACTTGTGTATGAGTCCATATCAACATTATTCTCTCTGAAATCATTCTAGCTATCCTCAGATTCTTACATCCTGACAGACAGAGCACACAAGCAACCAAAAGACCAGCAAACAAGCAGACATGTGATATAGATATAGAAGAGCAGAAGGATTAAGCATCACAAAATACATAAGGTTTTCAAAAATTGAACAAATAAATCCTTAGTCTTAGCTTTCTGTAGATCACATTTCAGTAGCACCGAGTCTAAATTTTCAGAGTCATCGAGACAAATGAACTACTTCACATAGACCTGGCAATCACTTTGGTGGAACTGAAAGTGACAACTCGGTCTCACCGAGTTTATCATCAGAAAACCTAAATTCAAAATCAGCGGAACCGATTTTTGTGGTTCGGTGTCACCGAGGCGTGCCCTGCGGATGGCTAACCCTAAAAATCTTTCGTTCACTAACCTATGAGAACTTCTGGTGGACGGAGGGGTCTGCACACCGTGGCTTATAGAGAAAAGATTCCTAATGCGCATGAATCGGATCAAAGGAGCGCAAGAGGAGATCGGAACCGTACCCTAGCTCGGTGGAGGTCCGACTATGACAGCAATGGCGGTGAAGATTCCGTCGACTGCGGCGAATCCCAGTGGTGGAGGTGGTCGGGGAGGCAAAGGTGATGACCACGGGTCCATCGGCGACATCTTAGGGTTTGGGAACAAAACGTTTGAGGAGTTGATTTCAAAACGTCCGGTCCGCGAGATTATATACCCGTCACCGTTGTTGTCACCGAGATTACAAAGTCGGTGTCACCGAGTTCCTCTGCTCTCAGTTGACAAGGAAACTCGGCGTAATCGAGTTGGTGATTTCGGTGCTACCGAGATTGAAAAACCCGATCAACTTTGGGAATTTGGTGGAACCCAGTTTGTGAGGTTGGTTTCACCAAGATTCACAAAGAGGTTTCGGAAGGCATCCTTTGACGATACGGAACTCTGAGTGCTCCTTCACACAGAGGGATCGACAAGTGATTGTTCAAGTTTTGTGATGAAGAATGGATAGAACTTGAGATGAGATAGCATAGATATCTAGAGGAGGTTCCTAGGCATTCTTGTCCATCCAATTGGCAAAAGATAAGTCAAGAGCCAAATTACAACAATTGGATGTCCTTGAATGAGCAAAAATATGGATACCAACATGCTCACACAATAAGAAGATGGATAAAACATGGTGAACATGCACAAACATTCTAGCATCAATCAAGCACTTTGTCAATGACAAAGTCATATATCTATGAGTATACTGACTTAGGATCCAAGTAATAATACTTGATCATAGGTCATTCTCCTCGATTAAGCACAAGTGGGGTTACCACTTTTACATAAAGCATTAATGTGTTCATATCCTTAGGAGATGCTTATACTCAAGATTTAGAGTAAAGCTCCCCCTTGATATGACATCCCCCCTAAGAGGGACAAACTAATCTTGGGTTTTTTCGTAGAAGACTTCAAGTAGGTGAAGTAGTGGTGGATGCTCAATGTTGATGAAGATCATCTTGAGTTGGGAGCAATCCTTGGTGTTTCTTACTCTCTCACCTAGCTGGGGTAGTCCCAAAGCACAAGGAACATACACAAGAATATCTATGGACATGGAGTGAAGTACAGATGGGATGATGTCCAAAGATACATTCATTACCTTGTCCCTTGCTTACCTTTGAAGAAATGTGTGATTCCTTGAACTAATGCATATGGTTGAGGTTTATTGCATATAGTTCTTGCCGAAAATGAGTGAAAGTGGATTTCATTGGCGGAGTTACCCGTCAAGAACTTTCTAGTTCTTCCTCTTGGGGATCCAAATCAACTTGATGGGAATCCTTGGATTTGTGGAAGCACTAGATGAAGTAGTGCTAGTAGTGTCGCTGGGAGTCCACTTGACCTTTATTTGGGGTTCCTCTTAAAATAAGTCGATGTCCTCTTGAAGCTTTCCCTTGACCTTGTGGTCTTGTGGTAGAAGGCCATCTTGTGAGCTTGTTCCCTTGGGAGGATTTGGATACTTTTCCTCTTGAGGAACAAACTTAGGAATGGGATATGGACCTTCTTCCCAATCATGTTCGTTGATGTTGAAGTAGCCAACATCTTGTTTCTTTTGATGTCCTCCTTGCTTGCGCACAATTTCCTCAAATTGCTTACTTTCGGCAAGACTTTTGAATACACATCTCTCTATAATCCCTTTCAATAAATTGTTTTCTTGCTCAAGTGTAACTTGGCTAAGAGAATCATTAGTGGAAAAAGAGAGCTACTAGCAACAATATCATTAGATTTAGCTTTAGCATTGTTGTTACTAGATGAAGATACTTTCTCGCCTTTGTTACTAGTGTTCTTATGTTTAACTTGTGGAACAAAAGTAGATAAGATTAATCATTTGGCTAGATAAGAAGAACTCTTCTTTCGAAGATCATCATTGATTTCTTTTAGGAACTAATGCTCTTGCTCCAAATTGAGCTTCTCGAAGCGTAGCTTCTCATGAGTTCTTGCAAGCTCTCTATGATCTTCTAGAGTGGTTTCATGAGCTAACTTAAGAGTGTTCAATTCTTTAATTAGTCGTTCAATCTCTTTCTTATCATCATCACTCGATTTCTCTTGACTAGCATGATAATTAGCAAGTTCATTTTCAGTGCAATCACTAGTTTTATCAAAGAGCGAGTCATCTTCTCCTTACAAATCATACTCATCACTATCAAAATCAAGATAGTCAGGATGTGATACCTTGGGGACTTTAGCCATGAAGCAGTTTCCGAACCCCTCATTTGGTGAATCAAATAAGTCGTAGGAGTTTGAGGAAACGAGTGCAATGTCAGCAACACCTTTATCTTGACTATAGTCGGAGTTGGAGTGGTAGCTTCTCTCTGATTGGTTGTCAGACTCGGAGCCAGAAACCCATTCACCAACATGAGCTTGATGTATTTTCTAGAGCTTCTCTGGGTGTATTTTTCCTTCTTCTTCGGTTCCTTGCCTCTCCATGAGTTCTTTGTTCATAATAATCTTCTCTACTACTTCTCTCTCTGCGAGGTGACTCATCCATTGAGTTTCGTATTCGAGGTCACTCTTCTCTTTGTTTGTAAGGAGTCGAGGACTCATTGGAGTAGTGTTTGGGCTTCCCACAGTTGTAGCAGTTTTGGACACGACTGGACGAACACTTCTCATCACTTCTTGAGCTTGAGCTTCTCTCCTTGCCTCTACTCTTGTAGTACTTGTTGAATTTTCTGACCATGAGGCTTATCTCTTCATCAGTGACAAGATTGTCCTTTGAAGTAGCAGGAGCATCACATGAAGCTTTGTAAGCACTGCTTGACCTGTTGTGGAGCTCATCTTTTCCTTTGAGTGACATCTCATGAGCAACAATCCTACCAATGACTTCACTTGGCTTGAGATATTTGTAGTTTGGCATCATTTGGATCAATGTGCACAATGTGTCATACTCTCCATCAAGATATCTAAGTATCTTCATAATGATGAATTTGTCGGTCATCTCTTCACTTCCTAAGCCGACAATCTCATTGGTGATGAGATCTAGCCTAGAGTACATTTAAGCAACACCTTCACCATCCTTAATATTGAACTTGTCAAGCTGACTTTGAACTACACCCAACTTAAATTCTCTGACAGAATCAGTACCTTCCCAAATCTCTTTTGCATTCTGAAGGCTGCTGATTTTGTTGAATTCTTCAGGGCATAGACAATTGAAAATGATGTCGCGGGCTTGTGCATTTCGTTGCAACATCTGCAGTTCATCAGTTGTCGCATCATGATCCAATTCACTCCCTTTTCCGAAGAAATCACCTTGCACACCAACACGAATAACAGCCCATATGTGAGGATTAAAACCAAGGATATGCATTTTCATCTTATGCTTCCAACTAGAAAAATTAGTGCCATTAAAGTATGGACCTCTACGGTGATAACTTCCCTCACTAGATGACATACTCTCCTAGGTTCTAAAACCAATGCAATGGAGATGAAAGCTCTGATACCTCTTGTAGGATCGAAAGTATGTCTACAGGGGCGGTTATTAGACTACTTTTCAAGATAAAAACTTAGCCTTTTCCTAGTTTTAGTTGAGGGCCAGTTTTGCCAGTTATGGCAAGTCAAGTACACCCTACACATGCAGTTCTAAGAGTATAGCAGCAGAAAGTAAAACATGCAATTGTAAAGTAAATGAGTAAGGTAGGGAGATCAAACACATGAGGTTGACATGGTGATTTTTGGCATGGTTCCGATAGGTGGCACTATAGTACGTCCATGTTAGTAGAGACTTCAACCCATGGAGGGTAACGGTTGCGAGAGTCCATGGAGGGATCCACACACAAAGGGTCCACGAAGAAGCGGCCTTGTCTATTCCACCACGGCTTCCGCCCACGAAGGACTAGCCTCACTCATGGTAGATCTTCATGAAGCAGGCGATCTCCTTGCCTTACAAACATCTTGGTTCAACTCCACAACACGAAATAGGACGCTCCCAAGCGACACCTAATCAATCTAGGAGGCACCACCCTCCAAAAGGTAATAGATGTGGTAGAACGATGAACTCCTCGCTCTTGTGCTTCTAAACATAGTCTCCTCAACACAAAATTACTCTCTCACAGAATAGGGATGCATAGGAGAGATTGATTTGGTGGAAAGCAGTTTGAGGAGGCTAGAGATCAAGTTTCAAATGATCGGATCGGAATATCTTGGTCTCAACACATGAGTAGGTGGCTCTCTCTCAGAAAATGGATCTAGCAATGAAATGTGTGTTTTGAGTGCTTCTCCCACGAATGAGAGACGGGTGGATGGGTATATAAAGGCAGCAGCCAAAATCCAACCATTACACCTAAAGTGTCCAACTCGGTGACACCGAAGTCATAAACTCGGTGGTACCAATTTGCACTAACGGCAGCAACTTTGGAATCTTGGTGTGATCGATATACACAACTCGGTGGCACCGAAAAGGTGGCTAACGGTCAAATGACACAACTCGGTGACACCAATAGCGAAACTCGGAAATTCTGATTTTGCGTACCAAGGCAACAGAAAGTTGGTCACCTAAACTCGGTAGCACCAATATAGTTTTGGTTGCACCGATTTGGTGGCTATTGCTAGGGTTCTGTCTGAGATGAAAATCGGTAGTGCCGAAATGGGAAACTAGGTAGCACCGATTTTAAGTGTGTGGTGTGGACAAAATGGTTATGCGGGAAAAATGACTGAGTATTTTTGGTGGCTATCTCTAAGCACTTGAGCAACCAGTTCATTTCAATACCACACCCCATTTTAATAGTATTGGCTTTCCTCTAGACTCAAAGGTGATTTCTCAAAAAAGTAAAATGAAGAGTCTTCCAGCTTGAAGCTTGGGCCAATCTTATTCCTTTATTGCATCAAGGGGCATCTCCACATAAGCCTTTAGTCAATGCATCTTTTGAACTTTTCTGAAATATACTTGGATAAACATATTAGTCCAATGATGCATATGTTGTGATCAATTATAAAAACCACCCTAGGGAGCGATTGTGCTTTCATTCAGCATTGGTCGTTCGCAGTTGTCCGAGCATAGAGGTCGGGTCCGAGCTCAAAGCTGACTTCTCAATAAAGAGGGAACCGAGGTATGGCTAGACAAGAGACCCGGGATCATGGCTTCGGGATTTTGAGGTTCATCGGTCGAGGCCATGATTTTGGCGAGGAAAAGAATGCCCGAGGAGTCGGCGGAGAATTCAAGATCTCCAAACCTAGTTTTCTGACCGGGGACGAAGCCTCCAATCTGGCTAGAAAGGCCAGTTGGGTCCGCGCGTAGCGTGACACTACAAGAGTGAGGACATGTTCGGTGGAGAAGATGCCCCCATTACTGATTTGGTCGCTGATGATCAGGCGAGCCATCGATCCTTCCGGCGTTCCAACAGCGAAACATTTAGTGAAAGCACCAATGTCGATGTCAAAACTAGCAGATCTCGGGTAGGGGGTCCCGAACTGTGGACCTTGGAATTATGGATTGCAGGAGAAAATGGGACACGGTATTTACCCAGGTTCGGGCCCTCTTGAGGAGGTAAAAGGCTACGTCCTACTTGATTATATTCATGTGGATGATTATTACAGAGTTGATCTACCTCGAAATCGTATGAGCTAAACCCAGATGAGTCAACTTGCCTATACGCATGAGAACCTATGGTTTTATAGAAACCAGGATTCCTAGGGTTACATATTACCGACATCAGACGGGGACAGATGGGCCGATCTGGTCTTCTTGACTTGGAGTGCTTGCGAGTCTTGGGAGCATTCCATCTTCATCATAAAGTCATCACACAATCCAGTCTTCAATGATGCAGCCCTGATACGTCCATTTTGCATCGTGCTTTTATATCGATATTTATTGCATTATTGGATGTTAATACACATTATGGTACTATACTTATGCATTATCTCTCTTATTTTACAAGGTTTACATGAAGAGGAAGAATGGCGGCAGTTGGAATTCTTGACCGAAAAAGGAGCAAATCTGAGAGACCTATTCTGCACAACTCCAAAAGTCGTGAAAACTTATGGAGAATTATTTTGGAATACATATAAAAATATTGGGCGAAAGAAATACATCAGGGGACCCACCAGGTGCCACAAGCCAGAGTGCGCGCCCTACCCCCCGGGCACACCCTACAGGCTTGTGGGACCCCTGGCACGCCTCCGGTGCCCATCTTCTCCTATATGAAGGGTTTTGACCTGGAAAAAACAAAATCAAAACTTTCGGGGCGAAGCGTCCCCGTCTCGAGGCGGAACTTTGGCCAAACCAATCTAGAGCTCCGGCGGAGCTATTCTGCTGAGGAAACTTCCCTCCCGGAGGGGGAAATCGAAGCCATCGTCATCACCAACGATCCTTTCATTGAGAGGGGGTCAATCTCCATCAACATCTTCATCAGCACCACCGCCTCTCCAAACCCTAGTTCATCTCTTGTATCTGATCTTTGTCTCAAACCTCAGATTACTTGGTGGAAGATCATATGTTCAAATCCTTAATGATTATTAATACTCTCCGATTATGATCATAAATATGCTTTATGGGTAATTACGTTTGTTCTTGAGGACATGGGATAAGTCTTGCTATAAGTAATCATGTAAATTTGGTATTCGTTTGATATTTTGATGAGATGTATGTTGTCTCTCCTCTAGTGGTGTCATGTGAAGGTCGACTATATGACACTTCACCATTACTTGGGCCTAGGGGAAGGCATTGGGAAGTAATAAGTAGAAGATGGGTTTATAGAGACAGAAGCTTAAACCCTAGTTTACGTGTTGCTTCGTAAGGGGCTGATTTGGATCCATATGTTTCATGCTATGGTTAGGTTTATCTTAATTCTTCTTTCATATTTGCGGATGCTTGTGAGAGAGGTTAATCATAAGTGGGAGGTTTATCCAAGTAAGGGCAGAACCCAAGCACCGATCCACCCACATATCAAATTATCAAAGTAACGAACGCGAATCATATGAGCATGATGAAAACTAGCTTGACAAAAATTTCCATGTGTCCTTGGGAGCGCTTTGCTTTATATAAGGGCTTGTCTAGGCTTGTCCTTTTCTACAAAAAGGATTGGGCCACCCTGCTGCACCTTGGTTACATTTCTTACTTGCTACCTGTTACGAATTACCTTATCACAAAACTATATATTAACAATAATTTCAGTGCTTGGAGAGAATAGCTTACTTAAAACTGCTTGTCATTTCCTTCTGCTCCTCGTTGATTTTGACACTCTTACTTATCGAAAGGACTATGATAGACCCCCTATACTTGTGGGTCAACAAGATTCTTTTCTAGCACCATTGCCGGGGAGTGAAGTGCCTTTGGTGAGTGGAACTTGGTAAGGAAAAATTTATATATTGTGCTGAAATTTACTGTCAGTTGCCACTATGGAAAATAATCCTTTGAGGGGCTTGTTCGGGGTATCTTCACCCTGACCGGAAGAAAAAAGAGATGCTCCTCAACCTGTTGCACCTACTGAAAATATTTATTATGAAATTCCTTCGGGTAGGATAGAAAAACTGCTAGCTAATCCTTATGCAGGAGATGGAACACTACATCTTGATTTGCGTCTAATCTATATGGATGAAGTTTGTGGATTATTTAAGCTTGTAGGTCTGCCCGAGGATGATGTCAAGAAGAAGGTCTTTCCTTTATCTTTGAAGTAGAAGGCGTTGACGTGGTATATGCTATGTGATGATATTGGATCATGCAACTACAACCGATTGAAATTGGAATTTCATCACAAGTTTTATCCTATGCATCTCGTTCATGGTGGTCGGAATTATATTTATAATATTTGCCTCGTGAAGGAGTAAGAATCGCTCAATCTTGGGGGAGGATTAATTCAATGTTATATTCATGCCCCAATCATGAGATTCTGAGAGAAATAATTATTCAGAATTTTTATGCTCGGCTCTCTCGTAATGATCAATAAATGCACGATACTTTTTGTGTTGGTTCCTTTATGTTGAAAGATATTGAATTCAAATGGGACTTATTGGAAAGAATTGAATGCAACTCTGAATATTGGGAACTCGACGAAGGTAATGAGTCGGGTTGATTGTGTTAAATCCTTTATAGACACCGATGCTTTTCGTGATTTTAGCAGTAAATATGGACTTAACTCTGAGGTAGTAGCTTCATTCTGTGAATCTTTTGCTACTAATTTTGATCTCCCCAAGGAGAAGTGGTTTAAATATCATCCTCCCATTGAAATTAAAGTAGTTGAACCTATTAAAGTTGGAGAAGAAACTATTATTTATAATGTTGATCCTATTATTCCTACGCTTATATTGAGAAGCCACCCTTTCCTGTTAGAATAAAGGAACATGATAAAGCTTCAATTGTGGTTCGTATGAGTTGTACTAGAACATCTATACCTCCTGAACAAATTAAAGTTGAACCTAATATTTATATGGTTAAAGATCTCTTGGTTGATAATATTGATGGGCATGTCATTCATTTCTGTGATGATGCTGCTAGAATTGCTAGATTTGATAGTAAAATTAAACATAGACATATTGTTCGCTTGCCTGTTGTTTCTCTTAAAATAAGAGATTATTGTTATCACGGCTTATGTGATGTGGGCGCTAGTGTGAGTGCAATTCCCTTTACCTTATACCAAGATATTATGAATGACATTGCACCGGTTGAACTAGAAGAAATTGATGTTACCATCAAGCTTGCTAATAGAGATACTATTGCACCAATTGGGGTTGTTAGATATGTTGAAGTCTTGTGTGGGAAAATAAAGTATCCTACTAATTTTCTTGTTCTTGGTTCCCCACAGGATGATTTTTGTCCAATTATATTTGGTAGACCCTTCTTGAATACTGTTAATACTAAGATGGATTGTGTAACACCCTAGATTTTTGCCAAGATTTTTATTTGATAAAGCTTGGCCTGAGTTGTTTTTGAAATTCATTTCTGGGTTTTCTGATGATTCCAAAACCCATCTTATCCTTGGTTTCATTAATAGCTCTTCCTTGAGCTAGAGCTTTTGAAATTTATTTGTGGCTTGTATGTTGACTCTAACAAAAAAATCTCCACTAAATATTGTGGATAAGACTTTTCTTTAATTATTACCTTCCCTTTTCTATTCTTTCAACACTAGTTTTAAATTCTCCCAAATCCAGTTTTGAACTATAGATGCATGTTAACATCTTCCAAAAAATTCCCAAATAGCTTGACAATTACCTACTATGTTCCTAGATCAATTTTATATAATAATTGAACCAAGTGTTTTGGTAGGATTGAGCAAATTAATTAATCTTGCTTCCTGGTCCAATTGTAGATTTGCACTACAACCCCTTTAATTAAGTTCCCAAAAATTATGTATAAATTTATAGTAGCCAAGGGATTCATACACATGAGTTTTATGCAAAAACCTAGCCAAGTGTTTTGGGAAAATATTTCTTTTTGCCATCTTCTCTGTTCTGTTCCAAATAGGTGCTTTACACTACAACCTCCTCATTAGAGTCTCTAATAATTCTATAAAAATTTGGAGATGTCCAAATGTTTATATGAATGAGTTTTCTCCAAAAATAAATGTTGGTCTTTTGGAATATTTAACCACCACCTATTGATTTGTGTTCTGGACCAGATTGACCTTTTGAACTACAACCCCACCTTTTCCTTCCCCGATGCTTTTGGAAAATTTTGTGCGTGTAGTCCACCCTGTTAAACCCTTAAGTCCCAAGTTTCAACTTCATTGGAATTATTTTTGCCCTTGTTACACTACTACTTTATTTCTGTCCTGAAATGGGTTTTTACTAAACTTGCATTGTGGAGTTGTGGAGTTGCTAGATCAGGCCTTGCCATCTTTGAGCACATCCAGGGAGACATCTATCTGGTAATTCCCATGGCCAGCAAGTTCCCCTGGAGGCCATTGGCATTCTGTCAAGCACCTGGCAGGTGTGCTAGTGCGTGCTCTAGAGCGTGCATATTGCAGACAGAGCAACCGAGCCGCCGCGTCACGTGTTGTGCCGTTTCCCTTGCTGCCCAAGGCACACGAGCGCGTGGGTTCACTCGCATGAGTCCCTCGTGCGTCCCTGTAGCCTCTGCTGCCCTCCTGCACCCCTGCTCCACCGCAGCCGCGCGGCGTTGTCTCCAGCAGCCTTGTGCAGCGCCGCAGCACCGCCCAAGCAACCCCAGCACGACGCCAGCACCTTGGATCACCCCTGCGATGAACCAGAGCTCTCCTTGACCCGTTGCTGCGTCACCGCCGCCCCTCGTGCCCTTGCCAGAGTCTATTCCTGGCGTTTTTGTCCTCTCCGTCGTGGAACCGACGGCCCCGGCTATTTAAGGAGCCCTTGACAGTTGAAGCTCGACGGAAGCATCCCCTTGAAGCCATAGTCAGCTCCCCAATCCCCAATTTAAGTCGTAGATCTCTTCTTCCCCAGCTCCAGTGAGCTCCATCGCTGCAGCCACCCCAAAGCGATTCGAACTAGCCAGAGTCTCCCCGCCCCACCTGAGCCTGCCATTGATTCCCCTGGACCTCCTTAAGCCTTTCCCTAGCTCAGCCCTGTCCTAGAACCCCTCCTAGCTAATGACCCACCAGAGCCAAAGCTTACCTCCGCCGTGGAGGAAGGATCGCTCAACTCCGACCACCCCTGCAGCCCTAAGGCACGGGAATGGATGCACCTCATCGCCCTGAGCACGCCGGTGCCCTTGGTTTCCCCGATGGAGGTCTCCACCACCGGCGAGCCTCGCCGAAGCCCTCCCTTACTTTGGCCAGAGGAGGAAGAAGGAGACCGGGTCAAACCTGCTAGCGGGCCCCTCTCGTCAGCGTCCCACCCCTTCGACCTGAGCCTGCTCAAGTGGAAGCGCACTCCGCCAAGTGTTGGAAATATGCCCTAGAGGCAATAATAATTTAGTTATTATTATATTTCTTTGTTCATGATAATCGTTCATTATCCATGCTATAATTGTATTGATTGGAAACACAATACTTGTGTGGATACATAGACAAAACACTGTCCCTAGTAAGCCTCTAGTTGACTAGCTCGTTGATCAAAGATGGCCAAGGTTTCCTGGCCATAGGCAAGTGTTGTTACTTGATAACGGGATCACATCATTAGGAGAATCATGTGATGGACTAGACCCAAACTAATAGACATAGCATGTTGATCGTGTCATTTTGTTGCTACTGTTTTCTGCGTGTCAAGTATTTGTTCCTATGACCATGAGATCATATAACTCACTGACACCGGAGGAATGCTTTGTGTGTATCAAACGCCGCAATGTAACTGGGTGACTATAAAGATGCTCTACAGGTATCTCCGAAGGTGTTAGTTGAGTTAGTATGGATCGAGACTGGGATTTGTCACTCCGTGTTACGGAGAGGTATCTCGGGGCCCACTCGGTAATACAACATCACACACAAGCCTTGCAAGCAATGTGACTTAGTGTAAGTTGCGGGATCTTGTATTACGGAACGAGTAAAGAGACTTGCCGGTAAACGAGATTGAAATAGGTATGCGGATACTGACGATCGAATCTCGGGCAAGTAACATACCGAAGGACAAAGGGAATGACATACGGGATAATATGAATCCTTGGCACTGGGTTTCAAACGATAAGATCTTCGTAGAATATGTAGGATCCAATATGGGCATCCAGGTCCCGCTATTGGATATTGACCGAGGAGTCTCTCGGGTTATGTCTACATAGTTCTCGAACCCGCAGGGTCTGCACACTTAAGGTTCGACGTTGTTTTATGCGTATTTGAGTTATATGGTTGGTTACCGAATGTTGTTCGGAGTCCCGGATGAGATCACAGACGTCACGAGGGTTTCCGGAATGGTCCGTAAACGAAGATTGATATATAGGATGACCTCATTTGATTACCGGAAGGTTTTCGGAGTTACCGGGAATGTACCAGGAATGACGAATGGGTTCCGGGTGTTCACCGGGGGGGAACCCACCTCGGGGAAGCCCATAGGCCTTGGGGGTGGCGCACCAGCCCTTAGTGGGATGGTGGGACAGCCCAAGAAGGCCCGATGCGCCATAGGAAGAAAATCAAAGAGAAAAGAAATAAAAGGGAGGAGGTGGGAAAGGGAAGGACTCCACCTTCCAAACCAAGTTGGATTCAGTTTGGAAGGGGAGACCTTCCCCCCTTGGCTCGGCCGACCCCCTTGAGGGTCCTTAGACCCCAAGGCAAGGCTCCCCCTCTTCACCCTATCTATACGGAGGTTTTAGGGCTGATTTGACACAACTTTGCCACGGCAGCCCGACCACATATCTCCACGGTTTTACCTCTAGATCGCGTTTCTGTGGAGCTCGGGCGGAGCCCTGCTGAGATAAGATCATCACCAACCTCCGGAGCACCGTCACGCTGCCGGAGAATTCATCTACCTCTCCGTCTCTCTTGCTGGATCAAGAAGACCGAGATCATCGTCGAGCTGTACGTGTGCTGAACGCGGAGGTGCCGTCCGTTCGGCGCTAGATCATGGGACTGATCGCGGGACGGTTCGCGGGGCGGATCGAGGGACGTGAGGACGTTCCACTACATCAACCGCGTTTCTTAACGCTTCTGCTGTGCGGTCTACAAGGGTACGTAGATCGAACATCCCCTCTCGTAGATGGACATCACCATGATAGGTCTTCGTGCGCGTAGGAAAAATTTTGTTTCCCATGCGACGTTCCCCAACAGTGGCATCATGAGCCAGGTTCATGCGTAGATGTCTTCTCGAGTAGAACACAAAAGTTTTTTGTGGGCGGTGATGTGCGTTTTGCTACCCTCCTTAGTCTTTTCTTGATTCCGCGGTATTGTTGGATCGAAGCGGCTCGGACCGACCTTACTCGTACGCTTACGAGAAACTGGTTTCATCGCTACGAGTAACTCCGTTGCTCAAAGATGACTGGCGGGTGTCAGTTTCTCCAACTTTAGTTGAATCGGAATTGACCGAGGAGGTCCTTGGATGAGGTTAAATAGCAATTCATATATCTCCATTGTGGTGTTTACGTAAGTAAGATGCGATCCTACTAGATACCCATGGTCACCACGTAAAACATGCAACAACAAAATTAGAGGACGTCTAACTTGTTTTTGCAGGGTATGCTTGTGATGTGATATGGCCAACGATGTGATGTGATATATTGGATGTATGAGACGATCATGTTGTAATAGTTAATATCGACTTGCACGTCGATGGTACGGCAACCGGCAGGAGCCATAGGGTTGTCTTTAAACTAATGTTTGTGCTTGCAGATGCGTTTACTATATTGCTAGGACGTAGCTTTAGTAGTAATAGCATGAGTAGCACGACAACCCCGATGGCGACACGTTGATGGAGATCATGATGATGGAGATCATGGTGTGACGCCGGTGACAAGAAGATCGTGCCGGTGCTTTGGAGATGGAGATCAAGAAGCGCATGATGATGGCCATATCATGTCACTTATGAATTGCATGTGATGTTAATCCTTTTTGCACCTTATCTTGCTTAGAACGACGGTAGCCTTATGAGGTGATCTCTCACTAAAATTTCAAGACGAAATTGTGTTCTCCCCGACTGTGCACCGTTGCGACAGTTCTTCGTTTCGAGACACCACGTGATGATCGGGTGTGATAGACTCAACGTTCACATACAACGGGTGCAAAACAGTTGCACACGCAGAACACTCGGGTTAAGCTTGACGAGCCTAGCATGTGCAGACATGGCCTCGGAACACATGAGACCGAAAGGTCGAGCATGAATCGTATAGTTGATATGATTAGCATAGAGATTCTTACCACTGAAACTATTCTCGACTCACGTGATGATCGGACTTGAGATAGTGGATTTGGATCATGTACCACTCAAATGACTAGAGAGATGTACTTTTTGAGTGGGAGTTCTTAAGTAATATGATTAATTGAACTAATTGTCATGAACATAGTCTAATGGTCTTTGGGAATTACGATGTAGCTTGCGCTATAGCTCTACTGTTTTTTATATGTTCCTAGAGAAAATTTAGTTGAAAGTTGATAGTAGCAAACTTTGAAGAGGATTGTCCTCGTTGCTGCGCAGAAGGCTTATGTCCTTAATGCACCACTCGGTGTGCTGCACCTCGAGCGTCGTCTGTGGATGCTGTGAACATCCGACATACACGTTTCTGATGACTACACGATAGTTCAGTGCAAAATACTTAATGGCTTAGAAGCAAGGCACCGAAGACGTTTTGAAACGTCACGGAACAGAAGTGATGTTCTAAAGAGATGAAATTGTGATTTCATGCTCGTGCCCTTGTTGAGAGGTACGAGACCTCCGACAAGATTCTTTGTCCACAAAGTAAAGGAGAAAAGCTCAATCGTTGAGCGTGTGCTCAGATTGTCTGAGTATGACAATCACTTGAATCAAGTGGGAGTTAATCTTCCAGATGAGATAGTGATGGTTCTCCAAAGTCACTGCCACCAAGCTGTGAGAGCTTCGTGATGAACTATAACATATCAAGGGTAGATACAATGATCCTTGAGCGATTCACGATGTTTGACACTGCGAAAGTAGAAATCAAGAAGGAGCATCAGTAGTTGATGGTTTGTAAAACCACTAAGTTTCAAGAAAGGCAAGGGCTAGAAGGGATACTTCGTGAAACGGCAAAACAGTTGCTGCACTAATGAAGACACCCAAGATTAAACCCAAACCCGAGACTAAGTGCTTCTGTAATGAGGGGATAAGTCACTGAGGCGGAGCAACTCTAGATACTTGGTATATAGGAAGGCTGGCAAAAGTCGAAAGAAGTATATTTGATATACATGATGTTGATGTGTACTTTACTAGTACTCCTAGTAGCATGAGGGTATTGGATACCGGTTCGGTTGCTAAGTGATTAGTAACACGAAATGAAAGCTACGGCATGAACGGAGACTAGCTAAAGGCGAGGTGACGATACATGTTGGAAGTGTTTCCAAGGTTGATATGATCAAACGTCGCACGCTCCCTCTACCATCGGGATTGGTGTTAAACCTAAATAATTGTTATTTGGTGCTTGCGTTGAGCATGAACATGATTGGAACGTGTTTATTGCAATACGATTATTCATTTAAAGAGAATAATGGTTACTCTATTTTCTTGAATAATCACCTTCAATGGTTTATTGAATCTCGATCGTAGTGTTACACATGCTCATGATATTGGTGCCAAATGATACGAGGTAATGATGATAGTACCACTTACTTGTGGCACTGCCGCTTGAGTCATGTTGGTATAAATTGCATGAAGAGGCTCCATGCTGATGGATCTTTATACTCACTTGATTTTGAATCACTAGTGACATGCAAATCATACCACATGAGCAAGGCCTTGTTTTCATTGAGATGAAATAAGATAGTAACTTGTTGGAAGTGATACATTTTGATGTATGCAGTCCAATGGGTGCTGATGCACGCAGTGGATATCATTATGTTCTTACTTCAATGACGATTTGAGTAGATACTAGAGTATTTGCTTAATGAATCACAAGTCTGAAATATTGAAAAGTTCAATTTTGTTTCGGAGTGAAGTTCATCGTAACAAGAGGATAAATTGTCTACGATATGATCATAGAAATGAATATCTGAGTTACGAGTTTTGCTACGCAGTTAAGACAATGTGGAAATTGTTTCGCGGTTCATGCCACCTAGAACATCATAGTGTGATGATGTGTCTGAACGTCATAGCCACACACTATTTGGTATGGTGCATGCTATGATGTCTCTTATCTAATTACCACTATCGTTTATGGGTTAAGCATTAGAGACAACCGCATTCACTTTAAATAGGGCACCACGTATTTCCGTTGAGATGACACAGTATAGACTGAGGTTTAGAGAAATCTAAACTGTCGTTTCTTGAAAGTTTGGGGTTTCGACACTTATGTGAAAAAGTTTCAGTCTGATAAGCTCGAACCCAAAGCGGATAAATGCATCTTCATAGGATATCCAAAACAGTTGGGTACATCTCCTATCTCAGATCCGAAAGCAAAGTGTTTGTTTCTAGAAACGGATCCTTTCTCGAGGAAAGGTTTCTCTCGAAAGAATTGAGTGGGAGGGTGGTAGAACTTGATGAGGTTATTGAACCATCACTTCGACCAGTGTGTAGCAGGGCGCAGAAAGTTGTTCCTGTGGCGCCTACACCAATTGAAGTGAAAGCTGATGATGGTGATCATCGAGCATCGGATCAAGTTACTACAAGCCTCGTAGGTTGACAAGGTCGCGTACTACTACAGAATGGTACGATAACCCTGTCTTGGAGGTCATGTTGTTGAGAAACAGTGAACCTATGAGTTATGGAGAAAGCAATGGTGGGCCCAGATTCCGACAAATGGCTGGAAGCCATGAAATCCGAGAGAGGATCCATGTATGAAAACAAAGTGTAGACTTTGGAAGAACTGCTTGATGGTCATAGGACTATTGAGTAAAGATGGATCTTTAAAAGGAAGACAAACGATGATAGTGATAAGTCACTATTAAGAAAAGCTCGACTTGTCGCAAAGATGTTTCCGACAAGATCAAACAGTTGACTATGATGAGACTTTCTCACTCGTAGCGATGCTAAAAGTCTGTTAGAATTATGTTAGTAGTTGCTGCATTATTTATGAAATAGTGCATGTAGGATGTCAAAACATTGTTTCCTCGACGGTTTCCTTGAGCAAACATTGTATGAGATACAACCATGAGGTTTTGTCGATCCTAAAGATACTAGCAAGTATGCAAGCTCCAGCGATCCTTAAATGGACTGGTGCAAGCATCTCGGAGTTGGAATATACACTTTGATGAGATGATCAAGGATTTTCGGTTTGTACAAGGTTTATGAGAAACTTGTATTTCCAAAGAAGTGAGTGGGAGCACTATAGAATTTGTGATAAGTATATGTGGTTAACATATTGTGGATCAGAAGTAATGTAGAATTTCTGTAAAGCATACAAGGTTGTTTGAAAGGAATTTTCAAAGGAATACCTGGATTGAGCTACTTGAACGTTGAGCATCAAAGATCTATAGAGATAGATCGAAAGCGCTTAATGGAAGTTTCAACAAGATGCATGCCTTGACAAGTTTTGAAGGAGTTCAAAATAGATCAGCAAAGAAGGAGTTCTTGGTTGCGTTGTAAGGTGTGAATTTGAGTAAGACTCAAAACCCGACCACGGCAGAATAAAGAGAATAGACGAAGGTCGTCTTCTATGCCTTAGCCGTAGACTCTAAAGTATGCCATGCTGAGTACCACACCTGATATGTGCCTTGCAGCAACTCTGTTGAGAGGTACAGAGAGTGATCCATGATTGAATCACTAGCAGCGGTCAAAATTTATCCTTACTAACTGATGGACTAAGGAATTTTTCTCGATTATGGAGGTGGTTAAAGAGTTCGTCGTAAAGGGTTACGTCGATGTAAGCTTTGACACTAATCCGAATAACTATGAGTAGTGAAACGGATTCGTATAGTAGAGTAGATATTTGGAGTATTTCCGAATAGCACATAGTAGCAGCATCTATAAGATGACATAAAGATTTGTAAAGAACACACGGATCTGAAAATTTCAGAACCGTTGACTAAAACCTCTCTCATGAGCAAGACGTGATCAGACCCCATAACTATATGGGTATTGGATTCGTTGGAATCACATGGTGATGTGAACTAGATTATTGACTATAGTGCAAGTGGGAGACTGTTGGAAATATGCCCTAGAGGCAATAATAAATAAGTTATTATTATATTTCTTTGTTCATGATAATCGTTTATTATCCATGCTATAATTGTATTGATTGGAAACACAATACTTGTGTGGATACATAGACAAAACACTGTCCCTAGTAAGCCTCTAGTTGACTAGCTCGTTGATCAAAGATGGCCAAGGTATCCTGGCCATAGGCAAGTGTTGTTACTTGATAACGGGATCACATCATTAGGAGAATCATGTGATGGACTAGACCCAAACTAATAGACATAGCATGTTGATCGTGTCATTTTGTTGCTACTGTTTTCTGCGTGTCAAGTATTTGTTCCTATGACCATGAGATCATATAACTCACTAACACCGGAGGAATGCTTTGTGTGTATCAAACGTCGCAACGTAACTGGGTGACTATAAAGATGCTCTACAGGTATCTCCGAAGGTATTAGTTGAGTTAGTATGGATCGAGACTCGGATTTTTCACTCCGTGTGACGGAGAGGTATCTCGGGGCCCACTCGGTAATACAACATCACACACAAGCCTTGCAAGCAATGTGACTTAGTGTAAGTTGCGGGATCTTGTATTACGGAACGCGTAAAGAGACTTGCCGGTAAACGAGATTGAAATAGGTATGCGGATACTGACGATCGAATCTCGGGCAAGTAACATACCGAAGGACAAAGGGAATGACATACGGGATTATATGAATCCTTGGCACTAAGGTTCAAACGATAAGATCTTCGTAGAATATGTAGAATCCAATATGGGCATCCAGGTCCTGCTATTGGATATTGACCGAGGAGTCTCTCGGGTCATGTCTACATAGTTCTCGAACCCGCAAGGTCTGCACACTTAAGGTTTGACGTTGTTTTATGCGTATTTGAGTTATATGGTTGGTTACCGAATGTTGTTCGGAGTCCCGGATGAGATCACATACGTCACGAGGGTTTCCGGAATGGTCCGGAAACGAAGATTGATATATAGTGTGACCTCATTTGATTACCGGAAGGTTTTCGGAGTTACCGGGAATGTACCGGGAATGACGAATGGGTTCCGGGTGTTCACCGGGGGGGGCAACCCACCTCGGGGAAGCCCATAGGCCTTGGGGGTGGCGCACCAGCCCTTAGTGGGCTGGTGGGACAGCCCAAGAAGGCTCTATGCGCCATAGGAAGAAAATCAAAGAGAAAAGAAAAAAAGGGAGGAGGTGGGAAAGGGAAGAAGGACTCCGCCTTCCAAACCAAGTTGGATTCGGTTTGGAAGGGGAGACCTTCCCCCCTTGGCTCGGCCGACCCCCTTGAGGGTCCTTGGACCCCAAGGCAAGGCTCCCCCTCTTCCCCCTATATATACGGAGGTTTTAGGGCTGATATGAGACAACTCTGCCGCGGCAGCCCGACCACATATCTCCAGGGTTTTACCTCTAGATCGCGTTTCTGTGGAGCTCAGGCGGAGCCCTGCTGAGATAAGACCATCACCAACCTCCGGAGCGTCGTCACGCTGCCGGAGAATTCATCTACCTCTCCGTCTCTCTTGCTGGATCAAAAAGGCCGAGATCATCGTCGAGCTGTACGTGTGCTGAACGCGGAGGTGCCGTCCGTTCGGCACTAGATCGTGGGACTGATCGCGGGACGGTTTGTGGGGCGGATCGAGGGACGTGAGGACGTTCCACTACATCAACCGCGTTTCTTAACGCTTCTGCTGTGCGGTCTACAAGGGTACGTAGATCGAACATCCCCTCTCGTAGATGGACATCACCATGATAGGTCTTCGTGCGCGTAGGAAAATTTTTGTTTCCCATGCGACGTTCCCCAACACCAAGAACGTTTCTCCTCCTCCGCTAGCGTCTTTTGACCGAAAACGTTTTCCTTCATTTCTGTTTTAAAAAACAGATTCTGTTCAAATTTTGTTTTGGCCACAACTTTTTATAGGAAGCTCCAAATGAGTCGATTCTTTTTCTCACCACTTTCAAATTCTGTCTAGTTTTTTTAGTATTTATTTGTAAAAAATTCTAAGACAACTTTGTGGGCTTCTTTTGAATTGTGTGTTAATTAGCATATATTCTTAAATAGGCCATGAAGAGAGGATTAAAACTTGCAAAAGTTTTGTGATGAACTCCACCTCTCTACACTTGGAAGGCAAGCACCTTGAACCCACTTTTTATCTTGGTCATATATGTTTGCTTGCTGAAAGTGACATGGTATTATGTTACTCTTATGGTGTTATTTCATGTGGAAAATCATGCATGTGGATACATGATTTTGAGGATAAAAGTTTCTATGAATTTGGTGCATGAATAGTGGTCACCCCTTTCTACCCTACATGCCTACCGAATGAGGTTCGGTGAGAGTCGTGATCCGGTGGAGACACGACCGTGGATTGACATCTCGTGGATGAGGTCAATAAGACATGTTGGGTGGGTAGTGACTATATCTGTACCCGGTTTATACTAATCATGCAGGTAACGCTTAAACCTCCTAAGTCGACCATAGATCGAGTCTTGTCAGTATGTCTCCTTACTTGCGTGCTACCATAGCTTCCTAGAAATGGATCCAGTATAGTCAGCTGTGGACCTATTATTAATCACACACCATTAGAGGGGCCGGGATGAAGGTATCCATGGCCGTGGTATAAATCCATTCATACGGTCAGGGGGCATGGGTGTTTCTGGTCTGGGACCGGAAGGGAGGGCACTCCCGTGAGCGCGCAATATAAATATTGTGATCCCATTCTAGTCGAGGTCGGAGCCTCCCCGTCTTATGGTTTAACCTTGGCACCATAGTCTGGGTGAGACCGGGCTCCGCGGAGGTAAAGTGGGTGTGTGTTCATTCTGAGTGTCCACTTCTAAAATACCGTACACGGGATTAGTCATGATGGCTATTGAAAACCGTGAACTATGGGTAAAGAGTACACCCTCTGCAGAGTCAAAACTATTCGAGTAGCCGTGTCCACGGTCAAGGACGTCAGTTGACTAGCCAAGTGTCGGTCTTCGGAGGTGGTTAGAGGAAAGTGAGACAAATCCGGTGATATGGTTGACGATTATAATTATTATATTATGAAGACTAACCATTATGATTTTAGTGTGAGATATCCTTGGGACGGTTCTACCTCCTGGATATTCTTTATTATCATTTCTTATAAGCCCTTTATGTGGTGTCGCTCAGACGCCGGACTATGGCATTGTTTTATCATTTCTTATAAGCCCTTTATGTGGTGTCGCTTAGACGCCCGACTGTGGCATGCTTTATAATGCATCTGTTATTATTATCTCTTATGATTGCCTAACAAATTCAGTATGATTGTTACTTTACTACTAATGCTAGAATAGTGTTTTTAGTTGTTTTAGTATTCTGGTATTATTATGTGTGTTTGATTAACCCGTCAAGTCTTATGTTTCTTTTCTTGATGTTTGCGAGTACATTCGAAGTACTCACTGGCTTGTCCTTGGCTATTGTCTTGGCCAGGTATCGTGCTTGGGAAGGTTGAGCCTGTCGATGAACCCCGGGCATAGACATCGAAGGCAGCTTCCATGCAAGATAGGAGTTAACCCGGTCAGTTGTTCCTGTGGGAAATGGAGTCCCAGAGGAGTTGGAGATCCCTATAGCATTTCCGCCATGAACCACTAGAAACCCTTTTGATGTACTCATCAAACCACCTTGATCTTATAGTTCAATTTTGTATTTTTCTTGGATATTTGTATCAAGGAATGGTGTGCCAGCTAACAGTATTCCTGGGGCTGGTATGCTTAAGGTCCATTTGAAGGGAAATGTAAATCCCCAAAAATCCGATCCCCACAACCTTGGTATCACAGCCAGGCTGACTGTTGGCTAATCCTATCTTAGCCAGGTCAATAAGCCCTAGAAGACCACCTATCCACCAGTACCGCAACCACCAGTCTAGTCTGCCCTAGCCAGTAGCCAAATAGTGTCCGCCAACACCTTTAGGCAAGGCGGTGCCCAACCTATCAGAATAGCCCCATGGTCACACGCCAGTGGCCACGACCATTTGGTGCCTTCTCGCAATCTTGCGTGAGAAGACTCGCTTTTCCTTTCTATAAAGGGAGCAATTGCCCAGCACAACAGATCACGACTACAACCATTTCAAGATGCCAGGCCCCATTATCCACAATGAAACCACTACTACAGTCCAAGGAGGTTTTGTAGCCATCTTGGCCAGCCTGATCCGTCGTGCCTTCGCTATGGAAGAGCCTCCGGAGTATGTTGTGTACCAAGAGCGCAAGAGTGGTGACATTCGTCACTTCTGGGCCACAGTACACATCTACGGCAGGAGTATCACCCAAGAGCATCCCCATCGGTTCACCGGAAGGTCAACTTCCTATGAGCCCGAAGTCATCCAACTGGCAGCTCGAGAAGCAATAGTTCAACTGAGGCACCACTCGCCCAAAGTTAATTGCCGCTCGTTCTACTACTACCCTAGCCGTGAAGGTTATGGTAGGCCGATCCAAGTTGCCAGCGGAGACCAGGAGACTGACCCTGCTCTGTTGCACCTTGTGCGCTACGTGAGAGCGCAAGAGGCACTGTACGACTAGGTCACCGTTGACCTCCTCATAGCCCGTGCAGAGCTAGCCCATCGAAGGAGGAGAGAAGCGGAGCCCGAAGCTAGCAACCATGTATTGCTGTTTGGGAGACCGATTGAGCTCCAGCGGTTTGTCCCAGCTGTCGACCCGGACCATGCGCCTATCTCTCACGAGGAGCTTCGCAGCATTTTGGGGATTTCCTCCAACGAAACGATAGCTACAGCACCCCTCCATGGACACCGTCGCTACCCCGGCCTCATAGCACCACCCCCTTCCCCGAGTAACCGTGACGCCGTAGTTCGAGCAAACTCGACGTCCGCAAGACCCACTCAACTAGATGTAAATGAAGTAGACTAAGCCCTAACCCTGTTATGGAGCTCGCTTGCATGTAATATACGAGTTGTATTTTATTAAGCAAGCAAGCTGTATGTGTCCATTGTTTTAAGCCCCGCAGGTAATCACTTATGTATGCGTTTGGGCTACATAACTATAGTTGGGCGTAACCTCAGGAAACCTTCCGAGCAGTCTGCCACAGTGAGGTGTCGCATTTCGTAACACTTCTATCGTTGGCCTTGACCAGACCACGTTAAAAGCAAGACCAACCACCGAGACCAAGCCACCTCAGAGTTTGTGCCCAGCCAGTCCTATATAAGGATCACCAAGTGATTCTTCCGGTATTGCCACCTCGTGCACTACCTTCAAAGCCTTTTGCCATGCTACCCCAAGGGAGTTACTTCAGAACCCCGGATGCAACTCCGGGAAGTTTTGTTAAAGTATTGTGGTATTTCACCCGCAGTACCATGGGTTCTTCCCTTCCACCCCAGTACGAGTTGTTCAAATCGAGGATCACTTCCACCACCTCGAAATATTGGGCAGTTGTGCACGTCTTCCGAGTAGACCCAAACCAATACCCCACGGGAATCCGCTTGAGCGGAAAATCCATGCCTACCGTGGAAATGGCCATAGAGGTTGCTGCCTACGAAGCGGTTACTCTCCTTCGTTATGTAGTGCCATATGCCACTGAGAGGGGGTACTGTTATTTTGAGTGCCGAGCGGTACCTGGAGGAATAGCGTCTGTTTCAGACCCTTGTTAAGAGAGGGACCCCGTGTTGGTCAGGCTCGTGCAATATGTCATTTCCCAGGAACGCTTGACCCAGTGAGTGATGGATTTCCTCCAGAACCTCGCCATCTAGGACCCTCAGATCGCCAACGGCGAACCCCTGAGACTAGACCCAGCAGGGCGCATTCTGCGGATCCTTCAACCGCTAGGCCCCGAGGACGAAGGAGATGTTCTGCTACCCGAGATATTTTTGCTTGACCCCTAGCCTTGTGTTCCTTAGGCGCTTTGTTTCTACTTGCTAGTCTAGCTCCAGATTGTTTAGAGTAACAGTTGTGCCTCACCTTGTAAATTACTGCATGCTTGTGTGCATATCTGTTGTGTGATTGCTATGCATATTCTTGGATTATTTTTCCCAGGCCGATTCTTTGGCTGATGTTCACTCCGACAGTAAGATTTTTGCATAGTAGGATTTTATTCGTGCGCCAACTGGCTTACAGCCACACTCGTTCCGCCACTACACTGACAACAGGACCACACTCTTACGCTTAGCTAACACCTTGCTAAACACAACAGTTTTCCAGGTGGAATACGTTGTGGATGTCTTTATTTTTGCACGGTGACGACCAGCACACTGGCAATCACCCATGCATCCGTGCACACGCCTAGTCGTCGTGCTCATTGTTCCTGCGTAGAGCCGCCACCCGAGCAGCAGTGTCATGACGATCATCGTGGATCATCACGCACAACAGCCCCGAGGACCCGATCAGCAGCGCCACCCCTCCAGCTAGCAGGATGACCACCCACCCCGGATGCTCGTCCACCATTGGAGCTTCACTTCGAGCTTCGGCTAGCAGAGGAGGCGAGAAGAGGAAGCAGGAGAGAGTGAGGTCGAGTGTGAGGTATACGAGAGAACGACGAGGTCGTTTTATAGCTCGAGATCGGTGTGCGATGGACGCAGTCCACCAACGCCGCTCGTCGCTCGATCGCCGGTGTTCGAAAGTGAATCCGCGAGCAGTGCCGACAAGCGCCAGCCCGCGATGTGAGTGCACGCTCCACCAACCGCTAGCACGTCGCGCACTACCGCTGTATGACCCTAGACGCCTACATGCTAGACGCCACGCGTGGAGTAGCTCGTAGAGCACGCGAGAGAGAGGTGAGAGCCGGAGGAAGAAGAAGAGGCTGACAGTGGGCCCTGGACCCACCTAACAGTAGGAGGGAGCACTATGCCCTCGTGTACGGCAAGCTAATTCGGAAATTTGAAAAATTACCTTTTTCGAAGAAAAAAAAATTTCATAACCATTCGTAGAAACACCTCGTTTTGCCGAACCGTAGCTTTTGTGTGTACCACCAGTATAACACTGTAGTTGCACCGATTATTGTTTTTACTATGATCTCCTTGCTTCTCTTTCTATCCCATGAGAGGTTTGTTTCTGACAAATCTCGAGGACGATATTTTTCTTAAGGAGGGTAGAGTTTGTAACACCCCAGATTTTTGCCAAGATTTTTATTTGATAAAACTTGGCCTAGGTTGTTTTTAAAATTCGTTTCTAGGTTTTCTGATGATTCCAAAACCCCTCTTATCCTTGGTTTCATTAATAGCTCTTCCTTGAGCTAGAGCTTTTGAAATTTATTTGTGGCTTGGATGTTGACTCTAACATTTTTTTTCTCCACTAAATATTGTGGATAAGACTTTTCTTTAATTATTACCTTCCCTTTTCTATTCTTTCAACACTAGTTTTTAATTCTCCAAGATCCAGTTTTGAACTACAGCTGCCTGATAACCTCTTCTAAAAATTTCCCAAATAGCTTGACTACCTACTATGTTCCTGGATCAATTTTGTATAATAATTGAACCAAGTGTTTTGGTAGGATTAAGCAAATTAATTAATCTTGCTTCCTGGTCCAATTATAGATTTGCACTACAGCCCGTTTAATTAAGTTCCCAAAAATTCCGTAAAAATTTATAGTAGCCAAGGGATTCTTACAAATGAGTTTTATGCAAAAACCTAGCCAAGTGTTTTGGGAAAATATTTCTTTTTGCCATCTTTTATGTTCTGTTCCAAATAGGTGCTTTACACTACAACCTCCTCATTAATGTCTCTAATAATTCTATAAAAATTTGGAGATGTCCAGATGTTTATATGAATGAGTTTTCTGCAAAAATAAATGTTGGTCTTTTGGAATATTTGAGCACCACCTCTTGATTTGTGTTCTGGACCAGATTGACCTTTTGAACTACAACCCCGCCTTTTCCTTCCCAAATGCTTTTTGAAATTTTTGTGCTTGTAGTCCACCCTGTTAAACCCTTAAGTCCCAAGTTTCAACTTCATTGGAATTATTTTTACCCCTGTTACACTGCTACTTTATTTCTGTCCAGAAATGGGTTTTTACTAAACTTGCATTGTGGAGTTGTGGAGTTGCTACATCAGGCCTTGCCATATTTGAGCACATCCAGGGAGACATCTATCTAGTAATTCCCATGGCCAGCAGGTGCCCCTGGAGGCCATTGGCATTCTGTCGAGCATCTGGTGCACAAGAGCAGAATTGGCATGTTCTTTTGTTTGTATGGTGTAGTTGAGCCCTAAACTAAACTAGCATGTCCAGCAAGCCCCTCCCATCCCCATCTTTGGATCTGGAGATTTTATTCTCCATCCCCAAGCTCTAGCCTTCCCTGGCATTCTATCGAGCACCTGGCAGGTGTGCTAGTGCGTGCTCTAGAGCGTGCATATCGCAGATAGAGCACCCAAGCCGTCGCATCACGTGATGTGTCGTTTCCCTTGCTGCCTAAGGAACCCGAGCGCGTGGGCTCACTCGCATGAGTCCCTCGTGCGTTCCTGTAGCCTCTGCTGCCCTCCTAGACCCCTGCTCCACCGCAGCCGCGCCGCCCATCATCTCCAGCAGCCCTACGCAGCGCCGCAACACCGCCCAAGCAACCCAGCACGAGGCCAGCACCTTGGACCACCCCTGCGACGAACCAGAGCTCCCCTTGACCTGTGGCTGCATCAGTGCCGCCCCTCGTGCCCTTGCCAGAGTCTGTTCCCGACGTTCTCATCCTCTCCACCGCGGAACCTACGGCCCCGACTATTTAAGGAGCCCTTGACGGTTGAAGCTCGACGAAAGCATCCCCTTGAAGCCATAGCCAGCTCCCCAAGCCCCAATTTAAGTCGTAGCTCTCTTCTTCCCCAGTTCCAGTGAGCTCAATCGCCGCAGCCACCCCGGAGAGATTCGAGCTAGCCAGAGTCTCTCCGCCCCACCCGAGCCTGCCATTGATTCCCCCTGGACCTCCTGAACCTTTTCCCTAGCTCAGCCCTGCCCTAGAACCCCTCCTAGCTACTGCCCCGCTGGAGCCAAAGCTTCCCTCTGCCGTGGAGGAAGGGCCGCTCAACTCAGACCACCCCCGCAGCCCCAAGGCACGGGAATGGATGCGCCTCATCGCCCTGAGCATGCCAGTGCCCTTGGTTTCCCCGATGGAGGTCTCCACCGCCGGCGAGCCTCACCGGAGCCCCCCTTCCTTCGGCTAGAGGAGGAAGAAGGAGACCGGCTCAAACGTGCCATCAGGCCCCGCTCGTCAGCGTCCCACCCCTTCGGCGTGAGCCCGCACAAGAAAAAAGTGCACTCCGCCAAGTATGTTTCTCCTCCTGCGCTAGCGTCTTTTGACCGAAAACATTTTCCTTCATTTCTGTTTTAAAAACAGATTCTGTCCAAATTTTGTTTTGGCCACAACCTTTTATAGGAAGCTCCAAATGAGTTGATTCTTTTTCTCACCCCTTTAAAATTCTGTCTAGTTTATTTTAGTATTTATTTAAAAAAATCTAAGACAACTTTGTGTGTTAATTAGCATATATATTTAAATAGGCCTTCAAGAGAGGATTAAAACTTGCAAAAGTTTTGTGATGAACTCGACCTATCTACACTTGGAAGGCAAGCATCTTGAACCCACTTTTTATCTTGGTCATATATGTTTGCGTGGTGAAAGTGACATGGGATTTCTTATGGTGTTATTTCATGTGGCAAATGATGCATGTGGATACATGATTTTGAGGATAAAAGTTTCTGTGAATTTGGTGCATGGATAGTGGTCACCCCTTTCTGCCCTACATGCCTACCGAATGAGGTTCGGTGAGAGTTGTGATCCGGTGGAGACACGACCATGGATTGACATCTCGTGGATGAGGTCAATAAGACATGTTGGGTGGGCAGTGACTCTATGTGTACCCGGTTTGTACTAATCATGCAGGTAACGCTTAAACCTCCTAAACTGACCATAGATCGAGACTTGTCAGTATGTCTCCTTACTTGCGTGCTACCATAGCTTCCTGGATAATGGATCCGGTACAGTCAATTGTGGACCTATTATTAATCACACACCATTAGAGGGCCCGGGATGAAGGTATCCACGGCCATGGTATAAATCCAGTCATACGGTCAGGGGGCATGGGTGTTTCTGGTCTGGGACCGGAAGGGAGGGCACTCCCATGAGCACGCGATATAAATATTGTGATCCCATGCTAGTCAAGGTCGGAGCCTCCTCGTCTTATTTTTTTACCTTGGCAGCGTAGTCTGGGTGAGACCGGGCTCCGCGGAGGTAAAGTGGGTGTGTCTTGATTCTGAGTGTCCACTTCTAAAATACCGTACACGGGATTAGTCATGATGGCTATTGAAAATTTTGAACTATGGGTAAAGAGTACACCCTCTGCAGAGTCAAAACTATACGAGTAGTCATGTCCGCGGTTAAGGATGTTGGTTGACTAGCCAAGTGTCGGTCTAAGTGTTAGTCTTCGGAGGTGGTTAGAGGAAAGTGAGACAAATCGGGTGATATGGTTGATGATTATAATTATTATATTATGAAGACTAACCATTATGATTTTATTGTCGGATATCCTTGGGACGGTTCTACCTACTGGATATTCTTTATTATCATTTCTTATAAGCCCTTTATGTGGTGTCTCTCAGGCGCCCGACTGTGGCATTGTTTTATCATTTCTTATAAGCCCTTTATGTGGTGTCGCTCAGAAGCCCGACTGTGGCATTCTTTATAATGCATCTGTTATTATTATCTCTTATGATTGCCTAACAAATTCAGTATGAGTATTACTTTACTACTAATGCTAGAATAGTGTTTTGAGTTGTTGTAGTATTCTGGTATTATTATGTGTGTTTGATTAACCCATCAAGTCCTATGTTTCTTTTCTTTATGTTTGCGAGTACATTCGAAGTACTCACTGGCTTGTCCCTGGCTATTGTCTTGGCCAGGTAGCGTGCTTGGGAAGGTTGAGCCTGTCGATGAACCCCGGGCATAGACATCGAAGGCAGCTTTCGTGCGAGATAGGAGTTAACCCAGTCAGTTGTTCTTGTGGGAAATGGAGTCCCAGAGGAGTTGGAGATCCCTGTAGCGCTTCCTCCATCAACCACTAGAAACCCTTTTGATGTACTCATCAGACCACCTTGGTATAGTACTTCAGTTTTTATTTTGCTTGGATATTTGTATCAAGGAAAGGTGTGCCAGCTAACAGTATTCCTGGGGCTGGTATGCTTGAGGGCCATTTGAAGGGAAATGTAAATCCCCGAAAATCGGGTCCCCACAGATTGGGAGCAAGAAACGGTTAATGTAAGTTTTGGTGATGTGTCTCATGAGTTCAATTTCTCTAAATTTCGTAGACAACCCCATGACAAAGAATTGCCTAGTAAAGATGAAATTATTGGCCTCGCTTTGTATCGTTGTGCCTCCTACTCACCCCTTAGAACAATATTTTCTAGACCATGAAAATGATATGCATATGAATGAAAGGAATGAAATAGATAAGATTTTCTTTGATCAGCAGCCTATTTTGAAACACAACCTGCCTTTTGAAATACTTGGGGATCCTCCTCCACCCAAGGGTGATCCCGTGTTTGAGCTTAAAAAATTACCTGATACTCTTAAATATGCTTATCTTGATGAAAAGGAGATATATCATGTTATTATTAGTGCTAACCTTTGAGAGCATGAAGAAAAGAGATTATTGAGAACTTTGAGGAAGCACCATGCTGCTATTGGATATATTCTAGATGATCTTAAGGGCATATATCCCACTCTATGTCAGCACACAATTAATATGGAGCATGATGATAAACCAGTTGTTGATCACCAACGACGATTAAATCCTAAAATAAAGGAAGTGGTAAGAAATGAAATACTAAAGCTTCTGGAGGCACGTATAATTTATCGTATTGCTGATAGTAGATGGCTTAGTCCCATTCATTGTGTCCCTAAAAAGGGAGGTATTACCGTTGTTCCTAATGATAAAAATGAATTGATTCCGCAAAGAAATGTTACACGATATACAATAATAATTGATTTTAGGAAATTAACTAAAGCTACTAGGAAAGATCATTACCCACTACCTTTTATTGATCAAATGATAGAAAAACTATCGAAACATACACATTTTTGCTTTCTAGACGATTATTCTAGTTTCTCTTAAATACCTGTGTCAAAAGAGGATCAAGAGAAGACCACTTTTACTTGCCCTTTCGGTACCTTTGCTTATTGACGTATGCCTTTTGGTTTATGCAATGCACCTGCTACCTTTCAAAGATGTATGATGGCTATATTCTCTGACTTTTGTGAAAATATTGTTGAGGTTTTCATTGATAATTTTTTGTTTACGGAACTTCTTTTGATGATTGCTTGAGCAACCTTGATCGAGTTTTGCAGAGATGTGAAGAAACTAATCTTGTCTTAAATTGGGAGAAGTGTCACTTTATGGTTAATGAAGGCATTGTCTTGGGACACAAAATCTCCGAAAGAGGTTTTGAAGTTGACAAACCTAAAGTTGATGTTATTGAAAAAATGTCGTGTCCAACAGATATCAAAGGTATAAGAAGATTCCTTTGTCATGCTGGTTTCTATAGGAGGTTTATTAAAGACTTCTCTAAGATTTCTAAGCCTCTCACTAATCTTTTGCAAAAGGATCATTCGTTTTTTATGATGATTGTTTAAAAGCATTTGAAATTCCTAAGAGAGCCTTGATCACTGCATCTGTTGTTCAACCACCTAATTGGAACCTACCCTTTGAAATTATGTGTGATGCTAGTGATTATGTTGTTGGTACTCTTCTAGGGCAAAGAGTTGATAAGAAATTAAATGTCATCCAATACACTAGTAAAACTCTAGACAGTGTTCAAAGAAACTACGTGGAAGGATCGATATGGTTGACTAGAGGGGGGTGAATAGGCAACTACCAATTTTTAGCTTGTCTTAACAAATTAACGTTAGCAACGAAATGTTCTATATGAGTGACTAGGTGAGCAACCTATATGATGCTAATTACAAGGATAATAAGAGCAAGCAAAGAATACACCACAACACCAACAAGTACAAAGTAAAGGTAAGAGATAACCGCAAGTGGAACCTGTGGAGACGAGGATGTATTACCGAAGTTCCTTCCCTTTGACAGGAAGTACGTCTCCGTTGGAGCGGTGGGGAGGCACAATGATCCCCAAGAAGCCACTAGGGCCACTGTATTGTCCTCACGCCCTCACACAATGCGAGGTGTCGTGATTCCACTATTGGTGCCCTTGAAGGCGGCGACCGGACCTTTACAAACAAGGTTGGGGCTATCTCCACACAAAGCTTGGAGGTTCCCAACTCAACCACGAAGCTTCACCACAATGGCATGTGCCTCCGAGGTGACCTCAACCGTCTAGGGTGCTCGAACAGCCAAGAGTAACAAGATCTGCAAGGGATTAGTGGGGAATCAAATATCTCTTGGTGGAAGTGTAGATCAAGGCCCTCTCAAGCCATCCCTAGAAAATCAACAAGTTTTATTGGCTAGGGAGAGAGATAGGGCAAAAGAAAGCTGATGGAGCAACAATGGAGCTTGGAGAGGTTAAAGGTGAGCTCCTCGAAGAAGAAGATACGTTTATATAGTGGGGGGCTCAGATCCAACTGTTACCCACCCACCACAGCAATAGTCAAGTGGTACTACCGCTCTGGGAGCGGTACTACCGCTGCTATGAGTGGTACTACCGCTCTGCACCTCACCAATCATGGTAGTAATAAATTACTACCATGCCTACTACTGAGGGGGGAAAGTATGCGAAAAAGTCCATCGGAGCAGTAGTAAAAAATTACTAACGCACCGAGGGCGGTAGTACCGGTCTTGGAGCGGTAGTAAAAAATTACTACCACTATGAGAGCGGTACTACCATTGTGCCAGCGATACTACCGCTTTCCCTTTTGCATAGACAATAAATGTGGGTATGGAGCTACATTGTAGCTAAAGAAAAGATGGTGCACTAAGTGTACGTGATGATTCCACCCAAACCTTTCCGACACGGACCCCCTTTTAATAGTACAGCTTTCCTACGACTCAAAACCACCAAAGAGAAATGTAGAAAGCAACCGTCTTTGAGAGATTCCGAGGGGCACCGAATCGCCTTGTCCTAGATATGAATTATCTGAAATGCTCAATGCACACGATTAGTCCGCACAGGCATTGTCATCAATCAGTAAAACCACTTAGGGAGAAATATGCCCTAACAATCTCCCCCTTTTTGGTGGATTGATGACAAAACAGGATTTGCACATAAAGGATATAGAGAAGGCATATGCAAACCCCAAAATCTACAAACTAGGGACGAGCTCCCCCTAGGTGTGTGCATAACAACACACACCCAAGGAAAAAAAACACTCCCCCTAGATTTTATAGATTAAGCAATCCTTGCTACATAAAAGAGTAGATATTTATAAATGGAAGCAAGGCATAGCATGTGAGCATGAAGATAAGGCACAAGATAATAAGACTCACAAGCTATTAATAAAATAGATAATAATGAGATAAAGGATAGGGAAGATATAGCATATGTCTCACACCATATGATAAAGTATGACGTCTCATAGTTTCACCCATAAAGCAAAGACAACCAACAAAAGCAACGAAGGTTCAACAAACCAAACAACCACGAAATTGAGAAAACAAGCAAATCCTACACTCTCCCCCTTTGGCATCGGGACACCAAAAAGAGAGAGATGACACCTACGACATAGGTGGTAAGTCGAACTGGAGAGAATATAGCCATCAGTCTTCGGTCTCGTCCTGAACATACTCCTCATCTGAGTCGTCGTTGGTGTCCTCCTCATAGCCCTGGCCAGACGCAACCCACTTCAGCTGGTTCTTCTGCATCCACTCAGCCTCTGGGGTGATCTCTCGCTCAGATCCACTAGAGATGTGCATGTCAAGCTTCAATGACCATCTTGTCATGCTGACGACTCTCCTTCTGGGCGACATGGGTCATGTACTGTCCCTTGGCCTGCATGCAGAACAAGGTCTTCATCCTGTTGGTGAGCTTTTTGGCCCATGACGGCTCGGCAGAGGAAGGCATGCGTGACTCTGGAACAATCTCATCCTCAGCAACAGCCACATCCTCATCAGAATCCTTAGGGGCAGCAGCTGAAGTGGAGGTGTTTGCCCATTTGTCCTTCTGGTGCAGTTTGATGGGCTCATGTCGAAGACAATTAGGAGCAAGAAGCTCAAAAGCTGGAAATGCCTTAGCCCAAGTCATCTTGATGAAGTAAAACAGATGCGGACCATAGATTGGGACCTTACGGTGGAAGACAAAGGAGTATAGCTCGTTCCACATAACATGAGAGACATCGAGTGGTCCAGATGGGCGAGTCCGCCCCTTTTGACACATGATAAGCATATCTACCAGGTATGAGTGGACCTGGTCCTTGTTGCCAACTCTAGGAAACAGGGTGTTGCGAAAAATGAGGTGCATTACATCCATAAAAGGGTTCATAACATATGAGACCTCACCAACTGGGGTTTGCTTCACAATATAGAATGGTAGCAACTTATCCTTGGCATTAGCAGCAGGGTTGGCATGTGGGTGCAAGCCAACTAGGTGGTGAATCCCCTCATCCTGGACATGCAGAAGATCCATGAAATCCTTCCACTTAGCAGGCAGCACTTACCCATTTGTCATCCAGGTCATGGTACGATCATCATCAGTGTGAAAGTGGGCAGTAGCAAAGAAGTGTGTCACTATCTCGTAATCAAAATCTTGCTGGAAGGTGATGAGCTCCTCAATCCGGAGATGTTCCACTATTGAAAGAGCCTCACCAAAGTATGCAATGTCTTTCTTCAGATGGTTGATATCAATCCATTGCACAAGAACGTACATATTCTTCTATGTTTTGATGACGTCTTCAAAAATAAGAAACTAGTCTTTGTTCCAGAACATTTCACCTCCAGGGAGTTGTTCCCTATTGCTGTTGTAGGGGTTGACCTTGCGGCACAACTGAAACTCTGCAAGTGGCATGGTATTCCAGTCATGTAACGACCAAGATGCGGTCCTTTCCGATCTGGGGGTCGAGGCCCCCGAATAGGAAAGAAGCACATCTAAGCGTTTCGCAAGCAAGTAACATAGCACAAATAATAATAAAAGTACACAATTCGGGATTCAACTATCTTCTTATTAATAACTCAGAGTACATCACAGATACAATCAAGGTAGTTCCGCTACGGACTACAAAACATGGAAATGCTATGCTACCCTGCCTGCAGGCCCACGATCACGACCACGCCTCAGTCCTCTGGATAGTTACGTAGAGGCGATCTGTCTCCTCGTCGTACTGCCACGCTAGTTGGGTGCTATCGGGATCGTTTGTCTCTGGGGTACCTGTACCTGCTGGGAGTTTTGGAGGAATCCGTGAGCCACGGGGACTCAGCAATCTAAGACCTTGGTGCCAGAACTAGTCATGTTATTAGGTAGGGTAAGGGTGAAGTGTATGAGGCTGCAGCGTCCTAAGCTTGATTAAGTGGCTAACTTACGCAAAGTAAATGTGAAGGTGGTCTACACTAGCGATCGGGTTTACTTGATCACTAAGTGATCCTGAACACCTACCTACGGCATTCATAACCCCACCGTGTTCCCGATCGAAGAGAGATCTTCGAAGGGACAGTCACGGTTACACACACAGTTGGCAATTTTTATTAGCTTATGTTTAAGTTCTCTAATACCGGATGTTAACAAAATATTCCAAGTTGCCACATAACCGCGGGCACGGCTTTCCGAAAGATTAAACCCTGCAGGGGTGCTCCAACTAGTCCATCATAAACGAACATAGGCCGCAAAGGCATCCTCTATAACGAATCTCGTGATCTCGTCGGATTCCTTAGAGGAAAACCTCAACTCTGGGGAGAACCAAAGCTTCACTGGGATTCCTATACGCAGGATATACCGCTAAGGTAAGACAAGGCTAGCAGGACCTCCCGACGTGTCGATGACCCTGATAAGAGCCGCGTAACTCAGTCTCAGGACACGCCGGATGAGCGATGGTTACCACGCCAAAACACCGAGTTGCCCCGGGGAGCGTAATAAGCTGCTCTGGGTTGGACCAACACTCATGAGGAGCACTGGCCCGGGTTGTTGATTAAAGTCCTCGGGGTAGCTACTCCATATGCAGATTATTATTAAGTTATTAGCAAATTAACACCAATGTTGGGTCCTGCCGGACAAGCCTTAGCACTACGCAATTTATCAAGGGGGTCCTCATAACAACCCCGAACGTGTTAGGAGCGATCATTATGGAATCAAACACCGGTAACCGGTAACTAAGGCGGCAATAACGGAACAAAGCACCAGGCAAAAGGCTAGGCCTCCCGTCATTTACCAAGTATATAGGTGCAATAATTAAATAACGGAATTTAAGATAATGATATCAAAGCTCATGTTATCACATGAGTCAAACCACCTGCATCTAGCAACGCTAACATTGGTAGCTGAGCAAAGCCTACCTAGCCATAAAAGTTTTGCTAGGAAGGAGAACGGTGTTTGGGCTCATGGCATATGAAGAGGAAATTTAATTTCAGTGGTAGGCAGCGAGAAATATGACATGGAAATGAAAACTAGCATAACAAGTCTAGAGATGGAATCAAGGTCATATCATCTTGCCTGTGATATCCTCAGCTTGGAATGGTTCTGGATCGTCCTGCACGTACTCTCCTGACTCCACGTATTCGTTCTCCGATCCCGGTGCTACCCAACATGAGAATAAAAGCCAATGAACAGCAGCACCACAAGATGCAATAATCACATGATGCATGAGATGAAAATTGAGCATGCACCACCATTTCTATCACTAGCACAAGCAAAATAAACTACTGCAAGTTTCTGGACAGAACTGTTCACTAAGCTATTTTACATGCATGAGGATGTCATGAACAGATGCGGCTCGTGAAAACGATGCAAAACCATATAAAGAACATTGCAAACAGAGCTACGGATCAACGGGAATCAACGAAACAAGATATGAAGCTCTACGTGGAAGAATCAACACCACACCCAGAATTGGCACAAATCTGGTATTCCCAGGTTGCCAAGACATATAACAACCCAACATGAATGGATTGGAGCAAGGAAAAACACCACAACATCAACTAAGCACACACATTGATCAAAATGACTATACTACATAATCTGCCATAATCTGCATCTTAGCTCTTTGGGAGCTACATGCAACATAGCTACAGGCCTCCAAACATGACAAATAATATATGTAGCTGTTTCCAACCAAGAACACTACAAGCACAAGCAAGAATCACAGCAAAAGGAATTAAGCTCTAGATGATACAAGGCCACAAACTTTCCCAAAACCATCAGATCTCAGGGACTTAGTGAAAATTCCTGCACCTGAGTTTCTGTCTTTGTTCTGAAGATTGTTGACAACAATCAAAACACAACCTACTGGACTCCAAATGATTTTAAATACGACAGCGAGCTTCACAAACATACCAGGTCCAAAATCCTAGCACTGAACTAAGGCTAGTTCTCAATACAATGACCAGCACATCCTCATCTATAAGAGAAGAAAATGTTTCCAGAATCCCAGACTTGGTGAAATTTCAGATTTCACTAAACTGGAATTTTTCAGCCACATGCCCACTTTGTCGAGGCATAGTTTGCACACACATAACACCAAGTGATAAATGACACCACTTTGGTGTAGAGAAAAACCCCTACTACTATCACACAAAAACTCATGCCCTTGGGCTCCACCTATTCCATGGAATCAAGGAACAAACTTGCAACAAATCTGAATATGTCAACTCCATAAAGTATCCTAATGGCAAAACAAACTTCACCACTGGATTCATTGGGAGATTCTACCCCAAAATCATATATAATATGTGGGCACTTACTTGGAACAAGTGACCACAAATTAAGGGAGAGTAAACTACTCCAAATCATGCCTAGGGAATGGGCATCATTTCATGTAGTTCCTACTAAGACAAAAACTACAAAGGTTGAGCTCATGTGCACAATGAAAAAGTGACATGGGGGTTTGAACCCCATGTTTGTGTCATACACATCAACAACGCAAATACTTCTCACTAAGTCACCCCCACACACACATCATGCTCTCTCTCATATTAAACATGAGGAGGTGAAAAACTTGCACATGGGGCTGGTTTACCACCTACAAATCACACGACAATCTCATCATAAGCTCTAAGACTCCAAGAACAATATAAGGGAAGCTATCAAGCAAATGATAGTAAGGCTACACTCACTTGCACACCTACACAAGCAACACCTCATGTGTGTGCAACACACACACACATGCACATCATCTACTGCCATCCAACTACGTCACACAAGCAAAGAACATAAGCCACCTACATATCATCATATACTAGTGTAGCATCTCCACACACACACACATGATCATCACCATGTGTATGCACACACACCTAAGCTCACATAGATCACCTACATACACTAACAATCTGCAGGAAGACATACATGGTGCACAAAAGGGGAAAAAGGCTAAGATGCTGCCAAGACATGTGCACAGGAAAAATAAATAGCAAAATCTTGCAACAGTAGAAAAAAAGGGGCAGGGTCAGGAATCGAACTCCACACCTGCTGCTGGTTCTACTGCAACGAAACCACTCTACTACGGCCCAGGCGCTCGACAGAACAGGGGCACCTAACAGGTTAAGGTGTCCTGTTGCTGCGACTACTGTGCTGAAGAAATCAACAAAAAGGGGAGGTTTTCTCCCTAGGATCGAACCCACGACCTGCTGAGAGCAAGCCCAAGGTTCTGACCACTGCGCTACGAATTGGTAACTGCTAGAACACAGGGGTACCGCAGGCTAAGCTAACACGAGCACCTGAACCTGTGCTTTGCACGCCGGCAACAAGGAGGACGTCGGGCAGAACTGTTGCTGCTGCTGCCCACGAAGGGAGCCACCACTACATCCAGCGATGCACTACGAGGGGGAGGAACCTCTGCCACACAACACACGCACACATCATCCAACTACTGCAACACACACAACGAGCACGAACTACTGCTCTCCTACTGACTACTACGAACAGAGAGGCACGAGGAGAGCTACGGCGGATCTAGGCTGAGGGAAGGAGGAAGAAGGAAGGGGAAGATGTTCCTCACCTTGGGGAAGGAAGGAGAGGACCCAACGGGCGACGAGGCGATGGAGAGGAAGTAGAACAGCGACGGGGATCTCCTGGAAGCAGTACAAGGCAGCAGGAAGAAGGGCTTCGGGTCCGCGGCGAAGACGTCGTCCTTGCCGTCGGTGAGGAGGCTCCTCGACCTCACCGAGGGCAAAAATGGAGCACGGGGGAGTCCCCCATGCTCCTGGACATATCAACCTTGGAAACACTTCCAACACATACCGTCACCTCGCCTTTAGCTAGTCTCCGTTTATGCCGTAGCTTTCATTCCGTGTTACTAATCACATAGCAACCGAACCGGTATCCAATACCCTCATGCTACTAGGAGTACTAGTAAAGTACACATCAACATTTCGTGTTACTAATCACTTCCTCTTTCAACTTTTGCCAGCCTTCCTATCTACCAAGTATCTAGAGTTGCTCCGCCTCAGTGACTGTTCCCCTCATTACAGAAGCACTTAGTCTCGGGTTTGGGTTTAATCTTGGGTCTCTTCATTAGTGCAGCAACTGTTTTGCCGTTTCACGAAGTATCCCTTCTAGCCCTTGCCTTTCTTGAAACTTAGTGGTTTTACAAACCATCAACTATTGATGCTCCTTCTTGATTTCTACTTTCGCAGTGTCAAACATCGCGAATCGCTCAAGGATCATTGTATCTATCCTTGATATGTTATAGTTCATCACGAAGCGCTCAGAGCTTGGTGGCAGTGACTTTGGAGAACCATCACTATCTCATCTGGAAGATTAACTCCCACTTGATTCAAGCGATTGTCGTACTCAGACAATCTGAGCACTCGCTCAACGATTGAGCTTTTCTCCTTTACTTTGTGGACCAAGAATCTTGTCGGAGGTCTCGTACCTCTCAACAAGGGCACGAGCATGAAATCACAATTTCATCTCTTTAGAACATCACTTATGTTCCGTGACGTTTCAAAACGTCTTCGGTGCCTTGCTTCTAAGCCATTAATTATTTTGCACTGAACTATCGTGTAGTCATCAGAAACGTGTATGTCGGATGTTCACAGCATCCACAGACGACGCTCGAGGTGCAGCACACCGAGTGGTGCATTAAGGACAAAAGCCTTCTGCGCAGCAACGAGGACAATCCTCTTCAAAGTTTCCTACTATCAACTTTCAACTAAATTTTCTCTAGGAACATATAAAAAACAGTAGAGCTATAGCGCAAGCTACATCGTAATTCGCAAAGACCATTAGACTATGTTCATGACAATTAGTTCAATTAATCATATTACTTAAGAACTCCCACTCAAAAAGTACATCTCTCTAGTCATTTGAGTGGTACATGATCCAAATCCACTATCTCACGTGAGTCGAGAATAGTTTCAGTGGTAAGCATCTCTATGCTAATCATATCAACTATACGATTCATGCTCGACCTTTCGGTCTCATGTGTTCCGAGGCCATGTCTGCACATGCTAGGCTCGTCAAGCTTAACCCGAGTGTTCTGCGTGTGCAACTGTTTTGCACCCGTTGTATGTGAACGTTGAGTCTATCACACCCGATCATCACGTGGTGTCTCGAAACGAAGAACTGTCGCAACGGTGCACAGTCGGGGAGTACACAATTTTGTCTTGAAATTTTAGTGAGAGATCACCTCATAATGCTACCGTCGTTCTAAGCAAGATAAGGTGCAAAAAGGATTAACATCACATGCAATTCATAAGTGACATGATATGGCCATCATCATGCGCTTCTTGATCTCCATCACCAAAGCACCGGCACGATCTTCTTGTCACCGGCGTCACACCATGATCTCCATCAACGTGTCGCCATCGGGGTTGTCGTGCTACTCATGCTATTACTACTAAAGCTACGTCCTAGCAATATAGTAAACGCATCTGCAAGCACAAACGTTAGTTTAAAGACAACCCTATGGCTCCTGACGGTTGCCGTACCATCGACGTGCAAGTCGATATCAACTATTACAACATGATCATCTCATACATCCAATATATGACATCACATCGTTGGCCGTATCACATCACAAGCATACCCTACAAAAACAAGTTAGACGTCCTCTAATTTTGTTGTTCATGTTTTACGTGGTGACCATGGGTATTTAGTAGGATCGCATCTTACTTACGTAAACACCACAACGGAGATATATGAATTGCCATTTAACCTCATCCAAGGACCTCCTCGGTCAATTCCGATTCAACTAAGGTTGGAGAAACTGACACTTGCCAGTCATCTTTGAGCAACGGGGTTACTCGTAGCGATGAAACCAGTCTCTCGTAAGCGTACGAGTAATGTCGGTCCAAGCCGCTTCAATCCAACAATACCGCGGAATCAAGAAAAGACTAAGGAGGGCAGCAAAACGCACATCACCGCCCACAAAAACTTTTGTGTTCTACTCGAGAAGACATCTACGCATGAACCTAGCTCATGATGCCACTGTTGGGAACGTCGCATGGGAAACAAAAAATTTCCTACGCGCACGAAGACCTATCATGGTGATGTCCATCTACGAGAGGGGATGTGTGATCTACGTACCCTTGTAGACCGTACAGCAGAAGCGTTAGTGAACGCGGTTGATGTAGTGGAACGTCCTCACGTCCCTCGATCCGCCCCGCGAACCGTCCCGCGATCAGTCCCACGATCTAGTGCCGAACGGACGGCACCACCGCGTTCAGCACACGTACAGCTCGACGATGATCTCGCCTTCTTGATCCAGCAAGAGAGACGGAGAGGTAGAAGAGTTCTCCGGCAGTTTGACGGCGCTCCGGAGGTTGGTAATGATCTCGTCTCAGCAAGGCTCCGCCCGAGCTCCGTGGAAACGCGATCTAGAGGTAAAACCGTGGAGATATGTGGTCGGGCTGCCGTGGCAAAAGTTGTCTCAAATCAGCCCTAAAACCCCACTATATATAGGAGGGAGAGGGGGGAGCCTTGCCTTGGGGTCCAAGAACCCCCAAGGGGTCGGCCGAGCCAAGGGGGAAGGATTCCCCTCCCAAACCGAGTCCTACTTGGTTTGGAAGGTGGAGTCCTTCTTCCCTTTCCCACCTCCTCCTTTTTTTTCTTTTCTCTTTTTTTTTCTTCCCAATGCGCATAGACCCATTTTGGGCTGTCCCACCAGCCCACTAAGGGCTGGTGCGGCACCCCCAATACCTATGGGCTTCCCCGGGGTGGGTGCCCCCCCCCCGGTGAACTCCCTGAACCCATTCGTCATTCCCGGTACATTCCCGGTAGCTCCGAAAACCTTCCGGTAATCAAATGAGGTCATCCTATATATCAATTTTCGTTTACGGACCATTCCGGAAACCCTCGTGACGTCCGTGATCTCATCCGGGACTCCGAACAACATTCGGTAACCAACCATATAACTCAAATACGCATAAAACAACGTCGAACCTTAAGTGTGCAGACCCTGCGGGTTCGAGAACTATGTAGACATGACCCGAGAGACTCCTCGGTCAATATCCAATAGCGGGACCTGGATGCCCATATTGGATCCTACATATTCTACGAAGATCTTATCGTTTGAACCTCTGTGTCAAGGATTCATATAATCCCGTATGTCATTCCCTTTGTCCTTCGGTATGTTACTTGCCCGAGATTCGATCATCAGTATCCGCATACCTATTTCAATCTCGTTTACCGGCAAGTCTCTTTACTCGTTCCGTAATACAAGATCCCGCAACTTACACTAAGTCACATTGCTTGCAAGGCTTGTGTGTGATGTTGTATTACCGAGTGGGCCCCGAGATACCTCTCCGTCACACGGAGTGACAAATCCCAGTCTTGATCCATACTAACTCAACTAACACCTTCGGAGATACCTGTAGAGCATCTTTATAGTCACCCAGTTACGTTGCAACGTTTGATACACACAAAGTATTCCTCCGGTGTCAGTGAGTTATATGATCTCATGGTCATAGGAACAAATACTTGACACGCAGAAAACAGTAGCAACAAAATGACACGACCAACATGCTACGTCTATTGGTTTGGGTCTAGTCCATCACATGATTCTCCTAATGATGTGATCCCATTATCAAGTAACAACACTTGCCTATGGCCAGGAAACCTTGGCCATCTTTGATCAACGAGCTAGTCAACTAGAGGCTTACTAGGGACAGTGTTTTGTCTATGTATCCACACAAGTATTGTGTTTCCAATCAATACAATTATAGCATGGATAATAAACGATTATCATGAACTAAGAAATATAATAATAACTAATTTATTATTGCCTCAAGGGCATATTTCCAACAGTCTCCCACTTGCACTAGAGTCAATAATCTAGTTCACATCTCCATGTGATTCCAACGAATCCAACACCCATATAGTTCTGGGGTCTGATCACGTCTTGCTCGTGAGAGATGTTTTAGTCAACGGTTCTGAAACTTTCAGATCCGTGCGTTCCTTACAAATCTTTATGTCATCTTATAGATGCTGCTACTACGTGCTATTCGTAAATGCTCCAAATATCTACTGTACTATACGAATCTGTTTCACTACTCATAGTTATTTGGATTAGTGTCAAAGCTTGCATCAACGTAACCCTTTACGGCGAACTCTTTAACCACTTCCATAATCGAGAAAAATTCCTTAGTCTATTTAGTTACTAAGGATAACTTTGACCGCTGATCAGTGATTCAATCCTGGATCACTCTGTGTACCTCTTTAACTGACTTGCGGCAAGGCACACATCAGGTGCGGTACTCAGCATGGCATACTTTAGAGTCTAAGGCTAAGGCATAGAAGACGACCTTCGTCTATTCTCTTTATTCTGCCGGGGTCGGGTTTTGAGTCTTACTCAAATTCACACCTCACAACGCAACCAAGAACTCCTTCTTTGCTGATCTATTTTGAACTCCTTCAAAAACTTGTCAAGGCATGCATCTTGTTGAAACTTCCATCAAGCGCTTTCGATCTATCCCCATAGATCTTTGATGCTCAACGTTCAAGTAGCGCAATCCAGGTAATCCTTTGAAAACTCCTTTCAAACAACCTTGAATGCTTTACAGAAATTCTACATTACTTCTGATCCACAATATGTCAACCACATATACTTATCAGAAATTCTATAGTGCTCCCACTCACTTCTTTGGAAATACAAGTTTCTCATAAACCTTGTACAAACCCAAAATCATTGATCATCTAATCAAAGTGTATATTCCAACTCCGAGATGCTTGCACCAGTCCATTTAAGGATCGTTGGAGCTTGCATACTTGCTAGTATCTTTAGGATCGACAAAACCTCATGGTTGTATCTCATACAATGTTTGCTCAAGGAAATCGTCGAGGAAACAATGTTTTGACATCCTACATGCAATATTTCATAAATAATGCAGCAACTACTAACATAATTCTAACAGACTTTTAGCATCGCTACGAGTGAGAAAGTCTCATCATAGTCAACTGTTTGATCTTGTCGGAAACATCTTTGCGACAAGTCTAGCTTTTCTTAATAGTGACTTATCACTATAATCGTCTGTCTTCCTTTTAAAGATCCATCTTTACTCAATAGTCCTATGACCATCAATTAGTTCTTCCAAAGTCTACACTTTGTTTTCATACATGGATCCTCTCTCGGATTTCATGGCTTCCAGCCATTTGTCAGAATCTGGGCCCACCATTGCTTTCTCCATAACTCATAGGTTCACTGTTTCTCAACAACATGACCTCCAAGACACGGTTACCGTACCACTCTGCCGTAGTACGCGACCTTGTCAACCTACGAGGCTTGTAGTAACTTGATCCGATGCTCGATGATCACCATCATCAGCTTTCACTTCAATTGGTATAGGCGCCACAGGAACAACTTCATGCGCCCTGCTACACATTGGTCGAAGTGATGGTTCAATAACCTCATTAAGTTCTACCACCCTCCCACTCAATTCTTTCGAGAGAAACCTTTCCTCGAGAAAGGATCCGTTTCTAGAAACAAACACTTTGCTTTCGGATCTGAGATAGGAGATGTACCCAACTGTTTTGGATATCCTATGAAGATGCATTTATCCTCTTTGGGTTCGAGCTTATCAGACTGAAACTTTTTCACATAAGTGTCGAAACCCCAAACTTTCAAGAAATGATAGTTTAGATTTCTCTAAACTTCAGTCTATACTGTGTCATCTCAACAGAAATACGTGGTGCCCTATTTAAAGTGAATGCGGTTGTCTCTAATGCTTAACCCATAAACGATAGTGGTAATTCGATAAGAGACATCATAGCATGCACCATACCAAATAGTGTGTGGCTATGACGTTCAGACACATCATCACACTATGATGTTCCAGGTGGCATGAACCACGAAACAATTTCCACATTGTCTTAACTGCGTACCAAAACTCGTAACTCAGATATTCATTTCTATGATCATATCGTAGACAGTTTATCCTCTTGTTACGACGAACTTCACTCCGAAACAGAATTGAACTTTTCAATATTTCAGACTTGTGATTCATTAAGCAAATACTCTAGTATCTACTCAAATCGTCATTGAAGTAAGAACATAATGATATCCACTGCGTGCCTCAGCACCCATTGGACTGCATACATCAAAATGTATCACTTCCAACAAGTTACTATCTTATTTCATCTCAATGAAAACAAGGCCTTGCTCATGTGGTATGACTTGCATGTCACTAGTGATTCAAAATCAAGTGAGTATAAAGATCCATCAGCATGGAGCCTCTTCATGCAATTTATACCAACATGACTCAAGCGGCAGTGCCACAAGTAAGTGGTACTATCATCATTACCTCGTATCTTTTGGCAGCAATATCATGAACATGTGTAACACTACGATCGAGATTCAATAAACCATTGAAGGTGATTATTCAAGAAAATAGAGTAACCATTATTCTCTTTAAATGAATAATCGTATTGCAATAAACACGATCCAATCATGTTCATGCTTAACGCAAGCACCAAATAACAATTATTTAGGTTTAACACCAATCCCGATGGTAGAGGGAGCGTGCGACGTTTGATCATATCAACCTTGGAAACACTTCCAACACGTACCGTCACCTTGCCTTTAGCTAGTCTCCGTTTATGCCGTAGCTTTCATTTCGTGTTACTAATCACTTAGCAACCGAACCGGTATCCAATACCCTCTTGCTACTAGGAGTACTAGTAAAGTACACATCAACATCATGTATATCAAATATACTTCTTTCGACTTTTGCCAGCCTTCCTATATACCAAGTATCTAGAGTTGCTCCACCTCAGTGACTGTTCCCCTCATTACAGAAGCACTTAGTCTCAGGTTTGGGTTTAATCTTGGGTCTCTTCATTAGTGCAGCAACTGTTTTGCCGTTTCACGAAGTATCCCTTCTAGCCCTTGCCTTTCTTGAAACTTAGTGGTTTTACAAACCATCAACTATTGATGCTCCTTCTTGATTTCTACTTTCGCAGTGTCAAACATCGCGAATCGCTCAAGGATCATTGTATCTATCCTTGATATGTTATAGTTCATCACGAAGCGCTCAGAGCTTGGTGGCAGTGACTTTGGAGAACCATCACTATCTCATCTGGAAGATTAACTCCCACTTGATTCAAGCGATTGTCGTACTCAGACAATCTGAGCACACGCTCAACGATTGAGCTTTTCTCCTTTACTTTGTGGACCAAGAATCTTGTCGGAGGTCTCGTACCTCTCAACAAGGGCACGAGCATGAAATCACAATTTCATCTCTTTAGAACATCACTTATGTTCCGTGACGTTTCAAAACATCTTCGGTGCCTTGCTTCTAAGCCATTAAGTATTTTGCACTGAACTATCGTGTAGTCATCAGAAACGTGTATGTCGGATGTTCACAGCATCCACAGACGACGCTCGAGGTGCAGCACACCGAGTGGTGCATTAAGGACATAAGCCTTCTGCGCAGCAACGAGGACAATCCTCTTCAAAGTTTGCTACTATCAACTTTCAACTAAATTTTCTCTAGGAACATATAAAAAATAGTAGAGCTATAGCGCAAGCTACATCGTAATTCGCAAAGACCATTAGACTATGTTCATGACAATTAGTTCAATTAATCATATTACTTAAGAACTCCCACTCAAAAAGTACATCTCTCTAGTCATTTGAGTGGTACATGATCCAAATCCACTATCTCAAGTCCGATCATCACGTGAGTCGAGAATAGTTTCAGTGGTAAGCATCTCTATGCTAATCATATCAACTATACGATTCATGCTCGACCTTTCGGTCTCATGTGTTCCGAGGCCATGTCTGCACATGCTAGGCTCGTCAAGCTTAACCCGAGTGTTCTGCGTGTGCAACTGTTTTGCACCCGTTGTATGTGAACGTTGAGTCTATCACACCCGATCATCACGTGGTGTCTCGAAACGAAGAACTGTCGCAACGGTGCACAGTCGGGGAGTACACAATTTTGTCTTGAAATTTTAGTGAGAGATCACCTCATAATGCTACCGTCGTTCTAAGAAAGATAAGGTGCAAAAAGGATTAACATCACATGCAATTCATAAGTGACATGATATGGCCATCATCATGCGCTTCTTGATCTCCATCACCAAAGCACCGGCACGATCTTCTTGTCACCGGCGTCACACCATGATCTCCATCAACGTGTCGCCATCGGGGTTGTCGTGCTACTCATGCTATTACTACTAAAGCTACGTCCTAGCAATATAGTAAACGCATCTGCAAGCACAAACGTTAGTTTAAAGACAACCCTATGGCTCCTGACGGTTGCCGTACCATCGACGTGCAAGTCGATATCAACTATTACAACATGATCATCTCATACATCCAATATATCACATCACATCGTTGGCCGTATCACATCACAAGCATACCCTGCAAAAACAAGTTAGACGTCCTCTAATTTTGTTGTTGCATGTTTTACGTGGTGACCATGGGTATCTAGTAGGATCGCATCTTACTTACGTAAACACCACAACGGAGATATATGAATTGCCATTTAACCTCATCCAAGGACCTCCTCGGTCAATTCCGATTCAACTAAGGTTGGAGAAACTGACACTTGCCAGTCATCTTTGAGCAACGGGGTTACTCGTAGCGATGAAACCAGTCTCTCATAAGCGTACGAGTAATGTCGGTCCAAGCCGCTTCAATACAACAATACCGCGGAATCAAGAAAAGACTAAGGAGGGCAGCAAAACGCACATCACCGCCCACAAAAACTTTTGTGTTCTACTCGAGAAGACATCTACGCATGAACCTAGCTCATGATGCCACTGTTGGGAACGTCGCATGGGAAACAAAAAATTTCCTACGCGCACGAAGACCTATCATGGTGATGTCCATCTACGAGAGGGGATGTGTGATCTACGTACCCTTGTAGGCCGTACAGCAGAAGCGTTAGTGAACGCGGTTGATGTAGTGGAACGTCCTCACGTCCCTCGATCCGCCGCGCGAACCGTCCCGCGATCAGTCCCACGATCTAGTGCCGAACGGACGGCACCTCCGCGTTCAGCACACGTACAGCTCGACGATGATCTCAACCTTCTTGATCCAGCAAGAGAGACGGAGAGGTAGAAGAGTTCTCCGGCAGCGTGACGGTGCTCCGGAGGTTGGTGATGATCTCGTCTCAGCAGGGCTCCGCCCGAGCTCCGCGGAAACGCGATCTAGAGGTAAAACCGTGGAGATATGTGGTCGGGCCGCCGTGGTAAAAGTTGTCTCGAATCAGCCCTAAAACCCCACTATATATAGGAGGGAGAGAGGGGAGCCTTGCCTTGGGGTCCAAGAACCCCCAAGGGGTCGGCCGAGCCAAGGGGGGAAGGATTCCCCTCCCAAACCGAGTCCTACTTGGTTTGGAAGGTGGAGTCCTTCTTCCCTTTCCCACCTCCTCCTTTTTTTCTCTTTGATTTTCTTCCCAATGCGCATAGACCCCTTTTGGGCTGTCCCACCAGCCCACTAAGGGCTGGTGCGGCACCCCCAATACCTATGGGCTTCCCCGGGGTGGGTGGCCCCCCCGGTGAACTCCCTGAACCCATTCGTCATTCCCGGTACATTCCCGGTAACTCCGAAAACCTTCCGGTAATCAAATGAGGTCATCCTATATATCAATTTTCGTTTACGGACCATTCCGGAAACTCTCGTGGCGTCCGTGATCTCATCCAGGACTCCGAACAACATTCGGTAACCAACCATATAACTCAAATACGCATAAAACAACGTCGAACCTTAAGTGTGCAGACCCTGCGGGTTCGAGAACTATGTAGACATGACCCGAGAGACTCCTCGGTCAATATCCAATAGTGGGACCTGGATGCCCATATCGGATCCTACATATTCTATGAAGATCTTATCGTTTGAACCTCTGTGTCAAGGATTCATATAATCCCGTATGTCATTCCCTTTGTCCTTCGGTATGTTACTTGCCCGAGATTCGATCGTCAGTATCCGCATACCTATTTCAATCTCGTTTACCGTCAAGTCTCTTTACTCGTTCCGTAATATAAGATCCCGCAACTTACACTAAGTCACATTGCTTGCAAGGCTTGTGTGTGATGTTGTATTACCGAGTGGGCCCCGAGATACCTCTCCGTCACACGGAGTGACAAATCCCAGTCTTGATCCATACTAACTCAACTAACACCTTCGGAGATACCTGTAGAGCATCTTTATAGTCACCCAGTTACGTTGCGACGTTTGATACACACAAAGTATTCCTCCGGTGTCAGTGAGTTATATGATCTCATGGTCATAGGAACAAATACTTGACACGCAGAAAACAGTAGCAACAAAATGACACGACCAACATGCTACGTCTATTAGTTTGGGTCTAGTCCATCACACGATTCTCCTAATGATGTGATCCCGTTATCAAGTAACAACACTTGCCTATGGCCAGGAAACCTTGGCCATCGTTGATCAACGAGCTAGTAAACTAGAGGCTTACTAGGGACAGTGTTTTGTCTATGTATCCACACAAGTATTGTGTTTCCAATCAATACAATTATAGCATGGATAATAAACGATTATCATGAACTAACAAATATAATAATAACTAATTTATTATTGCCTCTAGGGCATATTTCCAACAGATAGTGGCTCTGAGATGACCTCAAATGCTCGGGGCAATCTACGTAACCTAGTTGGAGACGGCGACGCTTGCCCGAAGCTATACATCACAATTATTGAACTCTAAGGCACCACCAAGATTCTAGGATGCCAAAGCACCCAATAAAAACAAGCTCTCGGGTACCAAGCACCCAAGAGTAATAAGCTTCTCAACTTTTCACTTCCACGTATCACCGTGGAGAACTCGAGCCAATGCAACTAATGGAATGGCAAGAACACACGAAGTGGTCAAGTCCCTCACACTCAAATCCCTCCACAATAACAAAAGTTATGACGGAATATGAGAGGAATAACAAGGATCTCGCAAAGAACTCCAAGATCAAGATCCAAGGGGTTCCCCTCACACAGAGGAGAAAGAGATTGGTGGAAATGTGGATCTCTATCTCCTCTCACTTTTCCCTCAAGAACTAGCAAGAATCATTGGAGCGATTGAAAGTTTGCAAACTCGAAGAAGTTCAACAATGGGGGAAGAACACTAGCTCAAGTGATGAAAACCATTAGGGAAGAAGATCCCCTTAAATAGGTCTTCCCAAATCCAACCGCTATGTGCACACGTCGTGCGCAAGCGGTACTACCGCTTGGCTGAGCGGTACTTCTGCTGGAGGAGTACTACCGCTCCGCTCCCAGCGGTACTTCCGCTCAAAATGATCAAAGGCACCGAACGAACCAAAGAGAAAAACTAAGAGTGAGAGGGGCCGGAAGGGGAGGGCGGTAGTACCACTCAGCCCCCAGCGGTACTTCCGCTCAAAATGGGCAAAGGCGCCGAAGATGCCAGAGAGAAAACCTAAGAGGAAGAGGGGCCAGAAGGGGAGGGAGGCAGTACCACCAGAGCAGTGCTACGGCTTTTCCCCCACCGGAACTTGGCGCTTGAGAGAGAAAACATGCCCTCGCACTAAAACTCTCATAACTTTCGCATACGCGCTCCGAACTGAGCAAACTCAAACTTGTTGGATCGCACACGACAAGTACTGTCCAAACAAAAAATACCATAGAATATGCACATGAACTCTATGAAAATTCCAATGATATAGAGATGTGAAACCTCTATGAACGAAGAATCGGCAAAAACTCGAACATCAAAAAGATCATAGAAGATGCACATGAACTCCGTTTTCTATGAACTCGAGCTCTTCGTGAAGATGACCATAAGATCAAGAACCCACATAGAGAAAAGCCAACAAAGAACTAAGGAAGATGATGATGCCAAGAATACAATGGTGTGATCTCTCAACGAACGATACTATCAAGATACTCACTTGAGAGCCCCCCTTGATAGTACGACAATCTATCCTATAACCCGGTCTCCCAACTAACACACTCAGACCAGTAAAATAGAAAACCTATCAAGGACAAATCTTTGCCTTGCGCATAGTCCACTTGAGCTAGATGATGACGATGGTCTCCTACTAAAGATGGACCACCTTTCTTCATTGTGACAGCTCGATGAAGACTAGTAGATTGCTCCCCCGTACTCCACTATGGGTGAGCCACTCTTCAACACATCTTCACAAGTCCTTTGCCACAATAATGGACGCCAAGCTTCAATCATGATCTCTTCGTGATGCTCCACTTGAGCTTGCACACCGCAAACTTCCATGGGTGTAATGAGATCTTCCTCTTGATGCAAGCCCATGGAAACACAACTAACCCCACATAGAACTCTCACTAAGACCATGGGTTAGTACACAAAGCATAATGGATAATGCTTACCATACCATGGGATCGATCCCTATCGGTACATCTTGTATGCTTTGTGTGTTGATCAACTTGATTCACTCTTTGACTTAGTCTTGATCAACCTTGTGTCTTTATAACCAATCTTTGGATAAAACCTTGAGTGCCACCTTAGTCATCATATAAACTCCTTGAAACCAACAGATGGACTTCAAGAAGTGCATGTGGACAAATCCTTCGAATATAACTCAAGACAACCATTAGTCCATAGGGATTTTCATCAATTACCAAAATCACATATGGATAAATATGCTCTAACAACGCCACTAAGAGAAGCGACAACATACATATCATCAAAATATCAAACAAATACCAACTTCACATAATTACTTATAACAAGACTTGTCCCATGTCCTCGGGAACAAAAGTAACTACTCACATATCATCAATATGTTCAAAATGAGAGGTTTAATAATGATGATTAAGGATCTAAACATAATATCTTCCATCAAGTAAACCAACAAGCATCAACTACGCGATGTAATCAACACTACTAGTAACCCACAGGTACCAATATGAGATTTTGAGACAAAGATTGAATACAAGAGATGAACTAGGGTTTGAGATGATATGGTGATGGTGAATATGTTGATGAATATTGGTCCTTCCACGAAGGAGGAAGCGTTGGTGATGACGATGGCTCCGATCTCCCCCTCCCGGACGGAAGTTTCCCCTGCAGAATCTCTCTCGCGGAGAGCAAAAGGACCTCTGCTCAGATTTCTGCCTCGAGACGGTAGTGTTTCATCCTAAAAGTCTCTTCTTATTTTTCTAAGTCAAAACACACCTTATAGCAGAAGACGGAGGTCGAGGCACCTGCGAAGGGCCCACAAGCTAACACGGCATGCCTAGGGGGTGGGCGCGCCCTGTTGGCTTATGGCCAATAGGTGGCCCCCCTTTGGCATATTTTTGGTCCATAAATTCTCTTATATTCAACAATAATTCTCCGTGAAGTTTCAGGTCATTTGGAGTCGAGTGAATTTTCATCCTTTTTCTTGGTTTTCAGGTCCAGAATTCCAGTTCCCGGCCATTTCCCTCTTTGTGATGTATCATATAAATTTAGAGAGAAAAGGGATTAGAATTGTATCATAATGTGGAATAATACCCAATAATAACATAAATATCAATAAGACTTCATTATGCAAAATGGACATATCACTTAACAATCTTTCTGAGTTTCTTGATTTGACTAATATTCAAGAACACCTCATTTCCCCCACATGAAAAATGGGATGAATAGTGGGTCTAAACCTCTTACGATAGGACCTATATGTGCAACACCAAATTATTAGAAACCTAAATATTAAAATGGTTCCTGCAATTGAACAGTAATGTGCTATTAGCCAAAGGATCACGAATGTGCAAACTTCGATGGTAAACTTCATTGTCTCCCATTGTTTACCCATGTAACATATTTAAGATAGATATTGATCAGGATATAAGTGAGATTTGGCATGCTATCAATACAATATGTTAAAGGAAAATAAATGCATTGCAGATCCAACATATTAATTCGAGCCACATGGTAAAGCCAAGCGTGCTAAGAACTATGAAATGTAGCAATTTTATGTTTCACATGTATTTAGTACATCAATATCAATTTACTTTTCACATGTATAACAATACAAAATTGTACCAACAACAATTGAACATCACGTTGCCAATGATCACAACAACAAAATGAACCAAACAATTAACTAAGCATCACATTGCAAAATAGAACATATTAGAAGGTCAGATTGCATAGTAGCATTACATTGGATATTTCACTAGAATTTCTTAAGCAAAGGCTAGAGCGGCACATGCAACAGCTAAACCAAACATGCTTAACACGCATAGCTAGCTGAACATAGGTCATTAGTAGTTAAGTTAAAAACAAGATATTCCTCATCTTCGAAGATATTGATAACGATGGGCTTGGAAGAGGGCGAGGCCTCCACGTCATGGGTGCCATCCTCATAGTGATGAGTGGCCTGAGCCTGTCTGGGCAACAACCTGTCGGCACTAGAGCTGAAGAAAGCATGGGAACACTAAGAAAACAAATTGTAGTCTTCGTCGAAGGCACAAGTGGAGCCCTCGAGAAAATACAATGAGTTGTTTGTTCAAAGCAGCCAATCGTGTGGCCGCGTCCGTGGACGAGGCATCGATGGTTGCCTCGACGGCGAGGTGTTGCTCCAAGATCTGGGGGTCAACATGCATGGCAGCCATCGCGGCCTCATCCGTGCGTGTGATCGCGATTTGGTTCTCCGCTACCACATGCTCCTTGAGATCTTGTCTATATTGCATGCACCATGTATTTCGGCGGTGATTATTTGGTGGATGGGGTGGTGCTTTTGGTGGAAGGTGTCATGCTTGTTATCGGGGCATGTGGGATAGAAGAGGAGGGGTGGAGGGGGAGGGTTATGAGTAAGGTGTTGATTACTTGACTAAATTCAGGAGGCCGAGCAACAGGAAGGGGCATCATCGGCGAGGAAGCGATGCTGCAAGCAAGTGGTGAAGGTCTGAACTTAGGAAATAAGGGGGAATCAGGTGGAATGTGCTTTTGGTTGTTACATCTGGTGGGGGTAGATATTTGCTCGGCAACCGAAATTTTTCGTTCGGTGGAGTGAAAAACTAGCGCGCACAGTCCCTTTGTTAGAACTGTGTGTGATATCCAACATCACAAACTAATCATATAGTTTACCCCGTGTGTGATGAGACTAAACATGGAAATTTTGGGCTCCAAGCTTTCGTCCAAATATATTGGATACTACATTGCACATGGTACTTGCTTTTTACTTTAATTTGGAAGAGAAAATAGGGATACCATGACAAATTTTGGTCTGAATTTCCCTTTTTACAATGGTTATGCACACCATTCCTTAATTTAACATCACTTGCAAATTTAACATCTATCGCCACATACTCCACTAGCATTTCACAGTCCTCGTCCGCCATCTCTTTGGATAAGGCCACCATGAGCACGTGTGGGCTTCCTTGGTCAATGCATGGATGACCACCATCTTCGATGGGGAGGCCCCAATGAATAGATGCCTACTCGAGCACACTCAGCGATTACCAACTCATCGGACGTGGGTTGCCGACCGGTCTTAGAGAGGCCGCTGTGATTTGTGAAGTGACCGGCACAAGATGGGCATGGGCGGCATTGGGATGGGTGTGGGCATTCACCATCAGGGCTACAGCAACCGCCGAGAAACTGACAACCACCATTTGCTATCCCCGTCGCGATTGTTGCTTCCGCACGCTCAGCTGCCACAGTTGTCCTTTCGGCTATTGCAGCCACCATGTTGGAGGTACCGGACGTGCTCACGCATGTTGAGAGCATGCTCATGGTTGATGTGGCCGCGCTTGGGCTGTAGTTGGTTGCTAAAGTTTCCCTCACGATGGGGCTACACGTCTCCATCTTTCCCTGGCGATGATTGAACAGTAAAATGGTCTTGGGCAGCCACTGTAGTTAACTCGCCGGTGGTGGACTGTAGACGACAAAGCTTCCAGCCTAAGCCATGTATGAGGATTGGCCCAAGATATTTTGTACTGTGTCACACATGATTAAAGATCATGAACTGTTTTTTATATACTTTATTTTCATTTTTTTTAAATGAAAAATTAGGTTACCTTGGCGAAGGATGGTGTTTGGATTGCAATAAAACTTATCTACAGTGAACACAAATAGTAGTGTGGTGCTAAAATATGGAATTAATTTGGGTTCATTTGGAATATGTTATACATTAATTGAGTTTTCTAGGTATTTAATGTGCATAATTAAAATTTGAACTACAACCACAAGGTCCGGTGCATCAAAATGGGTTGAAAAATCATATAAGTGGACATGGTTGCATCTTTAGGTCCCATGCAAGAAACAAGATTGAATTTCAAACATCTCGTCATCTTGGCCCAGACACAAATATTAAAAAACTTTGTTTTAAAATTACCATAAATCCAAAACTTTTTAGAAAATCATGAAACTTGGCATGTTGTGATGACATGGCACATATCGGTCATGGTAAAAAATTGTCCAATTTGGGACAAGTTGTGGCACAAGCCCCTTACAAACCTAAGCTTCTCATGGGAAGCTTTGTGGTTCCGATAGGGAATGCATCACCTTATGTGGGAGAAACGACATCCGCTCCTCTTGTCTCCTTGAACCTTTCTAAAGGCAACATAGACCAATAGGAATGTCATGCTAAAATATGGAATTATTCACTGTTAGTTTGGCCTTTTTATACATTAATTGAGTTTTATAGGCATTTAATGTGCATAATTCAAATTTGAACTACAATCACAAGGTCTTGTGCATGAGAATGGGTTGAAAATCATATAAGTGTACATGGCTGCATCTTGAGGTCCCGTGCAAGAAATGGGAATGTATTTCAAATATCTCGGGGTATTTTCTCGGTCACAAACATTGGTAAACTTGGTTTTTAAATTATTGTAAGTGAAAAAATCATTAGAAATTCATGAAGCTTGGCATGTTGTCATGACATGGCACATACGTGACGTGGTAAAAAAGTGTCCAATTTGGGACAAGTTTTGGCATAAGACCCTTACAAACTGGAGCTTCTCACGGGAAGCTTTGTGGTTCTGATAGGGAACACATCATCTTATGTGGGTGAAACAACATCTTCTCATCTTATCGCCTTCAACCCTTTTCTAAAGGAAACATAGAATAATAGGAGTGTCGTGCTAAAATATGGAATTATTTAGTGTTTGTTCGGCCTTTTTTACATTAATTGAGTTTTATAGGCATTTAATGTGCAGAATTCAAATTTGAACTAGAATCACAAGGTCAGGAGCATCAAAATGGGTTAAACAAATCATGTAAGTGTTCATGGTTGCATCTTTAGGTCCCATGCAAGAAATGAAAATAAATTTCGAACATCTCGGGGTCTTGGCTCGGCCAAAAAACATTGGGAAATTTGGATTTTAAATTCATGTAATTTGAAAACTCGTCAAAAAATCATGAAACTAGGCATATGATGTCATGACATGGCACATATGTGCCGTGTAAAAAATGTCCAATTTGGGACAAGTTTTGGTACAAGCCCCTTACAAACCTGAGCTTCTCACGGGAAGCTTTGTGGTTCTTATATGGAACGCGTCACCTTACATGGGCGAAATGACATTCGCTTCCTCTTCTCACCTTGAACTCTTTCTAGACGCAACATAGACCAATAGGAGTGTCATGCTAAAATATGGAATTATCCACTGCTCATTTGGCCATTTATACATTAGTTGAGTTTCATAGGCATTTAATGTGCATAATTCAAATTTGAACTACAATCACAAGGTCCGGTGCATGAAAACGAGTTTAATAATCCTATAAGTGTACATGGATGCATCTTTAGGTCCCATGCAAGAAATGGGAATGAATTTCAAATGTCTCGGGGTCTTGGCTCGTCCACAAACATTGAGAAACTTGGGTTCTAAATTCAAGTAAATCAAAAACTCTCCAACAATTCATGAAACTTGACATGGTGTCATGACATGGCACATAAAGGCATCGTAGGGTTTGGTTTTCCTATTTGAGATACATTTTTTGATATATTTTTCTTCTAGATCCAACATTGGGAATATTGCTTTAAATTTTAGTAAATCTAAAAATCACACAAAATTCAAGAAATTAGGCATGGTGTCATGATGTAGCACAAATATGTTGTGATATTTTTAGTGTCCACTTTAGAAAAAGGCCCACACATTAGTAGCCAACAGAAGCTTTTTGGAACAAAGAACTATCACGTTACCATGCAAATGGTTGTATTACTGATAGGTCATGCGCATTCTACTACACATTTACGTGTCGCCACACGTCACACTCTTTATTGTCTAGGAAGTGTCATGCGAGCTATTGTTTGAGTAGACAAAAGACATGCGATCTGGCCTCCAGTGTGCAGGCTCACTCGGAGGCATGTGGCGAGTACGCTGCAGCCTCGCCGGGAAGCGAGCCCTTTGACGTCCATATACATCGCCTCGCTTGCAACTTGTCCATCAATGGCACCCCAAGATGATGTTTAATACGCGTCCTTACTGCCCACTCACTCACAATCCTCTCTCTTCACCCCACATTCCCCTCTATCATCCAGACCTCCACCTATGCCAATGCGCACAAGAATCATATGCCACTAGTCTTTCGGTTTGGTGAAGTCCACCCCGAGCCGAAGGAGATAGAACATAAAGACGAATGGGACATCATGAACATGACCCTGAACAAGCTGCACGCCACAGCAGATGTTGCCCCCGCACACTCGCCACCCACCATCCTTGTGGCATTGACGGGCTACCCGCCGAGCATCATCGCAGCGCTGGAAACCAAGGGCGTCAGCGAGGTCCTATCGCACACACGCGAGCTTGTGTACGCGCAAGCGCCAGCGCCTCCTCTTGTGCATGCGCTCGTGCATGCCCCTACACCCGTCGCGTCGGTCCCCGTGCACATGCCTGCATCCACCGCGCATGTGCCCATGCACGCTCCTGCACCCGTACGCCTGCACCCATTGTGCATGTCCCCGTGCCCGCGCATGCACACGTCGCAGGCCCCTCAGCAGATTGGGATGCTGCAATCGACTACTTCCTCCTAGCACCGCTAGCCCCCCCCCCCCCGGGCCATCCGTCCATCAATCGCACAAAGACCGGCTCTTTGACTCGGAAATCCATAACATTCTGGTCTCTTTTGAGGACTTGAACAACTGCATCCCGAAGCACGACAACGCCGCTGCAGGCCGCCGCCGCAGATGCAACTAGTTTTCTTTATATTGCATCTCGATTGTATGATTGTAAAGTAAAAGCTTGACTGAATGAAATATGTTGTTTGATCAACTAAGTATTTATCTCTAAATTCACATAACACTCAAAGTAAATAAAAAACAGCAATGTTTTTCTCTGAATAAACACTCATCACAAACATTTCAGGTTGAATACCTGTTCGTAGATCGACAAATATGTTTCCTTTGTGAGTAAGCCAAGTGATAATTTGCCGCAAAGGGTTAGTGCATCACATCATCACAAACATTTATATATGATGCCCGTGTGCCAGCTACATAAAATTTGGAAAGATTTGCATTTGTCATATTTGGCAAATTGCCATTTGTCAAATTGGAAACATTGGCATTTCCCAGTCTAGCAACATTGGCATTTGTCAACATCTCGTCATTGACATTTGTCAAATTTTGCATGAAGAAAACCACTAGTACGGTGCAATTTTGCAACTGAAATTCACTAAACATAGATCTCATTCATAGATTAAGCAGTCGTTTTTTGTACAGAATACTTCAACTCGTTAGCTGAACCAACAAACTTTCCCCAATTGTTCCCAACCACGTACTGAAATAGCTAGTTCAACTATATATACTAGCTAATTTAAAGTACGCGGTACAATTCAATCATATCTATAGTTAGATGAGGTGAACAAAATAGCCCCTAAATGCTACTGTAGAGGGGATTTGTACTACTTCCAGCAGAATCGATCACGCTTAGTAAGAGCCAGAGGAGGAGGAGCTTGTTGACTTGCTAGTGGAGTCGAGTTTGTTGCCTGTCAATGCTGCCCTCCGCCGCTCCACAGGTGCCTCCTTAAAGCAACTGGACTCCACATAGCTCTCTGCATTTTGCGTTGCCGATCTGTCTTCTCCTGCAACCATAGTGTCGGTGAGCTTCTTCACATGCGCGACCTGGTGCTCCACCTCCTTCTCTAGGAAATAGATGTAGCATGTAGGTTTGCGAGCAGAAGCCGGGCGATGTGCCTTTTGCAGCCTCTACCTCCTGCATTCAGGTTGCGATGACAGAGCAAGTGATGACCCCGGCGCCTGACAGCGGGGGAGCGACCAAGGTGGATGACGGTGTGGTGGCGGCCAAGGTGGTCGTTGCTATAGGGTGGCGGCCCCGGTGGCTGCTAGTGGGGTGGTGGCCACGATGGCCACGGGAAGCAGCTGCCTTCGAGCAGCGGTGGGGGAGCCTATGGTGGGTGGCGTACGCACACCCACCAGGGATGGCACATGCAGTACATGCTTCAGAGGACTGTCGCACCGATGCAATGAAGCCTTCCAGCTGGAGTTGTCCTCTGGCGGAGTGGCTGAGCGACGATGACCGTTTGGTGCCATTGGCGCTTGGGGGAGAAGAAAACTTGATAATCTATGGGGAGGGAGTGGATGAAGGCGATGTGAAGTTGCCGGCCATGAGGGTTTATATAGCAGGACGACAAGCATTGGGGTTTTGGGGGATTTCGTCGAGCCGGGTGGGAAGCTAGCACTCTTGTGTGTCGAAACCTGCGCGGTTGCGCACGGGAACAGGCTCACCAATGGCTCTTCAAGCCAACTGTGGCCAAAAGAAACACATGTGCGGTGCCGAAGCGTGCACTGGATTCCTCGAGCGGCAACGTGGCGACAAGACAGGACAAAGGAGGAAGAAATGTTAACTACACAAATGATTAATAATAGAAAAAAATGCGTTTTATTACAACGTCTTCATTTTCCTAGGACGTGACGGCTAGAAACCGCTCTTGTGCGGTGCTCAAGCATGCACTGGATTCCTCCGACTACAGTGCGATGACAAGATGTGTAAGAGGAGGATGGGATGACGTGCACGTAGATGGGTAACAATAATAAAACATATGCGATATTAATAAATAGAAACGACAGTTCCCTATGTAGCATCGCTAATGATTTCATCAATCACTGATAATTGTCTACCACCAATCGTCTACCCACAACACACACAGCTTGTTAGGATGACCCGTTTGTGTTATTATTGATCTTCCCACACAATTATGATAACATTGAGACCAAAAGATGTAGAGTTAATAATGATAGCACCACTTTCTTATGGCACTGCCGCTTAGGTCATATTGGTGTAAAACGCATGAAGAAACTCCATGCTGATGGACTTTTGGAGTCACTTGATTTTGAATCACTTGACACATGTGAACCATGTCTCATGGGCAATATGACTAAGACTCCGTTCTCCGGAACAATGGAGCGTCCAAGTGACTTATTGGTGATCATACATATTGATGTGTGCGGATCGATGAGCACAGAGGCGCGTGGTGGATATCGTTATTTTCTCACCTTCACTGATGATTTGAGTAGGTATGGTTATATTTACTTGAAGTTCAAGCAATTTCAGAGCAAAGTTGAAAATCATCATAACAAGAAGATCGAATTCCTATGATATGATCGAGGAGGTGAGTATGTGAATTATGAGTTTGGTGCTCACTTAAGACAATGTGGAATTGTTTCACAGTTGAAACCGCCTCGAATACCACAGCGCAATGGTGTGTCTGAACGTCGTAATCGTACTCTATTAGATATGGTGCGTTCTATGATGTCTCTTACCGATTTGTCGTTATCGTTTTGGGGCTATGCATTGGAGACAGTTGCATTCACTTTAAATAGGGCACCATCAAAATCCGTTGAGACGACACCATATGATTTGTGGTATGGCAAGAATCCAAAGTTGTCGTTTCTTAAAGTTTGGGCATGTGATGCTTATGTCAAAAAGTTTCAGCCTGAAAAAGATGGAACCCAAAGCGGAAAAGTGCATATTCATAGGTTACCCAAAAGAGATAATTGGGTACACCTTCTATCTCAGATCCGAGGGCAAAGTGTTTGTCGCTAACAACGGAGCTTTTCTTGAGAAAGAGTTTCTCTCGAAAGAATTGAGTGGGAGGAAGATAGAACTTGATGTGGTTGTAGAACCATTGCTTCAACCAGATGGTGGCGCGGGGCAGAAAGAAGCTTTTGTCGAAGCTACAACAATCGAAGAGGAAGCTAATGATGATGATCATGAAACTTCAGATCAAGTTTCTATCAGACCTCGTAGGTCGACAAGGGCACGTACTGCTCCTGAGTGGTACGGGAATCCTGTCTTATCAATCCTGTTGTTAGACAACAATGAGCCTTCGAGTTATGGAGAAGCAATGGTGGGCCCGGATTCCAACAATGGTTAGAGGCCATGAAGACCGAGATAGATCTATGTATGAAAACAAAGTATGGACTTTGGAACTATTACGTGAAGGCCCAAAGGCCATTCAGAACAAATGTATCTTTAAGAAGAAGACGGACACCGACGGTAATGTGACCGTCTATAAAGCTCGACTTGTGGCAAAGGGTTTTTCACAAATTCAAGGAGTTGAATACGATGAGACTTCCTCACATGTAGCGATGCTTAAGTCCGTAAGAATCATGTTAGCAATATCTGCATTTTTCAATTATGAAATTTGGCAGATGGATGTCAAAACAGCGTTCCTTAACGTGTTTCTTAAGGAAGAGTTGTATATGATACAACTGGAAGGTTTTGTCGATCTAGGGAATGCTCACAAAGTATGCAAGCTCCAGCGCTCCATTTATGGATTGGTGCAAGCATCTCAGAGTTGGAATCAGCGCTTTGATGAGGTGATCAAGGCGTTCGGGTTTATACAAGTTTTTGGAGAAGCTTGTATTTACAAGAAAGTGAGTGGGAGCTCCATGGCGTTTCTAGTGTTATATGTGGATGACATATTCCTCCGGCTGCAGTGCGATGACAAGATGTGCAAGAGGAGGATGGGATGACGTGCATGCAGACGGGTAATAATAACAAAACGTATGCGATATTAATAAATAGCAAATGACAGTTCCCTACGTAGCATCACTAATGATTTCATTAATCACTGATAATTGTCTACCACCAATTGTCTATCCACAACACACACAACTTGTTAGGATGACCCGTTTGTGTTATTATTGATCTTCTCACACAATTCTGATTACTGAACTTTTTGTTGGTTATCACACGCACCTTCTTACGCTAAATCGTTTGTGTTGTGCTCAATCAACGCAAACAGATCCGAGTGAACTCTATGCCACACTTCACACACATATGTATTTTGTTAATCGTTTGTGTTATCATGGCTAATCGCAAACAATTCACGAGGACTAACTATATGCCATGCATCACACACGCAAGTATCATTTGAGTCGTTCCTGATGGACCAACCGTTGCACACAGTTTGTGTTGTTGGTGACGGAGCTAGAACTATACCGTTTGCAATTGATGGATCATAGACACGTTGGTCGAAGGGTCTCATAGGCATGGGTCGTCTTAGGACCTTCCTGCAGTACTGTGTACTCTCACACACTCATTGCTAGCATCTAGTAGATCAAATCTTGGGTGAATTTGTTGTCTAGTTTTTTTTCCATGCAACTATTCCCAACAGTCATGACGCGCAACAGACCTATGGATGCTTCCGAGCCATAGCATGGATGACGTAGCCAAAATTTCTAAAGTACGGCGCCACCCGAACGTACGGACCCTCGCAGCCGACTGGATGACCGGAAACCACAAGACGTAAGGTATTGTCTGTGTGCAGCCACTTGGGTTTTCACCCATGTATCCTCTCTCTCTCTCTCTCTCTCTCTCTCTCTCTCTCTCCCCCCAAGCCTAGAAATACCCCTCCCCTTGGAGGAACTAGGGTTAGCCAAGCATGTTATGAGATCTTGAGAGCTTTGCTCCTGCCTATCCACCTCTCCCATGGAGACCAAGACCTCCATGTCAGAAGATCCCTATAGGATTCAAGGCCACTATAAGGGAAGATACATCTTGGATCGATGGCCCCTCTCTCCTAGAGATTGGAAATAACTATGTGCCTCTTTACATTCCTCTTGCTGGATTTGGATCTTGAATGTTGCATGAGTACGTGGATTTAGTGGATGTGTGACCATGGATCTTGTGTGACTAGCTCATTAATCAAAGATGGTTAAGGTTTCCTAGCCATAGACAAGTGTTGTCAGTTGATAACGGGATCACATCATTAGGGAATGATGTGATGGACAAGACCCAAACTATAAATGTAGCATGTGATCGTGTCATTTTGTTGCTATTGTTTTATGCATGTCAAGTATACGTTCCTATGACCATGAGATCATGTAACCCACTGACACTGGAGGAATGCCTTGTGTGTATCTAACGTCGCAATGTTACTGGGTGACTATAAAGGTGTTCTACAGGTATCTCCGAAGGTGTCCATTGAGTTAGCATGGATCAATATTGGGATTTGTCACTCCGTGTGACGGAGAGGTATCTCGGGGCCCACTCGGTAATACAACATCACAAACAAGCCTTGCAAGCAATGTGGCTAAAGACTTAACCACGGGATCTTGTATTACAGAATGAGTAAAGAGACTTGCCAGTAACGAGATTGAAATAGGTATAGAGATATCGATGATCGAATCTTAGGCAAGTAACATACCGAAGGACAAAGGGAACATTATACGGGATTAACTGAGTCTTTGACATAGATGTTTGATACGTCTCAAACGTATCTATAATTTTTGATGGTTTCACGCAATTAACTTGTATTTTTTGGTTGTTTTATGTACCTTTTATATATTTTTCTGGACTAACTTATTAATTCAGTGCCAAGTGTCAGTTCCTGTTTTTTCCGTGTTTTTGACTATTTTCAGATCTGATTTTGGAACGGAGTCCAAATGGAAGAAAAACCCCAAAATGATTTTTCCCGAATGGAAGAAGATCAGGGGGCCTTTGGTCCAAGCCAGGTGGGCTCCAGGGAGCCCACAAGCCCCCACTCTGCCACCAGGGGGAGGCGGCGGTGGGCAGGCTTGTGGCCTCCCTGGCCGCCCCCTGACCTAGGTCTTTGGCCTATAAATTCCCAAATATTCCGCAAAAAATCAGGGGAGCCACGAAAATACTTTTCCGCCGCCGGAAGCTTCCGTTTCCGCGAGATCTCATCTAGAGACCCTTCCCGGCGCCCTGTCGGAGGGGACTTTGGAGTTGGAGGGCTTCTTCATCATCATCATCGCCCCTCCAATGACTCGTGAGTAGTTCACTTCAGACCTACGGGTCCGTAGTTAGTAGCTAGATGGCTTCTTCTCTCTCTTGGATCTTCAATACAAAGTTCTCCATGATCTTCATGGAGATCTATCCGATGTAATCTTCTTTGGCGGTGTGTTTGTCGAGATCCGATGAATTGTGGATTTGTGATCAGGTTATCTATGATATATATTTGAGCCTTTGCTGATTTCTTATATGCATGATTTGATATCCTTGTAAGTCTCTCCTAGTCTTGGGTTTTGTTTGGCCAACTAGATCTATGATTCTTGCAATGGGCGAAGTGCTTGGTTTTGGGTTCTGCCATGTGGTGACCTTTCCCAGTGACATTAGGGGCAGCAAGGCACACATCAAGTAGTTGCCATAAAGGGTAAAAAGATGGGGGTTTTATCACTGGTTTGAGATTATCCCTCTACAACATGTCATCTTGCTTAAGACGTTACTCTATTCTTATGGACTTAATACACTAGATGCATGCTGGATAGCGGTCGACGTGTGGAGTAATAGTAGTAGATGCAGACAGTATCGGTGTACTTGTTTTGGACGTGATGCTTATAGAAATAATCATTTCATAGATATCGTCACAACTTTGCGCGGTTCTATCAATTGCTCGACAGTAATTTGTTCACCCACCGTCTACTTGCTTTCATGAGAGAAGCCACTAGTAAACACTACGGCCCCCGGGTCTATTCACATCCATCGTTTACACCTCCGCTTTTACTTTGCTTTGTTACTTTGTTGCTTTCAGTTCTCACTTGTCAAACAATCTATAAGGGATTAACAACCCCTTCATAGCGTTGGGAGCAAGTTTTTGTGTTTGTGCACGATCTTGAGATACTCCTCCACTGGATTGATACCTTGGTTCTCAAACTGAGGGAAATACTTACCACCGCTACGCTACATCACCCTTTACGCTTCGAGGGAACACCAATGCAAGGCTCCAAGGCCATGGGGGAAATCCTTTGCATACTGCCTAGGAAGTCCCTTAAGGTGTAGCCGCAGTAGAAGGAACAAGCCAAGTATTCTCCCGTAGACGTGCCTATTTATGGCGTTGTTGGAAGGTCTTTTGTTGCAGTAGCACAAGTATTTCTGGCGTCGTTGCCAGGGATACACAGCTGATATCAGAAGTATTTCTGGCGTCGTTGCCGGGGAGGAGAAATCAAGATCTACCCAAGTAGGTCTCACAAACTCTTCTCTTGCATTTACTTTTGTTGGCAGTTGCCTCTCGTTTTCCTCTCCCCCACTTCACATTTGCCGTTTTCATTCGCCTTTCGCCTTCGCCGTTTTCTTTTGCCTTTGCCGGTTTTCTTGCTTGCTTGTGTGCTTGTTTGTTTGTTGAAGTCATCATGTCTGAAAACACCAAACTTTGCGACTTCTCGAGCACTAATAATAATGATTTTATTAGTACTCTGATTGCTCCCGCCACTAGTGCGGAATCGTATGAAATCAACGACGCTTTGCTGAATCTTGTTATGAAAGAGCAATTCTCTGGCCTTCCTAGTGAAGATGCCGCATCCCATCTCAATACCTTCATTGAGCTTTTTGATATGCAAAAGAAAAGAGATGTGGATAATGACGTGATTAAGTTGAAACTTTTTCCTTTCTCGTTGCGAGATCGCGCAAAAACTTGGTTTTATTCTTTGCCTAAAAATAGTATCGATTCTTGGGATAAGTGCAAAGATGCTTACATATCCAAGCACTTTCCGCCGGCTAAGATCATCTCCTTACGTAACGATATCATGAATTTAAAGCAACTTGATCATGAACACGTTGCACAATCTTGGGAGAGGATGAAGCTTATGATTAGAAATTGTCCCGCTCATGGCTTGAGTTTGTGAATGATTATACAAATCTTTTGCGCTAGCTTGAATTTCACTTCTCGCAATATCTTGGACTCCACCTTAGGTGGAACGTTCATGGAAATCGCGTTTGGGGACGCTACAAAACTCCTAGACAATATCATGACCAACTACTCTCAGTGGCACACTAAAAGGTCGCCTGCTAGCAAAAAGGTGCACGCTATAGAAGAGATTAACTCGCTTAGTGCTAAGATGGACGAGTTGATGAATTTGGTTGCTAGTAAAAACGCTACCGTAGATCCTAATGACATGCCACTATCTTCTTTGATTGAGAGTAGCAACGCTAGTTTGGACGTGAATTTTGTTGGTAGGAACAATTTTGGCAACAACAATACTTTTAGAGGAAACTATGTTCCTAGGCCTTTTCCTAGTAACTCCTCTGACAATTATGGCAATTCCTACGGCAACGCTTATGGAAATCACAACAAATTACCCTCTGATTTAGAGAGTAATATCAAAGAGTTCATCAACTCTCAAAAGATTTTCAATGCGTCCATAGAGGAAAAACTACTCAAAATAGACGATTTGGCTAAGAGCGTTGATAGGATGTCTTGTGATATTGATGCTTTGAAAGTTAAATGCGCTCCTCGCAAGGTCAACTTGGATGAAACTTTGAAAGCTATGCATATCTCCATGAATGAGAGCAAAGAAAGAACCGCCCAAATTCGCGCTAGACATGAATGGTTTAAAAAGGTGCGTTCTAGTGATGCAAATCACGAAGATCTTAAAGTGCTTGGTGTGTCTCCTCTTGAATCTTTGTTTTCGCGTGTCAAACCTACTTATGGAGGGGCTGGATATGAATCCACTTTGGTTGAAAAATGCCTCAATGTTTCGGAGTCCACCTATCTTGATGATAAAGGTGTGGAGAATGGAGTAGAAGAAGTCAAAATTTTGGGTAGTAATGAAACTCCCACTTTGGATTTCAAGGAACTCAATTATGATAATTGCTCCTTATTTGAATGCATTTCTTTGATGCAATCCATTGCAAACTCTCCACATGCTTATAGCCAAAGCAAAGCCTTTACCGCGCATATCGTAGATGCTATGATGAAATCTCTTCAAGAGAAGCTCGAACTAGAAGTCTCTATACCTAGAAAACTTCATGATGAGTGGGAACATACTACCAAAATCAAGATAAAAAACTATGAGTGCAATGCTTTGTGTGATTTGGGTGCTAGTGTTTCCGCGATTCCAAAGTCTTTATGTGATATTCTTGGTTTTCATGAGATTGAAGAGTGTTCTCTTAATTTGCATCTTGCGGATTCTACTGTCAAGAAACCCATGGGGAGGATCGATGATGTTCTTATTGTTCCAAGTAAGAACTATGTACCCGTGGATTTCATTGTACTTGACATAGATTGCAATCCTTCATGTCCCATTATTCTTGGTAGACCTTTCCTAAGGACTATTGGTGCTATCATCGATATGAAGGAAGGGAATATTAGATTTCAATTTCCTTTAAAGAAGGGCATGGAGCACTTTACTAGAAAGAAAATAAGATTGCCTTATGAATCTATGATGAGGGCTACCTATGGTTTGAGCACCAAAGATGACTATACGTGATTCCATCACTTTTGCCTAGCTAAGGGCGTTAAACAAAAGCGCTTGTTGGGAGGCAACCCAACGAATCTATCCTTTTTCTTTCTGTTTTGTGCTTTCCACATTTTCATAATTCTGTTATGATTATGTTTTTTGTGTCTCTTTTTGCGTTTGTGCCAAGCAAAACCGTTATGAATAGTCTTGGGGTGATGGTTTGGTCATGCTCGAAAAGACAGAAACTTTCTGCTCACTCAAAGAATTTTCATTTTTTTCTGTAAGAGATTTTGAGTTGATCCTTTTTTCTTCTGATTTCTAAGAAAATTCTTCAAACTTTCGTAATTTTTCAGAATTTTTGAAGTACCGGAGGTATACGAAATATACAGATTGCTACAGACTGGTCTGCTGTTAACAGATTCTGTTTTTTTGTGTTGGTTGCTTATTTTGATGAAACTGTGGATAGTATCGGGGGGTATTAGCCATGTAAGATTAAAAGTACAGTAGCCCAACATCAGAACAAGTAGAATTTAAGTTTGCTACAGTACCTAAGGAAGTGGTGGTTTGCTTTCTTGTACTAATGTTATCACGAGTTTCTGTTTAAGTTTCGTGTTGTGAAGTTTTCAAGTTTTGGGTGAAGTTCTTATGGACAAAGAGATAAAGAATGGCAAGATCTCAAGCTTGGGGATGCCCAAGGCACCCCAAGAGATTCAAGGATGCCGTAAAAGGCTAAGCTTGGGGATGCCCCGGGAAGGCATCCCCTTTCTCGTCTTCAATCCATCGGTAACGTTACTTGGGGCTATATTTTTATTCACCACATGTTACGTGTTTTTGCTTGGAGCGTCTTGTATCGTAGGAGTCTTTTATTTATTTTTTTGTCACAATCATCCATGCTGCACACCTAGAGAGATAGACATGCACACACCGTGATTTTGTCGAGCTTCACTTATATCTTTTGGTAGACAATTCAGCTCACATGTGCTTCACTTATACCTTTTGAGCTAGATACTTTTGCTCTGTGTGCTTCACTTATATCTTTTAGAGCACAGCGGTGCGTGGCTTGGTAGTTGATCTATGCTTTGAAATTAGTCTCAAAAGGGGTATTTATCCAAAGGGATACGAAAACTTCCACCTTCATGTGCATTGAATAGTTAGAGAAGTTTGATTCATCTCAATTAGTTTTGAGTTGTGGTTATGGTAATATTGAAGTCATGCTAGTAAGGTGTTGTGAATCTAGAAATACTTGTGTTGAAGTTAGTGATTCCGGTAGCATGCACGTATGGTGAACCGCTATGTGATGAAATCTGAGCACGATTAGTATATTGATTGTCATCCTTTGCGTGGCGGTCGGGATCGCGTGATGGTTTATACCTACCAACCCTTCCCCTAGGATTATGTGTTGAATGCTTTGTTTCGATTACTAATAAAACTTTTGCAACAAGTATATGAGTTCTTCATGAATAATGTTGAGTCCATGGTTTAGATGCACTTTCACCTTCCACCATCACTATCTTCTTAGTGCCGTGCAACTTTCGCCAGTGCACAAAACCCACCATTAGCCTCCCTCAAAACAGCCACCATACCTACCTATTATGGCTTTTTCAAAGTCATTCCGAGATATATTGCCATGCAACTACCACCATGACATGTGCCACCATGTCTACATTGCCATTGCATGATCGTAAGATAGCTAGCATGATGTTTCCATTGATGTCTATGCCATGCTAGATCATTGCCACGGTACACTACCGAAGGCATTCCATATAGAGTCATAGTTGCTCTAAGTTTTGAGTTGAAAGTGTGATGATCATCATTAATGGAGCATTGTCCCATGTGAGGAAATAAAAGAGGCCAAATAAGCCCACCAAAAAAAATAAGAGGCCAAAGAGCCCACCAAAAAATATGTATATATATATAATGAGAGAAAAAGAGTTAAGGGACAATGCTACCACTTTTTCCACACTTGTGCATATTTAGCACCATGATCTTCATGATTGAGAGTCTCTCGTTTTGTCACCATCATATAGCTAATGGGAAATTTTCATTATATAACTTGGCTTGTATATTCCTATGATAGGCTTCCTCAAAATTGCCTTAGGTCTTCGTGAGCAAGCAAGTTGGATGCACACCCACTAGTTTGTATGGCAATCCCTACTGATTCACATTGATATCTATTGATGAGCATCTCCACAGCTCATTGATATGCCTAGTTAATGTGACTATATTCTCCTTTTTGTCTTGCAACCTCCACTACATTCCACACCATCTATAGTGCTATAACCATGGCTCACGCTCATGTATTGCGTGAGAGTTGAAAAGGTTTGAGAAAGTAAATGTGTGAAACAATTACTTGGCCAATACCGGGGTTGTGCATGATTTAAATTCCTTGTGCAATGATGATAGAGCATAGCCAGACTATATGCTTTTGTAGGGATAACTTTCTTTTGGCCTTGTTATTTTGAAAGTTCATGATTACTTTGCTAGTTTGCTTGAATTATTATTGTTTCCACGCCAATAGCAAACTATTGTTTTGAATCTAATGGATATGAACATTCACGTCACATAAGAGGAATTACAAAGGACACCTATGCTAGGTAGCATGAAAGCATCAAAAATTCATTCTTATCACTTCCCTACTCGAGGACGAGCAGGAGTTAAGCTTGGGGATGCTTGACACGTCTCAAACGTATCTATAATTTTTTATGGTTTCACGCTGTTATCTTGTCTTCTTTGGTTGTTTTATGTACCTTTTATATCTTTTTTGGGGCTAACTTATTAATTCAGTGCCAAGTGCCAATTCTTGTTTTTCCCGTGTTTTTGACTCTTTTCAGATCTGATTTTGGAACGGAGTCCAAACGGAAGAAAAATCCCGAAATGATTTTTTTCCCGAACGGAAGAAGATCAAGGGGCCTTTGGGCCAAGCCAGGTGGGCTCCAGGGAGCCCACAAGCCCCCACTCCACCACTAGGGGGAGGCGGCGGTGGGCAGGCTTGTGGCCTCCCTGGCCGCCCCCTGACCTAGGTCTTTGGCCTATAAATTCCCAGATATTCCGCAAAAAATCAGGGGAGCCTCAAAAATACTTTTTCGCCGTCGCAAGCTTCCGTTTCCGCGAGATCTTATCTGGAGACCCTTCCCGGTGCCCTGCCGGAGGGGACTTTGGAGTTGGAGGGCTTCTTCATCATCATCATCGCACCTCCAATGACTCGTGAGTAGTTCACTTCAGACCTACGTGTCCATAGTTAGTAGCTAGATGGCTTCTTCTCTCTCTTGGATCTTCAATACAAAGTTCTCCATGATCTTCATGGAGATCTATCTGATGTAATCTTCTTTGGCGGTGTGTTTGTCGAGATCCGATGAATTGTGGATTTGTGATTAGATTATCTATGACATATATTTGAGTCTTTGATGATTTCTTATATGCATGATTTGATATCCTTGTAAGTCTCTCCGAGTCTTGGGTTTTGTTTGGCCAACTAGATCTATGATTCTTACAATGGGAGAAGTGCTTGGTTTTGGGTTCTGCCATCTGGTGACCTATCCCAGTGACAGTAGGGGCAGCAAGGCACACATCAAGTAGTTGCCATAAAGGGTAAAAAGATGGGGTTTTTATCATTGGTTTGAGATTATCCCTCTACATCATGTCATCTTGCTTAAGGCGTTACTCTGTTCTTATGGACTTAATACACTAGATGCATGCTGGATAGCGGTCGACGTGTGGAGTAATAGTAGTAGATGCAGACAGTATCGGTCTACTTGTTTTGGACGCGATGCCTATAGAAATAATCATTGCATAGATATCGTCACGACTTTGCGCGGTTCTACCAATTGCTCAACAGTAATTTGTTCACCCACCGTCTACTTGCTTTCATGAGAGAAGCCACTAGTAAACACTACGGCCCCGGGGTCTATTCACATCCATCGTTTAGACCTCTACTTTTACTTTGCTTCGTTACTTTGTTGCTTTCAGTTCTCACTTGGCAAACAATCTATAAGGGATTGACAACCCCTTCATAGCGTTGGGAGCAAGTTTTTGTGTTTGTGCAGGATCTTGAGATACACCTCCACTGAATTGATACCTTGGTTCTCAAACTGAGGGAAATACTTACCACCGCTAAGCTACATCACCCTTTCCCCTTCGAGGGAACACCAACGCAAGGATCCAAGGCCATGGGGGAAATCCTTTGCATACTTGCCTAGGAAGTTCCTTAAGGCGTAGCCGCAGCAGAAAGATCAAGCCAAGTATTCTCCCGTCGACGTGCCTATTTCTGGCGCCGTTGGAAGGTCTTTTGTTGCAGTAGCAGAAGTATTTCTTGCGCCGTTGCCAGGGATACACAGCTGATATCAATGTTCAACCGGTAAGATTTTTGTAGAATATGTAGGATCCAATATGGGCATCCAGGTCCCGCTATTGGATATTGTCCAAAATGTGTCTATGTCATGTCTACATAATTCTCGAACATGCACGGTCTGCACACTTAAGGTTCGGTGACGTTTCGGTATATTTAAATTATTGATGTTGGCAACTGAATGTGGTTCGGAGTTCTGGATGAGATCCCGGGCGTCACGAGGGTCTCTGGAATGGTCATGAAATGAAGATTGATATATAGGATTGTTGCATTTGGGTTCCGGAAAGATTTTGGGCATTACCGGTAAAGTACCACAAGTGAGAATGGGTTCCGGGGTTTTACCGGGAGGGCCACCCACCCGGGAGAGGACCTAATAGGCGCATGGGTGGCACACTAGCCCTTAGTGGGCTAGTGAGGCTACACCAATAAGCCTATTTTGGCTCAAAGTAAAATAAAAAGAGAAAAGGAAAAAAAATGAAGGAGGTGGACAAGATGGGAAGGAGTCCTCCACGAAACCGAATTGGAGGAGGACTCCTCCCTCTTGGGCTCGGTTGAACCCTCCTACTTGGAGTAGGAGGCATTCCACCCTCCCTCTTGTTCCTCCTATATATAGTGGAGGTTTGAGAGGCTTTTTGCACCCCAAGCCTTTGTGCAGCCCTCTCTCCCTCCACTACTTCATGACACCCCGTAGCTAGTTCGGTACGGCACGGCGAAGCCCTGCCGGAGTAGCTCCACCACCATCACCGCCACGCCATCGTGCTGCCAGAGAATTCAGCTACCTCTTCGTCTCTCTTGTTCCATCAAGAAGGCGGAGATCGTCATCGAGTTGTACGTGTGTTGAACACGGACGCGTCATATTTTCGGTACTAGATCGGGACGGAGTTCGTGGGACGGATCGTGATTGGACCGCGAAGACGCTCGACTACATCAACCGTGTTTCTTAATGCTTCCCGCTTAGCGATCTACAAGGGTATGTGGATCTGATCTCCCCTCTCGTAAATGATCATCACCATGATAGGTATTTCGTGTGCGTAGGAAATTTTTTGTTTCCCATGCAACGTTCCCCAACAGTTCCTTTATTTGTGCTCCGCTCCAGATTGTTTTCCTTCCCCGCCTCCAAGTGTGAAGATTGCCACATAGGGTTTCACCCTACGTCATAATAGTAGTAAAGAGTAGGCATGGAGTAATTATGGTAAGCGGATGAAATTTAATACATAACTCTCACAACCTAGAGCGATACACAATAGGCCCAATTCATCAATCATATGTAGGCATGTATTCCATATATAGTCATACGTGCTTGCGGTAAGAACTTGATAACATCTTTTGTACTACCTCCCATGGCAGCAGGGTCTTAATGGAAACTAAGAGTAATTAAGGTGTTCATTTTAATATAGAACCGGAACAAAGCATAGCACATAGTGAATACATGAACTCCTCAAGTTAAAGTCATCCTTGTCGATATCCCAACCAGTATCACCTTGGGGGTAGGGTTTAGAACAATAGCAGGTGGATAGAACTTGTAGATAGGATCAAGAACACAAACATATTCATGAAAATATAACATGTTCAGATCTAAAAACATGGCACTTGGGCCCTAGTGACAAGCATTAAGCGTAGCAAAGTCATGGCGACATTAGTCTGAGAACATAGTGGATACTAGGGATCAAGCCCTAACAAATTGAGATGTTTACATATGAAATTTCATCCAACTCCCATGTACCTCACAGTATGCCTACAAAGGGATCACTCACACATGCTTGTGAGCATTATAAAATTGTCGATGGAGAAGGGTTGGTGATTATGACGATGAATCCCTCTCTCAGAGCCACGAACGGAGTTTAGATTAGGGCTCCCAACAAAGAACAGGAGGTGGTGCTGGCTCCATATCGTAAAACGTGATGAAACTTTCTCTTTGATTTTTGTCTCGGGAAGACGGAATTTATAGCCCTGGAACTAGGCCAGATGGAGAATCATGGGCCCCTCAAGCCTAGGTGGCGCCACTAGGGGTGGTTGTGCCCCATGGGGTTGTGGGTCCAGGGTGGATCCCCTCATGTGGCTCTTTGCTACGATATTTTTCTTCTATTCCAAAATAACTATCCATAATGTTTCGTCCAATTCTGAGAACTTTTTATTTCTACACAAAAAATAACACCAAGGTAGTTCTGCTGAAAACAACACCAGTTCGGGTTAGTTTCACTTAAATCATGCAAATTAGGGGCGGAACAAGATAAAAGGTATTTAGAAAAGTAGATACGATGGAGACGTATCAGTGTGGATCGCCCGTGCCATCTCCGAGCAGTTGACCTCATCTATGGATCCACCTTGGGTGACCACCACCGCCAGCCGCGTGAGCTCCTCTTCCATGGTCACCATCTCCTAGTGTTGGAAATACGCCCTAGAGTTAATAATAAATTGGTTATTATTATATTTCTTTGTTCATAATAATCCTTTATTATCCATGCTAGAATTGTATTGATTGGAAACTCAAATACATGTGTGGATACATAGACAACACACTGTCCCTAGTGAGCCTCTAGTTGACTAGCTCTTTGATTAAAGATGGTCAAGGTTTCCAGGTCATAAGCAAGTGTTGTCACTTGATGACAGGATCACATCATTGTGAGAACGATGTGATGGACAAGACCCAAACTATAAAAGTAGCATATGATCGTGTCAGTTTATTGTTACTATTTTCTACATGTCAATGTATCGGTTTCTATGACCATGAGATCAGGCAACTCCCGCACACCGGAGGAATACCTTGTGGCTTATCAAACATCGCAACGTAACTGGGTGACTATAAAGGTACTCTACACGTATCTCCAAAGGTGTTTGTTGGGTTGGCATGGATCAAGACTGAGATTTGTCACTCCGTGTGACGGAGAGGTATCTCGGGGCCCACTCGGTAATACAACATCACAACAAGACTTGCAAGCAATGTGACTAAGGAGTTAGTTACGGGATCTTGTATTACGGAACGAGTAAAGAGACTTGTCGGTAACGATATTGAACTAGGTATAGAGATACCGACGATCGAATCTCGGGCAAGTAACATACCGAAGGACAAAGGGAATAGTATACGGGATTATATGAATCCTTGACATAGAGGTTCAACTGATAGAGATCTTCGTAGAATATGTAGGAGCCAATATGGACATCCAGGCCGCGCTGTTGGTTATTTATCAAAGAGTGTCCCAGGTCACGTCTGCATAGTTCTCGAACCTGCAGGGTCTGCACACTTAAGGTTCGGTGACGTTTCCGTATAGTTGAGTTATATGTGTTGGTGACTCAAGTTTTGTTCGGAGTCCTGGATGAGATCTCGGACGTCACGAGGGTTTCCGGAATAGTCTGGAAACGAAGATTGATATATAGGAAGTTGGTATTTGGATTCCGGAAGGTTTTCGGGGATTGCCAGCAGTGTATAGGGAGTGACGAATGGGTTCCGGGGGCCCACTGGGTGGGCCCACCACGCCCCAAGGGGTCCATGTGGGTTTATTGGATGCTCAATAAGGTATAATGGCCTGACAAAGTCATCCAAGGAAAGCCCATGAGGAAAAAGTGGAAAATCCAAAAGAGGTGGAAAAATAAGGAAGGAGTCCTAATCCAAGTGGGATTGGAGGAGGACTCCTCCCTTCCCCACTTCGGCTGGCCCAAGGAGGCCTTACTTGGTGAGCCAAGGCTGCCTCTCCCCTCCTCCTATATATACTAGAGGTTTAGGGCTTTTGAGACACAACTTTTCCACATGCTGCCCCTCCTCTAGACTATAGTTCTTCCTCTAGATCGATTTTCCGCAAAGCTCGGGCGGAGCCCTACATGAATAGATCATCACCATCACCGGCGGACCGTCACGCTGCCCAAGAACTCATCTACTTCCCTGTCCCTCTTGCTGGATCAAGAAGGAGGAGATCATCATCGAGTTGTACGTGTGTGGAACGCGGAGGTGCCGTCCGTTTGGCACTTGATCGGGACGGATCGTGGGACGGATCGCGAGACGGTTCGTGGGACGATTCGTGGGACGGATCGTGAAGACGTACCACTACATCAACCGCGTTTATTAACGCTTCCGCTTAGCTATCTACAAGGGTATGTGGATCCAATCTCCCTCTCGTAGATGAACATCACCATGATAGGTCTTCGTGTGCGTAGGAAATTTTTTGTTTCCCATGCAAACGTTTCCCAACACCTAGGTGGGGAGAGAAACCATAGTTTCTCGAGGGCATCGTAGGAGGGGAGTTGGAGGACCACCGACGCAACGATGCCCATTGTCGGGGCGCAATACCTATCACCTGGAGCGCTCATTTGCCATGGGTAGAGCCACAAGGGCACAGGATGACGCGCGACCTTTGCCGCAGTCTTGTGCACGACCACTTCCTTGGCGAGAGAAGAGATTGACGGCGGAGGGGGCGGGTAGAGATAAGGGAGGGGAGGCCATGTGTCGATGCTAAGCCAGAGCCGCCACCTGTGCTAGGGACGAAGGAGAACGAGGCCGCTTGCAGTTGCCGGATTGGTGTCCCTCACCGCCGCACGTGATGCACACCACATCGAAGGTGCACATGGCCCAGACATGGCCCGGTTATCGGTACTTGTAGCACATTCCCAACAACTCCCTAGGGATTTTCGGCATGGGGCGCGACGTAGGGAAATGCATGGGACGCCCGCGGCTCCGGACGTGCGGTAGATTCGGCGAACGTGACTAGCAGTGCTTGTCCCTAGACCAACGTCCATAGAGCAGGGGCGGAGGCACCACCGGAGCCTCCAGAGGGACCACGATGGAGCGTAGTGTAGGACCGCACATCGTTGGAGGGGGGAGGGGAGAGGACGTCGAGGCAGACCCCGTGGAGGAACTCATGCTCGAGCCCGAGAAATGGGCACGGTCACCGAGAGAAGCCCTAGGGGCAGGGGGCGGCACCGGAGTGAAGACCGACAAGGGAAGGTGGCCGCTGGCGCCGTAGGGGCGGTCGGCGTGGGCTAGGGAGCCCGTTTGGACGATCTTATTGGTTGGCCGAAACGTGTTGTCCTACATATATCCTACATATAACGCGCAAATCATCCTTTTGCATGCATTAATAGAAACCCACATGTTTTGGTCCCAAAGTTGTCAGAATTGCGATTCTGAATCGGATCGGAGCTTCTTTTCTAGGATCGTGGATCGTAGAATCATAACTATCAGGATCGTAGAAACTTAGATTCTATGAGCAAAATCGTAGAATCAGAGAGCCTAGTTTGGATCGTAAGATTCTAAGACTTGAGTCGCGATTCTGACAACTTTGTTTGGTCCTAAATTTTAGGAAAACTCTTACCTCCCACCGGCTCATCCGCGCGATCCATCCACCCTCCACTCGTCCATTGATTTGCCTTGATCTGATGGATGAGACCGTGTCCGTGCCCAACGAAGCAGCGACCTAGTCGCAAACTGTTTCCTGAAACTGGATCCTTGTATCAGAAACGGTCCTGAAGTTGGGGCTCCACGCCGCGCCTCCACCTCGACGTTTGGATGGTGCCGAGCAGCCCTCGCCGGAGCTGCCGCCGTTGTCATGGCCGCCTGGAGCTCCACTTCGACGCCGCCCTGAGTCCCTACTAACGCCCAGATCCGACCCGGCAGCCGTCGCACGGTCTCGTCCCGTGCCGTCGTCCGGCCTCGTCCCGCGCCGTCGTCCGGCCTCCTTCCCCGGCCTGCTCCCGGCCCCGCCAGCGAGCTCCTGTGACCAGGGGGCCAGCCGCCTCACCTCCTGCGGCCAGAGGCCAGCCTCCCGTCGCCACGCGCCATCGGAGCACCGTCGCATCCCAGCCCGCTCGTGGCTCCGTCACAGCCCCTCCATCCCGATGCCGACTGGCTCTCCCCTCCCCCCCTCCCCGCCGCCCCGCCGGCCGGTCCTCCGCAGGTGGCAATCTGCATCATGAAGGGTTGGAAAAATTTCTGCAACCTAATCTTTGTTGCAAAAGTTTTTTCAACAAGACCTTTGTTGCAAAATTTTGTTTCATAATGTTAGAATTAATCCGAGGCACTTCGTTGATCAACCGAGGACCCAACAGTCACACAAGCACGACACCGAGATTTGTTAACGAGGTTCACCGATATGGATACATCCCCAGGGCCTGACTATGGGTGCTCCTCCCTGTGACACCGCCAGAATACCGCACCTCGGCCGCCTAGGCGCCGGCACACGTCGCCGGCTCCCCCGCGCACCCGTGCTATTATGTTAGCATAGGTTACATCGTGTGTCTACCCCCGCTATATATGAGAGGCCTAGGATACAAGTGTCCTATCAGGACACGACTCCATATCCTGTCTAAACACAATACTACTCAGAGTCCAACTGTAACCTACCTTGTACAATAATATTCGACACAACTCTAATAAACTCCACCTTGGCGAATATTCTTCACCACCTTGAGTTCATCCATGCGACAAACTTCCATGTACATTAGACTTGAGATATGCCATGAGCACCACTGCTGCTCCCAGACTCCATGTGACTCCACCTGCAACTGTAGTCCCTTCTCGTCTTCTTCACAGTCAACCCTCGAGCAAAATATAGTTCCTTATTACTGTACTTTGTGCTTCCAACTTCCGGAGTATCCGTTCAACGCCATCACACACTGATCACTGACCTGCGTGAAAACGAACGACTCACATATTGGACGCCACATATAAGAGTTACCTGAACTCAACATCCTTGCTCTTTCTTGACCGTCCGTATGAAACTTGAAGGAATTTCACCGTCGCCTTGTGTCACCCCGAGTCTAATTCGCAACTATCTCACCCTTTTCCCGGATAGTCTCTGATATGTCCCACTGCTATAGCACTCCGCCTCCTTCTGTACTTGTCATACGCACTTTGCCATGTGCACTGAACCCCACAGAATATACGGCCATGTACTCTCTCCGCTTATGACAATTCAGACTTTCCGTCACTTTCTCAGATTCTCCATGGTAAACTCCCGTCCATCAAACTATCACCGATAGACCCAATCACCAACTTGAATCCGATACTCGCCAACACTACTTCAGCACCTTCTGCACACTTTGTCTGACCACATGTCTGACACCAATGCCTTGGTCTATCGATGTGTCCCGTGCTTACCGCATGCCTCGTTGCTATCACCGCGCCTAGTCGAGCCTTTGCTGTCCTGGTCGAGTCTCTAGGGTTGCAGACCCACACCACTCAAACCCCCTACTGCAAAGAACCATCGATCATTACCGACCAATGCCGAGTATCACATCTCCATCAGACCACTAGTACCCCAGTCCAATCCACGTGTCTCTCGCTATCCCAATGAAATAGGCTACGTTTTCTCCGAATTCTTACGTCGTAGCCCCTCCGTCAACATAGAGTGAAGTCTTCCGCTAGACTCCAGCTCCACCTTCAACATGAGTCCATGTAGCTGGTCGTGCTACCCCACACCCTGTCGACTTCAAGCTCTCATGTGTACACAACCTTAAATCAACCCCGCGCCATAGTTTGTCGAAGCCGCACAAGCCCTCATGCTTGCACCACGTGTTCCCACCTGCCAGAAGTTGGACACCATCAGCATCACGCTCCTATGTCGTCGTCGCTGAAATCATCGCCGTCTTCTGCTTTGACCGACATCCTCGTCGATCCGTCAAACAATCCTGTCCGACCCAGCCGAAATTATCCGACTGCAACCATGCTTCACCCTGCGTCGTTCCGCCTCGCATACCTCCGTGCATTGCTTGACGCCTTGTGTATGCATGATCCTTACACGACGCACTTCAGGCTTCCGAAAGCATCTCGGGCGAACTCTCATTCATCACATGACACTTCCATCTTAACTTGTTTGACTTCCCGCAATGACTTCAAACATCCCTATTGTGCCAACAGAATTTTCATCTTGTCCACCATAACGGTCAACCCATGAAAAATAACCATGCTGCAATACTTCCCGAGCATGTGTCTAAGTGTACCAACTAAAAAAAGACAAATTTAATCCAAGCCATGCTCCACGTACTGCGGCTTCCACACACAACATCTGGTGTCTTTTTTAATTGCTACTAAAGGGTCATCTGATGGGTTTTGCCTTGATGAATCATCTTTCCGCGAGTTGATTTGCTGCCTTTGTCTGCGTTGCTCGTGAGGACTTGGTCCTTTTTTTTATTTCCAAACAAATCGCACATGTCTAAACTTCGGCTTGCACATCATAGCACGTAACAACTCAACAGCCATCCCACGATTTGGGCCACACCAACCGATCCTCTCTAGCCCCCCCCCCCCCCCCCCCCCCCGCGCGCCCGGGCCGAACGTGCTTGGTGTCCGTACGCGAGTCTTTCTGCTATCGCTTGCGACCTGCGCCCGATCGAGTGCCGCCTGCGAACGACGGCTCTTGGTCCATGCGTGGCACGGTTTGCAACCGCCAACGAGTTACGACAAATCGTCTTGATCCGATCCGCTGCCGTCGTACCTGCCGAACACTTCCGCTGATTCTTCCGATCTTCAGCTGCTGCAAGCCGCCGCATGCCCTGAGCCGATGTGATCCGCAGCGATCTACCTCCAGCGTACGCCCACAAGCCGATGACCCTGCCCACTCCGATTGCTTCTTGTACTCGCCGACCTTTGCTGCTTCAGAAAATTCCATTGATCGTCTTGGCTTTCCTGTCGACTATCACGAGATCGCTCCCTATCGCCTAACACATCATGGATCGAACTAATTTCTTTCGCAGCCTTCGGCGTCATCACCTCTAGATCAACGACCACAACCTCAAATCGAACCTTGCTCATGATACCACTTGTTAGAATTAATCCGAGGCACTTCGTTGATCAACGGAGGACCAAGCAATCACACAAGCATGACACCGAGATTTGTTAACGAGGTTCACCGATATGGCTACATCCCCGGGGCCTGACTACGGGCGCTCCTCCCCGTGACACCATCACAATACCGCACCTCGGCCGCCCAGACGCCGGCACACGTCGCCGGCTCCCCCGCGCACCCGTGCTATTATGTTAGCATAGGTTACATCGTGTGTCTACCCTCGCTATATATGAGAGGCCTAGGATACAAGTGTCCTATCAGGACACGACTCCATATCCTGTCTAAACACAATACTACTCAGAGTCCAACTGTAACCTACCTTGTACAATAATATTCGACACAACTCTAACACGTAATAGTACGTATGTTTCCAGAAAGACGAAGGAAACATATCTGCAACAAAACAATTGTTTCTAAAACTCGACCATTGTTTCAGGAATTAATGGGTCCAAAGTTTTTTTTACAACAAATCGGTTGTTTCTGCAACTCGGCCGTCGTTTCAGGAATTACTCGGTGCCCGACCGAAGCCCCGCACGCGGATCAGATGGCGATCCGTGTATATCGAACGGTCGTCCAGATGATAAACATCCGCCGGTGGACGCGTAGCATCCCCTAAAATTTATGTGAACCCGTTCAAATCCGTTGGATGTTAATCTCCATCGGTAAGTGCTTCACAGATTTAAACAAGAATCTCTAAAAAAAAAAGATTAAAGCAAGAATCGGATAGGCATCTGTTACTTAAAACGAAGAGATGCAATCCATGTCGTCCAACGAGCAAGGGTTTTAGTTCCATCATTCCCAAATCTGTTGAACTCTTCCGTTCCCGGCGGGCGGCGGCTGGTTTAGGCGGCGAGGTGACGGCGGATCTCCATCGATTCCTTTGTTGTTCTTCGGTCCCTCCTCTCTTTCTCCTCTAGTAAAACACGCGGAGACTCGATCCAAGATGGGTGGGTGCTGCTGCTGTTTCCCCTCTAAACCCCCAAGGGAGAACCCAATGCACCCAGCCGCAGAGTCGCTCATCCAGCGGAAGCCCAATCACACCCTTCCCTGCCATCAACCGCCCCCGGTGATCACCCATACTCAAAAGGTCCAACTTTTTCCTTCGTTTTCTCCTTGGATCTGCTTGATGCATCCAGCGTACGACCGTGGTTGCCGGTAACTTCTGATCGTCGTGCGTTGGCTGGTGATATTCTTGCAGGGTATGAACGCTGTCGTGCGCCTGAAGACCGGCTTCGAGCGTTTCAGAACGAATGTGTACATGTATGTTCTGAAGCCCAAAGAATTATGTGTCTTTCTTCAATACTATGAATTTGTTCTGAATTGAATTTGCTATTCTGTGGTGGTAATTGGTACCTGGCAGGAAGAATCCGAAGCTTTTTGAATCACTTAAAAAGGACCAGTCTCCCAAGGTACGTGCCATCGGACTGTTCCGTGATAAAGTAACTCCTTTGTTCTTCCAAGTGCACACTGAATGTACTGGTAACAGAATGGGTCGTGGAGACAACATTCTGTTAGCTCTGTAACAAACTTCATAAGTTGCAGAGCTAACAGAAGGCTGTCTCACAAGGTACGGAATCTCCATCGGACTGTTCTTCCAAGTTAATCTCCATCCGTAAGTGCTAACAGAATGTTGTCTCCACCCAGCATTCTGTTAGCTCTGCAACTTATGAAGTTTGTTACTGGTAAATTTGGAACCTTAATCAAGCCTGTATTCGCGAGATATGTTAATATCTCAGTAATTACCTGCCTAGGCTAGCATTGGAGAATGTGGCAGTGTACATGGAACTCAAACATACAGTATTACATAAACCAGTGTATAAGAAATATTGGCTACTAAGGACAATTAAACAGTTGCTAGAAATAGCAATTTCTCATTTGAACGATTGCTGTTTGGGCCCAGGGTATGGCTGACCTTCATCATTCACTTGCCGGTACCTATGTTTTGGTTGAAGGTTGAGTTACATGAAGGGATGCTTGATGGCAAAGAGTGTGGTTTTTCTACACCCAGGGACATTGCACCCCCACTACACCCATGACTGAAAACTTAGCAAAACAAATCAAAAAAATCTGAAACGTTGTAGCTTCGATTATGACCAGATGTTTTAGGTGCTTGCAAGAATGGGTGGCCAATTTTTACACTTGCTGCAGCTGTTGTGCTTCTGATACACATTTGTGCTGGTTGCCGACAACACTCTTAATTCATTCTTGCTTGCAGTACATGGTGTTTGCATGTGCTGACTCGCGTGTGTCTCCGACAATAACCCTCGGCCTGAATCCAGGAGAGGCCTTCACTGTTCGAAATATTGCCGGAATGGTTCCTGCCTATCGAAAGGTTCTTTATTATGTACATTGTTTCATTCTATATTGTTGTGGACTATTTAGTAACTCTAGCTTGTGTATTTGAGATGTATACTGAGCTGCACTTGCATATTGGTTGCAGACAAGGGACTGCAGCATCGGGTCAGCCATCGAGTTTGCCGTGGTTGTCCTCAAGGTTGCTTCTTCCTTCTGGTTTTTAATATCCTTGACACAAGAAAGTGTACTTTTATTCAGGAATACAACTGTCTCATACAATTTTGCAGATAATTTATTTATACCACTGTGACAAGGTTGGTTGGTACATTAATAATTAGATAATTAGTCAATCTGGCAATGACTTCATCATGCCTTGTGCCTTTTGTTTTGAAAAGGAGATAGTTTTTGTTTCATGTAGCATCTTTAATTTTCCCTAGATGTGATAGTTTTTGTTTCATGTAGCATCTCTAATTTTCCCTAGATGTGATCCAATAAAATAAATAAGAATTTTGCCTCTCTCCATGGGTATATGTATGCTCTTCTCTTTAAGCGGAATAGGCTCTCTTTCCATGGGCATATATCTTGTCAATTGCAAATGTTGTTTAACATTTGTGTTCTGTCGGGTCCAGTCTGGAAAGGTGAAACCGTGAGAGTGATGTGCTCAGATAAGCGAACTATCCTTAGGGGGAAAATATTATCTCTCTCATTAGGGAATAAAAAATGCACTCTTTCTCATAGCAACTCTCGAGTCAATATGTGTGGCTATAGCCATTCAACCCAGCCATAAGTATCACCAGGAAAGATTATGAATTTAATCATGTGTCAAATGATTCTAGTATGGCAAAGTATTGTATCAGATCATAGTTTATCGTTTGGAGTTGGTATGGTCTGTAGAACTCTGTTAGTTATATTGCACTCAATTAAAGTGTCGAAAGGGATACCCTGGACAGTTTTGGCTAGCAATATCGTAAGCTGGCATAAACTTGCGCGCTTGCTACCAATTATGATAGTTGGTATATTCTCCATCAAAAGGATTTCATAGACATCCATGTGGCAGGTTGAGTGCATTGTTGTGATTGGTCACAGCCGCTGTGGTGGAATTAGGGAACTACTCTCGCTGAAGAATGGAGGGCCTAATGCCTAGTAAGTAAATGTCTCCATTCATACTTATTATGTACTACTAAAAAAATCATATATACACAAGGGGTCCGAATAAGGAATTACAAGGATGGACCTAATCCTATCCTACACAAATTGAACGAGTCTTGAAGGAACGTGTTAAAACATGGCTTCTGTATTAGTTTGTCCTCTCACTAATTTCTATTTGAGCTCACTGTTTGTCTGGTTACTTAGCCACTTCATTGAGGACTGGGTGAAGATCGGTATGGAGGCCAAGAAGAAGGTCCAGAGAGAATACAGGTTGTTGCCTTTTGATGACCAATGCACCGTGTTGGAAAAGGTACGATTGCTTGAAACATTTTCGTTTCCTGTTGAGCAGAATAGTGGGTCAATTGTGAACTAAATTCCCTCTACTTACTAATTATCCTTTGGGCACCTTTCATCTTTAGTACTCCCTCCGTCCCAAAATAACTGTCTCAAGCTTAGTACAAATTTGTACCAGAGCTAGTACAAAGTTAAGACACTTATTTTGGGACGGAGGGAGTAGTACAGTATACTAGTTAGTTAACTAACGTTCCATAGTAGTCAGATAAACGCTCATCCTGCATTTCTGAATGGTGTGTGCGCAGGAGGCCGCCAATGTGTCCCTTAGAAATTTGAAGTCGTATCCGTTCGTCAAGGACAGACTGAACAAGGGCGCGCTCAATTTGATTGGTGCCCGCTACGACTTCGTCTGCGGAAGCTTCGAAACGTGGAATGCCTGACGTCAAGTAGTGCACAAACGGTTGGTTAGCCAGTCGCAAATATTTCGTCGAATAAGGCTAGCTGCATACATCGCTGTTTGCTGGGTTTGCATTCCGTGCGAGTCCTTTGGGTACCAATTAGCATAGGGTTTTTGTTTTTAAAACAAGGCAAAAGGCTTGTCATTTCATTATTTAAGAGAGAAGGTTTGTAACAAAGCCCAACAGAGGGGAAGAAAAAAATGTCCGCATATGTTCACAACACATATGTCGACAATCGCTAAAAGAAGTCGTTCAAAATTCGACATACGCATAAAGAAAAGAAAAGAAAAATTCATCTTGATTAGTGTTAAAAGAAAACATTAGCAAAATGACACTATTCACATCTCAATTTGTCTTTTTTTTTGTTTCTCCATGTGTTTCGAATATTTTTTTTAGTGGTTACCCACATATGTGTTGTCAACATCCATGATTTGTTTGAGAATTTTTTGACATGGTTAAATTTGATTTTTGAAAGTTGGATGCATGCTATTCCCTTTGTTCCATAATGTAAGATGTTTTTTTGACACTAATGTAAGACGTCTTACATTATGGGACAAAGGGAGCAACATATAAGGACTAGTATAATCTAATTTTCCCTGCAAGACATGTCCCCAAGTGGGCTCCCCCACTCACCTTTTGAATGTTAAATTTTTTGTTGAGCTCTTCTTCACGTGTTTTTTTTCCTTCGTTCTCTTATATCCTTCGTCACAAAGATTTTTATCTTGCCATCATACATGAGCACCGTGTCAAGACGATTCGTTCCAATGTTTGTGGCATGCTTACACAGAGGAAGCTGGAGATGACACAACATAGCCCATGTTGCAAATGCATTTTCGTCCGTGCTGCGATGATCTAACAGGCCACCTAAGGTAGATCAAACTACCTCCGATCGACCAGTGACGTAGTCTAGGATTTTTCATGAGGATGGTCCAATTGATATAAAATAGTGTTTACATCATAAATACAACATATTAAAATACTAGCAGAGGCGGAACTATGTGTTAAGATAAGGGGCCAATGCCCCTACCCCCTAGCTTTTGACCAATTTATGGAAAAGAAATATGGGAGGACTCATATGTGGAAACAAATTAGCATTTGCCATACCCTCCTCCTAAAAAATCCAAAAAACTAGTTTATGGAAAAATAGACACTGGTTTTCTAGGGGAAAATGGGAATTTAAAAGAAAATGAATTTGGAACTTTTTTTTGCAGATTTAACAAAAGTCCATGGTTCTGAAAAATACGCCAATTTGAAAGAAGTTCATGACTGTGAAAAAATTGTTCGTGAAATTCAAAACATTTTTGTGGATTAAAAAAATCATGAATTTGGAAAATGTTTGCAAAATTGAAAGATGTTCAAAAAGGTGAAAAAAGTCCATGAATTTGAAAGGTTCGTAAAATTGAAAAAAGATCGGGAATTTGAAAGTAGTTCGGGAAAATGAGAAAATTCCATGAATAAAAATAAAAGTTCATGAATTTACTGAAGTTCGTAAATTTGAAAACAATCACAAATTTTGAAGGAAAAGATTCAATAATCTGAAAATCAAATCACAAAAGTGTTCACAAAATTGAAAACGTGCACAAATTTGAAAAAGTTTTTCTGAATTTGAAACATTTCGGGCGTTTGATAAAAAATATTGATAAATAAATAATATAAAGGGCAACAATAGCTCTGTCTGGCATATCCAACGGTCTTCGTCATGTCCATCAGGAAAAACAGAAGAGTAAGAGAAGCTCTGCAAAATGATTGTTGGATTCTAGACCTACATCATGGAAACTACAATGGCATCGTCCATCAAGTCATTCAGTTAGCAAGGGAGATCAGACAAACGGGCATCACGATGGAGCAAGGACCACAGGACTCCATCAGATGGACGTTGTGCAACTCTGGGCAATACTCCGCGCGAACGGTTTAGATGGCCCAGTTTAAAAACTGTAAACCAAGCAACTTCAGAGAGCTCATCTCGAAGGTTTGGGCGCCGGGAATGATCAAGATGTTTCTCTGGCTTCTCCATCAAGACAAGCTTTGGTACAATGACCAGCTGCAAAGGAGGTGTTGGGAAAATGGATACTTCTGTTGAAAGGACGTGGATGTCGCCTAGAGGGGGGGTGAATAGGCGTTTTTAAATAATTACAGTTTAGGCTTGAACAAATGCGGAATAAAACAAACGTTTAATTTGACAAGCACAAAACCTACAAACAACTAGGCTCACCTATGTGCACCAACAACTTATGCTACGCAAGATAAATATCTAAGTGATAGCAAGATATATGACAATAAACAATATGGCTATCACAAAGTAAAGTGCATAAGTAAATGGTTCGGGTAAGAGATAACTGAGGCACGCCGAGACGATAATGTATCCCGAAGTTCACACCCTTGCGGATGCTAATCTCCGTTGGAGCGGTGTGGAGGCACAATGCTTCCCAAGATGCCACTAAGGCCACCGTAATCTCCTCATGCCCTCGCACAATGCAAGATGACGTGATTCCACTAAGGGACCCTTGAGGGCGGTCACCGAACCAGTACAAATGGCAACCCTTGGGGGCGGTTACCGGTACCCGTACAAATTGCTCGGGACTATCTCCACAATCCAATTGGAGACCCCGACGCTTCCCGGAGCTTTACGCCACAATGATTGAGCTCCAAGACACCACCAAGCTTCTAGGAAGCCAAAGCATCCACGAAGAACAATATCTAGGGTACTAAGTACCAAAAGGTAATAGGGCTTCTCAAACTTCACTTCCACGAATCACCGTGGAGAACTCAAACCGATGCAACTCATGCAATGGCAAGAACACACAAAGTGGTCAAGTCCCTCACACTCAAATCCCTCCACAACAACAAAAGCTATGGAGAAATATGAGAGGAAGAACAAGGAGCTCACAAAGAACTCCAAGGTCTAGATCCAATGGGTTCCCCTCACATAGAGGAGAAAGTGATTGGTGGAGATGTGGATCTAGATCTCCTCTCTCTTTTCCCTCAAGAACAAGCAAGAATCATTGGAGGGATTGAGAGTTAGCAAGCTCTAAGAATGTCAACAATGGAGGTAGAACATGAACTCAACAGATGGATAAGACCAAGGGGGAAGAAGACCCCCTTTATATAGTGGGGGAAGGAATTAGACCGTTACCCCCACTTACAGCCCGAGCCCAGCAGTACTACCGCTCGCTCCAGCGGTACTACCGCTGACCCTCCAGCGGTACTACCGTTGGCTGCAGCGGTACTACCGCTGAGCCCATGGTAGCGCAAGGATACTACCGGGACAACCACCGCCAAGAAAGTCTTCGCAAAAAGTCCGACGTAGTACAACCGCAAAGATGACGGTACTAAAGTCCTGGAGCGGTACTACCGCTGACCAGGGGCGGTACTACCGCTGTCTGGGACAGCGGTACTACCGCTCGCCACTGAAACAACCATAACTTTCGCATACGAGCTCCTAATCGAGCAACCCAAGCTTGTTGGATTCAAGATGACAAGAGCTATCCAAACAGCGACCACTTGTCATAGAGATGTGGGTCCTCCATGAATGAAGAACCGGCAAAGACTCCAACATCGAAAACATCATAGTAGATGCATATGGACTCCGTTTTCGATGAACTCAAGCTTGTCATGAAGATGACCATAAGCTCTAAAACTCACAAAGAGAAACACCAAACAAGAACCAAGAAGTATGATGCAAGGATGCAAATGGTTTGAGCTCTCAACGAACGATACGATCAAGCTACTCACTTGAGAGCCCCCCTTAACAGTACAACAATCTATCCTAAACAAAAAACCTATCAAGGGCAAACCTATACCTTGCACCTCGTCCTCTTGAGCTAGATGATGATGATCTTGGCTTCCTCAAGATGGACCACATTTCTTGATTGCGTTGGCTTGATGAAGACTTAGTTGATTGCTCCCCCATACTCACTATGGGTGAGCCACTCTTCAGCATATCTTCACAAGTCCATTGCCACCACAATGGACGGCAAGCTTCAAGCATGATATCTTCGTGCTGATCCACTTGAACTTGCACACCGCAATCTTGATGACGATCACCACTTGACGTCATCCTTCATGGGTTGTATGAGATCTTCCTCTAGATGCAAGCCCATGGAAACACACCTAACCCCTACATAGAACTCTCACAAAGACCATGGGTTAGTATACAAACACGTAATGGACAATGCTTACCATACCATGGGATCACTTGATCCCTCTCGGTACATCTTGTACGCTTTGTGTGTTGATCATCTTGATTTACTCTTTGTCTGAGATCTTGATCAACCTTGTGTCTCTATGACCATTCTTTGGATAATACCTTGAATACCATCTTGGTCATTATATAAACTCCTTGAACCCAACAGATGGACTTCAAGAAGTGCCTATGGACAAATCCTATAAATATAACTTAAGGCAACCATTAGTCCATAGGAATTGTCATCAATTACCAAAACCACATATGGAGATATATGCTCTAACATATGTCCTCTTTGTCTTAGAAACATGGAGACCTCCGTTCATCTGTTATGGGAGTGTCCAGTCGTGTTGCACGTATGGAACGCGGCGGCAACATGGACTGGCTGTTGCACTCTCAGCCCATCAGTGTGGAACGGGCCAGGCTCGACGACCGACCGTGCCAAACTAATTGCAGTCGCCCCTGCCACAAATGTCACGAAGGGCAAAATGACAATGATCGCACTCACTGGTTGACATATTTGGCTGGCGTGAAATGCTTGTGTGGTCAGAGGAAAGCAGACAAATGGGCGCCACATAATCGAGGCATGTCGTAGGAACATGGAGCAATGGAGGATGGCCGGCGCAAAATGCATAGAGCAGCCCTTTAGGGAGATAGTGATGTGAGGAGTTAGCTTTTCAAAAGGATCCTAGATGCCGGAAACAAAGCTTTCATGGCAATGTTGTAATTTTCTTTCACCCACCGATCGCCTTGATCAACATTTTGTCATTACCTCTACTAAATCAATTGAACGTCAGCGATGCTGGATCTTTCAAAAAAAGAACAAAAAAACTGGTCAGAAGCTTATGATTTTAACTGAAGAGCATCTCCAACAAACGCGTTAAAAATCTCGTGTATGGTAAAACCGTTGTTTTGGCGCGCGAGCGACCGTATAGAACGCTCCAGTGAATTGCGCTATGAACCGAATGACTTTAACCGAAGAGCACCTCCAACAAACGCGTCAAAAATCACGCACGTGGTAAAAACCGCAGTTTTAGCGCGCGAGCAGTCGTGCGGCGCGCTCCAGCGAATGTACCGAATCGTCGCGCTAAAAAATTGTGCGGGGGAAAACGGCGGCCCGCGCGCCATTACTGACGTGCATCGGTCAACGCGCCCTATAAATCCCATGCCGCATCCACGCTCTTCAACCGTCATTTTCCCTCCCGCGCTTTCTCCCTGCATTTTGTCGCCGTCGCGCTTTCTCTTGGCGCTCCGTGGCCGCACCTTCTCCCCCGCCTCTTCAAGCGCCTCGTCGTGGCTGCACCCCGCCATGTCGTCGCACCCCTGAAGCAGCTTCGGCTTCCACGGCATTCGCGCCCATCCCTCCGACGTGTTTTACGCGGAGATCCGCTCCGGCGGCGCGCCTTGGGCTCGGCACGTTCGAGACCGCCCACAAGGATGTCCGCGCGTATGACGCGGCGGCGTGGCGCCTCACGCAGCCTCGGGCGCACATGAACTTCCATGGCATGTTCACATGCCAGCAGGTGCACGGTGTCACGTCTCCCCCGCGCCTGGTCACCGAGGAGGACCGTTGTGTCGAGCGGAATCGGGAATGCTGCCTCGCGATCATCGAGGGGGACAAGGCCGCCATGGTGGAGTGGCGCCAACGCTTCTCGGATGATGTCGCCGCCAAGAATGACTTCTGGGCGCCAAGGAGGGCGGAACGAGCTGAGCATCACGAGGACAAATGTCGTTGCAAGGCACTGACAATTTCCCACATAGACAACCCGGACACGACTTGGGAGTCGAACAATTCTTGGTGGGAGGACGTGATGCCGTCGTCTACAACAGCAAGGAGGAGGAGTCTAGGTGTACTTTTATTTATTAGCATGTTTTATAAATCTAAATTTGCTTGTTAGTTTGTTTTTGAATTTCAATATTTCACGATGAACTATTTGAATTTTAGTATTTTATTTTTTATGTTTGAAAGCGCCTGTTGTATTTTTATTTGTTTTTTTATGTTTGAAAGCGTGTGTTGTATTTTTATCGTCCGTATTGAAGCGTTGTTGTGACACGTTAAATTTTACAACTAGCATGCGCGCGCTAAAATGCTATTTCAATGTTCAAAGGGAATTTTTACTCGTCGTGGATCCATCCGTATAATGAAGATGCTCTAAGAACAACTTTAATCGGGCGATCCATTTGGGTCGCGCGGACAAAAACGGAGCCCCAACACGCCGACTCATTCCCAAAACGCGTTCGATCCCCGTCCGTGCCGACCCATTTCACGCCCAAATTTGGGGCTGAAATGCGCCAGCGCGGGCGCGAAGCGGACGCGGCGCACGTCTTCTCATGTTCGCACCCGTCCACACGTGGCGCCCGGTCAAAAACAGTGTCGTCTTTATTAACGACCAGTGCCCATCACGGACCCACACGTCAGCGACCCCATGCGTCCTTCTTTTTAATCGGAGCATGCGTGGGCCGGCCCATCTAGCCACCTGCTGCTCCCCGTCGGCAGCGAACCCTAGCCATCATGGGTTTCTTCTCCAGCAAAGACAAGGGAGATGGCAGTGGGAGCACCGCGTACCCTCCCCTACCCTGATGTCACCCTGCCGCACGACTTGCATTTGAATCCGGAGAGGATCACAGTGTTAGCGGTGCCGCGGGCGGCGCGGGCGCATGCGAAGGAGGTGAGGCGTCGGCGACTGTAGCTGACACTAGATCAGCAGCGCAACCCCGTGTACGCTTGTGACAGCCTGAGGCCGACGTTCCAGAAGATCCCCCTTTCTTTCCGTTTCCATCGTGTGGTTATTTTTCGTTTGTTGCATCGTCATTTAGTTTGCATCAACGCATCATGCATGGCGTCATGTCAACTGTGTTTTGTCGGTGTTGTTTGTTGCCGTGTTGTTGGATGTTAGTGCCTTGTGACAGGCGTTGTTTTATTGGAGCGTTGAGAGAGGGTGCGCGAGAGCCACCGCTAAACCCTGTTGCGCCACCGACCTAAACCTTCTCCCCTTCTCTCCTCTCTCATTTTGTTTTGAGGTTTTGCTAAAGTCTTCGTTTAAACCCCTATTTAAAAGGGTGCGTCTTCTTCTTTTCAATAAAAGTCCTTTTATTAAATGTGGGGCAACCCTTAGGTTTTTATTTTATTTTTCTCCGTTTGTTTTATTCTAAAACTCTCCCATTTTATTTTCTCTTTTAAAAGGCTTTTATTTATTCTTTAAATAAAGAGGTTTATTTAATTCTTCAAAGGGGTTCGATTTTTATTCTTTTGTTAAAAGAGTTTTATTTTAATTCTTCAAAAGGGTTTTATTTTAATTCTTAAAAAGGTTTCATTTTATTTGTTTTAAAATGCCAATCTATTTTATGGTTGGGATTTAATTTTCAAAGGAGCAAAAGCTTTTTATTATTTTTGTTAAACGTTTTTCTTTTGTAAGCTTTCTTTGTTTAAAATTAGCTGATTTAAAAGTTTTTAAAAGAAAAAAAACCAAGTTTTAAAAAAAACATGATGGGGAGGGAGCCCAGCCCAGCCGGCCAGGCCGAGGCCCAGCCAGCCCTCCTCCCGTGACCTAGCGCCGTCGGCCCCTCGTCCCTCATCTCCCCTCCCTCTCGATCCCCTTCTTCCTCCCCCTCGCGCAACCTCTCCAGGTCCCCTTGCCTCGCCGTGGCCACCTCCCTCGCCCTCTCTTCTCCCCTGTGCGCGCCGCCAGTCCCAGGCTCGCCGCAGCCGCAGGCTGGTCCAGCGCCGAGCCGCCTTGGCCCTCGGCCTGCCCTGTGTCGCGCGCGCCCCTCCTGCCGCCGCCTCCTCCTCCCGTGTGCTGCGCCGCCGCCGTGCCGCGTCGCCGGCCTCTCCTCCGCTGCCTCGCCCGACCTCTCCATGGCCGCCCTCGCCCTCGCCCTCGAGCTCGCCGTGCCCCTGCTAGAGGTGCACCGCGCCCGCCTCACCGCCTCTCCGCGTTCCTCGCTCCGCCCTGGCTCGCCGCCGCCCTGTCGTGCCCGCCGCCTGCGCTCCCCGCCACCGCGCCGCGCCCCCTCGCCCTCGCCCAACACCTCCTCCGCCTCGCTATGGTTCCCATGTCGAGTCATTGCTGCCATGCGGTTGCCTGCTGGCCCCTGTACGTTGCGTTGCTAAGCTGCTGCCGTTTTTCCTTGCCTTGCCGTTGTGCCTGCTGGATGATGTACCCTGCTGCTGTCGTTGTTACCTACTGTTGTTGCTGCGCCGTGGCTTGCTGATGCTGCCGCCTGCTGCATGTTGTTGCTGTCGCGCCTGATGCTGCTTGCCGTTCCCCGCGATCCCTGTCGGTGTGCCGAGCCGCTGCATGTGCCTGTTGCTGTGCCCGGTGTGTTGCTATGCTGCCAAGGCATGTGTAGCGCCTTGCTGCTGCTTGTCGTTGCCAAGCTGCTGCCGTTGTAGCCGTTGCTTGCTGCTTGCTGCTGCTGGTAGGTGCTCGTGCATGCTGTTGCTAGCCGGCTACTACTTGCTGTAGCTGCTGCCGAGTTGTTGCCTGCTTGAGCCGTGCCTTGCCTGCCGTTGCTGCTTGCCGTCGATCCCACTAGGTTGCTACCGTTGTTGCGTGATAGTTGATCTTGCTTGATGTTGTAGCTTGCCGCTATGCTGCCGTGGCGCGCCGTGTTGCTATTCCTCCGTCGCTAGCTTTTGCTGCTGTTTGCCGCCGCCGCGTGCGCCATTCCCTCCTTCATGGTTCCGACGAGACCCGAGTACCACGACGCCCTCGACGACCCCCGGAAACGAGTTCGACTTCCTCGACGTCGCCGAAGACCCGTGATCGACTACCGACGCCGAAGACCTGAGAACCACGACGCCGAGCGAACGACTACCGTCGACGAGACCGTGTACCACTACTTCAACTACCGGCGCGTGTACGACTACTTCCACGACGACAACTACTTCCACGACGTCCACGACGACCGTTGTTCCTCTTCACCGAACCGAACCGCTCCAATTCGCACGCGTCGAAGGTATACCGATGGGTCATGTCGTGTACCGTGTGCTAGTGATGTACGAATGTATGAGTTGTTTGAGTTGAATGCATGTATGCACCGTTGTTTGCCCGTGCACGTTGTCTTCCTTTTCGTCGTGCCCTCGACACGTGGGAACCCGAGATACGGGATCACCCCATTCTTTATTTAACGTTCCCGCACACGCTTCATATACGTTGGCACGATATCTCGACGAGTATCGTGGTAGGAACGTTGCCGTGGCATCGTTTCCATTTTGCCGCCATGGTTCCCTCTCGCTCGCCGTGGCGACACTTGATTCTTTCTCTCCTTACCCGTGTTGTTGTATCTTGTATACATGTCGCATTCATGGCATATAATCTTGTGTCCCATGTCTCTTGTGCCATAGCTCTGTTCTAAGTCCCGCGTGCTATCGACTAGTATGACAGGTAGAACCATCGCTACACCCTCGCCATGTTTACAACAATATAATCTTACCGGTAAATTAACGGGAGTGAACTAATAATTAAACGTGGAGTTTCGTCGATATGCAACCCGTTGCATATCGAGCTTCATTTAATGTGTAGGGTTTGCGTGAGGTGTTTTGCCATGCCATCCCTTGCATTTTAACCTTTTCATGCATCATATTAGGGTATGCATCATGTCTTGCTTTGTGGTGGTGAATACTTGTGTTGATGTTTGTTTCCGGTTTGCCCGTCTCGATAGAGTTCCGCAAGCGTGTCGGAATGTGAGGACCCGTTCGACTATGTTGGTTTGCCGACTTCTCCGAGTTGTTCTTCTTCCAAGCGGGATCTCAGGCAAGATGATCATTCCCCAGATACCATTACTATCATTTTCATGCTAGTTATCGCTTCTATCGTTTATGTCTCGTTGCCTACCACATGTTTCCATATCAGCCTCTCAACAATGCCATGATTACCCTCAACCTGTTCGACCTAGCAAACCACTGTTTGGCTATGTTACTGCTTGCTTATCCCCGTTGATAGCGTTGCTAGTTGTAGGTGTAGATGCTTCCATGTGATAACATGGGTTCCTTGTTATATCACCATATTTAAATGCTATTTAATTTAATGCACCTATATACTTGGTAAAGGTGGAAGGCTCGGCCTTTCTAGCCTGGTGTTTTGTTCCACCTTTGCCCCCTTAGTTTTCGGCTACCGGTGTTATGTTCCATAAACGAGCGCTCCTAACACGATCAGGGTTGTTATGGGGACCCCCTTGATAAATCGTTTTAGATTAAGACTGGTCTGGCAAGGCCCAACTTTGGTACTACATTTGCCTAATCACTAATAAACTGCATAGGGAGTAATTAACCCGAGGAATTTAATCAACCCCCGGGCCAGTGCTCCTCATGAGTGTTGGTCTAAAACAGAGCACTGCGCGGGGCCACCACGAGGAAACTCGAGGTTTGGCACTTGTACGCGTCGCTTATCCGTCGTGTCCTGAGAACGAGGTACGCGACTCCTATCGGGATCGTCGACACGTCGGGTGGCCTTGCTGGATTAGTTTTACCTTTGACGAAATATCTTGTGCATCGGGATTCCGGTGATGCTTTGGATAATCTCAGAGTTGAGGTTTTCCACTAGGGGATCTGACGAGATCGCGAGCTTCGTGATTGAGGATTTCTATGCGGCTTGTGGTAATTTGTGATGGACTAGTTGGAGCACCCCTGCAGGGTTAAATCTTTCGGAAAGCCGTGCCCGCGGTTATGTGGCAACGTGGAAACTTTGTTTAACACTGGTTCTAGATAACTTGAAGTTAACTAATTAAAATATGCCAACTGTGTGCGTAACTGTGACTGTCTCTTTCGTGAGTTCCTTCTCCGATCGAGGACACGGTGGGGTTATGTCTGACGTAGGTAGGTGTTCAGGATCATTCTTTTGATCACGAGTAGTTCACGTCCGTTATGCGTAGATCTTCCCCCTCTTATTTCTGGTACTCGTAAGTTAGCCACCAAATATGTGCTTAGTCGCTGCTGCAACCTCACCACTTAACCATACCTCACCCATTAAGCTTTGCTAGTCTTGATACCTTTGGAAATGAGATTGCTGAGTCCCCTGTGGCTCACAGACTACTACAACACCAGTTGCAGGTACAGGTAAAGGTTACGTGACGCGAGCGCGTTGATTGTTCATTTGGAGTTGCTTCTTCTTCTTCTTCTTCATCGATCTAGGATGGGTTCCAGGCCGGCAGCCTGGGATAGCAAGGATGGACGTCGTTCTTCTTTTGTCGTTTGTTTTCGTCCGTAGTCGGACCCTGCTCTTACTCTTGATGAATATGTTATGTACTGATGTGACTCTGATGTAGCTTGTGGCGAGTGTAAGCCAACTCTGTATATATCTCTTCTTTTTAGTACATGTACTTGTAACGATGTCCATTCTTGCGACACGACAAGATGTGCTTCTATCCCTGACGAGGCCCTCGTGCCAAATCGAGGATAGGGTCGCATCTTGGGCGTGACAACGCTGCAGACTCTCCCGAATGGGAGACCTGGTTTGCATGGGAGCACGAGGAGCAGCGCCGGCGTGGCGTCCGCAACATGGTGGCTGGACCGCCGCCGCCCCTCATCATGCGCGAAGAAGACCAGGAGGCGAAGGCCGCGTGCCAGAACGCGCTGGCAGCTGTCCTGCATGCAAGCGAGGATGAAGCACGCTTCAAGGAGGAGGAAGCGGCCTGCCACAAGCAAATGGGGGAGGCCATGGCGCTCTCTGCTGTCGGCGATGCAGTTGTGTCGCTGCTCGCCCCCTGCCTCCCATGAAGGACGAGCCAGGGTCGTTGGTCCTCAAGCCCGAGATGTACGCGTGGGACGGGATGGTGCATGAGTGGGTCAGCGCATCACCCGTCTGGCTGGGGTGCGATGCCGGAGCAGGAGGCGGCCTACCTGGAGTACCGACGACAGCGGCGGGTGGGGGAGGAGGGCGCAGAGGCCCGGCGGATCGAGCTCATGGAGCGCGAGGCCGAAGCTAAGAAGAAGGAGCGACGTGATGCGCAGTTAGCGCCGGTGCAGCCACTAGCGAACGACGTCGCCGTCGCTTGGGAGATGGCCTTCCCGTGGGCTGCCCCGTTTTCGACGCTCGTCGACCTCATCGGCACAGACGATGAGGATGAGAAGGACGTCTAGGACAACGCGCCTTTTTATTTTATTTCTGTTTAACTTTATATAATTTTCTTAAAATTAATGGTTTTTATATTTTTAAAATATTTATTAAATTAATACTTTTAAAATTTTAAAATATTTATTATGTTTTTTTTGCGTCGCCTAAAAATGAATCATGGCCGGGTTGATCGCAAGCGTCAACCTACTTACAAAAATGGACATAAATGTCCATTGGGCCGAACCAAACAAATAAAATGCGGATAAAGCGGACGTCCGTTTGGGTCGCGTGGTTGAAGTTGCTCCAAGCGCCTGACGGGTGTTTGTGACGCGTTCATAATAACACAAAGAAATCAAGTATTAGGCTGGTCGTAATGGGAGTACCATAGCTAGTATTATGCATGTCAATTAAGCAATTTTGATGAGGTGACATAAAATTAAATGAAGAAAAAGAGGGTTGTGTATCATATCATGATACCGTATCATATTAAATGTTGTGCTACTATGTGTCATGCATGACAATAAATGACCTATCATATGATACTAACATATGATACTATGCATTACGGATGTAGTATCATACACTAGTATCATATGCATGATACTAGTACGTGATACTTCCATTACAACCAGCCTTAGGGGTGCCTCGCCACATAATCAGGGTGTATGTTAACTAATTCCATATATACGCGCGTGTGTAATTGGCATGCAGATAATGCGGCTAAATTAGAGGCGTCTCGCCCCTAGAGTTTTGTTTCTCTGCCTCCCATTTCCTGCCGCGCGCTCTTCCCTGACTTCCCTCCATGCCCTCCGTTACATTCCCCCAATGCCACCATCGCACCTCGCCGCCGCCGCGGCGCATTCTCCCGCCTCGTCGCGAGGTCGGCGTCCCCGCTACCACGGCGCGATGATATCCGCCTCCTGCTGTCGTGCCGCGGCAATCGCCACCCTCCTCGCCGCCGCCGCCGCCACCGCGTTCCTCACATTCTCGCTGCCATCGTCCCCCAGCGTGTCCACCACCAAGTACACGGAAGAATTGTCCATCGCGAGCTCGACACCGCCGCCACATCCAACATTAGCTACGGTGTCACCTCCCCCGGCGCCTGCAAAACCAGCTACGTCCACGGCGAGGCCCCGAAAACGAGAGGTACCTACGGCACTACTAAGCGTCTGCATGCAGGTTGGTGATCGAAAGTAGTAACGGTGTTGTCTGTTTTCTTTCTGTGTTGTGGTGAATATGATCAGCCGTCGTATTGGAGGATGGCGCCCGAGGAGGCGCTGAGGAACGCCAAGAAGGAGATAATGGCCGCCGAGCCTGTCGTCGCCGACCCCGACCTGTACGCGCCTCTCTTCAAGAACGTCTCCCAGTTCAAGAGGTACTATAGCAGAGACATGCTCAACATTAATCCCTACGTTTTCTTGGCAATTCAGTGAGTGACTAAACGCATCATCAATTTAATTGTAGCAAAAATGTGATCATCATCCAGGAGCTACCAACTGATGGAACGGATACTCAAAGTTTACATTTACCAGGACGGTCGGCGGCCCATCTTCCACACCCCTCCCCTCAGCGGCATCTACGCGTCCGAGGGCTGGTTCATGAAGCTCCTCAAGGAGAGCCGGCGGTTCGTCGTCGCCGACGCCGCCAAGGCGCACCTCTTCTACCTGCCCTACAGCTCGCAGCACCTCAGGCTCTCGCTCTACGTGCCGGACTCGCATAACCTGCGCCCACTGGCCGTCTACCTCAGAGATTTCGTCAAGGGCCTCGCCGCCAAGTACCCCTTCTGGAACCGCACCAGAGGTGCTGATCATTTCCTCGTAGCCTGCCACGATTGGGTAATCAAATCATCTGGATGTCATGACTGTAAGATTTTCGTATGGACCTGATGCACACAGCACGATTTTACTGAATAATTCTGAATTTTCTTGCAGGGACCTTACACGACCACGGCGCACCGCGACCTCTCCAAGAACAGCATCAAGGCGCTGTGCAATGCCGATAGCTCGGAGGGGATCTTCACGCCCGGGAAGGACGTGTCTCTCCCGGAGACGACCATCAGGACGCCCAAGCGGCCCCTCCGGTACGTCGGCGGGCTTCCCGTCTCCCGGCGGCGCATCCTCGCCTTCTTCGCCGGCAACGTGCACGGCAGGGTCAGGCCAGTCCTCCTCCAGCACTGGGGCAAGGGGCAGGACGACGACATGAGGGTGTACGCGCTCCTGCCCGGCAGGGTGTCCAGGACGATGAACTACATCCAGCACATGAAGAACAGCAAGTTCTGCCTGTGCCCCATGGGGTACGAGGTGAACAGCCCCAGGATCGTGGAGGCCCTGTACTACGAGTGCGTGCCGGTGATCATCGCCGACAACTTCGTGCTCCCCTTCAGCGACGTGCTCGACTGGAGCGCCTTCTCGGTGGTGGTCGCGGAGAAGGACATACCGGAGCTCAAGAGGATACTCCAGGGGATCTCGCTCCGGAGGTACGTGGCCATGCACGACTGCGTCAAGCGGCTGCAAAGGCACTTCTTGTGGCACGACAGGCCCCTCCGGTATGATCTATTCCACATGATACTGCACTCCATTTGGCTCAGCAGAGTGAACCATGTTGAACTTCAGGACTGAAAAAAATATCATATACATGTATTTGTATGACACTGAAGTTCTACATGTAAGAATGTTCGGGAAGGACAATGGTGCATGCAAGTTGTTTAGTACAACCTCCGTCTTGAATTAACTGTCGCTGAGATGAGTGAACGTGTATAGACTCACTTATTTCAGCGATAGATAATATGGGACGGACGGAGTACTACACAGCCTCTGTCTCGACATGAATTCAGTGTACAGTGACAACTCACAAGTAGTCGATTAGTACAAGTGGAGCGGTACAATGACTATTCTACTTGCCTTTGAAAAGCTTAATCAGAGCACTATATGAGCGCTTTACCTCTTCTTTACAAGGGATTTCTGACGAGTCAGAGGTCAGGACCGAGAACAACGTGCGATATCAAATCAGTCGTGTAACTTTTGGCAATATAAACTGCAAAATTTACATGAATAACGCCGGTAGTAGCTCCACATCCCCAAAGGCAAAGGTTTAACTTAGACCATGCTGAAGAGATTGGCCGTGGAGATGATCGAGCTTGCGGCGAGCGCTATGAAGGCAAGGAAGGACAGCCACACCGAGCTGGTGATCTTCCGGTTGAAGGCATCCTGGCTGAACCTCGACACCCACAGATCATTGCGTGACGCGGCAGCCGACGACGCGGACATGAGGAGATAGGCCAATACCTGCAGCAGAGCCAGGAAGACGACGATGAGGCAAGAAATCGCAGAGCAACTCGATTGTTGGGCGTGAACGTTTTGCTTGCCTGATCAAGGAACAGGCTGAAGTAGTAGCTTGACATGCTCCTGTAAATAAACCTCGCCGCGACCAGACGGCGGATCTCACCGAGCGATTGCGCGATTGAGTAGGCGCAGACGATCACATTCACCGCCAGGGCGTACCTGACATGGCATGCAATTGGGAAGAACAGAGGTTATTTTTCCTCCCAAGAAGATGAAAGAAGCCAACAACTCTGCTTGCAAAAGCCAGGATAATGGATTCAGGTTCAGGGACTGCTGTGGTGCTGGAGTGGAGCAATTGCCCACCCGTTTCGCTTACTTGGGTGTTGCTCTGAACCTATACCAGGGATGACCATGCGTTCTAGTTTTAGAATGCCAAGAGTGGCACGCAACTACTTGGCTGAAAATACCATTGTTCTGTGCGCGGCTCTGTTTTTTTTTTTCATCAACAAATAAAATTCAAGGTGAACTAATTAACCTTAAATTAAACGAGCAGAATAATTACTCCAAGGTAACTGCTTGATTAAAAGAAAGATCAAAGAACTCATTCCAACCGTCAAAACCCGGCGGACATATCGGAACTAAATGCAGGGTGGAAGAATCATGAATTGTAAGCAGGTGATCACTAACCTGTACTGATCGTAGCGATCGAAGTGATCGCCGTCCCAGCCGGACGTCCGGGCGCTGGCCATCACCGCGAAGGACGCCAGGCTGAACACCGCCGTGGCCAGCCGCAGGGCAACCGACAGCGCCCTCCTCTCCCCGACCGCGGCCACCGCCGCCACGTCGCGAGGCACCGTGTTGGGCGCGCCTCCGTTCTCCGCTGCGGCCGGCGTAGGGCCGCGATGGCGGTCGATTCGGGCCTTGCCGAGCTGCAGCGGCGACGTGACGGCTTCCTCGACAGGGTCGAACTGCACCGCGATCGCTGTGGCCGGCGGTTTCCATGCCTCCGGGCGCTTCGGCGTGCTCTGGGCGCTCTTCTTGTTGGTTGCGGTGGCGGGGGACGGGGTTAGAGGCGACGGCGGCGTCAGCGACGGAGAGGGCGATGGAGAGGGGGACTTGGCGACGGACCCTTGCGACGGCGTCCGGACGAGGCCGGGCGCAAGGCGGAGCTGCGGGCGGCGACCCGGCACCGGCGCATGCCCGGCGGCGGGACCGTCTTCGCCGTTGCCGGTGGGAGAGTGGGGCGGCAGCAAGCGGTTCTGCGAGGGGAGGCGCACGGGCGAGAGGGTCGGACTCTTGCTAGCCGCTCTCCCGTTGCCGTTGGTTTCTTGCGGCCACGGTGGCGTTTCTTCGCGCGCCTCGTCCAGCGAGGGCGTCGGCGTGTGGTAGTCCTCGCCGGGCGTCGAAGGCGACGAATCCGGCCGAGGCGGCGTGTCGGGCAGCGGAACGGGCGGCGGAGGCCTCAGTGGCGGCGGGGCACGGGGAGTCTCGGCCATGTGCGACCGGTTCGCGCGGGCAGTGGCAAAAGGAGGCGGGTCGATGGAAGGATGGGCTCCCGTGTTTAAGTATCGTTACGTGTTGCCCTCTCGATCGGTTTAGTATATTTGCTTTGCTTCCTTCCCTCCGCCTTCTCCCACTTCTTTCCTTTTGTGTTTCTGTTTTCTTTTTCCGACATGTCCGTTGCCTTTTGCTGTTTTGCAGCACCGGTTCCCCCTCTTTTCTCCGGAAATTTCGTTTGATTCATCAGTATCTAAATATCCTCAGGTGGCATTGAATTGTTTTTCAACGAGTACCGCTTGTTTTCATCGCACCCTCTCGCCGCCGCCGCCTAAACCTCCCCCAACGCTCACCTGCGCCCCCGTCGTTGTTGGTGGTCGGCGTCGGGCAAAGCCAGTGCATGCAATGGCGTCAGCGGAGGTCCTCTTCCCCTTTCTCAGATCCGCGGTCGACGTGGGAGCCCATATCCACGAGGTGCGCCCCTCCCGACGGCGCAATCATTTCTGGCGACGGGGGTGCACGGGCGCCTGATATGTCTCAAACGTATCTATTTTTTAAAACTTTTTTGTCCTTATTTTAAACTCTAATTTATATGATTTCAATGAAACTTACCCGGACCGACGATGTTTTCAGTAGAATTGTCTTAGTGTTATTTTTGTACAAAAATAAAAGTTTTAGGATTGACCTAAAAATTTACAGAGAATATTTTTAGAATTAATAAAAAATATTGGAGAAAGAATCAACCGGAGAGGGGCCACCACATGGCCACAAGCCTGCAGCCCCCCCTAGGGCGCGTCCCTGGCTTGTGGGGCCACTATGGCTCCTCCGACCTCGTCTCCACTTCTATATATTCTTATTCGGGGGGGGGATCAGAAAAAAGAGTTCATCGCGTTTTACGATACAGAGCCGCCGCCACCTCGTGTTCTTCCTCGGAAGGGCAGATCTGGAGTGTGATTTAGGCTCCGAAGAGGGGAAATCGACGTTGTCGTCATCACCAACCATCCTTCATCACCAATTTCATGATGCCCTCTGCCGTTCGTGACTAATTCCATCGTAGGCTTGCTGGACGGCGATGGATTCGATGAGATCTATCATGTAATCGAGTTAGTTTTGTTAGGGTTTGATCCCTACTATCCACTATGTTCTGAGATTGATGCTGCTATGACTTTGCTATGCTTAATGCTTGTCACTAGGGCCCGAGTGACATGATTTCAGATATGAACCTATTATGTTTTCATGAATATATATGTGTTCTTGATCCTATCTTGCAAGTTGTAGACACCTATTACGAGTTATGATCCGCAACCCCAGGGTGACACTAACTGGGATTCTTTTCGGTGATTACCGTAGTTTGAGGAGTTCATATATTCACTAAGTGCTAATGCTTTGGTCCGGTTCTCTATTAAAATGAGGCTTAATATCCCTTAGTTTCCATTAGGACCCCGCTGACATGGGAGGGTAGGACAAAAGATGACATGCAAGTTCTTTTTCATAAACACGTATGACTATATATGGAATACATGCCTACATTACATTGATGAATTAGAGCTGGTTCTGTATCACCCTATGTTATGACTATTGCATGATGAATGTCATCCGACATAATTATCCATCACTGGTCCATTGCATACGAGCTTTGCACATATTGATCTTTGCTAAGCTACTTTTCCGTTGCTATTGTTACAATCACTACAAAATTGCTGCTGTCACGTTTGCCACCGTTACCGTTACTTCCATACTACTTTGTTACTAAATATTTTGTTGCAGATATTAAATCTTTCAGGTGTGGTTGAATTTACAACTCAGCTGCTAATACTCGGGAATACTCTTTGGCTCCCCTTGAGTCGAATCAATAAATTTGGGTTGAATACTCTACCCTCAAAAACTGTTGTGATCCCCTATACATGTGGGTTATCAAGACCTTTTTCTGGCGCCATTGTCGGAGAGCATATATTTATTCTCTGAGTCATTTAGAATTTATATCTGTTGATCACTATGAAGAATCTGAAAGACGCTAAAACCAAGATATACCCCTCAACTACGAGGACAGGTAAGGAACAACCATCTAGCTCTGCACTTGATTCACCTTCTTTTATGAGTAAATTTGCGACACCACCACCTGCTACTGAATCTAATATGTCGCAAGTAATTGATGATGCTACTTCTGCTATGCATGATGCTTATGATGATACTTTGCTTGATACTATTGTGCCACTTGGTGAATTTCTTGATGAACAAATTGCTAGAGTGAATGATGAAACTGATGATATTGCTGAATCTGATGAAATTATTGAAACTGAACACTATGATGCACCTGCTAGACCTAGCTCTCGTAGATATGAATTGCCTAATATACCTAAGGGTTATCTTATGGAAGGAGAAGTAGCTAGGGACTTTCTTGCTTGTAAGGATAGAGATGATCTTAAGAAATTGCTATGCAAGTGGAAGGAAAAATATGTAAATGCTAGAATGCAATATGATCCCAAGTTTGCTACTTCACCTATCTCTGTTACTGATAAGGATTATGAATTCTCCATCGACCCTAAGTTAATTACTTTGGTAGAATCTGATCATTTTCATGGTTATGAATCTGAAACTATTGTGGCACACCTTACTAAATTGAATGATATAGCCACCCTATTTACTCATGAGGAAAAAATCGTTATTACTTTATTCTTAAGTTGTTTCCATTCTCACTAAAGGGTGATAATAAGATATGGTTTAATTCTCTTGCTCCTGGTTGTGTGCGTAGTCCCCAGGATATGATATTTTACTTCTCTAAAAAGTATTTTCCTGCCCATAAGAAACAAGGTGCCTTGTAGGAAATATTTAATTTTGTGCAGATTGAAGAAGAGAGTCTCCCACAAGCTTGGGGGAGGCTTCTCCAGTTACTTAATGCTTTGCCTGATCACCCTCTCAAGAAAAATGAAATACTTGATATCTTCTATAATGGACTAACCGATGCTTCTAGGGATCACCTAGATAGTTGTGCTGGTTGTGTTTTCACGGAACGAACTGTCGAACGAGCTGAACTACTATTGAATAATATATTGAGCAATGATAATGATTGGACTATTCCCGAGCCACCTCCAAAACCAACTCCGAAGAAAAGGGGTATCCTATTCCTGAGTCCTGAAGATATGCAAGAGGCAAAGAAATCTATGAAAGAAAAAGGTATTAAAGCTGAAGATGTTAAGAATCTACCACCTATTGAATAAATACATGGTCTTGATAACCCGACACAGGTAGGTAAATTCTCTCCGTGGATTTGATGTAGGCGATATTCCTTAGAATAAGTCTGCTAGCCAATGCTTGGATAAATTTGATAACTTTATTGTTAAGCAACAAAATTTCAATACTTATGTTAGTAGACAATTGAAACATAATGCTTACATGCTTAATCGCTTGGGTGATTATATGAGTAGAACTGTTAATGATCTTAGGCTTATTAGTAAACATGCTTCCATGGTAACTACCCAAGTAGAACAAGTACTTAAGGCACAGAATGATTTGCTCAATGAGATGATTAGTAAGAACAATGATCATTTTGTTAGAATTGTGACTAGAGGTGGTAGAATGACCGAGGAACCTTTGTATCCTGAGGGACATCCTAAGAGAATTGAGCAAGATTCTCAAAGAGTTAATATTGATGCACTTGGTCCTTCTAATAAAAGGAAAAAAAGAATGACGATGGGACTTTGCATGCTGCTAGTGAACCTGTTGTAGAGTCATATGAAAACCCAAATGATATCTCTATTTCTGATGCCGAGACACAATCTGGTAATGAACACGAACCTAGGGGTAATATTAATGATGATGTTCATGTCGATGCTCAACCTAGTAATGACAATGATGTGGAGATTGAACCTACTGTTGATCTTGATAACCCACAACCTAGGAATAAGAGATATGATAAAAGAGATTTTGTTGCTAGGAAGCATAGTAGAGAAAGAGAACCATGGGTTCAGAAACCCATGCCCTTTCCTCCTAAATCATCCAAGAAGAGGGATGATGAGGATTTTGAGAGCTTTGTTGAAATGCTGAGACCTGTCTTTTTACGTACGCGCTTAACTGATATTCTGAAAATGTATCCTTATGCTAAGTATATGAAATATATTGTTACAAATAAAAGAAAGATACCGGAAGCTGAGATTTCCACCATGCTTGCTAATTATACTTTGAAGGGTGGAATATCAAAGAAACTAGGATATCCCGGAGTACCTACTATACCTAGCTCTATTAAAGGAAAATATGTTAAAACTGCTTTATGTGACCTCGGAGCTGGTGTCAGTGTTATGGCGTTCTCTTTATATCATAGACTTAATTTGAATAAGTTGACACCTACTGAAATCTCTATACAAATGGCTGATCAATCAACTGTTTTACCCATCGGTATTTGTGAGGATGTGCATGTTGTGGTTGCAAACGTTACTATCCTAACAAACTTTGTTATTCTTGATATTCCCGAGGACAATAGTTTGTCGATCATCCTTGGTAGACCCTTTCTGAATACTGCAGGGGCTGTTATTGACTGCAACAAAGGCAATGTCACTTTTCATGTTAATGGTAATGAGCATCCGGTACACTTCCCAAAGAAACGACCTCAAGTTCATAGTATCAACTCCATTGAAAAAATTCCCACGTTTACTATTGGAGACTTTGAATTCACTCTCCCTACTGTCAAAAAGAAATATGATGTACTTATTGTTGGGGACATGCATATCCCCATTGAGGTAATCTAGTGTTATTCGAAAGTTCTCTGGTTCCATGTCATTCGAAAAAAGTATGTCAATAAGACTTGATCAACCTTATTGATGGATTCTTTTTTACAGGCATGAGATGGATGAATTTAGAAAGCAGAACCTTCTATACCCAACTTTTAATTTTTATTCCTCAATTTCAATTTAGTAAAAATGCTATTGTTTCTTTGTTTTCCGTTTTATCCATGCAATGGAAAAATGACCTGAAAATAAAAATTCTCACAACACCCTGGAAATTTAGTATGATTTTTTTTGGAATATTTAAGAATTTTTGGCACTAAGAACACATCATAGGGCTGCACCAGTGGGCCAGAAGCCTGCACAGCGCGACCACCCCCTTGGGCGTGCCCCTGGCTTGTGGGACGTGGGGCCCCTTCACTTATTCCAGCACCCATCCACTTCGTCTTCCTCCGGAAAAAATCCCACCATTTCTCAAACCCGTGTTCTAGCTCATCTTGCTACCATTTTTGATCTCCTTGCTCAAAGCTCCATTAGCAAAACTGTTTTAGGGGATTGTTCATCGGTATGTGACTCCTCCTATGGTCCAATTAGTTCTTGTTCTGGTGCTTTATATATTGCAAATTTTTGCTGTTTGTGGTGACCTTGTTCTTGAGCTTGCATGTCAAATTTGTAGGGTCCCAAGTAGTTTTGATGCATGATATAGCTGTTGGAATTATGCCCTAGAGGCAATAATAAATGTATAGTTATTATTATAATTCCTGTATCAAGATAATAGTTTATTATCCATGCTATAATTGTATTGAATGAAGACTCATTTACATGTGTGGATACATAGACAAAACACCGTCCCTAGCATGCCTCTAGTAGGCTAGCCAGTTGATCGATGATAGTCAGTGTCTTCTGATTATGAACAAGGTGTTGTTGCTTGATAACTGGATCACGTCATTGGGAGAATCACGTGATGGACTAGACCCAAACTAATAGACGTAGCATGTTGATCGTGTCATTTTGTTGCTACTGTTTTCTGCGTGTCAAGTATTTATTCCTATGACCATGAGATCATATAACTCACTGACACCGGAGGAATGCTTTGTGTGTATCAAACGTCGCAACGTAACTGGGTGACTATAAAAATGCTCTACAGGTATCTCTGAAGGTGTTAGTTGATTTAGTATGGATCAAGACTGGGATTTGTCACTCCGTGTGACGGAGAGGTATCTCGGGGCCCACTCGGTAATACAACATCACACACAAGCCTTGCAAGCAATGTAACTTAGTGTAAGTTGCGGGATCTTGTATTATGGAACGAGTAAAGAGACTTGCCGGTAAACGAGATTGAAATAGGTATACGGATACTGACGATCGAATCTCGGGCAAGTAACATACCAAAGGAGAAAGGGAATGACATACGGGATTATACGAATCCTTGGCACTGAGATTCAAACGATAAGATCTTCGTAGAATATGTAGGATCCAATATGGGCATCCAGGTCCCGCTATTGGATATTGGCCGAGGAGTCTCTCGGGTCATGTCTACATAGTTCTCGAACCCGCAGGGTCTGCACACTTAAGGTTCGACATTGTTTTATGCGTATTTGAGTTATATGGTTGGTTACCGAATGTTGTTCGGAGTCCCGGATGAGATCACGGACGTCACGAGGGTTTCCGGAATGGTCCGGAAACGAAGATTGATATATAGGATGACCTCATTTGATTATCGGAAGGTTTTCGGAGTTACCGGGAATGTACCGGGAATGACGAATGGGTTCCGGGAGTTCACCGGGGGGGGGGGGGGGGCAACCCACCCCGGGGAAGCCCATAGGCTTTGGGGAGACACACCAGCCCTTAGTGGGCTGGTGGGACAGCCCCAAAGGGGCCTATGCGCCAAGAGAAATAAAATCAAAGGAAAAGAAAAAAAAAAGAGGGAAGAAGTGGGAAGGGAGGGGGACTCCTCCCACCAAACCAAGTCCAACTCGGTTTGGGGAGGGAGTCCTCCCCCCCCTTGGCTCGGCCGACCCCTTGGGAGTCCCTTGGACCCCAAGGCAAGGCCCCCCTCCCTCCTCCTATATATATGGGGCTTTTAGGGCAGATTTGAGACGACTTTCTCACGGCTGCCCGACCACATACCTCCATAGTTTTTCCTCTAGATCGCGTTTCTGCGGAGCTCGGGCGGAGCCCTGCTGAGACGAGATCATCACCAACCTCCGGAGCGCCGTCACGCTGCCGGAGAACTCTTCTACCTCTCCGTCTCTCTTGCTGGATCAAGAAGGCCGAGATCATCGTCGAGCTGTACGTGTGCTGAACGCGGAGGTGCCATCCGTTCGGTACTAGATCATGGGACTGATCGCAGGATTGTTCGTGGGGCGGATCCAGGGACGTGAGGACATTCCACTACATCAACCGCGTTCTCTAACGCTTCTGCTGTACGATCTACAAGGGTACGTAGATCACTCATCGCCTCTCGTAGATAGACATCACCATGATAGGTCTTCGTGCGCGTAGGAAAATTTTTGTTTCCCATGCGACGTTCCCCAACAGTGGCATCATGAGCTAGGTTCATGCGTATATGTCTTATCGAGTAGAACACAAAAGGTTTTGTGGGCGGTGATGTGCGTTTTGCTGCCCTCCTTAGTCTTTTCTTGATTCCGTGGTATTGTTGGATTGAAGCGGCTTGGACCGACATTACTCGTACGCTTACGAGAGACTGGTTTCATCGTTACGAGTAACCCCCTTTGCTCAAAGATGACTGGCAAGTGCCGGTTTCTCCAACTTTAGTTGAATCGGATTTGACCGAGGAGGTCCTTGGATGAGGTTAAATAGCAACTCATATATCTCCGTTGTGGTGTTTGCGTAAGTAAGATGCGATCCTACTAGATACCCTTGGTCACCACGTAAAACATGCAACAACAAAATTAGAGGACGTCTAACTTGTTTTTGCAGGGTATGATTGTGATGTGATATGGCCAACGATGTGATGTGATATATTGGATGTATGAGATGATCATGTTGTAATAGAAATATCGACTTGCACGTCGATGGTACGGCAACAGGCAGGAGCCATAGGGTTGTCTTTATACTAACATATGTGCTTGCAGATGCGCTTACTATTTTGCTAGGATGTAGCTTTAGTAGTGATAGCATAAGTAGCACGACAACCACGATGGCAACACGTTGATGGATGATCATGGTGTGGCGCCGGTGACAAGAAGATCGTGTCGGTGCTTTGGTGATGGAGATCAAGAAGCACGTGATGATGGCCATATCATGTCACTTATGAATTGCATGTGATGTTAATCCTTTTTGCACCTTATTTTGCTTAGAACGACGGTAGCATTATGAGGTGATCTCTCACTAAAATTTCAAGACGAAATTGTGTTCTCCCCGACTGTGCACCGTTGCTACAGTTCGTCGTTTCGAGACACCACGTGATGATCGGGTGTGATAGACTCAACGTTCACATACAACGGGTGCAAAACAGTTGCGCACGTAGAACACTCGGGTTAAGCTTGACGAGCCTAGCATGTGCATACATGGCCTCGGAACACATGAGACCGAAAGGTCGATCATGAATCATATAGTTGATATGATTAGCATAGGGATGCTTACCACTGAAACTATACTCAACTCATGTGATGATCGGACTTGGGATAGTGTAAGTGGATCATGAAACCACTCAAATGACTAGAGAGATGTACTTTTTGAGTGGGAGTTTAGCATATAATTTGATTAAGTTGAACTCTAATTATCTTGAACATAGTCTAAGTCCACTTTGAATATATTTGTGTTGTAGATCATGGCTCACGCAAGTGTCATCCTGAATTTTAATACGTTTCTAGAGAAAGCTAAGTTGAAAGATGATGGAAGCAACTTTGTAGACTGGGCTCGTAATCTTAGCTAATCTTACAAGCTGGAAAGAAGGATTATGTCCTTAATGCTGCGCTAGGAGATGAACCACCCACTACGGCTGATCAGGATGTTAAGAACGCTTGGTTAGCACGTAAGGAGGACTACTCAATAGTTCAATGTGCAGTCTTGTATGGCTTGGAACCGGGACTTCAACGTCACTTTGAGCGTCATGGAGCATTTGAGATGTTCCAGGAGTTGAAGTTTATCTTTCAGAAGAACGCCCGGATCGAGAGGTATGAGACCTCCGATAAATTCTATGCTTGCAAGATGGAGGAAAACTCGTCTTTCAGTGAACATGTGCTCAAAATGTCTGGGTACTCAAACCGTCTAGCTGAACTGGGGATTGAACTCCCGCAAGAAGCTATCACTGACAGAATCCTTCAATCACTGCCGCCAAGCTATAAAGGCTTTGTGTTGAACTACAACATGCAAGGGATGAACAAGTCTCCCGGCGAGTTGTTTGCGATGCTGAAAGTCGCAGAGTCTGAACTCCGTAAAGAGCATCAAGTGTTGATGGTGAGCAAGACCACTAGTTTCAAGAGAAACGGCAAAGGCAAGAAGGGCAATTCCAAGAAGAGCGGCAAGCCTGTTGCCAATCCGCCGAAGAAACCCAAAGCTGGACCTAAGCCTGAAACAGAGTGCTTCTATTGCAAGGGTATGGGTCACTGGAAGCGCAATTGCCCCAAGTATCTGGCAGATAAGAAGGCGGGCAAAGAAAAATCAGGTATATTTGATATACATGTTATTGATGTGTACTTAACCGGCTCTCGTAGTAGTGCCTGGGTATTTGATACCGGTTCTGTTGCTCACATTTGCAACTCGAAGCAGGAACTACGGAATAGACGAAGGCTGGCGAAAGACAAAGTGACGATGCGCGTAGGAAACGGTTCCAAGGTTGATGCAATCGCCGTCGGCACAGTGTCACTTCAACTACCATCGGGATTAGTGATGAACTTAAATCATTGTTATTTAGTGCCTGCGTTGAGCAAGAACATTATATCTGGATCTTGTTTATTGCGAGACGGTTACTCTTTTAAGTCTGAGAATAATGGTTGTTCTATTTCTATGAGTAACATCTTTATGGTCATGCACCGAATGTGAGAGGATTGTTCATATTGAATCTCGATAGCGATACGCATATACATAACATTGAGACCAAAAGAGTTAGAGTAAACAATGATAGCGCCATATTTTTGTGGCACTGCCGCTTGGGTCATATTGGTGTAAAGAGCATGAAGAAACTCCATGCTGATGGACTTTTGGAGTCACTTGACTTTGATTCACTTGACACGTGCGAACCATGCCTCATGGGCAAGATGACTAAGACTCCGTTCTCCGGAACGATGGAGCGTGCAAGTGACTTGTTGGAAATCATACATACCGATGTGTGTGGTCCAATGAGCGTGGAGGCACGCGGCGGATATCGTTATTTTCTCACCTTCACTGACGATTTAAGTAGATATGGTTATGTCTACTTGATGAAGCACAAGTCTGAAACATTTGAAAAGTTCAAGCAATTTCAGAGTGAAGTGGAAAATCATCGTAACAAGAAGATCAAGTTCCTACGGTCTGATCGTGGGGGTGAATATCTGAGTTTCGAGTTTGGTACTCACTTAAGACAATGTGGAATTGTTTCGCAGTTAACACCGCCTGGAACACCACAGCGTAATGGTGTGTCCGAACATCGTAATCGTACTTTGTTAGAGATGGTGCGATCTATGATGTCTCTTACTGATTTGCCGTTATCATTTTGGGGTTATGCATTGGAAACAGCTGCATTCACTTTAAATAGGGCACCATCGAAATCCGTTGAGACGACACCATACGAACTGTGGTATGGCAAAAGGCCAAAGTTGTCGTTTCTTAAAGTTTGGGGATGTGATGCTTATGTCAAAAAGCTTCAGCCTGAAAAGCTGGAACCCAAAGCGGAAAAGTGCGTCTTCATAGGTTACCCAAAAGAGACAGTTGGGTACACCTTCTATCTCAAATTCGAGGGCAAAGTGTTTGTTGCTAAGAACGGAACTTTTCTCGAGAAGGAGTTTCTCTCGAGAGAATTGAGTGGGAGGCAGATAGAACTTGACGAGGTTGTCGAACCTCTCATCCCTCTGGATGGTGGCGCAGGGCAAGGGGAGACCTCTGTCGTTGCGACGCCGGTTGAGGAGGAAGTTAATGATGATGATCATGAAACTCCAGTTCAAGTTTCTGTTGAACCACGCAGGTCGACGAGATCACGCACTGCTCCAGAGTGGTACGGTAATCCCGTCTTATCAATCATGTTGTTAGACAACAATGAACCTGCAAATTATGAAGAAGCAATGGTGGGCCCAGATTCCAACAAATGGCTAGAAGCCATGAAATCCGAGATAGGATCCATGTATGAGAACAAAGTGTGGACTTTGGAGATACTACCTGAGGGCCGCAAGGCTATTCAGAACAAATGGATCTTTAAGAAGAAGACGGACGCTGACGGTAATGTGACCGTTTATAAAGCTCGACTTGTGGCAAAGGGTTTTTCACAAGTTCCAGGAGTTGACTACGATGAGACTTTCTCACCCGTAGCGATGCTTAAGTCCGTCAGAATCATGTTAGCAATAGCTGCATTTTTCGATTATGAAATCTGGCAGATGGATGTCAAAACGGCGTTCCTTAACGGTTTCCTTAAGGAAGAGTTGTATATGATGCAACCCGAAGGTTTTGTCGGTCCTAAAAATGCTGACAAGGTGTGCAAGCTCCAGCGATCCATTTATGGACTGCTGCAAGCATCTCGGAGTTGGAACAAACGCTTTGATGAGGTGATCAAAGCATTTGGGTTTATACAAGTGGTTGGAGAATCTTGTATTTACAAGAAAGTGAGTGGGAGCTCTGTGGCGTTTCTAATATTATATGTGGATGACATATTACTGATTGGAAACAACGTAGAGCTTTTGGAGAGCATAAAAGGTTACTTGAATAAAAGTTTCTCTATGAAGGACCTACGAGAAGCTGCTTACATACTAGGCATTAAGATCTATAGGGATAGATCAAAACGCCTGATAGGACTTTCACAAAGCACATACCTTGATAAAGTTTTGAAGAGGTTCAAAATGGAACAGTCCAAGAAAGGGTTCTTGCCAGTTTTACAAGGTACGAGATTGAGTAAGACTCAGTGCCCAGCAACTGATGAAGATAGAGAGCATATGCGCTCCGTCCCCTATGCTTCAGCCATAGGTTCTATCATGTATGCGATGCTGTGCACTAGACCGGATGTTAGCCTGGCCATTAGTATGGCAGGTAGGTTCCAGAGTAATCCAGGAGTGGATCACTGGACGGCGGTCAAGAATATCCTAAAATACCTGAAAAGGACTAAGGAGATGTTTTCTCGTGTATGGAGGTGACGAAGAGCTCGCCGTAAAAGGTTACGTCGATGCAAGCTTTGACACAGAACCGGACGACTCTAAGTCGCAAACCGGATACGTATTTATTCTTAATGGGGGTGCAGTAAGCTGGTGCAGTTCCAAGCAAAGCGTCGTAGCAGATTCTACATGTGAAGCAGAGTACATGGCTGCCTCGGAGGCGGCTAAGGAGGGTGTCTGGATGAAGCAGTTCATGACGGATCTTGGAGTAGTGCCAAGTGCACTGGATCCAATAACCTTGTTCTGTGACAACACTGGTGCCATTGCCTTAGCAAAGGAACCAAGGTTTCACAAGAAGACCAGACACATCAAACGACGCTTCAACCTCATCCGCGACTACGTCGAGGGGGAGGACGTAAATATATGCAAAGTGCACACGGATCTGAATGTAGCAGACCCGCTGACTAAACCTCTTCCACGGCCAAAACATGATCGACACCAGAACTGTATGGGTGTTAGATTTATTACAATGTAATTCACATGGTGATGTGAGGGCTAGATTATTGACTCTAGTGCAAGTGGGAGACTGTTGGAATTATGCCCTAGAGGCAATAATAAATGTATAGTTATTATTATAATTCCTGTATCAAGATAATAGTTTATTATCCATGCTATAATTGTATTGAATGAAGACTCATTTACATGTGTGGATACATAGACAAAACACCGTCCCTAGCATGCCTCTAGTAGGCTAGCCAGTTGATCGATGATAGTCAGTGTCTTCTGATTATGAACAAGGTGTTGTTGCTTGATAACTGGATCACGTCATTGGGAGAATCACGTGATGGACTAGACCCAAACTAATAGACGTAGCATGTTGATCGTGTCATTTTGTTGCTACTGTTTTCTGCGTGTCAAGTATTTATTCCTATGACCATGAGATCATATAACTCACTGACACCGGAGGAATGCTTTGTGTGTATCAAACGTCGCAACGTAACTGGGTGACTATAAAGATGCTCTACAGGTATCTCCGAAGGTGTTAGTTGATTTAGTATGGATCAAGACTGGGATTTGTCACTCCGTGTGACGGAGAGGTATCTCGGGGCCCACTCGGTAATACAACATCACACACAAGCCTTGCAAGCAATGTAACTTAGTGTAAGTTGCGGGATCTTGTATTACGGAAAGAGTAAAGAGACTTGCCGGTAAACGAGATTGAAATAGGTATACGGATACTGACGATCGAATCTCGGGCAAGTAACATACCAAAGGACAAAGGGAATGACATACGGGATTATACGAATCCTTGGCACTGAGGTTCAAACGATAAGATCTTCGTAGAATATGTAGGATCCAATATGGGCATCCAGGTCCCGCTATTGGATATTGGCCGAGGAGTCTCTCGGGTCATGTCTACATAGTTCTCGAACCCGCAGGGTCTGCACACTTAAGGTTCGACATTGTTTTATGCGTATTTGAGTTATATGGTTGGTTACCGAATGTTGTTCGGAGTCCCGGATGAGATCACGGACGTCACGAGGGTTTCCGGAATGGTCCGGAAACGAAGATTGATATATAGGATGACCTCATTTGATTACCGGAAGGTTTTCGGAGTTACCGGGAATGTACCGGGAATGACGAATGGGTTCCGGGAGTTCAACGGGGGGGGGGGGGGGGGGCAACCCACCCCGGGGAAGCCCATAGGATTTGAGGAGACACACCAGCCCTTAGTGGGCTGGTGGGACAGCCCCAAAGGGGCCTATGCGCCAAGAGAAAGAAAATCAAAGGAAAAGAAAAAAAAAGAGGGAAGAAGTGGGAAGGGAGGGGGACTCCTCCCACCAAACCAAGTCCAACTCGGTTTGGGGAGGGAGTCCTCCCCCCTGGCTCGTCCGACCCCTTGGGAGTCCCTTGGACCCCAAGGCAAGGTCCCCCTCCCTCCTCCTATATATATGGGGCTTTTAGGGCAGATTTGAGACGACTTTCTCACGGCTGCCCAACCACATACCTCCATAGTTTTTCCTCTAGATCGCGTTTCTGCGGAGCTCGGGCGGAGCCCTGCTGAGACGAGATCATCACCAACCTCCGGAGCGCCGACACGCTGCCGGAGAACTATTCTACCTCTCCGTCTCTCTTGCTGGATCAAGAAGGCCGAGATCATCGTCGAGCTGTACGTGTGCTGAACGCGGAGGTGCCGTCCGTTCGGTACTAGATCGTGGGACTGATCGCGGGATTGTTCGCGGGGCGGATCGAGGGACGTGAGGACGTTCCACTACATCAACCGCGTTCTCTAACGCTTCTGCTGTACGATCTACAAGGGTACGTAGATCACTCATCCCCTCTCGTAGATGGACATCACCATGATAGGTCTTCGTGCGCGTAGGAAAATTTTTGTTTCCCATGCGACGTTCCCCAACAATAGCTTCTAGGCACTTGTGGGAGTAGTTGCTACAAGTTTTGATTGAGCTTTGTTCACCCTTATTTGGAGTCACTAAAAATTTCGGTATTATTTTTTAGAGAAAGAAAAATGTTGAGGAGAATATACCAAGGTGGTTCCTCGAGCAAGAAGACCCCGAGACTCGCAACACGTGAGCCCGACTTTGAACCACCAAGGGAGGCTCAAGTGCGGCCTTGTGAATGGCCGTCAGATCCTTTCATGCTCCATGCCGGATTCAAGGAAGAATTTTACGTGTACATACGAAATGATGGCTTTGAAGATTTTGTTTCAGACCAATACAAGCAATATTATCAACTCACTGATTCCTTCGTGGGGAGGCTTGAATTTTCATCCAGGCGTAATACGCATTCCATTCTATTTAATATTTATGACGAATCTTATACTATGGACCTAGAAGATTTTAAACATGCATGCGAAATTCCACAATGGGGTGGCCATAGTGATCCTCACAAAACCGAGTATAATGATTTTCTTGCTAGCATCACCATGGGAGAAACTAGAAATATTACACACGCTACCTTGGGGAGCATTCACTTTCCTGCCATACATTATCTTGCTCTCTTGATAGGTAGATGTATTAACGGTAAACATGAGCATAGCCACCTTTGTGTACCCGACCTTAGTATTCTTAAGAGTGCGGTCATGGGTGGTAGACGATATAACTTGGGAGCTATTATTGCTACGAGGCTACATAAAAATGCTAAGGACAGAGATTTCTTTGGTGGAATTTATGCCACCCGTGTAGCTAATTATCTTGGGATACCTATAAGGGAGAATGATATTGAGTTACCACCTGCTTTTTGTAATGCCCCAAGTGTAACATTGCCTTATTTGGAACCTTGCCATGTTTGGGTCCATGATGTCATGCATATGGAGTTATCATTTCATGTGGTTTACTTTCATGTCTCATCTCTTGCATCATTTCATTCAATGCATCTTGTCTTCCTCTTGTGTGGTTGTTGTTTGTGTTGGTGGATGAGTGCATGTGTTTTGTGATCGTGATGTGGTGTTTGCAAGTTTGAGTTTGAAACTATGTTAGTTTCAAACTAGATTTAAAAGGCCCTTCCTCTCTATTCTTTTGTGCTCAGATTTAATTGCTTTGAATCTGTTTTAAAAATGTAGATCTTTTAGGGTATTTGCTTGTGGATGTGGTGCTATGACTAGGGTGTTTTAAAACTTTGCTTTAGTGGCGTTTTTATTCACAAAACAGATTACAATATTCTGTTTTGTAAATATTTCTTTGCTCCAAAAATCATCTTACTATTTTATTTATTTAGATCATAATTCCCTTATGACTAGGGTCATTTTTTGTTTTATTTTTGGAGACATGGTTTTTCCCTAGGAGTTTTATTTGATGAGGCCTTGTGTTAAATGGAAAAATTCCTGCTATTTGGCGCCACCCAAGTGGGCTTCCTCCCCTCGCTGGCCCATCTCCTCTCTTCTCTCGCTAGGAAGCCCACCAACGCGTTTGTCTCCTACCCCGCTGTCGTCACTGTTGTACGACGCCATCCCCTCCACCGATCTTCCTTTCTCCATGATCCTGGGGCTCCAGCTCGCCTCCCGAGGCCAATATAAGCAGCAGGAGCTTCCCTCGAAGCCCTAACTCTTCTCCTCCCTCCTCTCTCTCCCTGGCGCCGTCAGGAGGCGGCCCGAGATCCCCTCCGCCATGGCCGGCCCCTGGTGAGGTCGTCGCCGTCAAGATCGTCGTCCTCCTTCCTCCCCGACAGCACCAGGAGGACGCGGTACCCTAGGAGGTTCCATTCCCGCAGCAAGGAGTCGTCGATCGCCTCTGCATCCAGGACGTCCACGATGGCCCCTTCTTCCACCTCTGCCCCGACGGGATCCTCAGCAGCGACTTCTTCCTCTTCGTCACCTGCCTCCTCCACGTCGAGTTGCTTCCTCTCCTCGACGCGTAGGGTGAGCAAGCCCTGATCTCCTCCTTCCCTCCTTCCTAGGTCGTAGCAGCGCCGCCGTCGTTCTTCTCTGTAGCCGGCGCCGCCGTGCTCGTTGTTGTCGTAGTTGCAGGTGCCCATCTCGTGTGCTTAGTAGTGGAATGGGTTCCTCTCGTTCCCCTCTTCCTCCCAGCTAGTGCCCGGTGCTCGATTTAGGTCGTATCGTCACTGGTGGCCATCCCCTGTTCCGGCCACCGTCGACCTGTATCAGGTTCAGAGGGGGATGCTCAAAAGTGCAAAGGCCCCCTCTCTGTTAAGTACCGCGTGTTTAGCCGAGTGGTAGCAGTGGAGTTTTGTGCGCGAGTGGTAGTGGGTTCGAGTCCCAGAGCACCCCCCCCTTTTTATTTGTTTTGTGAATTGTGGCAGTAGCTCGACAGGAGCAGCATAGCATGCTTGTGATCCCTCCTTTGTCGAAGTACTAGTGCTTGCCCAGTGGTGTGTGTGTTGGGTGTGCTCGAGGGAGACTTGGGTTCGATCCCAGGGTCCTCCTCTTTATTTTTTGTTGTTGTTCCTTTTATTTTCTTTTACTTTTGCAGCAAGTTATGCTTATGTTACATTTCAAAACCAGGGTAGATCTTCTCCCTGCTATGCTTAGTAACATGCATGTATGAGTATGTTTGGTGTGTGGGTGTAAGTGTGTGCTCATCCCCATGTGTAGTTGTGTGCGTTGTAGTTGTGTGTGTATGTGTGTGCACATGGGTGTCTTGTGCACCTATGTGAGAGGGTGTGTGTGTGCTTGTGGTGGCAGTTGCACATGTGCAATAGATCACCCCTCTTGTTGCACCTCTTGTGTATGTGAGTAGGATGTAGGAGCATGTGTAGGTGTGAGGTTATGCATGTGTGTTTGTGTGAGTAGTGGTAGTGTGTGTGTGTGCGGTGTTACACACACATGAGCATTTGTGCTCATGATTGCCTTGATAACTATGGGGTATTCTTTTGAACCCCTAGTCATGTGTGAGTGTGTGTATGTAGTAGCTTTGAGAGTGTATGCATGTGTGTATGTGGTCATGCATGTGTGTCTAGGGGCATGAGTGCACCTATGCACTTGAGCATGAGGACTAACCCCACATGCTTGCCCTTATATTGTTTTTGATGGTGTAAAACATCTTGTGTGTGTGCATAGGTAGATATAGGGATGCCATGCATGCTTGACCCACATGAGATGATGCCCTCTTATGCTTATGTTGATTTCATGTAGTCTTTCGAGCTAGCTTTGTGCTTATTTGTTCCATGCAAGTACCCATGTATTATATATGGATTTGGGGTAGAATCATCCCAGGAATCCACTGGTGGAATCAGATTTCACTTTGGAGCAACTTCATAAACTGTCATTTTCTGTCTTGATGCTATGTTTAGAGCTTGGTGCCATGTGGTGTGTTGAACCTATGAGGATGATTCCTTGATGTGGCAATAGTGGGTGAACCCCTCTACAACATGGTAGTTTTGTTTTGCACATAGGAGTTTGGATGTGCTAGTTGTGCCTTGTCAAAGTTGACATGTGGCTGAAATTGTCAGCTTTGTGAAAATCTGTGATTTTCCCTAAGTCTGAGAAATTGCTGTTATTTTCTTCCCTTGTTGTTGTGATTGCAAAAGCTCATGTGTTGGGAACCAGCCCAGGCAATCAACTAGAGAGTTGGAGATTTTGTGTTTTTCTAACTCTCTGTTAAATTTCATGCATTTTCACTTCCTCTAGATATCCTTTTGGAGGCTGCCAAAATGCTTCAGAGCATAAGCAGCTGGTGAAAATCTGAGATTTTCAATAAGTCCCAGAAATCTTTTATTTTTGTCCAAGTTAGTGCATGTAGATCTTCTTGTCTGTGACTCCTTTGTATTATCTTCTTGCTCAGGGTTGTATAGCTTTTGAATGGATTTTGCCACATATCTTGTTTGGCACATTTGGGTGGCTGTAGATACTTTGCATGTTGCTTACAAACTGCTATGATGCTATTAGAAACAGATTGCATAGTTTTGTTGTTTTGAAGCTTGTGAGTGCATAGTTGATGGTGTGGTGTGATTCCAAGCACCACCCCACCTATATTTGTTTGTTTGATCATATGGCAACCTGAGAATACCAGAAGAGTGCCATTGGAGTGTGCTTGTGGTGGATTTGAACCGTAGGACTCCATATCTTGATTCGTAGTTTCCGGTTGATCTGTAGCTCCGTTCTCAACGTTCTTTATATGTTTTTTGCATCGTTTTCTCGTGATGCACCTTTTCATGCCATCCTCATGCTTGTCAAGACAGCTTAGTGTGAAGTTCTGTCTAGAAGTTTATCTTCTCTTCTCATGCATATGCAAGTGACTAGAATAGTGATGCATGCTTCATTCTCATCTCATGCATCATGTTGTGTTGGTGTTCATTGGCTGTTATTTTTATCTTGGGTAGCACCGGGATCGGAGAGCGAGTACGTGGATTCTGGAGAGTACGTGTAGGACGACCAAGAGCAGTTCCAAGCTGAAGACATCACAGGCAAGATGACTGTGACCTTGATACCGTATCTAGCTTTGTTATGCTTAGAATCATGTTTCCTTCGATATATGCTCGCTGCCTACCACCTGATTAAATGCCTCTTGTTTATGCCATGAAACCCAAACATCTTCCCCTCCTAGCTAATGTTGTTTGGCTAAGTAGGCTTGCTCAGCTTCTAATGATAGCTTTGCTAGTTGCAGGTGACAGCTGTCTCATGTGATAACATGAGTACTTGATATCATTACGATTAAACTGCTATTTAATTAATGCACCTATATACTTGGTAAATGACGGAAGCCCTAGCATTTTGCCGGGCGATTTGTTCCGTTATTGCCGCCTTAGTTTCGGCTACCGGTGTTTGATTCCATAACTGATCGCTCCTAACACATTCGGGGTCGTTATGGGGACCCCCTTGATAAATCGTGTAGTGTTAAGACTTGTCCGGCAGGACCCAACATTGGTTTTTAAATTTGCTAATCACCTAATAATAATCTGCATAGGGAATAGCTATCCCGAGGATTTAATCAACAACTCGGGCTAGTGCTCCTCATGAATGTTGGTCCAAACTGGTCTGCCTACGGGGCCACCACAAGGAAACTTGAGGTTTGGTTCTCGTAGCTAGTTCCATCCGTCGTGTCCTGAGACTGAGATACGCGGCTCTTATCGGGGTCGTCGACACGACGGGAGGTCCTACTAGTCTTGTCTTACCTTAGCGATATATCTTGCGTATAGGAATCCCGGTGAAACTTTGGGTCTCCTCAAAGTTGAGGTTTTCCTCTAAGGAATCCGACGAGATCACGAGATTCATGATAGAAGATTACTTTGCGGCCCGTGACCATTTGCGATGAACTAGTTGGAGCACCCCTCCAGGGTTTAATCTTTCAGAAAGCCGTGCTCGCGGTTATGTGGCAACATGGATAATTTGTTAACATCCGGTTATAGATAACTTGAACTAACTCTAATAAAACTGCCAACGGTGTGCGTAACCGTGATTGTCCCCTTCGAAGACCTCTCTTCGATCGGGAACACGGTGGGGTTATGATTGACGTAAGTAGGTGTTCAGGATCACTTAGTGATCACCTAGACTTCGACCGCTCGCGTAGACCACCATATCATAACTCTGATCTTCGTAAGTTAGCCACCATATGCTTAGGATGCTGCAACCTAAACACTGAACCTTCCTCACCTAATAACTTGACTAGTTTCGGTACCAAGGTCATCGATTGCAGAGTCCCTGTGGCTCACAGTTTACTACAACAACCCAACAGGTACAGGTACGCCCGACGCAGGTGATCCAAATGGCACGCAGCTGGCGTGGCAGTACGATGAGGAGAACGGCCGCCTGTACGTGAACTATCCAGAAGACTGAGGCCGTGGTCGTGATCGTGGGCGAGCATGCGGGATATCATAGTCTTTTCCTTGTTTCATGTAGCCCGTAGCGGGACTACCTTGTCTGAATAATTGTGTGGATGTAACTCTGATATTATCTATGTGAGATGGCAAATGAATGCCCTATTTGTCTATCTTAATTTATGTATGTGCTATGATTATCTCGCTTGCGAAACGCTTAGATGCGACTCTTTCCCTTTGGAGCATCGCCCCCTAAATAGGAAAGGGCCGCATCTTAGTCGTTACACTTTTCTTAAGATAAATGAACAACCCCTCCTATACCGACTAATTTTTGATAGACAACATGCTGTCCATATTACCCTTCCTGCTCCTGCCTTCTTTAACTTTCACGAAAAATGGAGGTACTTTATAACCAGAGAGGAGGCAGACGAGTACGAGAGAGAGGCGAAAGCCGCTCGCCTCCATGTTGAAGTTGTTCAGGCGGCAGCCGCCGCAGCCCAGTACAAGCCCAACTATGACTTTGGATATTATCCTAGCCAGCCTTTGCCCTAGCCCAACTTAGGCCAAAAGCCAAAGCTTGGGGAGTACGTATTTCTCATCGACATTACATTCATGTTCACACACTCATTCGAAAACCCCAAAAAGATTTCTCGTTCTTCTTTTGTTTTTTGGGGGCTTTCCCGTGTAAATTGTTTTTCTTTCTTCTTTGAGGTCGTAAGGAGAAGACCACGATGACATGTTGAGTGGCTCTCATATGCATTATCGTTTATCTATGAGAGAGCCCATATTACCTTGTCTTCTCCTTTGAGTTATTGCTTGCAGATTCCAGCTTAGTCCAATGCATGTGCACTCTTATTATTATTATTCACAATGTTCGGTCGTGCAAGTGAAAGGCAATAATGATGATATATGATGAAGTGACGGAGGTGGAGAAAAGCTGGTATGAATTCGACCTATTTTGTTTTTGTAAATATGATTAGCTCATTGTTCTGGATTCATCTCTTTATGGATTGAACATGTTTGCAATGACAATTAGAGATTATAGTTACTTATGTCATGCTTAATTAGCTAGGAGTGAATAATGGTTTGTCTTGAGTGCCAACATGCATATTAAAATGGTTGTGATGTAGTATGATAGAATGGTATCCTCCTCCGAATGATTCGAGTGGCTTGACTTGGCACATGTTCACGCATGTAGTTGAAACAAAACCAACATAGCCTCCACGATGTTTATGTTCATGGTGATTTATATCCTACTCATGCTTGCATTCAATGTTGGTTAATCTCAAAGCATGTTTATGACTATTGTCGCTCTCTAGTTGGTCGCTTACCAGTCTCTTGCTAGCCTCCAGTTGTACTAAGCGGGAATACTGCTTGTGCATCCATTTCCATAAACCCAAAGTTGTTCCATATGAGTCCACCATACCTACCGCGGTATTTACCTGCCGTCCCAGGTAAATTTGCATGTGCCATACTCTAAACCTTCAAATAAATATTCTATTTTGTATGCCCGAATCGCTCATGTAGTGACTAGGGGATGTCAGTATCTTCCATGCTAGGTGGGTTATTCTCACGATATGTGTTGATTCACTATCATTCACGGGAAAGTGGCTAGTATTCGAGATGCCCAGTTCCATGCTCAAGAGTCAAATCAAAGTATAATGAAACGAAACTCCCCCATGATTGTTGTTTGTATGGATGGTACCCGTGGATTCGGCCCGCCGTGGAGTGTGATCAATTGGTGGAGGGGGAGTAAAAAACTTTACTATTCTGTTTGGGAACCGCATATAATGTATCTAGCATGGAATATATTGAGATCTCTTAGTTGTTATGTTGACAATGAAAGCATACCACCCAAAATCTTGATTCATCCCTGTTTTAAAAGCTCGAGATGCTTCCCTTTGCGAAGGGCCTATCTATTTTACTTTAGTGTTGAGTCATCCTCTTCTTATAAAAAGGCACCAGTTAGAGAACACCTCCATCACTTGTATGCTTTTTATTAATTGATATTGAGTATGAGTATGACTGGATCTCTTTTACCATGAATTACAATGTCTAGTCAATCCTTGTTCTTCGGAGGTGCTCTGTATTTATGTTTTACGGTCTCAGGAAGAGCTAGCGAGATACCAGATTATCATATTGTATTATGATTGTTTTGATAAAATTGTTGTCATCAGATACTTATTATTATTTCTCGCTAGTTAATTATGCCATTGATATAAGTAAATACAATACCTAAATAATATTGTAAATGTGGTTAGTCTATAATCTTAGCTCAAGATCTGAACATCATTTAGACATATTTACAACAGCAAGATCAAACAGAGTTTGTAAAAGTTTTTCTTTATCACTTTCAGTATATCAATTGAATTGATTGAGGACAAGCAAAGATTTAAGCTTGGGGGAGTTGATACGTCTCAAACATATCTACTTTTCCAAACTCTTTTGTCCTTGTTTTGGACTCTAATTTTCATGATTTGAATGGAACTAACCCGGACTAGCGTTGTTTTCAGCAGAATTGTGTTGATGTTATTTTTGTGCAGAAATAAAAGTTCTCGGATTGACTTAAAAATTTACGGAGAATATTTTTGGAATTAATAAAAAATATTGGAGAATGAATCAACCAGAGAGAGGCCACCACATGGCCGCAAGCCTACACCCCCCCCAGTGCACGCCCCCTGGCTTGTGGGGCCCGTGTGGCTCCTCCGACCTCGTTTCCGCTTCTATATATTCCCATTCGGGGAGAAATAAATCAAAAAGAAGAGCTCATTGCATTTTATGATATGGAGCCGTTGCCACCTCCTGTTCTTCCTTGGGAGGGCAGATGTGGAGTCTGATTTGGGCTCCGGAGAGGGAAAATCGACGTCGTCGTCATCACCAACCATCCTTCATCACCAATTTCATGATGCTCTCTACTACCTCTTGAGCTTGCTTTGGTTTTCCCTTGAAGAGGAAAGGGTGATGCAGCGAAGTAGATAAGTATTTCCCTCAGTTTGTTGAGAACCAAGGTATCAATCGAGTAGGAGGAACAAGCAAGGCCCCAATAGTAGTACATGCACAAACAATCAAACACATGCACCCAACGCTGTAAAGGGGTTGTCAATCCCTTGAGAGTTATTTGCAAGGATGAGATCTGATAGAGATAGGTATAAAAGATTGCGGAAACAAAAGTAAATAAATTGCAGCAAAGTATTTTTGGTATTTTTGGTTTATAGATCTGAAAATATAATATGGAAAATAGACCTCGGGGCCATAGGTTTCACTAGAGGCTTCTCTCATAAAGGAAAATAATATGGTGGGTGAACAAATTACTGTCGAGAAATTGATAGAAAAGTCAATAATTATGAAGATATCCAAGGCAACGATTATGCATATAGGCATCACGTCCGTGTTAAGTAGACCGAAACAATTCTACATCTACTACTATTACTCCACACATCGACCGACTCCTGCCTGCATCTAGAGTATTAAGTTCATGAAGAACAGAGTAATGCATTAAGTTAGATGACATCATGTAGAGGGATAAACTCAAGCAATATGATGAAAACCCCATCTTTTTATCCTCGATGGCAACAATACAATATGTGCCTTGCTACCCCTACTATGTCACTGGGTGAGGACACCGCAAGATTGAACCCAAAACTAAGCACTTCTCCCATTGCAAGAATTACCAATCTAGTTGGCCAAACCAAATCAATAATTCGAAGAGACTTGCAAAGATATGAAATCATGCATATAAGAATTTAGAAGAGACTCAAATAATATTGATAGATAATCTAAACATAAACTCACAATTCATCGGATCTCGACAATCACACCGCAAAGACTATTACATTGGATAGATCTCCGTGAAGATTATGAAGAACATGGTATTGAAGATCAAAGAGAGAGAAGAAGCCATCTAGCTAATAGCTATGGACACGTAGGTCTGTGGTAAACTACTCACATATCATTGGAGGGGCAATGGAGTTGATGTTGATGCCCTCCGTGATCAATTCCCTCTCCAGCAGATTACCGGAAAAGGCTCCCAGATTGGATCTCACGGGAACGGAGGCTCCCGGTGGCATAAAAGTATTTTTGCGATACGAGAATATTTGGGAATTTATAGGCCAAATAATAGGGTTAGGAGATCTGCAGGGGACCCACGAGCCAGGGGCGCGGCCACCCCCCCTATGGCGCGCCATGCAGGCTTGTGGCCTCCCAGCACATGTCGTGCCCCCTACTCGAGGTCTGCTGCATTTCTTCTGGTCCAAGAAAATCATTCCACAGATTTTATTCCGTTTGGACTCCTTTAATATTACTTATCTGCAATACTCAAAAACATGGAAAAATGGAAATTGGCACTAGGCTCTAGATTAATAGGTTAGTCCCAAAAATAATATAAAACAACATATAAATGCATATAAAACATCCAAAACAGATAATATAATAACATGGAACAATCAAAAATTATAGATACGTTGGAGACGTATCAAGCATCCCCAAGCTTAATTCATGCTCGTCCTTGAGTAGGTAAATGATAAAAACAGAATTTTTGATGTGGAATCCTACCTAACATATTTATCCATGTAATATTCTCTATTGTGGCATAAATATTCAGATCCATAAGATTCAAAACAAAAGTCTAATATTGACATAAAAACAATAATGCTTCAAGCATACTAATAATGCAATTTCTTCCTTTCGAAATAACATGGTCTTAGAAAGTTATCCCTACAAAATCATATGGTCTCGCTATGCTCCATCTTCACCACACAAAGTATCTAAATCATGCACAACCCCGATGGAAATCAAGCAATTGTTTCACACTTTTTATGTTCTCAAACCTTTTCAACTCTCACGCAATACATGAGTGTGAGCCATGGATATAGCACTTTAGGTGGAATAGAGTGTGGTGGAGGTTGGAAAAAAAGAAGATAGTCTCACATCAACTAGGCATATCAATGGGCTATGGAGATGCCCATCAATAGATATTAATGTGAGTGAGTAGGGATTTCCATGCAACAAATGCACTAGAGCTATAAGTGTATGAAAGCTCAAAAAGGAAACTAAGTGGTTGTGCAAAAGATGTAATTCCACTAGTTATATGAAAGTGAAAAAATAGGAAACTCTCTATGAAGAACATGGTGCTACTTTGAAGCACAAGTGTGGAAAAAGATAGTAGCATTGTCCCTTCTCTCTTTCTCTCATTTTGTTTTTCCTTTTTTCTCTTTTTTTGGTGGGCTTCTTTGGCCTCTTTTATTTTTTATGGGCTTAGCTGGCCTTGTGAGGGAATCATAGCTTCCATCGTCCTTTTCTCACATGGGACAATGATCTAATAATGGAAATCATCACACTTTTATTTACTTACAACTCGATATCTAGAACAAAGTATGACTCCATAAGCAATATGGAAGTGATGGTGCGTGCCATAAAAATGGGACGGTGGTGTTGCATTGCAATATATCTCGGAATGGCTATGAAAATGTCATAATAGGTAGATATGGTGGTTGTTTTGAGGAAAATATGTGGTGGCTGTTTTGAGGAGGGTGGGTTTAATGTACCGGCAAGAGTTGTGCGGTACTAGAGAGGCTAGCAAAGGTGGAAGGGTGAGAGTGCGTATAATCCATGAACTCAACATTAATGATAAATAACTCACATACTTATTGCAAAAGCCTATTAGTTATCGAAGCAAAGTATTAGACGCATGCTCCTAGGGGAAGGGTTGGTAGGAGTTAACTATCGCGTGATCCCAACATCCACACAAAGGTTGACAATCATTAAACAAATAATGCTCCGACTTCATCACATAACGGTTCACCATACGTGCATGCTATGAGAATCACAAGATTTAACACAAGTATTTTTCCTAATTCACAATTACTTACTAGAATGACTCTCATATTACCATCTTCATATCTCAAAACTATATGCAAGAAATCAAACTTATCATCATATTCAATGCACTTAATATGAAAGTTTTTATCATATCCCTCTTGGATGCCCATTATATTAGGACTAAATTCATAACCTAAACCAATTACCATGTTGTTTAAAGAACTCTCAAAATAATATAGGTGAGGTACTAGAGTTTAATAATTTCTATAAAACACAACACATACGTGCTCTAAAAGATATAAGTGAAGCACTAGAGCAACATTGCCTAGCTCAAAAGATATAAGTGAAGCACAAAGAGTATTCTAATAAATTTACGATTCAGCGTGTCTCTCTCAAAATATGTGTGCAGCAAGGATGATTGTGGCAAAATAAAAAGTAAAGACTCATATCATAAAACACACTCCAAGGAAAACACATATCATGTGGTGAATAAAAATATAGCCTCAAGTAAATTAACCGATGGATTGAAGACGAAAGAGGGGATGCCTTCCGGGGCATACCCTGTTGGAAATATGCCCTAGATGCAATGCTAAATAGTTATTATTATATTTCCTATTTAAATATAATCGTTTATTATCCATTCTATAATTGTATTGAATGAAAACATAGATACATGTGTGGATACATAGACAAAACAATGTCCCTAGCAAGCCTCTAGTTGGCTAGCAAATTGATCAAGGATAGTCAAGGTTTTCTGACCATGTGCAAACTGTTATTGCTTGATAACTGGATCACATCATTAGGAGAATCATGTGATGGACTAGACCCAAACTATGAACGTAGCATATTGATCTTGTCGTTTTATTGCTATAGTTTTCTGCGTCTCAAGTATTTGTTCCTATGACCATGAGATCATATAACTCACTGGAACCGGAGGAATACCTTGTGTGCATCAAACATCACAACATAACTGGGTGACTATAAAGGTGCTCTACAGGTATTTCCGAAGGTGTCAGCTGAGTTAGTATGGATCAAGACTGGGATTTGTCACTCCGTGTGACGGAGAGGTATGTCGGGGCCCACTCAGTAATACAACATCACACACAAGCCTTGCAAGCAGTGTGACTAAGTGTAAGTCACGGGATCTTGTATTACGAAACGAGTAAAGAGACTTGCCGGTAACGAGATTGAAATAGGTATGCGGATACGGACGATCGAATCTCGGGCAAGTAACATACCGAAGGACAAAGGGAATGACATACGGGATTATATGAATCCTTGACACTGAGGTTCAACCGATAAAATCTTCGGAGAATATGTAGGATCCAATATGGGCATCCAGGTCCCGCTATTGGATATTGACCAAGGAGTACCTCGGGTCATGTCTACATAGTTCTCGAACCCGCAGGGTCTGCACACTTAAGCTTCGATGATGTTTTAGTATAGTTGAGTTATATGTGTGGTTACCGAATGTTGTTCGGAGTCCCGGATGAGATCACGGACGTCACAAGGGTTTCCGTAATGGTCCAGAAAAGAAGATTGATATATAGGATGGCTCCATTTGGTTATCGGAAGGTTTTCGGGCATTACCGGAATTGTACCGGGAGTGACGAATGGGTTCCGGAAGTTCACCGGGAGGGGGGCAATCCACTCGGGGGAAGCCCATTGGCCTTAGGGGTGGCGAACCAGCCCTTGGTGGGCTGGTGGGACAGCCCAAGAGGGCCTATGCGCCAAGGAAAGAAAACCAAAGAGAAAAAAAAGAGGTGGGAAGGAAGAGAAGGACTCCACTTTCCAATCCTAGTTGGACTAGGATTGGAATAGGACTCCTCCTCTCCCTAGGCTGGCGCACCCTTGAGGGCTTGGCCCTCAAGGAAAGCCTCCTCCTCCTCCCTCCTATATATAGTGGTGATTTAGGGCTGATTTGAGACAACTTTTGCCACGTGCAACTCAAATCTAGACACCATAGTTTTACCTCTAGATCGTATTTTTGCGGAGCTCGGGCGGAGCCCTCCAGGAGTAGATCCTCACCACCACCGGAGCGTCGTCACACTGCCGGAGAACTCATCTACTTCTCCGTCTTGCTTGCTAGATCAAGAAGGTTGAGATCATCGTCGAGTTGTATGTGTGCTGAACGCGGAGGTGTTGTCCGTTCGGCACTAGATCGGAGCGGATCGTGGGATGGATCGCGGGATGGTTCGTGGGGCGGATCGCGGGATGGTTCGTGGGGTGGATCGCGGGATGGTTCAAAGCGGCATTGATTTCGTATGACTCCGCACTAGTGGCGGGAGCAATCGGAGTACTAATAAAATCATTATTATTAGTATTCGAGAAGTCACAAAGTTTGGTGTTTTCAATCATGGTGACTTCAGCAAGCAAGCAAGCACACAAGCGAACAAAGAGCAAGCGAGAAAAAGGGCGAACGAAAAGGAAAACGGAAAAGGCAAACAAAAAAGGCAAATTGTGAAGTGGGGCAGAGGAAAACGAGAGGCAACTTGCAAACAAAGTAAATGCAAGAGATGAGTTTGCGACACTTACTTGGATGAGTTCTTGACTTGATCCTCCCCGGCAACGGCGCCAGAAATTCTTCCGCTACGGCAACAGACAACAGCGCCAGAAATTGACACGTTGACGGAGACTGGGCTTGCGTTGGTTTTTCCCTTGAAGAGGAAAGGGTGATGCAGCACAGGAGCAGTAAGTATTTCCCTCAGTTTGAGAACCAAGGTATCAATCCAGTAGGAGAATCTCGTCAAGTCCAGAGTAACTGCGCAAACAAAAAAGAGCTTGCACCCAATGCTGTAAAGGGGTTGTCAATCCCTACAAGATTGATTGCAAAGTGAGATCTGAAGGTGGAAAGTGCAACGAAGTAAAAGTGTAAGGCTGAAAATATGGTGTGGAGTAGACCCGGGGGCCATAGTGTTCACTAGAGGCTTCTCTCAAAATAGCAAGTATTACGGTGGGTGAACAAATTACTGTCGAGCAATTGATAGAACCGCGCAAAGTCATGACGATATCTAAGGCAATGATCATACATATAGGCATCACGTCCGAGACAAGTAGACCGATATTTTCTGCATCTACTACTATTACTCCACACATCGACCGCTATCCAGCATGCATCTAGTGTATTGAGTTCATGACGAACAGAGTAATGCCTTAAGCAAGATGACATGATGTAGAGGGATAATCTCAAACCAATGATGAAAACCCCATCCTTTTACCCTGGATGGCAACAACACGATGTGTGCCTCCCTACCCCTTCTGTCACTGGGTGAGGTCACCGCACAATATGAACCCAAAACCAAGCACTTCTCCCATTGCAAGAATCATAGATCAAGTTGGCCAAACAAAACCCACAACTCGAAGAGAATTACAAGGATATGAAATCATGCATATAAGAGATCAGAAGAAATTCAAATAAGATTCATAGATAATCTGATCATAAATCCACAATTCATCGGATCTCGACAAACACGCCGCAAAATAAGATTACATCGGATAGATCTCCATGAAGATCATGGAGAACTTTGTATTGAAGATCCAAGAGAGAGAAGAAGCCATCTAGCTACTAGCTATGGACCCGTAGGTCTATGGTGAACTACTCACGCATCATCGGAGAGGTCATGGTGTTGATGAAGAAGCCCTCCGTATCCGAATCCTGTTGGAATTATGCCCTAGAGGCAATAATAAATACAGTTATTATTATAATTCCTGTATCAAGATAATCGTTTATTATCCATGCTATAATTGTATTGAATGAAGACTTATATACATGTGTGGATACATAGAAAAAACACTGTCCCTAGCAAGCCTCTAGTTGGCTAGCCAGTTGATCAAAGATAGTCAGGGTCTTTTGATTATCAACAAGGTGTTGTTGCTTGATAACTGGATCACGTCATTAGGAGAATCACGTGATGGACTAGACCCAAACTAATAGACGTAGCATATTGATCGTGTCATTTTGTTGCTACTGTTTTCTGCGTGTCAAGTATTTGTTCCTATGACCATGAGATCATATAAGTCACTGACACCGAAGGAATGCTTTATGTGTATCAAACGTCGCAACGTAACTAGGTGACTATAAAGATGCTCTACAGGTATCTCCAAAGGTGTTCGTTGAGTTAGTATGGATCGAGACTGGGATTTGTCACTCCGTGTGACGGAGAGGTATCTCGGGGCCCACTCGGTAATACAACATCACACACAAGCCTTGCAAGCAATGTGACTTAGTGTAAGTTGCGGGATCTTGTATTAGAGAACGATTAAAGAGACTTGCCGGTAAACGAGATTGAAATAGGTATGTGGATACTGACAATCGAATCTCGGGCGAGTAACATACCGAAGGACAAAGGGAATGACATACGGGATTATATGAATCCTTGGCACTGAGTTTCAAATGATAAGATCTTCGTAGAATATGTGGGATCCAATATGGGCATCCAGGTCCCGCTATTGGATATTGACCGAGGAGTCACTCGGGTCATGTCTACATAGTTCTTGAACCCGCAGGGTCTGCACACTTAAGGTTCGATGTTGTTTTGTGCGTATTTGACTTATATGGTTGGTTACCGAATGTTGTTCGGAGTTCCGGATGAGATCACGGACGTCACGAGGGTTTCCGGAATGGTCCGGAAATGAAGATTGATGAAGAGATAACCGAGGCACGGGGAGACGATGATGTATCCCGAAGTTCACACCCTTGCGGATGCTAATCTCCGTTAGAGCGGTGTGGAGGCACAATGCTCCCCAAGATGCCACTAAGGCCACCGTAATCTCCTCACACCCTCGCACAATGCAAGATGCCGTGATTCCACTAAGGGACCCTTGAGGGCGGTCACCGAACCCGTACAAATGGCAACCCTTGGGGGCGGTCACCGAACCCGTACAAATGGCAACCCATGGGGCGGTCACCGAACCCGTACACGTGGCAACCCTTGGGGCGGTTACCGGTACCCGTACAAATTGCTCGGGGCAATCTCCACAACCTAATTGGAGACCCCGACGCTTCCCGGAGCTTCACACCACAATGATTGAGCTCCGAGACACCACCAAGCTTCTAGGACGCCAAAGCATCCACGAAGAACAATGTCAAGGGTACTAAGTACCAAAGGTAGTAAGCTTCTCAACTTCTCACTTCCACGTATCACCGTGGAGAACTCAAACCGATGCAACTAATGCAATGGCAAGAACACACGAAGTGGTCAAGTCCCTCACACTCAAATCCCTCCACAACAACAAAAGCTATGGAGAAATATGAGAGGAAGAACAAGGAGCTCACAAAGAACTCCAAGATCAAGATCCAAGGGGTTCCCCTCACATAGAGGAGAAAGTGATTGGTGGAGATGTGGATCTAGATCTCCTCTCTCTTTTCCCTCAAGAACAAGCAAGAATCATTGAAGGGATTGAGAGTAAGCAAGCTCTAAGAATGTCAACAATGGAGGTAGAACAAGAGCTCAACGGATCAATTAGGCCAAGGGGGAAGAAGACCCCCTTTATATAGTGGGGGAAGGAATCAGACCGTTACCCCCACTCTCTGCCCGAGCTCCAGCGGTACTACCGCTGGCTGCAGCGGTACTACCGCTGGCACTCCAGCGGTACTACCGCCAGCTAGCGGTACTACCGCTGGCTGCAGCGGTACTACCGCTGGCACTCCAGCGGTACTACCGCTGGGCCCCTGGTAGTGCAAAGGCACTACCACCGCCAAGAAAGTCTTCGCAAAAAGGTCCGTCCACGAACAACCGCTAGGCAGGCGGTACTAAGCTCCTGGAGCGGTACTACCGCTGACCAGGGGCGGTACTACCGCGAGCCAGCGGTACTACCGCTAGGGCCAGCGGTACTACCGCCAACTCTAGCGGTACTACCGCTAGGTCCAGCGGTACTACCGCTCGCCACTGAAACAGCCATAGCTTTCGCATACAAGCTCCGAATCGAGCAAACCCAAGCTTGTTGGATTCAGGACGATGCGGTTATGAATATGCCAAAGATATAGAGATGTGAGATCTCTATGAATGAAGAACCGGCAAAAACTCCAACATCGAAAACATCATAGTAGATGCATATGGACTCCGTTTTCGATGAACTCGAGCTTGTCATGAAGATGACCATAAGCTCTAAAACTCACAAAGAGAAACACCAACTAAGAACCAAGAAGTATGATGCAAGGATGCAAATGGTTTGAGCTCTCAACGAACGATACGATCAAGCTACTCACTTGAGAGCCCCCCTTGATAGAACAACAATCTATCCTAACCAGAAAACCTATCAAGGGCAAACCTATACCTTGCACCTCATCCTCTTGAGCTAGATGATGATGATCTTGGCTTCCTCAAGATGGACCACCTTTCTTGATTGTGTTGGCTTGATGAAGCCTAGTTGATTGCTCCCCCATACTCACTATGGGTGAGCCACTCTTCAGCATATCTTCACAAGTCCATTGCCACCATAATGGACGGCAAGCTTCAAGCATGCTATCTTCGTGCTGATCCACTTGAACTTGCACACCGCAATCTTGATGACGATCACAACTTGACGTCATACTCCATGGGTTGTATGAGATCTTCCCTTTGACGCAAGCCCATGGAAACACACCTAACCCCCACATAGAAATCTCACGAAGACCATGGGTTAGTACACAAACACGTAATGGACAATGCTTACCATACCATGGGATCACTTGATCCCTCTCGGTACATCATGTATGCTTTGTGTGTTGATCATCTTGATTTACTCTTTGTCTGAGATCTTGATCAACCATTGATGATGATCACATCTTGACGTCATACTCCATGGGTTGTATGAGATCTTCCTTTTGACGCAAGCCCATGTAAACACACCTAACCCCCACATAGAACTCTCACGAAGACCATGGGTTAGTACACAATCACGTAATGGACAATGCTTACCATACCATGGGATCACTTGATCCCTCTCGATACATCTTGTACGCTTTGTGTGTTGATCATCTTGATTTACTCTTTGTCTGAGATCTTGATCAACCATGTGTCTCTATGACCATTCTTTGGATAATACCTTGGATACCATCTTGGTCATCATATAAACTCCTTGAACCCAACAGATGGACTTCAAGAAGTGCCTATGGACAAATCCATACCATGGGATCACTTGATCCCTCTCGGTACATCTTGTAGGCTTTGTGTGTTGATCATCTTGATTTACTCTTTGTCTGAGATCTTGATCAACCATGTGTCTCTATGACCATTCTTTGGATAATACCTTGAATACCATCTTGGTCATCATATAAACTCCTTGAACCCAACAGATGGACTTCAAGAAGTGCCTATGGACAAATCCTAGAAATGTAACTTAAGGCAACAATTGGTCCATAGGAATTGTCATCAAGTACCAAAACCACATATGGAGATATATGCTCCAACAATTGATATATAGGATGACCTCATTTGATTACCGGAAGGTTTTCGGAGTTACCGGGAATGACGAATGGGTTCCGGGTGTTCACCGGGGGGCAACCCACCCCGGGGAAGCCCATAGTCCTTGGGGGTGGTGCACCAGCCCTTAGTGGGCTGGTGGGACAGCCCAAGAAGGCCCTATGCGCCATAGGAAGAAAATCAAAGAGAAAAAAAAGAGGAGGTGGGAAAAGGGAGAAGGACTCCTCCTTCCAAACCTAGTTGGATTCGGTTTGGAAGGGGAGGACTCCCCCCCTTGGCTCGGCCGACCCCCTTGAGGGTCCTTGGACCCCAAGGCAAGGCTCCCCCTCTTCCCCCTATATATACGGAGGTTTTAGGGCTGATTTGAGACAACTTTTGCCACGGCAGCCCGACCACATATCTCCACGGTTTTGCCTCTAGATCGCGTTTCTGCGGAGCTCGGGCGGAGCCCTGCTGAGATTAGATCACCACCAACCTACGGAGCGCCGTCACGCTGCCGGAGAACTCATCTACCTCTCCGTCTCTCTTGCTGGATTAAGAAGGCCGAGATCATCGTCGAGCTGTACGTGTGCTGAACACGGAGGTGCCGTCCGTTCGGCACTAGATCGTGGGACGGTTCGCGGGGCGGATCGAGGGACGTGAGGACGTTCCACTACATCAACCGCGTTCTCTAACGCTTCTTTTGTGCGATCTACAAGGGTACGTAGATCGAATATCCCCTCTCGTAGATGGACATCACCATGATAGGTCTTCGTGCGCGTAGGAAAATTTTTGTTTCCCATGCGACGTTCCCCAGCAGTGGCATCATGAGCTAGGTTCATGCGTAGATGTCTTCTCGAGTAGAACACAAAAGTTTCTGTGGGCGGTGATGTGCGTTTTGCTGCCCTCCTTAGTCTTTTCTTGATTCCGCGGTATTGTTGGATTGAAGCGGCTTGGACCGACATTTCTCGTATGCTTACGAGAGACTGGTTTCATCGCTACGAGTAACCCCGTTGCTCAAAGATGACTGGCAAGTGTCTATTTCTCCAACTTTAGTTGAATCGGATTTGACCGAGGAGGTCCTTGGATGAGGTTAAATAGCAATTCATATATCTCCGTTGTGGTGTTTGCGTAAGTAAGATGCGATCCTACTAGATACCCATGGTCACCACGTAAAACATGCAACAACAAAATTAGAGGACGTCTAACTTGTTTTTGCAGGGTATGCTTGTGATGTGATATGGCCAACGATGTGATGTGATATACTGGATGTATGAGATGATCATGTTGTAATAGATAATATCGACTTGCACGTCGATGGTACGGAAACCGGCAAGAGCCATAGGGTTGTCTTTAAAATAACGTTTGTGCTTGCAGATGCGTTTACTATTTTGCTAGGATGTAGCTTTAGTAGTAATAGCATGAGTAGCACGACAACCCCGATGGCGACACGTTGATGGAGATCATGGTGTGGCGCCGGTGACAAGAAGATCGTGCCGGTGCTTTGGTGATGGAGATCAAGGAGCGCGTGATGATGGCCATATCATGTCACTTATGAATTGCATGTGATGTTAATCCTTTTATGCACCTTATTTTGCTTAGAACGACGGTAGCATTATGAGGTCATCTCTCACTAAAATTTCAAGACGAAATTGTGTTCTCCCCGACTGTGCACCGTTGCTACAGTTCATCGTTTCGAGACACCACGTGATGATCGGGTGTGATAGACTCAACGTTCACATACAACGGGTGTAAAACAGTTGCGCACGCGGAACACTCGGGTTAAGCTTGACGAGCCTAGCATGTGCAGACATGGCCTCGGAACACATGAGACCGAAAGGTCTATCATGAATCATATAGATGATATGATTAGCATAGGGATGCTTACCACTAAAACTGTACTATCCTCACGTGATGATCGGACTTGAGCTAGTGTAAGTGGATCATGAACCACTCAAATGACTAGAGAGATGTACTTTTTGAGTGGGAGTTTAGCGAGTAATTTGATTAAGTTAAACTCTAATTATCTTGAACATAGTCTAAGTCCACTTTGAATATATTTGTATTGTAGATCATGACTCACGCGACAGTCACCCTGAATTTTAATACGTTCCTAGAGAAAGCTAAGTTGAAAGATGATGGAAGCAACTTTGTAGACTGGGCTCGTAATCTTAAGCTAATCTTACAAGCTGGGAAGAAGGATTATGTCCTTAATGCTGCGCTAGGAGATGAACCACCCTCTACGGCTGACCAGGATGTTAAGAACGCTTGGTTAACACGTAAGGAGGACTACTCAGTAGTTCAATGTGCAGTCTTGTATGGCTTAGAACTGGGACTTCAACGTCATTTTGAGCGTCATGGAGCATTTGAGATGTTCCAGGAGTTGAAGTTCATAATTCAGAAGAATGCCCGGATCGAGAAGTATGAGACCTCCGATAAATTCTATGCTTGCAAGATGGAGGAGAACTCGTCTGTCAGTGAACATGCGCTCAAAATGTCTGGGTACTCAAACCGTCTAGCTGAGCTGGGGATTGAACTCCCGCAAGAGGCTATCACTGACAGAATCCTTCAATCACTGCCGCCAAGCTATAAAGGCTTTGTGTTGAACAACAACATGCAAGGGATGAACAAGTCACCCAGCGAGTTGTTTGCGATGCTGAAAGTCACAAAGTCTGAACTCCGTAAAGAGCATCAAGTGTTGATGGTGAATAAGACCACTAGTTTCAAGAGAAGCGGCAAAGGCAAGAAGGGTAATTCAAAGAAGAGCGGCAAGCCTGTTGCCAATCCGACGAAGAAACCCAAAGCTGGACCTAAGCCTGAAACAGAGTGTTACTATTGCAAGGGTATGGGTCACTTGAAGCGCAACTGCCCCAAGTATCTGGCTAGTAAGAAGGCGGCCAAAGAAAAATCAGGTATATTTGATATACATGTTATTGATGTGTACTTAACCGGCTCTCGTAGTAGTGCCTGGGTATTCGATACCGGTTCTGTTGCTCATATTTGCAACTCGAAATAGGAACTGCGGAATAGACGATGGCTGGCGAAAGATGAAGTGACGATGCGCGTAGGAAATGGTTCCAAGGTTGATGCAATCGCCGTCGGCACAGTTTCACTTCAGTTACCATCAGGATTAGTTATGAACTTGAATCATTGTTATTTAGTGCCTGCGTTGAGCATGAACATTATATGAGTAACATCTTGCAAACATAACATTGAGTCAGAGAATAATAGTTGTTCTATTTCTATGAGTAACATCTTTTATGGTCATGCACCCAATGTGAGAGGATTGTTCATATTGAATCTTGATAGTGATACACACATACATAACATTGAGACCAAAAGAGTTAGAGTTAACAATGATAGCGCCATAATTTTGTGGCACTACCGCTTAGGTCATATTGGTGTAAAGCGCATGAAGAACCTCCATGCCGATGGACTTTTGGAGTCACTTGACTTTGATTCACTTGACACGTGCGAACCATGCCTCATGGGCAAGATGACTAAAACTCCGTTCTCTGGAACAATGGAGCGTGCAAGTGACTTGTTGGAAATCATACATACCGATGTGTGCGGTCCGATGAGCGTAGAGGCACGCGGCGGATATCGTTATTTTCTCACCTTCACTGACGATTTGAGTAGACATGGTTATGTCTACTTAATGAAGCACAAGTCTGAAACATTTGAAAAGTTCAAGCAATTTCAGAGTGAAGTTGAAAATCATCGTAACAAGAAGATCAAGTTCCTACGGTCTGATCGTGGGGGTGAATATCTGAGTTTTGAGTTTGGTGTTCACTTAAGACAATGTGGAATTGTTTCACAGTTGACACCGCTTGGAACACCACAGCGTAATGGTGTGTCCGAACGTCGTAATCGTACTTTATTAGAGATAGTGCGATCTATGATGTCTCTTACCGATTTGCCGTTATCGTTTTGGGGTTATGCATTAGACACATCTGCATTAACTTTAAATAGGGCACCATCAAAATCCGTTGAGACGACACCATACGAACTGTGGTATGGCAAAAGGCCAAAGTTGTCGTTTCTTAAAGTTTGGGGATGTGATGCTTATGTCAAAAAGCTTCAGCCTGAAAAGCTGGAACCCAAAGCGGAAAACTGCATCTTCATAGGTTACCCACAAGAGACAGTTGGGTACACCTTCTATCTCAAATTCGAGGGCAAAGTGTTTGTTGCTAAAAACGGAGCTTTTCTCGAGAAGGAGTTTCTCTCGAGACAATTGAGTGGGAGGAAGATAGAACGTGATGAGGTTGTCGAACCTCTCATCCCTCTAGATGGTGGCGCAGGGCAAGGGGAAACCTCTATCATTGCGACGCCGGTTGAGGAGGAAGTTAATGATGATGATCATGAAACTCCGGTTCAAGTTCCTGTCGAACCACGCAGGTCGACGAGACCACGTGCTGCTCCAGAGTGGTACGGTAATCCTGTCATGTCAATCATGTTGTTAGACAACAATGAACCTGCAAATTATGAAGAAGCAATGGTGGGCCCAGATTCCAACAAATGGCTAGAGGCCATGAAGTCCGAGATAGGATCCATGTATGAGAACAAAGTATGGACTTTGGAAGTACTACCTGAGGGCCGCAAGGCTATTCAGAACAAATGGATCTTTAAGAAGAGGATGGACGCTGACGGCAATGTGACCGTTTATAAGGTCGACTTGTGGCAAAGGGTTTTTCACAAGTTCAAGGAGTTGACTACGATGAGACATTATCACCCGTAGCGATGCTTAAGTCCGTCAGAATCATGTTAGCAATAGCTGCATTTTTCAATTATGAAATCTGGCAGATGGATGTCAAGACGGCGTTCCTTAACGGTTTCCTTAAGGAAGAGTTGTATATGATACAACCCAAAGGTTTTGTCCATCCTAAGAATGCTAACAAGGTGTGCAAGCTCCAGCGATCCATTTATGGGTTGGTGCAAGCATCTCGGAGTTGGAACAAATGCTTTGATGAGGTGATCAAAGCATTTGGGTTTATACAAGTGGTTGGAGAATCTTGTATTTACAAGAAAATGAGTCGGAGCTTTGTGGCGTTTCTAATATTATATGTGGATGACATATTGCTGATTGGAAACAACGTAGAGTTTTTGGAGAGCATAAAGGATTACTGGAATAAAAGTTTCTCTATGAAGGACCTAGGAGAAGCTGCTTACATTCTAGGCATTAAGATCTACAGGGATAGATCGAAACGCCTGATAGGACTTTCACAAAGCACATACCTTGATAAAGTTTTGAAGAGGTTCAAAATGGAACAGTCCAAGAAAGGGTTCTTGCCAGTTTTACAAGGTACGAGATTGAGTAAGACTCAGTGCCCAGCAACTGATGAGGATAGAGAGCATATGAGCACCGCCCCCTATGCTTCAGCCATAGGTTCTATCATGTATGCAATGTTGTGCACTAGACCGGACGTTAGCTTGGCCATAAGTATGGCAGGCAGGTTCCAGAGTAATCCAGGAGTGGATCACTGGACGGCGGTCAGAATATCCTGAAGTACCTGAAAAGGACTAAGGAGATGTTTCTCGTGTATGGAGGTGACGAAGAGCTCGCCGTAAAGGGTTACGTCGATGCAAGCTTTGACGCAGATCCGGACGACTCTAAGTCGCAGACCAGATACGTATTTATTCTTAATGCGGGTGTGGTAAGCTGGTGCAGTTCCAAGCAAAGCGTCGTAGCAGATTCTACATGTGAAGCGGAGTACATGGCTGCCTCGGAGGCGGCTAAGGAGGGTGTCTGGATGAAGCAGTTCATGACGGATCTTGGAGTAGTGCCAAGCGCACTAAATCCACTAACCTTGTTCTGTGACAACACGGGTGCCATTGCCCTAGCAAAGGAACCACGGTTTCACAAGAAATCCAGACACATCAAACGACGCTTCAACCTCATCCGCGACTACGTCGAAGGGGAGGACGTAAATATATGCAAAGTGCACACGGATCTGAATGTAGCAGACCCGCTGACTAAACCTCTTCCACGGGCAAAGCATGATCAACACCAGAACTGTATGGGTGTTAGATTTATTACAATGTAATTCGCATGATGATGTGAGGGCTAGATTATTGACTCTAGTGCAAGTGGGAGACTGTTGGAATTATGCCCTAGAGGCAATAACAAATACAGTTATTATTATAATTCCTGTATCAAGATAATCGTTTATTATCCATGCTATAATTGTATTGAATGAAGACTTATATACATGTGTGGATACATAGACAAAACACTGTCCCTAGCAAGCCTCTAGTTGGCTAGCCAGTTGATCAAAGATAGTCAGGGTCTTCTGATTATGAACAAGGTGTTGTTGCTTGGTAACTGGATCACGTCATTAGGAGAATCACGTGATGGACTAGACCCAAACTAATAGACGTAGCATATTGATCGTGTCATTTTGTTGCTACTGTTTTCTGCGTGTCAAGTATTTGTTCCTATGACCATGAAATCATATAACTCACTGACACCGGAGGAATGCTTTGTGTGTATCAAACGTTGCAACGTAACTGGGTGACTATAAAGATGCTCTACAGGTATCTCCGAAGGTGTTTGTTGAGTTAGTATGGATCGAGACTGGGATTTGTCACTCCGTGTGACGGAGAGGTATCTCGGGGCCCACTCGGTAATACAACATCACAAACAAGCCTTGCAAGCAATGTGACTTAGTGTAAGTTGCGTGATCTTGTATTACGGAACGAGTAAAGAGACTTGCTGGTAAACGAGATTGAAATAGGTATGCGGATACTGACGATCGAATCTCGGGCAAGTAACATACCGAATGACAAAGGGAATGACATACGGGATTATATGAATCCTTGGCACTGAGGTTCAAACGATAAGATCTTCATAGAATATGTGGGATCCAATATGGGCATCCAGGTCCCGCTATTGGATATGGACCGAGGAGTCACTCGGGTCATGTCTACATAGTTCTCGAACCCGCAGGGTCTGCACACTTAAGGTTCAACGTTGTTTTGTGCGTATTTGAGTTATATGGTTGGTTACCGAATGTTGTTCGGAGTCCCGGATGAGATCACGGACGTCACGAGGGTTTCCGGAATGGTTCGGAAATGAAGATTGATATATAGGATGATCTCATTTGATTACCGGAAGGTTTTCGGAGTTACCGGGAATGTACCGGGAATGACGAATGGGTTCCGGGTGTTCACCGGGGGGGCAACCCACCCCGGTGAAGCCCATAGGCCTTGGGGGTGGCGCACCAGCCCTTAGTGGGATGGTGGGACAGCCCAAGAAGGCCCTATGCGCCATAGGGATAAAATCAAAGAGAAAAAAAAGAGGAGGTGGGAAAAGGGAGAAGGACTCCTCCTTCCAAACCTAGTTGGATTCGGTTTGGAAGGGGAGGACTCCCCCCCTTGGCTCGGCCGACCCCCTTGAGGGTCCTTGGACCCCGAGGCAAGGCTCCCCCTCTTCCCCCTATATATACGGAGGTTTTAGGGCTGATTTGAGACAACTTTTGCCACGGCAGCCCGACCACATATCTCCACGGTTTTGCCTCTAGGTCGCGTTTCTGCGGAGCTCGGGCGGAGCCCTGCTGAGATTAGATCACCACCAACCTCCGGAGCGACGTCACGCTGCCGGAGAACCCATCTACCTCTTTGTCTCTCTTGCTGGATCAAGAAGGCCGAGATCATCGTCGAGCTGTATGTGTGCTGAACGCGGAGGTGCCGTCCGTTCGGTACTAGATCGTGGGACTGATCGCGGGACGGTTCGCGGGGCGGATCGAGGGACGTGAGGACGTTCCACTACATCAACCGCGTTCACTAACGCTTCTGCTGTGCGATCTACAAGGGTACGTAGATCGAATATCCCCTCTCGTAGATGAACATCACCATGATAGGTCTTCGTGCGCGTAGGAAAATTTTTGTTTCCCATGCGACGTTCCCCAACAAATCCCCCCTCCAGTAGGGCACCAGAACATGCCCCAGATGGGATCTTGCGGAGACAGAAGCTTGCGGCGGCGGAAAAGTACTTTCGATGATCTCCTGATTTTTTCTGGAAGTTTAGGGAATATATAGGCGCAAATTCTAGGGCAGAAGTGGCCCAAGGAGCCCAAAAGCCAAGGAGGTGCGCCCCTGGCCGCGCCATGAGGGCTTGTGGGGTCCCTGCAAGCCCCCTGCCGTGATTCTCTGGCTTCCCGATCTTTTTCTGTTTCGGAAAAAATCTTTTTGGCAGTTTCATTCCGTTTGGACTCCGTTCAAAATCCTCCTCTGAAAGGGGTCAAAAATATGGAAAAAAAACAGGAACTCGCACTTGGCACTGAGTTAATAAGTTAGTCCCAAAAAATATATAAAATGCATGCAAAACATCCAAAGTTTGACAAGATAATAGCATGAAACCATTAAAAATTATAGATATGTTGGAGACGTATCAAGCATCCCCGAGCTTAACTCCTGCTCGTCCTCGAGTAGGCAAGTGATAAAGACTGAATTTTTGATGTGGAATGCTACCTAGCAAAGTTGTCCTTTGCAACTTCTTTCACGTGACATGAATGTTCAGATCCGTAAGATTCAAAACAATAGTTTTCTATTGACATGAAAACAATAATACTTCAAGCAAACTAGCAAGGTAATCATGAACTTTCAAAATAACAAGGCCAAGGAAAGTTATCCCTACAAAATCATATAGTCTGGCTATGCTCCATCATCCTCACACAATTAATGTAAATCATGCACAACCTCGGTATTGGCCAAGTAATTGTTTTCGCACTCTTACTTTCTCAAACCTTTTATAACTATCACGCAATACATGAGCGTGAGCCATGGATATAGCACTATAGGTGGAATAGAGTGTGGTGGTGGTTGTGAGACAAAAAGGAGGAGATGGTCACATTGACTCGGCGTATCAAAGGGCTATGGAGATGCCCATTAATAGATATCAATGTGAATGAGTAGGGATTGCCATACAACGGATGCACTAGAGCTATAAGTATGTGAAAGCTCAAAAGGAGAACTAGTGGGTGTGCATCCAACTTGCTTGCTCACGAAGACCTAGGGCAATTTTTGAGGAAGCACATCATTGGAATATACAAGCCAAGTTATATATTGAAGATTCCCACTAGCATATGGTAGTGACAAAGCAAGAAGCTCTCAATCATGAAGAACACGGTGCTATTATGAAGCACAAGTGTGGAAAAATATAGTAGCATTGTCCCTTCTCTCTTTTTTTGTTTGGGCTCTTGGCCTCTCTTTTTTTATTTGGGATCTTGGCCTCTTTTTTTTATTTGGGCTCTTTGGCCTCTTTTTTTTATTTCCTCACATGGGACAATGCTCTAATGATGATCATCACACTTTTATTTACTCACAGCTCAAAGCTTAGAACGATAATGACTCTATAGGAAATGCCTCCAGCAGTGTACCGGGATATGCAACGATCTAGCTTGGCGTATGACGTTGAAACATCTCGTTAGCTATCTTACGATCATGAAATGGCAATATGAGAGTGATGGCACAAGTCATGAGACGGAACGGTGGGAGTTACAAGGCAATATATCTCAGAATGGCTATGAAAATGCCATAGTAGCTAGGTATGGTGGCTGTTTTGAGGAAGGCATATGGTGGGTTTGTGTACCGGCGAAAGTTGCGCGACACTAGAGAGGCTTGCAAAGGTGGAAGGTGAAAGTGCATATATACCATGGACTCACATTAGTCATGAAGAACTCACATACTTGTTGCGAAAGTTTTTATTAGTAATCGAAACAAAGTGCTAAATGCATACTCCTAGGGGAAGGGTTGGTAGGTGTTAACCATCGTGCGATCCCGACCTCAACACAAAGGATGAAAATCAATAGATCAATTATGCTCCGACTTCCTAACATAGCGGTTCACCATACGTGTATTCTATGGGAATCACTAACTTCAACACAGGTATTTCTAGATTCACAACACCCTACTAACATAAATCTTAATATTACCAAATCCACGTCTCAAAACTAATTGAGAGGAATCAAGACTTCTCTTTCTACTCAATGCACATGAAGATGGACGTTTTTGTATCCTCTTTGGGTACCTATCAGTTTTGGAACTACTTTCATAGCATAAGCCAACTACCAAGTCACGCACCGCCGTGCTCTAAAAGATATAAGTGAAGCACATAGAGCAAAATTATCTAGCTCAAAAGATATAAGTGAAGCACTATGAGCATTCTAGCAAAATCACGATGAGTGCATGTCTCTCTCTCTCTCAAAAAAGGTGTGCAACAAGGATGATTGTGACACAACAAAAAGAAAAGACTCCTATGATACAAGACGCTCCAAGAAAAACACATATCATGTGGTGAATAAAAATATAGCTCCAAGTAATGTTACCGATGGATTGAAGACGAAAGAGGGGATGCCTTCCCGGGGCATCCCCAAGCTTAGGCTTTTTGGTGTCCTTGAATTTGTCTTGGTATGCCTTGGGCATCCCCAAGCTTGAGCTCTTTCCACTCCTTATCTCTTTGTTCATGAGAACATCACCCAAAACTTGAAAACTTCACAACACAGAACTTAAAGAGAAACTCGTGATATCATTAGCACAAGAAAACAAACTACCACCTCTTTTGGTACTGTAGAAAACTTGAATTATATCTATATTGGTGTTGGGATACTCTATTCTCACTTTTTCATGGCTAGTACCCCCCGATACTAACCATAGTTTCATCAAAACAAGCAACCAACTCAACAAAAACAGAATCTGTCAAAAACAGACCAGTCTGGAGCAATCTGTATACTTTGTATACTTTTGGTACCTCACAAATTCTGAAAAATTACGAATGCCTGGGAAAAAGGCATATCAACCAGCAGCAAAAAGAATCAACTCAAAAGCTCTTTCTGAATAAAAATGAAAAATCATCTCGTGTGAGAAAAGTTTCTGTCGTTTTCCAGCAGGACCAAGCAACCATTACCAAGACTAGTCATAAAGGTTTTGCTTGGCTCAAACACAAAAAGAAACACAAAAAAACAATCACAACAGAATTATGATGGTGTGGACGCAACAAACCAGAAAGAAAAAAGATAAATTCATTGGGTTGCCTCCCAACAAGCGCTATTGTTTAACGCCCTTAGCTAGGCATAAAAGTGATAGAATCACGTATCGTCGTCTTTGGTGCTCAAACCATAAGTGGCCCTCATCATGGATTCATAAGGCAATCTTATTTTGTTTCTAGAAAAGTGTTCCATGCCCTTATTTAAAGGAAATTGAAATCTAATATTCCCTTCCTTCATATCGATGATAGCACCGATAGTCCTTAGGAAAGGTCTACCAAGAATAATAGGGCATGTAGAATTGCAATCAATGTCAAGCACAATGAAATCCACGGGTACATAGTTCCTATTTGCAATAATAAGAACATCATTGATCCTTCCCATGGGTTTCTTGATAGTAGAATCCGCAAGATGCAAATTAAGAGAACACTCTTCAATCTCATTAAAACCCAGAACATCACATAAAGACTTTGGAATCGCGGAAACACTAGCACCCAAATCACACAAAGCATTGCATTCATAGTTTTTGATTTTGATTTTGATGTTAGGTTCCCACTCACCATGAAGCTTTCTAGGGATAGACACTTCTAATTCATGTTTCTCTTCAAGAGATTTTATCATAGCTTCAACGATATGATCGGTAAAGGCCTTGTTTTGGCAATAAGTGTGTGGAGAGTTTAACATGGATTGCATCAAGGAAATGCATTCAATCAAGGAGCAACTATAATAATTGAATTCCTTGAAATCCAAAGTAGTAATTTCATTACTACTCAAAGTTTTAATATCTTCTACTCCACTTTCAATGCTTTTAGCATCAAGATAGATGGACTCCGAATCATTGGGTCACTTTTCAACCAAAGTGGATTCATATCTAGCCCCATCATCATTAGGTTTGACACAAGAAAACAAAGATTCAATGGGAGTCACACCAAGCACTTTAAGATCTTCGTGATTCTTATCACGTGAACACGCCTTTTTAAGCCATTCATGTCTAGCACGAATTTGGGTGGTTGTTTCTTTGCTCTCAATCATGGAAACACGCATAGCTTTCAAAGTTTCATCCATATTGATCTTGGGAGGAGCACATCTAACTTTCAAAGCATCAACATCACTAGACATTCTATCAACGCTCTTGGCCAAATCGTCAATTTTTGAGTAGTTTTTCCTCTATGGACGCATTGAAAATCTTTTGTGAGTTGATAAACTCTTTGATATTACTCTCTAGATCAGAGGGTAATCTATTGTAATTTCCATGAGTATTGTTGTAGGAGTTGCCAAAGTTATTAGAAGAGTTACTAGGAAAAGGCCTAGGAACATAGTTTCCTCTAAAAGCATTGTTGTTGCCAAAATTATTTCTACCAACAAAATTAACGTCCAAGCTAGTGTTGCTACTCTCAATCAAAGAAGACAAGGGCATATCATTAGGATCTAAAGGAGCACTTCTGCTAGCAACCAAATTCATTAACTCATCCATCTTAGCAGCACTCAACGAGTTAATTTCTTCTATAACATGTACCTTCTTACTAGTAGGTGACCTTTCAGTGTGCCACTAAGAGTAGTTCGTCAGGATATTGTCTAGGAGTTTTGTGGCTTCTCCTAACGTGATTTCCATGAACGTTCCACCTGAGGCGGAGTCCAAGATATTTCTAGAAGCGAAATTCAAGCGAGGTAGAAGATTTCTATAATCATCCAAAGACTCAAGCCATGAGCAGGACAATTTCTAATCATCAATTTCATTCTCTCCCAAGATTGTGCAACATGTTGATGATCAAGTTGCTTGAAATTCATGATATCATTACGGAGAGAGATAATCTTAGCCGGTGGAAAATACTTGGATATATAAGCATCTTTGCACTTATCCCAAGAATTGATACTATTTTTGGGCAAAGACGAAAACCAAGTTTTTGCGCGATCTCGCAACGAGAAAGGAAAAAGCTTCAATTTAATCACATTATTATCCACATCATTCTTCTTTTGCATATCGCAAAGCTCAATGAAGGTATTGAGATGGGATGCGGCATCTTCACTAAGAAGGCCGGAGAATTTCTCTTCATAACAAGATTCAGCAAAGCGGCATTGATTTCGTATGACTCCGCACTAGTGGCGGGAGCAATCGGAGTACTAATAAAATCATTATTATTAGTATTCGAGAAGTCACAAAGTTTGGTGTTTTCAGTCATGGTGACTTCAGCAAGCAAGCAAGCACACAAGCGAACAAAGAGCAAGCGAGAAAAAGGGCGAACGAAAAGGCAAACGGAAAAGGCAAACAAAAAAGGCAAATTGTGAAGTGGGGCAGAGGAAAACGAGAGGCAACTTGCAAACAAAGTAAATGCAAGAGATGAGTTTGCGACACTTACTTGGATGAGTTCTTGACTTGATCTTCCCCGGCAACGGCGCCAGAAATTCTTCTGCTACGGCAACAGACAACAGCGCCAGAAATTGACACGTTGACAGAGACTGGGCTTGCGTTGGTTTTTCCCTTGAAGAGGAAAGGGTGATGCAGCACAGGAGCAGTAAGTATTTCCCTCAGTTTGAGAACCAAGGTATCAATCCAGTAGGAGAATCTCGTCAAGTCCAGAGTACCTGCGCAAACACAAAAGAGCTTGCACCCAACGCTTTAAAGGGGTTGTCAATCCCTTCAAGACTGATTGCAAAGTGAGATCTGAAGGCGGAAAGTGCAACGAAGTAAAAGTGTAAGGCTGAAAATATGGTGTGGAGTAGACCGGGGGCCATAGTGTTCACTAGAGGCTTCTCTCAAAATAGCAAGTATTACGGTGGGTGAACAAATTACTGTCGAGCAATTGATAGAACCGCGCAAAGTCATGACGATATCTAAGGCAATGATCATACATATAGGCATCACGTCCGAGACAAGTTGACCGATATTTTCTGCATCTACTACTATTACTCCACACATCGACCGCTATCCAGCATGCATCTAGTGTATTTAGTTCATGACGAACAGAGTAACGCCTTAAGCAAGATGACATGATGTAGAGGGATAATCTCAAACCAATGATGAAAACCCCATCTTTTTACCCTTGATGGCAACAACACGATGCGTGCCTCGCTACCCCTTCTGTCACTGGGTGAGGTCACCGCACGGTATGAACCCAAAACCAAGCACTTCTCCCATTGCAAGAATCATATATCAAGTTGGCGAAACAAAACCCACAACTCGAAGAGAATTACAAGGATATAAATCATGCATATAAGAGTTCAGAAGAAACTCAAATAAGATTCATCGATAATCTGATCATAAATCCATAATTCATCGGATCTCGACAAACACACCGCAAAAGAAGATTACATCGGATAGATCTCCATGAAGATCATGGAGAACTTTGTATTGAAGATCCAAGAGAGAGAAGAAGCCATCTAGCTACTAGCTATGGACCCGTAGGTCTATGGTGAACTACTCACGCATCATCGGAGAGGTCATGGTGTTGATGAAGAAGCCCCCCGTATCCGAATCCCCCCTCCGGCAGGGCACTAGAACATGCCCCAGATGGGATCTTGCGGAGACAGAAGCTTGCGGTGGCGGAAAAGTACTTTCGATGATCTCCTGATTTTTTCTGGGATTTTAGGGAATATATAGGCGCAAAACCTAGGGCATAGGTGGCCCAGGGAGCCCACAAGCCAGGGAGGGACGCCCCCCTGGCCGCGCCATGAGGGCTTGTGGGGTCCCTGCAGGCCCCCTGCCCTGATTCTCCGACTTCCCGATCTTTTTCTGTTTCAGAACAAATCTTTTTGGCAGTTTCATTCCGTTTGGACTCCGTTCAAAATCCTCCTTCGAAAGGGGTCAAAAACATGGAAAAAACAGGAACTGGCACTTGGCACTGAGTTAATAAGTTAGTCCCAAAAAATATATAAAAGGCATGCAAAACATCCAAAGTTTGACAAGATAATAGCATGAAACCATCAAAAATTATAGATACGTTGGAGACGTATCAATGCTTACCACTGAAACTATTCTCAACTCACGTGATGATCGGACTTGAGTTAGTGAATTTGGATTATGTACCACTCAAATGACTCGAGAGATGTACTTTTTGAGTGGGAGTTTAGCAAGTAATTTGATTAGTTAAACTCTAATTATCTTGAACATAGTCTAAGTCCACTTTGAAAATATTTGTGTTGTAGATCAATGGCTCACGCGACAGTCACCCTGAATTTTAATACGTTCCTAGAGAAAGCTAAGTTGAAAGATGATGGAAGCAACTTTGTAGACTGGGCTCGTAATCTTAAGTTGCTGCTGCAAGCTGGGAAGAAGGATTATGTCCTTGATGCTGCGCTAGGAGATGAACCAACCGCTACGGCTGACCAACATGTTAAGAACGCTTGGTTAACACGTAAGGAGGACTACTCAGTAGTTAAATGTGTAGTCTTGTATGGCTTAGAGCCGGGACTTCAACGTCACTTTGAGCGTCATGGAGCATTTGAGATGTTCCAGGAGATGAAGTTTATCTTTCCAAAGAACGCCCGGATTGAGAGGTATGAGACCTCCAATAAATTCTATGCTTGCAATATGGAGGAGAATTCGTCTGTCAGTGAACTTGTGCTCAAAATGTCTGGGTACTCAAACCGTCTAGCTGAGCTGGGGATTGAACTCCCGCAAGAGGCTATCACTGACAGAATTCTTCAATCATTGCCACCAAGCTACAAGATCTTTGTGTTGAACTATAACATGCAAGGGATGAACAAGTCACCCGGCGAGTTATTCGTGATGCTGAAAGTCGTAGAGTCAGAACTCGGTAAAGAGCCTTGCTACCTCTTGAGCTTGCGTTGGTTTTTCCCTTGAAGAGGAAAGGGTGATGCAGCATAGTAGCAGTAAGTATTTCCCTCATTTTGAGAACCAAGGTATCAATCCAGTAGGAGTATCAAGATGAGGCACCAATGTACCTGCGCAAAAACAAACAAACTTGCACCCAACGCTATAAAGGGGTTGGCAATCCCTTCACGATTATTTGCAAGGTGAGATCTGAAGGTGAAAAGTGCAACAAAGTAATTGTGTAGATCTGAAAATATGATGTGAAGTAGACCCGGAGGCCATAGTGTTCACTAGAGGCTTCTCTCATGATAGCAAGTATTACGGTGGGTGAACGAATTACTGTCGAGCAATTGATAGAATCGCGCAAATTCATGATGATATCTAAGGCAATGATCATACATATAGGCATCACGTCCGAGACAAAGTAGACCGATACTTTATGCATCTACTACTATTACTCCACACATCGACCGCTATCCAGCATGCATCTAGTGTATTGAGTTCATAACAAACAGAGTAATGCCTTAAGCAAGATGACATGATGTAGAGGGATAGATTAATGCCAAATGATATAAACCCCATATTTTTACCCTTGATGGCAACAACATGATGCGTGCCTCACTACCCCATCTGTCACTAGGTGAGGACACCGCATGGTATGAACCCAAAACCGAGCACTTCTCCCATTGCAAGAATTATAGATCAAGTTGGCCAAACGAAACCCACAACTCGAAGAGAATTACAAGGATACGAAATCATGCATATAAGATATCAGAGGAGACTCAAATAATATTCATAGATAATCTGATCATAAATCCACAATTCATCGGATCTCGACAAACACACCGCAAAAGAAGGTTACATCGGATAGATCTCCATGAAGATCATGGAGAACTTTGTATTGAAGATCCAAGAGAGAGAAGAAGCCATCTAGCTACTAGCTATGGACCCGAAGGTCTGTGGTGAACTACTCACGCATCATCGGAGAGGTAATGGTGTTGATGAAGAAGCCCTCCGTGTCTGAATCCCCCTCCGGCAGGGCACCAGAATGGTCCCAGATGGGATCTTGCGGAGACAGAATCTTGCGGCGGCGGAAAAGTATTTTCGTGACTCTCTCTGGTGGTTTTGGATTTTTAGAGAATTTATAGGCGGAAGAGGTAGGGCAAAGGAGCCACGGGGGGCCCACAAGCCTGCTAGGCCCCCCAAGGCCGCGGCTAGGGGGCTTGTGACCTCCCCCGAGGTCCTTTGCCTTGGTTCTTAAGTCCCGTGCGTATCTTCTGTTATGGAAAAAATCATCCCATAGGTTTTATTCCGTTTGGACTCCATTTAATATTCTTCTGTGAAAAAGGTCAAAAACACGGAAAAAACATACACTGGCACTTGGCACTGAGTTAATAGGTTAGTCCCAAAAAAGATATAAAATAGCATATTCATGCATACAAAACATCCAAAGTTGACAAGATAATAGCATGGAACCATCAAAAATTATAGATACGTTGGAGACGTATCAAGCATCAAGTGTTGATGGTGAATAAGAGCACTAGTTTCAAGAGAAAGGACAAAGGAAAGAAGGGTAATTCCAAGAAGAGCGGCAAGCCTGTTGCCAATCCGACAAAGAAACCCAAAGCTGGACCTAAGCCTGAAACGGAGTGTTATTATTGCAAGGGTATGGGTCACTTGAAGCGCAACTGCCCCAAGTATCTAGCTGATAAGAAGGCGGCCAAGGAAAAATCAGGTATATTTGATATACATGTTATTGATGTGTACTTAACCAGCTCTCATAGTACTGCCTGGGTATTCGATACCGGTTCTGTTGCTCATATTTGCAACTCGAAACAGGAACTGTGGAATAAGCGAAGGCTGGCGAAAGATGAAGTGATGATGCGCAGAGGAAATGGTTCTAAGGTTGATGCAATTGCCGTCGGCACAGTTTCACTTCAGTTACCATCAGGATTAGTTATGAACTTAAATAATTGTTATTTAGTGCATGTGTTAAGCATGAACATTATATCTGGATCTTGTTTATTGCGAGACGGATACTCGTTTAAGTCAGAGAATAAAGGTTGTTCTATTTCTATGAGTAATATCTTTTATGGTCATGCACCCAATGTGAGAGGATTGTTCATATTGAATCTTGATAGCGATGATACACATATACATAACATTGAGACCAAAAGAGTTAGAGTTAACAATGATAGCGCCATGTTTTTATGGCACTCCGCTTAGGTCATATTAGTGTAAAGCGCATGAAGAAACTCCATACCGATGGACTTTTGGAGTCACTTGACATGTGTGAACCATGCCTCATGGGAAAGATGACTAAGACTCCGTTCTCCGGAACAATGGAGCGTGCAAGTGACTTGTTGGAAATCATACATACCGATGTATGTGGTCCGATGAGTGTGGAGGCGCGCGGCAGATATCGTTATTTTCTCACCTTCACTGACGATTTGAGTAGATATGGTTATGTATACCTGATGAAGCACAATTCTAAAACGTTTGAAAAGTTCAAGCAATTTTAGAGTGAAGTTGAAAATCACCGTAACAAGAAGATCAAGTTCCTACGGTCTGATCGTGGGGGTGAATATCTGAGTTTCGAGTTTGGTGCTCACTTAAGACAATGTGGAATTGTTTCACAGTTGACACCGCCTGGAACACCACAGTGTAATGGTGTGTCCGAACGTCGTAATCGTACTTTATTAGAGATGGTGCAATCTATGATGTCTCTTACCGATTTGTCGTCATCGTGTTGGGGTTATGCATTAGAGACAGCTGCATTCACTTTGAATAGGGCACCATCAAAATCCGTTGAGATGACACCATACGAACTGTGGTATGGCAAAAGACCAAAATTGTCATTTCTTAAAGTTTGGGGATGTGATGCTTATGTCAAAAAGCTTCAGCCTGAAAGCTCGAACCCAAAGCGGAAAAGTGCGTCTTCATAGGTTACCCAAAAGAGACAGTTGGGTATACCTTCTATCTCAAATCCGAGGGCAAAGTGTTTGTTGCTAAAAATGGAGCTTTTCTTGAGAAGGAGTTTCTCTCGAAAGAATTGAGTGGGAGGAAGATAGAACTTGATGAGGTCGTCGAACCTCTAATTCCTCTAGATGGTGGCGCAGGGCAAGGGGAAACCCCTGTTGCTGCGGCGCCAGTTGAGGAGCAAGTTGATGATGATGATAATGAAACTTCGGATCAAGTTCCTATTGGACCTCGCAGGTCGACAAGATCACGTACTGCTCCTGAGTGGTACGATAATCCTGTCTTATCAATTATGTTGTTGGACAACAATGAACCTGCGAATTATGAAGAATCAATGGTGGGCCCAGATTCCAAAAAATGGCTGGAGGCCATGAAGTCCAAGATAGGATCCATGTACAAGAACAAAGTGTGGACTTTGGAAGTACTACCTGAAGGCCGCAAGGCTATTCAGAACAAATGGATCTTTAACAAGAAGACAAACGCAGACGGTAATGTGACCGTTTATAAAGCTCGACTTGTGGCAAAGGGTTTTTCGCAAGTTCAAGGAGTTGACTATGATGAGACTTTCTCACCGATAGCGATGCTTAAGTCCGTCCGAATCATGTTAGCAATAGCTGCCTTTTACGATTATGAAATATGGCAAATGTATGTCAAAACGGCATTCCTTAACAGTTTTCTTAAGGAAGAGTTGTATATGATGCAACCGGAAGGTTTTGTCGATCCGAAGAATGCTAACAAAGTGTGCAAGCTCCAGCGATCCATTTATCGACTGGTGCAAGCATCTCGGAGTTGGAATAAGCGCTTTGATGAGGTGATCAAAGCATTTGGGTTTATACAAGTGGTTGGAGAATCTTGTATTTACAAGAAAGTAAGTGGGAGCTCTGTGGCGTTTCTAATATTATATGTGGATGGCATATTGTTGATTGGAAACAACGTGGACTTTTAGAGAGCATAAAGGATTACTTGAATAAAAGTTTCTCTATGAAGGACATAGGAGAAGCTGCGTACATTCTAGGCATTAAGATCTATAGGGATAGATCAAAGCGCGTGGTAGGACTTTCACAAAGCGCATACCTTGATAAAGTTTTGAAGAAGTTCAAAATGGATCAGTCCAAGAAAGGGTTCTTGCCAGTATTACAAGGTATAAATTGAGTAAGACTCTGTGCCCAGCAACTACGGAAGATAGAGAACAAATGAGTTCCGTCCCCTACACTTCAGCCGTAGGTTCTATCATGTATGCAATGATGTGCACTAGACCAGACGTCAGCTTGGCCATAAGTATGGCAGGCAGGTTTCAGAATAATCCAGGAGTGGATCACTGGACGACGGTCAAGAATATTCTGAAGTACCTAAAAAGGACTAAGGAAATGTTTCTCGTTTATGGAGGTGTCAAAGAGCTCCTCGTAAAGGGTTACGTCGACGCAAGTTTTGACACCGATCCGGATGACTCTAAGTCGCAAACCGGATACGTATTTATTCTTAATGGGGGTGCAGTAAGCTGGTGCAGTTCCAAGCAGAGCATCGTAGCATATTCTACATGTGAAGCGGAGTACATGGTTGCCTCAAAGGCAGCAAAGGAAGGTGTCTGGATGAAGCAGTTCATGACAGATCTTGGAGTTGTGCCGAGCGCACTAGATCCATTAACTCTGTTATGTGACAACACTGGTGCCATTGCCTTAGCAAAGGAACCAAGGTTTCACAAGAAAACCAGACACCTCAAACGACGCTTCAACCTCATCCGCGACTACGTCGAAGGAGAGGACGTGAATATTTGCAAAGTGCACACGGATCTGAATGTAGCAGACCCGCTGACTAAACCTATTCCACGGGCAAAATATGATCAACACCAGAACTGTATGGGTGTTCGATTTATTACAATGTAAATCGCATGGCGATGTGAGGACTAGATTATTGACTCTAGTGCAAGTGGGAGACTATTGGAGATATTCCCTAGAGGCAATGATAAATAGTTATTATTATATTTCCTGTTTAAAGATAATCATTTATTATCCATTCTATAATTGTATTGAATGAAAACATAGATACATGTGTGGATACATAGACAAAACAATTTCCCTAGCAAGCCTCTAGTTGGATAGCCAGTTGATCAAGGATAGTCAAGGTTTTCTAACTATGTGCAAAGTGTTGTTGCTTGATAACTGGATCACATCATTAGGAGAATCATGTGATGGACTAGACCCAAACTATGAACGTAGCATATTGATCGTGTCGTTTTATTGCTATAGCTTTCTGCGTGTCAAGTATTTGTTCCTGTGACCATGAGATCATATAACTCACTGGCACCGGAGGAATACCTTATGTGCATCAAACGTCACAACGTAACTAGGTGACTATAAATGTGCTTTACAGGTACCGAAGGTGTCCGTTGAGTTAGTATGGATCAAGACTCGGATTTGTCACTCCGTGTGACGGAGAGGTATCTCGGGGCCCACTCGGTAATACAACATCACACACAAGCCTTGCAAGCAATGTGACTAAGTGTAAGTCACGGGGTCTTGTATTATGGAACGAGTAAAGAGACTTGCCGGTAACGAGATTGAAATAGGTATGCGGATACCGACGATCGAATCTCGGGCAAGTAACATACCGAAGGACAAAGGGAATGACATATGGGATTATATGAATCCCTGACACTGAGGTTCAACCGATAAGATCTTCGGAGAATATGTAGGATCCAATATGGGCATCCAGGTCCCGCTATTGGATATTGACCGAGGAGTACCTCGGGGCATGTTTACATGGTTCTCGAACCCGCGGGGTCTGCACACTTAAGGTTCGATGATGTTTTAGTATAGTTGAGTTATATGTGTGGTTACCGAATGTTGTTTGGAGTCCCGGATGAGATCACGGACGTCACGAGGGTTTCCGGAATGGTCCGGAAACAAAGATTGATATATAGGATGGCTTCATTTGGTTACCGGAAGGTTTTCGAGCATTACCGGGAGTGACGGATGGGTTCCGGAAGTTCGCCGGGAGGGGGGCAACCCACCCAGGGGAAGACCATTGGCCTTAGGGGTGGCGCACCAGCCCTTGGTGGGCTGGTGGGACATGCCAAGAGGGCCTATGCGCCAAGGAAAGAAAACCAAAGAGAAAGAAAAAAAAGAGGTGGGAAGGAAGAGAAGGACTCCACTTTCCAATCCTAGTTGGACCAGGATTGGAGTAGGACTCCTCCTCTCCCTAGGCTGGCGCACCCTTGAGGGCTTGGCCCTCAAGTCAAGCCTCCTCCCCCTCCCTCCTATATATAGTGGTGATTTAGGGCTGATTTGAGACAACTTTTTCCACGTGCAACTCAGATCTAGACACCATAGTTTTACCTCTAGATCATATTTCTGTGGAGCTCGGGCGGAGCCCTGCAGGAGTAGATCCTCACCAACACCGGAGCGCTGTCACGCTACCAGAGAACTCGTCTACTTCTCCATCTTTCTTGCTGGATCAAGAAGGTCGAGATCATTGTCGAGCTGTACGTGTGCTGAACGCGGAGGTGCCGTCCGTTCGGCACTAGATCGGAGCGGATCATGGGACGGATCGCGGGACGGTTCGTGGGATGGTTCACGGGGCGGATCGAGGGACGTGAGGACGTTCCACTACATCAACCGTGTTTCTTAACGCTTCCTGCTGTGTGATCTACAAGGGTACGTAGATCCAAATCTCCTCTCTTAGATGGACATCATCATGATAGGTCTTCGTGTGCGTAGGAATTTTTTTGTTTCCCATGCAACGTTCCCCAACATACCCAAGCTTAGGCTCTTTGGTATCCTTTAATATGGCTTGGGGTGCCTTGGGAATCCCCAAGCTTAGGCTCGTGCCACTCCTTATTCCATAGTCCATAAAATCTTTACCCAAAACTTGAAAACTTCACAACACAAAACTCAACAGAAAACTCATGAGATCCATTAGTATAAGAAAAATAAATCACCACTTTAGGTACTGTTGTGGACTCATTATTTATTTATACTGATGTAATGTTTACTATATTCCAACTTCTCTATGGTTCATACCCCCCGATACAACCCATAGGTTCATCAAAATAAGCAAACAACACACAAAAAACTCAAAAACAAAACAGTGTGTCGAAATCTGTTTACTTTGAATACTTCTGTAACTCCAAAAAATTTAAAAATGTAAGACAATCTGGGAAATTTCTAAACCAATCTTGTATAAAACAATCAGATCAAAATCACGTTCCAGTGAATTTATAAAATTCATGTACTGAGAGCAAAAGTTTCTGTTTTTCAGCAAAATCAACTTGCAAACACCATAGACCACCCCAAAGGTATTACTTGGCTCAAACACTAATTAAAACAAGAAAATACAATTATTATAGAGGTAATAATGTGTTCAGCACTTAAAAACAGAAGCAAAAACAAAAACATAAAAATAAAATTGGGTTGCCTTCCAACAAGCAATATTGTTTAACGCCCCTAGCTAGGCATAATGCAATAGATCTAGGTATTGTCATCTTTGGTATGCAATCCATAGGTAGCTCTCATAATAGATTAGTAAGGTAATCTTATTTTCTTTCTAGGAAAGTGCTTCATGCCTTTCCTTAATGGAAATTGGAATCTAATATTACCTTATTTCATATCAATAATTGCACCGATCATTCTAAGGAAAGGTCTACAAGAATAATAGGACATGTAGGATTGCAATCTATATCAAGAACAATGAAATCTACGGGCACATAATTCCTATTTGCAACAATAAGAACATCATTAATCATTCCCGTGGGTTTCTTAATTGTAGAATCCGCTAGATGCAAATTTAAAGAGCAATCATCAAATTCACGGAATCCTAGCACATCACATAAATTTTTTGGAATCGTGGAAACACTAGCACCCAAATTACACGAAGCATGGCACTCATAATCTTTAATTTTAATCTTAATAGTAGATTCCCACTCATCATAAATCTTTCTAGGTATATAAACTTCCAACTCAAGTTTTTCTTCAAAAGATTTCATCATGGCATCCACAATATGTTTAATAAAAATCTTTATTTTGACTATAAGAATGCGGAGAATTCAACATGGATTCCAACAAGGAAACACAATCAATCAAAGAGCAACTATCATAATTAAAGTCCTTGAAATCCAAAAGAGTGGGCTCATTGCTATTTAAAGTTTTGACCTCTTCCATCCCACTTTTATCAATCTTATCATTAACATCTATATACTCCGAATCATTGGGACGCCTTTTAATTAAAGTTTACTCATCTCCAGCCCCCTCTTTTTCAAGATTTATACTAGAAAATAAATATTCAATAGGTGTTACATCAATCACTTTAAGACCTTCATCATTGTTATCACGAGAAAACACCTTTTCAAGCCATTCACGCTTAGCACGTATTCTAGCGGTTCTTTCTTTACACTCATCAATATAAATTCTCATAGCTTTTAAAGACTCATTAATATCATGCTTGGGTGGAATATATATAATTTTCAAAGAATCAATCTCAAGAGAAATTCTATCAACGTTCCTAGCCAAATCATCAATCTTGAGCAATTTTTCTTCAATCATAGCATTGAAACCTTTTTGAGAGCTAATGAATTATTTAATATTATTCTCAAGATCAGAGGGCATCTTATTATAATTTCCCTAGGAATTGTTGTAGGAATTACCATAATTGTTAGAGGAATTACTAGGAAACGGCCTAGGATTGAAATTACCTCTATACGCGTTATTGCCAAAATTGTTCCTACCAACAAAATTCACATCCATAGATTCATTATTATTTCCAACCAAAGAGAACAAAGGCATATCATTCGGACCAATAGGAGCACTCTTACTAGAAAACAATTTCATTAATTCATCCATGTTTCCACTCAAGGTGTTTATTTCTTCCATAGCTTGCACTTTTTTACTAGTAGGAGATCTTTCGGTATGCCATTGAGAGTAATTTGCCATAATATTATCTAGGAGTTTAGTAGCTTCTCCTAATGTGATTTCCATAAAGGTACCACCTACGGAGGAATCTAAAAGATTTCTAGAAGGAAAATTCAATCCCGCATAAAACAATTGTATAATCATCCATAAACTCAAACCATGCGCGAGCAATTCCTAATCATTAGTTCCTCCTCTCCCAAGATTTTGCAACATGCTCATGATCAAGTTTCTTAAAATTCATTATATCGTTCCTAAGGGAGATCATCTTAGCAGTCGAAAAGTACTTGGAAATAAAAGCATCTTTACACTTATTCCATGAACCGATACTCCCTCATTTTTGTATACAAGGCCACAAACCCATATTACAGGTACCAGGGCAAAAGTTAAGGCCTTTTAAGTCAATTTGTTGCAAGACATCTTGTCTTCTTTGTTTGCCATGTAAATTAATGTGTATTTTTCTCTCTCATACACATCAAGTCAATGATCTCACTCCTGCATGCATGCAAGGAATACTTAATGTCCTCCTTTGCTAGTACTACAAGGCAAACATCATTAATATTCCATCGATTAGTGTTAGTGGCCTTTTATATATGTAAATTGTAATTTTGATAGTGGCCTTGTATATAAAATGGAGGGAGTACAATTTTTTGGTAAAGATGAAAACCAAGTTTTGGCACGATCTCGTAGTGAGAAAGGACATAGCTTCAATTTAACAATTTCATTATCCATATCTTTCTTCTTTCGCAGATCACACAACTCAACGAAAGTATTTAGATGGGATGCGACATCTTCACTAGGAAGGCCAGAAATTTGTTCTTTCATAACAAGATTGAGCAAAGCGGCATTAATTTCACAAGATTCCGCACTAGTGGCGGGAGCAATCAGAGTACTAATAAATTAATTATTATTAGTAGTGTAAAAGTCACATAACTTGGTATTCTCTTGAGCCATCGTGACAAAGCAAGCAAACAAAAAACGAACGGAAAAAGGGCGAATTAAAAGGCAAATCTTTTTGGTATTTTCTGAAAATCGTTTTAGAAGTGGGGGAGAGGAAAATGAGAGGCAAATGGCAAATAAAGTAAATGCAAGAGATGAGTTTGTGATGGGTACTTGGTAGGTGTGATCTTGTTATGTATCCTCCCCGACAACGGTGCTAGAAATCCTTCTTGCTACCTCTTGAGCTTGTGTTGGTTTTCCCTTGAAGAGGAAAGGGTGATGTAGCAAAGTAGATAAGTATTTCCCTCAGTTTGTTAAGAACCAAGGTATCAATACAGTAGGAGGAACAAGCAAGGCCCCAATAGTAGTACCTGCACAAACAATCAAACACTTGCACCCAACGCTATAAAGGGGTTGTCAATCCCTTCAGAGTTATTTGTAAGGATGAGATCTGATAGAGATAGATATAAAAGATTGTGGAAACAAAAGTAAATAAATTACAGCAAAGTATTTTTGGCATTCTTGGTTTATAGATCTGAAAATATAATATGGAAAATAGACCACGGGCCATAGGTTTCACTAGAGGCTTCTCTCATAAAGGAAAATAATACGATGGGTGAACAAATTACTTTCGAGCAATTGATAGAAAAGCAAATAATTATGAAAGATACCCAAGGCAATGATTATGCATGCATATAGGCATCACCTCTGTGTCAAGTAGACCGAAACGATTCTGCATCTACTATTATTACTCCACACATCGACCGACTCCTGCTTGCATCTAGAGTATTAAGTTCATGAAGAACGGAGTAACGCATTAATTAAGATGACATGATGTAGAGGGATAAACTCAAGCAATATGATGAAAACCCCATCTTTTTATCCTCGATGGCAACAATACAATACGTGCCTTGCTACCCCTACTATGTCACTGGGTGAGGACACCGCAAGATTGAACCCAAAACTAAGCACTTATCCCATTGCAAGAATTACCAATCTAGTTGGCCAAACCAAACCAATAATTTGAAGAGACTTGCAAAGATATGAAATCATGCATATAAGAATTCAGAAGAGACTCAAATAATATTCATAGATAATCTAAACATAAACTCACAATTCATCGGATCTCGAACAGAGGCTCCCGGCGGCGTAAAAGTATTTTTGTGGCTTTTTTGGCGAATATTTGGGAATTTATAGGCCAAAGAATAGGGTTAGGAGACCTGCAGGAGACCCACAAGCCAGGGGCATGGCCACCCCATAGGGCGCGCCCTGTAGGCTTGTGGCCTCCCGACAGATGCCCTGCCCCCTACTCCAAGTCTGCTACATTTCTTCTAGTCCAAAAAAATCATTCCGGAGATTTTATTCCATTTGGACTCCGTTTAATATTCTTTATCTGCAATACTCAAAAACGTAGAAAAAACAGAAACTGTCACTAGGCTCTAGATTTATAGGTTAGTCCCAAAAATAATATAAAACAGCATATAAATGCATATAAAACATCCAAAATTGATAATATAATAGCATGGAACAATCAGAAATTATAGATAGGTTGGAGACGTATCGTGAGTAATTCCATCGTAGGCTTGTTGTACGGTGATGGGTTGGATGAGATCTACCATGTACTCGAATTAGTTTTGTTAGGGTTTGATCCCTAATATCCACTATGTTCTGAGATTGATGTTGTTATGACTTTGTTATGCTTAATTCTTGTCACTAGGGCCCGAGTGCCATGATTTCAGATCTGAACCTATTATGTTTTCATGAATATATATGTATTCTTGATCCTATCTTGCAAGTTGTAGACACCTATTACGAGTTATGATCCGCATCCCCCACGGTGACAATAATTGGGATTCTTTCTGGTGATTACCGTAGTTTGAGGAGTTCATGTATTCACTAAGTGTTAATGTTTTGGTCCAGTTCTCTATTAAAAGGAGGCCTTAATATCCCTTAGTTTTCATTACGACCCCGCTGCCACTGGAGGGTAGGACAAAAGATGTTATGCAAGTTCTTTTCCATAATCATGTATGACTATATATGGAATACATGCCTACATTACATTGATGAATTGGAGCTAGTTCTGTATCATCCTATGTTATGATTGTTGCATGATGAATGCCATCCGACATTATTATCCATCACTGATCCATTGCCTACGAGCTTCCCACATATTGATCTTTGCTAAGTTACTTTTCTGTTGATATTGTTACAATCACTACTAAACTGCTATTGCCACGTTTGCCACCGTTACCGTTACTTCCATACTACTTTGCTACTAAATACTTTGCTGCAGATATTCAGTCTTTCAGAGAGAGAGGGGGAGAGAGAGAGAGAGAGAGAGAGAGAGAGAGAGAGAGGGAGGGAGGGAGGGAGGGAGGGAGAGAGAGGGATAGGGAGAGGGAGGGGGAGGGAGGGAGGGGGGAGGGAGGGAGAGAGGGAGGGAGAGAGGGAGAGAGAGAGAGGGAGAGAGAGGGAGAGAGAGAGAGGGGGGGGGTTTCCATGGATCCAGTCTTCGTTCGAGTGTCTACAGTTTAGATCCTTTTAATCTGCGCTTCTCTTCATCGGTGACAGTTGATGTTCTAGTGAATTTGTCATGTGGGGCCTTAGCATGATGATTTCTCGACTATCTACTACAAACAAATTCCACTTTGATGAGGGAGGGACGATGACGATCTTCGCTTTGGATCACGCAATGCGTGTTGTCTTTGCTAGATGGTCTAAGGACCTGGATGTATTTTTTACTATTTCTTATGTCCCTTCTATTGCCATGACAGAGATCGGAAGCCCCCCCACCCCCCTCACACACACCACACACACATACACACACACCCAATACCACTATAAAATGGTTGTGTCTTTTCTATGGTTGAATCAAACAAACATTGATGGTGTGACAGCCCGATGCCGGAGTTCCACAAGATTCCCCTTCTTTCCGTTTTCGTCGTGTGTCTATCTTTTTTTGTCGCATCATCATCGCATCATGCGCATCATCAGCATTGCATCGGCGTTTCCGTTGCCGCCAGTTTTCAAAAGTTGCATCCGTTGTTAGTTGCCGGTTAACGTCGTTGTTCGTTCCGAGCCTGACCGCACACGCACGCGCCCGCGGCACCGTCGTAACTCTGTTTTTAAAGCGTGTATATAACTTTCTCCGATTGAGCTGGAATTTGTCGTGCGGTATTATTTTAATATAGGTAGGCCGCCTGTCAAGTTTCGTCGCGGTCGGAGTCCGTCTGGTACCCGAACGGTCGACCGTAGCGGCACCGTATTCGGTCTACCGTCGGACGTTTGTCGGTGATTTAAAATCGTTGCCGCGCCGCCCGTTCTCCCTCTCGTCTCCGGTAAACCACCCTACACGGCCACGTACCCATTCCCGCGTGCGGAATCGTCCGAATCCGACCGCACGGTTGGATCCGGAACGCGATTTCGGGTAACCTACCCCCCCCCCCCCCGTTTGTCTATATATAGACCCCCCCGGTGCATTTTTGGACAACCTCTCTCTCTCCCTCGTTTTTCGTGCAAACCCTAGACCCGCCTCGTAATCCGCGCCCTAGCCAGCCTCCACCCACCTCCTCAGCCCCAGATCTGATCCAGCCTAGCGCACCCCATCTGGACCATCGGATCTCGGATCCAACGGCCCAGGGCGCCTCCCTCCTCCTGCCCGAGATCCCTCCCATGGCAGCCGCCTCCCCTGCCGAGCAGCCCACGCGCCTTTCCCCGTCGCCGGCCGGTGCGCCCCTGCTGCCCGCCGTCCTCCACCTGCGCCTCGCCGCCGCCACCCGGATCCGCCTCCTCCCGCCGGCGAGCCGCAGCCCTTCCTGTCGCCAGCCGCAGCTCTTCCCGCCGCTAGTCGCAGCCCACCGCCGACCAGCCCGATCCGCGCCGTCCTCCGCCCAAAGCTCGCGCCGCCGCCGGGAATGCTCCTCCCGTGCACGGATCCGTCCAGCCCCGCAACTTCCCCATGGCCTCGTCGCCCTAGGCCTCCCTGTGCGTGGAGTCCCCTACGCTGCCGCCATGGCACCTGCACGAGGAGGACGACGACCGAGCCGCCGCACGCCTCGCTCGCCCGATGCGCGCCTGGGCCGCCTCCGGCTGTGGGCCGCGCGCCTCCACGAGGCCCACCACCGCCTCAGTCTGCCTCCCCCACGAGGCCTAGTCTGCTGCAGTTTCCGGCTGGCCCAAGAGGCCCCCCAAGGTGAGCCCATGTACTCTATTCCCCGCCCCCAGCGCATTTTAGATATGTTGCGCATGCTGTTAGGCCCATTAGTTACTTAGGTGATGTTTTCGGAATTGATATAAATTCCAGAAAAATTGCTAGATTTTAAAACGCGTGTAGTTTCTAAACCGTGATCGGAACGTTTTAAATATGGAAATCGTGTAGTTTTGCGAGTAAAACATGATTTCACAACTTGCATAATTATTTGACGTAGTTTTACGTGTCGAACGCCTAGTTTAACGTGTTGTCCTATTTTGTTTCGTCCCGTATTTATTTTTCTTGCGGTCCGGATTGCTCGAGTGCCTTAGATAAAATGCCTATGTTTTAGGGACTATTTATCCATGTATTTTAGAGCGGTCATTGTTATTTTTGCGTGTAGGGATTGCCGGTAGTTTATTTTCCCGTGTATAGGTTATTTATCTCGCATTTATGTGTGGCTATATTTTGTGTTGCAACCCCACATATTTTATATGTTTCCGGGGTAGAAAAATCCCATGGATTTTTCTGTGCAATTAGTTTTAGCTTTTGAGTAAGTTAGTTCGCGAGATATTTTGCTAAGTTGCCATTTTGTTTAATTCGTAGGATTTATTCCGTGCCTCGTTTGAATTAGTTGTCAACTAGGAAGTTCTTCTTAGATGTTTTGTTTAGACCCTGGTATTTTTAGTTGCAATAGAAAGGCATGTTTAGGTGTGTTTTGCTTGCTCTCAAGTTGCTAGAATAGTGCTGATTTGGAGGTGCTGAAATATTTCTAAGTCTGGAATCTGTTATTATTTTGTTGTTGTTTTGTTGTGCTCCTAGCTTTTGATCTGTGGCTCTTTTGAGGTTAGTCCAATGGAGTTAGTTGTACCCCTTGTGTTTCTCTAGCATTCTGTAAATTTTCATGCCATTTGGAGTCCTGTAGCTATAGGATTTGCTGCTGTCAATATTGCTTCAGATCGAAAACTGCACTTTCATGAAGTGCTATTTTCACTAAGTCTGAAATAGTGTGTGCGATGCCATGTTGTGTCTTCTTTTCCTAGTGATCCATGATGACATGCTAGTTGTTGTTAGCTGTTCGTAGTAGTGCTTCTTGCCCTCTTCCGTGTCATGCCTTGCTTGAGCATATCGGAGTTGTGTAGCCGAAGTTGTGGGGCGTAGAAAGTGTTATGTGGCTGATTTTGGCAGATTGTAGTGATTTCTTGATTTGCTCGTATCTTTTGAACCGTAGCTCCCTTTTGAACGTGCCCTATATGAAACTTGCTTAGAATCTCGTGTAGTTTCATTTTCTCTTGTTGTCTGTATGTGTTGAAGTGCTCGTAGCCATCGTTGCACACATATTGCATTCATGCCATCATATCTTGCGGTGCTTGTATCTTTTGATCCGTAGCTACGTTGGAGATGATCTCTATGTGTAGATTGATTGTCATGACGCGTAGAATCACTGAACCTATTTGTTTTGCTGTTTAACAACCAATTAAATGCATTAGTTCAGATCTGGACAGAATCGTAAATTAACATGTGAGTTCATCTTGGAGGTGCTATATGTCATTTCCGACCTCATTTAAAATGCCTAGATAGGTAGATTATTTGCGCTTCACCTCTTGCCATGTTTAATCACATTTAATATTTCTGTGTATCTACTCGGGACAGAACTAAATAATTAACGTGGAGTTTCGTCAATATGCAACTCGTTGCATATTGAACTTCACTTAATGTGTAGTGTTTGGTTGTGTGATTTGCCATGTCGTGTCTTGCATGTATTCAGTAGCTCATGCATCATATGTGTTGTGCATCGTGTGGTGAATTTCGTGTGTTGATTTGAATTTTCCGTTTTGCTTCGTCTCGTTAGAGTTCCGCAGCGTGCCGGATTGTGAGGACCCGTTCGACTACGTCGGTTCGTCTGCTTCACGGAGGCATTCTTCTTCCAAGCGGGATCTCAGGCAAGATGATCATTTCCCTAGATACCATTATTATCATTGCCATGCTAGTTATCTCGATGCTATCGATTATGTCTCGTTGCCTACCACTTGTTAAATATCAGCCTCTCAACAATGCCATATTAACCTTCAACCTGTTCAACCTAACAAACCACTGATTGGCTATGTTACTGCTTGCTTAACCTTGTGTTAGCGTTGCTAGTTGCAGGTGCATTGCTTCCATGTGATAACATGGGTTCCTTGTTATATCACCATATTTAAATGCTATTTAATTTAATGCACCTATATACTTGGTAAAAGGTGGAAGGCTCGGCCTTTCTAGCCTGGTGTTTTGTTCCACCTTTGCCCCCTTAGTTTTCGGCTACCGGTGTTATGTTCCATAAATGAGCGCTCCTAACACGATCGGGGTTGTTATGGGGACCTCCTTGATAATTTGTTTTAGATTAAAGCTGGTCTGGCAAGGCCCAACATTGGTACTACATTTGCCTAATCACTTAATAAACTTGCATAGGGACTTTCCGGACCCCGAGGATAATTTAATCAACCCCCGGACCAGTGCTCCTCATGAGTGTTGGTCCAAAACAGAGCACTGTGCGGGGCCACCGCGAGGAAACTCGAGGTTTGGCACTTGTACGCGTCGCTTATCCGTCGTGTCCTGAGAACGAGGTACGCGACTCCTATCGGGATCGTCGACACGTCGGGCGGCCTTGCTGGATTAGTTTTACCTTTGACGAGATATCTTGTGCATCGGGATTCCGGTGATGCTTTGGGTAATCTCAGAGTTGAGGTTTTCCACTAGGGAATCCGACGAGGTCGCGAGCTTCTTGATTGAGGATTTCTATGCGGCTTGTGGTAATTTGTGATGGACTAGTTGGAGCACCCCTGCAGGGTTAAATTTTTCGGAAAGCCGTGTCCGCGGTTATGTGGCAACGTGGAAGCTTTGTTTAACACTGGTTCTAGATAACTTGAAGTTAACTTAATTAAAACTTGTCAACTGTGTGTGTAACCGTGACTGTCTCTTTCGTGAGTTCCTTCTCCGATCGAGGACACGGTGGGGTTATGTCTGACGTAGGTAGATGTTCAGGATCATTCACTTGATCATCAGTAGTTCACGTCCGTTATGCGTAGATCTTCCCCCTCTTATTCTTGTACTCGTAAGTTTAGCCACCAAATATATGCTTAGCCGCTGCTGCAACCTCACCACTTAACCATGCCTCACCCATTAAGCAAATGTTTTTTTTAGTCCTGCCTATCTAATTCGACAGAGCCTCTACTTTTTGAAGTTATGCAAGGTGACATATTGAGACAAAATGAAACGCAAGTTTAGTGGTAATTGGAATTTGGATCTAGCTAGGTAGCGACAAGGCGCGTGCTTATTCAACACACTTAGCTTGGCTGGCATGATAGTAAATTATTGTGTGTTGTTATCGTAAACAATTGTCATGCCATGTCATGTTCATCGGTAGGCAGCTTGGAACTATCTCTGACAGATACAAATTAGAGGTCAATAATGTCTCAGTATGATTGTTCCCTGGTTTGCCGCTTCTTTGATAGGATATGAATAACCAGTAAGGTGGGTCGGGAGGTTGTCTAGAAAATTAAGCACGACCAAGATCCAATCTTTTCATCATGTCGTGGACGCGTGACGGCTATGGAGACACGTCGGGAGCGAGAGAATAGTTGTCAGTCGATTGCTGTTATTGCCTGACATATACGTTATGGATCTTGAGAACTACTACATTTATATGTATGTATAGAGACACCAATATGATGTTGAAAACTACAGCACTGAAAAAAAATGTTAGGAATTCCTTTTTCGTTTTACATATGCCGGAGCAGCGAAAATGCCTATTGGAGCTAGGGCTCCATGGCACCCTTTGTTTTTAAAAAATTCAAAATTCAAAATTTCTGTTTCAAAAAAAACTAAAAACAAATATGCAAATACACAAAGATGAAATGTATATGTGTGCAAAAAATCAGAATGAAATACCTTAAGATTCAATCTGTGCAAAAATAACAAATTCATAAACTTTTGGCATGAATAGTATCATGTGTTAAAAAACCATAAAAAAAATTGACACAGACCTCATTTCAATGTATTTTGTTCTACATCACTGAAAATATGATGTTTAAAACTACATCACTGAATATATTGTTAGGAATTCCTTTTTCGTTTTATATATGCCAGAGCAGCGACTGTTGTAAGAAGGAATACATTAACGAAGCAGGTGCTGCCGTGTGAATCTGCACTTAATTGCGGTTGTTTCAGACGGGCCCCATGAAAAGGCCAGGGCACACGGTATGCTGAAGGTAGAAGAAAAGAACTGATCCAAAGCGTGGATTTGACGACAGAATGCCACAGCTCAGTCATCAAGGCTCCTCAGTCCTCAGCAAGTCTAGTTGCTACGTCGCTACTAGTTCTGTTGGTTACATCATAGACTGTCATCAAAATCTGGCTCGGGCCTCTCGAAAATATTAAACCAAACAAAAGCCTTTTAGAAAACAACAGCCGTAGAGAGAGTCCCTTTGTCTTTTGTTTTCTGGGATGTCAAAATCCAAGCAATCTTTTTTTTTTTGCGAATCAAAATCCAAGCAATCTTCTGCAACTAAAGCAAAGAAGCAGGTGTATCCGTGTAGGCTGTGGAGTACTCCATTTGGGCTGCAGATTAGTGCTAAAGGCGCCCAAATCCCCATGGGTGCGGTCTTGTAATGCAACTGCTTTTGGAAAGAAGGCGCATTGATTGGTGGGGCTTGTGTTAGATCGCTTTGCCCTTTTCTTTTCTAAGTAGGGTGCTCAGGTCAGGTCAGGTGGTGGTATGGCAATGGCATGCACACCTTAATGGTTAAGGTATCTCAAGCAAGGCAAAGCATGCACGTAGGCCCTTTTCTTGTCTTTCTGTCATTCCTGCATCATCTAAATCCAAGATGACCAGCAAAGCAATAGCTAGAGTAGATTCCAGTCTTTTGGAACTAGTACCTCTGCAACAGAACCGACTTTGGCGACTCGGACCGCGTCGGAAGCTATGCCAGATGCCCACATGTCATGCGTCCACTCAAAGTTGCTTGGAGCATGCCGATCCAGAGGTTCGTCTCGGCTTTATTTGATACCTAGCCCTCCCTGCATCAAACGAAGAAACATGCAACTTCTTTGCTGACCAAATGTTCTTATTTCTGCAACAAAAAGAGAGATGATATATACTGTATTAATCAGAACATGGGTTACAATCAGCACAGATCAACCGTTCAGCACTTGCCATCAAAATTCAGAAAATGCTCGAACGGTCGTAAGGCTCGCTCAGGCCTTGTTCGGTTGCAAGGGGTTTGAAAGGGATTGGAGGGGATTGGGGAGGATTAAATCCCCTGTAAGTCAAAATCCACCTCAATCCCCTCCAATCCTCTATGAGAGAGGTTTAACCGAACATAGCCTCAGGAAGATGATTGACCTGAAAGAATCAGCGTGGTTTCATCCTCATTACACGCATATTACTGCCTTGTCTTTATCAGATTGTTCCCAGGCACCTGTTTTACTACTGTACCGATTACTACGTATTTGGCTTCAGAAGGCGACCTGAAATTTCTCAGGAACACGGAGCAGCGGTAGCTGATAGTCACCAGGCTCTCCTAGCTGCCCGCAGGCAGCCATCTGGTCATCGCCTCTGCTTAGCCGCACCATAACGGTAAGGCCAGATTGGATTAACATGTTACGGAACTCGATAATTTTCTCATCGGGCGTCGGCTTGAACTGGGACCCGCTATGGGGATTGAAAGAGATGAGGTTGATCTTGCAGGGAATACCACGAACCAGCTCTGTAAGCCTCTTCGCATCATCCACACTGCAAGCATAGTAAACCCAAAAAAATGAGTTCAGGATTCAAGGGGTAAATCATTTTGCTGCAAGGTCTTCAAAAAAATTTTACTTACAGACTGGAAGCTTTAATTTGTGTACAAGAAACTTGCTAAAACAACAATGTCGACTATATTATATACTGTATAGATCACCATTCGACTCCTCATTTGGCCCATATGCATGAAGCAGTTAAAAATTGAGTAGTACTGGAAAAAAGAACACCCGTTTGCAAATGTTGCTATATCCATGTCCCAAGTAAAAATATCACCAGATGTAAGCTCTTCTAAGAAGAATCGTTGAGATGAAAACAATGAGAAACAATTGTTTAACCCAAGATTCCTGACCTGTCATTCACTCCAGCAAGCATGACGTATTCAAATAGCACTATGGACTTAGGTCTCAAACAAAGTTCCTCCCTCAAAGTGCCAAGAAGCGTACTAAGATTGTACTTTCTGTTAATGGGCATTATCCAATTCCTAACCTGGAACAGGAAGTTAGTGTATACAGCATAGCAAAATAGTGTCAAACCATTTCACCACAATAGAATAACAAATTTTCAGTTTCACCTCATCAGTTGTTGCATTAAGACTCACGGCCAGATCACAATTGGATTCATTGAGGAAGCGTTTTATCTCTGGAACGAGACCACTTGTGGATACAGTAACCTTGCGAGGACTAAACTGAAGGCCCTGCTCATCAACCATTATAGATGATGCTTTTATTACGTTATCTACATTGTGCAACGGCTCGCCCATGCCCTGGAAAAATTAGATATTAATGGAAGATTATTGAGGAAAAGTGATAGCATCTTATTAAAAAAAATGCAACAGCATTAATACTATACAAATACTAGTGAATAATGCATACCAAGGCTTCCATGACGTTGCTATCATTATCACTAGAGTCTAAACTTATAAATGTGGAACTCAGAAAAGACCAAAACTATGATAAAGGAAGCCATAACGTTAGGCCTACAATTTCAACAGTAATGAATACTGATATCAGGATACAAATGCAGGCCAAAGCAGGGTAATGCTACCAGGAACAATGCCAAGTAGGGGGAATATATCTAACATGCCGGTTGGAGTTCAAAAAAATAAAACACAAAGGGTAGTTTTATAGTAATTCAAGAAGAATGGCATGCAAAAGCAAGATACATATTCAAGATAAAACTATGAACTACAGTCATATGCTTAGTTAAACACCATACTAGAGTTAGTGTTATTAGTTACCATGAAAAGAATGCTTACCATAAATACAACATTTGTAATAGAACCAAATTCATCTGAAAATAGCTTACGAGCAAACACAGCCTGCTCAACTATCTCAGCTGTAGACAAATGCTTTCTCAAGCCCATTCTTCAGCGCCCAAAAGAAATAGAAGAAAGAATATGAAATAGGTACTACAAAAATATGAAATAGCTACTACAAACGCTATGCAAAGAATGTCGACAGACCTCCCAGTGAAGCAAAACTGACAATTCATGGCACAGCCCACTTGACTTGAAACACAGACCGTTGTCCGCCCCCTGGCACTAGGAATGACAACTGTTTCAATCACAGAGGCATCTTCAAGAGAGAACAGTATCTGTAACATCCTGTGTTCCAAAATCAATCATATTCTGAGAACATTACAGAAGACATCAGTGACGGTGAAAGAGCTACCTTTCGGGTTCCATCCGATGCAGTAATAATGTCTTTAACAGTTAATGCCTTGAGATCAGCATGATCACTTATCATTTTCCTCAAGTCCTTGTTCAAGCCTGAACACGATTAGAGGCAGTGTAACTGAATTCACTCAACCAGATACTAACAACGGAACATAGGGAAAAAATATTGTACTGGTAAAAGGTTGTACTAAAGCTGCGTCAATTAATTTGGATCGGAGGGAGTACCAAAGAAAAGAAACATGAGTAAATGGCCAATTTGACAAGCATAATTTCAAGTACTAGAACAAACCCCAAAAATGTAATATAAATCGTGTCGAGGTAGTGAGATATGGGGCAAACAGAATTATCACATTCAAAGTTAGAGCTACATCTACTTGTACAGTTAGTGGGTTTTCCTACTGAGGAGAAAAAACTAGTTGATAGTGAAATACACTCTGGCATCTGCTATCTTATTTTTCTTCCTTTTCTTTCCTGAAAATGACAGTGACATCTTCAAGATGGATGCATGGTTGGTTTGCAGCTGTCGTTGGCCATAGTTTTTTTATTGTATATATATGTGTGTAGCATGGAATTATTGTGCACATGGGTCCACAGTATCAAGGCAAGAGTACCAGCATGGGAGGGGTCCATGAGAGAAAGTGCCCAAAGAGTCCATTAGGAAAGAGTCCAATTGTATAAGAAAATATCTAAGTCAGTCGTATTAGCCTATTAGGAGAGGTCAAGGGCCTGAGCATCCCTTATATAAGGATGACATGTATCCATGTTTGAGGTAAGCAATAACAAACAATCTCCTCTAAACATATGTCTACCCAATCCCTCGCAGCCATAGCGTCTGGCTATCTTTAGCACGGTAGTTATCCCATTGTGAATCAAGGTTCACAACAGGAATGCAGTGTACTGTGTTTTTTATTTATGAATTACCTAGCTGGTGTAAATCTTTCACTGCTGATTCTAGAATTCTAGTTGCTATGGAGATAGCTGCTGTGATTTGGACTATTTGGAAGGCTCATAGTGATGCAAGTTCTAAAAGAAAATATCATTATGATAGCAGTTGGTATAGTCTGTATTGTTGCTCATTACATTTCATTCTGGGCTTGGCAAGACTGCTAGCCGTGATGGCCACTGAGGTGTGCCATCGAAGACTTAGATGGGGAGTTGATTCGCAGATGCGTCCTCTGAGTAGAGATAATTGGTAGTAATGTTCCTGGTCTCAGATAGGTTGAGTAGTTCTTTTGGTGTTCATGTTATCTGTTTTTTGGCAGTTGCTATGTATGTAAACTGCACGTCTTCCCTTCCTGCGAGAGGCGGTAGTTTTATAATTCTGTTGTCTCGTGTTTATCGTGTGTTGTATGGCATTGTTGCCATAGACTTGCATTACTAGTGAGCTAGGTGCTAATGTTTACATGCTCGATGACATGCCGTAGCCACCGGAACAATAGCACAGAGGCGAGTGCACGAGTGAGCAGACCGACGAGCCAGGAGATTATGCATGTATGCATGTGTTACTAGATTACTTAGTCAAAACTCAAAAGGCATGTGTATTGGTGGCCTGATAACTAGCAGGTACATGTAGCTAATAGAGCGTAAGCATCTGTACATTGGCAAGCCAAAAGACTAGTTCTAAGGGCGTTGTGTTAGTCCAGAATATGTGCCTGCGTGTACTAGCTAGTGGGGAGTGGGGAATGGATCAAGCCGTTGTGTGGCTTGGCCGTGCGTGTGCAAGTTTCCCTTTAAAAGGCACTTGTAAATCAGTTATGTTGTATGGAGAAGAAATACAGAAAGGCACAGTTTGTGCATCGAGCCAAAGCGTCTGTCTCTTCTTCTATCTTGTGTGTGTGTTTCCTGTGCAGCTCTAACAGTCTTAACCCCGGTGTAGAATCTGCGGGGGATTGGAACTATGTATACTGAGCGGTGCTCCTCTCATCGAAGAAAATGATGGGTTGCTATCTTTGAGGCCGGGAAGGTGGATGAAATGAACGCATTCGCACAGTACCGAACTTTCTTAATTCCGTTCCGCTCTGTGGCCAGAATTACTGGACCATTCCGTTTCCATGACCAAGATGGCACTAAACGGGTTGCATTTCGTACCGGCCAAAATTTCGGCCAGTCTGGATGAATCACTGAATGCCATTCAACTTTGTTGTGCCGGCACATGCCGATACCGGCTGGCAGAACATGCCTTTGTGTACTCCTGCCCACTCTGGTCGCCTTATAAAGAAATCAACACGATTGCTTCATGCTTTCATAAGTGAAGCGGTACTAATTTGAGATTGTGTTTCTACCAAGAAGAACCAGGACGCATGGAGTATTGGCCTAGCGCTCTTGTAGGATTCTTGCACTTGCATGCATTAGTCGGACTGGTCTCATTGGACACATAAACAATGCTAGGCCTGGCCAGAATCCACCCCTTCGTCTTTTTTTTTCATTTTCTTCTTCTTCGCATTATATTTCTGTATTAAATACACATGAATCCTGGAACTGACCGCTGGATTGCTCCACTACCAAAATGTTCCTTTTCAAACACGAAACTGCGAAGGATAAATAAGTTTGCACAGTACAGCTGATACCCACAAATGGCCCAAAAACCAAGAATTTCTTTTGGAGATACTAACCAACTGCTCATCATTTTTCACCCAAAAAATAGAATACATCATTTTTCATAAATGAACATATTCTATCATGCCTTTCTTAATAGATTGTATCCATATTAAAGTATTAATGTACATAACCTAAAACAAACCTAAATATGGTTGGAAAGTCGGTATGGGTAGCTAGAATATACCTGGATCTCACACATTTCTACAGTTCTGCTACCCATGCTTTCTCAATTATTAAATCACTGCTGTACAAAGCAACTACGAAAAGTCCAAAACAACATATATCCAGGCTCATATCGATGGGGTGTGCAGGGTAGCCAGTACTAATGGAATCCCCATCCCACTCCCCACCCCCCCAAAAAAAAAGTTCCCCTTTCTTTCATCTGTAGGGTATTTTTTCTAAGTCTTAGTTAGTAGTAACTGTTAGAACTACCAGGTTCTCACCCAGGACTCTCTTGCTGTTTTTCTCAAACACATGCAGACAAGGAACTAGTATGAAACTCTGTAGGTTTATATCAGTAGTGACAAGCTTACATGATTCTACATATGGTACCTTATAGAGGTTTTAGGTCAGTGCTACAATAACCGACCTAGGCAGGAGCCACCATGGGGCATGGGTGTACAGATGTACTCCCAAATAATTCCTATATATAGGCATATATGACAGAAATTCTATCCTACAGGCCCAATAGGCCCATTTCAGCAGCAGCCCATTACGTCGGCAGCAGGCAGACACTTCTGTCCAGTGTCCATGCAGCCACGCAGAAACACAGGAGAAACTTGATAGATCCCGTGGATCGACAAGGCTAGATGTGTTCGGTGTGATGTGGAGATGTTACCTTGTGATGAACTCAATGAGCTCCCTCCGGTCGTCCATCGTGAGGTGGTGACGACGGTGATGGACTTCCCATCGCTTCAGTGCTACCCTCTGGATCGGATTAGGGTTAGGAGTGGGGAACCAGTGGCGGCGGCGAACCTCGTAACCCGTGCCATGGTCCCCACCTCCTCTACATATAGCACTGCGCGACAGGGGCCCACCAGCCTTACTTGGGCTGGACGCCCCCGATCAGGGCGTGAGTCAAGGTCCAATGGGCCGTTGGGCCCATTGGGTAAAGAGATCAACCTAACATTCTCCCCCTTGATCTCATCATATACTTTTAACTTTACCCGTTTCGTAACAGATCAATACATAGGGCATGTTTCATCGTCACGGCTCAATTGCCGATGGAATCATACAACCACAATGTACCTCTCTATTTTGAGACAGATTCTTTAACCTTGGGCCCTTTGTTGTCCGGAAATATTAGACTATACCATAAAACCCATGTCGACTGTGTGTTCTCCGAACACACTGGGCGGTAAGTCTTTGATGAGCAGATCTGCAAACACTTGTTTGTTGCTTTTATGCTTCAAGCATTTTTCCATAATTCCGGACTTTCTCCTTCACAACACGTAACTCTTTGTCGGTGTGTTTGGCATCAACACTTGACTCGTTGTGACAGGAGCGAAAGAATTTAAAATGGTTATCGTTGTTGTCAACCATTATTAACCATTTCGCCTATCCCTCAGCCTCATATCAAGCCATAACATATCATTGCATCACATTGATGACAATGGTTTCACTCATTTGGAGATTTTCCACACAAAACTCCGAGTATGAAAGTTAGCGACAATTGTGGATTTCGCTATACATTTCACAAGTCCTCCTTTGTACTCACAATGTTTTGAGAGCACTTATTTCTTTCAGCATGAGGCCGATATCTTAGAATCCATTCCATTGATTTATCTATGGACTGGACATCGCCAAAACAACCCAGATATATACGTGAACTGTGTCGGGGTAATATCTTGAGCTTCCAACAACTGAAGCATATGGTACCATATCCGTTTACAATCTTTTCTTATTAACTTTTGGAACACCATAGTTTCCACTTCCATTACCCTTGACTATAAGAACAGGCGTAGGTTTTCTCGTATGCATGCTTTAGAGATCTTTCTTAGCATGTCCATGCGACATTCCTAATACCCCCTTTTATTCTTTTGAACTTTGAGGACAAGAACTTCTTTTCTCCTCCTGCAGTAGATTGACATCACCACTAGCAAGTAGGACATCATCCACATGCATGGGAATTGGGAAACGAATTTCCCATTCTATAACTTTGCAAGAATGCAATTGTCCTCTCATTTTCTTTGCACAAAATCTTTCGATTTAAGTCATGTTTTATACATTTACATATTTCCTTTGGAGTCATATTTGCCTTGTAGACCCTTCATAAAGTCTATGTTAGTGAAATTCAAATGATGGAATTTCACTAACATGGACTTTATAGCAGTCACAAGTATCTGACTTTCACATTCCTAGAGACCATCAAAATCTCAGGTACTGGTACTTATTTCATATGGGGTTGTCGTAGCTCTGTCATTGCCAAGAGGCAAATTCATTCTATAGTCACCCATTTCCAAAAGGCAACAGGTTTTACAGGGACCTGTATCACAAGATCCTTTGTAGAGCTAACAACAGGTGTTGTATAGGTCATACAACATGCTCCCCCATATTACTCCATCTTCACTGAAGAAATGGCGTATCTTTAAACTTTCTTCTTTATGGCACTTTAAGCACCACCGTTGTATTCTTTAGTCTGCATTCGGAACTATAAAGATCCGAAAATACAACTGTTTCTTTTCTTTAGGGGTATCATAATGACGGTATTCAGATGACTGTCGTACTCCCCTTGACAATCATATTCTTCATTAATGGATCACTTTAGATGCATAATGTGCATCACATCATCTAAAGTACAGAGGAGTCATGAAATACACTACAATGTATGTATTTCATGTCTCTATCTCCCCCTCGAAATGTGGCAAGAACTTTTCTGCCACAATTTCAAAACCCATTCATAGCTCTTGTGAAATGAGGAAACTTCGATTATCTGGTTCATTCATCTTATCACTTCATGTAAAATGAAGTTATAAGTTAACTAGTATGGGAGTACTTTTTCCTCATTTCATTTCGAAAACTCAACAGAGTTCTTTATCATTGTCTCTTTTGCAAGTCACACTTGCATATCATTCTTGTCTTTAGGTTCGTCTGTTACTTTTATCCTTCCTGGATTTAGTGATAGCATAATGACCGTTACACATAAAGTGTACGGTCGATACTAGGAAAGCTTAATAGCTACTCCATACTTTTCTCCCATAGTGGGACACATTAACCGCACATGAGTCATCATAACTTTCTCCTGTCATACAGGATAAGACCTTTGCCAAAATTTCTCCAGCCATACACGGATTGTTGGCATAATGCAATGTCAACTTTACCCGGTTACGCAGGTATTCTTCCCAGACTTTTCCCGCCATGCGGGTAATTCCCTTTAAGGGACATCATAAATGCCATAATTGGCTCTTTTGACTGCATCAAATTCAGAAATAAATCTGAATTATCTTTGACACACATGTTTGATCCGACGTTGGTCAAATTAAACATGCATGTTTCTTGTTTCATTTCAATCATGTTGACTGAAAAAAGGAGACTCCATCATAGAGAGTACATGAAAGACATTCGTCAACCAAGACTCTCAATGATCTATCTCTTTTCTTTTCTTGAATTAATATCCAAGATTTCTTTTCTTTTGAAGCCATTCCTTAGAGAGAATTTATTCCCTCAAGTTATGACCTTTCTTTTCCATCTTTCGGGTCACTAGTACCCAAACATTCGCTTTCATGAGTGAAAGCTTGAATAACTTTTAGTCTGAGAAACTTAGCCAATAAACAACGGTAATGAGCATAAAAAATAACCCTATGTTGGTCTGATTAAAATCATGCACATTAAACCTTTTAAAACTTTCTGGAATATTCTAAATCACCGTTGGGCACAATTAGAATAAAACATCATCCTACTATATTAATTCCATATCACCGTTGGGCAGAAATGGAAATAATGCATATAACTTATAAACATGTGATGATAGTATTCTTATTGAACAACTTTGCTAAGAAATAATAATCATCATCATTAACCATATGCCTTTCTTTATCTGTGTTCCGAAAATTGATCACTTTGATACAAAATTTATCAGAGATTTAAGCTTTTAACATAAGATGACTCATACAAATATAGCATTGTTATCATCAACGTTGGTCAGAAAATAACAATACCATATTTAACTTTAAAACAAACTTCATTCTATTGTCATAGCGGAAACTGTTTGAATCTCATTTCACCCACAAGGGAAAGACTTTGCTAATAACAGTTCTTCCAATTAAATTTTCCCATTGGTTCCAATTTAATTGGAGGACTAAACCCTTTTTACTTTGCAGCGGAAATACGTGAGTATGAAAATTCATACACCTTTACAGAAAATTATTCTGTTGAAAATAAAAATTCATGAACTTTATTTTCCTTTTATAAAATCCATGAACTTTTCTCTTTCTGAAAATATTTCTTTTATTTTCAGAACCTTTTATTTTTCTTTGCAGAAAAAACATGTTACTATTACAGAAAAATATTCTATCATAATTAAAAAATTCATGAACTTTATAATCCTTTTTAAAAAATTCATGAACTTTTCTTTTTCTGAAAATATTTCTTTTATTTTCAGAACCTTTTATTTTTCTTGTCAGAAAAATCAACATTGCTTTTACAGAAACTTTGAACATTTTATTTCCTCTTTTCTAACATATTTTCATAGGAAAATTATGCATAGAAAACCTTTTTTTTTTTTGGATCTGTCCAAAATAGACAGAAAACTTAAAATCTCTTAAGAAAAAGAGAAGGCCGGCCCGTGCCCGTGGCCTGACTACCGCCAGCCTGTGTGGCCCCATCGGCCCGAGTGGGCTGGCCGACCCCTTCTCAGCGAGGCGCGGCGCACCCAGCGGCCCCTGGTGGCCTCGGCCTGTGGCCTGTGGCCTGGCGCCTCCCTACGCCTCGCCTCGGCCCTGGGCCGGCCCTTTTCTAGCTTTCGGCCCAAGAGCCCGGCTGGGCTAGGGTTTCTCTCAAGGGAGATCAGGAGCCGTTGGATGCGATCTGACGGTAGGCCTGCGTTTGCGGTGAATCAAAACCAGCAACAGCCACCGGGGAAAAACCCTAACCAGCATACTCCCCCCAGCCCGCCGCTCTCTGTCCCTGCTAGGGCGCGTCGCCCACCTCGCTTGCTCTACTCTCGCGAGGCAGCAGCTGCCGGCTCTCCCGCCGGTGAGCTCTAGGGCTGGCCGCCGGCGAGGGCAACCTAGGGCCACCGCACCGTGCGCTCCGCCCTTCCTTCTCGTGCCGCTCTCTCTTCTTTTCTCTCGGCGCCGTTGGAGCCGAGGCTCCCATCCTCGCGCGCCCCTCAGGCCGCCAGAGCAGGGGCTCCTTTCCTCGCGCGGTGGCCGTGGCGCCCCGTCGAGAAAGGCCCTAAGGTGGCCGCCGGCGTGGTGGCCGAAGGCCCCACGCCGCGCGCGCCAGCACCCCTGCTCCTCCCGCGAGTTTCGAGGTGGGTTCCCTCGCGCGGCGGCCACCCTGCCCCGCCGAGGTGGGTTCAGATCTGGCGCATGTCGGCCATGCCGACGGTCACAGCACGCTCCTTTCCGGCGTCTCTCCGGGAGCCATGACCCGCCTTTCGCCGGTTGCGCACACACCTCGCGGTGGGTGCCCCACCGTCGAGTGGTCGGCGGCGGTTCCTTTCTTCTTTGCTTTTCTTTACTTGTACCGAGATAGAGAGAGACCCAATGAACGACGGCGCCGTTGCCTCTCCTTTCGCCGGTCGCGCACTCCCTTCCGGTGAGCGCGCCGCCGTCGAATCGGTTGGCCGCGGCGCCCCTTTGCCCCTTTGCGAGCGTTTACTTTGCTTCGTCTCACTGTGGCCTTTGCGCCGTTGCCTCCCCTTCGCCGGTGGCGCGTTTCCCTTAGGGGAAGCGCTCCGCCGTCGAACGGCGTGGCCGCGGCGCATTTACTTTGCCCCCGGAGGGGTGGTTTTTCTTTGCGTGTCTTTCACCTCCTTTTTGTTGTTTTTTCTTTTTCGGATCCAATCCGATTCCTTTCTTCGTTTTTCTTTTGGATCTAATTAGATCCATTCTTTGCCTCCGAGGAGGTAGGTTCTTCTTCCCCACACCTCGGCTTGCCGATGCGTGTGGGGATCGAGAGGAACAGGCGCGGCCTTGCGGCGGCGCTTCTTTGCCGGATAGGAATCCGGTGGCCTTTTACTTGTCTTTTGCTTTTCATCTTGTTCTTTGCCCTCTTCTAGGGTTCATATCGAGGAGGGGAAAACTTTACTTTTCAACCGAAAACACATCAAAAGCCTCGTGGCTCTGATACCAATGATAGATCCCGTGGATCGACAAGGCTAGATGTGTTCGGTGTGATGTGGAGATGTTACCTTGTGATGAACTCGATGAGCTCCCTCCGGTCGTCCATCGTGAGGTGGTGACGACGGTGGAGAAGGAGAGAGATCCAGTGGCGGCGGTGATGGACTTCCCATCGCTTCAGTGCTACCCTCTGGATCGGATTAGGGTTAGGAGTGGGGAACCAGTGGCGGCGGCGAACCTCGTAACCCGTGCCATGGTCCCCACCTCCTCTACATATAGCACTGCGCGACAGGGGCCCACCAGCCTTACTTGGGCTGGACGCCCCCGATCAGGGCGTGAGTCAAGGTTCCTTCTTCGGTTTTGTAGTTAGGTAAAGAGATCAACCTAACAAGACTCACCCAGCAGCCAGACGGTTCCTTCTTCGGTTCTTCCCACAGATGAGGCGGCGGCATGACTCTGTGCCAAACTGCTGATGGCAAGCCACAGCCAGGCGAGGGACTGCCGCCGGAGCTCCTCATGGTTTCCGCGGAGGACGCGGGCAAGTCACGCTCGCGCAGTACCGTGCCCGCTGCTGGCGATGGGGAGGAGCAACGGGAATGGAATGCTGCAGCACAGAGGGTGGGGATGAGCGTCGGGACGGCGGCCGCTGCTGTCATTGACGTCGGGAATGGGAGCGTACCAGTGCAGCAATTAGCTTCAACAGGACCAACAACCTCAATGTCTAAGCCGAAGGTGAATCCCCTTCCAAGTTCCAACTCTGAAATTGCTTTTGTTGATTCGATTCATTGTGAAATCCCGAACTGAATGTTTAGCTGGTATTTGATTCGGAGAGAAATAGCTATCGCTTCACTAAGGAGTGAGGATCTGATTCATTTCATTAGCAGAAAAATAACAAATAAGAGGTTTAGAAAGGTCAAAAATATAGTCGACCTTTCTGTTATGCTTGTTGAGACAAACAAGAGTGTCACTTATAACCTTGTTTACAAGCTTCTCACATTGGTTCTAATCCTACCAGTAGGAATGGCTAGTGTTGAGAGAGTATTCTCTTCAGTGAACTTTGAGAAAAACAATCTATGGAACAAAATGGGGAATCAGCTCTGCTTGGTTACATTTATTGAGAGCGAATTATTTTTTCAAGTGAAGGATGATGTTGCCATATCTCGCTTTCAAGCCATGACAGAGCATATGGTTGTTTTGTAGTTTCCTTAATCTTTTGAGATATTGTTGATATTGTGAACAAATTGTATTTGTATTTCTCTGAACCAATTGACTTCTCTGCTAGGGTGAAAAAAAAATTGAACACCCAATGTTGAATTCCTGGATCTGCCCGACAGCTCGTGCCTAGTTAGATATGGAAATTACAGCTATCTATTACAGCTCAGCTTATCTAATCTTCCTTCACTACAAGTCACCTAAGACCAGACTATGTTAGGTAAGCACGACATGATTATGGCCGGTATACGTATCCGATATTGTGTCGTGTACGTGTACTACTAGAGTTCCTATTCGTGTAGGTTTAGTTAAGACAGCTAGCTCTAGTAGTATATATACATGTATATTCACCGTGTAATCTTACAACGAAAAGAGAAAAAGAAAAGCGAGGAGCGACACGCCCCTCTAGCTATCAACTCTCGCGCCGTGTCTCGCCTATACGTATTTACGCTTGTACAGCCGCATCGATCAAAGCACAGCCTCAAGCTAGCTCGAGAGGATCCATCCACCAGCTTGTGTGCCTGCTTTCTTGCACGTGCATAGCTAGCTGCTGGGTGATTTGATATACGAGATCAAAAGCCAACAATTGGTATCTAGAGCCTCGACGATCTACGATGACGGACAGCGACGCTGAGTCGGTCAAGTCCGGCAAGGGCGGTGCCAAGGCGAACAAGAACGGCGACAAGGTGAAGAAGGGCGTCAAGTCAGCAACCAGTGGTGGAGGAACGAGCGGCGCCAACGTCCAGGCGCATCGCAACATCCCCATCCAGTACCCGATGCTCACCGACGCCAACTACGGCGTGTGGGCGGTGAAGATGAAGATTATTCTCCGAACTCTTCGAGTGTGGCAGGCAATAACGGACGACGACGTCCATGACGAGTCCGACGAAGGTGCCATGGCCGCCATAGCCCAGTCCGTGCCGGATTCCGTGCTAATGACATTGGCGGAGTTCGAGACGGCAAGAGAGGCGTGGAACGCACTCAAGGAGATGAGGATCGGAGAAGATCGCGTCACCAAGGCTCGGGCACAAGTGCTGAAGCGCCAATTTCACAAGTTGCAGATGGAGGAAACTGAATCGGTGAACGACTATGCCATGCGTCTTACTACTTTGGTGGGAGAGATCCGCGCGCTTGGTGCAAAGCTCGATGAGACCGAGATTGTGGAGAAATTTTTCAGTTCGGTGACTGATAAATTCACGTACATCATCGGCACGCTCGAGCAGCTTTACGACATCGACGACATGACCATAACGGAGGCAATCGGACGCTTGCGGACATGGGAAGAGAATGCTCGTGGGTGTCGGAAAGGCAAAGGAGGAGGTAGCGGCCAACTCATGTACTCGCGCGCAGATTGGGAGGCCCCAAGTAGCAAAGGAAGGCGTGATGGTGGCGAAGGCTCAAGCAACGTGAAGCGCGACGGACAAACCGAAAAAGGCAAAGGAAAAGGCAAGCCACAAGGTCGTGGTAAGGCAGACCAATCTAAAGGGCGGAAGCCACGGAACTTGGATTTATCCGAGGTTAAGTGCTATAACTGCAACGAGATGGGTCACTTTGCAAAGGATTGTCCGAAGCCTAACAAGCGGGAGATCAAGGCAAATTTGGCAAAGCAGGAAGACGAAGGTCCAGGTCTTCTGATGGCCGAAGTTTGTGATCTTGCTGAAACGGTGTTGTGAAACCAACCCGGAAGGTGCTACTTCATGAGAAGAATGTGACACCTAAGTTATCCGGGGATCACAATGTGTCGTGGTATCTCGACACGGGTGCCAGTAACCACATGACGGGATGCAAGGAGAAATTTCTCGAGCTGGAATATGATGTTCAAGGCTCGGTCAAGTTCGGTGATGGTTCAGCTGTGGAGATTTGCGGGCAAGGATCTGTCCTCTTCGAGGGTCTCACAGGCGAACATCGCATACTCACCGGAGTGTACTACATCCCACGGCTTCGCAACAACATCATCTCTATTGGGAAGCTTGACGAGAATGGATGCAAGGTGGGTATCGAGAACGGAGTGATGACGATCTTCGACAACCTCCGAAACGTGCTAGCTCGTGTTACTCGCACACGGAATAGGCTCTATATACTCAACCTTGATCAATCTCAACCGGAGTGTTGGCTTGCCAAGAGTGATGATGATTCGTGGTTATGGCATGCTAGATTTGGACACATTAACTTCTACGCCTTGAAGAAGATGTCAAAGATGGAGATGGTATCCGGGATGCCATTTATCGACCATGTTGAATGAGTATGTGACGGGTGCTTGGTTGGAAAACAGCACCGCAGGCCGTTCCCTGCTCAGTCTACCTACCGTGCAAGTGATGCACTCGAGCTGCTCCATGATGATCTATGTGGCCCTATCACCCCAGCAACTCACGCGGGAAAGAAGTATTTCTTCCTCGTGGTAGACGACTACTCGAGATATATGTGGGTCGTTCTCCTACGATCTAAAGATGAGGCGTTTGAAGCGTTCAAGAAGCTGAAGGCTGCAACCGAGATGGAACACCAGTTGAAGGTTCGCGCTCTACGGACAGATCGCGGCGGAGAGTTTACGTCGAACGAATTCAACGATTACTGCGAGAAGATTGGCATAAAAAGGTTCCTCACGGCACCTTACACGCCGCAGCAGAACGGGGTCGTTGAAAGGCGCAATCGAACCGTCGTTGACATGGCAAGGAGTTTACGCAAGAGCAAGAACCTGCCGGGGACTTTTTGGGGAGAAGCTGTCTCGACGGCGGTCTATCTTCTCAACCGGGCTCCAACGAAGGCGGTGGTCGGCAAGACTCCGTATGAAGCAATTTACGGACGTAAGCCGAATGTGTCTCATCTACGGACGTTCGGGTGTGTGGCACATGTGAAGACAGCGGAGCCGCATCTCTCAAAGCTTGCCGATCATAGCACCAAGATGGTGTTCATCGGATACGAGAGGAGTTCCGGCACCAAAGCATACCGCTCCTACGATCCACAAACCAAGCGTCTACGGATTTCACACGACGTCGTGTTTGAAGAAAACCAAGCGTGGAATTGGAGCGCCGCAGCCGACGATGCTCCAAACGGTAACATATTCACGGTTGAATTTCCAGCTGATGATGATGCAGGGGAGGATGTCCAGGTGGTTGGCAAGACGCCCAACCAAGGTGACCACAATGGTAGTGATCATCATGGAGCCGACACCGACGACAACGCACATAGGTCGCAAGGAGATAGCGACAACGACGCTCGCGGCACGGGAAGAGATCTCGACGACAACATCGACACCAAGGCGCATAGTGACGACGACAATCAAGATGATGGTGACGGTCATGACGACTACGCCGACGACACGGATGTCGATGACACGCCCGGGTCTCAGCCATCTTCCTCAAGTGCATCAACACCGACACAATTTGTGTCGCCTCCTTCGCAAGCCACAACGGATTCCTCAGGGCCTCGTCGCTACAAGACCCTCAAGAAAGTCTACAAGTACACAAAGCCAGTTACGCTCGAGTACTCCGGACTATGTCTGTTCGGAGTTGAGGAGCCGGCAAACTTCGTAGAGGCGAGCAAAAGTCCTAGCTGGACGCACGCCATGGATGAGGAGATGAAGGCGGTTGAGAGCAATGGCACGTGGACTTTGGTAACCCGACCTCCAAACCAAAAGACGATAGGTTTGAAGTGGGTTTACAAGTTAAAGGACACGGAGGGTGCCATTGTGAAGTACAAGGCAAGACTCGTTGCAAAGGGCTACGTACAACGTCAAGGAGTTGACTACGATGAGGTGTTTGCACCGGTTGCTCGACTCGAGACGGTGAGAGTGCTCCTAGCTTTGGCGGCACAAGAGGATTGGAAGGTTCATCATATGGATGTTAAATCCGCTTTCCTCAACGGCGATTTCACAGAAGAAGTGTACGTGGAATAACCCCTCGGCTATGAGAAGAAAGGCGAAGAAGGAAAGGTTTCGCCAAGAGTTTGGAATTTAAAGTTAGACCGAAGTTTTGTCACGCTCGGATTCAAAAGATATGCCCTTGAAGACCTGAAGGACAGTCTACGAAGCACCAAAGAACAGGTGAAGGTTGAGGACATGACCAACGAGAAGAGTTGGCGTCAAGCATTTGTTGAGCTGACGGCTGCGAAGGCTGTCCCTGAGATGCTACAAAACACGGCAAAAGCAATGCCGATGAGAAGTAGTAGTCGCACTTGGGACCCAGGTCGGTAGTGACGACCACGTCATGCTTAGGGGTTGAATGTTAGGTAAGCACGACAGGATTATGGCCGGTATACGTATCCGATATTGTGTCGTGTACGTGTACTACTAGAGTTCCTATTCGTGTAGGTTTTAGTTAAGACAGCTAGCTCTAGTAGTATATATATACATGTATATTCACCGTGTAATCTTACAACGAAAAGAGAAAAAGAAAAGCGAGGAGCGACACGCCCCTCTAGCTATCAACTCTCGCGCCGTGTCTCGCCTATACGTATTTACGCTTGTACAGCCGCATCGATCAAAGCACAGCCTCAAGCTAGCTCGAGAGGATCCATCCACCAGCTTGTGTGCCTGCTTTCTTGCACGTGCATAGCTAGCTGCTAGCTGCTGGGTGATTTGATATACGAGATCAAAAGCCAACAGACTATATACTATAAAAGCTGCTACGGGCATAAGGATTATCCGAACACATTTTACCAAACTCAAATTGACTTCTCTGCTAGGGTGAAAAAAAAAATTTGAACACCCAATGTTGAATTCCTGGATCCGCCCTACAGCTCGTGCCTAGTTAGATATGGAAATTACAGCTATCTATTACAGCTCAGCTTATCTAATCTTCCTTCACTACAAGTCACCTAAGACCAGACTATACTATAAAAGCTGCTACGGGCATAAGGATTATCCTAACACATTTTACCAAACTCAAATTGACTTCTTGCTCTTCCATGCATGCATCTCTTTGGTAAATGACAAGATTAACTCTAACAGTAATTATGTAGCGTAGATGAAGCAATAGAAATACTATTAAATACCGGTTAAGTGATAGACACAGCAATTCAAAAACTAGTCATGATCCTAAATCTTCCATTGATAACAAACTTGGTGATTTTGAACATTTTATGAAAACAGCCAACCGGCATGAAGTAGTTTCTGCAGTCAATTTAGTTAGCACGAGATTAATACAGTCAGGATATGCTTACGGATGTTCATACTGTTGTTTTTTATGCATTGTAAATAGCACAAGAAAGTGCATATGACAGATATCCCCACAAGGAAAATAACAGCATTAGCTATGATAGCAGTTGGAAATTATGTTTCCAACGAAATTTCATAGTACAAAAATCCAGTTGAAGATTTTGTATCAAGAAATGCTAGAAGAACTGAAGGAGGCACGTTTCAAGTACAAAATACATCGGCAGCTATGGATTTCAAGTTTTGAGCAAGACATTATTCTTGGAGAAAATTGTGGCATCAGTTTGTCGGACTGAGCTTCAGATTTCGCACCACACCCCGCATTTCTCAGGTACTGACGATAATTCACGGGAAGAAGAAAAAACGCAAACCTACCAGCCAGCTCGTCGTGGCAATGCGCCCAGACGTTGTTCCCGTAGAGGCATTTCCACAGCATCATGGCCTGTCCCGGTCGGAATCCTTGCGACTGCACCCATTTCTGAGAAAAGCCGCGGCAAAATCAGCTGGAAGACAAGGGTAGGCCAATACCTAGCAGACGAATCTACGAAACTTGAAGATTGGAGGGGGCTCTTACCTCGAGCTCTGGGTAGTCCATCCCCTTAAGCATGACTCTGACTCTCGGTCCTGGCTCGTAGCGGGCGGCAGCAGGGGGGTGTCGGAGAGCGGAGAAGAGGCGTCGCCGCGGGGGAGGGAAGGAGTTGGCGTGGATGGAGGAGGCGCCCCACCGGAGAAGAGGCACCGCCGCCATAGGAATTGTTGCTATGGTTCCGCGGAGGGATTTTCCCTTTTCCCGCAAACGAACGCTCGAAATCACTACAGATCATATCCATTGAGATGATAAAAAAAATGGTGCCCTACAAATAATTTCAAGTGGGAATAGAAAAGGTTCTTACCATGAGATTTTTTTTTACTTTCCCTGATGCCTTATAACTAGTGCATTAGAATGTTGAAAAAATAAAGCATGATATTTGACGATAGGGAGGCACCAAGACGCACGATAGGGAGGCACCAAGACGGATCTGACAGTCGATAGGCGTCAAACTCTTTTTGGCCAGCGGTGGTCGCGAGAGGATGAGGAAAGGCGATGGGGCGTGGGAGGGCTGGAGGGAAATCCGGGGATGCGGTCAAATCTGACGACATCACACTGACTGAGCGATAAGAGCTTTGACAAGGAGTAGTGGTTAACCGCTGGTCGTGGGATTCGTGACGACCACTAATCATGTCGAGAGTTGATGATGGTGATGTGGTGATCATCTAGGGCAACAACAAGGCGGCAATGACCGAAATTGGCGAAATCGGGCGTCGTCGTCTTGAGATACGGTGGCGATCATGACGAACGTCTCAAGCGGTGGGGCTAGGGCGGCCAATGAAGTCATGACGACGACGTGTGGCAGCGAGAATTAGAGTGAGGGTGGTGACCGTTGGCGGCAGGGAAGTTTCACCGCGTACGATGTAGTCCTCGTCACATCATTTTTTTAGGGTGTGCGTTTGAGGTGTTGCAAATATGCTAGCAAAATTTAGGAATAAATCCTTCACTGGCTTCATCATCATCTCCATCAACTTTCTTTCTCTTTATACAGTGGTCCATACTTTCATAACCCTTTGTAATATCCTATTAACATGGTATTTAATTTTACGAATTTTATCCAAAGGTTTGTTGCATTGTTATTATGTCTAAGTAGGGGTTTTTGGCCCTATGGTGATTGGTGATCTATTATGGTCGATTTAAGTTGCATGCCATCATATGTAGGTGACATTTGTTGCCCAACACATGTGCATATATGTGGATCACACTTTATGGTTAGTAGTATGCTACTCCCTCCATTTCAAAATATAAGACCTTCTAAAGATTTCAATAGAACTACACACATATGTATATAGATGCATTTTAGAGTGTAGATTCACTCCTTTTGCTTCGTATGTAGTTGGTATTGAAATATCTAAAAAGGCTTATATTTTGGAACAAAGGGAGTAGATAACTATGCATAGGACGACCAGAGTGACATATATTACAGAGCCTGAATATAGATGTTGATGCATATTGTAAGAGCATATTTCTTCATGTGTGGTTTCGGTAATTGATGACAATCCTTATGGACTAATGGTTGCCTTGAGTTATATTCGAAGGATTTGTCCATAAGCACTTTTTGAAGTCCATCTGTTGGTTTTAAGGTGTTTATATGGTGACCGAAGTGGCATTCAAGATTTTATCCAAAGATTGGTCACGTGAGAGTTGATGGTTGAGCTTATTGCAAGCATCTCGTGAAGAAGAAGATTGTGTGAGCATTCATGTTTACCTTCAAGACATCACCTTTACGAGGAGAGAAGATAATATATCAGGTTGATCAAGACTAAGTCAAAGAGTGAATCAAGTTGATCAACACACAAAGCGTACAAGATATACCGAGAGGGATCAAGTGATCCATGGTATGGTAAGCATCGTCCATTACGCTTTTGTGTACTAAACCATGATTTGCGTGAGAGTTCTATGTGGGGTTAGGTATGTTTCCATGGGCGTGCGTCAAGAGGAAGATCTCATACAACCCATGGAGGATGACATCAAGTGGCCATCGTCATCAAGATTGCGGTGTGCAAGTTCAAGTGGAGCATCACGAAGAGATTATGCTTGAAGCTTGTCGTTCATTGTGGTGACAATGAACTTGTGAAGATGTATCGAAGAGTGGCTCACCCATAGTGGGGTATGGGGAGCAATCAACTAGTCTATATCGAGCCAACACAATCAAGAAAGTTGGTCCATCTTCAGGAAGTCAAGATCGTCATCATCTAGCCCAAGTGGACTATGTGAAAGGTATAGGTTTGCCCTTGATAGGTTTTCTAGTTTACCGGTCTCATGGTGGTAGTTGGGAGAGTGGGCTATAGGATCGACTGTCGTACTATCAAGGGGGATCTCGAGTAAGTAGTTTGATCGTATCGTTCGTTGAGATCCCAAACCATTTGCATCCTTGCATCTTTTGGTGTTTCTCTTTGTGAGTTTTAGAGCTTATGATCATCTTTATGACAAGTTTGAGTTCATCGAAAACGGAATCCATATGCATCTTCTATGATGATTTTGATGTTGGAGTTTTTGTCGGTTCTTCATTCATGGAGGTTTCACATCTCTATATCGTTGTTGGACAGCTTTTGTCGTCCTGAATCCAACAAGTTTTAGTTTTCTCAATTCGGAGCTCATTTGCGGAAGTTATGGAAGTTTTGGTGTTCCTGCATTCATCTGTTGCTTTTGTTCAGGTCCAGAAGGAACCAAGCGGTAGTACCGCACAAGGCGGTGGTATTACCTCTTATATGCGGTAGTACAGTTCTGGGCAGCGGTAGTACCACTTACGCGTGGTAGTGCCCTTGACTAGTGTCGTGCGTTGTACCACTAGCTTCGATGTCTTGACATTTTTCGTGTGGGACTAAGCGGTTTCTAGCCGGTAGTACGACATGGTAGTACCGCTCCCGAGCGGTAGTACCGTCTATTATTACTGCACCACTACATCCCTTTCTTCTCGGCATGGAACCCTTAGCGAACTAAGAGCGATAGTAGGAAGCGGTACTACCTCCTATCAACAGTAGTACCATTGTGGGTAGCAGTAGTACCGCTTAAGCAGAATTGTCTCCGTCCCTCCTCCCTCTTTGCATTCATGGGATGCTGCACTACAACTCGAGTGGTAGTACGCTAGGGAGAGCGGTAGTACCGCTCCGGCGGCACTAGCTCCTCTTGGCCTCGTGCCATTGCACTATGTGACTGGTTCTGCCACCCAAGCAGTAGTATTGCTCTCATGAGCAGTAGTATCGTTTATGTGCGGGCTCAGGGGGTAACGGTTGGATTTTCCCCTTCCTATAAAAGGGGTTCTTCTTCCCCATTGAACCTTATCCTTTGATCTTGTGTTTGCCCCCCATTGTTGACCTTCTTCGATCCCTCCAACGATTCTTGCTAGTTCTCGAGGAAAAAGAAAGAGGAGATATAGGTCTATGTTTCCACCAATTGCCTTCTCCTCTATGTGAGGGGAACCCCTTGGATCTAGATATTGGAGTTCTATGTGAGCTCCTTGTTCTTGCTCTCATATTCCTACATAGCTTTTGTTGATGTGGAGGGACTTGAGTGTGAGGGACTTGACCACTTCACGTGTTCTTGCCATTTCATTAGTTGCATTGGTTTGAGTTCTCTACGGTGATACATGGAAGTGAAGTTTGAGAAGCTTATTACTCTTGGGTGTTTGGGCGCCCTAGAGCTTGTGCCTCTTGGGTGCTTTGTGTTGGAAATATGCCCTAGAGGCAATAATAAAATAGTTATTATTATAATTTCTTGTTTCAATATAATCTTTATTATCCATGCTAGATTGTATTGACTGGGAACACAAATACATGTGTGGATACATAGACAAAACATTGTCGCTAGTAAGACTCTAGTTGACTGGCTCGTTGATCAGAGATGATTAAGGTTTCCTAGCCATAGACATGTGTTGTCACTTGATGACGGGATCACATCATTAGGAGAATGATGTGATGGACAAGACCCAAATTATGAACGTAGCATGTGATCGTGTTATTTTATTGCTACTGTTTTCTGCATGTCAAGTATGTATTCCTATGACCATGAGATCATGTAGCTCACTAACACCGGAGGAATGCCTTCTGTGTACCAAACGTTGCATCGTAAATGGGTGACTATAAAGGTGCTCTACAGGTATATCTGAAGGTGTCCATTTAGTTAGCATGGATCAACACTGGGATTTGTCACTCCGTATGATGGAGAGGTGTCTCGGGGCCCACTCGGTAATACAACATCACAAACACGCCTTGCAAGAATGTGACTAAAGAGTTAGCCACGGGATTTTGTATCACGGAACGAGTAAAGATACTTGCCGGTAACTGATACGTCTCCGTCGTATCTACTTTTCCGAACTCTTTTGCCCTTGTTTTGGACTCTAATTTGCATGATTTGAATGGAACTAACCCAGACTAACGCTATTTTCAGCAGAATTGCCATGGTGTTGTTTTTGTGCAGAAATAGAAGTTCTCGAAATATCCTAAAAATTTACGGAGATTTTTTCTGGAATAAAAGAAAAATACATGCGCAAAGATCCACCGGAGGGGGCGTGCCAGTGGGCCACAAGCCCACATGCCGCGACCACCCCCCCCTAGGCCGCTCCGTGAGGGCTTGTGGGGCCCACGTGGCACCACCGCCCCCAAACTCAGCTCTATATCTTCCGTCTCGCCCGGAAAAAAATTAGAGAGAAGGTTTCATCGCGTTTTACGATACGGAGGCGCCGCCACCTCCTATTCTTCATCTGGAGGGCAGATCTGGAGTCCGTTTTGGGCTCCGGAGAGGGGAAATCGTCGCCATCGTCATCATCAACCTTCCTCCATCGTCAATTCCATGATGCTTTTCATCGTTCATGAGTAATCTCATCATAGGCTTGCTGGACGGTGATGAGTTGGATGAGATCTATCATGTAATCGAGTTAGTTTTTGACGGGGATTGATCCCTAGTATACACTATGTTCTAGATTGATGTTGCTACTACTTGGCTATGCTTAATGCTTGTCACTAGGGCCCGAGTGCCATGATTTCAGATCTAAACCTATTATGTTGTCGCCAATATATGTGTGTTTTAGATCCTATCTTGCAAGTTGTAGTCACCTACTATGTGTTATGACCGGCAACCCCGGAGTGACAATAGCCGGAACCACTCGCGGAGATGACCATAGTATGAGGAGTTCATGTATTCACCGCGTGTTAATGCGTTGGTCCAAATCTTTATTAAAAGGAGGACCTTAATATCCCGTAGTTTCCATTAGGACCCCGCCGCCACGGGAGGGATGGACAATAGATGTCATGCAAGTTCTTTTCCCTAAGCACGTATGACTACATACGGAATACATGCCTACATTAGATTGACGAACGGGAGCTAGTTACATATCCCTCCGTGTTATAGCTGTTACATGATGAATCACATCTGTCATACTCATCCATCACCGATCCACTGCCTATGAGTCTTTCAATACTGGTCCTTGCTACATTACTTTGTCTAGGCTTGTCCCTTGCTACAAAAGGGATTGTGCCACTTTGCTACTACTGCTGCTACTGCTGTTCCTTGCTACTTCGTTGTTACTTGTTGCAAGATATTTTCCGACACTGTTGTCGGGGAAGAATAGTTCTCCGCCCACGTGCAACTTACTGGCGCCATTGATACAACAGTTAGGAATAGTCTGCCGTCAACAGATCGTTTCTGACCGTTGCTATCATACTACTTTGCTACTGATACTTTGCTTGCACACACTAATCTTTCAGATGTGGTTGAATCTGATAATCTCAGCTGCTAATACTTGAGAATATTCTTTAGCTTCCTCTTGTGAGAGAATCAATAAATTTGGGTCGAATACTCTACCCTCGAAAACTGTTGCGATCCCCTACACTTGTGGGTTATCAAGACCTTTTTCTGGCGCTGTTGCGAGGGAAGCACATCTATGTTCTCTGAGTCACTTGGGATTGACGTCTGCTGATCACTATGAGGAATCCGAAAGATCCAAGAACTAAAATCTTGCCTTCCACTACGAGGAGAGGTAAGGAACTGCCATCTAGCTCTGCACTTGATTCACCTTCAGTTTTGAGTAAGTTTGTGACTTCGCCTCCTGCTAGAAATCTTCATATGTCGCCTGTGCTTGATGATGCTACTTCTGCTGCCCATGATGCTTATGATGATGTTATGCTTGATACTATGCCTGATGATGCTATGCTTGATACTATGCCTGATGATGCTATGCTTGATACTGCTTTGCCACTAGGTGCCCTTGATGCACATATTGCTAGAGTTGCTGCTAGATGTGATGATACTTCTGAAACTGCTGATACTATTGAAGTAGAACCTGCTATTTTGCCTGCTAGAACTAGCTCTCCTATGCCTGAATTGCTTGATATGCCTGATACGCGCTATGTTATGGAGGGAGAGATAGCTGAGGATTTTCTTGCATGTAAGGATAGCTATGATGTTGAGAAATTACTGCGCAAGTGGAAAGAAAAATCTCTGAACGCTAGGATGAAATACGACCCGAAGTTTGCCACTTCGCCTATCTTTGTGACCGATAAGGATTATGAATTCTCTATCGACCCTGAGTTAATCACTCTGGTCGAATCTGATCCTTTTCACGGTTATGAGTCTGAAACGGTTGTAGCCCATCTTACCAAACTACACGATATAGCCACCCTATTCACTAGTGAGGAAAAGATCCGCCACTACTACATGCTCAAGTTGTTTCCTTTCTCGCTAATGGATTATGCTAAAACCTGGTTCACTTCTCTTGCTCCTGGTTGTGTGCGTAGCCCCCGGGATATGGACTACTGCTTCTCTGAAAAATATTTCCCTGCCCATAAGAAGCAAGCTGCCTTGCGGGAAATATACAACTTTGCTCAAGCTGAAAAAGAGAGTCTCCCACAAGCTTGGGGGAGGCTCATCCAGCTACTGAATGCTTTGCCTGATCACCCTCTTTAGAAGAATGAAATACTTGATATCTTCTATAATGGACTTACCGATGTTTCCAAAGACCACCTAGATAGTTGTGTCGGTAGTGTTTTTAGGGAATGAACTGTAGAACAAGCTGAGATTCTGTTGAATAACATCTTGTGCAATGAGAATGCTTGGGCTATTCCCGAACCACCTCCTAAGCCAACTCTGAAGAAAAGAGGTATTATATTCCTCAGTCCCGAAGATATGCAAGAAGCTAAGAAATCTATGCGAGAGAAAGGCATTAAATCTGAAGATGTAAAAAATCTACCACCTATCGAAGAGATCCATGGTCTCGATTACCCGATACAGGTAGTAGAAGTAAATTCTCTGCGTAGGTTTGATGAGAGTGATATTCCTTTTGATAAACCTGCTAGCTTATGCATGGATGAATTTGATAACTTCGTTGCCAAACAACAGAGTTTCAATGATTATGTTAGCAGACAATTGGAACAGAATGCTCGTATGCTTAGTCATTTAAGTGCTTGTGTGGACAGAAACGTCACTAGAGGCGGTAGAATGACCCAGGAACCTTTGTATCCTGAGGGTCATCCGAAGAGAATTGAACAAGATTCTCAAGGAGTTAGCACTGATGCACCTTGTCATCCTAGAAAGAAGAAGAAAGATGATAGGAACCTGCACGCTAGCAACCCTGTTGCTGCTACACCTGAGAGTCCAAACGATGTCTGTCTCTGATGCTGAAACACAATCTGGTGATGAACATGAGCCTAATGATAATATCAATAGTGATGTTCATGTTGATGCTCAACCTAGCAATGATAAAGATGTGGAGATTGGACCTGTTGATCTTGATAACCCACAACCTAAGACTAAGAGATACGATAAGAATGACTTTGCTGCTAGGAAGCATGGTAAAGAAAGGGGACCATGTGTTCAGAAACCCATGCCCTTTCCTCCCAAACCATCCAAGAAAAAGGATGATGAGGATTTTGAGCGATTCGTTGAGATGATCAGACCTGTCTTTCTGCAAATGCGTTTGATGGATATGCTCAAAATGTCTCCGTATGCTTAGTACATGAAGGATATTGTGACTAATAAGAGGAGGATACCTGATCTTGAGATCTCCGCCATGCTTTCTAACTATACCTTCAAGGGTGGAACTCCTAAGAAACTAGGTGATCCCGGTGTGCCCACTATACCTTGCTCCATTAAAGGTAACTACGTCAGAACTGCGTTATGCGACCTTGGAGCTGGTGTTAGTGTTATGACTCTCTCTCTTTATCATAGTCTTGAACTGGATAAGTTGACACCCACTAAAATCTCTCTGCAAATGGCCGACAAATCAACTGCTTTCCATATCGGCATTTGCGAGGACGTGCCTGTTGTGGTTGCTAACACCACTATCTTAACAGACTTTGTTATCTTGGATATTCCTCAAGACGATGCCATGGCTGTCATCCTCTGAAGACCCTTTTTGAACACTGTAGGGGCTGTTATAGATTGCAACAAAGGCAATGTCACTTTCCATGTCAACGGTAATGAGCATACGGTGCACTTTCCGAAGAAACAATATCGAGTACATTGCATGAAGTCTATCAAAAAAACTTCATCGATTCTTATTGGGAGCTTTGAATGCCCTATTCCTCGTGTCAAGATGAAGTATGATTTGCTTGTTGGGGGAAATACACATCCCCATTGAGGTGACCTACTGACTATTCGAAAATTCTCCGTTCTCTTTTGCGATTCGAAAAGTTTTGTCGAGGGGATTTGATCAACCCCATTGATGGATTTCTTTCGATGACCATGAGATGGATGAATCAAGGAGTCACAAACCTCTGTTCCAAGCTTTCACTTTAGGTTGCTTAGAAGAAAATGATAGATTTAGTTTATTTTTCCCTGTTTTCTGTTTTAGCGTCCGGTAGAAAAGTACCCCGAAAATAAAAGTTCTCCGAACGTCCTGAAAATCAAGTATGATTTTTCTGGAATTTTTGAAAAATTCTGAGACGAAGAGTTTGTCTGGTGGCTGCACCAGTGGGCCACAAGCCCTGATGGCGCGGGCACCCCCTGGCCGCGCCACACGGGCTTGTGGGGCCCACAAGCACCCCCTCCACTCATTCTTGCTCTCATCTGGTTCTCCTACCTCCAGAAAAAAATCGTTTCGCAGCTCAAACCCGTGTTCTTGCTCCTCTTGCTGGGATTTTCGATCTCTTTGCTCAAATCACCGTTCTCCGAACTGTTTTGGGGAAATTACTCCTTGGTAAGTGACTCCTCCATTGGTCCAATTAGTTTTTGCTCTAGTGCCTTATACTCCGCGTTTTTTGCTGCCTTGGTGACCATGTTCTTAAGCTTTGCATGCTCATTTTAGCTGGTCCCAAGTAGTTTTGATGCGTAATATGGCCTCTAGGAACTTGTGGGAGTAGTTGCTACGGGTTTAGTTGAGCCTTGTTCACTTTTCCTTAGAATCACTAAAAAATTCAGAAATTTTCAGAGATAAGAAAAGGAAAAGATGAGGAGGTTCTTAAGAGGCTCGTCAAGCCGTGACCCCAAGGATGATGGGAGTGAGAAGAACCTCAAGTATTTGGTCCCTCGAGTCATAGAAGTTCGAGCGTGCGAGTGGCCAAGCAACATGTTCTTACGCGCCGCTGGAATTTATGAGGACTTTTATCACTTGGTGGATAACGCAGGCCTTACCGCCTTCGTCGAAGATAAGTGTCTGCAATACCTCCTCATCACTAATATCTTCATACAAAGCTTTAACTTCTATCCGAGGAAGAATCCTCCTATGGTTGAGTTTAAACTTTATGATATCCCCCAGCGCATGTCACTCCAGGATTTTTGCAATGTTTGCAAATTACCTTATGTTGGGGATATTCATGAACCTCGTCCACGGGACTTGGAAGCTTTCATCAATACAATTGTTGTAGGAGAGGAGAGAGGAGTGTCTTGCGCTAGAGCTGCTAGCATACATTTTCCCGTGCTTCGGTACTTCTCACTATTTGTGGGAAAATGTTTGATTGGCCGTGGGAAAGCTGGGTCACTTAGTTCCCCAGATCTTGCGGTCTTGCGCGAAGCCCTTTATAACAATAAAACTTATAGCTTGGGTGCTATAGTAGCTCAACGGTTGAACCTGAACCGTTCTACGGGTGTTGTCTATGGAGGTACCTATGCTACTCGTCTTGCTAGACACTTTGAGATACTTATTAGATTGGAGGAGGAAGAAGAGATTCTTCTTCACGAGAGATGTCTAGATTACGATAGCATGGTTCACCATGACTTTCTTGATAGAGATACAAATAGAAGGATGATTTATAACCTGGTGTTTAGCCAGGGTACTCATGAGACTATTACTTTGCCTGCTCCTTCTTTGTTCAATCTTCATGCAGGCAGGTACATTATTATGCCCTCGGACATCTACGCATATTGGGGCCTAGCCCAACCACAGGTGCCCGTGCCCGAGCCGCCAGTTGAGTACCACACGCCAGTTTATCAGTGGGAGCAAGAGGAGCTCACACATCAGTGTCATCCTCAGTCCACTCCGGAGTACCCCGGAGCTGGTTATTTCCCTCCTTGGGAGTAGACCAACTTAGTCCAAAAGCCTAAGCTTTGGGGAGTACGTGTTTTCACCGACTTTACATTCTTGCTTATGCTTTCACTTTGTTAGCCGGTGTTCACACTTTGCCACTGTATCATCCATGCTAGTTTATTTTCTTTTTCTCGTTTTCTTTTCGTGTGTCTGTCTAGTTTGAGAAAAACCAAAAAGATTTTCTTTTCTTCTTTTGCTTGATGGGAGCTTTCCCGTGTAGATAGTTTTCTTTTTTTCTTTGGGTCAAGGTAGAAGACCATGGTTACAATGTTTAGTGGCTCTTGCATGCATACCTGTTTAGCTTTCAAAGAGGCATATTACTTTGTCTTCTCCTTTGTGTTTGCCTACAGATTCCAGCTTTAGTCCAATGCACGAGCACGCTTATTATTGTTCATGTCATTCGGTCGTGCAAGTGAAAGGCAATAATGACGATATATGATGAAGCGACTGAGCCTGGAAAAGTTGGTATGAACTCGATCTATTTTGTTTTTGTAAATATGACTAGCTCACTGTTCCTAGTTCAGCTTTGTTGTGAGAGAAACATGTTTGCAATGACAACTTAGAGATCATAGTTGCTTATGTCATGCTTACTTAGCTAGGAGCTTATAATGGTTTGTCTTGGTTGCCCACATGAATGTTGAGATGACTATGATGTAGTATGATAGGATGGTATCCTCCTTTGAATGTTTCAAGTGGCTTGACTTGGCGCATGTTCACGCATGTAGTTGAAACAAAATCAACATAGCCTCTATGATGTTCATGTTCATGGTGATTTATGTCCTACTCATGCTTGCACTCAATGTTAGTTAATCTTAGTGCATTTTGATGACTGTTGTCGCTCTCTAGTTGGTCGCTTCCCAGTCTTTTGCTAGCCTTCACTTGTACTAAGCGGGAATACTACTTGTGCATCCACTTCCATAAACCCAAAGTTGTCCCATATGAGTCCACCATACCTACCTATGTGCGGTATCTACCTGCCGTTCCAAGTAAATTTGCATGTGCCACTCTCTAAATCTTCAAGAAATAATCTGTTTTGCATGCCCGAACCGCTCATGTGGTGACAGGGGGCTATTGGTATCTTCCATGCTAGGCGTGTTATCCTTGATATGTGTTTATTCACTATCATTCACGAGAAAGGGGCCGGTAATTGGAATTCCCAGTTCCATGCTCAAATCGAAAAGATAATTACAAACAAAACTCCCACAGGATTGATGTTGGTATGGACGGTACCCGAGGATTTGGCTAGCCGTGGAGTGTGATTGATTGGTGGTGGGGGTGTCAAAACTTTACTTTTCTGTTTGGGAACTGCCTATAGAATGTGTAGCATGGAAGATGTTGAGAACTCTTAGTCATTGCGTTGACAATGAAAGCATGCCACCCAAAATTATTATCTCTGTTTTCAAAGCTTGAGCTCTGGCACCTCTGCAAATCAATGCTTCCCTCTGCGAAGGGCCTGTCTATTTATGTTCCTGTTGAGTCATCCTCCTCTTACAAAAGCACCAATTAGAGAGCACCTCTGTCATTTTTATGCTTTGCTTTTAACTGTGTTGAGTATGACTGTGACTGGATCTTCTTTGCCATGAATTACAATGTTTAGTCAGCCCTTGGTCTTTGAAGGTGCTCTGCATTTATGTTTTGCGGTCTCAGAAAGAGCTAGCGAGATACCATCTATTCGTATTGCTTCATGTTGTTTTGATTGAAGTGTTGACATTTGCGGCTTATTATTATTTGCTCGCTAGTTGATTATGCCATTGATATGAGTTTACCGTGAGACCTAGATGTCATTTGCTTATGTGGTTTGCTTGTGATCTTGCTGAAACTCTGGATATGAGTTAGACATAGTTGCAACAACAAGATCAAACAGAGTTCGTCAAAGTTTTTCTTTTGTCTCTTTTAGTTTGTCAACTGAATTGCTTGTGGACAAGCAAGGCTTTAAGCTTGGGGGAGTTGATACGTCTCCGTCATATCTACTTTTCCGAACTCTTTTGCCCTTGTTTTGGACTCTAATTTGCATGATTTGAATGGAACTAACCCGAACTAACGTTGTTTTCAGCAGAATTGCCATGGTGTTGTTTTTGTGCAGAAATAAAAGTTCTCGGAATGTCCTGAAAATTTACGGAGAATTTTTCTGGAATAAAAGAAAAATACCTGCGCAAAGATCCACCGGAGGGGGCGTGCTAGTGGGCCACAAGCCCACAGGCCGCGGCCACCCACCTAGGCCGCGCCGTGAGGGCTTGTGGGGCCCACGTGGCACCACCGCCCCCAAACTCAGATCTATATCTTCCATCTTGCCCGGAAAAAAAAATCAGAGAGAAGGTTTCATCGCGTTTTACGATACGGAGGTGCCGCCACCTCCTGTTCTTCATCTGGAGGGCAGATCTGGAGTCCGTTTTGGGCTCCGGAGAGGGGAAATCGTCCCCATCGTCATCATCAACCTTCCTCCATTGAAAATTCCATGATGCTCTTCATCGTTCGTGAGTAATCTCATCGTAGGCTTGCTGGACGGTGATGAGTTGGATGAGATCTATCATGTAATCGAGTTAGTTTTTGACGGGGATTGATCCCTAGTATCCATTATGTTCTAGATTGATGTTGCTACTACTTGGCTATTGATACGTCCATTTTGCATCATGCTTTCATGTTGATATTTATCGCTTTATGGGCTGTTATATTACTTTGTGGTACCATCTTTATGCCTTTTCTCTCTTATTTTGCAAGGTTTATTTGAAGAGGGAGAATTCAGGCAGCTGGAATTCTGGACTGGAAAAGGAGCAAATCTGAGTCCTCTATTCTGCACAGCTCCAAATGCCGTGAAAATTTATGTGGAAATTTTTGGGAATATATAAAAAATAATGGGCAAAAGAAGTACCAAAGGGGAGCTACCAGGGCCCCACAAGCCTGGTAGCCGCCATCCCCTGGTGGCAGCTACAGGCCTTGTGGGCTCCCTGACGGCCCACTGGCCCCCCTCTTTTGCTATATGAAGGGTTTCGTTCCAGAAAAAAATCAATAGGGAGCTTTTTCGTGGTTTCGCCGCCGCCACGAGGCGGAACTTGAGCAGATCCAATCTAGAGCTCCGGCAGGACGATCCTGCTAGGGAAACTTCCCTCCCGGAGGGGGAAATCGTCGCCATCGTCATCACCAACACTCCTCTCGTCGGAGGGGAGGCATCTTCATCAACATCTTCATTAGCACCATCTCCTCTCCAATCCCTAGTTCATCTCTTGTAACCAATCTCCGTCTCGCAACTCCGATTGGTACTTGTAAGGTTGCTAGTAGTGTTCATTACTCTTTGTAGTTGATGCTAGTTGGATTACTTGGTGGAAGAGTTTATGTTCAGATCCTTGATGCTATTCATTACGTCTCTGATCATGATTATGCTTATGCTTTGTGAGTAGTTACTTTTGTTCATGGGGACATGGGATAAGTCATGCTAATAATAGTCATGTGAATTTGGTATTCGTTCGGTATTTTGATATGATGTATGTTGTCTTTTCCTCTAGTGGTGTTATGTGAACGTTGACTACATAACACTTCACCATACTTGGGCCTAGAGGAAGGCATTGGGGAGTAGTAAGTAGATGATGGGTTGCTGGAGTGACAGAAGCTTAAACCCCAGTCTATGCGTTGCTTCGTAAGGGGCTGATTTGGATCCACTAGTTTAATGCTATGGTTAGACGTTGTCTTAATTCTTCTTTCGTAGTTGTGGATGCTTGTGAGAGGGGTTAATCATAAGTGGGATGCTTGTCCAAGTAAGGGCAGTACCCAAGCGTCGGTCCACCCACATATCAAACTATCAGAGTAACGAACGCGAATCACATGAACATGATGAAACTAGCATGACAGAAATTCCCGTGTGTCCTCGGGAGCGTTTTTCCTCCTATAAGACTTTGTTCAGGCTTGTCCCTTGCTACAAAAGGGATTGGGCCACCTTGCTGCACTGTTTCTACTACTTGTTACTTGTTACTTTTCACTTGCTACGTTTCACCTCACTACACCATCACTTGTTACCGCTACTTTCAGTGCTTGCAGTTATTACCTTGCTGAAAACCGTTTATCAGAGCCTTTCGCTCCTCGTTGGGTTCGACACTCTTACTTATCGAAAGGACTACGATTGATCCCCTATACTTGTGGGTCATCAAGACTCTTTTCAGGCGCCGTTGCCGGGGAGTGAAGCGCCTTTGGTAAGTGGAAATTGGTAAGGAAACATTTATATACTGTGCTGAAATTTATTGTCACTTGTGAAAGTGCATGCTATGGCCCTGATTGTCTTTTGGTGTTAATGAAAACACATACATAGGAAACTAATCCTATTTGTTGAGTGTATCTCAGGACGGCAAGTACTTTAGTAGATTAAGATTTCTGTGCCAAAGGCTACCTGAAAAGATTGGTGAGTTATATTTCGAGAAGACTCGGGATTAAGAAGAGATGCTGTAGAATAGTCTTTTGAGTTTACTGATATTGAGTATAGGGATCCCGCACTATTAAGAGGGGATCACAGGCTTTGCGAGCAACTTGCTCATACCACATCTCTACAATCATATCAAACATCACATAACATCCACTCTCTACAATTCAACATATGTCCAATCTCCTCGGACATCCGGCTCCCTCCGGACGTCCGAGGGCCGGACGTCCGGTTGGCTTCGGAAATCCGCAGCCAGACACCAGTAGTTTGTACACACTATAACTCGGAAATCCGGCTCCCTCCGGACGTCTGAGGGCCGGACATCCGGCCAAGCTCCGGAAATCCGGAGGCCAACACCAGTAGTTTGTACACACTATAACTCGGAAATCCGGCTCCCTCCGGACGTCCGAGGGCCGGACATCCGGCCAAGCTCCGGAAATCCGGAGGCCAACACCAGTAGTTTGTGTGCACTATATCTCGGACATCCGGCATCCTCCGGACGTCCGAGCTCCGGATGTCCGACCCCCGTCGGAAATCCGGAAGCCACCACCAGAACAAATTGTGTTGTATAATACGGACTTCCGGGCCACTTCCGGACGTCCGGCTGCTGATGTATTCGAATAGGTTCAGGCTCACCTACAGGCCTCGGACGTCCGACCCCTGTCAGACGTTTGACCGCTGATAAATTCAGTTGAGCCCCAGTCGTGCCTACATGCCTCGGACGTCCGACTCCCTCCGGACGTCCGGCTCCTCGCGCACGCCCGGACGTCCGACAAGTTTCGGACGTCTGGACCCTGTGTGACTTATTGCACCTCCAACGGCTGGATTTCACTCCACACTATATATACTCTTCTCCCACCTCGTGAAAGGGTGTTCAACACAGCCAAGATACATCCAAGAACACCTTTCCTCTCACTCACTCTTGTCTACACAAAATCCTAGATCCCAAGAGCATTTGTGAGTCCTTTAGAGTGTTGTTCCAATCAAAAGAAAGATTGTCTCCCTCTCCTCCTTCCCACCAAAGTGATTTGTGATTTGAGCAAGTTTTGAGCAATCCCCGTGATCTTGTTACTCTTGGAGGTTGGAGACTCCTAGGCGGTAGGAGTCTTCGGAGAGGAATCAAACCATTGTGATATCCCCCGGAAAGTTTGTGAAGGTTTGGAAGCCACCTCAAGGCTTACCACTAGTGGTTGAGAAACGCCTTCGTGGAGTTATCTCAAAGGGAGAATAGGGTGAGCCTTCGTGGCGTTGGTGTGCCTTCGTGGTAACATCCGCCCCTCTAACGGTGACGTAGCTTCCCTCCAAGGAAGTGAACATCGGGATACATCCTTGTCACTCTCGGAGTTTCGGTTATTTCTAACCCTAACTCTCTACTTGTGTTAATCCTTATTACATACTTGTATTTGCTTATTGTTTACCGCTTGCCTTGCTTCACTCCTAATAAGCTTACTCTTTGTCATAGCAATTATTAGGCTTACACTTATATTCCGCACTTTAGCCTAAAATTGCTAAGTAATTGTTAAAATTTGGATTTGTACCTATTCACCCCCCTCTAGGTCCATCTCGATCCTTTTCAATTGGTATCAGAGCCTCGTGCTCTATTTGTGTGGCTTAACCGCCCTAGAGCGAGATGGACATGGATCCAGCTACAGTAGCTCCAGTGCAGAGGGACGGGACTTCAGCGAAAGTCAAGTCTTTCACCTCTGAGGACCTGGAACGGGCCCTTGCCAAGCAAAAAGAGGAGCATGATGCTTCTCTTGAGTCCATGATCCAAATGAGACTAGCAGCACTAACCACGGGGACAACCACGTCCCCGTGGGCCTCAGGGCCCCACGTGCACGGTACTTCATTTGGCCAACCTCCTCCAGAGAGGAACCAAACCAGTGTTCCATGGCTTTATGCTAAGTCTCAAATTGAGAAACCTAAGTACAATCCTGGAGGAAAACCTCCCTTGCTTGATGATAACTCCGATTTTGCTTTGTGGAGAGTTGGTATGCAGGATCATCTTAGGTACGCCAATGATGAGATGCTGGACATCCTCGAGCATGGGTACAATCCTGTTGATCCAAGATGCCTCACGCCTAGAGAAACTTATGACAAGCATCTCAATGACACTGCAATCATGTGCATAAGAAAGGGGATGAATGACAAGCAACGAAGACCTTACATTCACATCACAAGTGCCAAGGAATTGTGGGATAGCATCATAAGGACCAAGACCGGTACCTCCACTCTTCGGCTTGCTCAATATGAAATTGCCAAGGGGCAATTACAGAATTTCTGTATGGAAAAGGGTGAATCTCCCAAGCAACTACTAGAACGGCTCATGACTCGCGCCGCAGACATTGAGTCATGTGACTGTCACAAGACGCAAGATGGTTTCAATTTGACCAAGAGATTTCTTGTGGACAAGTGACTTCACGCTCTTGCTCCATATCACCATCAAATGGTATGGGACATGAGACAGCATCATGCCTTCAAAGAAATGACTCCGGATGACATCATATCCACTTTCCAACTATTTGAAGAGTCAAAGGCAAATGCAATAAAGCACCTAGCCATGCATGGCACTTCAACATCAAAGATCAACCTTGCTTTGAAAGCCAAGCATGAGTATGACGAAGAAGAAAGTGAAGAAGAAGAAGGTGATGATGACTGTCAAGATGGTGATGATGTTGACTCTAATGAAAGCCGATCTTTTGAGGACATTGCCCTCTTTGTGAAGAAGTTCAGTGCAGGGAAGTTCAAGGGAAGATTTCCAAAGAAGAAGGTAAGAAAATGCTACAACTGTGAGGAAACCAACCACTTCTCCAACGACTGCCCTTATGAGAAGAGAGAAGACAAACCAAGGTTTCCAAAGACCTTCGTAAAGAAGAAGTTACCGAACCCCATGAACTCCAAGTCCAAAAGGACAGATGGAAGAGCAATGGTTGCTCAAGAAGAATCAGATCCAGAAGATGTTGGTGGAGTTGCCGGAGTAGCTCAAGATCCACAGAGTACTTTGAGGCTAGTCAACAAAAGTGGTGATGTTGTTCACTACAACTATATGAAGGACTACAAGGGCAACGCTCACAAGTGTCTGATGGCAAAGACTGCCATGGGAGATGGGGAAGACCAAAGCTCCCATGATAAGGTTAAGGTAACCCCACGGCTAAACTCCTTCAGTCTAGCTTCTACCCCTTCTGATGAGTATCTTGATGCGAAGATCATTATGAGGATAACGATTTAGATCATCCCATGTTTGCTAAAATGAACAAATTTATGGGCTCTCTCAAAGGAAAGAAGCTCACTATGTTTCGTATACTTATGGAAATGGTGAGTAAGCACACCAATACCATCAAGGAACTCGAAACCCTCGTCACTGAGGAGAAGGAGAGAAATGAACTCCTTGAGCAGAAAGTCCTTTATGAGGAAGCACAAAATGATGCATTATGTTCAAAAGTAGGTGAAAACCTTGATAAACATGCTAATGATCTTGCCTCCTTGAAAAAGGCTGAAAATGTGTGCAGAGAATTACTAAATGATAAAGACCGACTTGTGAACTCTCATGCTTCTCTTTCTAAGGACCGTGAGCATCTATCCTTGTCTCTCAAAGACAAGGAGGAAAAACTCACTGCTCTTACAAAGAGCTTTGAGGCACTTAAGGTCACTTATCTTGACACTCTAGCTAAGGCCTACTCCTCACCTATTATCAATGTTGATACCTGCACTACTAACCCTAGTAGTGAACTGACATCTATCCGTGAGGAAAACTGTTCATTAAGGGCACAGCTAGACAGAGGTCTCATGACATGTGCACAAGGACAAAAGACTCTCAATGAGATCTTAAGTCGACACAATGGAGGTGTCGCAAAGGAAGGGCTTGGGTTCAACCCAAGTACTGCCAAGAAAAGTGCATCTCCTCTGAAGTGTACCACTCCTCTTAAGGAAATATTTGTACCAGAGGGACACACGGAGAAAGGTAAGGTTGTGAGTGGATCGGCCACTAGGGGTCCGTCTGCTCACAACAAGACAACCGAATTCATGCCACCATCCTATGTACTACGCAAATCAAAGGAAGGAGAGGTCTATGCTAAATTCGCTGGTCCCGTAATGCATTTCGATTCTATGCTATTTGGGTCCCTAAGACTCTTGTAACTAATGTGAAAGGCCCCATGACAAAATGGGTACCTCAAACCAAGTCTTAATTCTTTACAGGCTATTTTCTCCGATGGAGCAAAATGGGTGATCGACAGTGGATGCACCAATCATATGACCGGAGATAGTAACTTGCTCTATGACTTCATGCAAGCCATTCGACCATACATGAGCATTGTATTTGGTGGAGGGTCGAAAGGGCAGGTAATTGGGTTGGGCAAGGTGGCAATCACTAATGACATGTCTATTGCAAATGTCATGCTTGTTCAATCTCCTCAATATCATTTACTTTCAGTTTGCCAATTGGCTTCCGTCGATTATGACACACTATTTGGACTAACGGATGTGAAAGTCTTTAAGAGAGACACTCTTGAAGTGGCTTTTGTTGGAGAGTTGGATGGCAACCTTTACACGGTTGATTTCTCGAAAGAGAGCACTTTCCATACAACTTGTCTAATGGCCAAGGCCGACATGGGATGGCTGTGGCATCGCCGGCTCGCCCATGTTGGCATGAAAAATCTTCAAAATCTCTTAAACGGTAATCACATCTTTGGACTAACAAATGTATCTTTTAAGAAAGATCGTGTGTGTAGTGCATGCATAGCTGGGAATCAACATCAATCAAGACATCCACCCAAGAATGTTGTATCCACTTCGAGGCCGTTAGAGCTCCTTCATGTGGATCTATTCGGGCCTCCTTCATGGGCAAGTCTTGGAGGGAAAAAGTATGGCCTAGTCATTGTTGATGATTACTCAAGATATACATGGGTGTTCTTTCTCAAGTCCAAGGACGAGACAAAGGCCACTTTCATTGATTTTGCCAAACAAGCCCAGCGGAAGTTTGACAAGCACATTAAGGCAGTAAGAAGTGATAATGGCTCTGAGTTCAAGAACTACACCCTAGAAGAATTTCTGAGTGATGAGGGGATTGAACATCAGTACTCCGCACCCTACACTCCCCAACAAAATGGTGTGGCAGAAAGGAAGAACCGGACACTTGTGGAAATGGCAAGGTCCATGTTAGATGAATACAAGTCACCACATAGCTTTTGGGCTGAGGCCGTCAACACAGCATGTCATGCACCAAACCGGCTCTTCCTCCGATCAATATTGGAGAAAACTCCGTATGAGCTCCTAACTGGGAACAAGCCCAATGTTAAGTACTTTCGTGTGTTTGGATGCAAATGCTTCATCCTCAACAAACGGGAACGGTTAGGAAAATTTCAATCCAAAACAACTGAGGGGATTTTTGTTGGCTATGGATCAAACTCTCACGCCTACAGAGTCTACAACAAATCCACTGGATGTGTTATAGAAACCTATGACGTGACGTTTGATGAATTTAACCGCTCCCATGGGGAGCAAGTTGATCTAAATGATGCAGGTGAAGAAGACTCCCCACAAGATATCTTAAACATGGGTGTAGGTGCACTTTTGCCTATGGAACAAAGGCCCCATGATGATGATGAAGATGATGAGAACATCTCGCATCCTCAAGACGGTTCACTGCCCGTACCTCCACAAGATACTAGCACACCCATCATGCCAGTTGTTGAGGATCAAGTAGGAGATGACACTCAAGAACAAGTTGATCCTCAAGAGATAGACCCAAGTATGGACATGCTTGATGATGAACCTCAACAGGTGCAACGCGAAGAGGAATATCTTCCTCCGCACATAAATGATCCAATATGTTGAGGACATTGATGATGGAAACGAAGTAGAACCTCGTGAAACCTTGACCTCCATCATGCCACGTGTGGCCGGTCGTGTTGATATTGATCAAATCCTCACAGGCGTATCGGAAGGTAGAGTGACTCGTAAACAATTAACAAACTTTTGTGCTCACTTTTCGTTTATCTCTAGTACCATGCCACACAGGGTTCAGGATGCACTATGTGACAACGACTGGCTACTTGCTATGCAAGAAGAGCTAAACAGTTTCACACGCAATGAAGTATGGTCATTGGTAGAACGACCAACTGAAGAACATAATGTTATTGGAACTAAATGGATCTTCAAGAACAAGGAAGATGAGAACATGATTGTTCTATGCAACAAGGCAAGGTTAGTAGCACAGGGGTACTCCCAAGTTGAAGGTTTGGACTTTGGTGAAACTTTCGCCCCTGTTGCTCGTCTTGAGTCCATTCGCATTTTATTGGCCTATGCTGCTTTCAATGGTTTTACCTTGCATCAAATGGATGTGAAAAGTGCTTTTCTTAATGGTCCTCTACAAGAAGAAGTATATGTATCACAACCACCTGGGTTTGTTGACCCTCATCACAAAGACCATGTATATAAACTTCACAAGGCACTTTATGGTCTTAAACAAGCACCCCGTGCTTGGTACGATCATCTTAAGAAGTTACTACTCGATGATGGCTTTGTGGTGGGGGTGATCGATCCCACTCTTTTTACTAAGAGGGAAAATGGTGATTTGATCTTATGCCAAATCTATGTAGATGACATCATTTTTGGTTCTCCTAACATCCATTTGTGCAAGAAATTTGCGGCCTCCATGACCAAGACCTTTGAGATGTCACTCAACACGGACTTGAAGTTCTTTCTTGGTTTTCAAATACAACAATTTCAAGAAGGGATTTTCTTGTCTCAAACTAAGTATCTCAAGGACATTCTTGAGAAATTTGATATGACAAATGCTAAACCAATGAAGACACCCATGGCCACCGATGTAGTTCTAAATGAAGACTCAAACGGTATTCCTTTTGACCCATCTACTTATCGCTCCATGATTGGTTTGCTGCTTTACCTTTGCGCATCTAGACCGGACATCATGTTAAGTGTAGGAATATGTGCTAGATTTCAAGCTTCCCCTATGGAAAGCCATCACATGGCGGTTAAGCACATTCTTAGATACCTTGTTCACACCCCAAAGTTAGGCTTATGGTACCCTAAGGATGCAAAGTTTGATCTTATTGGGTATTCTGATGCGGATTGGGCCGGTGATAAAGCGGGACGGAAATCCACTTCCGGTGCATGTCAGTTTCTTGGACGCTCGTTGGTAAGTTGGTCCTCGAAGAAGCAGAACTGTGTTTCTCTCTCCACGGCCGAGGCCGAATATATTGCAGCCGCAAGCTGTGCTACTCAATTGCTATGGATGAGGCAAACACTGAAGGATTATGGTATCATGTATCGACACGTTCCTCTTCTCTGTGATAATGAAAGTGCCATAAAGATCTCCGTAAACCCCATTGATCACCCTCGCACAAAACATATTGATATTAGGTATCATTTCTTGAGAGACCATGTGCAAAAGGGTGACATTGATATTACCCATGTGGGTACCGACATGCAGTTAGCCGACATTTTCACCAAGCCACTTAGCGTAGCTAGGTTGTGTCAACTTAGGCATGAACTTGGTATCTTGGAGCTTGACAACATTGTTGGGGAACGTCGCATGGGAAACAAAAAATTTCCTACGCGCAGGAAGACCTATCATGGTGATGTCCATCTACGAGAGGGGATGAGTGATCTACGTACCCTTGTAGATCGTACAGCAGAAGCGTTAGTGAACGCGGTTGATGTAGTGGAACGTCCTCACGTCCCTCGATCCGCCCCGCGAACAATCCCGCGATCAGTCCCACGATCTAGTACCGAACGGACGACACCTCCGCGTTCAGCACACGTACAGCTCGACGATGATCTCGGCCTTCTTGATCCAGCAAGAGAGATGGAGAGGTAGAAGAGTTCTCCGGCAGCGTGACGGCGCTCCGGAGGTTGGTGAAGACCTTGTCTCAGCAGGGCTCCGCCCGAGCTCTGCAGAAACGCGATCTAGAGGAAAAACCGTGGAGGTATGTGGTCGGGCTGCCGTGGGAAAGTCGTCCCAAATCAGCCCTAAAACCTCCGTATATATAGGTGGGAGGGAGGGACCTTGCCTTGGGGCTCAAGGAGCCCCAAGGGGGTCGGCCGAGCCAAGGGGGGAAGGCTCCCCCCAAACCGAGTTGGACTTGGTTTGGTGGGTGGGAGTCCTTCCCTTCCTTCCCACCTCCCCTTTTTTCTTCTTTCTCATTGATTTTTATCTCTATGGCGCATAGGGCCCTTTTGGGCTGTCCCACCAGCCCACTAAGGGCTGGTGCGCCACCCTTATGGCCTATGGGCTTCCCCGGGGTGGGTTGCCCCCCCGGTGAACTCCCGGAACCCATTCGTCATTCCCGGTACATTCCCGGTAACTCCGAAAACCTTCCGGTAATCAAATGAGGTCATCCTATATATCAATCTTCGTTTCCGGACCATTCCGGAAACCCTCGTGACGTCCGTGATCTCATACGGGACTCCGAACAACATTCGGTAACCAACCATATAACTCAAATACGCATAAAACAACGTCGAACCTTAAGTGTGCAGACCCTGCGGGTTCGAGAACTATGTAGACATGACCCGAGAGACTCCTCGGTCAATATCCAATAGCGGGACCTAGATGCCCATATTGGATCCTACATATTCTACGAAGATCTTATCGTTTGAACCTTAGTGCCAAGGATTCATATAATCCCGTATGTCATTCCCTTTGTCCTTCGGTATGTTACTTGCCCGAGATTCGATCGTCAGTATCCGTATACCTATTTCAATCTCGTTTACCGGCAAGTCTCTTTACTTGTTCCGTAATACAAGATCCCGCAACTTACACTAAGTTACATTGCTTGCAAGGCTTGTGTGTGATGTTGTATTACCGAGTGGGCCCCGAGATACCTCTCCGTCACACGGAGTGACAAATCCCAGTATTGATCCATACTAACTCAACTAACACCTTCGGAGATACCTGTAGAGCATCTTTATAGTCACCCAGTTACGTTGCGACGTTTGATACACACAAAGCATTCCTCCGGTGTCAGTGAGTTATATGATCTCATGGTCATAGGAATAAATACTTGACACGCAGAAAACAGTAGCAACAAAATGACACGATCAACATGCTACGTCTATTATTTTGGGTCTAGTCCATCACGTGATTCTCCTAATGACGTGATCCAGTTATCAAGCAACAACACCTTGTTCATAATCAGAAGACACTGACTATCTGTGATCAACTGGCTAGCCAACTAGAGGCTTGCTAGGGACGGTGTTTTGTCTATGTATCCACACATGTAAATGAGTCTTCATTCAATACACTTATAGCATGGATAATAAACGATTATCTTGATACAGGAATTATAATAATAACTATATTTATTATTGCCTCTAGGGCATAATTCCAATAGTCTCCCACTTGCACTAGAGTCAATAATCTAGCCCTCACATCATCATGTGAATTACATTGTAATAAATCTAACACCCATACAGTTCTGGTGTTGATCATGCTTTGGCCATGGAAGAGGTTTAGTCAGCGGGTCTGCTACATTCAGATCCGTGTGCACTTTGCATATATTTACGTCCTCTCCCTCGACGTAGTCGCGGATGAGGTTGAAGCGTCGTTTGATGTGTCTGGTCTTCTTGTGAAACCGCGGTTCCTTTGCTAAGGCAATGGCACCCGTGTTGTCACAGAACAAGGTTATTGGATTCAGTGCGCTTGGCACCACTCCAAGATCCGTCATGAATTGCTTCATCCAGACACCCTCCTTAGCCGCCTCCGAGGCAGCCATGTACTCCGCTTCACATGTAGAATCTGCTACTACGCTTTGCTTGGAACTGCACCAGCTTACCGCACCCCCATTAAGAATAAATACGTATCCGGTTTGCGACTTAGAGTCGTCCGGATCTGTGTCAAAGCTTGCATCGACGTAACCTTTTATGGCGAGCTCTTCGTCACCTCCATACACGAGAAACATCTCCTTAGTCCTTTTCAGGTACTTCAGGATATTCTTGACCGCTATCCAGTGATCCACTCCTGGATTACTCTGGAACCTACCTGCCATACTTATGGCCAAGCTAACATCCGGTCTAGTGCACACCATTGCATACATGATAGAACCTACGGCTGAAGCATAGGGGACGGAGCGCATATGCTCTCTATCTTCATCAGTTGCTGGGCACTGAGTCTTACTCAATCTTGTACCTTGTAAAACTGGCAAGAACCCTTTCTTGTACTGTTCCATTTTGAATCTCTTCAAAACTTTATCAAGGTATGTGCTTTGTGAAAGTCCTATCAGGCGTTTTGATCTATCCCTATAGATCTTAATGCCTAGAATGTAAGCAGCTTCTCCTAGGTCCTTCATAGAGAAACTTTTATTCAAGTAACCTTTTATGCTCTCTAAAAACTCTATGTTGTTTCCAATCAGCAATATGTCATCCACATATAATATTAGAAACGCCACAGAGCTCCCACTCACTTTCTTGCAAATACAAGATTCTCCAACCACTTGTATAAACCCAAATGCTTTGATCACCTCATCAAAGTGTTTGTTCCAACTCCGAGATGCTTGCACCAGTCCATAAATGGACCGCTGGAGCTTGCACACCTTGTAAGCATTCTTAGGATCGACAAAACCTTTGGGTTGTATCATATACAATTCTTCCTTAAGGAAACCGTTAAGGAACGCCGTTTTGACATCCATCTGCCAGATTTCATAATCGAAAAATGCAGCTATTGCTAACATGATTCTGACGGACTTAAGCATCGCTACGGGTGAGAAAGTCTCATCGTAGTCAACTCCTTAAACTTGTGAAAAACCATTTGCCACAAGTCAAGCTTTATAAACGGTCACATTACCGTCAGCGTCCGTCTTCCTCTTAAAGATCCATTTGTTCTAAATGGCCTTGCGGCCCTCAGGTAGTACCTCCAAAGTCCACAATTTGTTCTCATACATGGATCCTATCTCGGACTTCATGGCTTCCAGCCATTTGTTAGAATCTGGGCCCACCATTGCTTCTTCATAATTCGCAGGTTCATTGTTGTCTAACAACTTGATTGATAAGACGGGATTACCGTACCACTTTGGAGCAGCACGTGGTCTCGTCGACCTGCGTGGTTCGACAGAAACTTGAACTGGAGTTTCATGATCATCATCATTAACTTCCTCCTCAACCGGCGTCGCGATGACAGAGGTTTCCCCTTGCCCTGCGCCACCATCCAGAGGGATGAGAGGTTCGACAACCTCGTCAAGTTCTATCTTCCTCCCACTCAATTCTCTCGAGAGAAACTCCTTCTCGAGAAAAGCTCCGTTTTTAGCAACAAACACTTTGCCCTCGGATTTGAGATAGAAGGTGTACCCAACTCTCTCTTTTGGGTAACCTATGAAGACGCACTTTTCCGCTTTGGGTTCCAGCTTTTCAGGCTGAAGCTTTTTGACATAAGCATCACATCCCCAAACCTTAAGAAACGACAACTTTGGCCTTTTGCCATATCACAGTTCATATGGTGTCGTCTCAACGGATTTTGATGGTGCCCTATTTAAAGTGAATGCAGTTGTTTCTAATGCATAACCCCAAAATGATAACGGCAAATCGGTAAGAGACATCATAGATTTCACCATCTCTAATAAAGTACGATTACGACGTTCGGACACACCATTACGCTGTGGTGTTCGAGGCGGTGTTAACTGTGAAACAATTCCACATTGTCTTAAGTGAGTACCAAACTCGAAACTCAGATATTCACCCCCACAATCAGACCGTAGGAACTTGATCTTCTTGTTACGATGATTTTCCACTTCACTCTAAAATTGCTTGAACTTTTCAAATGTTTCAGACTTGTGCTTCACTAAGTAGACATAACCATATCTACTTAAATCGTCAGTGAAGGTGAGAAAATAACGATATCCGCCGCGTGCCTCCACACTCATCGGACCACACACATCGGTATGTATGATTTCAAAAAGTCACTTGCACGCCCCATTGTTCCTGAGAACGGAGTCTTAGTCATCTTGCTCATGAGGCATGGTTCGCACGTGTCAAGTGAATCAAAGTCAAGTGACTCCAAAAGTCCATCAACATGGAGTTTCTTCATGCGCTTTACACCAATATGACCTAAGCGGCAGTGCCACAAAAATATGGCGCTATCATTGTTAACTCTAACCCTTTTGGTCTCAATGTTATGTATATGCATATCGCTATCAAGATTCAATATGAACAATCCTCTCACATTCGGTGCATGACCATAAAAGATGTTACTCATAGAAATAGAACAACCATTATTCTCTGACTTAAAAGAGTAACCGTCTCGCAATAAACAAGATCCAGATATAAGGTTCATGCTCAACGCAGGCACTAAATAACAATGATTTAAGTTCATCACTAATCCTGATGGTAACTGAAGTGACACTGTGCCGACGGCGATTGCATCAACCTTGGAACCATTTCCTACGCGCATCGTCACTTCATCTTTTGCCAGCCTTCGTCTATTCCGCAGTTCCTATTTCGAGTTGCAAATATGAGCAACAGAACCGGTATCGAATACCCAGGCACTACTACGAGAGCCGGTTAAGTACACATCAATAACATGTATATCAAATATACCTGATTTTTCTTTGGCCGCCTTCTTATCTGCCAGATACTTGGGGCAATTGCGCTTCCAGTGACCCATACCCTTGCAATAGTAACACTTCGTTTCAGGCTTAGGTCCAGCTTTGGGTTTCTTCATCGGATTGGCAACAGGCTTGCCGCTCTTCTTCGAATTGCCCTTCTTGCCTTTGTCGTTTCTCTTGAAACTAGTGGTCTTATTCACCATCAACACTTGATGCTCTTTACGGAGTTCAGACTCTGCGACTTTCAGCATCGCAAACAACTCGCCGGGAGACTTGTTCATCCCTTGCATGTTGTAGTTCAACACAAAGCCTTTATAGCTTGGCGGCAGTGATTGAAGGATTCTGTCAGTGATAGCTTCTTGCGGGAGTTCAATCCCGTGCTCAGCTAGACGGTTTGAGTACCCAGACATTTTGAGCACATGTTCACTGACAGATGAGTTTTCCTCCATCTTGCAAGCATAGAATTTATCGGAGGTCTCATACCTCTCGATCCGGGCGTTCTTCTGAAAGATAAACTTCAACTCCCGGAACATCTCAAATGCTCCATGACGCTCAAATCGACGTTGAAGTCTCGGTTCTAAGCCATACAAGACTGCACATTGAACTATTGAGTAGTCCTCCTTACGTGCTGACCAAGCATTCTTAACATCCTTATCAGCCGTAGCGGGTGGTTCATCTCCTAATGCAGCATTAAGGACATAATCCTTCTTCCCAGCTTGTAAGATTAGCTTAAGATTACGAGCCCAGTCTACAAAGTTGCTTCCATCATCTTTCAACTTAGCTTTCTCTAGGAACGTATTTAAAATTCAGGATGACTGTCGCGTGAGCCATGATCTACAACACAAATATATTCAAAGTGGACTTAGACTATGTTCAAGATAATTAGAGTTTAACTTAATCAAATTATTCGCTAAACTCCCACTCAAAAACAACATCTCTCTAGTCATTTGAGTGGTTCATGATCCACTTACACTAGCTCAAGTCCGATCATCACGTGAGTTGAGTATAGTTTCAGTGGTAAGCATCCCTATGCTAATCATATCATCTATATGATTCATGATCGACCTTTCGGTCTCATGTGTTCCGAGGCCATGTCTGCACATGCTAGGCTCGTCAAGCTTAACCCGAGTGTTCCGCGTGCGCAACTGTTTTGCACCCGTTGTATGTGAACGTTGAGTCTATCACACCCGATCATCACGTGGTGTCTCAAAACGACGAACTGTAGCAACGGTGCACAGTCGGGGAGAACACAATTTCGTCTTGAAATTTTAGTGAGAGATCACCTCATAATGCTACCGTCGTTCTAAGCAAAATAAGGTGCATAAAAGGATTAACATCACATGCAATTCATAAGTGACATGATATGGCCATCATCACATGCTTCTTGATCTTCATCACCAAAGCACCGACACGTTCTTCTTGTCACCGGCGCCACGCCATGATCTCCATCAACGTGTTGCCATCAGGGTTGTCGTGCTACTCATGCTATTACTACTAAAGCTACATCCTAGCAAAATAGTAAACGCATCTGCAAGCACAAACGTTAGTATAAAGACAACCCTATGGCTCCTGCCGGTTGCCGTACCATCGACGTGCAAGTCGATATTTCTATTACAACATGATCATCTCATACATCCAATATATCACATCACATCGTTGGCCATATCACATCACAAGCATACCCTGCAAAAACAAGTTAGACGTCCTCTAATTTTGTTGTTGCAAGTTTTACGTGGTGACCAAGGGTATCTAGTAGGATCGCATCTTACTTACGCAAACACCACAACGGAGATATATGAGTTGCTATTTAACCTCATCCAAGGACCTCCTAGGTCAAATCCGATTCAACTAAAGTTGGAGAAACTGACACTTGCGAGTCATCTTTGAGCAACGGAGTTACTCGTAACGATGAAACCAGTCTCTCGTAAGCGTACGAGTAATGTCGGTCCAAGCCGCTTCAATCCAACAATACCGCGGAATCAAGAAAAGACTAAGGAGGGCAGCAAAACGCACATCACCGCCCACAAAAACTTTTGTGTTCTACTCGAGAAGACATCTACACATGAACCTAGCTCATGATGCCACTGCTGGGGAACGTCGCATGGGAAACAAAAAATTTCCTACGCGCACGAAGACCTATCATGGTGATGTCCATCTACGAGAGGGGATGAGTGATCTACGTACCCTTGTAGATCGTACAGCAGAAGCGTTAGTGAACGCGGTTGATGTAGTGGAACGTCCTCACGTCCCTCGATCCGCCCCGCGAACAATGCCGCGATCAGTCCCACGATCTAGTACCGAACGGACGGCACCTCCGTGTTCAGCACACGTACAACTCGACGATGATCTCGGCCTTCTTGATCCAGCAAGAGAGATGGAGAGGTAGAAGAGTTCTCCGGCAGCGTGACGGCGCTCCGGAGGTTGGTGATGACCTTGTCTCAGCAGGGCTCCGCCCGAGCTCCGCAGAAATGCGATCTAGAGGAAAAACCGTGGAGGTATGTGGTCGGGCTGCCGTGGGAAAGTCGTCTCAAATCAGCCCTAAAACCTCCGTATATATAGGTGGGAGGGAGGGGACCTTGCCTTGGAGCCCCAAGGGGGTCGGCCGAGCCAAGGGGGGAAGGCTCCCCCCCAAACCGAGTTGGACTTGGTTTGGTGGGTGGGAGTCCTTCCCTTCCTTCCCACCTCCCTTTTTTTTTTCTTTCTCTTTGATTTTTATCTCTATGGGGCATAGGGCCCTTTTGGGCTGTCCCACCAGCCCACTAAGGGCTGGTGCGCCACCTTTATTGCCTATGGGCTTCCTCGGGGTGGGTTGCCCCCCCGGTGAACTCCCGGAACCCATTCGTCATTCCCGGTACATTCCCGGTAACTCCGAAAACCTTCCGGTAATCAAATGAGGTCATCCTATATATCAATCTTCGTTTCTGGACCATTCCGGAAACCCTCGTGACGTCCGTGATCTCATCCGGGACTCCGAACAACATTCGGTAACCAACCATATAACTCAAATACGCATAAAACAACGTCAAACCTTAAGTGTGCAGACCCTACGGGTTCGAGAACTATGTAGACATGACCCGAGAGACTCCTCGGTCAATATCCAATAGCGGGACCTGGATGCCCATATTGGATCCTACATATTCTACGAAGATCTTATCGTTTGAACCTCAGCGCCAAGGATTCATATAATCCCGTATGTCATTCCCTTTGTCCTTCGGTATGTTACTTGCCCGAGATTCTATCGTCAGTATCCGTATACCTATTTCAATCTCGTTTACCGGCAAGTCTCTTTACTCGTTCCGTAATACAAGATCCCGCAACTTACACTAAGTTACATTGCTTGCAAGGCTTGTGTGTGATGTTGTATTACCGAGTGGGCCCCGAGATACCTCTCCGTCACACAGAGTGACAAATCCCAGTATTGATCCATACTAACTCAACTAACACCTTTGGAGATACCTGTAGAGCATCTTTATAGTCACCCAGTTACGTTGCGACGTTTGATACACACAAAGCATTCCTCCGGTGTCAGTGAGTTATATGATCTCATGGTCATAGGAATAAATACTTGACACGCAGAAAACAGTAGCAACAAAATGACACGATCAACATGCTACGTCTATTATTTTGGGTCTAGTCCATCACGTGATTCTCCTAATGACGTGATCCAGTTATCAAGCAACAACACCTTGTTCATAATCAGAAGACACTGACTATCTTTGATCAACTGGCTAGCCAACTAGAGGCTTGCTAGGGACGGTGTTTTGTCTATGTATCCACACATGTAAATGAGTCTTCATTCAATACAATTATAGCATGGATAATAAACGATTATCTTGATACAGGAATTATAATAATAACTATATTTATTATTGCCTCTAGGGCATAATTCCAACAAACATATCTTGAAATCTTGCACACATACACTCACATTATGGTTGTGTCTTGATGTGCGTATCTATTTAGGGGGAGTGCGTCGTAATTCTATGTGTTTTTAAGCTTACAACGTACGCACAGATCATTTCATGCATGTAATGCTTCTAGAAAAACCAGTGCTCATAGTTTGTTATATATATATATACCATGAAAGTCATCATCATCACAACAAAATTACCAGAACTGCCCCCCTCTCTATCTCGGACATCCGGCTCACTCCGGACGTCCGGCGCCAGAAAACCTTCCAGACGTCCGACGCCTCTCGGACGTCCGGCGCGAGATCATCCACCGGCCGTCCGACACCTCTCGGACGTCCGACGCCTCGGGGACCCTATATAAAGATGGGCGCGGGGCTGGGTCTTTTACCCTAATCCCCTGCGCCCCACTTCCCCCAGCCGCCGCCGCCAGCCCCGGGAGCAGCTCGAGGAGCTCCTCCCCAACGCCGCCCTCCTCGAGATCGACCGATCTCCTCCGCGGATCCCCTTCTCCTCCGTCTGTACCCTTTACGGGATCCCTCTCAGGTTGCTCCTTCGTCCTTTCTCGCGTGGATTTGATTTATCCCTTGTCTTTCCTTGTTCGTTCCTCATTTGGGGATTCTTCATCCGCGTAGGGCTCCATGGGCAAGACCAAGCACACCGCTCGGAAGACCGTGGCCGCCTCATCCTCTCGCATCCCTATGAACACGGGGTCGGAATCGGATGAGTCACACCGTCCCTTCAAACGGGCTGCCCGACGTCCTCCACCCCGGCAGTTGCCGTCTCCATCACCGTCTGATGATGCTGACCCCGACTTCGAGGAGGAGATTGCCGCCGAGGAACTTCCTCAACCCGTCGCTCGAAGGTCCAAGCTCGGATCTTGCCGGGCCTCCTACATGCCACAACCGCCTCCTGCCCAGCTTGAAGGTGAAGCTTGCCGCATCTCTTTAGAGCCCCCTGCCACGTTAGGTCGTGATATCACCAACTTTACCACTCTTGGGGCTGCTTCCTATTTTACTTTCCACCGCGACGTAAATCAATACAAGGTCGTCAGTGATTCTACGGATTCACGTTTTCGCACACACGTCCAGGCTGACGTCTTTTCCACGGTCATAGTTCCTAAGGGTTTATCCAATCATCTTTACATTGACATTGAGCATATTCGCAAGCATCCGGCGAAATATCCGGGTGCCTTTGAGCTTATTGAGTCTTCGGGGCTTTCCGCCCCGTTTGCTTTTCATTGCGATTATATGCTGCTGCCATTCACCAGTTCTATGCCACGTGTCATTTTGGCACCGACAGCACTGTCACTTGGATGACCTCTGATGTTCGCCTCAAAGCCACTTATGCTACTTTTGTTGCCGCTCCGGGTTTTCCCCATTCCGGTCATAAAATACATAAGGATGATCCTAATCATGCACCTAAGAACATTGAAGTGTGTGGGCACCTCCTCAAACCACTAAGTGAGCTTGATGAGGATGAGCACCAGAAGGACCTTAACCAGGTATCCATCTGGCGCTCACCTTTCTTCATTATCTTTCAGTGTGTCATCCGCACCATTTATCCCAAGATGGGTGATAAGGGTTCTTGCAGTGGCTATTGCATCGATATCATGTACCACTTGTTCGAGAACCCCAAGACCAAAATCAATGTGCCCCATTTCCTATGGCATGAGATTCGGCTTGCTAGCTTTCAGTACAAGCGAGCCTTTCCTCATGCTCCTTTTATCCAGGCACTTATTAACCACGTTGCTGATTTCTCTGTGGCTACCACTCACATCCATCGCAAGTGGACCATTCCCGCTCACATGGCGAATGATTTTGCTCCCAAGCACGCCCCTTCTTCCTCTACTACCACTCGCCGCACTGCTGCACGTGCCGCCACCCCTTCATCTAGCTCCGCGTCTCTCGGTCGCATTGCCAAATTCCTTGGCGAAGCTCACTCTGCTTTGATGAAGGCTGTCTCCTTTCAGTGTGGTCAAACCCATGATGTGGTTTCTCGCTTAGTTTCCTCTCAGAATGCCCTCAAGGCTCGTCTGAGAGCCTCGGGCGATCTTACTGTGAGTGATGATGAGGCCCCTCCTACTGCTCCTTCCATTGATTTTGGCTTCCCTTCTGGTCCTGAGTGGTCTGAGTTCTTTGACGAGGCTGGGGGCAGTGGTTTGGCTGATGATGCTGCTGATGATGATGAGCTCTGAGCTTGGTTGGTGTTATTGATGGCTCCCTTTTTGGTCCTTGGTGACAAAGGGGGAGTAATGTATCGTAGTTAAAATTTTATTCTCGTCATTTTTAGTCTTTGGAGATTTAATGTAATGGATACAATTCATGTATGGCTACTTATGAATGGTTGTGATTTGCTATGATATCATCATAGACTATTATGTCTTGACTCTTTTATTTCTATGATGATCTATTATTCTTCCATGTTGATCCATTTGGAGCTTCGATTTTCTTACCATGCATATCCTAAGGGGGAGCTCCATACTAAAATATCTCCTAGACTATAATGTATGGTTAATATTTTTGAGACCTATGTATATGTTGTCATCAACTACCAAAAAGGGGGAGATTGAAAGTGCATGCTATGCCCCTAATTCTCCTTTGGTGTTAATGACAGCACATACATAGGAAACTAATCCTATTTGTTGAGTGTATCTCAAGACGGCAAGTACTTTAGTAGATTAACATTTCTGTGCCAAAGGCTGCCTGAAAAGATTGGTGAGTTATATTCCGAGAAGACTCGGGATTAAGAAGAGATGCTGTAGAATAGTCTTTTGAGTTTACTGATATTGAGTATAGGGATCCCGCACTATTAAGAGGGGATCACAGGCTTTGCGAGAAACTTGCTCATACCACATCTCTACAATCATATCAAACATCACATAACATCCACTCTCTACAATTCAACATATGTCCAATCTCCTCGGACATCCGGCTCCCTCCGGACGTTCGAGGGCCGGACGTCCGGTTGGCTTCGGAAATCCGCAGCCAGACACCAGTAGTTTGTACACACTATAACTCGGAAATCCGGCTCCCTCCGGACGTCCGAGGGCCGGACATCCGGCCAAGCTCCGGAAATCCAGAGGCCAACACCAGTAGTTTGTACACACTATAACTCGGAAATCCGCTCTCTCCGGACGTCCGAGGGCCGGACATCCGGCCAAGCTCCGGAAATCCGGAGGCTAACACCAGTAGTTTGTGTGCACTATATCTCGGACATCCGGCATCCTCCGGACGTCCAAGCTCCGGATGTCCGACCCCCGTCGGAAATCCGGAAGCCACCACCAGAACAAATTGTGTTGTATAATACGGACTTCCGGGCCACTTCCGGACGTCCGGCTACTGATTTATTCGAATAGGTTCAGGCTCACCTACAGGCCTCGGACGTCCGACCCCTGTCGGACGTCCGGCCGCTGATAAATTCAGTTGAGCCCGAGTCGTTCCTACAGGCCTCGGACGTCCGACTCCCTCCGGACGTCCGGCTCCTCGCGGACGCTCGGACGTCCGGCAAGTTTCGGACGTCCGGACCCTGTGTGACTTATTGCACCTCCAACGGCTGGATTTCACTCCACACTATATATACTCTTCTCCCACCTCGTGAAAGGGTGTTCAACACAGCCAAGATACATCCAAGAACACCTTTCCTCTCACTCACTCTTGTCTACACAAAATCCTAGATCCCAAGAGCATTTGTGAGTCCTTTAGGGTGTTGTTCCAATCAAAATAAAGATCGTCCCCCTCTCCTCCTTCCCACCAAAGTGATTTGTGATTTGAGCAAGTTTTGAGCAATCCCCGTGATCTTGTTACTCTTGGAGGTTGGAGACTCCTAGGCGGTAGGAGTCTTCGGAGAGGAATCAAACCATTGTGATATCCCCCGGAAAGTTTGTGAAGGTTTGGAAGCCACCTCAAGGCTTACCACTAGTGGTTGAGAAACGCCTTCGTGGAGTTATCTCAAAGGGAGAATAGGGTGAGCCTTCGTGGCGTTGGTGTGCCTTCGTGGTAACATCCGCCCCTCTAATGGTGACGTAGCTTCCCTCCAAGGAAGTGAACATCCGGATACATCCTTGTCACTCTCGGAGTTTCGGTTATTTCTAACCCTAACTCTCTACTTGTGTTAATCCTTATTACATACTTGTATTTGCTTATTGTTTACCGCTTGCCTTGCTTCACTCCTAATAAGCTTACTCTTTGTCATAGCAATTATTAGGCTTACACTTACATTCCGCTCTTTAGCCTAAAATTGCTAAGTAATTGTTAAAATTTGGATTTGTACCTATTCACCCCCCCTCTAGGTCCATCTCGATCCTTTTCAACTTTTCACTATGGAAACTATTCCTGTGAGGAGTTTGTTCGGGGTATCTTCACCACAAACGGAAGCACGATGAGTTGTTCCTCAACCTGAGGTACCTACTGAAAATATCTTTTATGAAATTCCTTCGGGTATGCTTGAGAAACTGCTGACTAATCCTTTTACAGGAGATGGATCTTCACATCCAGACTTGCATCTGATCTATGTAGATGAAGTTTGTGGTTTATTTAAGCTTGCAGGTTTGCCCGAGGATGAGGTAAATAAGAAAGTCTTTCCTTTATCTTTGAAGGATAAGGCGTTGACATGGTATAGGCTATGTGATGATACTGGATCATGGGACTACAATCGGTTGAAATTGGAATTTCATCAAAAGTTTTCTCCTATGCATTTAGTACATCGTGATGGGAATTATATTTTTAACTTTTGGCCTCGTGACAGGGAAAGCATAGCTCAAGCTTGGGGGAGGCTTAAATCAATGCTATATTCATGCCCCAATCATGAGCTCTCGAGAGAAATTATCACTCAAAACTTTTATGCTTGGCTTTCTCATGAAGATCGTACCATGCTTGACACTTCTTGTACCGGTTCTTTTATGAAGAAGGATATTGACCACAAGTGGAATTTATTGGAAAGAATCAAACGTAACTCTGAAGATTGGGAGCTGGAGGAAGGTAAGGAGTCAGGTATGAATTTCCAGTTTGATTGCGTTAAATATTTTGTTGAGACAAACACTTCTAGAGATTTTAGCGCTAAATATGGACTTGACTATGAGATAGTAGCTTCTCTGTGTGAATCTTTTGATGCTCATGTTGATCTTCCCAAAGAGAAGTGGTTTAAGTATCATCCTCCTGTAGAAAGCAACATAGTCAAAACCAATCTAGTTGAGGAGAAAGTCATTGCTTTTAGTGGTCCTGTTGTTCCTTGTGCCTACGCTGAGAAACCACCTTACCCTGCTAGGATAAAGGATTATTCTAAAGCTCCAACCGTGATACGTAGGGGTTACATTAGACCACTTGCACCCCCTGAGGAGATTAGAGTTGAACCTAGTGTTGCTATTATCAAATATCTCTTAGCCGAAGACATAGATGGGCATGTTATCAAATTCTGTGAGGACTCCGCTAGAATTGCTAAACCTCACGCGAAAGACAGATACGAACCTGTAGTTGGCTTGCCCGTTGTTTCTGTCAAGATAGGAGATCACGGTTACCATGGTTTATGTGATATGGGAGCTAGTGTTAGTGCAATACCCCGTTCCCTATATGATGAAATCAAAGATGAGATTGCACCTGCTGAGTTAGAACCCATTGATGTCACTATTACGCTAGCTAATAGAGACACTATGTGCCCTCTGGGAATTGTGAGAGACGTAGAAGTCCTGTGTGGTAAGATGAAGTATCCTACTGATTTCCTCGTCCTTGGTAATGCACAAGATAGCTTTTGTCCCATCATATTCGGTAGACCCTTTCTCCACATTGTTAATGCTCACATTGATTGCATTAAGCAGACTATCACTGTTAGTTTCGAGGGTGTGTCTCATGAATTTAACTTCTCCAAGTTTGGAAGACAACCCCATGAAAAAGAGTCGTCTGGTAGGGATGAAATCATTGCTCTTGCCTCTATTGCCGTACCTCCTACGGATCCTTTAGAGTGAAAATGATATGCATATGGAGGAAAGAGATGAGATAGATAAAATTGTCTTAGAACAATATCCTATTCTCAAGAATAATCTGCGTGTTGAACTGCTTGGGGATCCCCCCCCCCCACCAAAGGGTGATCCTGTTTCGAGCTTAAACAGTTGCCTAATACTCTTAAGTATGACTATCTTGATGAGAAGGAGATATATCCTGTTATTATTAGTGCTCTCCTCTCAGAGCACGAAGAGAATAAGTTACTAAAAACTCCGAGGAAGCACCGTGCTGCTATTGGATATACTCTTGATGATCTTAAAGGTATTAGTCGCACTCTATGTCAGCACAAGATTAAAACCGATCCTGATTCTAAACCAGTTGCTGATCATCAAAGGAGATTAATTCCTAAGATGAAACAGGTCGTTAGAAAAGAGATATTAAAGTTTCTGGAAGCAGGAATCATTTATCCTGTTGCTCATAGTGATTGGGTAAGTTGAGTACATTGCGTACCTAAGAAGGGAGGTATCACCGTCGTTCCTAATGATAAGAATGAATTAATCCCACAAAGGATTATTACTGGCTATAGGATGGTGATAGACTTTCGGAAACTGAACAAGGCAACCAGGAAAGACCATTATCCTTTGCCGTTTATCGACCAAATGCTAGAAAGGCTATCCAAACACACACACTTCTGCTTTCTAGACGGTTATTCAGGTTTCTCGCAAATACCTGTTGCACAATCTGATCAGGAGAAAACCACTTTCACCTGCCCCTTCGGTACCTTTGCTTATAGACGTATGCCTTTTGGCTTATGCAATGCACCTGCCACCTTTCAAAGATGTATGATGGCTATATTCTCTAACTTCTGTGAAAAGATTGTCGAGGTTTTCATGGATGACTTCTCCGTTTACGCTTCTTCCTTTGATGATTACCTCAGCAACCTTGATCGAGTCTTACAGAAGGCCAGAAGAGCCACGAGGGAGTCACAAGCCCTGACGCCGGTGGTGGCGCTCGGCAGGCTTGTGACCTCCTCGTGGGCCCAACCAACGTAATTCCACCGCCATAAATTCCTATAAATTCAGAAACCTCCAGAAAGAAACCTAGATCGGGAGTTCCGCCGCCGCAAGCCTATGTAGCCACCAAAAACCAATCTGGAGCCCGTTCCAGCACCCTGCCGGAGGGGGAATCCATCTCCGGTGGCCATCTTCATCATCTCGGCGATCTCCATGACGAGGAGGGAGTAGTTCTCCCTCGGGGCTGAGGGTATGTACCAGTAGCTATGTGTTTGATCTCTCTCTCTCGTGTTCTTGAGATGTCTTGATCTCGATGTACCATGGGCTTTGCTACTATAATTGGATCTTATGATGTTCTTCCCCCTCTCCCTGTTGTAATGAATTGAGTTTCCCCTTTGGAGTTATCTTATCAGATTGAGTCTTTGAGAACACTTGATGTATGTCTTGCACGTGTCTATCTGTTGTGATCAACTTGCGGGTTTGTGACAATTGGGAACCTATGCATATGGGTTGGCACACGTGGATTCATGTGAGTACTTGATGTATGTTTTGGTGATCAACTTGCGGGTTCGTGACATTGGGAACGTATGCACAGGGGTTGGCACACGTTTTGACTCTCTGGTAGAAACTTTGGGGCACTCTTTGAAGTTCTATGTGTTGGTTGAATAGATGATTCTGATATTATGTGATGCACATCGTATAATCATGCCCACGGATACTTGAGGTGACAATGGAGTATCTAGGTGACATTAGGGTCTTGGTTGATATGTATCTTAAGGTGTTATTCTAGTACGAACTCTATGATAGATCGATCAGAAAGAATAACTTTGTGGTGGTTTCGTACCCGACAATAATCTCTTCTTTTGTTCCCCGCTATTAGTGACTTTGGAGTGACTCTTTGTTGCATGTTGAGGGCTAGTTATATGATCCAATTATGTTATCATTGTTGAGAGAACTTCACTAGTGAAAGTATGAACCCTAGGCCTTGTTTCCACGCATTGCAATACCGTTCGTGCTCACTTTTACCATTTGTTACCTTGCTGTTTTTGTAATTTCAGATTACAAAAACCTATATCTACCATCCATATTGCACTTGTATCACCATCTCTTCGCCGAACTAGTGCACCTATACAACTTACCATTGTATTAGGTGTGTTGGGGACACAAGAGACTCTTTGTTATTTGGTTGCAGGGTTGCTTGAGAGAGACCATCTTCATCCTATGCCTCCTGCGGATTGACAAACCTTAGGTCACCCACTTGAGGGAAAATTGCTACTGTCCTACAACCATTTTCACTTGGAGGCCCAACAACGTCTACAAGGAGAAGGTTGCGTAGTAGACATCAAGCTCTTTTCTAGCGCCGTTGCCGGGGAGGTTAGCGCTTGAAGGTATATCTTTAGATCTTGCAATCGAATCTTTTTGTTTCTTGTTCTTTCTCTAGAAATCTACAAAAAAAATTGGAATTGAGGATGCCTCATATGCTCCACCTTTTCAATGTCTTTCGTGAGCATGATGGGAAGGAAAATTGTGCTCAAGTGCTGAAAGAAGAACTACATAGAATGCTTGGCATAGAATATGTGAATGATGAGCATGATTGCAATGTTGTTAGCATGAATTCTATGAATACCCACGATGCTAATGATATGCAAAGCCACAATCTTGGGGATGCTATATTTGATGAAGATGATCTTTTTAGTTCTTCCACTTTGAATGATCAAAATTATTTTGATGAAAGCATGCCCCCTATCTATGATGATTATTGTGAGGATACTTATGCTTTGAAGAAGAGGGATGATAAAGCTTGTCATACTTTCAAAAACCCCTTTGCTAAACCTTGCTTTTTCATTGTGGACACAATTTGTAGTGCTCAAGTCTTTTACGATACTCCCACTACTATTCTTGAGAATAGATTTTCTTATGTGGAGAGTAGTAAAATTTCTATGCTTGTAGATCATGAAAAGAAAGCCCTAGGCACTGGTTATATTGTTGAATTCATTCATGATGCTACTGAAAATTACTGTGAGAGAGGATCATATGCTTCTACTTATTGCAATAGTATCAAGCTTCCTCTCCATATGTTGAAATTTTTGAAGCTATGCTTGTTTTGCCTTCCTATGCTAGTTGACTCTTGCTCCAATAAATTGTTTGATCACAAAAACCCTATGCATAGGAAGTGGGTTAGACTTAAATGTGCTAGCCATTTGCTCCATGATGCTCTCATTGTGTTTCAATCCTTACCTTTTATGTGAGCATCATTGAAATCAATGCCTAGCTAAGGGCGTTAAACGATAGCGGTTGTTGGGAGGCAACCCAATGAATAGTTTTTTCTTTGCTTTTTTGCTTCCTGTTTTGTTTTCTCCACACCATCATAATTCTGTTATGATTGTGTCTTTTGTGTTTCTTTTTGCGTTTGTGCCAAGCAAAACCGTTATGATTAGTCTTGGGGATGATCGTTTGGTCATGCTGGAAAAGACAGAAACTTTATGCTCACGAAAAGAATTTTCATTATTTTCTGTAAGAGTTTTGAGTTGATTCTTTTTGCTGCTGATTGTTACACAAATTCTTCAGACTGTCGTAATTTTTCAGAATTTTTTAAGTACCATAGGTATACGAAATATACAGATTACTACAGACTGGTCTGCTGTTAAGAGATTCTGTTTTTGTTGTGTTGGTTGCTTATTTTGATGAAACTATGGATAGTATCGGAGGGTACTAGCCATGGAGAAGTGAAAATACAGCAACCCAACACCAACATAAGTAGAATTTAAGTTTGCTACAGTACCTAAGGAAGTGGTGGTTTGCTTTCTCATACTAATGTTATCACGAGTTTCTGTTTAAGTTTCGTGTTGTGAAGTTTTCAAGTTTTGGGTGAAGTTCTTATGGACAAAGAGATAAAGAGTGGCAAGAGCTCAAGCTTGGGGATTCCCAAGCCACCCCAAGAGACTCAAGGATGCCGTAAAAGCCTAAGCCTGGGGATGCCCCGGGAAGGCATCCCCTCTTTCGTCTTCAATCCATCGGTAACGTTACTTGGGGCTATATTTTTATTCACCACATGTTATGTGTTTTTGCTTGGAGCGTCTTGTATCGTAGGAGTCTTTTTTTGTGTCACAATCATCCTTGCTGCACACCTAGATAGATAGACATGCACTCACCATGATTTTGTCGAGCTTCACTTATATCCTTTGGTAGACAATTCAGCTCACATGTGCTTCACTTATATCTTTTGGGCTAGATACTTTTGATCTATGTGCTTCACTTATATCTTTTAGAGAACAGTGGTGCGTGGCTTGGTAGTTGACCTATGCTTTGAAAGTAGTCTCAAAAGGGGTAGTTATCCAAAGGGATACGAAAACTTCCACCTTCATGTGCATTGAAAAGTTAGAGAAGTTTGATTCCTCTCAATTAGTTTTGAGATATGGTTGTGGTAATATTGAAGTTATGCTAGTAAGGTGTTGTGGATCTAGAAATACTTGTGTTGAAGTTAGTGATTCCCGTAGCATGACGTATGGTGAACCGCTATGTGATGAAGTCTGAGCATGATTAGTCTTTTGATTGTCATCCTTTGTGTGGCGGTCGGGATCGCGCGATGGTTTATACCTACCAACCCTTCCCCTAGGAGTATGCGTTGAATGCTTTGCTTCGATTACTAATAAAACTTTTGCAACAAGTATACGAGTTCTTCATGACTAATGTTGAGTCCATGGTTTAGATGCACTTTTGCCTTTCACCATCACTATCTTCTTAGTGACGTGCAACTTTCGCCGGTGCACAAAACCCACCATTAGCCTCCCTCAAAACAGCCACCATACCTACCTATTATGGCTATTTCAAAGTCATTCCGAGATATATTGCCATGCAACTACCACCATGACATGTGCCACCACGTCTACATTGCCATTGCATGATCGTAAGATAGCTAGCATGATGTTTCCATTAATGTCTATGCCATGCTAGATCATTGTCATGGTACACTACCGAAGGCATTCCATATAGAGTCATCGTTGCTCTAAGTTTTGAGTTGAAAGTGTGATGATCATCATTAATGGAGCATTGTCCCATGTGAGGAAATAAAAGAGGCCAAAGATGCCCACCCAAAAAAAAGAGGCCAAAGAGCCCACCAAAAAAAATATGAGAGAAAAAGAGAGAAGGGACAATGCTACCACCTTTCCACACTTGTGCATATTAAGCACCATGATCTTCATGATTGAGAGTCTCTCGTTTTGTCACCACCATATAGCTAGTAGGAAATTTTCATTATATAACTTGGCTTGTATGTTCCAATGATAGGCTTCCTCAAAATTGCCTTAGGTCTTCGTGAGCAAGCAAGTTGGATGCACACCCACTAGTTTTCTTTAAGAGCTTTCACATACTCTTAGCTCTAGTGCATCATTTGTATGGCAATCCGTACTCATTCACATTGATATCTATTGATGAGAATCTCCATAGCTCATTGATATGCCTAGTTAATGTGATCATCTTCTCCTTGTTTGTCTTGCAACCTCCACCACACTCCATTCCACTTATAGTGCTAAAACCATGGCTCACGCTCATGTATTGCGTGAGAGTTGAAAAAGTGTGAGAAAGTAAAAGTGTGAAAACAATTACTTGGCCAATACCGGGGTTGTGCATGATTTAAATTTGTTGTGCAAGGATGATAGAGCATAGCCAGACTATATGATTTTGTAGGGATAACTTTCTTTTGGCCTTGTTAGTTTGAAAGTTCATGATTACCTTGCTAGTTTGCTTGAAGTATTATTGTCTCCACATCAATAGCAAACTATTGTTTTGAATCTAACGGATCTGAACATTCATGTCACATAAGAGGAGTTACAAAGGACATCTATGCTAGGTAGCATGAAAGCATCACAAATTCATTCTTTATCACTTCCCTACTCGAGGACGAGCAGGAGTTAAGCTTGGGGATGCTTGATACGTCTCCAACGTATCTATAATTTTTGGTGGTTCCATGCTATTATATTGTCAACTTTGGATGTTTTATATGTATGAATATGCTATTTTATATCTTTTTTGGGACTAACCTATTAACTCAGTGCCAAGTGCCAGTTTCTGTTTTTTCCGTGTTTTTGGCCCATTTTCAGACGGAGTCCAAATGGAATGAAATTTTACGATGATTTTTTGGACCCCCGAAGCTTTGGAAGAAGGCCAGAAGAGCCACGAGGGAGTCACAAGCCCTGACGCCGCCACCACCCCCCTAGGTGGCGCTCGGCAGGCTTGTGACCTCCTCGTGGGCCCAACCAATGTAATTCCACCGCCATAAATTCCTATAAATTCAGAAACCTCCAGAAAGAAACCTAGATCGGGAGTTCCGCCGCCGCAAGCCTATGTAGCCACCAAAAACCAATCTGGAGCCCGTTCCAGCACCCTGCCGGAGGGGGAATCCATCTCCGGTGGCCATCTTCATCATCTCGGCGATCTCCATGACGAGGAGGGAGTAGTTCTCCCTCGGGGTTGAGGGTATGTACCAGTAGCTATGTGTTTGATCTCTCTCTCTCGTGTTCTTGAGATGTCTTGATCTCGATGTACCATGGGCTTTGCTACTATAGTTGGATCTTATGATGTTCTTCCCCCTCTCCCTCTTGTAATGAATTGAGTTTCCCCTTTGGAGTTATCTTATCAGATTGAGTCTTTGAGAATACTTGATGTATGTATTGCACGTGTCTATCTGCTGTGATCAACTTGCGGGTTTGTGAAAATTGGGAACCTATGCATATGGGTTGGCACACGTGGATTCATGTGAGTACTTGATGTATGTTTTGGTGATCAACTTGCGGGTTCGTGACATTGGGAACCTATGCACAGTGGTTGGCACACGTTTTGACTCTCTGGTAGAAACTTTGGGGCACTCTTTGAAGTTCTATGTGTTGGTTGAATAGATGATTCTGAGATTATGTGATGCATATCGTATAATCATGCCCACGGATACTTGAGGTGACAATGGAGTATCTAGGTGACATTAGGGTCTTGGTTGATATGTATCTTAAGTTGTTATTCTAGGACGAAATCTAGGATAGATCGATCAGAAAGAATAACTTTGTGGTGGTTTCATACCCGACAATAATCTCTTCGTTTGTTCCCCTTTATTAGTGACTTTGGAGTGACTCTTTGTTGCATGTTGAGGGCTAGTTATATGATCCAATTATGTTATCATTGTTGAGAGAACTTCACTAGTGAAAATATGAACCCTAGGCCTTGTTTCCACGCATCGCAATACCGTTCATGCTCACTTTTACCTTTTGTTACCTTGCTGTTTTTGTAATTTCAGATTACAAAAACCTATATCTACCATCCATATTGCAATTGTATCACCATCTCTTCGCCGAACTAGTGCACCTATACAACTTACCATTGTATTAGGTGTGTTGGGGACACAAGAGACTCTTTGTTATTTGGTTGCAGGGTTGCTTGAGAGAGACCATCTTCATACTACGCCTCCCGCGGATTGACAAACCTTAGGTCACCCACTTGAGGGAAAATTGCTAGTGTCCTACAACCCTCTGCACTTGGAGGCCCAACAACGTCTACAAGGAGAAGGTTGCGTAGTAGACATCAATCACGGAGTTCACCAGCAAGCATAAGATGGATGCCATTGACATTGGGAAACACCTCTCCAGGCTCTATGACAGGGTTGATTAACTTCAGGGCCAGATCTATGACCTGCAAAACCAAAACTGTGAGTATGAGTATAGATTTAAATCAATAAGGTTGGGTGCAGATTTGAGAATTCCGGCGACTCGTTCATCCTGCCATGATGGAGCACCTATGCCTTGGAAGACGGAGGATCAGACTACTCCACCACCATCACCACCAAAGGAAGACAACTAAGCATTGGTATGGGCAATCCCCTTGGCTTCTGCCAAGCTTGGGGGAGTTGTCCTGGTATCTATCACCTTTATATCTTTTGCTTTTACCTTTCTTTTAGTTCTTTCCTTTTCAGTTTTTATTTCTTCTCTTAGAGGAATAAGTCTTTAGTGTTTAGTTTGAGTCTTTTGCTTTGTGTATCCCCCGATGTATTAGAGCTTGTGAGCTATATAATAAAGAGTATCTTAGTCAAGGGCTTTGTTTTGTGTCGTGATCAAAAGTATGAAAAGAACGATAGCATGAAAGATCATGAGGTGATCTTATGGAAAGTGATAGCTTCACATATAACAAGTATGATGATTGAAACTTGTTGAGAATAAACCAACATAGACCTCAGTCATCGTTGCAATTAATAAGAAATAATAAGGAAAGAGAGGTTCACATATAAATATATCATCTTAGGCACTTTTTGTTACAATCGTGAACACTCACCAAACTATTACATGCTTAGGAGTAGATGTTGGACAAGGAAGACAACATAATGAATTGTGTTTGCTTGGTTCCAAACAATGTTATATGATTAGAGATACCTTAGCATGTTACGATTGCTTTCACCTCATATTAGCCAAAACTCCCGCACCAAGTAGAGATACTACTTGTGCATCCATAAACCTTCAACCCAGTTTTGCCATGAGAGTCCACCATACCTACCTATGGATTGAATAAGATCCCTCAAGTAAGTTGTCATCGATGCAAGCAATACAAATTGCTCTCTAATATGTATGATCTATTAGTGTGTGGAAAATAAGCTTTGTACGAACTTGTGATGAGGAAGACATAAAAGCGACAGACTGCATAATAAAGTTCTTTATCACAGGAGGCAATATAAAGTGACGTTACTCCTCACTAAGAGGACACACATTCAAACCTCAAAGCGCATGACAACCTCTGCTTCCCTTTGCGAAGGGCCTATCTTGTACCTTTACTTTTTGCCCTTGTAAGATTCATGGTGATCTTCACAAATTCCCTATTTTTGCCTTTGTCTTGGCTACCGTCACATGCTTGGGAAAGATCTACATTCATATATCAACTTGGAGTTGAGTACTTAAGCTTTATTGTTGTTGACTTTACCCTTGAGGTAAACAGTTAGGAGGCAAAACTATAAGCCCCTATCTTCCTGTGTGTCCAGCTAAAACTTTGATACCATTGGTACCACGTGAGTTGTAACAATTGTGGAAAACAAAAGAGATGATTGAGTATGTGGGTTTGCCTTACAAGCTCTTATTTGACTCTTTCTGATGTTATGATAAATTGCAATTGCTTCAATGACTTTGTACTGTTGTTGGTTACTTCTCGGTAGGGTTTTTGCTTCATACTTTTCTTTGTGAAGGAATTGTTACTTTCCCATAAGAATCTTTATGATGTATTGTTGTTCTATGTGTGATCATGATGCCCTCATGTCCGTATTATGTTTTATCGACACCTTCGTCCCTAAACATGTGGGCATGTTTATGGAACTTGGCTTTCGCTTGAGGACAAGCGAGGTCTAAGCTTGGGGGAGTTGATACGTCCATTTTGCATCATGCTTTCATGTTGATATTTATCGCTTTATGGGCTGTTATATTACTTTGTGGTACCATATTTATGCCTTTTCTCTCTTATTTTGCAAGGTTTATTTGAAGAGGGAGAATTCACGCAGCTGGAATTCTGGACTAGAAAAGGAGCAAATCTGAGTCCTCTATTCTGCACAGCTCCAAATGCCCTGAAAATTTACGTGGAATTTTTTGGGAATATATAAAAAATATTGGGCGAAAGAAGTACCACAGGGGAGCTACGAGGGCCCCACATGCCTGGTAGCCGCCACCCCCTGGTGGCGGCTACAGGGCTTGTAGGCTCTCTGGCGGCCCACTGCCCCCCTCTTTTGCTATATGAAGGGTTTCGTTCCAGAAAAAAATCAATATGGAGCTTTTTCGTGGTTTCGCCGCCGCCACGAGGCGGAACTTGAGCAGATCCAATCTAGAGCTTCGACAGGACGATCCTGCTTGGGAAACTTCCCTCCCGGAGAAGGAAATCATCGCCATCGTCATCACCAACACTCCTCTCGTTGGAGGGGAGGCATATTCATCAACATCTTCATCAGCACCATCTCCGCTCCAATCCCTAGTTCATCTCTTGTAACCAATCTCTGTCTCGCAACTCCGATTGGTACTTGTAAGGTTGCTTGTAGTGTTGATTACTCTTTGTAGTTGATACTAGTTGGATTACTTGGTGGAAGAGTTTATGTTCAGATCCTTGATGCTATTCATTACACCTGTGATCATGATTATGATTATGCTTTGTGAGTAGTTACTTTTGTTCCTGAGGACATGGGATAAGTCATGCTAATAATAGTCATGTGAATTTGGTATTCGTTCGGTATTTTGATATGATGTATGTTGTCTTTTCCTCTAGTGGTGTTATGTGAACGTCGACTACATAACACTTCACCATACTTGGGCCTAGAGGAAGGAATTGGGGAGTAGTAAGTAGATGATGGGTTGCTGGAGTGACAGAAGCTTAAACCCAGTCTATGCGTTGCTTCGTAAGGGGCTGATTTGGATCCACTAGTTTAATGCTATGGTTAGACGTTGTCTTAATTCTTCTTTCGTAGTTGCGGATGCTTGCAAGAGGGGTTAATCAAAAGTGGGATGCTTGTCCAAGTAAGGGTAGTACCCAAGCGCCGGTCCACCCACATATCAAACTATCAAAGTAACGAACGAGAATCACATGAACATGATGAAACTAGCATGACAGAAATTCCCGTGTCCTCGGGAGCGTTTTTCCTCCTATAAGACTTTGTTCAGGCTTGTCCCTTGCTACAAAAGGGATTGGGCCACCTTGCTGCACCATTGCTACTATTTGATACTTGTTACTTTTCACTTGCTACGTTTCACCTCACTACACATCACTTGTTACCGCTACTTTCAGTGCTTGCAGTTATTACCTTGCTGAAAACCGTTTATCAGAGCCTTTCGCTCCTCGTTGGGTTCGACACTCTTACTTATCGAAAGGACTACGATTGATCCCCTATACTCGTGGGTCATCAGCTATGCTTAATGCTTGTCACTAGGGCCTGCTACTGCAACAAAAGACCTTCCAACGGCGCTAGAAACACGTGCTGACGGGAGACTATTCTTGTCTTGATACTCCTCAGCAACGGCACCAGGAATCCTTCTGCTACGGCTACGCCTTCAGGGACTTCCTAAGAAAATATGCAAAGGATTCCCCCGTGGCCTTGGAGCCTTGCGTTGGTGTTCCCTCGAAGCGGAAAGGGTGATGTAGCACAGCGGTGGTAAGTATTTCCCTCGGTTTTGAGAACCAAGGTATCGATCCAGTGAAGGAGTATCACAAGTACCTGCACAAACACAAAAAGCTCGCTCCCAACGCTATGAAGGGGTTGTCAATCCCTTATAGATTGTTTGCCAAGTGAGAAGTGAAAGCAACAAAGTAACAAAGCAAAGTAAAAGCGAAAGTGGAAACGATAGGTGTGAATAGACCCGAGGGCCGTAGTGTTCACTAGTGGCTTCTCTCATGAAAGCAAGTAGACGATGGGTGAACAAATTACTGTCGAGCAACTGATAGAACTGCGCAAAGTCGTGATGTCATCTATGACAATGATTATATCTATAGGCATCACGTACAAAACAAGTAGACCGATACTTTCTGCATCTACTACTATTACTCCACACGTCGACCCCTATCCAGCATGCATCTAGTGTATTAAGTCCAAAAGAACAGAGTAACGCCTTAAGCAAGATGACATGATGTAGATGGACAATCTCATATCTACGACAAAGCCCATCTTGTTACCCTTGATGGCAACTACACGATGCGTGCCTCGCTGCCCCTAGTGTCACTCGGAAAGGTCACCACACGGTAAGAACCCAAAACCAAGCACTTCTCCCATTGCAAGAATCATAGATCTAGTTGGCCAAACAAAACCCAAGACTCGGAGAGACTTTCAAGGATATCAAATCATGCATATAAGAAATCAGCAAAGACTCAAATATATATCATAGATAATCTGATCACAAATCCACAATTCATCGGATCTCGACAAACAGACCGCCAAAGAAGATTACATCGGATAGATCTCCATGAAGATCATGTACAACTTTGTATTGAAGATCCAAGAGAGAGAAGACGCCATCTAGCTACTAACTACAGACCCGTAGGTCTGAAGTGAACTACTCACGAGTAATTGGAGGGGCGATGATGTTGATGTAAAAGCCCTCCAACTCCAAAGTCCCCTCCGACAGGGCACCGAGAAGGGTCTCCACATGATATCTCGCGGAAACGGAAGCTTGCGGCGGCAGAAAAGTGCTTTCGTGGATTCCCTGATTTTTTCTGTATTTTAGGGAATATATAGGCGAAGGAGCTAGGTCAGGGGGCACCAGGAAGGCCACAAGCCCGCTAGCCACCGCCCCCTGGTGGCGGCTACATGGCTTGTGGGCCCCCTGTAGCTCTCCTGCCTTGGCCCCCAAGCCCCGTGATCTTCTTTCGTTCGGGAAAAAAATTATTTCAGGGATTTTATTCCGTTGGACTCCGTTCCAAAACCAGATCTGAAAAGAGCCAAAAACACAGAAAAAACAGGAACTTTCACTTGGCACTGAATTAATAAGTTAGTCCCAAAAAAGATATAAAAGGTACATAAAACATCCAAAGATGACAAGATAACAACATGAAACCATCAAAAATTATAGATACGTTTGAGACGTATTAGGGCCCGAGTGCCATGATTTCAGATCTGAACCTATTATGTTGTCGCCAATATATGTGTGTTTTCGATCCTATCTTGCAAGTTGTAGTCACCTACTATGTGTTATGACCCGGTAACCCCGGAGTGACAATAGTCGAAACCACTCCCGGAGATGACCATAGTATGAGGAGTTCATGTATTCACCGCGTGTTAATGCGTTGGTCCGGTTCTTTATTAAAAGTAGAACCTTAATATCCCATAGTTTCCATTAGGACCTCGCTGCCACGGGAGGGATGGACAATAGATGTCATGCAAGTTCTTTTCCCTAAGCACGTATGACTACATACAGAATACATGCCTACATTAGATTGACGAATGGGAGGTAGTTATATATCTCTCCGTGTTATAGCTGTTACATGATGAATCACATCCGTCATACTCATCCATCACCGATCCACTGCCTACGAGTCTTTCACTACTGGTCCTTGCTACGTAACTTTGTCTAGGCTTGTCCCTTGCTACAAAAGGGATTGGGCCACTTTGCTACTACTGTTCCTTGCTACTTCGCAGTTACTTGTTGCAAGATCTTTTCCAACACTGTTGTCGGGGAAGAATAGTTCTCCGCCCACGTGTAACTTACTGGCGCCATTGATACAACAGTTAGGAATAGTATGCCGTCAACAGATCGTTTCTGACACCGTTGCTATCATACTACTCCCTCCATTCCTAAATATAGGGTGTATAATTTTTGGCACGGAAATTAAAGAACATACGTGGAGGGAAAATTTCACAAGTTTTGGGTGAGATTACACCTCACTAATTGACATCAGAAAATAGAGGAACTTGCCTTATATAAGTAAATGTAATCAAATCCCTAAAACAAATATCCAAACGAGTGGTGCAACGCACTACACCTTATATTTCCGATTTTTTCTCAAAAATCTATACACCTTATATGAAGGAACTGAGGGAGTACTTTGCTACTGATACTTTGCTTTCAGACACTAATCTTTCAGGTGTGGTTGAATCTGATAAACTCAGCTGCTAATACTTGAGAATATTCTTTAGCTTCCCCTTGTGAGCGAATCAATAAATTTGGGTCGAATACTCTACCCTCGAAAACTATTGCGACCCCCTACACTTGTGGGTTATCAGTAATGATATTGAAATAGGTATAGGGATACCGACGATCGAATCTCGGGCAAGTAGCATACCGAAGGACAAAGGGAATGTTATACGGGATTAACTGAATCCTTGACATAGAGGTTCAACCGATATAGATCTTCATAGAATATGTAGTATCCAATATGGACGTCCAGGCCCCGTTATTCGATATTGACCGGAGAGTGTCTCAGTCATGTCTACATAGTTCTCGAACCCGTAGGGTCTCCACACTTAAGGTTCGGTGACATTTCAGTATAATTGAATTATTCATGTTGGTAACCAAATGTTGTTCGAAGTCCTGGATGAGATCCCGGACGTCACGAGGGTTTCCGGAATAGTCCGAAGCTGAAGATTCATAGTATATAGGAAGTGTCCATTTGGCTTCCAGAAGGTTTTCGGGCATTACCGGTAAATTACCGGGAGTGACGAATGGGTTTTGGAGTTCCACGAGGAGGGGCCACCCACCCGGGAGGGAACCAAAGAGGCCCAAGGGTGGCGCACCAGCCCGTGGTGGGCTGGTGGCCAGTCCAAGGAGGCCTATTTGGCCAAAGGGAACAAAGAAAGGAGGGTGGGGCCAAACCGAATTGGCGAAGGGGACTCCTCCAAACCGTATTGGAGGAGGACTCATCCTCTCCTCCCTTGCACCAGCCGAACCCTAGGGCTTGTCCCTAGGGCACAACCCCGCCCCTCCTATATATAGTGGAGGTGAGAGAGGCCTTTTGCACCTCAAGCCACGACGCAATCCTCTCTCCCTACACCACTTCGTGACACCTTGTAGCTAGTTCTGTACGGTACGACAAAGCCCTACCGGAGTAGATCCACCACCATCACCGCCATGTCGTCGTGCTGCCAGAGAACTCAGCTACCTCTTCGTCTCTCTTGCTGGATCAAGAAGGCGGAGATCGTCATCGAGCGGCACGTGTGCTGAACGCGGAGGTGCCGTCTGTTTGGCGCTAGATTGGGGTGGAGTTCGTGGGTCGCCTTGCGATTTGGATCGCGAAGACGTTCGACTACATCAACCGCGTTTCTTAACGCTTCCCTCTTAGCGATCTACAAGGGTATGTGGATCCGATCTCCCCTCTCTTAGATGATCATCAGCATGGATAGGTCTTGCGTGTGCGTAGGATTTTTTTTGCTTCCCATACAATGTTCCCCAACAGTGGTATCAGAGCTAGGCCTATGCATAGATGATATCTCGAGTAGAACACAAAGGAGTTTATGGGCGGTGATGTTAAATTTGCTGCCGTCCTTAGTCTTTTCTTGATTCGACGATATTGTTGGATGAAGCGACCCGGACCAACATTACTCGTACGCTTACGAGAGACCGGTTTCATCGACTAACATGGAACTTATTGCATAAAAATGACTGGCGGGTGTCTGTTTCTCCTACCTTAGTTGAATCGGATTTGACCAAGGTGGTCCTTGGATAAGGTTAAACAGAAACTTGCATATCACCGTTGTGGTTTTGCATAAGTAAGATGCGATCATACTAGATACCCATAGCAACCACGTAAAATTTGCAACAACAAATTAGAGTACATCTAACTTGTTTTTGGAGGGTATGTTGTGATGTGATATGGTCAAAGACATGATATGAGATATTTGATGTATGAGATGATCATGTTATAATAGTTAAATATCAACTTGCACGTCGATGCTACGACAACCGGCAGGAGCCATAGGGTTGTCTTTAATTATTTTGCGCTTGGTGTTGCTTTGCTTTATCGCTAGTCAATGGATTTAGTAGAAAAACATAGTTAGCGTGACAACCTCGATGGAAGCACAATGATGGAGATCATGACGATGGATATAATGGTGTGGTGCCAGTGACGATGGAGATCATGCTGGTGCTTTGGTGATGGAGATCAAGAAACACAAGTTCATGGCCATATCATGTCACTTATGATTTGCATGTGATGTTAATCCTTTTATGCACCTTATTTTGCTTAGGACGACGATAACATTATAAGGTGATCCCTCACTAAAATTTCAAGATAAAATTGTGTTCTCCTCGAGTGTGCACCGTTGCGACAGTTCGTCGTTTCGAGACACCACATGATGATCGGGTGTGATAGACTCTACATTCACATACAATGGTGCAAAACAGTTGCACACACGGAACACTCGGGTTAAACTTGCCGAGCCGAGCATGTACAGACATGGCCTCGGAACACAAGAGACTGAAAGGTCGAACATAAGTCATATAGTGGATATGATTAACATGGAAATGTTCACCATTGAAGCTAACTCAACTCACGTGATGATCGAACTTGAGTTAGTGAATTTGGATCATGTCACACTCGAATGACTAGAGGGATGTCAATTTGAGTTGGAGTTTATTAGTAATATGATTAACTAAACTCAATTATCTTGAACATAGTCTAAGTAATCTTTGCAAAATCTTATGTTGTAGATCAATGGCTCACACAGTAGCAACCGTGAATTTTAATTCGTTCCTAGAGAAAGCTAAGCTGAAGATGATGAAAGAAACTTTTTACTAGGCCCGTAATCTTAGGCTTATCCTCATGGCTGACCAAAAGCAATATGTCCTTGATGCGCCGCTAGGTGATGAACAACCCCAACCTGCGTCACCAGAAGTTATGAACGTCTGGCAAACGCGCAAGGATTACTACTCATTAGTTCAATGTGCAGTTTTGTATGGCTTAGAACCAAGAGTTCAAAGACGTTTTGAACGTCATGAACCATATGAGATGTTCCAGGAGTTGAAGTTTATCTTTGATAAGAATGCCCGAATCGAGAGGTATGAGACCTCCAATAAGTTCTATGGTTGCAATGGAGGAGAACGGGTCTGTCAGTGAACATGCGCTCAGAATGTCTGGGTACTCTAACCGTGTGGCTGAGCTAGGAATTGCTATCCCGCCAGAGGCTATCCCTGACAGAGTTCTTCAATCACTGCCGCCTAGCTATAAAGGCTTTGTGTTGAACTACAACATGCAAGGGATGAGTAAGTCACTCGTCGAGTTGTTTGCGATGCTGAAAGTCGCTGAGTCAGAAATCCAAAAAGAACATCAAGTGTTGATGGTCAATAAGACCATCAGTTTCAAGAAAAATGGAAAGGGCAAGAAGGGTAACTCCAAGAAGAGTGGCAAAACTGTTGCCCCTCCGACGAAAAAACCCAAGTCTGGAACCAAGCCGGAGACTGAATGTTATCATTGCAAGGGGACTGGTCACTGGAAGCGGAACTGCCCCAAGTATCTGGCTGATAAGAAGGTGGCCAACGCCAAACAAGGTATATTTGTTATACATGTTATTGATGTGTACCTCACCATCTCTCGCAGCAGTGCCTAGGTATTTGATACCGTATCTGTTGCTCACATTTGCAACTCGAAACAGGTACTGCAGAATAAACGAAGGCTGGCGAAGGACGAAGTGACGATGCACATGGGAAATGGTTCCAAGGTTGATGCGATCGCCGTCGGCACGCTCTCACTTCAATTACCGTCGGGATTAGTGATGAACCTAAATAAGTGTTATTTAGTGTCTGCGTTAAGCATGAACATTATATCTGGATCTTGTTTATTGCGAGATGGTTACTCATTTAAGTCAGAGAATAATGGTTGTTCTATTTATGTGAGTAATATCTTTTATGGTCATGCACCCAATGTGAGGGGTTTGTTCATGTTGAATCTCGATAGTGATGATACTCATATCCATAACATTGAGACCAAACTATGTAGGGTTGATAATGCTGGCGCCACTTTCTTGTGGCACTGCCGCTTAGGTCATATTGGTATAAAATGCATGAAGAAGCTCCATGCTGATGGACTTTTGGAGTCACTTGATTTTGAATCACTTGACACATGCGAACCATGCCTCATGGGCAAGATGACTAAGACTCCGTTCTCTGGAACAATGGAGCATGCAAGTGACTTGTTGGAGATCATACATATTGATTTGTGCGGGCCAATGAGCATAGAGGCGCGCGGTGGATATCGTTATTTTCTCACCTTAATTGATGATTTGAGTAGATATGGTTATATTTACTTGATGAAGTACAAGTCTGAAACCTTTGAAAAGTTCAAGCAATTTCAGAGTGAAGTTGAAAATCATCATAACAAGAAGATCAAATTCCTACAGTCTGATCGAGGAGGTGAGTATCTGAGTTACGAGTTTGGTGCTCACTTAAGATAATGTGGAATTGCTTCATAGTTGACACCAGATGGAACACCACAGCATATGGTGTGTCCGAACGTGCTAATATTACTTTATTAGATATGGTGCATTCTATGATGTCTCTTACCGGTTTGCCATTATCGTTTTGGGGTTATGCATTGGAGACAACTGCATTCACTTTAAATAGGGCACCATCAAAATTCATTGAGATGACACCATATGAACTATGGTATGGCAAGAAGCCAAAGTTGTCGTTCTTAAAGTTTGGGGATGTGATGCTTATGTCAAAAAGCTTTAGCCTAAAAAGCTCGAACCCAAAGCGGAAAAGAGTGTCTTCATAGGATACCCAAAAGAGGCACTTGGGTACACCTTCTATCTCAGATCCGAAGGCAAATTGTTTGTCGCTAAAAAAGAGCAATTCTTGAGAAAGAGTTTCTCTTGAAATAATTGAGTGGGAGGAAGATAGAACTTGATGAGGTTGTAGAACCTTTGCTTCATCCAGATGATTGCGCAGGACACAAAGAAGTTTCTGTCGAAGCTACACCAGTTGAAGAGGAAGCTAATGATGTTGATCATGAAACTTCAGATCAAGTTGCTACCAGACCTCGAAGGTCGACAAGGGCACGTACTGCTCGTGAGTGGTACGGGAATCCTGTCTTATCAATCATGTTGTTAGACAACAATGAACCTATGAGCTATGGAGACGCAATGGTGGGCCTGGATTCCAACAAATGGTTAGAGGCCATGAAATCCGAGATAGGTTCTATGTATGAAAACAAAGTATGGACTTCGGAAGTATTACCTGAAGGGCGAAAGGCCATTCAAAACAAATGGATCTTTAAGAAGAAGATGGACGTGAACGGTAATGTGACCGCCTATAAAGCTCGACTTGTGGCAAATGATTTTTCACAAGTTCAAGGAGTTGACTACGATGAGACTTTCTCACCCGTAGCGATGCCTAAGTCCGTCAGAATAATGTTAGCAATATCTGCATTTTTCGACTATGAAATTTGGTAGATGGTTGTCCAAACAGCGTTCCTTAACGTGTTTCTTAAGGAAGATTGTATATGATGCAACCGGAAGGTTTTGTCGATCCAGAGAATGTTGACAAAGTGGCGCTATCATTATCAATCATTGTTTACATTTACTTTCAATTTGCCGCAATCATTGTTTGCTGGACACGTATTTGAGATACTGACACCATCATCATGATTTGTTAGAATACTCTATGTGCTTCACTTATATCTTTTGAGCTTAGCATTTTCTCTAGTATTTCACTTATATCTGTTTGAACATGGTAGCGTGTAGATTTTATAGAAATATTATGCTCTCATTCTTCACTTATCTTTCTTTGAGAGCTGGACAAATAGTGATGGTAATTTGCATGGGTCATACGACAAGATCAAAAATAACGAGTGTTCAATAAGTGATAATTAAAACCATCATGTATCACATATAGAGAAATTGTGGTTAATGATATTGATGTGGTGATATGAAAGGATTGAGTGCATAACTATTAATTCAGAGAGGTGTTGATATTAAGAGATGTTGAAACTTCTTGAACATCTGAAAAATTAAAAGGGCATGGTGATGACGTGGGAGCATTTATATTCCTCATTGAAAACCTAGTGTTGTTTCGAGTCGGAGTCGCGATGGTTAATTCCTACCAACCCTCTCCCTCGGGGCATGCAAGTAGTACTTTGATTTGTGATAAGATTAATAAAACATTGCAACAAGTATATGAGTTCTTTTATGACTAATGTGACACCATGGACATACGCAATCTCACCTCCTAATTTTTGTTAGCCTCTCTAGTACCGCGCATAACCCATTCTCACCTCGAGGATTAGTGCAACTTTCGCCGGTGCATCCAAACCCCGGGACATGATACACTGTGTTGCCCATAAACCTTATTATATCCTCCTAAAAACATCCACCATACCTACCTATTATGGCATTTCCATAGCCATTCCGAGATATATTGCCATGCAAATTCCATCGTCACTTCACATGACTAGTTAGTTCATAATCATATTGCTTTGCATGATCATACATAGATGTAACGACTAAGATGTGGCCCTTTCCTATTTTGGGGGCGATGCCTCAAAAGGGAAAGGGGCACATCTAAACGTTTCACAAGCGAGATAATCATAACATTACATAACTGAAAGAGTGACAAGTAGGGCATACACTTGCCATCTGATAAAAGTATAGCATTAAGCTTACAGACACACATTATTCAGAGCATAGTTTAGTCTCGCTACGAACAACATGAAACAAGTAAAACTATGACATCCCGCATGCTGGCCCATGATGACGACCACTGCCTCAGTCCTCCGGAGAGTTCACGTACAGACGGCCAAAGTCCTCGTCGAACTCCCACTTCAGATGGTTATCATCAGGATCTCCTGCGTCGGGCGTACCTGTACCTATTGGGGTTTGTAGTAATCTGTGAGCCACGGGGACTCAGCAATCGAATGACCTTGGTATCGAATCTAGCAAAGTTATTAGGTGAGGAAGGTTTAGTGTATGGGTTTGCAGCATCCGAAGCATATATGGTGGCTACCTTACGATGATTAGAGTAATCATATGGTGGTCTACGCGAGCGATCGAAGACTAGTTTGACCACTAAGTGATCCTGAACACCTACTTACGTCAAACATAACCCCGCCTGTTCTCGAACGGAGAACGATCTCCGAAGGAGACAATCATGGTTACACACACAGTTGGCAGTTTTATTAGAGTTACTTCAAGTTGTCTAGAACCGGGTGTTAACAAAATATCCACATAATCGCGGGCACGACTTTTCGAAAGATTAATCCCTGCAGGGGTGCTCCAACTAGTCCATCACAAACTGCCATGGGCCGCAAAGTAATCCTCTATCATGAAACTCGTGATCTCGTCGGATTCCTTAGAGGAAAACCTCAACTTTGAGGAGACCCAAAGTTTCACCAGAATCCCTATACGCAAGATATATCGCTAAGGTAAGACAAATCTGGCAAGACCTCCCGACGTGTCGACGATCCCAATAGCAGCCGCGTATCTCATTCTCACGACACGACGGATAAGCGACGCATATAGTGGCCTGATAGAAATCACTCAAGTTGCCCCGAGTAGGCCCCGCACAATGCTCTAGTTTGGACCAACACTCATGAGGAGCACCGGCCCGGGTTGTTGATTAAATCCTCGGGGTAGCTATTCCCTATGCAAATTATTATTAGGTTATTAGCAGATTAAAACCAATGTTGGGTCCTGCCAGACGAGCCTTAATGCTACACGATTTATCAAGGGGGTCCCCATAACAACCCCGAAGGTGTTATGAGCGATCAGTTATGGAATCAAACACCGATAACCGAAACTAAGGCGGCAACAACGAAACAAATCACCCGACAAAAGGCTAGGCCTTCCGTTATTTACCAAGTATATAGGTGCATTAATTAAATATCAGTTTTGGCATAATGATATCTACATACCCATGTTATCACATGAGTCAGCTGGCACCTAGAACTAGCAAAGCTACTCATTAGAGGTTGAGCAAGCCTACTTAACCCAAACAACATTTGCTAGGAGAGGGAGGTGTTTGGGTTCATGGCAAGGACAGGTGGCATTTATATCAAGTGGTAAGCAGTGAGTATGCAACGAAGGAAACATGATTCTAAGCATAACAAAGCTAGATACGTTGTCAAGGTCACGGTCATCTTGCTTGTGATGTCTTCAGCTTGGAACTACTCTTGATCTTCCTGCACGTACTCTCTAGAATCCACGTACTCGCTCTCTGTTCCCAATGCTACCAAAGATAATAAAACAGCTAATGAACACCGGCAAAACATAATGCAACAATCAATATGATGCATGTGTGCAGAAGGAAGCATGCATCACTATTCTAGTCACATTCATATGCATTAGTTGAGTTAAATCAATTCTGGACAGAACTTCATATTAAGTTATCTTGACATGCATGAATATGGCATGAGCATGTGCATCACGAGAAAAGGATGCAAAAACATATAAATAACGCAGAGAACGGAGCCACGGTTCAACCGGAAACTACAAAACAAGTTTTAAAGGCCTACGGTTCAAAACAGCCACAAACACACTCTAATGGGCACTCCCTGGTGTAACCATGTTGCAACATGATCACGCAACAAAATATAAGTGGGGTGGTGCATGGGAACACACCACACCATCAACAATGGCCACACAAGCTTCAAATCAATACAAACATACAACCTGTTTTCAACAACAACATAGCAGTTTGTCTACAATATTTAAAGTAGCTACAACCCTCTAAATGAATCAAACAAGCTATGAGACAGAAGCCATCCAAAAGCTCTACAACCCTGAACAAGAATATAATTAAAAGGAATCACCCATGAGCATATCTATAGACACTAACTTGGACAAAATATCACAGTTTCTGGGGCTTAGTGAAAATCACAGATTTTCACCAGCTGCTTATGCTCTGATGCATTTTGGCAGCCTCCAAAGTGATATCTACATGAAGTGTATAAGCATGAAATTTAACAGGGAGCTAAACAAACATTAAAGCTCACAAACTTTAGTTTGTTGCATGGACTAATTCCCAACACATGAGCTAATTCACACAAGACAACAGGGGAAGAAAATAACATGAGATTCCCAGACTTAGTGAAAATCACAAGGTTTCACAAATCTGTCAGTTTCAGCCAAGTGTCCACTTTGACAAGGCACAATAGGTGCATACAAATTCCTAAGAAGAAAATAAAGGCCCCATGCTGTAGAGGGGTTCACCCACTACCATTCCATCAAGGAATCATCCACAAAGGGTCATAGCGCCACCTAATGTAAAGCTCCAAACATGGCATCATATCAGAAAATAACAGTTTTATGAAGTTGCTCCAAAGTGAAATTTGAGTGCATCAATGGATTCCTGGGATGATTCTACCCCAAAATCATATATCATACATGGGTAATTGCATGCAATAACAATGCACAAAGCTAGCTCGAAAGTCTCACATAGAATCCAATAAGCTACAAATAACTATCATCACATGTAGGAGCTATCACATATTGCATCACCTACACATGCACATCACTAGGGCAAGAACAACCTATCTAGGCATGGCATGGATTCACTAACATGTCACACCAACATATAGAAATATGTGTTCATCCACAAAGAGACACACACACACATACATACATGTGCACACACATACACATGCACATGTATATACATGGACTCACACCACACCATCTACACCTACACATGCCCACACACAAGATCCACTCACACAACACCACACCTATTTGCAAACATGAGGGATTAGGCCCTCTTGCACAAATGTATGTGCTCACTTAAGCACACACACACAACACCATCTAGCACCTAACTTCACACCCACAAGCACTACCTCTAGGGCAACATGGGGAAAATAAAAGAAAACAACACACAAGACCCAGGTGCAAAATGAAGCAACACAAAACAGCAAAAGAAAAGAAATGAAAACAAAAAATAAAAAGGGGAGAGTGTGGGGTTCGAACCCACAATCCCCTGGTGCCACCACAAGCACAACACCACTGCGCTACGACTTTGGTGCTTACCAGTGAGGGAGACATAAGCAAGCTAACCCTCTCTGGCGCTACCCCGTTACTGGCGAAAAACAAAGAAAAGAAAGGGCGCCCGCGGGGGATCGAACCCACGACGCACTGCAGCGCGCCAGGCTCGGTTGCCACTGCGCTGAGGTAAGTAATCTTACTAGAGAGGGAGGAGGAGCCCTCTTGAGCAGCCCCTACGGCGGCGACCGAAACAGGGGAAGCTCTCCGGTGGCTCTCCGGCGACTAGATCCTACGACGGCTACCACGCGGGGGAGGAGGGAACCCTAAGGGATCCATTCCCGGGGCTAGCTCCCTGGGAGGAGGCCCACGGCAACGGCTCGACGACGCACTACCTACGGCGACGACGGCGACATCACAGGGCTACGGCGAGGCTACGCGCGGCCAGAGGCTCTACGGCGAGGGGAAGAGGAAGGAGGGGGAGGATGCGCTCACCCTAACGCGACGAGGAGGCGGAGGAGGCCCGACGAATGGGAAGAAGAGGGGATGCCGCATCGACCCTCTGCTCCTTCCGCCTGAGACGACGACGGCGAGGAGGGGCCGACAGAGGAAGGGATCGATCCTCCTAGTGCTGGGAACGGGTTGGAGAAGGCTCCTGCATCCTCGCGGACGCCTCGGACGCCGCAGGAGAGGCTGTCGGCGACGAGGAGAACGGCGGGGATCGGCGGCGCTCTCTGAATTCTCTCTCTCTCTCTCTCTCTCTCTGAACTCTCTCTCGAGCCTTACCTACAGAGGGGAAGAAGGAGGGAGAAAGGAGGTGGCGGCGGGGAAGAGAAACCCTAGCACACACGCCAAGGGGGAGGCGCTAAATAGTGGAAGGGTTGACGGCCTCGACGTCCGTGAAACGACGGATGCGAGCTCTCTCTCTCTGAACATGACGGAAAGGAGGGAGGAGGGAGACGTCGTGAGAGAAAGAAGACGAGGGACGGGGAGAAGGCCTCTCGGGCGAGAGAAAAGGGGCGAGGCTGAGGTGGAGAAAGGGGTAGCCGGCCCACCCGGGCTCTGTTGAGCCTGGGAGAAAGAAAATAAAACAAGGGGGTTTTCCTTTTAAAAATTAAAACCACAAACAAAAAACTCACAAGCACAAGTAGAGGGGTTTGTTTAGAAAAATAAAAATAGCCAGGGGCTAAGGGATTTATGCCCTATTTAAATAAAATACAAACCACATTTTTAGAGCAATTAAATTATACCCAAAACAGTAATTAATATGTTGTTCGTTATAAAACCCCCAAATTTCTTGAAGCTTAAAAACAACAAGACAACTACCCCCTCATCCGCAAGTGTATTCTTTGAAAGTTTAACATTTTTAAAACAGTTTCCAACAAAGTTCAGCACACAAGTTAAAAATAACAAAAGTGGAAGGTTTTGCATAGTTTGAAAAGCATTGTAGTTGAAAGCATGTTTGGAAACAATGTTTGAAGACACCACAACATCATACCATACCAAAGCAAGCTATCACAACCAAGAGGGATCAACTAGCAACACAAGAAAGCCAACAATGCATTTGATGAGGATGCCATGATGCAAAATGATGACATGAAATGGAGTCACATGAAATGATAAGCTTATATAACATCCACAACATGGTTCACAAACTAGGAAAGGATCCAAATAAGGAAAGGATTACAACTGGGCTGTTACAAACTCTCCCACACTACAGGAAGATCTCGACCCGAGATCTAGGACTGAAAGAACTATGGAAATTCGGAATGGAGGTGATCCTCGCGCTCCCAAGTGGCCTCTTTATCAGAATGATGTGACCATTGGACCTTAAGAAACTTGATTGACTTATTGCGGGTCTTGCGCTCAGTCGTCTCAAGAACTACAACTGGATGCTCACGGTAGGATAGGTCGGGTTGAAGGTTAATATCCTGAAGATCAACTGTGCGCTCGGGAGTCTTGAAGCATCTACGGAGCTGAGAGACATGAAACACGTCATGCACATTTGCGAAGTTTGAAGGGAGCTCTAATTGATATGCAAGGTCGCCTCTCTTGCCAACAATTCTGAAAGGCCCAACAAAACAAGGAGCAAGCTTTCCTTTGATGCCAAAACATTGAGTGCCCTTAATAGGAGACACTTTGAGATGGACGAAGTCATCGAGCTGATAAACCCTGTCACGATGCCTGCTATCGTAGTAGCTCTTCTGACAGGACTGCGCTGCTTTGAGATTGTCCCGAATGACACGACACATCTCTTCTGCTTCAGCAATCATGTCATTCCCAAGAATCTGACGCTCACCAGTCTCTGACCAATTGAGAGGGGTACGACACTTCCTACCATAGAGAATCTCGAACGAAGCTTTTCCTGAACTTGCCTGACAGCTGTTGTTATAAGAAAACTCAGCAAAAGGTAGGCAGTCTTCCCACTTCATGCCAAAGGAAATGACACAGGCTCTTAGCATATCCTCGAGGACCTGATTGACTCTCTCAACTTGCCCACTAGTCTAAGGATGGAAGGCCGTACTAAATCGAATCTTAGTACCCATCGCAGACTGAAATGAATCGCAGAACTTGGAAGTAAAGATGCTTCCTCGATCCGAAGAAATCAGTATTGGGACACCATGCAATGAGACTACCCTTGATGTATACAGCTCCGCAAGCTGAGCTGCCGAGATAGGCTCCTTGACTGGAAGGAAATGAGCGACTTTGCTCAACTTGTCGATGACGACAAAGATGGCATCGTTAACTTTCTTGGACTTCGGAAACCCGGTGACGAAATCCATCTCAACATGGTAGAACTTCCATTCGGCAATGGGCAAGGGATGCAAAAGACCTGCTGGATGTTGATGCTCCGCTTTCACCCTTCTACAGACATCACATTCATTTACGAACTAAGCAATTTCACGCTTCATGCGAGTCCACTAGAAGGTCTGTTTTAGATCCGGATACATCTTGGAACTTCCTGGATGTATCGGGAGAAGAGAGTTATGAGCTTCTTCCATGATAACCTTTCTGAGATCCCCTTTCGGAACGACAAGGCGATCCTCAAAGAACAATGTGTCTCTGGCATCAACACTGAAGCATTTATATTTGGGAACTCCCATTGCCAAGCCAATCTTAACTTTCTTCACCATTGCATCAATAAGTTGAGCTTGTCGGACTTGGTCTTCCAAGGTAGGAGAAATATGAAGATTAGCAAGAAATCCCCGAGGTACTAACTGAAGGTTGAGCTTTCTGAAAGATTCACAAAGATCAGGCTGGAGAGGCTTCAGAATGAGACTGTTGTAGTAAGCCTTCCTGCTCAAAGCATCTGCAACGACATGAGCTTTCCTGGAGTGTACTCAACGCTCGGATTAAAATCTTGGAGCATTTCCACCCAACGTGTTTGCCGAAGATTGAGGTTAGGCTGGGAGAAGATGTATTTGAGACTCTTGTGGTCGGTGAACACTTCAACCTTTCTTTCCAACAAGAGGTGTCTCCAAGTCATGAGAGCATGTACCTTTGCCGCCAACTCAAGATCTTGAGTGGGGTAATTCTTCTCACTTGGCTTCAACTGCCTCTAGGTATAAGCTACCACTTTCTGGTCTTGCATCAGAACTGCACCAAGACCTTGAAGAGAGGCATCGCAGAACACTTGATAAGGTTTGGAGTCATCAGGAGGAACCAAGACTGGAGTAGAAGTGAGCTTCTCTTTGAGTGTGTCGAAAGCCAACTGACATTCTGGAGACCAGACATACTTCACACCCTTGTGAAGAAGACTTGAGAGAGGCTTAGCAATCTTGGAGAAATTCTCAACGAATCTTCTGCAATAGCTTGCAAGCCCGAGACAGCTTCGAAGATGCTTCACATTTTGCGTAGGTTCCCACTCAACAATGGCCTACACCTTCGATGGATCAACTTTGATGCCCTCGGCAGAGATGATGTGCCCAAGGTACACAACTTCCTTCAACCAGAACTCACATTTGGAAAACTTAGCATAGAACTTATGCTCTCTTAGCTTATCAAGCACAAGCCTGAGATGTTCTCATGCTCTTCCTCAGTTTCTGAAAAGACCAGAATATCATCAAGATACAACAAGACGAATTCATTCTTGAATAGGGAGAAGATATAATTCATCATCCGACAAAAGGTCGGTGGAGCATTGGCCAGGCTGAAAGACATCACTGTGTACTCATACGAGCCAAATCTTGTTCTGAAAGCAGTCTTTGGAATGTCCTATTCGCGAATGCGAATCTGATGATAACCCATCCTAAGATCAAGCTTCGAGAAGATCTTAGCCCCTTTTAATTGCTCAAACAACTCATTGATGTTAGGAAGTGGATACTTGTTTTTGATCGTCTTCTTATTCAATGGACGGTAATCGACACAGAGTCATTCCGTACCATCCTTCTTCTTGACGAAAAGAACTCCACAACCCCAAGGAGATGAGCTTGGTCTGATCAGACCCAGACGCTCTTGCTCATCAAGTTGTTTCTTTAGCTCACTTAGTTCTTCTGGACCCAATTTGTATGGCCTTTTGCACACATGCTCAGTACCCGATTCAAGCTCAATTACGAACTCAACTGCTCGGTGTGGAGGCATTCCTGATAGTTCTTCTGGAAAAACATCTTCATACTCGCAGACCACTGGGACTTGCGAAATTGGAGAGATCTCACCCTTCTCATTCAAGAAAAACAGACGGACTGTGTCATCACGCGCTGCGGAGATAATCACGTCCTCCAAAGAATGAGTTAACTTCACTTCTTTAGCTTCACAATCAATAGACGCCTTGTTCATGGCCAACCAATCCATTCCAAGGATCAAATCAATATCAGAGTTGCCAAGGACAATAGGAGAAGCCAGAAAGGCATAATCACCCATCTTGACAGAGACATCCCGAACCACTTTGTTGGCGCTCATAAGAGTGTCGGGTGAAACCACATGCAAAGCCTTGCTCAAATACTCAGAATCAAAATCATGCCCGGAAAAGAACACTCTAGACATGAATGAATGAGAAACACCAGAATCAAATAGAACCTTTGCAGGAATATCATTAACGAGGAGATTACCCATAATCACGTCTGAGGAGTTGTCTGCTTTAGCTGCATTCACCATATTGACTCTCGCAGACCTGGGATTGAACTTTACCATAGCATTGCTTGGAGGCTTCCCTGGAGGAGGGGGTGGAAGACACAGCTGACAGGTGCACTTGTTGGAGTAGTGACCCTTCTGCCCACACTTGTGACAGGTAACATCTAACAGCGGATGGAACTGCACCTGAGGATTCCCTTGCTTCTGCTGTTGAAACCTCTGCTGGAAAGCTGGGTTCGGTGGGTGGGAAGAACCACGACCACCTGACTACTTGAACTGCTGAGCCTGCCGAGGAGGAGGAGGAGACACCCAGTATTTCTACTGCTTCTGGACCACCTGAGTTGAGGGCGACGAGCTGGACTCTCTGAAACGCTTCCTCGAATTCTCCACCCTGAGCAAAGCTGCCTCAACCCTGAGAGCCAAGTTATAGAACTTATCAAACTCACCGGGATCATGCAAGGCAAGGGCCAGATGCAAGTCCTCTCTCAGACCACCTTTGAACTGATAGATCTTGCTCTTCTGATCTGGAATGTCCTGCAAGGCATATCGAGCCAACTCATGGAACTCGACGTTGTACTTGTACACGGAGGAACCACCTTGCTTCAAGCGTCTGAACTTCTCACGCATCTCTTCCACAAAGCTAGACGGGATATAGCGAGGCCTGAAATCTCTGCACAAATTGTCCCAACTGATCATTCTGCCTCCTCTGGAGTCCTTCAACTGCTCCCACCAAACTGCTGCCTGCCCCTTGGGCTGAAACGTTGCAAACTTGACGAAGTCCTCTGGACGGACATTGCTTCACTCAAAGTGTTTGATCATGTCCCGAATCCAGTCCTCAGCGTTGAACAGCTGGTCACAAGACGTGAAGGACCTCGGCTGGTTCGCCAGGAATTGATTCAGAGATGCAAATTGATTACCACCATGGTTGAAATTGCCGTGCTGCTGATTGGTCCTCTCTTGTAACAGCTGGATTAACATATGGGTGTTAGCATTTGTTGCATCCATCACCGCTTGCCAAGCCTCTACAGGAGGAGGCGGCGGCGGCGAAGGTGGTGGTGGCGGAGCATCAGCACCCTCGCGACCCGGATTCTGGCGAGTTGGTGGAGCCATCCTGAAGACGGATAACACATTAGCCCAGAGAATAACATTCAAGGTAAAGATGAATCAATAGGCAGAAATATCTGAACAAGAATATTTAGCAATTGCACTTGAACAGAATAGTAAGAATGCTTCCTGAAAGTGACTGTCGACAAAATCTGATTAAATACCACTTGCAAACCAAGTATGAGCTAGAACTGCTCGGAACAAACGTATGACAAAGATTCCATCTGATATCTTCGTGGATATGATCGCACGGGCTCGAGCTTACAATAGCCATCCTGTGCAAGGAAGTGCACACGACTTACGAAGCATCCTCGAGTCGTAGCAAGCTACAAGGACTCTTTAAGACACAAGGAGAACCGCTGTAGGACGACCGTGAACAAACGTACCCATTGAATGTCGAATCCTGATATGTCTCAAACGTATCTATAATTTTTGATGGTTTCACGCTGTTATCTTGTCAACTTTGGATGTTTTGCTTACCTTTTATATCTTTTTTGGGACTAACTTATTAACTCAGTGCCAAGTGCCAGTTCCTGTTTTTCTGTGTTTTTGACTCTTTTCAGATCTGATTTTGTAATGGAGTCCAAACGGAATAAAATCCCCAAAATGATTTTTTCCAGAACGGAAGAAGATCGGGAGGCTTGAGGGCCAAGCAAGTGGGCCCACAGGGGGCCCAGAAGCCCTGTTGCCACGGCCAGGGGGGGAGGCCGCGACAACCAAGCTTGTGCCCCCCCTAGCGCTCCCCTGCCCTAGGTCTTTGGCCTATAAATTCCCTAAAAATCCAGAAAAAATCAGGGCGTCCACAAAAACACTTTTCCGCCGCCGCAAGCTTCCGTTTCCGCGAGATCTCATCTGGAGACCCTTCCCGGTGACCTGCCGGAGGGGACTTTGGAGTTGGAGGGCTTCTTCATCAACATCATCGCCCCTCCAATGACTCGTGAGTAGTTCACTTCAGACCTACGGGTCCGTAGTTAGTAGCTAGATGGCTTCTTCTCTCTCTTGGATCTTCAATACAAAGTTCTCCATGATCTTCATGGAGATCTATCCGATGTAATCCTCTTTGGCGGTGTGTTTGTCGAGATCCGATAAATTGTGGATTTGTGATCAGATTATCTATGATATATATTTGAGTCTTTGCTGATTTCTTATATGCATGATTTGACATCCTTGTAAGTCTCTCCGAGTCTTGGGTTTTGTTTGGCCAACTAGATCTATGATTCTTGCAATGGGAGAAGTGCTTGGTTTTGGGTTCTTACCGTGTGGTGACCTTTCCCAGTGACAGTAGGGGCAGCAAGGCACACATCGTGTAGTTGCCATCAAGGGTAACAAGATGGGCTTTGTCGTAGATATGAGATTGTCCATCTACATCATGTCATCTTGCTTAAGGCGTTACTCTGTTCTTTTGGACTTAATACACTAGATGCATGCTCGATAGCGGTCGACGTGTGGATTAATAGTAGTAGATGCAGAAAGTATCGGTCTACTTGTTTTGGACATGATGCTTATATATATAATCATTGCCATAGATAATGTCACGACTTTGCGTGGTTCTATCAATTTCTCGACAGTAATTCATTCACCCACCGTCTACTTGCTTTCATGAGAGAAGCCACTAGTGAACACTACGGCCCCCGGGTCTATTCACACCTATCATTTCCACTTTTGCTTTTACTTTGCTTTGTTACTTTGTTGCTTTCAGTTCTCACTTGGCAAACAATCTATAAGGGATTGACAACCCCTTCATAGCGTTGGGAGCAAGCTCTTTGTGTTTGTGCAGGCACTTGTGATACTCCTTCACTGGATCGATACCTTGGTTCTCAAAACTAAGGGAAATACTTACCGCCGCTGTGCTACATCACCCTTTTCGCTTCGAGGGAACACCAACACAAGGCTCCAAGGCGACGGGGGAATCCTTTGCATATTTGCCTAGGAAGTTCCTAAAGGCGTAGCCGTAGCAACATGATTCCTGGCGCCGTACCAGGGAAGGTCTCTTATCGCAGTAGCAAGAAGAATTTCTGGCACCGTTGCCGGGGAAGGAGAGATCTATGCAAGTAGGTCTCACAAACTCATCTCTTGCACTTACTTTTTTGCTAGTTGCCTCTCGTTTTCCTCTCCCCCACTTCACATTTGCCGTTTTTATTTGCCTTTCTCCTTTGCCTTTTTTTCGTTCGCCTTTTCGTTCGCCCTTTTTTTCTCGCTTGCTTTCTATTCGCTTGTGTGCCATGTGCCTTCAATATGCTTGCATCTTGGCTTGCTGAAAATCTAGTGATATGGATCCTCATCCACTTGCTAATCTCTTTAAGAGATCCACTTATGTGGAACCAATTGCTAGTGAATTGAGTGCACTTGACTATCTTTATGGAGTTTTGCTTGAGATGCGTGAATCTGAAAATCGTGATGAAGAAACTTATGAAGTGATCCATGAGGGCTCCTTGAATGAAAAGCATGATTGCAATGGTTTCACTATAAATCCTATTAGTGACAATGATGCTAAAAATATGCAAAACCCTAAGCTTGGGGATGCTAGTTTTGCTATGTCCCCTAGTTGTTGCAATAATCATGATTGGGGTGATGATCTGTCTTATGATCTTGAAAATTTGTTCAAGCCTCATGATGATTATGATATTTGCAACAATATTGAAAGTGGGATTGGATAAGTCAAGACTTTGGTTGATGACAATCCCACTATTTTTGAAGAGCGTCAACTTTGCATGCATGTGGATCATGAAAAGAATATCCTTTGTGATAGTTGCATTGTTGAATTCGAATATTGTCACATCCCTAACCCTTAAGCAAGATAGCATTGTGCCCATGTCTTCTTTGCATTTGCATCGAAGAAGTTTCAACAAAAACAACAAAGTGGCAAAGGAAAAACTCAAAAACCCTAGCCACCATTTCAATTAAAGGAAATTTCAACTAGTTCAAAATCAATGAACCCAAAATGGCCTCAAGAAATGTTCAAACTTTCTGATAAACCATGAAAGTAAATGAGCATTAGAGAAAACTATTTTCTTGACAATTTAAGCATTTTTAAATAAATGCAAAAGCCACTGGTTTCAAATTTAAAAATTTGAAATCAGAAACTATAATTTTCCAAAAATGTTGAAAGTCTTGGAAATGAGTGGGGATATTATAAAAAATATTACAGGAGGTCTAAAATAGTTTTACTTTTTGTTTTGGAGCTGAAATAATTAGCAAAGCAATAAATAGCAAAACAGAAAAACAGAAAAACAGAGGAAATGGAAAAAGACTTACCTGTCGCCCAAGCCAGGCCCGGCCCATCTCCCCGCTCGTCCCCTCCCTCGCGCCAGTAGGCAGCAGGAGGTGGCCGCCGCCTCCTCCGGCGCGGCCACGCACCTGCGTGCCTGCCTGGCCGCCGGTTCGCGCTGGCGACGACGGGGATAAGCTCCCCAGAGCTTCCCCTATCCATTCCTCGCCTCGGTTCTTCCCCTCCTCCCGGATCCCCTCCTTCTCCCTGCTGCCGCCATTAGAGCCGAGCTCGAGCTCGAGCTGGCCGTGCCCCTGGCCATAGGAACCCCTCCCCGAGCATGCCATTAGATCCGCCTCGTCGCCCTGGTCGTCTCTGCAGAAGCCGAAGCCTCCTCGAGCCCTGCAACGCCCGCAACGCCGTCGTCTTCCTCCTCCGTCCGCTGGACCTCTTCCGTCGATTCGCCGCCCCCAGGCCTTCCCCGAGCCGTCTGAGCTCTTCTCTGCACCCCCTGTGAGCATGCGGTGGTTTTCCCTAAGCTTTCCCCGTCGATCCCCTCCTCTAGCCCTAGTTTCACCGGAGCCCGACGAGCACCGCCGCTGCCGCTCGTCGCCGGTAGCCCTCCGATGTCCAGCTCGTCCTCCCGAGAGCACCAGTAGCTCCAGGACGACGCGTAGATGCCGTAGCAGCTAAGATCTAAGCGTGGATCCCTCTGATTCAAAGCCCCCGACGACGCCCGAGCTTCGGCCTCCGCTCCGGCTCGTCGCCGATGCCTCTTCCGGCGACCCTAGCCTCCCCAGTTGGTCCTGCCAGATCGGCCACTTCGCGAGCTTGCTGTAGCTGCCAACCGCGTGCGTTTTCGTGCTGTGCAGCGCCGTCTAGATCGCCTCCGGCGAGCCCTCCGCCGCGGGTCTGGTCGCCGGCGACCACCCTCCGGTGGACGTCGACGTGGCCGACCATTAGGGCGTAATCGCCCTCCCCTCAGTCGCTGCTAGAGGGCCCCACGCCTGGTCAAACCCCAATTAGGGGCTGGTCAGCGCGGGATTAGTCCCAGAGAGGCTGACCAGTGGGGCCCCCCTGTCAGGTTTGACCTGAACAGGTCGGCTGACCTGCTGACGTCAGCCTCATGCAATAAATGGAATTTCCAGTATAAAAATAATTCAGGAAATTGCTAAAAATTGCAAAAATCATAGAAATTAATCTGTAGCTCCAATGAAAATAATTTATATATGAAAAAGTATCAGAAAAATTCAAGGATTCTGATTATGCTATTTTCAGCTATGTTTGAAAAAGTTACAGAACCCTAAATTGTGAAATAAGGAATAATTCAATTCTTTTAATCATTTTATAACTGGAATTTGCAAAAATATCCAAATTTCATTATAAATACAATGATCACACACTGCCCTAGAGGTAAATCAGTACCATAACATGACATTTCATGCATGTTAACATTAGGTTGATCTGAGCATCAGGTCGAATCAATTAAACCGGTATCCGAGAATACCCGTTTGAATTGCTATTCGATTGTGATTCAAATCAACTCTAAACCTAAAACATCTTGATTATAATAACTTATCACTTGCATTCTCATGCCATGCTCATGCATCATTTTGATTGCATATGATTGTTATTGAATGTTGCCATTCATTTCGGTAGGCTCCGCACCCCCGGATTCCACCGAATATCCGTTCGACGGATATCGTTCCTCCTCTGAGCAACAAGGAAAGCAACCCTTTTGATCATCCCGATAACTCCTATGTTCTTGCTCCTGCACCTATTTATTGCATTAGGATCAAATGCTTCAACTGCTTTTGCCATGATAGTTGGACCCACTTCCTTTGCATGACTTAACCTTGTCACAGTAAATAGCCGAACCTTGCAACCTAGCATACCTGGTAGTTGCTTGAGCTATGATGTGCCTTATCCTGCTATGCATGCTATGCTTAGAGTTGTGTATGGTCTGCCATCTGGGAGATGAACAGAAATGTGGAATGTGTTCGGTGAGCAAAAGGTCGTGTGTTGAACCTGATTTGGTAAAGGTACCGGTGAAAGGATGTGTAGGAGTACATGGCGGGTTGTTTCATTGGAACCGTCCTTAGGAACTGAGTTCCGTGTATGTAATCCAAGACTAGATACTACCACATGCTGGGCCCTGAAATATGACCCCGCTCGGCCTATTAATCGCATAGTACTCGGTCCAGGAGTTGCAAGTAGTTTCTGGTGTTTATAGTAATGCTGGAGGCCGTGCATGGTGCTGACCTGAGAGGTGGACCGTGATGCGGTAGGCAGTGGCACGGTGTACCAAGTGGCACCCGGATGGTGGGCTTGGGAACCCTGCGCACATAGTTTGAGGCCGTGGCGGAAACCTCGGCCGGACTTCCGTACGGGTTACTCTCAGATAGGCGATAAACCTGGACTAGGTACTAGTGTGGTTAACGGTCGTGGCCGACTCCCTCGCTGGGCTTCCGCTTGAAGGTTGCCGAGGTGCATGACGTGCACATGGCGATAAGTGGCGGGAGCGTGTGTGACGAAGTACACCCCTGCAGGGTTATGATCTATTCGAATAGCCGCGTCCGCGGATATGGACTACTTGGAGACATATGTTGTTCATAGATAACTTCAATGGCTACTCATAAAATTGTCAAGATAAGCGTGAGTGTCGTGGACAGCATTTCCGTATGGAGACGGAATGATTCCACGATAGTGTATTGTTGTGGTGTTAGTGGACTCGTGTGCGAGAAATCAAGTTGTCAAAACTAATTTCAAAAAGCAAGTTGTCTAGCCACGAGTCAAATGCTGGCTTTCCGCATGAAACCCCACAACACCTTCTTGATACCTTGCATGAGTAGTTAGTCATCCTAAAGTCTTGCTGAGTACCTTCGTACTCATGTTTGCTTAATAAATGTTGTAGAGGTTGCTAATGACCCTAATGGAGGGTTCTTCGTAGACATCGACGACGATGAGTAGCTGGTGTCCCAGCTACGATCTGGCCCTACGTCGGCTCTGTAGTATAGTCAGGCCATGTGCCTTCTAGTTGCTCTGTCTGTACCCAGACAGTTTATAACTCTTCCGCTGGGTTGTATTTGTATGACTGCTATTATGGGTCGAGAGACCCTTAATGTGTAATATTATGTGGGTGGCTCTTCCGAGCCTCTTAAATAAAGCTTGTATGTTTATGGTTATGTTGTGATGCCATCGATGTATCTATACATATCGGTATGCCATGCGTACGTATGTCTTACTTGATATGTATGGGGTTCGAATACCTAGTTGTGAACTTTAGTAGTACTCCTTACAAGGAAATGCCCCTTTGTGATCCAACGGGCCTTGGTAGTTCGCTACTGCTCCGGACACATTGGTTGACTGGCATGTGTCCTTCTTAGCTGCTGTGTCTGTCCCCTTTGGGGAAATGTCACGCAACGTAATGGAGTCCTTGTAGCTTGCTACGACTCGTCTACGTTCGTTGATGACCGACACCTGCTTTGTTGGGTCATGTATGCCTGTCCTTGTGCGGAACTTCCACTTTGGTTTATGACTAGACATGTCGATCCGGGTTCTTTGAGATTGGATTGCTAGCGACACTATCGCATACGTGAGTCAAAAGACGCAAACGGTCCCGGCTAAGGTAAGGCTGCAGCCGTGGAGTTAACCGTGCGTGAGACCACAAAGGGATGCGATGTGTTACAGGCTGGATTCCTATGGCTTAGGACCGGGGTCCCGACAAATATGATCCCACATGTAATTGCTATGAGAGAGGAAAATATTGTGGTAGAAACTTTCATGTTACCAATTTACCTCTCGTTATGTTGAGATTGACATTGTCTCTTTCTTCTTCCTTGCATATGGTAACTATTGGTTGTCTTGACAATCTGTTTTCCTATAAAATGCCTATGCATAGGAAGTATGTTAGACTTAGATATGTTTGCGACATGTTTCATGATGCTCTCTTCGCTTCCGATTGCTATCTTCTTTGTGAGCATCATTGAATTATCAATGCCTAGCTAAGGGCGTTAAACAATAGCGCTTGTTGGGAGGCAACCCAGCGAATCTATCCTTTTTGTTTCTGTTTTTTGTTTTCCACACTTTCATAATTCTGTTATGATTGTGTTTTTTGTGTTTCTTTTTGCGTTTGTGCCAAGCAAAATCGTTATGATTAGTCTTGGGGATGATCGTTTGGTCATGTTGGAAAAGACAGAAACTTTCTGCTCACGTAAAGAATTTTCATTTTTTTATGTAAGAGATTTTGAGTTGATTCTTTTTGCTGCTGATTTCTACGCAAATTCTTCAGACTGTAGTAAATTTTCAGAAGTTTTGAAGTACCAGAAGTATACGAAGTATACAGATTTCTATAGACTGGTCTGGTGTTAACAAATTCTGTTTTTGTTGAGTTGGTTGCTTATTTTGATGTAACTACGATAGTATCGGGGGGTATTAGCCATGGAAGGTTGAAAATACAGTAATCCAACATCAACATAAGTAGAATTTAAGTTTGCTACAGTACCTAAGGAAGTGGTGGTTTGCTTTCTTATACTAATGTTATCACGAGTTTCTGTTTAAGTTTCGTGTTGTGAAGTTTTCATGTTTTGGGTGAAGTTCTTATGGACAAAGAGATAAAGAGTGGCAAGAGCTCAGCTTGGGGATTCCCAAGGCACCCCAAGTTGATTCAAGGATGCCGTAAAAGCCTAAGCTTGGGGATTCCCCGGGAAGGCATCCCCTCTTTCGTCTTCAATCCATCGGTAACGTTACCTGGGGCTATATTTTTATTCACCACATGTTATGTGTTTTGCTTGGAGCGTCTTGTATTGTAGGAGTCTTTTATTTTTGTTGTGTCACAATCATCCTTGCTGCACACCTAGAGAGAGAGAGAGACATGCACTCACCGTGATTTTGTCGAGCTTCACTTATATCCTTTGGTAGGCAATTCAACTCACATGTGCTTCACTTATATCTTTTGAGCTAGTTGCTTTTGCTCTTTGTGCTTCACTTATATCTTTTAGATCACGGCGGTGCGTGGCTTGGTAGTTGATCTATGCTATGAAAGTAGTCTCAAAAGGGGTAGTTATCCAAAGGGATACGAAAACTTCCACCTTCATGTGCATTGAATAGTTAGAGAAGTTTGATTCATCTCAACTAGTTTTGAGTTGTGGTTATGGTAATATTGAAGTTATATTAGTAAGGTGTTGTGGATCTAGAAATACTTGTGTTGAAGTTAGTGATTCCCGTAGCATGCACGTATGGTGAACCGCTGTGTGATGAAGTCTGAGCATGATTAGTCTATTGATTGTCATCCTTTGTGTGGCGGTCGGAATCGCGCGATGGTTTATACCTACCAACCCTTCCCCTAGGAGTATGCGTTGAATGCTTTGTTTCGATTACTACTAAAACTTTTGCAACAAGTATATGAGTTCTTCATGACTAATGTTGAGTCCATGGTTTAGATGCACTTTCACCTTCCACCATCACTATCTTCTTTCGTGCCGTGCAACTTTCATCGGTGCACAAAACCCACCATTAGCCTCCCTCAAAACAGCCACCATACCTACCTACTATGGCTTTTTCAAAGTCATTCCGAGATATATTGCCATTTAACTACCACCATGACATGTGCCACCACGTCTACATTGCCATTGCACGATCGTAAGATAGCTAGCATGATGTTTCCATTAATTTCCATGCCATGCTAGATCATTGTCACGGTACACTACCGAAGGCATTCCATATAGAGTGATCGTTGCTCTAAGTTTTGAGTTGTAAGTGTGATGATCATAATTGATGGAGCATTGTCCCATGTGACGAAATAAAAGAGGCCAAAGATGCCCACCAAAAAATAAAAAATAAAAAAAGAGGCCAAAGAGCCCTTCCAAAAAAATGAGAGAAAAACAGAGAAGGGACAATGCTACCACCTTTCCACACTTGTGCATATTAAGCACCATGATCTTCATGATTGAGAGTCTCTCATTTTGTCACCACCATATAGCTAGGGGGAAATTTTCATTATGTAACTTGGCTTGTATATTCCAATGATAGGCTTCCTCAAATTTGCCTTAGGTCTTCGTGAGCAAGCAAGTTGGATGCACACCCACTAGTTTTCTTTAAGAGCTTTCACATACTCTTAGCTCTAGTGCATCATTTGTATGGCAATCCCTACTCATTCACGTTGATATCTATTGATGAGCATCTCCATAGCTCATTGATATGCCTAGTCAATGTGACAATCTTCTCCTTGTTTGTCTTGCAACCTCCACCACACTCCACACCACTTATAGTGCTAAAACCATGGCTCACGCTCATGTATTGCGTGAGAGTTGAAAAAGTTTGAGAAAGTAAAGGTGTGAAAACATTTACTTGGCCAATACCGGGGTTGTGCATGATTTAAATTCGTTGTGCAATGATAATAGAGCATAGCCAGAGTATATGATTTTGTAGGGATAACTTTCTTTTGGCCTTGTTATTTTGAAAATTCATGATTGACTTGCTAGTTTGCTTGAATTATTATTGTTTCCACGTCAATAGCAAACTATTGTTTTGAATCTAATGGATCTGAACATTCACGTCACATAAGAGGAGTTACAAAGGACATCTATGCTAGGTAGCATGAAAGCATCAAAAATTCATTCTTTATCACTTCCCTACTCGAGGACGAGCAGGAGTTAAGCTTGGGGATGCTTGATACGTCTCAAACGTATCTATAATTTTTGATGGTTTCACGCTGTTATCTTGTCAACATTGGATGTTTTGTTTACCTTTTATATATTTTTTGGGACTAACTTATTAACTCAGTGCCAAGTGCCAGTTCGTGTTTTTTCTATGTTTTTGACTCTTTTCAGATCTGATTTTGGAACGGAGTCCAAACAGAATAAAATCCCCAAAATGATTTTTTCCAGAACGGAAGAAGATCGGGAGGCTTAAGGGCCAAGCAAGTGGGCCCACAGGGGGCCCACAAGCCCTGTTGCCGCGGCGAGGGGGGAGGCCGCGGCAACCAAGCTTGTGGCCCCCCTAGCGCTCCCCTGCCCTAGGTCTTTGGCCTATAGATTCCCTAAAAATCCAGAAAAAATCAGGGCGTCCACAAAAACACTTTTCCGCCGCCGCAAGCTTCCGTTTCCGCGAGATCTCATCTGGAGACCCTTCCCGGTGCCCTGCCGGATGGGACTTTGGAGTTGGAGGGCTTCTTCATCAACATCATCGCCCCTCCAATGACTCGTGAGTAGTTCACGTCAGACCTACGGGTCCGTAGTTAGTAGCTAGATGACTTCTTCTCTCTCTTGGATCTTCAATACAAAGTTCTCCATGATCTTCATTGAGATCTATCCGATGTAATCCTCTTTGGCGGTGTGTTTGTCGAGATCCGATGAATTGTGGATTTCTGATCAGATTATCTATGATATATATTTGAGTCTTTGCTGATTTCTTATATGCATGATTTGATATCCTTGTAAGTCTCTCCGAGTCTTGGGTTTTGTTTGGCCAACTAGATCTATGATTCTTGCAATGGGAGAAGTGCTTGGTTTTGGGTTCTTACCGTGTGGTGACCTTTCCCAGTGACAGTAGGGGCAGCAAGGCACACATCGTGTAGTTGCCATCAAGGGTAACAAGATGGGCTTTGTCGTAGATATGAGATTGTCCATCTACATCATGTCATCTTGCTTAAGGCGTTACTCTGTTCTTTTGGACTTAATACACTAGATGCATGCTGGATAGCGGTCGACGTGTGGAGTAATAGTAGTAGATGCAGAAAGTATCGGTCTACTTGTTTTGGACGTGATGCCTATAGATATAATCATTGCCATAGATAACATCACGACTTTGCGCGATTCTATCAATTGCTCGACAGTAATTCGTTCACCCACCGTCTACTTTCTTTCCTGAGAGAAGCCACTAGTGAACACTACGGCCCCCGGGTCTATTCACACCTATCGTTTCCACTTTCGCTTTTACTTTGCTTTGTTAGTTTGTTGCTTTCAGTTCTCACGTGGCAAACAATCTATAAGGGATTGACAACCCCTTCATAGCGTTGGGAGCAAGCTCTTTGTGTTTGTGCAGGCACTTGTGATACTCCTTCACTAGATCGATACCTTGGTTCTCAAAACTGAGGGAAATACTTACCGCCGCTGTGCTACATCACCCTTTCCGCTTCGAGGGAACACCAACGCAAGGCTCCAAGGCCACGGGGGAATCCTTTGCATATTTGCCTAGGAAGTCCCTAAAGGCGTAGCCACAATAGCAGGATTCCTGGCACCGTACCAGGGAAGGTCTGTTGTCGTAGTAGCAAATACCAACCTCAGATCATGCATTTGTAGGAAGATTGTCCTATAAGTCACTACCTGATATCCCACCTATGAATTCCCGAAATATTTGGTCATGCAATCTGGTATACAAATACAAGGAGTAATATGTCACACAACTCCTATACTAACCCGTCCAGTGTATCACATCCGTCAACACATAACCAGAATCTCAGACCTTCATCTAGCACAGACCCTCGTAATCACAACGATACAAAGTGTGGCAATACATCCAGAACTCTCTACACCAGTACTGGGGAAGCCGGACTCCTCTCGTCACTACTAGTATTGAAGCAATTACGAACATCCTCCATCCTGAGATACCAAGAAATCTGAATGATGGCGATGTGCACAAGAATCCCCTAGAGCTCAACTCTCCGGAAGAAATCAAGTCAGATAGGAGGCACCAAGACACAACTCCGTCATATCGATATCATATAGATTTCAAAATACCCGTGTGATCCTTTTTTTTGAGCGAGAAGAGGAGTAGAATTAAGATTTCCTAAGTCAAGAACGTCACCAGAGCAAAGAAGAGGAGAAAAAAGAAGCCTACTCTCCGATATAACTAAGACTCAAATCATTTTACTAGACTCGACTCGGCCAAGTTCGATCACACAAAGGCTCCTATGGTCGTAAGGCTCTGATTACCAACTTGTAACGACTAAGATGCGGCCCTTTCATATTTTGGTGGCGATGCCTCAAAAGGGAAAGGGGCGCATATAAACGCTTCACAAGCGAGATAATCATAACTTTACATAACTGAAAGAGTGACAAGTATGGCATACACTTGCCATCTGATAAAAGTATAGCATTAAGCTTATAGACACACATTATTCAGAGCATAGTTTAGTCCCGCTACGGACAACATGAAACAAGTAAAACTATGACATCCCGCATGCTGGCCCACGATCACGACCACGACCTCAGTCCTTCGGATAGTTCACGTACAAACGGCTAGAGTCCTCGTCGAACTCCCACTTCAAGTGGTTATCATCAGGATCTCCTGCGTCGGGCGTACCTGTACCTGTTGGGGTTTGTAGTAATCTGTGAGCCACGGGGACTCAGCAATCGAATGACCTTGGTATCGAATCTAGCCAAGTTATTAGGTGAGGAAGGTTTAGTGTATGGCTTTGCAGCATCCTAAGCATATATGGCGGCTACCTTACGATGATCAGAGTAATCATATGGTGGTCTATGCGAGCGATCGAAGACTAGTTTGACCACTAAGTGATCCTGAACACCTACTTACGTCAAACATAATCCCACCGTGTTCTCGAACGGAGAACGATCTCCGAAGGAGACAATCATGGTTACACACATAGTTGGCAGTTCTATTAGAGTTACTTCAAGTTGTCTAGAACCGGAGGTTAACAAAATATCCACATTTGCCACATAACCGTGGGCACGGCTTTCCGAAAGATTACTCCCCACAGGGGTGCTCCAACTAGTCCATCACAAACTGCCACAGGCCGCAAAGTAATCCTCTATCACGAAACTCGTGATCTTGTCGGATTCCTTACAGGAAAACCTCAACTTTGAGAAGACCCAGAGTTTCACCGGAATCCCTATACGCAAGATATATCGCTAAGGTAAGACAAATCTGGCAAGACCTCCCGACGTGTCGACGATCCCGATAGGAGCCGCGTATCTCGTTCTCAGGACACGATGGATAAGCGACGCGTATAGTGGCCTGATAGAAATCACTCAAGTTGCCCTGAGTTGGCCCCGCACAGTGCCCTAGTTTGGACCAACACTCATTAGGAGAACTGGCCCGGGTTATTGATTAAATCCCCGGGGTAGCTATTCCCTATGCAAATTATTATTAGGTTATTAGCATATTAAAACCAATGTTGGGTCCTCCTAGACGAGCCTTAACGCTACACGATTTATCAAGGGGGTCCCGATAACAACCCCGAATGTGTTAGGAGCGATCAGTTATGGAATCAAACACTGGTAACCGAAACTAAGACGGCAACAACGGAACAAATCACCCGGCAAAAGGCTAGGCCTTCCGTTATTTACCTAGTATATAGGTGCATTTATTAAATAACAGTTTGAGCATAATGATATCTACATACCCATGTTATCACATGAGTCAGCTGGCACCTGCTACTAGCAAAGCTACTCATTAGAGGTTGAGCAAGCCTACTTAGCCAAACAACATTTGCTAGGAGAGGGAGGTGTTTGGGTTCATGGCAAGGACAGGTGGCATTTATATCAAGTGGTAGGCAGCGAGTATGTAACGAAGGAAACGTGATTCTAAGCATGACAAAGCTAGATACGGTGTCAAGGTCACGGTCATCTTGCATGTGATGTCTTCAGCTTGGAACTGCTCTTGATCTTCCTACACGTACTCTCCAGAATCCACGTACTCGCTCTCTGTTCCCGATGCTACCCAAGATAAGATAACAACCAATGAAATCCGGCAAAACATAATGCAACAATCAATATGATGCATGTGTGCAGAAGGAAGCATGCATCACTATTCTAGTCAATTTCATATGCATTAGTTGAGTTAAATGAATTCTGGACAGAACTTCATATTAAGTTATCTTGACATGCATGAATATGGCATGAGCATGTGCATCACGAGAAAACGATGCAAAAACATATAAAGAACACAGAGAACGGAGCCATGGTTCAACGGGAAAGTACAAAACAAGTTTTAAAGGCCTACGGTTCAAAACAGCCACAAACACACTCTAATTGGCACTCCCTGGTGTAACGAGGTTGCCACATGATCACGCAACAAAATATAAGCGGGTTGGTGCATGGGAACACACCACACCATCAACAATGCCCACACAAGCTTCAAATCAATACAAACATACAATATGTTTTAACCAGCAACATAGCAGTTTGTCTACAATATTTAAAGTAGCTACAACCCTCTAAAAGAATCAAACAAGCTATGAGACAGAAGCCATCCAAAATCTCTACAACCCTGAACAAGAATCTAATGCAAAGGAATTACCCATGAGCAGATCTATAGACACTAACTTGGACAAAATATCACAGTTTCTCGGGCTTAGTGAAAATCACAGATTTTCACCAGCTGCTTATGCTCTGATGCATTTTGGCAGCCTCCAAAATGATATCTACAGGAAGTGTATAAGCATGAAATTTAACAGGGAGCTAAAGAAACATAAAAGCTCACAAACTTTAGTTTCTTGCATGGACTAATTCCCAACACAAGAGCTAATTCACACAAGACAACAGGGGAAGAAAATAACATGAGATTCCCAGACTTAGTGAAAATCACAAGGTTTCACAAATCTGTCAGTTTCAGCCAAGTGTCCACTTTGACAGGGCACAATAGGTGCATACGAATTCCTAAGAAAAAAACAAAGGCCCCATGTTGTAGAGGGGTTCACCCACTACCATCCCATCAAGGAATCATCCACAAAGGGTCATAGCACCACCTAATGTAAAGCTCCAAACATGGCATCATCTCAGAAGATAACAGTTTTATGAAGTTGCTCCAAAGTGAAATCTGAGTGCATCAATGGATTCCTGGGATGATTCTACCCCAAAATCATATATCATACATGGGTACTTGCATGTAACAACAATGCACAAAGCTAGCTCGAAAGTGTCACATGGAATCCAATAAGCTACAAATAACTATCATCACATGTAGAAGCTATCACATATTGCATCACCTACACATGCACATCACTAGGGCAAGAACAACCTATCTAGGCATGGCATGGATTCACTAACATGTCACACCAACATATAGAAATAGGTGTTCATCCACAAAGAGACACACACACATACATACATGTGCACACACATACACATGCACATGTATATACATGGACTCACACCACACCATCTACACCTACACATGCCCACACACAAGATCCACTCACACAACACCACACCTATTTGCAAACATGAGGGATTAGGCCCTCTTGCACAAATGTATGTGTTCACTTAAGCACACACACACAACACCATCTCTGGCACTGCCTTGCCACTGGCGAAAAACAAAGAAAAGTAAGGGCGCCCACGGGGGATCAAACCCACGACGCACTGCAGCGCACCATGCTCGGTTGCCACTGCGCTGAGGTAAGTAATCTTACCAGAGAGGGAGGAGGAGCCCTCTTGAGCAGCCCCTACGGCGGCGACCGAAACAGGGGAAGCTCTCCGGCGACTAGATCCTACGACGGTTACCACGCGGGGGAGGAGGGAACCCTAGGGGATCCATTCTCGGGGCTAGCTCCCTGGGAGGAGGCCGCCGACGACGGCTCAACGCGCGCTACCTACGGCGACGGCGGCGACAGCAGAGGGCTACGGCAAGGCTACGCGTGGCCAGAGGCTCTACAGCGAGGGGACGAGGAAGGAGGGGGAGGATGCACTCACCATAACACGACGAGGAGGCGGAGGAGGCCCAACGAAGGGGAAGAAGAGGCGATGCCGCGGCGACCCTCTGCTCCTTCCGCCCGAGACGACGACGGCGAGGAGGGGCCGACAGAGGAAGGGATCGACCCTCCTAGTGCCGGGAACGGGTTGGAGAAGGCTCCTGCATCCTTGCGGACGCTTCGGACGCCGCGTAGGAGGCTGCCGGCGGCAAGGAGAACGACGGGGATCGGCGGCGCTCTCTGAATTCTCTCTCTCTCTCTCTGAACTCTCTCTCGAGCCTTACCTACAGAGGGGAAGGAGGGAGAAAGGAGGTGGCGGCGGGGAAGAGAAACCCTAGCACGCATGCCGAGGGGGAGGCGCTAAATAGGGGAAGGGTTGACGGCCTCGACGTTCGTGAAACGACGGACGCAAGATCTGTTTCTCTGAACCTGACGGAAAGCAGGGAGGAGGGAGACACCGTCAGAGAAAGAAGACGAGGGATGGGGAGAAGGCCTCTCTGGCGAGAGAAAAGGGGCGAGGCCCAGGTGGAGAAAGGGGTAGCCGACCCACCTGGGCTCTGTGGAGCCTGGGAGAAAGAAAATAAAACAAGGGGGGGGGTTTCCTTTAAAAAATAAAACCACAAACAAAAACTCACAAGCACAAGTAGAGGGGTTTGTTTAGAAAAATAAAAATAGCCAAGGTCTGAGGGATTTATGCCCTATTTAAATAAAATACAAACCACATTTTTAGAGCAATTAAATTATACCCAAAATAGGAATTAATATGCTATTCTTTATAAAACCCCCCAATCTCTTGAAGCTTAAAAACAACAAGACAACTACCCCCTCATCAACAAGTGTATTCTGTGAAAGTTTAACATTTTTAAAATAGTTTCCAACAAAGTTTAGCACACAAGTTAAAAATAACAAAAGAGGAAGGCTTTGCATTGTTACAAAAACATTGTAGTTGAAAGCTTGTTTGGAAACAATGTTTGAAGACACCACAACATCACACCGTACCAAAGCAAGCTATCACAACCAAGAGGGATCAACTAGCAACACAAGAAAGCCAACAATGCATTTGATGAGGATGCTGACTGGCACTCTGTGGCAATAGCTAGACGAATGGTGTTCTCGGTTGCTCAACAATTAGAAATTGTCTTGCAATTACCCACCAACGCGTGGGATCGAGGCGGTTTTCGAGGGTAGAATATTCAACCCAAATTTGTTGATTCGCAAATAGGAGGTGAGAGAATACTCTCGAGTATTAGCAGCTGAATATGTCAGATTCAACCACACCTGAAAGATTAATATCTGCAAGCGAAGTGTAACATCCCAAATTTTGGAATGTTAAAATAATTATTAGAATGATTGTTGTTTGATTGAGTGATTGAAACTTGAGTGAAATTTGAAACTTTTCAAAACTTTTGAATGAGAGGGAATAAAATGACTTTCCCCTTCTCCGGTGAATTCAAATTCAATCATTTAAAAGTAAAGAAAGAAGATGACGTAACTTCTTCAACTATAAAGAATTTGAACGGAGATTTGCATTTGAAGTCTTTCAAAATTTTCTTTTGCATTTCTATTGTTTTCTTCGTGCCGGAAAATAATTCTTGCAAGCAAGAAAGAGCGGAGGAAAATGACCCTCCCAAAATCAAGGGTATTTTCGAAAAATATTTGAGCCAAGAAAAACCAAAGTTTTATTTGAAAATTATTTGCAAAAGATAAAGCCTTAGGGGATTTTTGTGAAAAACATTTTTTTAAGTTTTTCATTTTGGTCGTGGAAAAATGCCCATCATTTAGATTTTATTTTTCTGATAATTTTAGTATATAGAAACTCTATATTCTGAATTGATTTGATTTCCCTTTTATCGTTTTAGTTCCTAGTTTTGAAAAAGGAAAGAAATCATGTTTAAATGGAAATAAACGGTGGCCCATTAAGACCTTTCCAAAAACTGGCCCAACCGGACCTTCTTCTTCCTCTCAACGTTCCTTTCTGTAGCCATGGGTAGAAGCTTCCCAGGAAGCTTCCCCTCCGGGATTCGCAAGCTATACTTCCTCCCGGCACCTCCCGTCACCACTATAAGAACGCCCCATCTCTCCTCTTTCCATTCCCCTAGAGAAATCCTCCTTTCCGTGCCCGTAGCCATCTCGCCACCATCTCCACCTTCCCGTCGCCCCCTGCAGGTCCCTCCCCTCCCTGCTGAGCTTTCCCTACCTCGCCGCCACCTCCCCACCACCGCTCCACCTCACCCCCTCGCCCTGCAGCCTCGCCAGAGTTGCGGCCTCCTCCACATCGCCCCATGACCAGGAAGCCCCTACTTCTCCCTCGCCTCCCCAGGGACTCCCTCGCCCCCTCCCAGGAGCGCCCTTCCCCAAGCGCCCCCTCCTCCACCGACCCCTCCCCAGGCCGGAGCCGCCCTCCCCACCTCGCCGGCGTAGTCCCCCTCGCCAGAGTGCCTCCTCCTCGCCACTGCTCCTCTGTAGCACGAGGTAACTCCCTCTCCCTTCTGTTTTTTTGTTTTACTTTCTACCGTTAGATATTTAATCAACGCGTTAGATTAGATCATAATACCTCTTCGGTTTTTAACCAAAAACCAAAACGGTTTTTCTTTACTTATAGTTTAGCCGGAGGACTTTCGTTATATAGTGTCCATTTGCTAGTTAGCGGTAGCAGCGAACGGTTTTCATCAAATCAGATCGTGCCACGTCATCGGATCTCCTTCCTATTTTAATTCTGAAATAGAGAAAGTTTCAATCTTGTTATGATCATAAATTTTTATCCACAACTCCAATGGAGTTGAATTGTTTTTCAGTAGATCACAATGTTTCTGTAGTTTTTAAAAACATATAATTTGTTTAAGTTTGAAAATTGCAAGTTTGAATTAGATCAGATTTAGTTTAAACCTTGTTTTGCTTATTCCAGGAGTTTCAAAATAGCTTTTAATTTGATTCTTTTTGCTACTGATCACTAGTGATCTTATTTACGTGTGGTAAAAATTTCAGATTTGTGTGAGTATTTTATCTCATTGTTTCTTGTGAAACAATTTCTGTTTCACCTCTTTTAGGATTATGGCTATTTCCTTTTCTATAATTGTTTTTAAATTATTTTCTTTTATATTTCATAAAGATTATGTTTTGTTTCTGTTAGTTACCAGTAGGTTTGTAACAAGTTTTGATTTTGATTTTTATATGTTATCATGAAATCAATTCTAGTTCCCTAGTAACTTGCAATTGGTTTCTCCACTGTTTCAAATCCCGTTTGGAAATACTTTGAAAAAGTTTTGTGAAAAAAATACTTTATTCTATCTTAGTTAAATTTATATCTTAGTTCCTTGTTATTATTTTCTGTTAGACAAAAACTATTTAGTGTTTAACGTAGTAGAAGACTCCCTAGTCTTATTTGAAGTTTCCTTCGGATTCTTATTCACTATCTCTTTTGTTTTGATTGCTAGAATGATTGCTAGTATGAGTGCTTATGTGAATGATATGTTTGTTATATAGATTTCATCGGAGAGTGACGAGTAGTCTATCAAGTTATTTCTCGAGAAATTCTTCTTCGTCCACATCACTAGGCAAGTCATTTGATCATGAATTACCTATGTTTTATGCATTGTAGTTCTACCCTTCAAACACCCTATTGCATGCTGAGTAGGTACTTGGAAATACTGGTTACTTGTAGTAGTATCATGTGGTAGGCACCCAACAATCCCGTTACTTGGCCCGGGACGACAAATTTCATATTGCTATGCTTGAGTAGACGGGATTCTGGTTGAGAGTTTATCACGAGTGATGCAACACTACTTTAATAACCAAGACCGGTTAAGTCAAGACTTTTCAAGACCTCAGAACGCAATGCAACTCTGGGTGAAGGACGGTTGATCGGCTCCCTGGAGAAACCAGTGGATGACCCGGGATGCTGGAGACGGCCATGACATCCTGCGGAAAGCTTCACCCAGGCTCAAAGAGACAGACGGATATTTTCAAGACCCAAGGCTTACCTGCACAGCCACAAGTCATTATGGGCTCTCGCTTGGTTGGACAACGCGACGACTCTGGACAGGCGGTGCCAGCAGATGTAGAAGAACGGTAGGATTTGGATGGGCACCAACAGAGATTCAGAGGGACCCGTTGAAAGACCATGTTTTGATCATCCGGTCTTCAAACACCCTGAAGTGCGAGGACATACACGGAGGCGATCAAATCTTGTGGGGAACGTGTGCAAAACTCTGCAGAGTACTCAAACCTAATCGATTAGCCGTGTCCACGGTCATGGACAACTTGAGCCAAAGGAACTGAAGTTATCTGAAATTCTCAACACAAATAATAATATTGATGTGGGAATTATTGACAACTCGGGTACGAGAACTGGTTGGCGGAACCATCTCGTTAACAACCAACCTTGTAGTAATATTTTGCTTTTAGCCCCTCTTGTTGTAGGAGAAAATTTGCTTTACGCTAAAAACTTACAACACCACCTGCCATATATGCATATAGTATAGATGATATTTTACCCCCTCTCATATGTGACTTGCCGGCATATTCAATATGCTGACCTACACGGCTGCAACGTCTTATGTTGCAGATATTTTTCTTCGACGAGTAAGAGTACGATTCAGGGTTACGGTCTACACTCAACTTGCCGTTGGTGTTTATTGGGACTCCACTCCCTTGACTGCTTCCGCTGAGATATTTAAGGTATATATCAGTTTTACGCTATTTACATGTGATTGCACTTTGATATATACATTGATGTATTGTGTGTGCCAGCATATTGATCCAGGGATGGCACAGAAACACAGAGGCTTGACTCGTCTTGAGTCGGGTCGCTACAGAAATGGTATCAGAGCACATGTTGACTATAGGACGTGACCCTAGAAACTGGAAATTTCTTAGGAAAGGATCTCTCAAAATTTTTATTTTCAACAACACCTTTTACTTCTCATCTCTTCTGATTTCATCGAATGTTCTCTCTCACCTCAAATAGTTAGACAATACCCTTACCCCTTTGACCACATGAAGGATCAACTGAGTCCCACTTCAAAGTAAAGAGGATTTCATCATGCATTGAAGAATTGAAGCTGCACCAATTGAAGACTCTCAAGACCCAAAGAATTCAAAGACCCTGAAGCGTTCGAATATTTATATGACCATTTGAAGTCCAAACCCCTGTTATATACCCACGTTAGATACGATGATTTGTGAGCCGTCATTGGTGTGTGTTTTTCGACAGCCACAAATAAAACCTATTCTCAAAAATATTGTTTGTATTGCGTGTATCTCCCTCCCTCTCTTAACCGTCTCATCCCCAAAACCTCAACCCTACCAGATGGAGTATGAAGCTGGACTTGTAGTCTCTGGACCAATGACCCAGCTGGAAGCTGAAATATGGAATCAGAACATGGAGAATCACTTTGGGAGCAACTTGATCTCAAGGAAGTATGAAGTGGAACACGCTCTTCAGTACTTTACACAAAGTGCTGCAATCTGGTGGAAAATGCACCATGCCATACAAGGATTTAGTGGAGCATAAACTTGGGACGAATTCAAGAAGACTCTATTAAGATCTCGTCTTATTCAGAAGTGCTATGATAACCCGAAGAAGAAGACTTGTGCATGAAAGATCTGTGGAGCAATAGGACACACCCAGGAAGAACACAAGGATGGATGCACTCATTGTGAAGAAAATCACCCAGCTGAGGAGTGCCCAAGTAGTCAGGTGACTTGTTTCCTTTGTGAAGCAACCACCCACTACCCAGCTCAGTGTCACATTTACCCCAAGGTGCAACAAGTTGTCAAGCAACAGAAATGTGCAGTGAAGGAAACCCTCAAGAAGAAGATTCTAGAAGAACCAGTGATGAACGAAAATATTGAAGACCCTGGACAATGTCTGACCAGATTTTTCTCCAATGCATGCTACTCATGTGGAGAAGAAGGACATTATTCACAGGATTGCACGAAGAGAAGCCAAGAGTATCTGGGAAACTTCCCGACAGAAAAAGTGGAGTTTGATCCACTTGAAATAGAAGAACTGGCCAAAATAAAGGAGTCCGGAAAGAAAAAAGGGTACCCTCGGAAGAGCCAAATCTCTGTAGATATAGACCTGAGTCATGTCAGATGTTACAAGTGCATGGAGTTTGGCCACCACAAATACATGTGCTCAGGAAGGAAGCCGGAAACCCAAGGAGCAAAATCAAACACTAAGATGCCTCGAGACTTGTCAGAACTCATTTGCTTTCGTTGCAAGGAAGCAGGACATTTTGCTAGCGATTGTCCACAAAGGAAGAAAGCTAAGAAGGAGTAGTTAAGTTTTGACCGCAGCAATTAGTGTAATCTGAAGAACTCTTGTTTTTCATGAGATCATGGAGTGAAATTTTTGTAACAGAAGTCCCTGAGATTGTAATAACATCATGAATAAATGGAATTTATTGTCTCATGATTGCCTATGTTGAAAATGTATGCGTTGTATCTCTATGAGTAAAGATCTCTGAACAATTATGAGGATATGAGAAAATATGGTCTATGCAGGCATGAGTATAACTCATTTAAGTGTGGTAGTAATCGGTAAACCCACAGGATCCACCGAGTAGGAATGTACCATGATTACCAAGGAGACACATACATTCCTCTGATTACCTATTTACTGACACCTGTAGATGACAACTCTCTACGAGTCATTCCTCAAGGGCCCGAAACGATCATGACCCTGACCAGTGATCATGATTACCCGAAAATCCTGAAGGACATGATGAAGCACATTCATCTTGAAGGAGAAGCAGTCTACAAAGGCTACCCATTCATGGAAAGTGGAGTAGAACTTTGGTACGTGGAAGTACACCTACACCATGTGAAAGGAGTTTGTCCAAAGACTATGGGGCAATACTTTTGTTGGAATTATGCCCTAGAGGCAATAATAAATATAGTTATTATTATAATTCCTGTATCAAGATAATCGTTTATTATCCATGCTATAATTGTATTGAATGAAGACTCATTTACATGTGTGGATACATAGACAAAACACCATCCCTAGCAAGCCTCTAGTTGGCTAGCCAGTTGATCAAAGATAGTCAGTGTCTTCTGATTATGAACAAGGTGTTGTTGCTTGATAACTGGATCACGTCATTAGGAGAATCACGTGATGGACTAGACCCAAACTAATAGACGTAGCATGTTGATCGTGTCATTTTGTTGCTACTGTTTTCTGCGTGTCAAGTATTTATTCCTATGACCATGAGATCATATAACTCACTGACACCGGAGGAATGCTTTGTGTGTATCAAACGTTGCAACGTAACTGGGTGACTATAAAGATTCTCTACAGGTATCTCCGAAGGTGTTAGTTGAGTTAGTATGGATCAAGACTGGGATTTTTCACTCCGTGTGACGGAGAGGTATCTCGGGGCCCACTCGGTAATACAATATCACACACAAGCCTTGGAAGCAATGTAACTTAGTGTAAGTTGCGGGATCTTGTATTACGGAACGAGTAAAGAGACTTGCCGGTAAACGAGATTGAAATAGGTATACGGATACTGACGATCGAATCTCGGGCAAGTAACATACCGAAGGACAAAGGGAATGACATACGGGATTATATGAATCCATGGCACTGAGGTTCAAACGATAAGATCTTCGTAGAATATGTAGGATCCAATATGGGCATCCAGGTCCCGCTATTGGATATTGACCGAGGAGTCTCTCGGGTCATGTCTACATAGTTCTCGAACCCGCAGGGTCTGCACACTTAAGGTTCGACGTTGTTTTATGCGTATTTGAGTTATATGGTTGGTTACCGAATGTTGTTCGGAGTCCCGGATGAGATCAAGGACGTCACGAGGGTTTCCGGAATGGTCCGGAAATGAAGATTGATATATAGGATGACCTCATTTGATTACCGGAAGGTTTTCGGAGTTACCGGGAATGTACCGGGAATGACGAATGGGTTCCGGGAGTTCACCGGGGGGGGGGGGGGGGGGGGGCAACCCACCCCGGGGAAGCCCATAGGCCATAAGGGTGGCGCACCAGCCCTTAGTGGGCTGGTGGGACAGCCCAAAAGGGCCCTATGCGCCATTGAGATAAAAATCAAAGAGAAAGAAAAAAAAGGGAGGTGGGAAGGAAGGGAAGGACTCCCACCCACCAAACCAAGTCCAACTCGGTTTGGGGGGGGGGGGAGCCTTCCCCCCTTGGCTCGGCCGACCCCCTTGGGGCTCCTTGAGCCCCAAGGCAAGGTCCCTTCCCTCCCACGTATATATATGGAGGTTTTAGGGCTGATTTGAGACGACTTTCCCACGGCAGCCCGACCACATACCTCCACGGTTTTTCCTCTAGATCGCGTTTCTGCGGAGCTCGGGCGGAGCCCTGCTGAGACAAGGTCATCACCAACCTCCGGAGCGCCGTCACGCTGCCGGAGAACTATTCTACTCTCCTTCTCTCTTGCTGGATCAAGAAGGCCGAGATCATCGTCGAGCTGTACGTGTGCTGAACGCGGAGGTGCCGTCCGTTCGGTACTAGATCGTGGGACTGATCGCGGGATTGTTCGCGGGGCGGATCGAGGGATGTGAGGACGTTCCACTACATCAACCGCGTTCACTAACGCTTCTGCTGTACGATCTACAAGGGTACGTAGATCACTCATCCCCTCTCGTAGATGGACATCACCATGATAGGTCTTCGTGCGCGTAGGAAATTTTTTGTTTCCCATGCGACGTTCCCCAACAGTGGCATCATGAGCTAGGTTCATGCGTAGATGTCTTCTCGAGTAGAACACAAAAGTTTTTGTGGGCGGTGATGTGTGTTTTGCTGCCCTCCTTAGTCTTTTCTTGATTCCGCGGTATTGTTGGATTGAAGCGGCTTGGACCGACATTACTCGTACGCTTACGAGAGACTGGTTTCATCGTTACGAGTAACTCCGTTGCTCAAAGATGACTGGCAAGTGTCAGTTTCTCCAACTTTAGTTGAATCGGATTTGACCGAGGAGGTCCTTGGATGAGATTAAATAGCAACTCATATATCTCCGTTGTGGTGTTTGCGTAAGTAAGATGCGATCCTACTAGATACCCTTGGTCACCACGTAAAACTTGCAACAACAAAATTAGAGGACGTTTAACTTGTTTTTGCAGGGTATGCTTGTGATGTGATATGGCCAACGATGTGATGTGATATATTGGATGTATGATATGATCATGTTGTAATAGAAATATCGACTTGCACGTCGATGGTATGGCAACCGGTAGGAGCCATAGGGTTGTCTTTATACTAACGTTTGTGCTTGCAGATGCGTTTACTATTTTGCTAGGATGTAGCTTTAGTAGTAATAGCATGAGTAGCACGACAACCCCGATGGCAACACGTTGATGGAGATCATGGCGTGGCGCCGGTGACAAGAAGATCGTGTCGGTGCTTTGGTGATGAAGATCAAGAAGCACGTGATGATGGCCATATCATGTCACTTATGAATTGCATGTGATGTTAATCCTTTTATGCACCTTATTTTGCTTAGAACGACGGTAGCATTATGAGGTGATCTCTCACTAAAATTTCAAGACGAAATTGTGTTCTCCCCGACTGTGCACCGTTGCTACAGTTCGTCGTTTCGAGACACCACGTGATGATCGGGTGTGATAGACTCAACGTTCACATACAACGGGTGCAAAACAGTTGCGCACGCGGAACACTCGGGTTAAGCTTGACGAGCCTAGCATGTGCAGACATGGCCTCGGAACACATGAGACCGAAAGGTCGATCATGAATCATATAGATGATATGATTAGCATAGGGATGCTTACCACTGAAACTATACTCAAGTCACGTGATGATCGGACTTGAGCTAGTGTAAGTGGATCATGAACCACTCAAATGACTAGAGAGATGTACTTTTTGAGTGGGAGTTTAGCGAATAATTTGATTAAGTTAAACTCTAATTATCTTGAACATAGTCTAAGTCCACTTTGAATATATTTGTGTTGTAGATCATGGCTCACGCGACAGTCATCCTGAATTTTAATACGTTCCTAGAGAAAGCTAAGTTGAAAGATGATGGAAGCAACTGTGTAGACTGGGCTCGTAATCTTAAGCTAATCTTACAAGCTGGGAAGAAGGATTATGTCCTTAATGCTGCGTCAGGAGATGAACTACCCGCTACGGCTGATCAGGATGTTAAGAACGCTTGGTTAGCACGTAAGGAGGACTACTCAATAGTTCAATGTGCAGTCTTGTATGGCTTAGAACCGGGACTTCAACGTCGCTTTGAGCGTCATGGAGCATTTGAGATGTTCCAGGAGTTGAAATTTATCTTTCAGAAGAACGCCCGGATCGAGAGGTATGAGACCTCCGATAAATTATATGCTTGCAAGATGGAGGAAAACTCATGTGTCAGTGAACATGTGCTCAAAATGTCTGGGTACTCAAACCGTCTAGCTGAGCTGGGGATTGAACTCCCGCAAGAAGCTATCACTGACAGAATCCTTCAATCACTTCCGCCAAGCTATAAAGGCTTTGTGTTGAACTACAACATGCAAGGGATGAACAAGTCTCCCAGCGAGTTGTTTGCGATGCTGAAAGTCGCAGAGTCTGAACTCCGTAAAGAGCATCAAGTGTTGATGGTGAATAAGACCACTAGTTTCAAGAGAAACGGCAAAGGCAAGAAGGGCAATTCGAAGAAGAGCGGCAAGCCTGTTGCCAATCCGACGAAGAAACCCAAAGCTGGACCTAAGCCTGAAACGGAGTGTTACTATTGCAAGGTTATGGGTCACTGGAAGCGCAATTTCCCCAAGTATCTGGCAGATAAGAAGGCGGCCAAAGAAAAATCAGGTATATTTGATATACATGTTATTGATGTGTACTTAACCGGCTCTCATAGTAGTGCGTGGGTATTCGATACCGGTTCTGTTGCTCATATTTGCAACTCGAAACAGGAACTGCGGAATAGACAAAGACTGGCGAAAGATGAAGTGACTATGCGCGTAGGAAATGGTTCCAAGGTTGATGCAATCGCCGTTGGCACAATTTCACTTCAGTTACCATCAGGATTAGTGATGAACTTAAATCATTGTTATTTAGTGCCTGCGTTGAGCATGAACATTATATCTGGATCTTGTTTATTGCGAGACGGTTACTCTTTTAAGTCAGAGAATAATGGTTGTTCTATTTCTATGAGTAACATATTTTATGGTCATGCACCTAATGTGAGAGGATTGTTCATATTGAATCTTGATAGCGATACGCATATACATAACATCGAGACCAAAAGAGTTAGAGTTAACAATGATAGCACCATATTTTTGTGGCACTGCCGCTTAGGTCATATTGGTGTAAAGCGCATGAAGAAACTCCATGCTGATGGACTTTTGGAGTCACTTGACTTTGATTCACTTGACACGTGCGAACCATGCCTCATGGGCAAGATGACTAAGACTCCGTTCTCCGGAACAATGGAGCGTGCAAGTGACTTGTTGGAAATCATACATACCGATGTGTGTGGTCCGATGAGCGTGGAGGCACGCGGCGGATATCGTTATTTTCTCACCTTCACTGACGATTTGAGTAGATATGGTTATGTCTACTTGATGAAGCACAAGTATGAAACATTTGAAAAGTTCAAGCAATTTCAGAGTGAAGTGGAAAATCATCGTAACAAGAAGATCAAGTTCCTACGGTCTGATCGTGGGGGTGAATATCTGAGTTTCGAGTTTGGTACTCACTTAAGACAATGTGGAATTGTTTCACAGTTAACACCGCCTGGAACACCACAGCGTAATGGTGTGTCCGAGCGTCGTAATCGTACTTTATTAGAGATGGTGCGATCTATGATGTCTCTTACCGATTTGCTGTTATCATTTTGGGGTTATGCATTAGAAACAGCTGCATTCACTTTAAATAGGGCACCATCAAAATCCGTTGAGACGACACCATACGAACTGTGGTATGGCAAGAGGCCAAAGTTGTCGTTTCTTAAGGTTTGGGGATGTGATGCTTATGTCAAAAAGCTTCAGCCTGAAAAGCTGGAACCCAAAGCGGAAAGGTGCGTCTTCATAGGTTACCCAAAAGAGACAGTTGGGTACACCTTCTATCTCAAATCCGAGGGCAAAGTGTTTGTTGCTAAAAACGGAGCTTTTCTCGAGAAGGAGTTTCTCTCGAGAGAATTGAGTGGGAGGAAGATAGAACTTGACGAGGTTGTCGAACCTCTCATCCCTCTGGATGGTGGTGCAGGGCAAGGGGAAACCTCTGTCATTGCGACGCCGGTTGAGGAGGAAGTTAATGATGATGATCTTGAAACTCCAGTTCAAGTTTCTGTCGAACCATGTAGGTCGACGAGACCACGTGCTGCTCCAGAGTGGTACGGCAATCCCGTCTTATCAATCATGTTGTTAGACAACAATGAACGTGCGAATTATGAAGAAGCAATGGTGGGCCCAGATTCCAACAAATGGCTGGAAGCCATGAAGTCCGAGATAGGATCCATGTATGAGAACAAAGTGTGGACTTTGGAGGTACTACCTGAGGGCCGCAAGGCCATTCAGAACAAATGGATCATTAAGAGGAAGACGGACGCTGACGGTAATGTGACCGTTTATAAAGCTCGACTTGTGGCAAAGGGTTTTTTCACAAGTTCAAGGAGTTGACTACGATGAGACTTTCTCACCCGCAGCGATGCTTAAGTCCGTCAGAATCATGTTAGCAATAGCTGCATTTTTCGACTATGAAATCTGGCAGATGGATGTCAAAACGGTGTTCCTTAACGGTTTCCTTAAGGAAGAATTGTATATGATACAACCCGAAGGTTTTGTCGATCCTAAGAATGCTAACAAGGTGTGCAAGCTCCAGCAATCCATTTATGGACTGGTGCAAGCATCTCGGAGTTGGAACAAACGCTTTGATGAGGTGATCCAAGCATTTGGGTTTATACAAGTGGTTGGAGAATCTTGTATTTACAAGAAAGTGAGTGGGAGCTCTGTGGCGTTTCTAATATTATATGTGGATGACGTATTGCTGATTGGAAACAACGTAGAGTTTTTAGAGAGCATAAAAGGTTACTTGAATAAAAGTTTCTCTATGAAGGATCTAGGAGAAGCTGCTTACATTCTAGGCATTAAGATCTATAGGGATAGATCAAAACACCTGATAGGACTAAGGAGTGGATCACTGGATAGCGGTCAAGAATATCCTGAAGTACCTGAAAAGGACTAAGGAGATGTTTCTCGTGTATGGAGGTGATGAAGAGCTCGCCGTAAAAGGTTACGTCGATGCAAGCTTTGACACAGATCCGGACGACTCTAAGTCGCAAACTGGATACGTATTTATTCTTAATGGGGGTGCGGTAAGCTGGTGCAGTTCCAAGCAAAGCGTCGTAGAAGATTCTACATGTGAAGCGGAGTACATGGCTGCCTCGGAGGCGGCTAAGGAGGGTGTTTGGATGAAGCAATTCATGACGGATCTTGGAGTGGTGCCAAGCGCACTGAATCCAATAACCTTGTTCCGTGACAACACGGGTGCCATTGCCTTAGCAAAGGAACCGCAGTTTCACAAGAACACCAGACACATCAAACGACGCTTCAACCTCATCCGCGACTACGTCGAGGGAGAGGACGTAAATATATGCAAAGTGCACACGGATCTGAATGTAGCAGACCCGCTTGCTAAACCTCTTCCACGGCCAAAGCATGATCAACACCAGAACTGTATGGGTGTTAGATTTATTACAATGTAATTCACATGATGATGTGAGGGCTAGATTATTGACTCTAGTGCAAGTGGGAGACTGTTGGAATTATGCCCTAGAGGAAATAATAAATATAGTTATTATTATAATTCCTGTATCAAGATAATCGTTTATTATCCATGCTATAATTGTATTGAATGAAGACTCATTTACATGTGTGGATACATAGACAAAACACCGTCCCTAGCAAGCCTCTAGTTGGCTAGCCAGTTGATCAAAGATAGTCAGTGTCTTCTGATTATGAACAAGGTGTTGTTGCTTGATAACTGGATCACGTCATTAGGAGAATCACGTGATGGACTAGACCCAAACTAATAGACGTAGCATGTTGATCGTGTCATTTTGTTGCTACTGTTTTCTGCGTGTCAAGTATTTATTCCTATGACCATGAGATCATATAACTCACTGACACCGAAGGAATGCTTTGTGTGTATCAAACGTCGCAACGTAACTGGGTGACTATAAAGATGCTCTACAGGTATCTCCGAAGGTGTTAGTTGAGTTAGTATGGATCAAGACTGGGATTTGTCACTCCGTGTGACGGAGAGGTATCTCGGGGCCCACTCGGTAATACAATATCACACACAAGCCTTGCAAGCAATGTAACTTAGTGTAAGTTGCGGGATCTAGTATTACGGAACGAGTAAAGAGACTTGCCGGTAAACGAGATTGAAATAGGTATACGGATACTGACGATCGAATCTCGGGCAAGTAACATACCGAAGGACAAAGGAAATGACATACGGGATTATATGAATCCTTGGCACTGAGGTTCAAATGATAAGATCTTCGTAGGATATGTAGGATCCAATATGGGCATCCAGGTCCCGCTATTGGATATTGACCGAGGAGTCTCTCGGGTCATGTCTACATAGTTCTCGAACCCGCAGGGTCTGCACACTTAAGGTTCGACGTTGTTTTATGCGTATTTGAGTTATATGGTTGGTTACCGAATGTTGTTCGGAGTCCCGGATGAGATCACAGATGTCACGAGGGTTTACAGAATGGTCCGGAAACGAAGATTGATATATAGGATGACCTCATTTGATTACCGGAAGGTTTTCGGAGTTACCGGGAATGTACCGGGAATGACGAATGGGTTCCGGGAGTTCACCGGGGGGGGGGGGGGCAACCCACCCCGGGGAGGCCCATAGGCCATAAGGGTGGCGCACCAGCCCTTAGTGGGCTGGTGGGACAGCCCAAAAGGGCCCTATGCGCCATTGAGATAAAAATCAAAGAGAAAGAAAAAAAAGGGAGGTGGGAAGGAAGGGAAGGACTCCCACCCACCAAACCAAGTCCAACTCGGTTTGGGGGGGGGGAGCCTTCCCCCCTTAGCTCGTCCGATCCCCTTGGGGCTCCTTGAGCCCCAAGGCAAGGTCCCTTCCCTCCCACGTATATATACGGAGGTTTTAGGGCTGATTTGAGACGACTTTCCCACGGCAGCCCGACCACATACCTCCACGGTTTTTCCTCTAGATCGCGTTTCTGCGGAGCTCGGGCGGAGCCCTGCTGAGACAAGGTCATCACCAACCTCCGGAGCGCCGTCACGCTGCCGGAGAACTCTTCTACCTCTCCGTCTCTCTTGCTGGATCAAGAAGGCCGAGATCATTGTCGAGCTGTACGTGTGCTGAACGCGGAGGTGCCGTCCGTTCGGTACTAGATCGTGGGACTGATCGCGGGATTGTTCGCGGGGCGGATCGAGGGACGTGAGGACGTTCCACTACATCAACCGCGTTCACTAACGCTTCTGCTGTACGATCTACAAGGGTACGTAGATCACTCATCCCCTCTCGTAGATGGACATCACCATGATAGGTCTTCGTGCGCGTAGGAAATTTTTTGTTTCCCATGCGACGTTCCCCAACAACTTTTTCGTTTCACGTGTACCACAAGCAACCTTCTTTGATGCTGTTCGTGAAGATGCCATGGAAGCCACACGTCAGATTGGAGAAATACTTGAAGCAAGACTCCGTCATACCCAGGAATACCTGAGTGAAGTACGTGCGGAGAGGATGGAGATGAAGCTCATGACCACCATGATGAAGCAAAAGATGGATGATCTCAAGGAGCACCTCGGAAAGTTCCAGTGGAACTAAAGTACCTCCAAGAGAGACAAATGAATAAAGTTGGCAGAAATGTCTGACCATACCGAACAATGTGGATGGCAGCATTTGTAATAAACTACTTTTGAGTTAGAATTTTGAAGAAAGCAGGGATGTAATAAAGGATTGATTATGAAATGAATATGATTTATGGAAGAAGCTATGATGGATCAACAAACGTTTTCTTAGGAGCATACGAAAACCTGAGAGTTGTGAAGATACGATAGATGTTTCGTTCAGCTTGCAGAACCAATGGATTATCCGAACTTCGTTCGTGGACAAGAGAAATTCTGCAACGCTTGTGAGGATGCCCAAGTGTTAGAATGCGAGATTCGCTAAACCTTATACAGAGAAATGATTTGGGTGCGGAATGGATTGATCACCATGACGACTTACTCTTATCATTTATCTTGCTATTCGGAATGGTAAATCTGAGAGACTTACCCATATAGAGAGACGACGTTCTTTGAAGCTTTTGTTTAAGCCTTAGAATGGTACAAGAAAAGCCCCATGTACATGGCATTTGTTGTCACGCGTAGGAAATTTTACGGTGAGAATGAAACCAAGACCTCTCTCTCTGCAGGATAACCACAAATGATAGACCACCATGAGAATCATCGATATGTTATTTAGAATTGACCACGAGACTATCAGTTAAGAAGACCGAGTAACGGAAGAAGCTTATATCAACGGAAGAACCCTCGTTTTTGATGGAGACGTTATGAATATAACGGAAGATATGAAGACTGTGAGGAGTCAGATGCCAAAACCCCCAGAGGATTGTTAAAATCTGAAGGGACCAATACCTCTCATTTTAAGTGTGGTAGCATCCCACTTTGCAGGAGATTGGATTGCTAGAAGACCCCCAAACCCTAACCTTTCTTTCTAGCCTCTTCGAATCTCGAGGACGAGATTCATTTTAAGTGTGGTAGGTTTGTAACATCCCAAATTTTGGAATGTTAAAATAATTATTAGAATGGTTGTTGTTTGATTGAGTGATTGAAAGTTGAGTGAAATTTGAAACCTTTCATAACTTTTGAATGAGAGGGAATAAAATGACTTTCCCCTTCTCCGGTGAATTCAAATTCAATCATTTAAAAGCAAAGAGAGAAGATGACGTGACTTCTTCAAATATAAAGAATTTGAACGGAGATTTGCATTTGAAGTCTTTCAAAATTTTCTTTTGCATTTCTATTGTTTTCTTCGTGCAAGAAGTGCGAGAAATAATTCTTGCAAGCAAGAAATAGCGGAGGAAAATGACCCTCCCAAAATCAGGGGTATTTTTGAAAAATATTTGAGCCAAGAAAAACCAAAGTTTTATTTGAAAATTATTTGCAAAAGATAAAGCCTTAGGGGATTTTTCTAAAAAACATTTTTTTAAGTTTTTCATTTTGGTCGTGGAAAAATGCCCATCATTTAGATTTTATTTTTCTGATAATTTTAGTATATAGAAACTCTATATTCCGAATTGATTTGATTTCCCTTTTATCGTTTTAGTTTCCTAGTTTTGAAAAAGGAAAGAAATCGTGTTTAAATGGAAATAAACAGTGGCCCATTAATTCCTTTCCAAAAACTGGCCCAACAGGACCTTCTTCTTCCTCTCAACGTTCCTTTCTGTAGCCATGGGCAGAAGCTTCCCAGGAAGCTTCCCCTCTGGGATTCACGAGCTATACTTCCTCCCGACACCTCCTGTCACCACTATAAGAACGCACCATCTCTCCTCTTTCCATTCCCCTAGAGAAATCCTCCTTTCCCTGCCCGTAGCCATCTCGCCACCATCTCCACCTTCCCTGCCATAACCGAGCTCTGCAGGAGCTACACCCCGTCGCCCCCCTGCAGGTCCCTCCCCTCCCTGCCGAGCTTTCCCTACCTCGCCGCCACCTCCCCACCACCGCTCCACCCCACCCCCTAGCCCTGCAGCCTCGCCGGAGCTGCGGCCTCCTCCACATCGCCCCACGACCAGGAAGCCCCTGCTTCTCCCTCGCCTCCCCAGGGACTCCCTCGCCCCCTCCCAGGAGCGCCCTTCCCCAAGCGCCCCCTCCTCCACCGACCCCTCCCCACGCCGGAGCCGCCCTCCCCACCTCGCCGGCGTAGTCCCCCTCGCCGGAGTGCCTCCTCCTCGCCACTGCTCCTTTGTAGCTCGAGGTAACTCCCTCTCCCTTGTGTTTTTTGTTTACTTTCTACCGTTAGATATTTAATCAACGCGTTAGATTAGATCATAATACTTCTTCGGGTTTTAACCAAAAACCGAAACGGTTTTTCTTTACTTATAGTTTAGCCGGAGGACTTTCGTTATATAGTGGCCATTTGCTAGTTAGCGGTAGCAGCGAACGGTTTTCATCAAATCATATCGTGCCACGTCATCGGATCTCCTTCCTATTTTAATTCTGAAACAGAGAAAGTTTCAATCTTGTTATGATCATAACTTTTGATCCACAACTCCAATGGAGTTGAAATGTTTTCCAGTAGATCACAATGTTTCTGTAGTTTTTAAAAACATATAATTTGTCTATGTTTGAAATTTTCAAATTTGAATTAGATCAGATTTAGTGTAAACCTTGTTTTGCTTATTCCAGGAGTTTAAAAATAGCTTTTAATTTGATTCTTTTTTCTACTGATCACTAGTGATCTTATTTATCAGTGGTAAAAATTTCAGATTCGTTTGAGTACTTTAGATCATTGTTTCTTCTGAAACAATTTCTGTTTCACCTCTTTTAGGATTATGGCTATTTCTTTTTCTATAATTGTTTTTAAATTATTTTCTTTTATATTTCAGAAAGATCATGTTTTGTTTCTGTTAGTTACCAGTAGGTTTGCAACAAGTTTTGATTTTTATTTTTATATGTTATCATGAAATCAATTCTTGTTCCCTAGTAACTTGCAATTGGTTTCTCCACTGTTTCAAATCCCGTTTGGAAATACTTTGAAAAAGTTTTGTGAAAAAAGTACTTTATTCTATCTTAGTTAAATTTATATCTTAGTTCCTTGTTATTATTTTCTGTTAGACAAAAACTATTTAGTGTTTAACGTAGTAGAAGACTCCCTAGTCTTATTTGAAGTTTCCTTCGAATTCTTATTCACTCTCTCTTTTGTTTTGATTGCTAGAATGATTGCTAGTATGAGTGCTTATGTGAATGATATGTTTGTTATATAGATTTCATCGGAGAGTGACGAGTAGTCTATCAAGTTATTTTTCGAGAAATTCTTCTTCGTCAACATCACCAGGCAAGTCATTTGATCATGAATTACCTATGTTTTATGCATTGTAGTTCTACCCTTCAAACACCCTATTGCATGCTGAGTAGGTACTTGGAAATATTGGTTACCTGTAGTAGTATCATGTGGTAGGCACCCAACAAACCCGTTACTTGGCCCGGGACGACAAATTTCATATTGCTATGCTTGAGTAGACGGGATTCTGGTTGAGAGTTTATCACGAGTGATGCGAGACTACTTTAATAACCAAGACCGGTTAAGTCAAGACTTTTCAAGACCTCAGAACGCAATGGAACTCTGGGTGAAGGACGGTTAATCGGCTCCCTGGAGAAACCAGTGGATGACCCGGGATGCTGGAGACGGCCATGACATCCTGCGGAAAGCTTCACCGAGGCTCAAAGAGACGGAAGGATATTTTCAAGACCCAAGGCTTACCTGCACAGCCACAAGTCATTATGGGCTCTGGCTTGGTTGGACAACGCGGCGACTCTGGACAGGCGGTGCCAGCAGATGTAGAAGAACGGTAGGATTTGGATGGGCAACGACAGGGATTCAGAGGGACCCGTTGAAAGACCATGTTTTGATCATCCGGTCTTCAAACACCCTGAAGTGCGAGGACATACACGGAGGCGATCAAATCTTGTGGGGAACGTGTGCAAAACTCTGCGGAGTACTCAAACCTAATCGATTAGCCGTGTCCACGGTCATGGACAACTTGAGCCAAAGGAACTGAAGTTATCTGAAATTCTCAACACAAATAATAATATTGATGTGGGAATTATTGACAACTCGGGTACGAGAACTGGTTGGCGGAACCATCTCGTTAACAACCAACCTTGTAGTAATATTTTGCTTTTAGCCCCTCTTGTTGTAGGAGAAAATTTGCTTTACGCTAAAAACTTACAACACCACCTGCCATATATGCATATAGTATAGATGATATTTTACCCCCTCTCATATGTGACTTGCCGGCATATTCAATATGCTAACCTACACGGCTGCAACGTCTTATGTTGCTGATATTTTTCTTCGACGAGTAAGAGTACGATTCAGGGTTACGGTCTACACTCAACTTGCCGTTGGTGTTTATTGGGACTCCACTCCCTTGACTGCTTCCGCTGAGATATTTAAGGTATATATCAGTTTTACACTATTTACATGTGATTGCACTTTGATATATACATTTATGTACTGTGTGTGCCAGCATACTGATCCAGGGATGGCACAGAAACACAGAGGCTTGACTCGTCTTCAGTCGGGTCGCTACACAAAGTATCAGCAGTGAAGTAGTATGATAACAATGGTGTCAGAAACGATCTGTTGACACGGCAGACTATTTCTAACGGTCATATCAATGGCGCCACCCGTTGCCCGTTGATGGAAATTGTCTTTTCCCGTCAACGTCGAGCGAACCAGAATTGTAGCAGGTAGCAGCAGTGGCAAGGAACAGAAGAGCAAGTAACAGTAGCAGCAATAGAAGCAAGTAACAACAGGAGAGCAAAACAAGTAACAACAACAGTGGGACAAACTCGTAGGCAATGGGTCGGTGATTTGTTTGGATGATATTCATCATGCAACAATTATAACACGGAGAGATATGTGGCTAGCTCCCGTTCGTCAATGTGATGTAGGCATGCATTCCGTGTGTCGTCATACGTGCTTAGGGAAAAGAACTTGCATGACATCTATTGTCCATCCCTCCCATGGCAGCGGGGTCCAAAAGGAAACTACGGGATATTAAGGTTCTCCTTTTCATAAAGAATCGGACCAACGCATTAGCACTTGGTGAACACATGAACTCCTCAAACTATGGTCATCACTGGGAGTGGTTTCGGTTATTGTCACTCCGGGGTTGCCGGGTCATAACACATAGTAGGTAACTACAACTTGCAAGATCGGATCTAAAACACACATATATTGGTGACAACATAATAATTTCCGATCTGAAATCATGGTACTCGGGCCCTAGTGGCAAGCATTAAGCATGGCAAAGTAGTAGCAACATCAATCTCAGAATATAGTGGATACTAGGGATCAATCCCCGTCAAAACTAACTCGATTACATGATAGATCTCATCCTACTCATCACCGCCCAGCGAGCCTACGAATAGATTACTTACGAACGACGAAGAGCTTCATGGAATTGGAGAGGGAAGAAGGTTGATGATGACGATGGCGACGATTTCCCCTCTCCGGAGCCCAAAACGGACTCCAGATCTATCCTCCAGATGAAGAACAGGATGTGGTGGCACCTCCGTATCGCAAACGCGACGAAATCTTCACTTTTTATTTTTTCTGGGACGAAAGTGAATTTATAGAGCTGAGATTGGGGGCGACAGAGCCACGTGGGCCCCACAAGCTTGCTAGCCGCCACCAGGGGGGTGGCGGCTACAGGGCTTGTGGCCCACTGGCCCATCCCCTCCGGTGGATCTTTGCGCAGGTATTTTTCATATTTTCCAGATATATTCTCCGTAAATTTTCAGGACGTTTTGAGAACTTTCATTTCTGCACAAAAACAACACCAAGGCAATTCTGCTGAAAACAACGTTAGTCCAGGTTAGTTTCATCAAATCATGCAAATTAGAGTCCATAACAAGGGCAACAGAGTTTGGAAAAGTAGATACGATGGAGACGTATCAACTCCCCCAAGCTTAAAACCTTGCTTGTCCTCGAGCAACTCAGTTGACAAACTGAGAGAGAAAGAAAAACTTTGACAAACTCTGTTTGGTCTTGTTGTTGCAACTATGTCTAACTCATAACCAGAATTTCAGCAAGATCACAAGTTAACCACATAAGCAAGCGACTCAAAGGTCTCACGGTAAACTAATATCAATGCCATAATCAGCTAACGAGCAAATAATAATGAGTTTCAAATACCAACACTTCAATCAAAACAAGCATGAAGCAATATGAATAGGTGGTATCTCGCTAGCTCTTTTTGAGACCGCAAAACATAAATGCAGAGCACTTTCAAAGATCAATGGCTGACTAAACATTGAAATTCATAGCAACGAAGATCCGGTCATAGTCATACTCAATATCAATCAAAAGCAAAGCATAAAAATGATAGAGGTGCTCTCTAATTGGTGCTTATAAAAGAAGAGGATGACTCAACAGGAAAATAAATAGACAGGCCCTTCGCAGAGGGGAGCATTGATTTGCAGAGGTGCGAGAGCTCAAGCTTTGAAAACAGAGATAATAATTTTGGGTGGCATGTTTTCATTGTCAACGCAATGACCAAGAGTTCTCAATATCTTCTATGCTACTCATGCTATAGGCGGTTCCCAAACAGAAAAGTAAAGTTTTAACTCCCCCATCACCAATCAATCAGACTCCACGGCTAGCCGAATCCTCGGGTACCGTCCATACTAACATCAATCCGGGGGGAGTCTTGTTTTACAGTTATGTTTTCGATTTAAGCGTGGAACTGGGCATTCCAATTACCGGACCCTTTCTCGTGAATGACAGTGAATAAACACATGTCGAGGATAACACTCCTGGCATGGAAGATACCAATAGCCCTCTGTCACCACATGAGCGGTTCGGGCATGCAAAACAAATTATTTCTTGAAGGTTTAGAGAGTGGCACATGCAAACTTACTTGGAACGGCAGGTAGATACCGCAAATGGGTAGGTATGGTGGACTCTCATGGAAAAAAAATTGGGTTTATGGAAGTGGATGCACAAGCAGTATTCCGCTTAGTACAAGTGTAGACTAGCAAAAGGCTGGGAAGCGACCAACTAGAGAGCGACAACAGTCATCAAGATGCAATGAGTTTGACTAACATTGAATGCAAGCATGAACATGATATAAATCACCATGAACACGAACATCATAGAGGCTTTGTTGATTTTATTTCAACTACATGCATGAACATGCGCCAAGTCAAGCCACTTGAATCATTCAAAGGAGAATACCATCCTATCATACTACATCATAGTTATCTCAAAATCTATGTTGGCATTCAAGACAAACCATTATAAGATCTCAGCTAAATAAGCATGGCATCAGAAACTATGATCTCTAAGTTGTCATTGCAAATATGGTTCTCTCACAACAAAGCTGAATCAGGCATGACAAGCTAGTCATATTTACAAAAACAAAATAGATAGAGTTCATACCAGCTTTTCCAGTCTCAGTCACTTCATCATATATCATCATTATTGCCTTTCATTTGCACGATCGAACGATGTGAACAAAAATAAGAGTGCTCGTGCAATGTACTAAGCTGAATCTGCAGGCAAACACAAAGGAGAAGACAAAGTAATATGGCTCTTTGAAAGCTAAACAGGTATGCATGCAAGAACCACTAAACATTGTAACCAATATCTTCTACCTTGACCCAAAGAAAAAGAAAAATATTTACACGGGAAAGCTCCTAACAAGCAAAAGAAGAAAGAAAAATCTTTTTGGGTTTTCTCAAAAGGACACAAAACAAGAAAAGGAAAATAACCTAGCATGGATAATACAGTGGCAAAGTGTAAACACCGGCTAACAAAGCGAAAGCATAAGCATGAATGTAAAGTCGGTGAGAACACGTACTCCCCAAAGCTTAGGCTTTTGTCCTAGCTTGGTCTACTCCCAAGGTGGGAAATAACCAGCTCCGGGATACTCCGGAGCAGACTGTGGATGCCACTGCTGTGTGAGCTCCTCTGGCTCCCACTGATAAACTGGCGTCTGGTACTCGACTGGCGGCTCAGGCACGTGCACCCGTGGTTGGGCCAAGCCCCAATATGCGTAGATGTCCAAGGGCATAATAGTGTACCTACCTGCATGAAGATCGAACAAAGAAGGAGAAGGCAAAGTAATAGTCTTTCGAGTACCCTGACTAAATACCAGGTTATAAATCATCTGTCTACTAGCATCTCTATCCAGAAAATCATGGCGAACCATGTTGTCATAATCCAGATATTTCTCAAGGAGAAGCATCTCTCCTTCCTCTCCCAGTCTAATGGGTATCTCAAAGTGTCTGGCAAGACGGGTAGCATAGATACCTCCATAGACGACACCCTTGGAACGGTTGGTGTTCAACCGCTGGGCTACTATAGCACCTAGGCTATAAGTATTATCGTTATAAAGGCCTTCGCGCAAAACCGCAAGGTCTGGAGAACTAAGCGATCCAGCCTCCCCACGACCAATCAAACATTTTCCCACAAATAATGAGAAGTACCGAAGCACAGGAAAATGTATGCTAGCAATTCTAGCGCGAGACACTCCTCTCTCCTCTCCAACAGCAATAGAACCTATGTAATCCTCCAAGTCCCGTGGACGAGGGTCACGGATATCCCCAACATAAGGTAATTTGCATACATTACAAAAATCCTGTAGCGTCATGCACTGGGGGACATCTATATCATGAACTCAACCATGGGAGGATTCTTCCTCGGATAAAAGTTGAAGCTTTGAATGAAAATGTTGGTGAGGAGGAGGTATTGCGAGCACTTATCTTCAACGAACTCAGTAAGACCTGCGTTCTCCACCAAGTAATAAAAGTCTTCATAAAGCCCAGCGGCACGCAAAAATTTATCACTTGGCCACTCGCACGCTCGAACTTCTGTGACTCGAGGGACTACATACTTGGGGTGGTTCTTCTCATCCTCCTTGGGGTTACGGCTTGAAGAGCCTCTCAAGAACCTCCTCATCTTTTCCTTTTTCTCGCTCTGAAAAATTCTGAAATTTTTAGAGACTTCGAAAGAAAAGTGAATAAAGATTAACCCAACTTGTTGCAACTACTCCTACTAGTGCCTAGAGACCGTATCACGCGCTAAAACTACTCGGGACCAGCTAAAATCAACATTTCTAGCTCAAGAACAGGGTCACCAAGGTAGCAAGAATACGGGAAGGATAAAGCACTAGAGTGAAAAATAATTGGACCAATGGAGGAGTCACTTACCAAGGAGTAATTGCCCCAAAACGGTTCGGAGAATGGTGCTTTGAGCAAGGAGATCGAAAATCACAGCCAAATGAGCAAGAACACGGGTTTGAGCCGCGAAACAATTTTTTCTGGAGGTGGAAGAAGAGGATGGGAGCTGGAATGAGTGGAGGGGGTCCCTGTGGGCCCCACAAGCTTGCTAGCCGTCACCAGGGGGCGGCTGCAGGGCTTGTGGCCCACTGGTCAGGCCCCAGGCCAGATCTCAGGCCCAGTAATCTTCTGTTATATTATTAAGACGATAGAAAACTTGCGTTCAAGATTTATTACTCAAGTGTTAAGATATTTTAACGGCCTAGATTCGTTCGCATATTTGCTACAGCCCATGCAGGAAAAATAAATCCTATCACGTACATGTGAGAAAAAATAAATCCTATCACGTACATATGAAGGACATCACATTGTGGTGTATGTAAAAAACAAGTAATCAATTTCAGTTAGGATTCTATAACCGGACAGAAAAAAGCAGGCACGTTAGACATACCATGAGAAGGCCGTTACGTTGTGGTAACGTGGAAAGACAAATACATATTCAATTTCGGTTGGATTGTATAATCAGAGAGAGAAAAAAAGCAGACACGCTACACATATACCTGAACTAATATCACGTGCATGTACATAGCTAGAAAATATTTTATTGGAAGTCTATTGCCCTAATAAATGGATGTACTACTAGCATAGCAAATGGTTACACGACGCATGCCCTAATCAGACATTATTCCGGTTGATCGATCGGTATTTCTTACACTGACATCACTTATGATATGAACAAAAAATATGTTCTGGCAGCAAAGCAACTGTGCATTTTTATCTTCGGCTTTCCTCTATCATAACTCTAAATTAGGCGACCCACTTTTCAAAAATTACAACACATGCAAATGAACGATTTTTTTGGCTTTAAGACAACATTATTATTACTAAAACATAAAAAATATATAAAATATCACATGGAATATTGTAAATAAGAACAAAATGAATTAGATTATGCATATAACTTGATAGACATAAACCTCTTATTGGTGGATGTACAAAAGGGCAACTAGACGTTCTAAAAATATGCAAAGTAGATAAAAATCGAGAATAATAATCTTTATTTACATGAAGACCAAAACAGAATTATACAATGTCCAGAAGTAGCTAACTTTGTTGATTTACATATGAAAATAGAATTAGCAATTCTTTAATTCGTTGCATCCAGTATGAGTGTGGGTTTCAAATGTTAGGATAATACGGTGAGAGAAGTGGAAGAAGTGGTTAACGAGAATACAATTGAGACAAATTGACCCATACATTAATCAGTTTTCACCAGCAGAGTTCAAGATGGTGAGAAGTGATAAGCAAATATACTGGATCAGAAGAATTACAACTTTTAAAAGGACCACATACACATCATATGAAAGATATTCGATGTGAAAAAATGACATACGAATGCCAACATATTACTTGCGAAAGTGAGCATATTATGTGAGAGAAGAAAAATGTTTTTCAAGGAAAAATATCATAGATTGAAGATATAATTATTTGGAGTGTAATAAGTCATATTGATCGTGTTTAACAACATGCACACGCTAAATAAGGAAAAATGTATGAAAAGCGAGTGAGATAATGGTTTTTGCAACTTTCGATAAATACACATAGAACAACAATTTAATTTCTTAGACTGTTAAGAAAATGAAAAATTTAATGTGGTGAGCATGTGCGGAAGCATGCATCCGAGACTTGATCTTGCACCAATTGTAAGTCCAACTACAAAGCACAAAGGGAAGAGGCTAACGTTGTTTTTAGATATGAGCCATTAATGTTATTTTCAACCATCACTAGAAAATTCTCAACTCTTCAATTTTGAATATATATACACCAATGAAAAAAGTAGAAGGATTAATGGAACAAACAAGAAATTATATGATCTCACTTGCACACTTAGGACTATAATTGTTTGGTCCTCTATTGGCACCTATAAATATGTAAAAAAAGTACAGATAAAACAATGTAACAAATTTAGCCATGCAAATACACGAGTCACCCATATAGTTTGATATAGAATTTTAAACCAAACTGATTTCACTATGTATGTACTACCAAGTCCGAAGATGGCTAAATTTCAAAACACCTTCGACGAAAGTTTGCACTGTTAATATGTGTATATCATTTAGCTTTGTAATAGATTCTCGGAATTATTTTGGAATATTTAGTCAAGTTTTACACATTAAAAATGTCTTAATATCTATGGATGAAAATATTAATATCTTCTTGATGTATTACTTTACTTTATCCAAATGAAGGAATGTCCTGGAAAACATAGATTCATTTAAAACTTTTCAACACAATGTGTCTTATAACCCATGCATTGGGGCGACAACAAATTTGGAAGACAAAACTATATCAAAGGGGACAACATGCATCTAGCCGCGCAAATGCGCGGGTTACCCCGCTAGTTTTCAAATATTCCAGAAAAAATCATACTAAATTTTCAGGACCATCGGAGAACTTTTATTTTCGTGGTATTTTTCTCCGGAACGCTAAAACAGAAAACAGGAAAAACTAAACTAAATCTATCATTTTTCTTCTAAGCAGTAGAAAATGAAAGCTCAAAACAGAGGTATGTGACTCTTTGATTCATCCATTTCATGGTCATCGAAAGGAATCCGTCAATGGGGTTGATCAAGTCCTCATGACAAAACCTTCTCGAATCGCAAGAGAGAACACCGAATTTTCGAATAGCCACTAAGTCACCTCAATGGGGATATGTATCTCCCCAACAAGCAAATCATACTTCATCTTGACACGAGGAATAGGGCATTCAAAGCTCCCAATAAGAATCGATGAAGTCTTTTCGATAGCATTGATGCAATGTACTTGATATCGTTTCTTCGGAAAGTGCACTTTGTGCTCATTACCGTTGACATGGAAAGTGACATTGCCTTTGTTGCAATCTATAACAGCCCGTGCAGTGTTTAAAAAGGGTCTTCCGAGGATGACAGCCATGGCATCGTCCTCGGGAATATCCAAGATAACAAAGTCTGTTAAGATAGTGGTGTTAGCAACCACAACAGGCACATCCTCGCAAATGCCGATAGGGAAAGAAGTTGATTTGTCAACCATTTGCAGAGAAATTTTAGTGGGTGTCAACTTATCCAATTGAAGTCTACGATAAAGAGAGAGCGGCATAACACTAACACCGGCTCCAAGGTCACATAATGCAGTTCTTACGTAGTTTCCTTTAATGGAACAAGGTATAGTGGGCACTCCGGGATCACCAAGTTTCTTAGGAGTTCGACCTTTGAAAGTGTAATAGGCAAGCATGGTGGAGATCTCAAGATCTGGTATCTTTTGTTTATTGGTCATGATATCTTTCATATACTTGGCATACGGAGACATTTTGAGCATATCAGTTAACCGCATCTGCAGAAAGATGGGTCTTATCAACTGAACGAAGCGCTCAAAATCCTCATCATCCTTTTTCTTGGATGGCTTAGGAGGAAAGTGAAAAGACCTCGATGACGGCTAGAGGGGGTGAATAGGCTAATTAAAAACTTCTTCAGATTTGGCTTGAAACTAATGCGGAAATAAACTAAGAGGGTACTTGTCAAGCACAAATCCTAAATGCACTAGGCACTGCAACGTGTATCAACAACACGATCTACCAAGATGGACACAATACAGTTACTAACAAGCACAAGTAAGTTACACAAACTTACTTGAGCTATATCACACGACAAGTAGGTGAACAACACAAGATACTAGATCACACTATATCACACGATATATCAAAAGCTGCAAGTATGAACGTGTGGATATAGAAGGTATGCTTGAATGCTTAATCTTGTACAAGAAATAGCCACCACAATATAATGAGCACAAACAATATGCAATGTATGTATGCTCAAGTAACACAAGTAAACCACAAGTAAGGAGTTAGGGTTAAGGATAACCAAGGTCACTGAGACGAAGATGTATCCCGATGTTCACTTCCTTGGAGGGAAGCTAGTCACCGTTAGAGAGGTGGATGTTACCACGAAGGCACACCAATGCCACGAAGGCTCACTCTATTCTCCTTTGAGATAACACCACGAAGGCGTTTCTCAACCACTAGTGGTAAGCCTTTGAGGTGGCTTCCAAACCCTCACAAACTTTTCTGGGGGGTAATCACACGGATTGATTCCTCTCCGAAGAACTCCTACCGCCTAGGAGTCTCCAACCTCCAAGAGTAACAAGATCACGAGGAATGCTCAAAACTTGCTCAAATCTCAAATAGCTTGGGTTGAGAGGAGGAGAGGGAGACGATCTATCTTTTGATTAGAACAACTCTCAAGGGGGCTCACACATGCTCTTGGGATCTAAGATTTGGTGTGAGCAAATGTGTGTGAGGTAGAAGTGTTTTTTATGAGGATAAGGCTGTGTTGGGCTACCCTCTCACGAAGTGGGAGGGGGTATTTATAGCGGGGAGAGAAAAACAGCCGTTGGGGACACTTTAAGTCACATAGGGTCCGGACGTCCGAAAGTTTCCGGAAGTCCGGGCGTCCGCGAGGGGTCGGACGTCCGACAGGGGTCGGTCGTGTGAGGCATGTAGATATCACAGAAAATACTGTGAATTGAACAACGACCGGACGTCCGGAGAGGACCGGAAATCCGAGTTATTCGACTCAACTTCTTCTGGTGGGAGGTTCCGGATTTCCGAAAGGGGACGGACGTCCGGCCCTCGGACGTCCGGAGGGAGCCGGAAATCCGAGTTATAGAGCTCATGTTCTTCTCGTGCAGGGCTCCGGATTTCCGAAGCTGGTCGGATATCCGGGCCTCGGGCGTCCGGAGGGAGCCGGAAGTCTGAGTTATATGGCCCTGATTTCTGTGGTATAGGATTCCGGATTTCCGAAGCAGTCGGTCGTCCGGCCCTCGGACGTCCGGAGGAAGCCCGATGTCCGAGGCACTGGTTCTGTTTTCAGATAACAGCAGAGCAGTGGAGATGTGGTCTGAGCAGGACAGTGGAGATGTAGTTTGAGCAAGTTCATCGCATGACATGTGAACATCCACAAGAATCTCAAGTTGAAAGCAAGACATGATGAAGTCTTCAAGTAGCTCTCCCATACACAATGTGGAAAGCCTAGCTTATGTATTCATCTTCATTTGTCCACCATGTGAACATCCACAAGAATCAAGCATGTAGTGCTCAGGAATGCTTGTCCTTATCAACACATGATCATTAACAATAGTTTCAATGATATATTCGTGCTGATTCACTTGAAACTTGCACACCACAATCTTGATGACGATCGCCACTTGACGTCATCCTTCATGGGTTGTATGGGATCTTCCTTTTGACGCAAGCCCATGGAAGCACACCTAACCCCCACATAGGACTCTCACAAAGACCATGGGTTAGTACACAAACACGTAATGGACAATTCTTACCATACCATGGGATCACTTGATCCCTCTCGGTACATCTTATACGCTTTGTGTGTTGATCATCTTGATTTACTATTTGTCTAAGATCTTGATCAACCTAGTGTCTCTATGACCATTCTTTGGATAATACCTTGAATATCATCTTGGTCATCATATAAACTCCTTGAACCCAACAGATGGACTTCAAGAAGTGCCTATGGACAAATCCTGTAAATATAACTTAAGGAAACCATTAGTCCATAGGAATTGTCATCAATTACCAAAACCACATATGGAGATATATGCTCTAACAATCTCCCCCATTTTGGTAATTGAAGACAACCACTTCAAGAGAGTTTATATAAGGAAATAAGCACAACCAAGCGCACACATACAAAGTAATAAATAAAAGCAAAACCCTCTAAACATATCCAAAGTAAACTCTCTAAACTTCTCCCCCATTGGCATCGATTGCCAAAATGGACAAAAAGTTTAGAAAGTCAATATAGTAGGTGGTCCTCCAAAAGGTGTGTACTTCTCAGCAAATGAGTGCAGAGAGATACACAAATACAATGATAAGTAGTTGGAGGGAAACAAACTATATTGAGAACCCAAAGATTGCAAATAAAAGGATCATATGCCACATAGACATACAAAAATAGAGGCAAGCAATCAAAAGATTCCTGATGGAACAAACAATCGTATGGTCCTTCGAACCACATGAATAGAAGATATTATGATAAAGGCAACATAGAGTTTTATCAAAAACTAGAGAAGCTCCCCATGATTTGTGCACAAATACGAGATTTTTGTATTTGATACAGGTGCACAAAATAGAATCGTTGCTCCCCCAAAATTAATAAAAACACACAACGAGTGCAAGAAGATAGATGAGACAATAAACATATCGATTGCACAAAACAAATGGTTGAGCAACATGTAAAAGAAGCAACTTAAGAATAGGCTCAACCAAACTAATGTGTGTGAGTCATGGCAAAGCACTTGAGAAGACTAAGATAAGGATGAGCATTACTCATCAACATAGTCTTGATGAAATGAGATACAAAGTGCAAGACATATCATTCCCACACACACATACTAGAAAATGGGTTCACAAGCTTACTAATAAACAAAATAAGAACCAACGCTTGTGACAACCCATTGTGAAGATAGAAAGTAAGAACCTTGTCAAGAGGAGAGATACTAATTGAAATGGCAAAACCCTCATCAAGACAAGCATGAGGAAAAATAATCTTCACGGCCAAAGAGTGCATCAAGATGTAGGAAAATAAGATACACACTCAAAATAAAACTTTTCACGAAGCCACCAAAAGTTGAAAAGGGAAATGCAATGATGATCATGAAAGAAAAGAGGATATTAATTAGAGATGTAACTTCTCTCATGTGTAAAAGATTCTAAGTAGAAGACAATCATGGTGATATATATCCACAAAGAATGATGTACACATGAAATGGTTACAAGAAGGAACAAACTAGATATCCAAAAGGAAGTCATAAATATATCAATGAGATCTTTTGCTTGGAAGCATAGAACATGGCCTAATATTTTCTTATTGTACAATATGAACTTCCAACATACGAACATCAAAGACATCCCAACTAGTAGTAAGACATCATCGTTCGGATGCTTTGAGAAAGCAAACAAGTACTACGAGAACAAATCAAGATATTCATGCCATGATGCAACCTGAAAAAGAAAAGACAGGTTGGGTCCTTTGCAAGAAAAGAATGCATGAAGTGGATACTTGTTAGTGAGACAACATTGGATTGATGTAGTAGATAGTTGTTCTTTGATCATCCTAACTTGGCTCCAATAATCACATGGTCTCAACATCTTCCTCATAGGTGAGCCGAGCATCCAATGCATCTCCAGTTGTTCGTGGAACAACAAAACAAACAAAATGGTGCCCAAACTCATTGGGACCAAAGAGTTAGAAAACCAGCAATACATAGGACAAACTCCACATACATATGTGCATATAGATATGAATTTGAATTTCATGCACACTTTAGCCAATTTATGACAAGGTGGAGTTTCCCCTATATATTGGGTCAAAGAAGGAAATCAAGCAAAAGAAGTTGTATATAGTAGCTAGATATGCATGCTCAAGACTCTCAAGAATCAACTCAACACAAAGTTGATAACTCATCAAAAGACAAGGTATCAAGTGATGATAAGATCCTAAAACAAAAGAACTATCACTTGAAGGATATCAATTAAAAGATACCTCAAGGAATGAGATATCCATTGACACATGCCAAATAGAAGGCAACAAGAAACCAATTGAAGGAAAACAAACACGAGGTATCTAGTTTCCAAAAGAGAGCTAGGTTCCAACAAACCAAGCCCTCGACAAATTTTCATGATGGCACTAAGCATCATAAAGAGCAAGACTTGCCTCCCATCAACACATACTTGATGGGGATCAAAAGATTTTATGATGGGTGAATAAAGAGAGTGTTCTAAAGAAAATAGGATAGCTCCCCCAAGGGACGTGCATTATATAGAATTTGCATTTGAATACAAAACGCACACGATGTGATCATCACTTTCTCTATATCTATAAAAACACTAGACATGTTAAAATAGATTCATAAGAGGCAAGGACGACAAACGAAACACAAAATCCAATGTAAAGATGATTAGCAATTCCTATCACATGATAGGAATACCAATTGTCAAGGACAAGAAGTATTTTCGAAGTGATACTCACTGGTAGATCACAAATATATCCAAGATCATCTTTACCCATAAAACGCAAGCAAATGACACTTGTAGAGCTAACATGCCACCTAGGAACAAGATAATTTACAATATCAACACTAAGTGGCAACACGTCAAATGTACACATTTTCTAGGTTTGTAATATGCACATAGCATATTACTCCCCCATAATGTGATAAACCAACAACATTAACAAGTGGCAAATTAAAACCAACAAGAGATACTTAATGGACCATATAGAATTTGAATTTCTCATGAGTAAGACATACCACATAGAAACTAGATAATCTTGAAGTATCAAAACTAAGTGGTATTCCCCATGTGTACACATTTATAGGATTGTGAGGTGTGCAAAGCACATCACTCCCCCATAATGGGATAATCCATTAATCTCTCACAAGAGCCAACAAAAAATATAAACAAGATGCAAAAATGCTCAATACAAGACTCACATGTACATGATATGCAAACCAACATACCCATACTCGATTACTCAAGATAAGCAAGTTGGAAACACAACATATACAAACGCATGCAAGGTACAAAACCACAACATGCAAAGGGGCAAGCACCTAATAATGTAAACAGTTTAAGTATAAGTTACCGTAAGAGGCACATTGGATATAAGATAGAAACTCGATAATCCAAATGACTTGGCTTGAGATAATATGAATGATGAAGACCCCTTAATTCTTCATTATGTATCCAAGTCGCTAATATCCTCCATAGTCACCCATTGATCAAGTTTGAGCTTGTTGGTCCCCAACTACGTTGGGTCCTAAGAGGTTAATCACAATAGGCTTGGCAACCCAAATGGTTCTTTTCTTGACACCATTTTGAGTACCAACAAACTTGGAAAACACATTGACAACCTTATCCTTCCCAAGGGAATAGGTATCATCAATAGTGATTGGGTTGGATAAGTTACCTCTCGTGCAAGACGAAGCGACGTGACCCTTCTCACGACATAAGTAGCAACATCTACCCTTTGTTTTCTTCCCAGTTGATTTCTCACCTTGGGGAGTGTTGGCTTGGGTCTTATTGGGAAGAGGCCTTCCTTCAACTTGTAGTTGAATATGTGATTGAGTGTGTAGCTACTTCCCTTGTTGCTTGTGACTTTGAGACTTCGTCTTCAGAGGGCAAGATCTAACATGGTGCCCTTTAACTTTGCACTTCAAGCAAATGATTTTGGCCGAATTCTTGACTTGTTCTTGTTTGAGTTTACTCCAACATCATTTTTGTCATTCGGAGATGTTTGCTCACATAGGACGTTGTTGAGTGTGGACATCCCTTCATGACACTGTTCCAAGTCTTTCTTCAAAGAAGTGACTTGGGCCTTGAGCTCTTCGATTTCCTCTGCACGGTTAGTATCAATGCAAGTACTATAGGAAGTGTAAGCTTCAATGTTAGAGCAACAAGGCAAGGAAAGTAATTCATCACACGAGGTAGCAACATTATGAGTAGACGAATTACGAGGACTAGCACATGGAAATATAGTACTTTGACTAGAAGTAGTGCCATTGTCCACATGAGGCTCACTTGATGTTACCTTGGTGATGATAGCCTCATGAGCTAACTTTTGCACATTGTGGGATGTTAGAAGATCGGCATGAGAGCTTGTGAGGATTACATGGTTTTCTTCCAACTTCCCATAATTGCTAGTTAGTAAATCAAGTTGAGCACGTAGCTCAACATTCTCCTTCAATGTTGATACTTCAAAAGAGATAGGGTTAGATGTACAAGTATCATCAACAATATGAGAGGAGTAAGTAGCGATTAGAGACTTCTCATCAGTAGATTGAAGCTCCTCAAATATCTTAGAGGTTTTGACGAGCTCTCCCTTGACATTCTTGCATTCAAGGAGAAGGACCTCAAAATCCCTTTTAAGTTTATCATGAGCAACTTCAATCTCTCCTTTTGAAGATCTTAAGTCTCTACATGCTTGATGACTCTTCTCAAGTTCATGTTCAAGTTGTTCACTTTTAGCTTGTTCATGATTAAGTGAATCATTACAATTTTCAAAGTAAGCAAGAACATCTTGGAGCCTTTGAAGAGCGTTATTTTTAGCTTTATGAAGAATTTACTGATCACATAGATATTTTCAGTCAAGTCATCATCATCATCCCCATCGCAAATATCATCGTTATTGCACAGGGAAGATGATACCTCATTATTACCTCTTGCCATGAGGCACATGTGAACTAGAGGAGTTGATGATGATTCTTTTGGTGAATCAGATTCTTCATTAGTCAAAAGTAATTCATATTTCTTGATTTCCCCTAAATGATTAGTCATAGAGAAACTAGGGAGAAACAAGATATTTTGATCAAGAGGACACGAGGAAGCAGACATATCACCACAGACATTTGTCGAGGGATCTTTAGGTGAAATGCATGACCTATCAGCACAATAATTTACACTGTGTGTGGTGCTAGATATGCTCGTGTCCATAGAGGCTATGACATTTTCATCAACATATATTTCTTCACTCACCATGTCATTACCTTGTGAGATTGAAGATGCTGAGGTGTGCAAGCAATCGGATATGGAAGTAGTGGTGGACTCTTTAAGATCGAAAAGAGTGAAGAGCTCATGCACCAACTCCTTCATCATAATACCGTCTTCATCAAGATTGGACCCATCATATATATCTTCAAGTTAAGTCCAAAGTTCATGAGCTGACTTGCAAGTCGAGATAGACTTAAACACTTCAGGACTTATGGTTCGATGAATTGCAAGAAAATCCTCACAATCAAGACACATTTCATTAGTAGATGAAGATGCATCATCCTTTTTGTCGGCAATCCCTACAAGAAAAATTCGTAAAGTATTTGGGCCCATGGCCCGAAAGTGATGAAGCATACGAATTCTCCATAGGGTATAATTTGTGCCATCAAAGTCAAAGATGCCATTGTGCACTAATCCAATAGTCGACATCGATACTCTCTAGGTCATGAAACCTAATTAAAGAGAGACCTAGCTCTAATACCAATTGAAAAGACCTCGATGACGCCTAGGGGGGGGGTGAATAGGCTATTTAAAAACTTCTTCAGATTTGGCTTGAAACTAATGCGGAAATAAACTAAGAGGGTACTTGTCAAGCACAAATCCTAAATGCACTAGGCACTGCAACGTGTATCAACAACACGATCTACCAAGATGGACACAATACAGTTACTAACAAGCACAAGTAAGTTACACAAACTTACTTGAGCTATATCACACGACAAGTAGGTGAACAACACAAGATACTAGATCACACTATATCACACGATATATCAAAAGCTGCAAGTATGAACGTGTGGATATAGAAGGTATGCTTGAATGATTAATCTTGTACAAGAAATAGCCAACACAATATAATGAGCACAAACAATATGCAATGTATGTATGCTCAAGTAACACAAGTAAACCACAAGTAAGGAGTTAGGGTTAAGGATAACCAAGGTCACTGAGACGAAGATGTATCCCGATGTTCACTTCCTTGGAGGGAAGCTAGTCACCGTTAGAGAGGTGGATGTTACCACGAAGGAACACCAACGCCACGAAGGCTCACCCTATTCTCCCTTTGAGATAACACCACAAAGGCGTTTCTCAACCACTAGTGTTAAGCCTTTGAGGTGGCTTCCAAACCCTCACAAACTTTTCCGGGGGTAATCACACGGATTGATTCCTCTCCGAAGAACTCCTACCGCCTAGGAGTCTCCAACCTCCAAGAGTAACAAGATCACGGGGAATGCTCAAAACTTGCTCAAATCTCAAATAGCTTGGGTTTAGAGGAGGAGAGGGAGATGATCTATCTTTTGATTGGAACAACTCTCAAGGGGGCTCACAAATGCTCTTGGGATCTAAGATTTGGTGTGAGCAAATGTGTGTGAGGTAGAAGTGTGTTCTTATGAGGATAAGGCTGTGTTGGGCTACCCTCTCACGAAGTGGGAGGGGGTATTTATAGTGGGGAGAGAAAAACAGCCGTTGGGGACACTTTAAGTCACACAGGGTCCGGACGTCCGACAGTTTCCGGAAGTCCGGGCGTCCGCGAGGGGTCGGACATCCGACAGGGGTCGGTCGTCCGAGGCGTGTAAATATCACAGAAAATACTGTGAATTGAACAGCGACCGGACGTCCGGAGAGGACCGGAAATCCGAGTTATTCGACTCAACTTCTTCTGGTGTGAGGTTCCGGATTTCCGAAAGGGGACGAACGTCCAGCCCTCGGACGTCCGGAGGGAGCCGGAAATCTGAATTATAGAGATCATGTTCTTCTCGTGCAGGGCTCCGGATTTCCGAAGCTGGTCGGATATCTAGGCCTCGGACGTCCGGAGGGGGCCGGAAGTCCGAGTTATATGGCCGTGATTTCTCTGGTATAGGATTCCGGATTTCCGAAGCAGTCGGTCGTCCGGCCCTCGGACGTCCGGAGGAAGCCGGATGTCCGAGGCACTGGTTCTGTTTTCAGATAACAGCAGAGCAGTGGAGATGTGGTCTGAGCAGAACAGTGGAGATGTAGTTTGAGCAAGTTCATCGCAAAACATGTGATCCCCTCTTAATAGTGCGGGATCCCTAAAGACTCAAGAATCATTAATGGGGTACTGATGATCCATACTTGAGTGTATACTTTTATTCGCTGATCATCAGTCCGCACAACTAACGTCAAAGGAACTGATACCTTTGAGTTAGCCCTTTCACTTGAGCTTGATGTTGTTGTTCCTTCTTGGCTCAAGTTGAAAGCAAGACATGATGAAGTCTTCAAGTAGCTCTCCCATACACAATGTGGAAAGCCTAGCTTATGTATTCATCTTCATTTGTCCACCATAAGAACTTCCACAAGAATCAAGCATGTAGTGCTCAGGAATGCTTGTCCTTATCAACACATGATCATTAACAAAAGTTTCAATGATATATTCGTGCTGATCCACTTGAAACTTGCACACCACAATCTTGATGACGATCGCCACTTGACGTCATCCTTCATGGGTTGTATGGGATCTTCATTTTGACGCAAGCCCATGGAAGCACACCTAACCCCCACATAGGACTCTCACAAAGACCATGGGTTAGTACACAAAAACGTAATGGACAATGCTTACCATACCATGGGATCACTTGATCCCTCTCGGTATATCTTATACGCTTTGTGTGTTGATCATCTTGATTTACTCTTTGTCTAAGATCTTGATCAACCTAGTGTCTCTATGACCATTCTTTGGATAATACCTTGAATACCTTCTTGGTCATCATATAAACTCCTTGAACCCAACAGATGGACTTCAAGAAGTGCCTATGGACAAATCCTATAAATATAACTTAAGGCAACCATTCGTCCATAGGAATTGTCATCAATTACCAAAACCACATATGGAGATATATGCTCTAACTGAAAGGGCATAGATCTCTGAACCCATGGCTCCCTTTCTTTACCATGCTTCCTAGCAGTGAAGTCATTCTTATCGTATCTCTTAGGTTGTGGGTTATTAGGATTAACCGTAGGTTCAATCTCCACATCTTCATCATTGCTAGGTTGAGCATTATTATGAACATCACTGTCCATATTGTCACCAGGTTCATGTTCATCACCAGATTGTGTTTCTGCATCAGACGCAGAAATATCATTAGGTTCTTCAGGTGTGACAGTATTTGGTGACCTGGCATGTAGGTTTCTATCATCCTTCTTCTTCTCCTGAGGATGACTGGGTGTATCAGCATTAATTCCTTGAGAATCTTGATCAATTCTCTTAGGATGACCTTCAGGATACAAAGGTTCCTGAGTCATTTTGCCTCCTCTTGTAATGACTCTGACAGAGTTATCATTTAATTCATTGAGCAAGTCATTCTGAGCTTTAAGTACTTGTTCTACCTGAGTAGTAATCATAGAGGCATGTTTACTCAGAAGCTTCAGATCATTGACATTTCTGTCTACACAAGCACTTAAATGGCTAAGCATACGAGTACTTTGTTCCAAGTGTCTGCTAACATAATCATTGAAACTCTGTTGTTTGGCAACAAAGTTGTCAAATCCTCAAGGCATAAGCTAGCAGGTTTGTCAAAAGGAATATCACTCTCATCAAACCTACGCAGAGAATTCACTTCCACTACTTCTATCGGGTTATCGAGACCATGGATCTCTTCGATAAGTGGTAGATTTTTGACATCTTCAGATCTAATGCCTTTCTCTTGCATAGATTTCTTGGCTTCTTACATATCTTCGGGACCGAGGAATAGAATACCTCTTTTCTTTGGAGTTGGCTTAGGAGGTGGTTCGGGAATAGTCCAAGCATTATCGTTGATCAAGATGTTATTCTGTAGGGTCTCAGCTTGTTCTACAGTTCGTTCCCTAAAAACACAACTGGCACAACTATCTAGGTGGTCTCTAGAGGCATCGGTAAGTCCGTTATAGAAGATATCAAGTATCTCGTTCTTCTTAAGAAGGTGATCGGGCAAAGCATTTTGTAACTGGACGAGCCTCCCCCAAGCTTGTGGGAGACTCTCTTCTTGGAGTTGAGCAAAGTTGTATATTTCCTGCAAGACAACTTGCTTCTTATGGGCAGGGAAATACTTCTCACAGAAGTAATAGACCATATCCTGGGGACTACTCACACATCCAGGATCAAGAGAGGTGAACCAGGCTTTAGCGTCATCCTTTAGAGAGAAAGGAAACAACTTAAGGATATAATAGTGGCGGATCTTCTCCTCACTAGTGAAAAGGGTGGCAATATCGTGTAGTTCGGTAACATGGGCTACGACCGTCTCAGACTCATAACCGTGGAAAGGATCAGATTCGACTAGAGAGATTATCTCAGGATCGACAAAGAATTCATAATCCTTATCGGTGATAAAGATAGGTGAAGTGGCAAACTTTGGGTCGTATTTCATCCTAGCTTTCAGAGATTTTTCCTTCCACTTGAGAAGTAATTTCTCTGCGTCATAGGCATCCTTACACGCAAGAAAATCCTCAGCTATCTCTCCCTCCATAACGTAACCCTCAGGTATATTAGGCAATTCATATCTAGGAGAGCTAGATCTAGCAGGAGCAAAAGCATGTTCTATGTCAATAGCATCGGCAGTTTCAGAAGCATCACGAGCATTGGCAGTAACTCTAGCAATATGAGCATCAAGGAACACCTCTAGTGGCACATCATGCAAAGTAGTATCTCTAGCAGTATCAAGCATAACATCATTAGGCAAGGCAGTATCAGGCATAGCATCTTTAGCAGTATCAGGCATAGCAGTATCAGGCATAGCATCTCTAGCAGTATCAGGCATAACATCTCTAGCAGTATTAGGCATAGTAGCATCATAAGCATCATCAAGCACAGGCGACATATCAAGATTTCTAGCAGGAGGTGATGTCGCAAAGTTACTCATAACTGAAGGTGAATCAAGTGTAGAGCAAGATGGCATTTCCTTACCTCCCCTCGTAGTTGAGGGCAAGACTTTGTTTTTTGGATCCTTCAGATTCTTCATAGTGATCAGCAGATATAAATCCCAAGTAACTCAGAGAATATAGCAATACCTCCCCGGCAACGGCGCCAGAAAAATGCTGACTGACACTCTCTTGCAATAGCTAGACGAATGCTGTTCTCGGTTGCTCAACAATTAGAAATTGTCTTGCAATTACCCACCAGCGCATGGGATCGAGGCAGTTTTCGAGGGTAGAGTATTCAACCCAAATTTGTTGATTCGCCAATAGGAGGTGAGAGAATACTCTCGAGTATTAGCAGCTGAATATGTCAGATTCAACCACACCTGAAAGATTAATATCTGCAAGCAAAGTATCAGCAGCAAAGTAGTATGATAACAATGGTGTCAGAAACGATCTGTTGACACGACAGACTATTTCTAACGGTCGTATCAATGGTGCCAGCCGTTGCCCGTTGACGGAAATTGTCTTTTTCCGTCAACGTCGAGCGAACCAGAATTGTAGCAGGTAGCAGCAGTGGCAAGGAACAGCAGAGCAAGTAACAGTAGCAGCAATAGAAGCAAGTAACAGCAGCACAGCAAAACAAGTAACAACAACAGTGGGACAAACTCGTGGGCAATGGGTCGGTGATTTGTTTGGATGATATTCATCATGCAACAGGTATAACACGGAGAGATATGTGTCTAGCTCCCGTTCGTCAATGTGATGTAGGCATGCATTCCATGTGTCATCATACGTGCTTAGGGAAAAGAACTTGCATGACATCTATTGTCCATCCCTCCCGTGGCAACGGGGTCCAAAAGGAAACTACGGGATATTAACGTTGTCCTTTTAATAAAGAACCGGACCAACGCATTAGCACTTGGTGAACACATGAACTCCTCAAACTACGGTCATCACCAGGAGTGGTTCCGGTTATTGTCACTCCGGGGTTGTCGGGTCAAAACACATAGTAGGTAACTACAACTTGCAAGATCGGATCTAAAACACACATATATTGGTGACAACATAATAATTTCAGATCTGAAATCATGGCACTCGAGCCCTAGTGACAAGCATTAAGCATGGCAAAGTAGTAGCAACATCAATCTCAGAACATAGTCGATACTAGGGATCAATCCCCGTCAAAACTAACTCGATTACATGATAGATCTCATCCTACTCATCACTGCCGAGTGAGCCTACGAATAGATTACTCACGAACGACGAAGAGCTTCATGGAATTGGAGAGGGAAGAAGGTTGATGATGATGATGGCGATGATTTCCCCTCTCCGGAGCCCAAAACGGACTCCAGATCTGCCCTACAGATGAAGAACAGGATGTGGCGGCGCCTCCGTATCGCAAACGCGACGAAATCTTCTCTTTTAGTTTTTCTGGGACGAAAGTGAATTTATAGAGCTGAGATTGGGGGCGGCAGAGCCACGTGGGCCCCTCAAGCTTGCTAGCCGCCACCAGGGGGGTGGCGGATACAGGGCTTGTGGCCCACTGGCCCATCCCCTCCGGTGGATCTTTGCGCATGTATTTTTCATATTTTCCAGAAATATTCTCCATAAATTTTCAGGACGTTGTGAGAACTTTCATTTCTGCACAAAAACAACACCAAGGCAATTCTGCTGAAAACAGCGTTAGTCCAGGTTAGTTCCATTCAAATCATGCAAATTAGAGTCCAAAACAAGGGCAAAAGAGTTTGGAAAAGTAGATACGATGGAGACTATCAGATGCCATTATGCAAAATGATGACATGAAATGGAGTCACGTGAAATGATAAGCTTATATAACATCCACAACATGGTTCACAAACTAGGAAAGGATCCTAATAAGGAAAGGATTACATCTGGGCTGTTACAATAGATGACATAGTATTTGTGGCAAAGCCACCAAAATTCATACGCTGAATACATGTCACGCTAGATCATTGCACATTCTTGTACACTACGAGAGGCATTCATGTTGGAGTCATGTTGCTTCATTCATCATATCGAGTTATCCATGAGTTGTAAGTAAATAAAAGAGTGATGATCATCATTATTAGAGCATATTCCGAGTGAGGAAATAAAGATGGGGGAGGCCAAATGATCCCACCATAAAAAATGAATGAGAGAAAAAGAGAGAAGGGACTTTGCTACTATCCTTTACCACAATTGTGCCTCAAAATGGCACCATGTTCATCATGCACAAAGTCTCATGTTATATCATTCATATGCTAGTGGGAATTAAAAAAAATGAACTTGGTTTGTATATTCCGATGACAGGCGTCCTCAGATGCATGAGGTCTTCATGAGCAAGCAAGTTGGATGCACACCCCAGTTAGCTTCAGTGGAGCTTTCATACACTTATAACTCTAGTGCATCATTTGCATGGCAATGCCTACCCCTTGTATCAATATCTATCAATGGGTATCATAACCTGTTGGTATGTCTAGTTGATATGAGCATATCTTCTTCACCTTTCAACCCCTTTGAAACCTACCACCTTAATCTATTCCACCTATATGCTATATCCATAGTTCATGCTCACGTATTGCGTGAATAATAAAAAGTTGATGCGTATTAAAAAGGTACGATCCAATTGCCTGACTTGGGCTGTGTGGTGCTTGATATTTGTAGTTTTTTGATGAAGATGGAGCCATGCCTTGCTAATATAATAAAGATGGAAAGGGCTGAAACAATCTTTGAGGATCGTACACTTTGAAAAATTAATTGTTTTGCTGCTTATACTTATAAATATTGCTATGTTAATACCTGTTAATTCATAATTTCTCAATGAGCATACACGCATAATAATACATCATGGATATCATGTCACATCAAAAATGCTATTTTTATCATTTACCTACTCGACAACGAGCAGGAATTAAGGTTGAGGGTGCTTGATATGTCTCCAATGTATCGATAATTTTTTATTGTTCCATGCTATTATGTTATCATTTTAGAACACTTTTTAGGCACTTATCTACCAATTTATATTATTTTTGAGCACTAACCTATTGAACCAGTGTCAAGTGCGAGTTGCTGTTTTCTGCGTGTTTTTCCAATTTTCAGGTTCGGGTACCAAATGAAGCCCAATTGACGTGAAAGTTTTTGCGATTTTTTTCCTGACCAAAATAAGATTGTGGAGCATGAGAAGAAGTCCATGAGGCACACGAGGTACCCACAAGCCATCATACCACGGCCTGGGGGCGTGACCTGATAGCTTGTGGCCACCTCGTGGCTCTCTCGACCCCGTTCTTTGGCTTATAAATTCCTATTTACCCTAAAAACTCCAGAGGAGGTCCCGAAACACTTTTCACTCTGGCACAATTCTTTTTTCCAATGGGAGGCTATCTACAGCTCCATTCCGACACTCTCTTGGAGGGGAGATCAATCACGGAGGGCTTCTTCATCAACCTTGCTGCCCTCATGATGATATGTGAGTAGTTCACCATAGACCTACGGGTCCATAGCAGTACCTAGATGGCATGTCTCTCTCTCTTTTATCTTCAATACAATGATCATCACATCTTTGCTTTGATCCATATGATGTAACTCTTTTGTACGGTGCGTTTGTTGGGATCCAATGAATTGCGGGTTTGTGTTCAGATTATTCATGATAAATATTTGAGTCTCCTTTGATATATAACATGATTGTTATGTGCATGATTATGATAGCTTCGTAATTCTCTACGGTCTATTGAAATAGTTTGGCCAACTAGATTGATATTTCTTCAGTGAGAGAGGTGTGCTTTAGTAGGTTCAACAAGGTGAGTTTCTATATCCCAGTGATAGAAGGGGACAAGTTGCGTCTTTGTGTTGCTGCTACTAAGGGTAATATGATGGGTTTATTCATATTAGTTGAGTTTACCTTGTCTACATCATGTCATCTTACTCCAAGCATTACTTCGTTTTTCATGAACTTAATACATAGAGAGGCAAGCATAGAAGCGCTATTGAAGTGAAGTAATATCAATAGGTGCAGGTAGGAGACAGCCTATTTGTTTATGTACATGATGCCTATATTTACATGATCATTGTCGTGAAAATCACATAACTATCCGCTCTTCTATCAATTGCCAAACAATAATTTGTTTACCCACCGTACGCTTATTTCCATGAGAGATGCCACTAGGGAAAGCTATAGCCCCCTGGTCCATTCACATCATATTGCTAAAACCTCCAACACCTTTCTGCATTTATTTACTTTTATTTTATTTTGCATTTTACAATTATCTACAATTATCTACACACCTCATTCTCTTGCAGATAACGAGACCAAGGGGATTGACAACCCACTTACCTGCGTTGGGTGCAAGTTGTTTGTTCTTTTGTTTGAGCCGTTGAGGACGGTTGTGGATTGATATTCCTATTGGTTTGATAAACCTTGGTTTCATAACTGAGGGAAATACTTCCCCACTTTTTGTTGCGATTACCCGTTCCTCGCATGGAAAACCCAACGCAGATCACGAGTATCAAAGGGGACAAACACAACAACCATAGTGGTAGTACCGCTCCTTCCTCTAATGGGCAGTAGTACCGCTCTCTAGAGCGGTAGTGTCGGGACCCCGATCCTAAGCCATAGGAATCCAGCCTGTAACACATCGCATTCCTTTGCGGTCTCACGCACGGTTAACCCCACGGCTGCAGCCTTACCTTAGCCGGGACCGTTTGCGCCTTTTGACTCACGTATGCAATTGTGTCGCTAGCATTCCAATGTCAGAGAACCCGGATCGACAAGTCTAGTCATAAACCAAAGTGGCAGTACCGCACAAGGACAGGCATACATGACCCAACAAAGCAGGTGTCGGTCACCAGCGAATGTAGACGAGTTGTAGCAAGCTACAAGGACTCCATTACATCGCGTGACATTTCCCCAAAGGGGACAAACACAACAGCTAAGAAGGACACACGCCGGTCAACCAATGTGTCTGGAGCAGTAGCGAGCTACCATGGCTCGTTGGACCACAAAGGGGCATTTCCCTGTAAGGAGTGCTACTAAAGCTTACGGCTAGGTAATCGAACCCCATACATATCAAGTACGACACACGTACGCATGGCATACCGATATGTATAGATACATCGATGGCATCACAACATAACCATAAACATACAAGCTTTATTTAAGAGGCTCGGAAGAGCCACACACATAATATTACACAGTAAGGGTCTCACGACCCATAATAGCAGTCATTCAGTTACAAGCCAGCGGAAGTGTTTAAAACTGTCTGAGTACAGACAGGTGAAACTAGAAGGCACATGGCCTGACTATACTACACACCCAACCTAGGGCCAGATCGTAGCTGGGACACCAGCTACTCGTCGTCGTCGATGTCTATGAAGAACCCTCCATTAGGGTCATTAGCAACCTCTGCAACATTTATTAAACAAACATGAGTACGGAGGTACTCAGCAAGAATTTTGGATAACTATCTACTCATGCAATGTATCAATAAGGTATTGTGGGGTTTCATGCGGAAACCATCATTTGACTCGTGGCTAGACAATTTGTATTTTTAAATAATTTTGACAACTTGATTTCTCGCACACGAGTCCACTAACACCACAACAATACTCCATCGTGGAGTCATTCCGTCTCCATACGGAAATGCCGTCCACGACACTCACGCTTATATTGAGAATTTTATGAGTAGCCATTTAAGTTATCTATGAACAACATATGTCTCCAAGTAGTCCATATCCGCGGACGCGGCTATTCAAATAGATCATAACCCTGCAGGGGTGTACTTTGTCACACACGCTCTCGCCACTTATCGCCATGTGCACGTCATGCACCTCGGCAAGCTTCAAGCGGAAGCCCAGCGAGGGAGTCGGCCACGACCGTTAACCACATTAGTACCTAGTCCAGGTCTATCGCCTATCTGAGGGTAACCCGCACGGAAGTCCGGCCGAGGTTTCCGCCACGGCCCCGACCCAAATGATGTGCGCAGGGTTCCCAAGCCCACCATCCGGGTGCTAATTGGTACACCGTGCCACTGCCTACCGCATCACAGCCCACCTCTCAGGTCAGCACCATGCACGGCCTCCAGCATGACTATAAACACCAGAAACTACTTGCAACTCCTGGACCGAGTACTAAGCGATTAATAAGTCGAGCGGGGTCATATTTCAGGGCCCAGCATGTGGTAGTATCTCGTCTTGGATTACATACACGAAACTCAGTTCCTAAGGACGGTTCGAATGAAACAACCTGCCATGTACTCCTACACATCCTTTCACCGGTACCTTTACCAAATCAGGTTAAACACACAACCTTTGCTTACCGAACACATTCTCACAATTCTGTTCATCTCCCAGATGACAGACCATACACAACTCTAAGCATAGCATACATAGCAGGATAAGGCACATCATGGCTCAAGCAACTACCAGGTATGCTAGGTTGCAAGGTTCAACTATTTACTGTGACAAGGATAGGTCATGCAAAGGAAGTGGGTTCAACTAACGTGGCAAAAGCATTTGAAGCATTTGATCCTAATGCAATAAGCAAGTGCAGGAGCAAGAACATGGGATTTATCGGGATGATCAAAATGGTTGCTTGCCTTGTTGCTCAGAGGAGGGACAATATCCGTCAGACGGATATTCGGTGGAATCCGGGGGAGTGGAGCGTACCGAAAGGAATGACAACAATCAATAACAAACATATGCAACAAGATGATGCATGAGCATGGCATGAAGATGCAAAGTGGTATACTATTATAGCTAACATTTATTAGGTTTGAAGTTGATTTGAATCAAATTCAAATATCACTTCAAACGGGGTATTCTTGAATACCATTTTAATTGATGCGACCTGATGCTCAGATCACTTGCTTTTAACATGCATGAAAAAAAACATGTTAGGTTGCTGGTTTGTGATTTGAACATTGTTTGATCATATCATTTGTAGTGAAATTTAATTATTTTCCAAATTCCATCTCCAAAGTATTTATGAAGGTTAGCTTATTCATTAATCCATATGTTTGGGTTCAGTAACATTTTCAAAGATGCTTGAAAATGGCATATTCAGATTCCTTGAATTTTTCTGATACTTTTTCATATATAAATTATTTTCATTCGAGTTACAGATTAATTTCTATGATATTTAGAAGTTTTGACATTTTTCTTGAATTCTTTTAAATCAGAAATTCACTTATTGCGTCATAACTGCATCATCATGGCGTCAGCAGGTCAACTGACCTGATGAGGTCAAACCTGACAGGGGGACCCACTGGTCAGCGTCTCAGGGGCTAATCCCGCGCTGACCAGCCCCTAAGTGGGTTTGACTTGGCCTTGGGCCCACTGTCAGCGAGCGATTAGGGTTTAAACTACTGGGTTAAGTTGGCCACGTCGTTCCCCGCCGGAGCCTGGCCGGCGGCGACCAGATCCGCGGCAGAACCTCGCCGGAGACACGCTATAGCGTGCTGTGTTGCTCGGAAAAGGATGCCGAGAGCACTGGGATGATCCCTAGGCTTGACCTCATCCAGCGCTGGCCTCAGGGAGGGCTATAGGTGGCCGGAGCAAGCCGGCGACGAGCCGAGGCGGCTGCCGGAGTACGGGTTCGATGGTCCAGTGGCTAGGGGGCACTGATCCGAGGGAAAGGAGAGGGGAAATGATCGCAGGCTCATGGTGGAGGTGAAGCTAGGCTCAGACTGCTCGGGGAGGGGCTGTAGCCGGTGTTTCACCGTCGATTTGCCGGCGACCGAAGGTTGAAGACGATGGCGTTGGGGACGTTGCAGAGCTCGGGGAGGCTTAAGCCTTTGCAGAGAGAACCAGCTCGACGAGGCGAAGCTACTGGACTACTCGGAGGGGAGGTCCTGTGGCTAGAGGCGCGGCGGCTCGAGCTCGAGCTCTTGGCAATGGCGGCAGAAGGAGGGAGGAGAGATCCCGAGAGGAGGGGGAAACTAGAGCTGGGGAACGGATAGAGACGGGCTCGGGGTGGATATCCCCACTGTCGCGCTATCCTGGGGGGCACTGGAGGTCGCCACGGCGAAGCAGGAGGTGGAGGGGGCCGCCATGCTCGATCTCCCCTCTGCCAGAAGGCAGAGGAAGAAGACGACCTTGCCCCTGGTGGGCTGGGCCTCCTCAGGCGACAGGTAAGGTTTTCCTCTTTTCTTTCTGTTTTGTTTTTCTGATATTGCTAACTATTTTGATTTGCTTTTTTATTTCAGCTCCAAAATAGTTTATAAAAATATTTTGAACACACCAGAATATTAGTTGGGATGTATCCAACCATTCCTAAAGTTTTCAACATTTTTGAAAACTTAAAGTTTTTGAATTCAAAATTAAAACTTGAAACCAGTAGCTTTTTGCATTTATTTAAAATGCCAAGAGTATAAAAGAAATGGTTTCCTTCATTGCTTATTTGTTTCCAAGAATTATCAGAAAAGTTGAACTTTTCTTGAGGCCATTTTGGGTTCATTGATTTTAACTAGTTTGAAATTTCCTTTAATTTGAGAAGTGGCTAGGGTTTTTTTTGAGTTTTCCTTCACAACTTACTTTGTTCTTGTTGAAAATTTCCTAGATGCAATGCAAAGAAGACATGAGCACAAAGCTAACTTGATTAAGGTGTCAGGGATGTGACAACTCACCCCCACTCAAAAGAACCTCGTCCCGAGATTTAGAAGTCGTCGAGAATAACGCAGGATACTCAAGTCGGAGACGATCCTCTCTTTCCCAAGTTGCCTCCTTTTTAGAATGATTTGACCATTGAACTTTAAGAAACTTGAGGTTTCAACGTCGAGTGGTACGATCAACTTGATCAAGAATACGCACGGGGTATTCTCGGTTTGAAAGGTTATCTTGGAGATCAAGCGTTTCGTGGTCCACTTCACGGATAGGATCCGAAAAGCAACGCCTGAGTTGCGAGACGTGGAAGACATCATGAACCTTGGAAAGATGCGGAGGAAGTTCCAACTGGTAGGCAACTTCTCCTCGTTTGGCAAGAATGCGAAAAGGACCAATGTAACGAGGAGCCAACTTGCCCTTGATACCGAATCGATGGGTACCCTTCAAAGGTGTAACCCGAAGGTAAGCCTTCTCGTCAACTTCAAAGGTCACAGCCTTATGATGACGATCATATTGGCTCTTTTGACGAGACTGGGCTGTTTTCAACTATTCACGAATAATGCGAACCTGCTCTTCTACATCCTGGATCATATCCGGGCCAAAGAGTTGCCTCTCTCCGGTTTCTGACGAATTAAGAGGTGTTCGACATCTTCGTCCATACAGAACTTCAAAACGAGCTTTGCCCAAGCTTGATTGATAACTATTGTTATAAGCGAATTCGGCAAATGGAAGGCACTTCTCCCAATTCATACCGAACGATATAACACAAGATCGGAGCATATCTTCTAGGATTTGATTCACACTTTCTACTTGACCACTTGATTGGGGATGGAAAGCAGTGCTAAAAGATAAGTGAGTCCCCATGGCATTCTGAAAACTTTCCCAGAAGCGAGAAGTAAAGATACTCCCATGGTCTGAGTTAATCTCCAGGGGAACACCATGAAGAGACACTATTCGAGAGATATATAACTCCGCGAGCTGGCTAGCTGTTATACTCTCACGAACGGGAAGAAAATGAGCCACTTTGGAGAGTCGGTCAATGACCACAAAGATAGCATTATTTCCTTTCTTGGTCTTGGGAAATTCGGTAATGAAATCCATACTAACTTTATCCCATTTCCATTCAGGAATAGCTAAAGGTTGAGGGGTGCCAGCAGGCCTTTGATGTTCTGCCTTAACTCGACGACAAACATCACAGTTAGCAACGAACTCAGCAATTTCTCTCTTCATCCTTGTCCACCAGAACCTCTGGCGTAGGTCCTGATACATCTTAGTACTACCGGGATGAATGGTGAGAGGAGAATCATGGATCTCCTTAAGAATTAACTGCCTTAGATGTAGGTTCTTAGGAACCACTAGACAATTCTGGAAGAACACAACACCTTGATCATTCATGGAAAATTCTTTAGCGTTTCCGCTAAAAATATTCTCCTTGATCCGTGATATACCCTTGTCACGCTTCTGGCCAACTATAATTTGATCCTTAAGGGTAGGCTTCGCCACCAGGGTAGAAAGGAATCCTTGAGGAACAATATGAAGATTCAACTTCCGAAAGTCCTCATAGAGATGTGGTTGACCTTGTTGTAGCATCAAATTGTTACAATAAGATTTACGACTTAGTGCATCGGCCATAACATTGGCCTTCCCCGGGGTGTAAGTTATCCCTAAGTCGTAATTCGAGATCAACTCAACCCACCGTCTTTGCCTGAGATTCAGATCCGGCTGGGTGAAGATATATTTCAAACTTTGGTGATTAGTGAATATTTCGCAACGATTACCCAGAAGGTAATGTCGCTAGGTTTTTAGTGCATGGACCACAACTACAAGCTCAAGGTCATGTGTGGGATAATTATCCTCATGTGGACGCAACTGTCGAGATGCGTATGCGACCACATGACGATCTTGCATGAGAATGCAACCTAATCCTTGTCGCGAGGCGTTGCAATAGATAACAAAGTCCTTCGAAAAATCTGGTGGTAGCAACACAGGTGCGGAAGTCAGGCGTCTTTTCAGTTCCTGAAAACTATGCTCACACTGTGGTGTCCACTCAAACTTTTTATCCTTCTTGAGGAGTTCAGTTAGAGGCTTTGCAACCTTGGAGAAATTCTCGACAAAGCGGCGACAATAGCTCGCTAGACCAAGAAAACTCCTAACTTGCTTAACCGATTCAGGTTGAGTCCAATCAAGGACAGCTTGAACTCTCTCGGGATTGACAGCAATACCCTTACCAGAGATTATGTGACCTAGATAGGTCACTTCTGGTAACCAAAATTCACATTTTGAAAACTTGGCATAAAGGCGATGCTCTCGAAGTTTCATCAATACCAGCCTTAGATGCTCGACATGTTCTTGTTCGTTCTTCGAGTAGATGAGAATATCATCAAGGTATACCACGACGAATTTATCGAAATACTCCATGAAGATTGAATTCATCAGACGAGAGATGGTGGCTGGGGCATTGGTTAAACCGAAGGACATGACGGTGTACTCGTATTGGCCATAACGAGTAACAAAAGCCGTTTTTGGAATGTCCCCATTCTTGATCTTGATTTGATGGTATCCCAACCTCAAATCCATTTTGGAGAAGACTGAGGACCCAGCGAGCTGATCGTACAGATCGTTGATCCTGGGGAGCGGATACTTGTTCTTTATGGTGACCAGATTAACTGGTCGGTAATCTACAACCATCCGATCCGTTCCATCTTTCTTCTTGACGAAGAGGACGGGGCAAGCCCAAGGGGAAGAGCTAGGACGAATGAAACCTTTATTCAAGGCCTCATCTAGTTGCTTCTTAAGTTTGGCTAGCTCCAGGGGTGCCATCTTATATGGTCTTCTGGCTATTGGAACAGTTCCCGGAACAAGATCTATCACAAACTCTACATCTCTGTCAGGTGGAATTCCTGGCAATTCCTCTGGAAAAACATCCGGGAAGTCATGGACTACCGGAATGTCTTCAAGTTCTGGAAGAGGGTTGGCATTTAGGGAATAGAGTTGGCATTTGGCATCTCGAGTACAGACATTGACTATCTCACCCGAGGGATGGGTAAGCTGAACATTTCTAGAATGACTATCAATCTTGGCATAGTGAGCTGACATCCAGTCCGTACCCAAGATGATATTAATATCCGAAGATTTCAAGGCTATCAACGAGGCTAGAAAAACTAGCCTGTCTACTAGAATTTCATTATCATAGGTTATCCTAGAGGTTTGCCATTTACTACCAGGAGTTTGGACAACCAATGGGATTGGCATATCAAAAAAAGACAAGTTAGGCAGTTGCGCATAACTTTCTGAAATGAAGGAATGAGAAGACCCAGTGTCAAAGAGAACACACGCTGGGTGATGATTAACAAGAAGCGTACCCAGTATGACGTCGGGATCTTCTGCACCTTCTTGTGCTGAGACATAGTTCACACGGCCACGTGCAGGAGTTGGCTTCACATAGTAAGCTTTGCCCGACTTGCCTTGCCCGACGGACTTTCCGGGTTGCTTGGCACCCACATTTTGAGGACACTCACGGGAATAGTGCCCTGGTTCTCCACAGTTGTAGCATATCACTTGGTTGGCACGTGGTGCAGCATTGCTAGCTGGACCACCATAAGTTTTTGCTGGAGGGTTGGTCTGATTCGTCTGAGGCGCCACGTAGGATGGCCTCGGAGTGTATCTTGGCGGCAGAGAACTGTTCGGAACCCACAGCCTGCGTTTTGGAAACGCGGAACCAGATGACGAGCCAAAGTCACGGGAGTGCTTCCTTGTGGCTTCAAAGTCAGTATGACCAGTATCGGCACTGATCGCCTTGTTGACCAGGGATTGAAAGCTTGCACACTCGTGGAGGCGCAGATCACGACGAAGCTCAGGGCTCAGACCCTTACGGAATCTTGCTTGCTTCTTGGCGTCAGTAGACACCTCCTCTGTTGCATAGCGGGCGAGGTTACCGAACTTGCGGCTATAGGCATCCACGGACAACTTGCCCTGGGTGAAAGCACATAACTCCTCTCTCTTTCTATCCATCAGGCCCTCTGGAATATGGTGCAGACGGAAGGCTGCACTGAAGTCTGCCCATGTGGCTGCTGGTTCAGCAGGACACATCGCTTCAAAGTTCTCCCACCATAGATTGGCGGGTCCTTCCAGGAAATACGCCGCAAAGGTCACCTTGTCGGCCTCAGAAACATTCGCAGAGCAAATCTTGCATGAGATGCTGCACAACCAGTCATCAGCGTCGAGGGGATCGACGGAGTGATGAAACTTTGGAGGATTCAGCTTCACAAAGTCGTTGAGGGACACTGCAGCATTCCTAGGCTGACGAGCCGTATTCTGCTCAATACGCTCTAACAGTCGGTTGGTCTCCCTTTTGTTCCTCTCTGCCTCAAGCATAACTTCCGCCAGAGAGGGCGGGTGAGGCAGGTCTTCCTGCGATGCTTGACTACCCTCGCCTTGCTCATGAGCAGGGGCACGGTTCAACCTGGTGAACACCATCCTGACAAACAAACTCACAGCTAAGACCAATATCATATCAATACTAGATATGGATTAAGAATGTACTGAACACACGGAATGCGGAAATGAATATCCGAACAACATGGTAACAAGCAACTGCTATATATACACCATGGTTCATACACACCCTTACATCGTTCAGTACAACCTTAACCGAAGAGCAGCTATTGAAATTATGAAACTACTCATGAGAGGCTTACAAGCTTCCTATACATTATTTATCTAGGCCTCCGGGATTCATTTCACATCACAGGCATACTTCACAAGTCACGCAGGACTGTGAACGTACGGCTACTACCATACTATCCTTCCGCTCAGAGCTCAGGCATCCGCATAGAACATCTCATAGATATTACCTCCATGGCCTGGAAGCTCAACCCGCGAATCAGGAAACACTCTGGCCTGAGATCCCTGGGATCCATAAGGACACGGATGTGGCCTTGGTCCCCTGAATGGTGGTAATAGGGGTCCCCGAAGAGGGGTGACTCCTCCTATAGCTGGCCAGTCAACGTGGGCCGGAAGATGGGTCCTAACAGGGTTCAGCATCTCCATATCTCCGTAACCTGTCTGGACTACCGGTGCCAGCTGTGTCAAAGCCGTCCACATACGGGCACGGGTAGCATAAAGCTCCATGCAGAGAGCACGAGCATCCCTGTCTGTGTTCTCTAGCATCTCAACAGTGGACTGTAGTAGTGGATCCTCCATAGAAGAATCAAAATAGACTCCACTGAGGTATCCCTCTTCACCAGGTTGAGAGGCCGGAACATAGCAGAACTCTGAATTCTGCAGCAGTGCATGTCTCGCCCTCATAATGGTCAGCATTGAATAGGCAGCATCTTGTACTGCCATGTCAACAGTGACTCCCAACCCATAGGACCAATGGATTGGCTCCTCAGCTCCAGGGTAGTCTGGAAATACCCTAACAGTGCAGATATACTGGCTCTGGTTGAAGTCTCGGTACTGTTCCTCCACTGTGTACTCGGGGTACCAGCGGTAACCGCACACCGACATCACCCTGACCAGCATGGCCGTATGACCCGACACATCAATGCACCTCGTCAGACGTACCACCTGACGAGAAGGACGGCAAGGCATCTGTAAATAGAGAGTAATGCAAAAGCATTAGAGCTCTGAATTGCAAAATTGGGCAGCATAACGGCTGTAAATGCTCAAAAACAATTTTTGAGACAACCCAAAAATGGAATAGAGTAACCACTCAACTATCAAGTTCAATTCTCTGATCATCAAACTTACTTCCTTTTCCCTAGGAATGAAAGAAACCCAAATTTCTCTTGACCCGTAGTCCTATAATCTACCGATCAGAAACACGAGCCTAGAAGAAGATGAGTAACCTAGTCCTTAATTCCCGCAGAAATGACGAGGATGACCAGAATAGAATAACTTGAGAAGAGAACAAGAGTCTTACGTTCCCTTCCACAAACAATTCCCTTAGGTATAATTAAAGCAATTCTAGACTCAACTTCGCCCAGTTTGGCTTAGTAGTCTTACAGTCAGTCAGGCTCTGATACCAACGCTGTCGGGACCCCGATCCTAAGCCTGTAACACATCGCATCCCTTTGCGGTCTCACACACGGTTAACCCCACGGCTGCAGCCTTACCTTAGCGGGGACCGTTTGCGCCTTTTGACTCACGTATGCAATTGTGTCGCTAGCATTCAAATGTCAGAGAACCCGGATCGACAAGTCTAGTCATAAACCAAAGTGGCAGTACCGCACAAGGACAGGCATACATGACCCAACAAAGCAGGTGTCGGTCACCAACGAATGTAGACGAGTCGTAGCAAGCTACAAGGACTCCATTACATCGCGTGACATTTCCCCAAAGGGGACAAACACAACAGCTAAGAAGGACACACGCCGGTCAACCAATGTGTCCGGAGCAGTAGCGAGCTACCATGGCTCGTTGGACCACAAAGGGGCATTTCCCTGTAAGGAGTGCTACTGAAGCTTACGGCTAGGTAATCGAACCCCATACATATCAAGTACGACACACGTACGCATGGCATACCGATATGTATAGATACATCGATGGCATCACAACATAACCATAAACATACAAGCTTTATTTAAGAGGCTCGGAAGAGCCACACACATAATATTACACAGTAAGGGTCTCACGACCCATAATAGCAGTCATTCAGTTACAAGCCAGCGGAAGTGTTCAAAACTGTCTGAGTACAGATAGGTGAAACTAGAAGGCACATGGCCTGACTATACTACAGACCCAACCTAGGACCAGATCGTAGCTGGGACACCAGCTACTCGTCGTCGTCGATGTCTATGAAGAACCCTCCATTAGGGTCATTAGCAACCTCTGCAACATTTATTAAACAAACATGAGTACGGAGGTACTCAGCAAGACTTTAGGATAACTATCTACTCATGCAATGTATCAATAAGGTATTGTGGGGTTTCATGCGGAAAGCCATCATTTGACTCATGGCTAGACAATTTGTATTTTTAAATAATTTTGACAACTTGATTTCTAGCACACGAGTCCACTAACACCACAACAGTACTCCATCGTGGAGTCATTCCGTCTCCATACGGAAATGCCGTCCACGACAATCACGCTTATATTGACAATTTTATGAGTAGCCATTTAAGTTATCTATGAACAACATATGTCTCCAAGTAGTCCATATCCGCGGACGCGGCTATTCGAATAGATCATAACCCTGCAGGGGTGTACTTTGTCACGCACGCTCTCGCCACTTATCGCCATGTGCACGTCATGCACCTCGGCAACCTTCAAGCGGAAGCCCAGCGAGGGAGTCGGCCACGACCGTTAACCAAATTAGTACCTAGTCCAGGTCTATCGCCTATCTGAGGGTAACCCGCACGGAAGTCCGGCCGAGGTTTCCGCCACGACCCCAAATGATGTGCGCAGGGTTCCCAAGCCCACCATCCGGGTGCTACTTGGTACACCGTGCCACTGCCTACCGCATCACAGCCCACCTCTCAGTTCAGCACCATGCACGGCCTCCAGCATGACTATAAATACCAGAAACTACTTGCAACTCCTGGACCGAGTACTAAGCGATTAATAAGTCGAGCGGGGTCAATTTTCAGGGCCCAGCATGTGGTAGTATCTCGTCTTGGATTACATACACGGAACTCAGTTCCTAAGGACGGTTCCAATGAAACAACCCGCCATGTACTCCTACACAGCCTTTCACCGGTACCTTTACCAAATCAGGTTAAACACACAACCTTTGCTTACCGAACACATTCTCACAATTTTGTTCATCTCCCAGATGACAGACCATACACAACTCTAAGCATAGCATGCATAGCAGGATAAGGCACATCATGGCTCAAGCAACTACCAGGTATGCTAGGTTGCAAGGTTCAACTATTTACTGTGATAAGGATAGGTCATGCAAAGGAAGTGGGTTCAACTAAAGTGGCAAAAGCATTTGAAGCATTTGATCCTAATGCAATAAGTAAGTGGAGGAGCAAGAACATGGGATTTATCGGGATGATCAAAATGGTTGCTTGCCTTGTTTCTCAGAGGAGGGACAATATCCCTCAGACGGATATTCGGTGGAATCCGGGGGAGTGGAGCCTACCGAAAGGAATGACAACAATCAATAACAAACATATGCAACAAGATGATGCATGAGCATGGCATGAAGATGCAAAGTGGTATACTATTATAGCTAACATTTATTAGGTTTGAAGTTGATTTGAATCAAATTCAAATATCACTTCAAACGGGGTATTCTTGAATACCATTTTAATTGATGTGACCTGATGCTCAGATCACTTGCTTTTAACATGCATGGAAAAAAAACATGTTAGGTTGCTGGTTTGTGATTTGAACATTGTTTGATCATATCATTTGTAGTGAAATTTAATTATTTTCCAAATTCCATCTCCAAAGTATTTATGAAGGTTAGCTTATTCATTAATCCATATGTTTGGGTTCTGTAACATTGTCAAACATGTTTGAAAATGACATAATCAGATTCCTTGAATTTTTCTGATACTTTTTCATATATAAATTATTTTCATTGGAGTTACAGATTAATTTCTATGATTTTTAGAAGTTTTGGCATTTTTCTGGAATTCTTTTAAATCAGAAATTCACTTATTGCGTCATAACTGCATCATCATGGCGTCAGCAGGTCAACTGACCTGATCAGGTCAAACCTGACAAGGGGGACCCACTGTTCAGCGTCTCAGGGGCTAATCCCGCGCTGACCAGCCCCTAAGTGGGTTTGACTTGGCCTTGGGCCCACTGTCAGCGAGCGATTAGGGTTTAAACTACTGGGTTAAGTTGGCCACATCGTTCCCCGCCGGAGCCTGGCCGGCGGCCACCAGATCCGCGGCAGAACCTCGCTGGAGACACGCTATAGCGTGTTGTGGTGCTTAGAAAAGGATGCTGAGAGCACTGGGATGATCCCCAGGCTCGACCTCATCCAGCGCTGGCCTCAGGGAGGGCTATAGGTGGCCGGAGCAAGCCGGCGACGAGCCGGGGCGGCTGCCGGAGTACGGGTTTGATGGTCCAGTGGCTAGGGGCCACGGATCCGAGGGAAAGGAGAGGGGAAATGATCGCAGGCTCACGGTGGAGGTGAAGCTAGGCTCAGACTGATCGGGGAGGGGCTGTAGCCGGCGTTTCACCGTCAATTTGCCGGCGACCGAAGGTTGAAGACGATGGCGTTGGGGACGTTGCAGAGCTCGGGGAGGCTTTAGCCTTTGCAGAGAGAACCAACTCGACGAGGCGAAGCTACTGGACTACTCGGAGGGGAGGTCCTGTGGCAAGAGGCGTGGCGGCTCGAGCTCGAGCTCTTGGCAATGGCGGCAGAAGGAGGGAGGAGAGATCCCGAGGGGAGGGGGAAACTAGAGCTGGGGAACGGATAGAGACGGGCTCGGGGTGGATATCCCCGCTGTCGCGTTGTCCTGGGGGGCACTGGAGGTCGCTACGGCGAAGCAGGAGGTGGAGGGGGCCGCCGTGGTCGATCTCCCCTCTGCAAGAAGGCAGAGGAAGAAGACGACCCTGCCCCTGGTGGGCTGGGCCTCCTCAGGCGACAGGTAAGGTTTTCCTCTTTTCTTTCTGTTTTGTTTTTCTGATATTGCTAACTATTTTGATTTGCTTTTTTATTTCAGCCCCAAAATAGTTTATAAAAATATTTTGAACACACCAGAATATTAGTTGGGATGTATCCAACCATTCCTAAAGTTTTCAACATTTTTGAAAACTTAAAGTTTTTGAATTCGAAATTAAAACTTGAAACCAGTAGCCTTTTGCATTTATTTAAAATGCCAAGAGTATAAAAGAAATGGTTTCCTTCATTGCTTATTTGTTTCCAAGAATTATCAGAAAAGTTGAACTTTTCTTGAGGCCATTTTGGGTTCATTGATTTTAACTAGTTTGAAATTTCCTTTAATTTGAGAAGTGGCTAGGTTTTTTTTTGAGTTTTCCTTCACCACTTAATTTGTTCTTGTTGAAAATTTCCTAGATGCAATGCAAAGAAGACATGAGCACAAAGCTAACTTGATTAAGGTGTGAGGGATGTGACAGGTAGTATCGATCTCTGGAGCGGCAGTACCGCTTGTGTGCGGACTGAGGGGTAACAGTTGAATTTCCCCCTGCTATAGAAGGGGTTCTTCTTTCACATTGAACCCTATCCTTTTGAGCTCATGTTCCCCCCCCCCATTGCTGACCTTCTTCGAGCTTGCTAACTCTCAATCCCTCCAATGCTTCTTGCTGGTTCTTGCGAGAAAAGAGACAGGAGATCTAGATCTATGTTTCCACCAATAACTTCTTCCTCTATGTGAGGGGAACCCCTTGGATCTAGATCTTGGAATTCTATGTGAGCTCCTTGTTCTTCCTCTCATATTCCTACATAGCTTTTGTTGATGTGGAGGGACTTGAGTGTGAGTGACTTGACCACTTCTTGTGTTCTTGCCATTGCATTAGTTGCATCAGTTTGAGTTCTCCATGGTGATACGTGGAAGTGAAGTTTGAGAAGCTTATTACTCTTGGGTGTTTGGGTGCCCTAGAGCTTGTGCCTCTTTGGTGCTTCGACGCCCTAGACAGTTGGTGGTGCCTCGGAGCTCAATCATTGTGGTGTAAATATCCGGGCAAGCGTCGGGGTCTCCAATTAGGCTGTGTGGATTGCCCCAAGCATTGAGGTCACCTCAGAGCCACAATCCATTATGGTGAAGCTTCATGGTGTTGCTGGAAGCCTCCAATTAAGTTGTGGAGATTTCCCCAACCTTGTTTGTATGGGTTCGGTGACCTCTCTCAAGGGCCCCTTAGTGGAATAATGACATCTTGCATTGTGCGAGGTCGTGACGGTATTATGGTGGCCGCGGTGGATTCTTGGGGAGTGTTGTGCCTCCACACCGCTCCAAATGGGGATTAGCATCCACAAGGGTGTGAACTTAGGGGATACAACATCGTCTCTGGATGCCTCGGTTAACTCTTACCCGAGCCCTTTACTTATGCACTTTACTTTGTGATAGCCATATTGTTTCTTGTTATATATCTTGCTATCACTTAGTTGTTTATCTTTCTTAGCATAAGTTGTTGGTGCACTTAGTTGAGCCTAGTTGTTTTAGGTTTTGTGCTTGACTAATTAAACATTAGTTTTATTCCGCATTTGTTTAAGCCTAAACCATAATTGTTTTAAAGCGACTATTCACCCCCCTCTAGGCGTCATCCACGTCCTTTCGCCTAGTTTATCCATTATTCCGTAAGGGGATCACTTGGATCCATATGTTTCATTCTATGGTTAGGTTAATCTTAATTCCTCTTTCGTGGTTGCAGATGCTTGCGAGAGGGGTAATCATAAGAGGATTTTTTGTTCAAGTAAGAACAACACCCTAGCACCGGTCCAGCAACATATCAAATTATCCAAGTACCAAACGTGAATAAACTAAACATCATGAACGTGACTAGACAATAATTACCATGTGTCCTTGAGAGCGCTTTACTTCTATAAGAGAACGTTTTGGCTTGTCCTTTGCTACAAAAAGAATTGGGCTACCTTGTGGCACCTTTGTTACCAATGTTACTTGTTACTTGTTACGAATTGGTCTACTACAAAACTATCCGTTACTGCTACTCTCAGTGCTTGCACGAATTACCTTGCTGAAAACCACTTGTCATTTCCTTTTGCTCCTCGTTGCATTTGACACTCTTACTTATCAAAAGGACTATGATTGACCCCCTATACTTGTGGGTCATCATGGTTAACCACTCATATACAATGTTACAATTAACAAACTTTTGTGTGCATCACACGTTTGTTTATTGTATTGAATCCCTAAAGGTACATGAGGAGCTCGAGGACACGAACTCGCTTGAAGCCATGCATGATGAACTCAACAATCCTGAGTGCAACAAGGTGTGGCAATTGGTGCCAAGGCAAGGTAGAACCACAATGTCATTGGAACCAAATGGATCTTCAAGAACAAGCAACATGCGAACGGTGTTCTCATTCAAAACAAGGCAAGATTAGTAGCTCAAGGCTACTCATAACTCGAGGGTATCGAATACGGTGTAACCATTTCCCCTGTTGCTCATCTTGAATCTATTCTCATGTTGCTTGCATTTGCGTCTCGTCATAATTTCAAGTTGCGACAAATGGATGTATTTCACATTGGCCCTCTTAATGAGTTGGTGTATGTCAAACAACCCCTGGGTTTCGAGGATCCCAAGCTCCCCAATCATGTGTAAAAGCTCGATAAGGCAGTCTATGGCCTCAAACAAGCCCCGCGTGTTTGGTATGAGCACCTTACCGAGTTGTTGCAAGATCGTGGGTTTTAAATTGGGAAAATTGATCCCAGTCTTTTTACTAAGAGGGTTAAAGGGGTTTTGTTCATATGACAACTATATGTTGATGATATTATCTTCGGTTCTCCTAAGAAAGCTTTCAATGATGAGTTTGTTGCACTCATGACAGAGAAGTTTGAGATCTTATGATGGGAGATTTGAAGTTCTTCCTTGGATCCGAAGTCAAGCAACATAGATAAAGAACCTTCCTCAACCAAGCCAAATACACTCAACACATGCTCAAGAAATTCTAGTTGGATGATGTCAAGCCAGCCAAAACTCATATGCAACTCAAGTGCCAACTTGACATTGATTCTAATGGTAAAGCGGTGGATCAAAAGGTATATCACTCCATAACTGGATCCTTGCTTTATCTTTGTGCATCTAGGCCGGATATTATGTCAAGTGTGAGAATGTGTGCATGATTTAAAGTCGCGCCTAAGGAAAGCCACTTTATGGCGGTCAAGGGAATCTTTCGAAATTTCGCTCATACCCTAAAATTTGGCTTATGGTACCCCAAAGGTGCAAGGTTTGAATTCATGGGATATTCAGACTCGGATTGGGCGGGAGACCATGTGGATAGGAAGTCAACTTTCGGAGGATGCCCATTCCTTGGTCATCAAAGAAACAAATTTGTGTTCCTCTCTCTACCACTGAGGCCGAGTATGTAGCTGCCACAAGTTGTTGTGCACAATTGCTATAGACGATGCCAACTTTACAAGACTAAGGTGTCACCTATGACAAAGTGCCTCTTCTTTGTGACAATGAAAGTGTAACCAAGATCTCCTACAATCCGATTCAACATTGCAAGACGAAGCATATTGAGATTCTCGATCATTTCATCAGGGAACATATCAAGCATGGAGAGATTAATCTTACATATGTGAACACTCATGAGCAACTGGCGGATGTTTTCGCGAAGCCATTGGATGAATAAAGAGTTTGTGAGTCAAGACATGAGGTAAATACTATTTATTTGAGCAATGTGGCTTGAAGCAATGCACATCCCACAACGCTCATCATTTTATCTTGTTATAGATATATGCATGGATATAGGGGGTGTTTTTCTCTCAATGAACTCTCACTCCCCTCATTATGCATAAATAAAAACAATCTTTCACATTCATCATTTTAGGGTAATTGTGCTTAAAATATGGGTTTTTCTCATGGGCCCAAGGTTAAAATCTTCATGGTGTCATACCAATTGAGTCTAACATAGGTGGCTTCAACCACTGCCCTCTCCTTTGGAGGTGTCGGTTCGCTATTTGGTCTTAGTTCCTTATCTTGATGAGTTCTTGGTGTGTGTTCACTCCAAATGATGGTTTCTTGCATGTGCTTATTGTGTTTTAAAAGTGTACAACACCATATGACAGCTTCGTGTTTCTACCCCAAACCCACTCCTCCCTTGAAACCATCTCCGGATGTACACAAGTCTTTATCGTGGCATTGGTGGCTGCTACCGGGTGGTACAACCTGTGGGTAGAGCGGTTCTACCACTCTGTCCTATAGTTGTGCCATTCTAGGGGTTCTATCGTTGCGTCCACGACGATTCTACCGCCTCATCTTGAGTCCCCGACCAGTACTATTGGGCTCTTATAGGCAGTACAACGATTTCCTTCCCACGCATGAGATGTGCCACCTGTATGCACATGGTAGTATCGAGGAAGCGGTACAATCACTCTTCTGAGTGGTACAATTGCTCGATGGTCTGGGTGGGTATTTAAGCCATGGGCTGAAGGGGTATCCCTTTTTTCCCTTCGTGCACGTGTACCCTCCCTGTCCCAGCCGTCGGTCGTTGTCCCCATTGCCGCGGAGTGCCCTCTGATACTCCGCACTCGCCGGTTCTTCCTCGGATCTGCTCCCTGGAGTCCGTCTCCTCCCTGATCTCTTCCCATGGATGTTTGTAATACCCTGATATGTCTTTATTTTGGCTTCAAGTTTGGAATCCTCCATTTTAGTGCATTACGTGTCATTCCATATTTTTAGCTAAATTTTTGCATGGAATATATCCCCCTATATGCGTCCATACTTCCTCGTTGTTAGAAATCAAAATACTGCACTTAGATTCTGTCGGTCCGGTGGAACCAGGGTACCACAACCCATCTATTGCCGGCCCTGTCGGCTATGCGAAGAAGACCTAGTGTGGCGCGCAAAACACTGGAGGATTCTGACAATCACCCCCAGGCTCCGGCTCCGTGAAGCCATCTCTCTATCTTTGTCTCTCTCTCTCTCTCTCTCTCTTAGGGCCCACCAGAAACCTGTCCACAAGATGTGAGACACCTCTCGAGGTCACCCCCACGTGGTTGCTTCCTGTGAAGCCTTCCGGTTGGATAGATCACACGGTGTTGATCGAACGGTCATGTGCCCGTCATGTGGGTAACATGGCAGGGTGACAAGAGTTGCAAGGACGGTGGCAGCGGGCGCGCATAGACGAATCTTTCCCTTTTGTGATAAAAAGGCAACAAGAATGTGTCCCTCACGAAGATGAGTCCCGAGACTTACCTCTTTTGTGCAAGGAAACTAGCGTGACACTGATCTCGAGTACAGACATCACCGACGAGCCCACGAGCGCGTCATGGACGATACCTTTGCAGGATGAAGACCAAGTTTATTAGAGAGTACTAAATGCTTGTCCCCCTTCGAATTTCCGCCACGTTGTCACCCTTTTCCCGCCAACATTTAGGCAAGAGAGGTCCATGTCCAAGATAAGAGGGATAGACGGCCTATAGAGAGAAGTCGAATGACTGAACGCCCATCTCCCCCTCGGAAGAGTCTTCTTCTTCCCCACAAGTGTAACACTTTGGGACCCAATAGAGAAAACAATCCACAAAGCACGGAATGGGGTTTTATATGGATTGAACTTGGGTAAACTCTGGTGTCCTTCTCATGCCTTGCATGCGTAGCTTCATCTTCCCTAAGAAGTAGATTGCACTCAACTCCCAAGTGTTCGAACCGGTTTTTGAGAGGTTTTCCCATAGGCCCAAAACCAACCTCCGACAGATTCAGTTGATAGTCATTTTCTTGACTTTTGGCTTGTGGAATTGCCTTTGGACCGATACTACCGCTCCTAGCGGGCAGTATTACAGCCAGAGCGGTACTACCTCCATATGACCTATACTACCGATAATGCTGAACCTATGTGCACTGTTTGGTTTTCTCTCTATGTTGAAAGTATTATTTTGTCTCTTGTGTACATGCCTCTCATCTTTTTTGGGTATCGTCTGTGCTTCTCATGTGTGTTTGTTTGTGGCTCAGTCTCTCGCTTTGTTCCTTGTTCGAAGACCAAAAATAGGGTCGTCGTACCAAGCGTCCTGCTGACTTTGAAGAAGAACAAGAGGTGGTGATTCCCACCAAATCCACTCGGAGTGAGAAGTCTCCCGCTGCCAAGCAACGGATGCAATGGCTATGATCAAGTGGCCTGAGAAGGATTAGGAGATCTTTTGCATTCAGGACTCCTATGAGGTTCCCATCGCACCTCGATGGACCACCACTTAATTCAGAAATGAGATGCGATTGAGGATTGTCAATGAGGTATTTGAGCACACCAAACAGTGGACTGTGGACATTGAGCATTGGAGCACCTACCTAGATTACTTTGGAGAGGCCTTGGAGATTTGCGAGGAATTTGACCTGATCAAGCTTATGGCTATCAATTTTGATTTTGATGTGCAGCTTATTCATCAGTTCTATGCCACTGCTCATTTGGTACAGATGAGGCTCGTACACTGTCATTCATGTGTCGGGATGAGATTTTTCAAATGTCATGGCATTCTTTCTATAATGCGCTTGGATATGCGGATACTGGTCTTACCGGCAATGGTGGCATCCGTCCTCATGACCGCATTGTTTCTATGCCCAAGGAGAAGCATGCTCCAGTGTACATCCCTGGCCGTGGTGTCCTTGGTTAGTCCAAGAATCTTTAGAGGGTTTATGACATTATGCATTGTGTGTTAGTCAATGTGCTTCCGCCCAAGGTTGGGAGTCAGGATAAGGTTTATGGTTACCTCATGGATATATTGGTGGCAATGGATACCAAGGTGGGCTCTGGTGCCAAGTTTGATGCTTCCAACTGGCTGTGGAAGGAGATGTTTTCCGTGGTCATTCATAGGAAGGTGCCTACCTATGCTCCCTTTTGTGATGTGCTTTTTGAACTCAGTATGTGATGTTCGACGGCCTGGGAAGCCTCTTTCTTCACCACATAACCTCACTGTACATGAGGTCAAATAGTTCACGCAGAATAAGCATGCAGAGCCTTGCTTCCCTGTCGATCACCCTATAGATGTCTATGCTATTTCCAGTGACAGTGACTTTGAGCTGGAGGAAGGGGGCAAGCCCTCATGGGTCACCAAGCTCACAAATAAGGTCAATAAGACATTCTACACGCAGACTCGAATCCAGAAGAAGCTCTCTGAATCCCATGTCAACAACAAGATGGTCAAACACAAACAAATTCAGATGATGAGGGCTCTCAACATTCAAGCTGATAGTGGGACTGAGAAGAGAATTACTCGAGAGGAAAGGTGGAACTCTAAGCACATCATAAGGACTGGCAGGATGATTCTGCTCCTCCTACTACCTCCACTTTTGTCGCCACTTATGATGATGATACCATGGAGGAGGATGTGGAGTCTGACAATGAGGATTCGAAGGCCACCGAGGACTCTGAGGACGAGGAGTACTGAGTCGTGGGACATTAGCAACGCTCCTTTCCCTTCCACTGTCCTACTACCAAAGGGGAAGACAGTTCTATTAGGTCAGTATTTGTATGGGTGTGTTTATTTGATTTGCTTTTGTTGAACTATTTGCTTTGAGTTGGTTTGAGAACTTGGTGTGTTTGAATACTTTCGTTATGCATGGTGCGAGACATGATATCCCAAGTTATCTATTATTGTCTTGGCTCATATGTTATCTAGTGCTCCACTACTTTTGTTACAAATTACTACCCATAGCTTATCTTTTCTCTTGCAATCTATTGATTGGTCTATAAAATCTAGGGGGCATCGATCCTACATGTGGGCACCATGAAGTCCAAAAGCACATTTGGAATGGTGCCTACATCTAGGGGGAGCCCGTCTATATTTTCTAGACCTCTTGTGCTAATTTATGTTTTTCCACCAACTACCAAAGAGGTGGAGATTGTAAGGGCATCTCCTTCCCTAAGTGTTTCGATGTTGATGCCAGCGCGATATGTGGACTAACTGTGTGCCTAAGCTCTTACGTTATCTTCATGGCACAAGACAAATATGTTTTCCCTCTCGATGAAAAAGATCGATGACGGATTTTTCGACGCGTTTTATTTTTTTGATTGTAGGAAATCCATACTATTAAGAGGGAATTCAAATAGGAATGTATTGGGTGAATCAACACACGTACACACTCATATGGCACCCACCTATTCCTTCCGTTTGAGGAGAGATTGCCTCGTATCTGTGTTGGGGTTGTGTTTTTTACTAGCAAGCGGTTGTACCACCTGGCTGAGCGGTTCTACGAGCTTGGCCAACAATTCTGGCACAATCACTGCCGTGGGGATGATGCCCTAGGGTCTCCATCCTTCACGAAGGTTTCAAGCGGTTGTACCACTTGGACCATTGCGGTTGTACCGCCTAATCCTTGACCATTTTCCTGGAGGATCTACATGGCGGTTGTACTGGCCCAATTACGGCTCTACCACCGGAATGGGGTGTCCATGTCTCTACTTGTGTGGTGGTTTTTGGGCAGTGGTGGTGTGACGTACCCATTTTGATCGTACGTAAATCAAACACGCAAATGCGTACGACCAAGATTAGGAACTCACGACAAGAAATCACAACACAACTCTAGACACAAATTAAAGTCATACAAGCTTCCTATTACAATCCAGGGGCTCGAGGGCTTGAATACATAAGATCGAATACAAACGACTCAGCGGAAGCAAATAATATCTGAGTACAGACATAAGCAAACAAGTTTGCCTTAAGAAGGCTAGCACAAACATAAAAACAAATCGAAAAGGCAAGACCTCCTGATTGGAGCCTCCTAAGTACTCCTGGTTGTCAGCGGCCTCCACGTAGTAGTATGCTCTGTCGGGGTAGTAGTAGTCGCCAGCGGGATCAACTAGCTCGTGGGCTCCGTCATCTGGTCATGACAATCGTATGAAGAGGAAAGGGGGAGCAAAACTATCGGGACCCCGATCCTAAGCCATAGGAATCCAGCCTGTAACACATCGCATCCCTTTGTGGTCTCACGCACGGTTAACTCCACGGCTGCAGCCTTACCTTAGCCGGGACCGTTTGCGTCTTTTGACTCACGTATGCAATAGTGTAGCTAGCATTCCAATGTCAAAGAACCCGGATCGACAAGTCTAGTCATAAACCAAAGAGGCAGTACCGCACAAGGACAGGCATACATGACCCAACAAAGGAGGTGTCGGTCATCAGCGAGTGTAGACGAGTCGTAGCAAGCTACAAGGACTCCATTACATCACGTGACATTTCCCCAAAGGGGACAGACACAGCAGCTAAGAAGGACACATGCCGGTCAACCAATGTGTCCGGAGCAGTAGCAAACTACCAAGGCTCGTTGGATCACAAAGGGGCATTTCCTTGTAAGGAGTGCTACTAAAGTTCACAATTTGGTAATCGAACCCCATACATATCAAGTACGACACACGTACGCATGGCATACCGATATGTATAGATACATCGATGGCATCACAACATAACCATAAGCATACAAACTTTATTTAAGAGGCTCGGAAGAGCCACACACATAATATTACACATTAAGGGTCTCACGACCCATAATAGCAGTCATTCAGTTACAAGCCAGCGGAAGAGTTTAAAACTGTCTGAGTACAGACAGGTGCAACGAGAAGGCACATGGCCTGACTATACTACAGACCCAACGTAGGGCCAGATCGTAGCTGGGACACTAGCTACTCGTCGTTGTCGACGTCTACGAAGAACCCTCCATTAGGGTCATTAGCAACCTCTGCAACATTTATTAAACAAACATGAGTACGAAGGTACTCAGCAAGACTTTAGGATAACTAACTACTCATGCAAAGTATCAATAAGGTATTGTGGGGTTTCATGCGGAAAGCCAGCATTTGACTCGTGGCTAGACAACTTGCATTTTTTAATAATTTTGACAACTTGATTTCTCGCACACGAGTCCACTAACACCACAACAATACACCATCGTGGAATCATTCCGTCTCCATACGGAAATGCCGTCCACGACACTCACGCTTATCTTGACAATTTTATGAGTAGCCATTGAAGTTATCTATGAACAACATATGTCTCCAAGTAGTCCATATCCGCGGACGCGGCTATTCGAATATATCATAACCCTGCAGGGGGGTACTTCGTCACACACGCTCACGCCACTTATCGCCATGTGCACGTCATGCACCTCGGCAACCTTCAAGCGGAAGCCCAGCGAGGGAGTCGGCCACGACCGTTAACCACACTAGTACCTAGTCCAGGTGTGTCGCCTATCTGAGGGTAACCCGCACGGAAGTCCGGCTGAGGTTTCCGCCATGGCCCCAAACGATGTGCGCAGGGTTCCCAAGCCCACCATCCAGGTGCCATTTGGTACACCGTGCCACTGCCTACCGCATCACAGCCCACATCTCAGATCAGCGCTATGCACGGCCTCCAGCATGACTATAAACACCAGAAACTACTTGCAACTCCTCGACCGAGCACTAAGCGATTAATAAGTCGAGAGGGTCAATTAAGTATCCCAACGTGTGGTAGTATCTAGTCTTGGATTACATACACGGAACTCAGTTCCTAAGGACGGTTCCAATGAAACAACCCGCCATGTACTCCTACACAGCCTTTCACCGGTACCTTTACCAAATCAGGTTCGACACACAACCTTTGCTTACTGAACACATTCTCACAATTCTGTTCATCTCCCAGATGACAGACCATACACAACTCTAAGCATAGCCTGCATAGCAGGATAAGGCACATCATGGCTCAAGCAACTACCAGGTATGCTAGGTTGCAAGGTTCGGCTATTTACTGTGACAAGGATAGGTCATGCAAAGGAAGTGGGTTCAACTAACGTGGCAAAAGCAGTTGAAGCATTTGATCCTAATGCAATAAGTAAGTGCAGGAGCAAGAACATGGGATTTATCGGGATGATCAAAATGGTTGCTTGCCTTGTTGCTCAGAGGAGTGACAATATCCGTCAGACGGATGTTCGGTGGAATCCGGGGGAGCGGAGCCTACCAGAAGGAATGACAACAATCAATATAAAGCATATGCAATCAAGATGATGCATGAGCATGGCATGAGAATGCAAGGTGATATGCTATTATAACTAACATGTATTAGGTTTGAAGTTGATTTGAATCACATTCAAATATCACTTCAAACGAGGTATTGTCGGATACCATTGTAATTGATTCGACCTGATGCTCAGATCAACTTGATGTTAACAGGCATGGGATGACATGTTAAGTTGCTGGTTTGTAATTAGGACAGTATTTGATCATGTCAATCATAGTGAAAATCAAATATTTTCCATATTCCATTTATAAAGTATTTATAAGAATTGACTTATTCATTAATCTACATGTTTGGGTTCTGTAACCTTTTCAAACATGTTTGAAAATGACATATTCAGATTCCTTGAATTTTTTTGATACTTTTTCATATATAAATTATTTTCATTGGAGTTACAGATTAATTTTTATGAATTTTTGAAGTTTTAAACATTTCTAGAATTATTTTTATACTGGAAAATCCCTTTACTGCATCAGCATGACATCAGTAGGTCCAACTGGCCGTTGAAAGTCAACCTGATCAGTGGGACCCACTGGTCAGTGTCTCTGGTTAGTGTCTCTGGTCAGTTTTAGATTAGAATTAAACTTAATTTGCTGATTAATCTTACTGGACCCACATGTCAGTGTCTTATTAACTTAGTTGATTTTATTTTTATTATTCTTAATCTCCCAGAGGCTGGCCCCACACGTCAGTGGCTCACGCGAGCTAAGATCCACCGGCGGCGAGCTCGTCCTCGCCCTCGGGGAGCCTCCGGCGACCACGAGTACGGTGGAGGGCATCGGAAACTCGCCTCCAACGGCCAAACTTACGGCAGAGACCACGGGGAGAACGGCCACTCGACGATGCGCACGATGGGACAAGCCCCAGGGGCTGGGGTGGCCGGAATCAACGCCGGCGACGAGCTTGGCGGCGACCAAGTTCGGCCATCGTCGAAGCCATCGAATACAGGGTCAAAACGCACGCGGTTGGGCACCTAAAGCATCTACGTGATGTCCTGAGGCTGCTGGTGGCCTCAGACGGAGCAACCCTTCACCGGAGGGCTACCGGCGACGAGCTGCAGTGGCGGTCCTCGTCGGGCTCCGATGGAACTAAGCCTAGAGGAGGGGATCGACGGGGAGAGCTTAGGGAAAAGATGCGCAAGCTCACGAGGAGTGTAGAGAAGGGCTTAGACGGCTCGGGGAAGCACCGAGGGCGACGAATCGAGCAGAGCTCGCCGGCGGCCGAAGGTTGAAGACGACGGTGCCGAGGGCGTTGCAGGGCTCGGGAAGGCTTCGGCTTCTCCAGGGATTTTAACTAGTTTGAGATTTCCTTTATTTAAAGAAGTGGCTAGGGTTTTGAGTTTTCCTTCACCACTTACTTTATTCTTGTTGAAAATTTCCTAGATGCAATGCAAAGAAAACATGAGCACAAAGCTAACTTGCTTAAAGTGTCAGGGATGTGACAACTCACCCCCACTCAAACGAATCTCGTCCCTAGATTTGGAAGTCGTCGGGAATAACGCAGGATACTCAAGTCGGAGACGATCCTCTCTTTCCCAAGTTGCCTCCTTTTCAGAATGATTTGACCATTGAACTTTAAGAAACTTGAGGTTTCAACGTCGAGTGGTACGCTCAGCTTGATCAAGAATATGCACGGGGTATTCTCGGTATGAAAGGTTATCTTGGAGATCAAGCGTTTCGTGGTCCACTTCACGGATAGGATCCGAAAAGCAACGCCTGAGTTTCGAGACGTGGAAGACATCATGAACCTTGGAAAGATGCGAAGGAAGTTCCAACTGGTAGGCAACTTCTCCTCGTTTGGCAAGAATGCGAAAAGGACCAATGTAACGAGGAGCCAACTTGCCCTTGATACCGAATCGATGGGTAGCCTTCAAAGGTGTAACCCGAAGGTAAGCCTTCTCGTCAACTTCAAAGGTCACAGCCTTATGATGACGATCATATTGGCTCTTTTGACGAGACTGGGCTGTTTTCAACTTTTCACGAATAATGCGAACCTGCCCTTCTGCATCCTGGATCATATCCGGGCCAAAGAGTTGCCTCTCCCCGGTTTCTGACCAATTAAGAGGTGTTCGACATCTTCGTCCATAGAGAACTTCAAAAGGAGCTTTGCCCAAGCTTGATTGATAACTATTGTTATAAGCAAATTCGGCGAATGGAAGGCACTTCTGTCAATTCATACCGAACGATATAACACAAGCTCGGAGCATATCTTCTAGGATTTGATTCACTCTTTCTACTTGACCACTTGATTGGGGATGGAAAGCAGTGCTAAAAGATAAGTGAGTCCCCATGGCATTCTGAAAACTTTCCCAGAAGCGAGAAGTAAAGATACTCCCACGGTCCGAGTTAATCTCCAAGGGAACACCATGAAGAGACACTATTCGAGAGACATATAACTCTACTAGCTGGCTAGCTGTGATACTCTCACGAACAGGAAGAAAATGAGCCACTTTGGAAAGATGGTCAATGACCACAAAGATAGTATTATTTCCTTTCTTGGTCTTGGGAAATCCGGTAATGAAATCCATACTAACTTTCTCCCATTTCCATTCAGGAATAGCTAGAGGTTGAAGGGTGCCAGCAGGCCTTTGATGTTCTGCCTTAACTCGATGACAAACATCGGATTTAGCAACGAACTCAGCAATTTTTCTCTTCATCCTAGTCCACCAGAACCTCTGGCATAGGTCCTGATACATCTTAGTACTACCGGGATGAATGGTGAGAGGAGAATCATGAGCCTCCTTAAGGATCAATTGCCGCAGACGTTTGCTCTTAGGAACCACTAAACGGTTCTGAAAGAACACAACACCTTTCTCATTGATGGAGAAATCCCTAGCGTTATAGCTAGCAATATTCTCCTTGATCCGGGATATACCCTTATCATGAGCCTGCACGGCTATGATTTGATCCTTAAGAGTAGGCTTCGCCACCAGGGTAGAAAGGAATCCTTGAGGAACAATATGAAGATTCATCTTCTGAAATTCCTCATAGAGATGTGGTTGACCTTGTTGTAGCATCAAATTGTTACAATAAGATTTACGACTTAGTGCATCGGCCATAACATTGGCCTTCCCCGGGGTGTAAGTTATCCCTAAGTCATAATCCGAGATCAACTCAACCCACCGTCTTTGCCTGCGATTCAAATCCGGCTGGGTGAAGATATATTTCAGACTTTGGTGATCAGTGAATATTTCGCAACGATTACCCAGAAGGTAATGTCGCCAGGTTTTTAGTGCATGGACCACAGCTGCAAGCTCAAGGTCATGTGTGGGATAATTATCCTCATGTGGACGCAACTGTCGAGATGCGTATGCGATCACATGACGATCTTGCATGAGAATGCAACCTAATCCTTGTCGTGAGGCGTCGCAATAGATAACAAAGTCCTTAGAAAAATCTGGTGGTAGCAACACAGGTGCGGAAGTCAGGCGTCTTTTCAGTTCCTAAAAACTATGCTCACACTGTGGTGTCTACTCGAACTTTTTATCCTTCTTGAGGAGTTCAGTTAGAGGCTTTGCAACCTTGGAGAAATTCTCGACAAAGCGGCGACAATAGCTCGCTAGACTAAGAAAACTCCTAACTTGCTTAACCGATTCAGGTTGAGTCCAATCAAGGACAGCTTGAACTCTCTCGGGATTGACAGCAATACCCTTACCAGAGATTACGTGACCTAGATATGTCACTTCTGGTAACCAAAATTCACATTTTGAAAACTTGGCATAAAGGCGATGCTCTCGAAGTTTCATCAATACCAGCCTTAGATGCTCGACATGTTCTCGTTCGTTCTTCGAGTAGATGAGAATATCATCGAGGTATACAATGACGAATTTATCCAAATACTCCATGAAGATTGAATTCATCAGACGAGAGAAGGTGGCTGGGGCATTGGTTAACCCGAAGGACATGATGGTGTACTCGTATTGGCCATAACGAGTAACAAAAGCCGTTTTTGGAATGTCCCCGTTCTTGATCTTGATTTGATGGTATCCCAACCTCAAATCCATTTTGGAGAAGACTGAGGACCCAACGAGCTGGTCGTACAGGTCGTTGATCCTGGGGAGCAGACACTTGTTCTTTATGGTGACCAGATTAACTGGTCGGTAATCTACAACCATCTGATCCGTTCCGTCTTTCTTCTTGACGAAGAGGACGGGGCAAGCCCAAGGAGAAGAGCTAGGACGAATGAAACCTTTATTCAAGGCCTCATCTAGTTTCTTCTTAAGTTCGGCTAGCTCCAGGGGTGCCATCTTATATGGTCTTCTGGCTATTGGGACAGTTCCCGGAACAAGATCTATCACAAACTCTACATCTCTGTCAGGTGGAATTCCTGGCAGTTCCTCTCGAAAAACATCCGGGAAGTCATGGACTACCGGAATGTCTTCAAGTTCCGGAAGAGGGTTGGCATTTAAGGAATAGAGTTGGCATTTGGCAACTCGAGTAGAGACATTTACTATCTCACCCGAGGGATGGGTAAGCTGGACATTTCTAGAATGAGTATCAATCTTGGCATAGTGAGCTGACATCCAGTCCATGCCCAAGATGATATTAATATCCGAAGGTTTCAATGCTATCAATGAGGCTAGAAAAACTAGCCTGTCTACTAGAATTTCATTGTCATAGGTTATCCTAGAGGTTTGCCATTTACTACCAGGAGTTTGGACAACCAATGGAATTGGCATATCACAAAAAGACATGTTATGCAACTGTGCATAACTTTCTGAAATGAAGGAATGAGAAGACCCAGTGTCAAAGAGAACAGACGCTGGGTGATGATTAACAAGAAGCATACCCAACATGACGTCGGGATCCTCTGCAGCTTCTTCTGCTGACACATAGTTCACACGGCCACGTGCAGGAGTTGGCTTCACATAGTAAGCTTTGCCCGACTTGCCTTACCCGACGGACTTTCCGGGTTGCTTGGCACCCACATTTTGAGGACACTCATGGGAATAGTGCCCTGGTTCTCCACACTTGTAGCATATCACTTGGTTGGAACGTGGTGCAGCATTGCTAGCTGGACCACCGTAAGTTTTTGCTGGAGGGTTGGTCTGATTCGTCTGAGGCGCCACGTAGGATGGCCTCGGGGTGTATCTTGGCGGCAGAGAACTGTTCGGAACCCACAGCCTGCGTTTCGGAAACGCGGAACCAGAAGACGAGCCAAAGTGACGGGAGTGCTTCCTTGTGGCTTCGAAGTCAGTATGACCAGTCTCGGCACTGATCGCCTTATTGACCACGGCTTGAAAGCTTGCACACTCGTGGAGGCGCAGATCACGACGAAGCTCAGGGCTCAGACCCTTACGGAATCTTGCTTGTTTCTTGGCGTCAGTAGACACCTCCTGTGTTGCATAGCGGGCAAGGTTACCGAACTCGCGGCTATAAGCATCCACGGTCAACTTGCCCTGAGTGAAGGCACAGAACTTCTCTCTCTTTATGTCCATCAGGCCCTCTGGAATATGGTGCAGACGAAAGGCTGCACTGAAGTCTGCCCATGTGGCTACTGGTTCAGCAGGACGCATAGCTTCAAAGTTCTCCCACCATAGATTGGCGGGTCCTTCCAGGAAATATGCCGCAAAGGTCACCTTGTCGGCCTCAGAAACATTCGCAGAGCTAATCTTGCGTGCGATGCTGCACAACCAGTCATCAGCGTCAAGGGGATCGACGGAATGTTGAAACTTTGGAGGATTCAGCTTCACAAAGTCGTTGAGGGACACTGCAGCATTCCTAGGCCGACGAGCCGTATTCTGCTCAATACACTCTAACCGTCGGTTGGTCTCCCTTTTGTTTCTCTCTGCCTCAAGCATAACTTCCGCCAGAGAGGCCGGGTGAGGCAGGTCTTCCTGCGACGCTTGACTACCCTCGCCTTGCTCATGACCAGGGGCATAGTTCAACCTGGTGAACACCATCCTGACAAACAAACTCACAGCTTAGACCAAAATCATATCAATACAAGCTATGGATTAAGAATGTACTGAACACACGGAATGCGGAAATGAATATCCGAACAGCATGGTAACAAGCAACTGCTATATATACACCATGGTTCATACACACCCTTATATAGTTCAGTACAACCTTCACCGAAGAGCAAACTACTGAAATTATGAAACTACTCATCAGTGGCTGACAAGCTTCCTATACATTATTTATCCAGGCCTCCGGAATTCATTTCACATCACACGCATACTTCACAAGTCACGCAGGACTATGAACGTACGGCTACTACCATACTATCCTTCCGCTCACAGCTCAGGCATCCGCATAGAACATCTCATAGAGATTACCTCCATGACCTGGAAGCTCAACCTGCGGATCAGGAAACATTCTAGCCTAAGATCCCTGGGATCCATAAGGACACGGATGTGGCCTTGGTCCCCTGGCTGGTGGTAAGAGGGGTCCCCGAAGAGGGGTGACTCCTCCTATAGCTGGCTAGTCAATGTGGGCCGGAAGATGGGTCCTAACAGGGTTCAGCATCTCCATATCTCCGTACCCTGTCTGGACTACCGGTGCGAGCTGCGTCAAAACCGTCCACAGACGGGCACGGGTAGCATAAAGCTCCATGCGGAGAGCACGAGCATCCCTGTCTCTGTTCCCTAGCATCTCAACAGTGGACTGCAGTAGTGGATCCTCCATAGAAGAATCAAAATAGACTCCACTGAGGTATCCCTCTTCACCAGGCTGAGAGGCCGGAACATAGCAGAACTCTGAATTCTGCAGCAGTGCATGTCTCGCTCTCATAATGGTCAGCATTGAATAGGCAGCATCTTGTACTGCCATGTCAATAGTGACTCCCAATCCATAGGACCGATGGATTGGCTCCTCAGCTCTAGGGTAATCTGGAAATACCCTAACAGTGCAGATATACTGGCTCTGGTTGAAGTCTCGGTACTGTTCCTCCACTGTGTACTCGGGGTACGAGCGGTAACCGCACACCGACATCACCCTGACCAGCATGGCCGTATGACCCGGTACATCAATGCACCTGGTCAGACGTACCACCTGACGAGAAGGACGACCAGGCATCTGTAAATAGAGAGTAATGCAAAAGCATTAGAGCTCTCAATGCAAAATTGGGCAGCATAACGGCTGTAAATGCTTAAAAGCAAATTTTGAGACAACCCAAAATGGAATAGCGTAACCACTGAACTATCAAGTTCAACTCTCTGATCATCAGACTTACTTCCTTTTTCCTAGGGAAGAAGAAACCCAACTATCTCTTGATCCGTAGTCCTATAATCTACCGATCAAAAACACGAGCCTAGAAGAAGATGAGTAACCTAGTCCTTAATTCCCGCAGAAAAGACGAGGATGACCAGAATATAATAACTTGAGAAGAGAACAAGAGTCTTACGTTCCCTTCCACAAACAATTCCCTTATATATAACTAAAGCAATTCTAGACTCAACTTCGACCAGTTTGGCTTAGTAATCCTACAGTCAGTCAGGCTCTGATACCAACGCTTTCGGGACCCCGATCCTAAGCCATAGGAATCCAGCCTGTAACACATCGCATCCCTTTGCGGTCTCACGCACGGTTAACTCCACGACTGCAGCCTTACCTTAGCCGGGACCGTTTGCGTCTTTTGACTCACGTATGCAATAGTGTCGCTAGCATTCCAATGTCAAAGAACCCGGATCGACAAGTCTAGTCATAAACCAAAGAGGCAGTACCGCACAAGGACAGGCATACATGACCCAACAAAGCAGGTGTCGGTCATCAGCGAGTGTAGACGAGTCGTAGCAAGCTACAAGGACTCCATTACATCGCGTGACATTTCCCCAAAGGGGATAGACACAGCAGCTAAGAAGGACACATGCCTGTCAACCAATGTGTCCGGAGCAGTAGCGAACTACCAAGGCTCGTTGGATCACAAAGGGGCATTTCCTTGTAAGGAGTGCTACTAAAGTTCACGATTAGGTAATCGAACCCCATACATATCAAGTACGACACACGTACGCATGGCATACCGATATGTATAGATACATCGATGGCATCACAACATAACCATAAACATACAAACTTTATTTAAGAGGCTCGGAAGATCCACACACATAATATTACACATTAAGGGTCTCACGACCCATAATAGCAGTCATTCAGTTACAAGCCAGCGGAAGAGTTTAAAACTGTCCGAGTACAGACAGGTGCAACTAGAAGGCACATGGCCTGACTATACTACAGACCCAACGTAGGGCCAGATCGTAGCTGGGACACCAGCTACTCGTCGTCGTCGACGTCTACGAAGAACCCTCCATTAGGGTCATTAGCAACCTCTGCAACATTTATTAAACAAACATGAGTACGAAGTTACTCAGCAAGACTTTAGGATAACTAACTACTCATGCAAAGTATCAATAAGGTATTGTGGGGTTTCATGCGGAAAGCCAACATTTGACTCGTGGCTAGACAACTTGCATTTTTAAATAATTTTGACAACTTGATTTCTCGCACACGAGTCCACTAACACCACAACAATACACCATCTTGGAATCATTCCATCTCCATACGGAAATGTCGTCCACGACACTCACGCTTATCTTGACAATTTTATGAGTAGCCATTGAAGTTATGTATGAACAACATATGTCTCCAAGTAGTCCATATCCGCGGACGCGGCTATTCGACCGTATTTTGGGGTTTCAAGCGGAAGCCCAGCGAGGGAGTCGGCCACGACCGTTAACCACACTAGTACCTAGTCCAGGTGTGTCGCCTATTTGAGGGTAACCCGCACGGAAGTCCGGCCGAGGTTTCCGCCACGGCCCCAAATGATGTGCGCAGGGTTCCCAAGCCCACCATCCAGGTGCCATTTGGTACACCGTGCCACTGCCTACCGCATCACATCCCACATCTCAGATCAGCGCTATGCACGGCCTCTAGCATGACTATAAACACCAGAAACTACTTGCAACTCCTCGACCAAGCACTAAGCGATTAATAAGTCGAGAGGGTCAATTAAGTATCCCAACGTGTGGTAGTATCTAGTCTTGGATTACATACACGGAACTCAGTTCCTAAGGACGGTTCCAATGAAACAACCCGCCATGTACTCCTACACAGCCTTTCACCGGTACCTTTACCAAATCAGGTTCGACACACAACCTTTGCTTATCGAACACATTCTCACAATTCTGTTCATCTCCCAGATGACAGACCATACACAACTCTAAGCATAGCATGCATAGCAGGATAAGGCACATCATGGCTCAAGCAACTACCAGGTATGCTAGGTTGCAAGGTTCGGCTATTTACTGTGACAAGGATAGGTCATGCAAAGAAAGTGGGTTCAACTAACGTGGCAAAAGCAGTTGAAGCATTTGATCCTAATGCAATAAGTAAGTGCAGGAGAAAGAACATGGGATTTATCGGGATGATCAAAATGGTTGCTTGCCTTGTTGCTCAGAGGAGTGACAATATCCGTCAGACGGATGTTCGGTGGAATCCGGGGGAGCGGAGCCTACCAGAAGGAATGACAACAATCAATATCAAGCATATGCAATCAAGATGATGCATGAGCATGGCATGAGAATGCAAGGTGATATGCTATTATAACTAACATGTATTAGGTTTGAAGTTGATTTGAATCACATTCAAATATCACTTCAAACGAGGTATTCTCGGATACCATTTTAATTGATTCGACGTGATGCTCAGATCAACTTGATGTTAACAGGCATGGGATGACATGTTAAGTTGCTGGTTTGTAATTAGGACAGTATTTGATCATGTCAATCATAGTGAAAATCAAATATTTTCCATATCCCATTTATAAAGTATTTATAAGAATTGACTTATTCATTAATCTACATGTTTGGGTTCTGTAACATTTTCAAACATGTTTGAAAATGACATATTCAGATTCCTTGAATTTTTTTGATACTTTTTCATATATAAATTATTTTCATTGGAGTTACAAACTAATTTCTATGAATTTTTGAAGTTTTAAACATTTCTGGAATTATTTTTATACTGGAAAATCCCTTTACTGCATCAGCATGACATCAGCAGGTCCAACTGGTCGTTGAAAGTCAAACCTGACCAGTGGGACCCACTCGTCAGTGTCTCTGGTGAGTTTTAGATTAGAATTAAACTTAATTTGCTGATTTATCTTACTGGACCCACATGTCAGTGTCTTATTAACTTATTCGATTTTATTTTTATTATTCTTAATCTCCCAGAGGATGGCCCCACACGTCAGTGGCTCAGGCCAGCTGAGATCCACCGGCGGCGAGGTCGTCCTCGCCGGCGGGGAGCCTCCGGCGACCACCAGTACGGTGGAGGGCATCGGAAACTCGCCTCCGATGGCCAAACTCACGGCAGAGACCACGGGGAGAACGGCCACTCGACGACGCGCACGATGGGACAAGCACCAGAGGCTGGGGTGGCCGGAATCAACGCCGGCGACGAGCTTGCTGGCGACCAAGTTCGGCCATCGTCGAAGCCATCAAATACAGGGTCAAAACGCGCGGGGCTGGGCACCTAAAGGATCTACGCGATGTCCTGAGGCTGCTCGTGGCCTCAGACGGACTAACCCTTCACCTGAGGGCTACCGGCGACGAGCTGTAGCGGCGGTCCTCGTCGGGCTCCGATGGAACTAAGCCTAGAGGAGGGGATCGACGGGGAGAGCTTAGGGAAAAGATGTGCAAGCTCACGAGGAGTGCAGAGAAGGGCTTAGACGGCTCGGGGAAGCACCGAGGGCGACGAATCGAGCAGAGCTCGCCGGCGGCCGAAGGTTGAAGACGACGGTGCCGAGGGCGTTGCAGGGCTCGGGAAGGCTTCGGCTTCTGCAGGGAGGACCAGATCGACGAGGCGGACCTAACAGCACACTCAGAATGAGCATCCTATGGCTAGGGGCATGGGCAGCTCGAGCTCGAGCTCCTGTCGATGGCGGCAGAGGGGATCGAGGGAACCGAGAGGAGAGGGGGAGGAATGAGCTGGGGAATGGATATCTACGAGCTCGGGGAGCCTATCCCCGTGCTTGCCAGCGTGAAGCGGCGTCCAGGCAGGCGCACAGGTGCGTGGCCGCGGCGGCCACCTCCTGCTGTCCGCTGGCGGGGGAGGAAGACGACAGAAGAAGATGGGCCGGGCCAGGTGACCGTCAGGTAAGGTTTTCTCATTTTCTTTGTGTTTTGTTTCTGTTTTAAATACTGAAATTGATCTGCTATTTATTTCAGCTCCCAAATAGTTTGTAAAAACTATGTTGAGCACCTTAGAATATTTGTTGGAATATTTCCAATCATTCCTAAAGTTTTCAACATTTTTGAAAGTTTAAAGTTTCTGATTTCAAATTTAAAAGTTGAAACCAGTAGCTTTTTGCATTTATTTAAAATGCTTAAAGTGTCAAGAAAAAGGTTTTCTTCATTGCTTATATACTTTCATGATTTATTAGAAAGTTTGAACTTTTCTTGAGGCCATTTTGGGTTCATTGATTTTAACTAGTTTGAGATTTACTTTATTTAAAGAAGTGGCTAGGGTTTTGAGTTTTCCTTCACCACTTACTTTATTCTTGTTGAAAATTTCCTAGATGCAATGCAAAGAAAACATGAGCACAAAGCTAACTTGCTTAAAGTGTCAGGGATGTGACAAAAGCAACGTTGAGTACTCATCTAAAGTACTTGCAAGACTGATATCAGAACTATGCTAAGTATGCATTGGTTTCAAAGGAATAGGGATATATCTTTCAATTGATAACAATGCCAAAATAGAGGAGGAAGACCTAGTCCTATCAAAGACTAGCATCTTCACGGTCTTGCAACATTAGAAGAGTATAGATCGGTAACACATATGTAATAATTATGTTGCAGCAATTTATTTAAAAACACCTAGAGATCCTTCCTCGACTCCCTACGAGAAAGCAATCTCGGAGCCACATTTCAATTTAACATCACAAGTATCCAGTTCCAGTTATAGAAGATAAGGATACTCTCTAAGCGTCCGTTACCGTGGACACGACTATTCAAATAGATATACTTCCCTGCAGGGCAGCACAAACTTACCCAACACGCTCGATTCACTCTGGCCGAACACACTTTCCTGGGTCATGCACGGCCTCGACTGATCGACATGTCGTAGTCCTACCTAGGCTCAACAGATAGGCAACATGTTGGTCTACATCCTAATCTCAAAGGAGTCATGGACCAATCTCCCTTCACAATCATGTGTGTTACATGGATGGCCGGTGTTAGTCATGGCACCTATTTACACAAAGATGGTCCTTACGTGGACCCCCCGTGTGTGTCCCGCTCAATGTCACATCTAAAGAGCTTTCGGGGAAATGTATGATGCAGAGTGCCCATATTTATTCTCGCGTGGTGGTTAGTGCGAAACATGCCACGTGCCTTCTCAGATCACATATCCAAACCCATTAATGTTTTGTTAAACTGCGGTGACGATCAATGATCCATGATATGTGGTCTCATCGCCCCGTCTCGAGGACTTGTGGAAAGGTCCAAGAATGTCCGGCCACGCGTGGTCACAATGATGCGGGTATCCACCCGCTCCTTAACAACGGTGACGATGAATGATCTAAGATATATGGTCTCGTCTCCCCATCTCGAGGACTTGTAGCAAGGGCCAAGAATGCCCAGCCACGCCTCGTCACAATTACGTGGGAATCGACCCGCTCCACACATCTCACCATGTCCAAGTAGTAAAGTTAAAGTAACCGTGTGTCTACAACATCATAGGAATCCGAGGTATCACCCTTGATGGATTCCAATCGATGTAACCGTCAAGGTGATCAGGGAGGAATCACCCTCGATGGTTCATTCTTGAGGGGTTGCACGACAAAGTCGTTATCGGAAGTGGTGAAGGAGGAATCAGCCTCTGTAATCCACCTCCAGTGAAATACACTACAGAGTTAACAATGGGAGTACATTGCGAGGTATCGCCCTTGCTACTTGATAGTAGCTCTACAAGGTCATACACCTCAGGGGGTGTGAGGTGATGTGAGAGGTGTGTCTCCTCGATCAAGATAATCGAGTCTTTAGGTCGTTGAGTCTTCAAGTTTTTTAGAATTCGATGATGAAGTAGGGCTAACTGGCACATAGTGGGGTCACTCGATATCACAAATAAACCTATAATAAGCATTTAATATGTAGTAGGGTTGGCACACCCTTTTTTACTACCACTTTCTCTGTATGCAAAAATCTGAGGTGGTTAAAACTTTTCAAACTAATGATGCGAGTGCCATGATTGTCATTGTACGCTTGTGTGTTTGATCATGTGATGATAAAAACCCCATTTCACTATATTGATTTATTTCCAAAAACCTTTACTTGTTTCTGATTAAGGTAAAACCCTACTTTGAGTTGCACTACATGCCCTTGATGGCAAGAAGTGTTCTACCCAAAGTTGGTGATCTGATTTGAACTTCATTTTAGTGCTTCAAAACCACAAAATTATTATTTTTAGAATTACTTTCCTAATTAATTTACATGTCCATTTCTGAGGCCAGAATTGGTATTCCTACTTGGAAAAATACTTTTCTGCCTTAGAAAAATCTGATTAAATTTGGAGATGATCAGAAGGACATATATTTTCCATACATAAGATTGTAAACTCCTATTTATATTATAATTATTTGAGTAAAACCCTGAAAACCATATCTCTCTGTTTTGACCTTTTGAAATATTTCCAAAGGAAATATTCTCAATAAAATCCCAGAAAATTCCAGTAGTATCCCTAAGCCATATTTGGTGTCCACATAAAGAATCACCTTGCTCCAAGGTGATTAAGGACCCCAAATAACCCTAAAACCCTTTCTGTCCAGATTGGAGTTAGAGCAACTCTACATAGCAAAGTTTGTCCTATGATGCTGAAACTTTGCAGGAGTGCCTAATACCTCAAATAAGGGTTCCACACCAAAAATGAGATTTGTAGGACTTAGTTTGCCCACACTCTCTTTGGAACGGACAGATCTGGTCAAATGGTGGTGTTTTCAAGTTTGCAAAGCTAAACTTGTGCAATGGAGCTCAAACTTGGTGAAACCCCATGTTTTAGCACCAAACCCAAACCTGTTAAGTTGCAGCACCAGTGGTGGGGTGCAACCCCCTCGAACCACCGTCGAGCACCTTCTGACATATGGGTAAAAGCCCCTTTAACCCATAGCTAAACCCAACCCCTTTGCTCCAAACTCTCAGATTAGGTGGCCAGTATCAATGCCCAACCCCAGTCAACTCGCCCCTCACTGGTTCAAAGTGGAAATGACAAAATCCCCACTAAGCTTTAGTTCAAAGCTGACAACTCTTGTATTCCTTGTCTCCCTTGGCCAGCCGAAGCTACCACGAGACCCAAACGGCTAGCCACACTCCCAGCGAGTGCCAGGACATGCTAGACACGTCCAAAGTGCCTCAGAGCGCACCAGCATGCCGTGTCATGCCAAAACTGCGCTCTGGGCGCACTACAGGAAACCACCAAGGTGGGGGCGACGCTCTCGGCCAGTTCTAGCCTCCCCCGAGGTGTCCAACCTCTTCCCCGACAACCCCTCTGCATCGAATGACCCTCATAGCCCCTCCTCTCTCGCGCTAGAGCTCGTGCGATGTGTGCCCGCATGCACCAGAACCGGCCAAGGTTGCGCGGCCATGGATGCTCGACTCCTCTCTCTCTCTCTCTCTCTCTCTCTGTTGCAGATGGTTCTGGTGGTCCAAAACCACGTCCTAAGATCGTGGTTTCGACCCCAGCTCCTCCCTGCACCCCCATGCGCACCGCGGAGTGTCACCGGCGCTCCCGAATCGTCTCACCGTCGTGGGCCTATTTATAGCCCCCCCTCGCTCCTGCACCCCTCAGATAGCTTCACCACGACCACTAGCACCTCCCTAGCCACCCCAGGAAGCCAGCAGAGCCCCGGTGCTCGAGATCAACCGAGGCCCCTCCGCCTCGGAGCTCGGGTCGATCTCCAGCTACACGATGGCTCCTGCGTCCCCCGACCCACCAAACTGATCCCCTCAACCCCAGGAAGCTTTCCCCCAACTCGCCCGAGCATTTCCGTGACCCTAGCTACCTCCCCGACCACCTCCCGAAACTCCTTCGCCGCGGCCTTCTCATCGCCGGCGAACCCCTGCCTCTCCGTCGTTGTTCCGACCACCAGCAGGTAGGCGGCGTCATGCCGAACCCATTCATGTCCTTGTTTGGGCTTGAGGACGTCGGCAGCCTCACCGGCGTGCTCCTCCTCCTCTCTGGCCGGAGGTAGGAGACGACCCCGACAGGTGTGCCCCACCTGTCGGTGGCCCAGCCTCCTCCCCCGCGCTGCCGGCAGCCACTGACCGCAGGGCCTCGCACGTCAGGTTCAAACCTGATGGCGCGCGCGCCTGGGCAGGCTCTCGGCTGGCCTTGGGCCGGCTCAGTTCCACGCCGAGCCAGGCCAGGGATTTAGCCCTTTTTCTTTTATTTTTAAAATATGTTTTCTAAGAATTTTATAAAAATATTTAACCAGTGTAAAAATATAATTTTCCACTGTTACTCTTCTAAAAATGTGTAGTATTTAATGAGACCAATGGATGAATTTTTCAACAACTATTCTGTTTTATAATAATAAAAAGGACTGAATTGGAATAGTTTTGCTTCTGTTTGGTTGATTTTAAAAATGTTCCTTCATTGAAATAGAGGCAAATATTTTTCAAAATAACAACTTAGATTTATCAGTAATAAAGAACATTTTTAAAATGACTTTGTGATCTGTTTTTGAGTGAGCTATTTCTTATTTATTCTTTTATCGACGATAGAAAATCCGTGTGACGAGGGAATCAAAGTGGAAGACCTCGAAACCCCGGATACCTAGAAGACCAAGGCAAGCAGCCCTTTGACCATGACTGAGCATATGTTATATTGCATGTTAAATAGCAAGTATTTCCGTTGCATATGATCGTAAGTGTCGGTAAATCATTCAATGTGATGTTACCGATGGCTCCTCCGGAGCACATGCATTGAGCTTGATCCTACCTTTGAGGGTCATGCTAGTATCATGTTGACAAGTAATGATGGAGTAAACAAGCATGAGCATGTTGTTGGTATTAAACAAGGATTTATGAAAACCCCGTCGGGTGCCACTAATGCCCGAGGGTGATGATGAGTTAGGTGGCCACTTTTGGTGAAGTGGTGCACTGGGTATTTTGAGTGAGTATAGTTTCGGAAATGGGATTAGATTTATGATGTGTCGACCGTCCCAACCTTACCAGTACGACCAATTTACCCCTTATAGGACGTGGCTATGATAATTACTCTGGTTGGTGCTAGCAAACAGCCACATTACTAGTGGCGGGAGTGATGTGTGGTCACTCTCGTGATGGGGTCGTGCCAGGTAGGACGACTATGCCATTTTTATGAGTTCCAGGCACACCGTTGGTCCCCGCATGGCTGGTACTGTCCAGAGTCGGTGCTCGTAAGACGTACAACATGTGGGCTGGGTACCAATCGAGTGGACCTCTTTGTCTAGTATCGCCAGGGGAAAGGCATTGATCGGGTACTTACCTCGGGTATTTTATATACCGCGAGTCATGGATGACACGGAAGTTTCCCGGATCTCGTGGGTCCAGCGTACGACCTCTTCAGAGTGTAAAACTATTCGAATAGCCGTGTCCACGGTCAAGGACAGTTGGGTAATCCTGCTTAAACTACGTCCAATCATTTCCGCATAAACCAAGTGTGTGTGAGTTGTGATAAAATGAGTTACTATGAGAGTAATGATATGACCAAGTTGGTGACTTGGCATATAGGGTGAACCCGGATGGTTCAACCCCCGACAGATATGTTGATATCTGTAACGTGTTCTTCAAAAGTAATTCTTTAACTTAATGCATATTCATGATCATTCCACCAAAATGAGCTACACCAAAGATGCATGATATTGTTATCCTTCACTTTCATTGTTCATATCATGGGCTGTTTGCGAGTACATTCAAAAGTACTCATTGGCTTGCCACTAGTTATATTACTGACCAGACATGGAAGGACCGGAGTTTGGAGATGAGTACATCTTCGGAGATGCCCCTGCAAACTAGGACGCTTCCGAGTCAGAATGCCTGTCGGTGTAGGGTCTATGGCATGGGCACCCGCTTAGCCCCTATGATTTCCGCTAATAGATGTATCAGTATGATTTGGCCTTAGGCCCTGTTTGTGAACTTGACCATTCGGTCATGTGTTGTAATAATCGGTATTCGGATGTAAGACTCTTTTATTCGGTATCTGTGTTCGGTGAGCATTGATACTTGGGATCACTGAGCACGACGATCTCAACTCGTAAGTCGGGGTCCCGCAGAGCTGGTATCACAGCCATCCTGACTATACGAAGCCTTAGGTAGCATGGACGATAACAAAGACGACTAGTGCACTTAGACCTTAACCGATATTCTGCACCCACTAAAAACTTTATAACCCCTCTCCTCTACATCTTGTAGATGGCCGCCGTACCTAAGATGCTTCTGGAGACGGGCTCACAGCATGCCCATCTTCCTCTACCACGAGCACTGGGTCAACGCCGACACTAAGGAATATCACGTGGACGTGATAGTGAAGGCTAATGACTCCCCGTCTAGTTGGTTCTTTGAAGGGCCACAGATGGAAATCTGATGTTGGCAGTGGAGACAGCATAACGAGAAGCACTCGTGTGACTTCGCGACATCCTTCCTGAGATGGCTGGCGAGCTAGCTACTCGTCACCTACCCTTTGTTAAGGAGGGGATAAATGGGAGTTGGACACTCAACCCATCATCCGAGGATGGGACACCACTGAGGTTTCAAACCTACTTCAGTCTCTCCTCCGACACTTTGAAGCACCTTTTGATCAAGGAGTCAACTAAGATTCGCTAAGAGTTTTACCAAGTCAAGGAGCTGCTTCGCACGGAGAAGATGAAGAACCGCAAGGTGAAGAAGGAAGAAGCACCCAAAGGACAACCTGGTTTTGCTTTCCGAGGAGGAATACCACCGCTTTAGGCCACTCCTCTTCAGAGTCGTCGCATGACTGCATTAGAGTACACCAAACTCTTCGCTACCTCGCCAACCAAGAGACGTCGTGATGGTCCGCTTCCTTCTCCTACCCCTTCAAGGAAGGGAAGCACTGACGAAGATGAAGATGAAGACGAAGATCCCACCTGTGAGACTGCACAGTCTGCCGCTTAGCATTAGTAGCGTAGGCAATTAGGAGTACTCCCCGAGCGTAGGAATTCATGTATCGGTTCAGTGAACCACGAGTGTTGTGTAAGCATGTTGGATGCAAGTCGCATTCTAACTTAGGCAGCTTGCGAGCGACTACATCGTCTGTTTCAATCTAATGCTTTAGCTCTTCAAAAACCGTTAGTTTAAAAATTTCACACTAGCACAACACCAGACCTCTCTTTACTAGAGCATCATCCCTTATGATTCCACCAGTGCGGCAAATTGACATGTCTACTCCCCTGACAGGATGGTGAATGCTACTTGCAACAGCACCTTCGGAAACCCCTGCTCTGCCTCTTCGGGTCAGCAGCAGGGAACCGGAGGGGAAGCTCAAGCTGGAGATCACCACGAGCAGCAAGACGATGTTCCACCGCCATCGCCTCCTCCTGAAAGCTTGAATATGGCTCAGTTCCTTCAAGCTCTTCGAGAGGAACGTCAAGCCAACAATGCCGCTATTCAGCAGCTGGCTCAAACCTTGGTGAACAATCCACCGTAGAATGGGAATGGCAATGGTTGCTCTACACTCTCTGAGTTCATGCAAACTATGCCACCCATATTCACAGAGACGACTGAAGCATTGGATGCCGATGACTGGATCCGTACAATCGAAGACCTCCTCGCACTGGTTAAATGCACCGATGATCATGAGAAGGTCCTCTATGCTTCTCATTGACTCGGTGGCACAACCAGAGCTTGGTGGGATGGATTCCCGATCATGCGAGCATGACAAGTCATCACTTGGGCTGTGTTCAAGGATGGATTCCGCACTGCTCACATTCCTCCTGGAATGATGACCATTAAGAAGCAGGAATTCCGAGCCTTAAGGCAAGGCAGTGGATCCGTTAAGGAGTATTTGTAGAAGTTCAACCTCCTGTCAAGATACGCACCTGAAGACGTCAGCACTGAGACCGCCAAAGTGGAACGCTTTATGGAAGGACTACATCGATCACTCCAGTATCAGCTGGTTGTTTGTGAATGCCCGACCTTTAGCGATCTGGTTAATAAGGCCCTTATGTTGGAAGACAAGCGCCTAGCTATGGACGACACCCGTAAGCACAAGCTAATGGGTAGTGGAGGACCGAGTAACCTGAAGCCACGCCCATGGTAGTTAGCTCCAGCAAGACCCAACTATCAGTAGCATCAATACAAGTATCCCACATTCCGCCAGAACTACCAGCCTCAGCAGCAAGTCAACACCAAGCCAGCAATCAACCAGCCGAACAACAGTGGAGTCAAGACCAGTCTTCCTGTGCAAGTTACCTGTTTTGGATGTGGACAGACATGGCACTATTCCAGGCATTGTCCCAATAAGAAGCCCGACGCACCACGTCCCAATGCACCAAATCCAGGCCAAGGAGCACTAGGCAGGAACCAGGCTCCCCGCAATCAGCAGTATCACATCAAGGGGCGGATTAATCATATCTCCACAGAAGAGGCGCAGGAAGACCCGGACTGCATTCTGGGTACGTTCCTCGCGAACTCTACCCCAGCAACAGTATTGTTCGATTGTGGTGCTTTGCATTCTTTTGTACACAAAGATTTGCGGAAAAAATGTGGTTTAAAACCTACCCTGCTTTGCGGGCATATGGCAATTCAAACCCCGGGAGCAGTATTGAGGACCAACCTAGGATGTAGGAAGGTTGGGATAGTTATCAATGGGACAAGCTTCTCAGCGGATCTCATTGTGCTTAACTCGCAAGGCCTAGAAGTAATTCTCGGCATGGATTGGTTGTCCAAGCATCAAAGCATATTGTACTGTGACAACAAGGCCATTACCATAACAAGTGACCAAGGGGTCAAAGTCAAGTATGTCTCTGAGCCAGTACCCGCTCGAGTGCCACGGGTTAACAGCCTGTCAGAGGTAGAACTTGATCGAGTGCCAATAGCCTGTGAGTACCTGGACGTCTTTCCTGATGAGCTAACAGGGATGCCTCCTGACCGCGACATCGAGTTCATCATTGAGCTCATGCCCGATCAAGGCCTATCTATAAGAAGCCTTACAGGATGGGATCCGAAGAGCTAGCAGAGTTGAAGAAGCAAGTGGATGAGCAACTCAGGAAAGGGTTTATTCGTCCGAATGCGTCACCTTGGGGATAACCTATTCTCTTTGTGTCCAAGAAGGATGGAACCATCAGACTCTGCATCGATTACCGTTCTCTCAATGAGGTCACGATCAAGAACAAGTACCCACTCCCCAAGATTGAAGACTTGTTTGATCAGCTAAATGGAGCTAAGGTATTCTCCAAGATCGATCTCCGATCTGGGTATTACCAATTGAATATCCGATCCGAAGACATACCCAAGACTGCGTTCGTTACCCAGTACGGTCTGTATGAATGCACCGTCATGTCTTTTGGACTGACTAATGCCCTAGATTACTTCATGTACCTCATGAACAAGGTCTTCATGGAATACCTGGACAAGTTTGTTGTCGTATTCATCGATGACATGTTAATCTTTTCCAAGTCCGAAGAAGAGCATGAGAAACACTCGAGGTTAGTGTTGGAGAAGCTTCGAGAGCACCAACTTTATGCCAAGTTTAGCAAGTGCCAATTTTGGCTGAACGAAGTTGGATTCTTGGGTCATACCATGACAGCAAGTGGATTGGCAGTTGATCACTCCAAGATTACTACGGTAAACAACTAGGAATCACCAATTTATGTGAAGGAAGTCGGGAGCTTCCTCGGACTTGCGGGATATTACCGCAAGTTCGTAGAAGGATTCTCCCGCATCGCTCGACCTATGACTCAGGTCTTGAAGAAAGGCAAGAAGTTTGAATGGACGCCGGAGTGTGAAGCAAGCTTCCAAGAATTGAAGAAGAGACTAACCACCACCCCGGTATTGGCCACTCCAGATACCAGCAACGAGTTTGTGATATATTGTGATGCCTCCTGAACCGGGCTCGGTGGGGGTTCTAATGCATGATGGTAGAGTTGTGGCATATCTGTCACGACAACTACGCCCGCACGAGGAGAATTATGCCACCCATGATCTCAAGTTGGCAGCAGTTGTGCATGCCCTGAAGACGTGGTGACATTACCTTCTAGGGAAGCGATGTGAAATATACACTGACCACAAAAGTCTAAAGTATATCTTCACCCAAAGGGAATTGAATATGAGGCAACGAAGATGGTTAGATTTAATTAAAGCCTACGACCTCATCATTCAATGTCACCCCGGTAAGGCCAATGTAGTGGTTGATGCCTTAAGCCGGAAGACCAACACCTTGAACGTCATGCTCAAGGAAAGGCAACCTGCCTTGTATGAGGAATTGGAAAACTTCGGTTTGGAGCTAGTAGAACCAGGATTCCTGGCTAACCTCAAAGTCAAACCAATGCTAGAGGATGATATCAAGGAAGCCAGAAAGGCCATAAGAGCATTGCAGGCATCAAGAAGAAGATTCAAGAAGGCAAGGCCCAGGATTCTCGGTGGATGAATGTCGGGACCCCGATCCAAGGTCATAAGAACCCAGCCTGTAACACATCACATCACTTTGCGGCCTCACGCACGGTAAACTCCACGGCCGCCACCTTACCTTGGCCGGGACCGTTTGCGTCTTTTGGCTCACGTATATGAATGTGTCGCTAGCGTTCAAACGACAAGAACCCGGGTCGACATGACTAGTTATAAACCCAAGCGGTACATCTGTACAGGGACAGGCATACATAACCCAGCAAAGCAGGTGTCGGTCATTAGCGTGTGTAGACGAGTCGTAGCAAGCTACAAGGACTCCATTACACCGCGTGACATTTCCTCGAGGGGACACACACATCAGTAAAGAAGGATACATGCCGGTCAATCAATGTGTTTCGAGCAGTAGCAAGCTACCAAGGCCCGATGGAAACACAAAGAGGCATTTCTCTGTAAAGAGTACTACTAAAGGCAAACAACTAGGTGTCGAATCCCACACATATAATGCATTTTAAACATACACACATTATGCACGATATGTGTAGATACAACATGGCATCACAACATAACTCTATGACTCAAGTATTTATTAAGGACTCATAAGAGTCAACACAGTATGATATTACAAACAGGGGTCTCGTGACCCGACACTCAAGTCATACAAACAACAAGCGGAAAAAATCATGTCTGGGTACAGACATCTACTAAAAGTGGCTGGAAGAGCGTGAAAAGCTACTACGACCCTACCAAAGGAGCCAGACCTGTGTCTAGGATTCCCAAGCTATTCCGGTCAACATCGAACACATCGCGTAGAACCTTTTAATGAGACTAAGTCTTCTCTGCAAAAACATAAATAAAGCAGCCGTGGGTACAAAGGTACTCAGCAAGTCTTACATCAGAACTATCTACATATGCATCATGTTTCAATGAAAGGATTGTGGGGTTTGATTGCAGCAAGCCAGCTTTGACTCTTGGCTAACCTGTACTACGATTACAAGTTCTTTCTTTGAGGTGGGATAGCGCACACGAGTCCACATATTCACCAATTCAATACACCACTATGGATCCACTCCCGTCTCTCTACTAGAAGGCCTTCCATAGCACTCACACTTATCTTGCATGTTTTAGAGTATCCATTTAAATTGTCTATGTACCATGTAATGTTTCCAAGTAGTCCATATCCGAGGACGCGGCTATTCGAACAGATTGAATCAACCTGCAGGGGTATACTTCTTCACACATGCTCCCACGACTTAGCACCATATGCACATCATGCATCTCGGCAACCTTCAAGCAGAAGCACTGGCGTGGGTGTCGGCCACGACCGTTAACCACACAAGACCCTAGTCCAGGTTTATCGCCTATTTGAGACTGAACCCGCAAGGAAGTCCGGCCGAGGTTTCCTCTACGGCCCCAAACGATGTGCGCAGGGTTCCCAAGCCCACCATCCTGGTGCCACTTGGTACACCGTGCCACTGTGTATCTACCGCAGAGAAGCCTACCCCGTCGGGCAGAGCTAAACACGGCTGCCAACACTTTTCCTACAAACACCAGAAACTAATTGCAACTCCTGGACAGGGAACTAGGCAATTAATAAGCTGAGCGGGGTCATATTTCAGGGCCCAATGCATGTTAGTATCTTGTCTTGGATAACATACACAGAACTCAGTTCTTAAGGACGGTCCCAATGAGACAACCCACCATGTACTCCTACATGGCCTCTCATCGCTACCTTTACCAAATCGGATTCACACTTTTACTCTCACACTGTAGAAGATGATCACCACCATTCCGATTCACCATCCAGATGGATCAGACCCGGCACGACTCTAAGCATAGCAGGCATTGTAAACAAGCATGGATGAGTAAGCACAACAAGGCTCAAGCAGTTGCTACTCATGCTAAGTGGTTTCAACTATTTACTGTGACAAAATCAGGTCATGCAAAGGAATGGGTTCAACTACCGATAACATGTACAGTTGAATCGTGTTTGTCCTAATGCAGTAAAAGAGAGCAGGAGCGAGAGAGTGGGTTTATATCAGTATGCTCAAGGGGGTTTGCTTGCCTGACACGTCTGAAGATAGCAATGAGTCTTCATCAATGTCAACGATCACATCGTCGGAAACATCGTTTATCGAGAGGGAACAACACCGGCAAACAAGAAAAGAACAACAATCACTTCACAGAAATGCAACACTATGATGCATGATCAAGAAATGGAGATGAAATGTTGGAGGGCCAAAATAGCTACCATTTCTTAAGGTGAAGCTGGGTTTGAATCAGGGTTCAGACATCACTTCAACAAGGTATTTTTCGGATACCCTTTTAATTGATTCGACCTAATGCTCATAACAAATTGTTCCAACATGCATGGAGTTAGCATTTTGAAGTACCGATTTGCATTGACCAATGTTTGGTCATAACAATTGAAGTGGAATTCAAATAAGTATCAAATTCCATCTCCAAACTAATATGAATTTTATCCTATACACCATTTTTCCTATTTGGTGATGTCAACTTTTTCAAACATGCATGAAAATGCCATAATCAAATTCTTTGGATTTTTCTCATCCTTTTTCATATATAAATTATTTTCATCCGAGTTATATTTTAATTTCTATGATTTTTACAAGTTTTAGCAATTTCCTGGATTTATCTTATACTTGAAAATCAATTACTGCGTCAGCACTCATCAGCATTGCGTCAACAGTCAACTGGCTTGGTCAGAGTCAAACCTAACGTGTGGGGTCCACACGTCAGTGACAGAGGTTAATTAGGGGGGTTAGATTAGTTTTAATTCCTGTTTTAGAATCGCAGGGCCCACTGTGAGTGAGTCTTTAGGTTAGTTAATCTGGTTAGTTAATTTTGTGATTGACTTAAGTTAAACAGGGTTGGGCCCCACCTGTCTGTGACTCAGGGGAGTCAACCCACGGTCACAGGGGGTCGAGACCACCGGCGGCTCAACGCCTGCGACTACAGACGCGGCGGAGCTCATCGGAAAATCCCTACGGGCATCCATTTCGGTCGCGGTTTGGCTCTATGGCTAGCTCATGAAACGCAGCATCCGTTCCGACCAAGCCATGGGCCAGAAGGTGGCCGGAGCGAGGCCGACGACGACCTCGGGCGGTGGCAGGAGTCGGCCATGGTGGGGGTTGGCGCTAGAGGGAAGGAATGGAGGGGGAGAGCATAGGAGGAGGAGCAGGAGCTCACGACGGCTCCATTTCTGGCATCGGAGATGAAGGGGAGGCTCGGAGCAGGCCGAATCGACGGCAGCGGATCCGCTGACCGGAGGGAGAAACGGCGACGACGGCGACGCGGCGGGGGCTCGGGAGCTCGGAGGAGTTGATGGAGAGAAGCAGTTCGTCGAGGCGGAGGTGTGGAGCGCGAGAGGGAGGCGAGGGGTGGCCGGGGTCGACGGCGACGAACTTGAGCAGAGCTCGGCAACGGCGACGAGAGAAGAGAGGAAACAGAGAAGAGAGGGAGAAAGAAGATGAGGCAGAGGGGTCGGGGGCGGCTCAGCGGCGCGAAGATAAGGGAGAGGAGGGCGACGAGGCACGCACGCAGGGAGAAGGTGGAAGCAGGAGGTGGCAAGGCATGACGGCGAGGTCGCCACCGCTCTGCCCGTCCTCCTGGCAGAGGAGGAAGATGACCTCCTCGCCCCTGGTGGACTGGGCCTAGAGGGGCGACACGTAAGCTTTCTATTTTCTTCTCTTTATTCTTTTGTGTTTTCTATTTGCTAATATTTGTGTTGATTTCAAAATAAATCCAAATCATTTTGCAAAATCCTTATAATATTTTTATGTGGCATAAATATAAATGTCCAATACCACATAATAGTTTCAGTATTTACAAAGCTATATTTATATATAGAAAATATAATTCCATTTAAAATAGTTGTTTGATTAAATCAAAAATCCAATATAAAAAGTTTCTGTGATCCAAAATATTGGTTGACATTTTTATTTCAGTCCAATATTTTATTGGAAAATCAGGGACATTTCCTTGAATCAATTGAAGCAATATTTATGTTGCTTGTTTGACAAAAATTTAAATGATGAGGCTTGATCACTCCTCATTTCATTTCCAAAAGAAAAAAATAGGAACGCATGCATGAGATGCAAAGACAAAAAATTCTAGGTGTGGGGCTGTGACAATGAACAAGGTGTAGTGTGTTTTGGGAAGCGCATATGCGTACCCAACAAGGCTGAACTCAAGGACTTGATCCTACAAGAAGCACATGATACACCCTACTCTATTCACCCCGGTGGTACCAAGATGTATCAAGATCTCTGAGAAAGATTCTGGTGGCATGGTATGAAGAGGGAAATAGCATCTTATGTTGCAAAGTGCAACGTATGCTAGCAAGTCAAGGCTGAGCATCAGCGACCTGTTGGATTGCTACAACCTCTCCAAGTACCAGAATGGAAGTGGGACAAGATAGGCATGGATTTTATTACCGGCCTACCGAGGTCAAGCAGAGGCCATGACTCTATATGGGTCATTATCGACCATCTGACCAAGGTGGCCCATTTCATTCCAGTCAACACCACTTATGATGGGAACAAGTTGGCCAGTCTATACATCGAGCGTATTGTAAGCCTTCACGGAGTTCCCAAGGAGATTGTATCTGACCGAGGCACGCAGTTCACTTCAAGATTTTGGAAGAAGTTCCAAGAGGTCCTCGGAACCAAGCTCTCTTTCAGCACCGCTTTCCACCCGCAAATGGGCGGACAAACAGAAAGAGTGAATCAGATACTCGAAGATATGCTCCGCGCTTGTGTCTTGGCACATGGTGCCAAATGGGAAGACTGTCTGCCATTCGCTGAGTTTTTATACAGCAACAACTACCAGTCTAGTCTCCAGATGGCCCCGTTTGAAGTGTTGTACGGACGGATGTGCCGCACTCTGCTCAACTGGTCCGAAACCGATGAAGGGCTGATTGTCGGGCCAGAAGTTTTGCACAAGGCAGAAGAGAAGGTGCAACTTGTCCGAGAAAACCTGAAGGCAGCTAAGTCGTGACAAAAGAGCTATGCGGATTCTCGCCGCAGAGATGTGGAGTTCATTCTCGGAGACCAGGTGTACCTCCGTGTCACACCTCTCAAGGGAACCAAGCGTTTCCATGTTAAAGGGAAACTCACTCCAAGGTTCATTGGACCTTTTAAGATCACGGCAGGGCGTGGAGAAGTTGCTTATCAGTTAGAACTACCTCCGGAACTTTCAGGTGTGCACAACGTCTTTCACGTGTCGCAATTCCGGAAGTGTCTTCAAGCGCCAAACCATTCCGATCCTTACAAGGACATTGACCATGTGGCCGTTGACCTTCAGCCGGATCTCACCTACCACAAGAAGTCGATCCGCATTCTGGATGAAGCTGAGCGTTGCACCAGAAGCCGCACCATCAAGTATTTCAATGTTCAGTGGAGCAACCACACCGAAACCGAAGAAACATGGGAGCGTGAAGACTATATCCGATCTGAGTTTCCGAACCTTTTTAGCACCTAGCTTAGGAATCTCGGGGACGAGATTCTTGTAAGGGGGATAGGTCTCTCACACCCTGTTTTTACTACCACTTTCTCTGTATGCAAAAATCTGAGCTGGTTAAAACGTTTTCAAACTAATGATGTGAGTGCCATCATTGTCATTGTATGCTTGTGTGTTTGATCATGTGATGATAAAAACCCCATTTCACTATATTGATTTATTTCCAAAAACCTTTACTTGTTTCTGATTAAGGTAAAACCCTACTTTGAGTTGCACTACATGCCATTGATGGCAAGAAGTGTTCTACCCAAAGTTGGTGATCTGATTTTAACTTCATTTTAGTGCTTTGAAACCACAAAATAATTATTTTTAGAATTACTTTTCTAATTAATTTACATGTCCATTTCTGAGACGAGAATTGGTATTCCTACTTAGAAAAAATACTTTTCTTCCTTAGAAAAATCCGATTAAATTTGGAGATGATCAGAAGGACATATATTTTCCATACATAAGATTTTAAACTCCTATTTATATTATAATTATTTGAGTAAAACCCTGAAAACCTTATCTGTCTGTTTTGACATTTTGAAATATTTCCAAAGGAAATATACTAATAAAATCCCAGAAAATTCCATTAGTACCCCTAAGCCATATTTGGTGTCCACACAAAGAATCACCTTGATCCAAGGTGATTAAGGACCCCAAATAACCCTAAAACCATTTATGTCCAGATTGGAGTTAGAGCAACTCTGCATAGCAAAGTTTGTCCTATGATGCTGAAACTTTGCAGGAGTGCCTAATACCTCAAATGAGGGTTACACTCGAAACGTAAGATTTGTAGGACTTAGTTTGTCCACACTCTCTTTGGAAGGGACATATCTCGTCAAATGGTGGTGTTTTCAAGTTTACAAAGCTAAAGTTGTCCAATGGAGCTCCAACTTGGTGAAACCCCATGTTTTAGCACCAAACCCAAACATGTTAAGTTGCAGCACTAGTGGTGGGGTGCAACCCCCTCGAACCACTATCGAGCACCTTCTCACAGATGGGTAAAAGCCCCTTTAACCCATAGCTAAACCCAACCCCTTTGCTCCAAACTCTCAGATTAGGTGGCCAGTATCAATGCCCAACCCTAGTCAACTGGCCCCTCACTGGTTCAAAGTGGAAATGACAAAAACCCCAATCTAAGCTTTAGTTCAAAGCTGACAGCACTAGTATTCCTTGTTTCCCTTGACCAGCCAAAGCTCCCACGAGACCCAAACGGCTAGCCACACTCCCAGCCAGTGCCAGGACATGCTAGACACGTCCAAAGTGACTCGGAGCGCACCAGCATGTCGTGGCATGCTAAAACTGCGCTCTGGGCGTGCTACAGGAAGCCACCGAGGTGGGGGCGACACTCTCGGCCAGTTCCAGCCTTCCCCGAGGTGTCCAACCTCTTCCCCGACAACCCCTCTGCGTCGAGCAACCCTCACGGCCCCTCCTCTCCCACGCTAGAGCTTGTGCGACACGTGCCCGCGTGATAACCGACAAGTATAGGGGATCGCAACAGTTTTCGAGGGTAGAGTATTCAACCCAAATTTGTTGATTCGACACAAGGGGAAGCCAAAGAACATTCTCGAGTATTAGCAGTTGAGTTGTCAATTCAACCACACCTGAAAGACTTAGTATCTGCAGCAAAGCTTCACTAGCATAGTAGTGTGATAGCAACGGTAGCAATGGTAACAGTAGCAGCAGTGACATCAGTAGCGACCAAGTAATGTAGCAAGGACCAGTAGGATAAAGCTCATAAGCATTGGATCGGTGATGGATAATTATGCCCGATGATATTCATCATGCAATAGTTATAACATGGAGGGATATGTAACTAGCTCCAGTTCGTCAATGTAATGTAGGCATGCATTCCGTATATAGTCATACGTGCTTATGAAAAGAACTTGCATGCCATCTATTGTCCATCCCTCCCGTGACAGCGGAGTCCTATTGGAAACTAAGGGATATTAAGGTTCTCCTTTTAATAGAGAACGGGAACAAAGCATTAACACTTAGTGAATACATGAACTCCTCATACTATGGTCATCTCCGGGAGTGGTTCCGGCTATTGTCACTCCGGGGTTGCCGGGTCATAACACATAGTAGGTGACTACAACTTGCAAGATAGGATCAAGAACACACATATATTGCTAAAAACATAATAGGTTCAGATCTGAAATCATGGCACTCGGGCCCTAGTGACAAGCATTAAGCATGGCAAAGTAGTAGCAACATCAATCTCAGAACATAGTGGATACTAGGGATCAATCCCCATCAAAACTAACTCAATTACATGATAGATCTCATCCAACCAATCACCGTCCAGCAAGCCTACGATGATATTACTCACGAACGGTGAAGAGCATCATGGAATTGGCGATGAAGGAAGGTTGGTGATGAGGACGGTGACGATCTCCCTTCTCCGGAGCCCAGAACGGACTCCAGATCTGCCCTCCAGAGGAAGAAGAGGTGGTGGCGGTGCCTCCGTATCATAAAACGCGGTGAACTCTTCTCCTTGATTTTTTCCAGTCGAAGGAGGATATATAGAGCTGGAATTGGAGGCGGCGGAGCTCCGATGGGCTCACAAGCCTCCCAGGCCCGGCCAGGGGGGGTCCTGGTGGGCTTGTGAGCTCCTGGCTCCATCCCTCCAGTTGATTATTGCGCCAGTATTTTTTATATATTCCACAAAAAATCCTCGTAGATTTCTAGGTCATTCCGAGAACTTAGATTTCTGCGCAAAAACAACACCATGGGAATTCTGCTGAAAACAGCATCAGTCCGGGTTAGTTCCATTCAAATCATGCAAATTAGAGGCCAAAACAAGGGCACAAGAGTTTGGAAAAGTAGATACGATGGAGACGTATCAACTCCCCCAAGCTTAAATCCTTGCTTGTCCTCAAGCAATTCAGTTGACAAACTGAAAGAGACAAAAGAATAAATTTTACGAACTCTGTTTGATCTTGTTGTTGTAATTATGTCTAACTCATATTCAGATTTTCATCAAGATCATAAGCTAACCACATAAGCAATGACATTTAGGTCTCAAGATGTACTCATATCAATGCCATAATCAACTAGCGAGCAATAATAATAAGTTTCAAACGTCAACACTTCAATCAAAACAATCATGAAGCAATATTAACAGGTGGTATCTCGCTAGCTCTTTCTAAGATCGCAAAATATAAATGCAGAGCACCTTCAAAGACCAAGGGTTGACTGAACATTTTAATTCATGGCAAAGCAGATCCGGTCACAGTCATACTCAATATCAATTAATATAAAAGCATGAAAATGACAGAGGTGCTCTCTAATTGGTGCCTTTTATAAGAAGAGGGTGACTCAACAGAAACGTAAATAGATAGGCCCTTCGCAGAGGGAAGCATTGATTTGCAGAGGTGCCAAAGCTCAAGCTTTTAAAACAGAGATAAATAATTTTGATTGGCATGCTCTCATTGTCAACGCGATGACCAAGAGTTTTCACCATCTTCCATGCTACGCATACTATAGGCGGTTCCCAAACAGAAAAGTAAAGTTTTGACTCCCCCACCACCGATCAATCACACTCCACGGCTAGTAGAACCCTCCGGTGCCGTCCATACCACCAACAATCCATGGGGAGTTTTGTTTGCAATTATATTTTCGATTTGAGCATGGAACTGGGCATTCCAATTACCGACCGCTTTCTCGTGAGTGATAGTGAATAAACACATATCGAGGATAACACGCCTAGGATGGAATATACTGATCGCCCCTTGTCACCACATGAGCGGTTCGGGCATACAAAATAGATTATTGCTTGAAGATTTAGAGAGTGATAGATGCAAATTTACTTGGAACGGCAGGTAGATACCGCGTATAGGTAGGTATGGTGGACTCATATGGAACAACTTTGGGTTTATGGAAGTGGATGCACAAGCAGTATTCCTGCTTAGTACAAGTGAAGGCTAGCAAAAGAGTGGCAATCGACCAACTAGAGAGCGACAACAGTCATCAATATGCATTGAAATTAACCAACATTGAGTGCAAGCATGAGTAGGATATAAATCGCCATGAACATGAATATCATAGAGGCTATGTTGATTTTGTTTCAACTACATGCGTGAACATGTGCCAAGTCAAGACACTTGAATCATTCAAAGGAGGATACCATCCTATCATACTACATCATAATCATACTGAAATTCATGTTGGCATCCAAGACAAACCATTATAAGCTCCTAGCTAATTAAGCATGGCATCAGAAACTATGATCTCTAAGTTGTCATTGCAAACATGTTTCTCTCATAACAAAGCTGAATTAAGAATGAAGAGCTAGTCATATTTACAAAAACAAAATAGATCGAGTTCATACCAGCTTTTCCAGGCTCTATCACTTCATCATATATCGTCATTATTGCCTTTCACTTGCACGACCGAATGATGTGAATCATAATGAGAGTGTTCGTGCATTGGACTAAGCTAGAATCTGCAGGCAAACACGGAGGAGAAGACAAAGTAATATGGCTCTTTAAGAGTTAAACAGATATGCATGCGAGAGCCACTAAACATTGTAACCATGGTCTTCTACCTTGACCCAAAGAAAAAGAAAACTATTTACACGGGAAAGCTCCCAGCAAGCAAAAGAAGAAAGGAAAATCTTTTTGGGTTTTCTTTTTAAAACACTACTAACCAAGCAGAAAAGCAAACTTGCAACTAGTTTTTTTGTTTTTCTCAGCCTAAACAAACACACGAGAAGAAAACGAGAAAAGAAATAAACTAGAACGGATGATACAATGGCAAGGTGTGAACACCGACTAACAAAGTGAAAGTAGTGTGAGCATGAATATAAAGTCGGTGAGAAACACGTACTCCCCCAAGCTTAGGATTTTGGCCTAAGTTGGTCTACTCCCACGGAGGGAAATAACCGTCTCCAGGGTACTCCAGAGTGTACTGAGGGTGCCACTGCTAGGTGAGCTCCTCTGGCTCCCACTGATAAACTGGCGTTTGGTACTCGACTGGTAGCTCGGGCACGGGCGCCTGTGGTGGCGCTATACCCCAATATGCGTAGATGTCCGTGGGCATAATAATGTACCTACCTAGATGAAGATCGAACAAAGAAGGACTAGGAAAAGTAATAGTCTCACGAGTACCCTGGCTAAACACCAAGTTATAAATCATCTTGTTATTGTTATCTCTATCAAGAAAGTCATGGCGAACCATGCTATCCTAATCTAGATATCTCTCAGGAAGAAGCATCTCTTCTTCCTCTTGCAGTCTAATAGGTATCTCAAAATGTCTAGCAAGACGGGTAGCATAGATACCTCCATAAACAGCGCCTTTAGTACGGTTTGTGTTCAACCGTTGAGCCACTATAGCGCCCAAGCTATACGTTTTATCATTATAAAGAGCTTCGCGCAAAACCGCCAGATCTGGGGAGCTAAGAGCCCCAGCTTTCCCACGGCCAATCAAACATTTTCCCATGAATAATGAGAAATACTGAAGCACGGGAAAATGTATGCTAGCAACTCTAGCGCAAGATACTCCTCTCTCTTCTCCTACAGCAATGGTGTCAATGAAAGACTCCAAGTCCCGTGTACGAGGTTCATGAATATCCACAACATAAGGTAATTTGCAAACATTGCAAAAATCCTGAAGTGACATGCGCTGGGGGATATCATATAACTTGAACTCAACCATACGAGGATCCTTCCTAGGATAGAAATTAAAGCTTTGCACGAAATTATTAGTGAGGAGGAGGTATTGTGGACACTTATCTTCAACAAATGTGGTAAGGCTTGTGTTCTCCACCAAGTAATAAAAATCCTCATAAAGACCGTCGGCACGTAAGAACACATCGCTTGGCGACTCGCATGCTCGAACTTCTGCAACTCGGGGGATCGGATACTTGGGTTTCTTCTTCTCATTTTCATCTACCTTGGGGTTACGGCTTGAAGAGCCTCTTAGGAACCTTCTCATCTTTCCCTTTTTCTTTCTCTGAAAATTTCTGAAATTTTTAGTGACTCAAGAGAAAAGTGAACGAGGCTCAACAAAACTCATAGCAACTACTCCTTCAAGTTCCTAGAGGCAATATCAAGCATCAAAACTACTTGGGACCAACTAAAATGAACATGCAAAGCTCAAGAACAGGGTCACCATGGCAGCAAAAATACGCAACGAATAAAGCACTAGAGAAAAAACTAATTGCACCAATGGAGGAGTCACATACCAAGGAACAATTTCCCCAAAACATTTTGGTGAATGGGGCTTTGCACAAGGAGATCAAAAAATGCAGCAAGAGGAGCAAGAACATGGGTTTGAGCTGTGGAATAAATTTTTCTAGAGGTAGGAGAAGGAGATGGAAGCTGGAATAAATGGAGGGGGCCACGTGGGCCCCACAAGCTTGCCAGGCCCGACCACGGGGGTGGCCGGCCCTGGTGGGCTTGTGACCCACTGGCGCATCCCCCTGACTAGCTCTTTGTCTTAGAATTTTTCAAAAATTCCAGAAAAAATCATACTTGATTTTCAGGGCATTTGAAGAACTTTTATTTTCGGCACACTTTTCTAAGGGATGGAGGAAGAAGAAAACAGGAAAATCTAAAGCTAAATTTATCATTTTTCTTCTAGGCAACCAAAGGTAATGGTTTGGAACACAGGGTTGTGACTCCTAGATTCATCCATCTCATGGTCATCAAAAGAAATCCGTCAATGAGGTTGATCAAGTCTCCTTGACAATCTTTTTTAGAATCGCATAGGATTGGAGATTTTTCGAATGGTCACTAGGTTACCTCAATGGGGATGTGCATATCCCCAGCAAGCAAATCATACTTCATCTTGGCAGTAGGTATAGGGCATTCGAAGCTCCCAATAAGAATTGATGATGTTTTTTCAATAACAATGATGCAATGTACTCGATATTGTTTCTTCGGAAAGTGCACCGTATGCTCATTACCGTCAACATGGAAAGTGACATTGCCTTTGTTGCAATCAATAACAGCCCCTGCAGTGTTTAAAAAGGGTCTTCCAAGGATGACCACCATGGCATCATCCTCGGGAATATCCAGAATAACAAAGTCTGTTAAGATAGTAACGCTAGCAACCACAACAGGCACGTCCTCGCAAATGCCGATAGGGAAAGCAGTTGATTTGTCGGCCATTTGCAAGGAGATTTCAGTGGGTGTCAACTTATCCAATTCAAGTCTACGATAAATAGAGAGAGGCATAACACTAACACCAGCTCCAAGATCGCATAAAGCAGTTCTAAAGTAGTTTCCTTTAATGGAGCAAGGTATAGTGGGCACTCCGGGATCACCTAGTTTCTTTAGAGTTCCACCCTTGAAGGTGTAATTTGCAAGCATGGTGGAAATCGCAACCTCAGGTATCTTCCTTTTATTAGTCACAATATCCTTCATGTACTTAGTATAAGGAGACATTTTGAGCATATATGTCAAACGCATTTGCAGAAAGACAGGTCTAATCATTTCAACAAAGCACTCAAAATCCTCATCATCCTTTTTCTTGGATGGTTTGGGAGGAAAGGGCATGGGTTTCTAAACCCATGGTTCTCTTTCTTTACCGTGCTTCCTAGCAATGAAATCGTTCTTATCATATCTCCTATTCTTAGGTTGTGGGTTATCAAGATCAACACTAGGTTCAATCTCCACATCCTTATCATTGCTAGGTTCAGCATCATCATGAACACCACTATCGATATTATCACTAGGCTCAAGTTCATCACCAGATTGTGTTTCAGCATCAGAAACAGAGACATCGTTTGGATTTTCGGGTGTAACAGCAGCAGGTTGGCTAGCATGCAAGTTCCTATCATCTTACTTTTTCTTCCTAGGATGACTTGGGGCCTCGGTGCTAACTCCTTGGAAATCTTGTTCAATTATCCTAGGATGACCCTCAGGATACAAAGGTTTGTGGGTCATTCTACCGCCTCTAGTGACGACTCTAGTGGAATTGTCATTCAACTCATTGAGCAAGTCATTTTGAGCCTCAAGTACTTGTTCTACTTGAGTAGTGACCATAGAGGCATGTTTACTCAAAAGCTTAAGATCATTGACATTTCTATCCACACAAGCACTTAAATGACTAAGCATACGAGCATTCTGTTCCAATTGTCTGCTAACATAATCATTGAAACTTTGTTGTTTGGCAACGAAGTTATCAAATTCATCTAAGCATAAGCTAGCAGGTTTATCAAAAAGAATATCACTCTCATTGAATCTATGAAGAGAATTTACCTCTACTACCTGTGTCGGGTTATCAAGACCATGGATATCTTCGATAGGTGGTAGATTCTTGACATCTTCAGATTTAATGCCTTTCTCTTGCATAGATTTCTTAGCTTCTTGCATATCTTCAGGAATGAGGAATAGGATACCTCTTTTCTTCGGAGTTGGCTTCGGAGGTGGTTCGGGAATAGTCCAAGCATTCTCATTGCACAAGATATTATTCAATAGAATCTCAACTTGTTCCACAATTCGTTCCCTGAAAAGACAACCAACACAACTATCTAGGTGGTCCCTAGAAGCATCGGTTAGTCCATTATAAAAGATATCAAGTATTTCATTTTTCTCAAGAGGGTGATCAGGCAAAGCATTCAGCAGCTGGACAAGCCTCCCCCCAGCTTGTGGGATACTCTCTTCTTCAACTTGCACAAAGTTATATATTTCCTGCAAGGCAGCTTGTTTCTTATGGGCAGGAAAATATTTCTTAGAGAAGTAGTAGATCATATCCTGGGGACTACGCACACAACCAGGAGCAAGAGAAGTGAACCAAGTCTTAGCATCATCCTTTAGCGAGAAAGGAAACAGCTTAAGGATATAGTAGTGGCGGATCTTTTCTTCACTCGTGAATAGGGTGGCTATATCGTGCAGCTTAGTAAGATGTGCTAAAACCATTTCAGACTCGTAACCATGAAAATGATCAGATTCGACCAAAGTGATTAACTCAGGATCGACACAGAATTCATAATCCGTATCAGTCACAAAGATAGGCGATGTGGCAAACTTAGGATCATATTTCATTCTAGAATTCAGAGACTTTTCTTTCCACTTGCGCAATAATTTCTCAAGATCATAGCTATCCTTACAAGCAAGAAAGTCCTCAGCTATCTCTCCCTCCATAACATAACCCTCAGGTATATCAGGCAATTCATATCTAGGAGAGCTAGTTCTAACAGGTGAAATAGCAGGTTCTACTTCAATAATCTCAGAAGATTCAGAAGTATCATCACATTCAGCAGCAACTCTAGCAATTTGTGCATCAAGGAATGCACCTAGCGGCAAAACAGTATCAAGCAAAGCATCATCACAAGCATCATGGATATCAGAAGTAGCATCAACAAGCACAGGCGATATATCAAAATTTCTAGCAGGAGGTGGTGTCGCAAACTTACTCATAAGTGAAGGTGAATCAAGTGCAGAGCTAGATGGCAGTTCCTTACCTGTCCTCGTAGTTGAGGGAAAGACTTTATTTTTTGGATCTCTCGGATTCCTCATAGTGATCAATAGACATAAATCCCAAGTGACTTGGAGAATAGAGCTATGCCTCCCCGGCAACGGCGCCAGAAAATAGTCATGATAACCCACAAGTATAGGGGATCGCAACAGTTTTGAAGGGTAGAGTATTCAACCCAAATTTGTTGATTCGACACAAGGGGAAGCCAAGGAATATTCTCAAGTATTAGCAGTTGAGTTGTCCATTCAACCACACCTGAAAGACTTAGTATCTGCAGCAAAGTTTCAGTAGCAAAGTAGTGTGATAGCAACGGTAGCAACGGTAACAGTAGCAACAGTGACAGCAGTAGCGGTAACAGTAGCAGAAGTGACAGCAGTAGCGACAAAGTAATGTAGCAAGGACCAGTAGGATAAAGCTCGTAGGCATTGGATCGGTGATGGATAATTATGCCGGAAGACATTCATCATGCAACAGTTATAACATGGAGAGATATGTAACTAGCTTGAGTTCGTCAATGTAATGTAGGCATGCATTCCATATATAGTCATACATGCTTATGAAAAGTATTTGCATGACATCTATTGTCCATCCCTCCCGTGGCAGCGGGGTCCTAATGGAAACTAAGGGATATTAAGATTCTCCTTTTAATAGAGAATCGGAATAAAGCATTAACACTTAGTGAATACATGAACTCCTCATACTATGGTCATCTCCGGGAGTGGTTCCGGCTATTGTCACTCCGGGGTTACCGGGTCATAACACATAGTAGGTGACTACAACTTGCAAAATAGGATCAAGAACACACATATATTGCTGAAAACATAATAATTTCAGATCTGAAACCATGGCACTCGGGCCCTAGTGACAAGCATTAAGCATGGCAAAGTAGTAGCAACATCAATCTCAGAACATAGTGGATACTAGGGATCAATCCCCATCAAAACTAACTCGATTACATGATAGATCTCATCCAACCCATCACCGTCGAGCAAGCCTACGATGAGACTACTCACGAACGGTGAAGAGCATCATGGATTGGCAATGAAGGAAGGTTGGTGATGACGACGGTGACGATCTCCCCTCTTCGGAGCCCAGAACGGACTCCAGATCTGCCCTCCAGAGGAAGAACAGGTGGTGGCGGCGCCTCCGTATCGTAAAATGCGGTAAACTCTTCACCTTGATTTTTTTCTGGTCGAAGGAGGATATATAAAGCTGGAATTGGAGTCGGCGGAGCCCCGAGGGGCTCACAAGCCTGCCAGGCCCGGCCAGGGGGGCGGCGGGCCTGGTGGGCTTGTGAGCTCCTGGCTTCGTCCCCCGAGTTGATTCTTGCACCAGTATTTTTTATATATTCCACAAAAAATTCTCGTAGATTTCCTGGTCATTCCGAGGACTTCTATTTCTGCGCAAAAACAACACCATGGCAATTCTGCTGAAAACATCATCAGTCCGGGTTAGTTCCATTCAAATCATGCAAATTAGAGACCAAAACAAGGGCAAAAGAGTTTGGAAAAGTAGATACGATGGAGACGTATCACCGCACGCACCAGAACCAGCCAAGGTTGGGCGGCCATGGATACTCGACTCCTCTCGCTCTCTCTTTGTTGCAGATGGTTCTGGTGGTCCAAAATGACGTCCTAAGACCGTGGTTTCGACCCCAACTCCTCCCTGCACCCCCATGCGCGCCGCGGTGAGTCATCGGCGCTCCAGAATCGGCTCACCGTCGCGGGCCTATTTATAGCCCTCCGCCTCGCTCCTGACCCTCTGAGATAGCTTCACCACGACCACTAGCACCTCCCTAGCCAACAGAGCCCCGGTGCTCGAGATCGACCGAGGCCCCTATGCCTCGGAGCTCCAGTCGATCTCCGGCTACACGACGGCTCCTGCGTCTCCCGACCCACCAAACTGATCCCCTCAACCCCATGAAGCTTTCCCCCAACTCGCCCGAGCATTTCCGTGACCCTAGCTACCTCCCCGACCACCTCCAGAAACTCCTCCATCGCGGCCTTCTCGTCGCCGACGAACCCGTGCCTCTCCGTCGTTGTTCCGACCACTAGCACGTAGGTGGCGTCATGTCGAACCCATTCCTGTCCTTGTTTGGGCTTGAGGACGTCAGCGGCCTCACCGACGTGCTCCTCCTCCTCTCTGGCCGGAGGTAGGAGACGACCCCGACAAGTGTGCCCCACCTGTCGGTGGCCCAACCTCCTCCCCCGCGCTGCCCATAGCCACTGACCGCACGGCCCCGCACGTCAGGTTCAAACCTGACGGCGCGCACGTTTGGGTAGGCCGTCGCTGGCCTTGGGCCGGCCTAGTTCCAGGCCGACCAGGCCAGGGATTTAGCCATTTTTCTTTTATTTTTAAATTCTGATTTCTAAGATTTTTATAAAAATATTTAACTAGCGTAAAAATATATTTTTTCCACTGTTATTCTTCTAAAAACGTGTAGTATATAATGAGACCAATGGATGAATTTTTCAACAACTATTCTGTTTTACAATAATAAAAAGGACTAAATTGGAATAGTTTTGCTTTTGTTTGGTTGATTTTAAAAATGTTCCTTCATTGGAAACAGAGGCAAATATTTTTCAGAATAACAACTTAGATTTACCAGTAATAAGGAACATTTTTAAAATGACTTTGTGATCTGTTTTTTAGTGAGCTATTTCTTATTTGTTCTTTTATCGATGATAGAAAATTTGTGTGACGAGGGAATCGGAGCGGAAGACCTCGAAGACCCCGGATACCTAGCAGACCAAGGCAAGAAACCCTTTGACCATGACTGAGCATATGTTATATTGCATGTTAAATAGCAAGTATTTCCGTTGCATATGATCATAAGCGCCGGTAAATCATTCGATGTGATGTTACCGATGGCTCCTCCGGAGCACATGCATTGAGCTTGATCCTACCTTTGAGGGTCATGCTAGTATCATGTTGACAAGTAATGATAGAGTAAATAGGCATGAGCATGTTGTTGGTATTAAACAAGGATTTATGAAAACCCCGTCGGGTGCCACTAATGCCCGAGGGTGATGATGAGTTAGGTGGCCACTTTTGGTGAAGTGGTGCACCGGGTATTTTGAGTGAGTATGGTTTTGGAAATGGGATTAGATTTATGATGTGTCGACCGTCCCAACCTTACCAGTACGACCACGTTACCTCTTATGGGACGGGGCTATGATAATTACTCTCGTCGATGCTAGCAAAGATCCACATTACTAGTGGCGGGAGTGATGTGTGGTCTCTCTCATGACGGGGTCGTGCCAGGTAGGACGACTATGCCATTTTTATGAGTTCCAGGCACACTGTTGGTCCCCGCATGGCTAGTACTGTCTAGAGTCGGTGCTCGTAAGACGTACAACATGTGGGCTGGGTACCAATTGAGTGGACCTCTTTGTATAGTATGTTCAGGGGAAAGGCATTGATCGGGTACTTACCTCGGGTATGTTATATACCGCGAGTCATGGATGACACGGAAGTTTCCCGGATCTCGTGGGTCTAGCGTACTACCTCTGCAGAGTGTAAAACTATTCGAATAGTCGTGTCCACGGTCAAGGACACTTGGGTAATCCTACTTAAACTATGTACAGTCATTTCCGCATAAACCAAGTGTGTGTGAGTTGTGATAAAATGAGTTACTATGAGAGTAATGATATGACCAAGTTGGTGACTTGCATATAGGATGAACTCGGATGGTTCAACCCCCGACATATATGTTGATATCTGTAACCTGTTCGTCAAAGGTTATCTTTAACTTGATGCATATTCATGATCATTCCACCAAAATGAGCTACACCAAAGATGCATGATATTGTTATCCTTCACTTTCATTGTTCATATCATGGGCTGTTTGCGAGTACATTCAAAAGTACTCATTGGCTTGCCACTTGTTATATTATTAACCAAACATGGAAGGACCGGAGTTTGGAGATGAGTACGTCTTCGGAGACGCCCCTGCGAACTAGGACGCTTCCGAGTCAGAATGCCTGTCGGGGTAGGCTTGATGGCATGGGCACCAGCTTAGCCCCTATGATTTCCGCTAATAGATGTATCTGTATGATTTGTCCTTAGGCCCTGTTTGTGAACTTGACCATTCGGTCATGTGTTGTAATAATCGGTATTCAGATGTAAGACTATTTTATTCGATATCTATGTTCGATGAGCATTGATCCCTGGGATCACTGAGGACGGCGATCTCGACTCGTAAGTCGGAGTCCCCACAAGGGTACAACAACACTTTAACAAAAACAGGCTATGCATGAGAATAGGAGCTATGTACTACAGCAACAATATCTAATGCAAACATGAGGGAAAAAGAATGGGTCATATCAGAATGATCAAGGGAAGTTTCTTGCCTTGTTGCTCTGCTGCAAAAGGATGATCGTGAGTGACGTAGTCGTACCCGGCAGCAATGTCAGTCTGAGTGTATACCGGAGGGAAGAGGGGGAAGGAACAATAAATAAAAGCAAGCAGATGCAACACGATGCATGACATGGCAAAAAGCAATGCTAGGGATGAGCTAACGCAGTACTGCACGTTACAGATGGACCAGGAAAATATCTGACGATATTTCCTGGGTCTCAAGCTTCTACCAGACAGGAGATCCTAATGCCAAATTTCCATGTTCATCATGTTAGATGCATGTGACACATGAATGGACAAGTCGGATTCGTGGGATTTTTCTGATAAACTTTCATGTATAAAATATTTTCATCCAAGCTACGGTTTATTTATATGATTTTAGAAAGATTAAACAATATTCTAAAATAAACATATTTATTTTAATTCAAAACCTTTTATTACAATAGCATCACATCATCCTAAAGTCACGTGTCAAGAGTTAGTTTGACTCGTCAAACTGACCAATGGGTCCCACCTCTCATAGATAGAAGGTTAACCAGTGTTTAATTATAACTAAAATAGTTTAATTAGAAGGGGGCCCACATGTCATAGGCTAACTAAACTTAGTTTAATTAATTTAACTTAATATTAATAGAAAAATTAGACTAATGACCCTAGGCCCACATGTCATTGGCCCGGGGGGGAGGTTGTGGCCCACTCGCATTGTGTGGGGTTGCCTAGTCAGCCAGTTGACCACGGTCAACTTGGTCAACTAGCCCCCCTGGCCCACTAGCAACGACACTCGGGGGTGGCCGCACGTCAACCCTGCTGGTGGAGGCCACTGGACTTGGCTCCAGCAAGCGAAACGCACGACGGAGGGCTCAGGCATCGTCAGAATTATGCTACGGGGGGTCATTTGTCCTGCAACTGGTCAGGATCGAACGAGGGGAGAGAACCACGTCGTTCTGTGGTGGCGCCAACACCCGAGGGGGACGAAAACAACGCTGCCGACTAGCTTTACGGTGACCGAAGTTCGAGAAAGTGTGAGCGAGGTGAAGCCGCGTGCCATCGAGCACATGGGAGGGCAAGCGAGATCCTATGCATCGTGGCGAAGAGGATGATCATGAGCCCAGGAACAATTGGTCACCGGAGCCTCGCCGGCGACGAGCTCGAGAGAAACCGAACCTCGGCGATGGTGCCAAGGGGGGCTACGGGGCCGGATCAACCTCAGTCGGAGAGGGGAAAGAGGCAGGGGCTTACAACGCTCTCGCACTCGAGCAAGGCGGGCTCGGGGGATCCCTCAAGCAGACAGGAGGATGATGGCGATCTCCAACGTCCGACGAAGAATACGATGGCGTTGGCGATGATGATGCGCTCTCCCGCTCGGGTTCATCGATGTAGTCGATGCATTCAAGCACGACGGAGCTCGTGCAGACGGCCGGGAGGCGCAGGGAGGTCAGTGGCTACGCCTACAGCAGTGGCATGGCGATGAGGTGTTTGGCCGAGCGCGGGGAGGAAGAAAGCGAGCATGCACAAGGGGGGAGATCTAGAGGTTGTCCCGGTGGGCGTGTGTCATTCTTATCCTCCCAAGGGTGCTGTAGCGACGCAGGGCGTTGAGCTGGCTCGGTAGGGACGGTGCCCTGGCTTGGCCGCCAACGGGAGGTGGAGGAGGAAGGGAGGAGACGAGGGGGGAGGCAGGCTGGGTTGGGCCAGCGTTGTAGCTCTTTAGAGCCCAGGGGCACAGTGCCCCTTTCCTTTTCTTTTATTTTTTCTGGTTCTTTTAAAAGGCTTCCGTTTGACTTTATTACAGTATCAAAATGACCTTTGTAAAATAGGGGACCTGGTCCATTAAATACATTGCAATTTATGGCACTGCCACAAAATGTTTGCGACTTAATTGAAATTTTTTGGATTTTCCATAAATTAAAAAGGGCATTTAAAAATGCTTTATGGTTCTATTTTAAAATGCTAGAGTCCACACGAGCAAGTTGGTGATGTTGTTTTCCTTAACATTACTTGTTTTGAGAATTTTCCCACAATGTTTGAGAATTCAATTTCTCGCATTAAATATGAATCCCTTTTGGTGGTGGAATTTGAAATGAGATATGATTCAAAAGTGGTCATTCAGTGTTTAGCAAAAATGGATTAGCTTAATCTTGAGATCATTGTAGCTTGATCACCTAGGTTACTCTAGTTGATAGTCCAGGGGTGTTACAACTATCCTCCTTTAAAAGAAATTCCCATCCCGAGAATTAAGAGGTAGAAGTAAGGGGGAAAAGTTTGGTTACGAAATTCTAATGAGTCTTTTTGTTCTTGGTTGCTCTTCTTGAAGAAGTTGATCCCTTTCGTTGATGTCTGCAATTCTCTATTTCAGATCATCATGATGAAGTCGTCATCCTTCCTTCGGGATCTTCATCGTCCTACAAATGCGATTAGAATGAAAACTCTGGAATAACCGCATCTCCACAAAGTTGTGCACTTGACAATGAACTCAGGGAAGAAGACATGAATTATTTCTCGAGTTGTCACCCAGGGAATCCATTGAGAGCAATAAATGATGGGACAAAAGTTTCAATGGGTAGGCAATCATTCAATGCCTGATCACAAGGTGAAAGAGGGGGGTTCAGAGCTACGAGAATAAATCTTGCGTCTCATACTAGAATAGATTATCCATTGGATGGTGGCTCAGGAATTACATACAAAGCGAAGTGCGAAGGATACTTTGGAATCAAAGATGTACACGAGAGTCAGGTTTCGATCCTCTGGAACTGTGGGTTATGGGCCCACCATGTGGGTCAAGAGTAGGCACAGCGGTGACATCTTGCACGATCTTGGTAGCAAGACATGTCAGAGGATAGCCTGTCAGATATGTTGGCAACAACGTCGGTACCAAGGGCGGGGTACGAATAGAACCGTTTTCCTGCTCGTTGGAACGAGGCAGACCAACAGGCAAAGTTATCGTCCATTGGCGGCTACCGGAATGTTATCCACAATAGTAAAAGGGTCATACTGATAGAGTTGTACACCGAGGTTTTTACCTAAGCACAGAATTACCACTGCTCACATAAGTTAGACTACAAGAAAGGTTAAACAGACAAATGGGAAGGAAATGTGATTATTATATGAAACAGACCAATGGAAAGGAAAATGTCTTCACACACAAGCATTAGAGTATACCTTTCCCAAGGAAAACAGAGCATGGTATACATGATAGGTCACCAAGTACATAACCATTTAGATAAAGGGGCAAGGGGAATCTTTATGTTTACCAATACCATATTGTTTGGATAATTGATCAAGAACATTTTAGCATTGCGCTTCGAATATTCCTGTTGACATTTGAAATACCACATTCCTGCTTCGGAGGGGTAGCATCGACATGGTAATCGCGTAAAGGTCGGACTTTGGGTACACAATTTCTTCAGGAGAATGGATAACCTTACTAACGAAGATAATACAACAATAGGTCATCCGGCCATGTGTGCTAAACAAGACATCACTGTACCGGGTTACGTAAAGACCAAAGTTACAATTATTGAAAAATGTTCCAACCATCATATATGTTCGAGATTCATATTTGATTGGTGTCAGGATACCTCAGACTCACATGTTTGAGAAGAAAAGGGGGCAACAAAAATTAATGAGATGTTGATGCAAGATTCTCTGGATATGAACTACGAAAGCGAATCTTGAATCACGAGTTGGATTGTAAGACGCATGAACACAATGTCAAGAGATTCGTGCCCACAAGGAATTCTTACAACAAAATGCAACTGAGTTATGATTTGGGAACCATCATAGAGGATATCAAGGTCCTTGTGTAAGTCTCGATTAGCTCTTCTAAAGGAACTTATTTTCCTTGATCAAATCAGTCACTCGCTTGGGGTGCTAAAAAGTTATATGAAGTGAAGATATCAAATCTTAAAAATGTATAACACTTCGCACATGCATGAGTGATTTGGGATGATCCCAGAGGAAGTATAACAAAACTTTCCCATATTCACGGCGGCAAGTATGCACGTGAACTTTCATAAAACACTTCTTCCATCAAACATATTCTTCATGAGCTAGGCACAAAGATAATGATTTCAAAGCTTCACCATGAACCATGGAGAAGTTGAGGGTGTGGTCGACGGGCTCAACAACAATCCCTCAAGATTTTGATCATGGTGATTTTCCAAAATTATAAGAACAAGGAGATAACATTTGTCAGATCAAATTATATAATGACGTATGCTCGAGGAAACATCAAAAATTTAAACAATCAAAGGGTGCACTTGGGAATACGGACTGAGTAGCACGACCAATGCTAAAATGGTTAGTCGACAACTAAGACACTAAGAATGAAACTATCAGTCATAACCTTCAAAGCAATAGGGTTGCTAGAAGTATTTGGAATCACACATGAGAGTTCACTTGTCCGTGTTTCGGTTATAAACAACATGGGGACCAAGAAATGAATGGTGATGGCGAGAAGTATCACTATATCAAGAACTCATAAGAGATTCAACAATTCTCACAACATTCTTGACATAAAAGATGGTAATACTCCAAGGTAGAAGATAACATAAGCTCGATAGCAAGTAACTCAAGGGATAACGCAAAACATGAAAGAGTTTGTGTTGGAGGGAAGGCAATAAGGTTGTCGATGATAACACAAATCATGGATGTGCAAGGATGGTATTTTTCATCATGAATTCAACTGATGTCCTCGAAGAGCTCAGAATGCAACTGATGATCACAACACAATTGTCAAGAAGTTTCATGAAGATGTAGTCGTTCAGCGATGACATCAAGAAAAGGAATGGTAAAGCGAAAGGTTGTCGGATCCACATGTTAGAGTGCTAGCTCAGTATAAAAATTGCCTTTCAAGACAACCAACATGACGTTGAAAGCTTGATGTAAGATTATTGCAGTGTTGGAAATGTGTTCTGGGGATGAAGGACACAGATAGCATGGTCAAACTCTAGCATGACGATGATGATGTAGCCTAACAGCTTGGAATGACATGATCGAGTACAAACTCATAGGCAAAGAAGATTACTAAGAGTTGTTGAATCACAATGCATACTTGATTTAGTTATCAGTGCCCTTGAGTGTCCAACAACTCAGAACACAAGGAAACAGGAATCAGTGAAATATCATAGTTGATGCGGAGCTCGTAAGAAATTATATAGCTCCATGATATTCTTGTGATATCAGGGATAATACTCAGAGGTAGACCAGAATAGAGGTTAGACTAATGTATTGATTTGTGGAAGAGAAGCACTTTAACTTGTCCGAGAATGAAATCAAAGGATAGCGACATGGTCGGAACCACGATTTCAAAGGACAAGATCATAGATACCATATCAAATCATACCAAGGGAATTTTACTGTTACGAGAAGCTTCCATGATAAGACGTACACCAGGTCCATGGGCATGAACACAAAGTTCAAGGTAGACTCCCACTTCATTAATGCGTCACGTGCCATTTACACCTCACTATTGATGAATTTTTAGCTTTGAAAGAATATCTGCCAAAACACCAGAACATTAAGACTCATGAAAACTCTCGGGTTCACACGGATCAGGGAAGGCATAAGTTCAACCCATCGGGGCATCTTAGGAACATATACCACAAATTTCAAGAGTAATTAACACATGCTTGAATAGCATGGCTAATAAAAGCATAGGATACAACTTATCAGAGGGAGAAGACACAATTTACCAATGGCATCATGTATCAGGGGAAGAATATCACAAGAATTATGAATTTGAAGGATGCTATCGGATAATAACCCAACAATGGGTCTCGCGGTCTACAAAGGACCTGATGTAAGTATCGGTACCCAATCAGAGGAAGAAGGAATGCAAGGCATCGTATTATAGAACATCTGAATTGTTTGATGCTTAAATACCAAAGGAATTATGGTTTCCAGGTTGGTATATCAGAATGATATGCTCCCATCAAATACACGTAAGGTGAATGGACTTAGATGGAAAAACAATCAAGGTTGATTTGCCGAGAACCAGCTCGTGTTCGGAAAGACGTCTAAGCCAGACACATAATTTATGAGGATCAACTCATGATTGCATGCATTCACACATAGATTGAATCAATAAGATCAAAGGACAAACACGAATATTTTCATGACTGTTGCTAGAAATATGGAATTAACCAGAATGCAAGCAGGTGAGAAAGGTCAAGAGCAATAGGCTACTGAGATTTCGGGAGATAGAATAACAATTCGAAGGACTTGCGAAACCCATGGCAAATGAGGACGAAAGAATCCCCGGTAAGATAATTTGATGTACCTTGTAATAACAAGAGCAACTGGAAAAGAAAGTATGGATGACATTTGTATGTAGTCATCCATAGGGATTGACGGAGTAAGGGAATCGCAAAAGTGATGAGCACAAGTTCTCCGGAGAACTTTGGAGAATATCTTCGGAGTCTTCTCATGAATCAAGCCATCTATGAAATGAGGGATCTTCGGGAGAAGTATTTACGAGAACCTAAAGTTAGAGTTAGCAAAATCTTTAACCTGAAAGAGAAGAGAGATGAGAACCCAAAGTATGGAAGAGGAGTAAACGATCCTAATACCACCCGATTTGAGATATGGGCATGTAAGCCACACAACAATGTTAGTAAACGTTTCTCAAGTACTAGACTCAACTTAGGCCAAGGAGTTGGAAAGGTGCTACCTACATGCAGTCGGCTCTGATTCCAACTTGTGATGCCCCCATTTTGATCGTACGCTAATCATACACGCAAATGCATACAACCAAGATTAGGGTCTCACGAGAAGATATCACAACACAACTGTAGACACAAATTAAAGTCATACAAGCTTCATATTACAAGCCAGTGGCTCGAGGGACCGAATACATAAACTCGAATACAAACAAGTTAGCTAAAGCAAATAATGTCTGGGTACATACATAAGTAAACAGGTTTGCCTTCAGAAGGCTAGCACAAACATAACAACAGATCGAAAAGGCAAAGCCTCCTACCTGGGAGCCTCCTAACTACTCCTTCTCGTTAGAGGCCTCCATGTAGTAGTAGGCTCCATCGAGGTGGTAGTAGTCGCTAGAGGGATCAACTAGGTCCTCGGGTCCGTCATCTCGTTGCAGCAATTGTATCAAGAGGAAAAGGTGGAGCAAAGCAACGGTGAGTATTCATCCAAAGTACCCGCAAGACTCACATCAAAACTATGCTAAGTTTGCATTGGTTTCGAAGGAATGGGAATATATCTTTGGACTGGCTGCAGAAATGCAAGAACAGAGGAAGAATACCTAGTCCTATCAAAGACTAGCATCTTCACCATCTTGTAGCATCAGAAGAGTGCGGATCGGTAACACATATGTAATATTTATGTTGCAGCAATTTATTTTGAAACGCCGAGAGATACTTCCTCGACTCCGTGGGAGAAAGCAATCTCGGAGCACATTTCAATTTAACATCACAAGTATCCAGTTCCAGTTATAGAAGATCACGATACTCTCTCAACGACTGTTACCGTGGACATGGCTATTCGAACAGATATACTTCCTACAGGGGTGCACAAACTTACCCAACATGTTCGATTAACTCCGACCGGACACACTTTCCTGGGTCATGCCCTGCCTCGACTGATCGACACGTTTTAGTCCTACCTAGGCTTAACAGATAGGCCACACGTCGGTCTACATCCTAATCACAAAGGGGTCATGGGCCAATCGTTCTTCACAATCCTACGCAATACATGGATGGTTAGTGTCAGTCGTGGCACCTCTTTATACAAATATGGTGCTTACGCGGACCCCCCCCCCCCCCCCCCCGGGCATGTGTTGCTCAATTGTGACATCTGAAGAGCTTTCACGCTAATGTACGATGCAGAGTGCCCATACTTATTCCCGCATGGTGGTTAGTGTGAAACAGGCCAGAAGCCTTCTTAGATCACATATCCAAACCCATCAATGCTTTGTTAAACTGTAGTGACGATCAATGGTTCATGATATGTGGTTTCGTCGCCCCGTCTCGAGGACTTGTGGCAAGGGCCAACAATGCCCGGCCATGCCTCGTCGCAATCATGCGTTTATCCACCCGCTCCTTAACTGCGATGACGATCAATGATCCATGATATGTGGTCTTGTCGCCCCATCTCGAGGACTTGTGGCAAGGGCCAAGAATGCCCGGCCACGGCTCGTCACAATCACACGGGAATCCACCCGCTTCACACATCTCATTATGTCCAAGTAGTAAATTTAAAGTAACCGTGTGTCTAGAACATCAGAGGAATCCGAGGTGTCACCCTCGATGGATTCCAATCAATGTAACCATCAAGGTGACCAGGGAGGAATCACCCTCGACGGTTCATGCTTGAGGGGTTGCACGACAAAGTCGTTATCAGAAGTGGCGAATGAGAAATCACCCTCCATAATCCACCTACGGTTAACTACACTACAGAGTTAACATCGGGAGTACATTACAAGGTATCGCCCTCGGTACTCGATAGTAGCTTTTGCAAGGTCGTACAACTAAGGGGTGTGAGGCGATGTGACGGGTCTGGCTCATCAATCAAGATGATTGATTCTTCAAGTCATCAAGTCTTCGACGCTGAAGCATGGGCTACTGGGACATAGTGGGGTCACTGGGGATCACTAATCAACCTATAATAAGCATTTTTTATGCAGTAGGGTACAACCGTAGTTTAACAGAAACAAGCTATGCATAAAAATAGGAGCTATCTACAACAGTAGCAAAATATAATGCAAGCATGAGGGGGAAATAATGGATGATATCGGAATGATCAAGGGGGGGGGGTTGCTTGCCTTGTTGCTCTACTCCAATGGCTGATCATCAGTGGCGTAGTCATACCCAGCATGAGCGTCAGTGTCGGTGTCTACTAGAGAGAAGAGGGGGAAGAAATAATAAATAACAGGAAGCTGATGAAACATGATGCATGACATGGCAAAAAGCAGTTATAGGGATTGGCTAATTGATAACCCACAAGTATAGGGGATCACAACAGTTTTTGAGGGTAGAGTATTCAACCCAAATTTATTGATTCGACACAAGGGGAGCCAAAGAATATTCTCGAGTATTAGCAGCTAAGTTGTCAACTCAACCACACCTGAAAGACTTAATATCCACAACAAAGTATTTAGTAGCAAAGTAGTATGGAAGTAACGGTAACGATGGCAAACGTGACAATGGCAGTTTTGTAGTGATTGTAACAGTAACAACGGAAAAGTAACTTAACAAAGATAAATATGTGGAAAGCTCGTAGACAATGGATCAGTGATGGATAATTATGTCGGGTGGCAACATGGGGTGATAAAGAACTAGCTCCAGTTCATCAATGTAATGTAGGCATGTATTCCATATATAGTCATACGTGCTTATGAAAAAGAACTTGCATGACTTCTTTTGTCCTACCCTCCTGTGGTAGTGGGGTCCTAATGTAAACTAAGGAATATTAAGGCCTCCTTTCGATAGAGAATCGGACCAAAGCATTAGCACTTAGTGAATACATGAACTCCTCAAACTACGGTAATCACCAGAAAGAATCCCGATTATTGTCATCCTCGGGGATGCAGATCATAACTCGTAATAGGTGTCTACAACTTGCAAGATAGGATCAAGAACACACATATATTCATGAAAATATAATAGGTCCAGATCTGAAATGATGACACTCGGGCCCTAGTGACAAGCATTAAGCATAGCAAAGTCCAAGCAACATCAATCTCATAACATAGTGGATACTAGGGATCATACCCTAACAAAACTAACTACATTACATGGTAAATCTCATCCAAACCATCACCGTCCAGCAAGCCTACGACGGAATTACTCATGAACGGCGGAGAGCATCATGAAATTGGTGATGAACGATGGTTGGTGATGATGACGACGTTGATTTCCCCTCTCCGGAGCCCAAATCAGACTCCAGATCTACCCTCCAAGGAAGAACAGGAGGTTGGGGCGGCTCTGTATCATAAAACGCGATGAACTCTATTGCTTTATTTTTTTCTCACCTAATAGGAATATATAGAAGTGGAAACGAGGTTGACGGAGCCACAGGGGCCCCACAAGACACGGGGCGCGCCCCTAGCTTGTGGCCAGGTGGTGGCCCCTCTCCGGTTGATTCTTTCACCAATATTTTTTATTAATTACAAAAATATTCTCCATAAATTTTAGGCCAATCTGAGAACATTTATTTCTGCACAAAAATAACGCCAAGGTAATTCTGTTGAAAACAGCGTCAGTCCGGGTTAGTTCCATTCAGATCATGCAAATTAGAGTCCAAAACAAGGGCAAAAGAGTTTCGAAAATTAGATACGTTGGAGACGTATCAACTCCCCCAATCTTAAACCTTTGCTTGTCATCACGTAATACAGTTGATAAATTGAAAGTGATAAAGAAAAACTATTACAAACTGTGTTTGATCTTGCTGTTATAAATATGTCTAACTAATGTTCAGATTTTCAGCAAAGATTATAGTCTAACCACATTCACAGTAGCATTTAGGTCTCATATTTACTTATATCAATGGCATAGTCAACTAGCGAGCAATAATAATGAGTCTCGGATGACAACATTTTTATCAAAACAATCATAATACAATATGATATACTGGTATCTCCCTAGCCCTTTTTGAGCACCTCTGAAGAACAAGGACTAACTAGACATTGTAATTCATGTTAAAAGAGGACCAGTCATACTCATACTCAATATCAATTAATAAAAAAGCGTACAAATGACGGAGGTGCTCTTTAACTGGTGCCTTTTTATAAGAAGAGGATGACTCAACAGTAAAGTAAAATAGATAGGCCCTTCGCGGAGAGAAGCATTGATTTACAGAGGTGCGAGAGCTCGAGCTTTTAAAACATGGATGAATCATAATTTTGGGTGGTATGCTTTCATTGTCAACATAACAACTAAGAGATCTCAACTTCTTCCATGCTAGATACATTATAGGCGGTTCCCAAACAGAATGGTAAAGTTTTTACTCTCCCTCCACCAATCGATCACACTCCACGGCGGGCCGAATCCACGGGTACCGTCCATACAAACAACAATCCTGGGGGAGTTTTGTTTCATTATACTTTGATTTGATTTTTGAGCATGGAACTGGGCATCCCGAATACCAGCCACTTTCTCGTGAATGATAGTGAGTCAACACATATCATGAGAATAACCCACCTGGCATGGAAGATACTGACCGCCCCTAGTCACTACATGAGCGATCCGGGCATACAAAACATAATATTTATTTGAAGGAGTATGTCACATGCAAATTTACTTGGGACGACAGGTAAATAACGCATATAGGTAGGTATGTTGGACTCATATGGACAACCTTGGGTTTATGGAAATGGATGCACAAGCAGTATTCCCGCTTAATACAAGTGGAGGCTAGCAAGAGACTCGGAAGCGACCAACTAGAGAGCGACAACATTCATAAACATGCTTTGAGATTAACCAACATTGAATGCAATCATGAGTAGGATATAAATCACCATGAACATAAACATCATGGAGGTTATGTTGGTTTTGTTTCAACTACATGTGTTAACATGTGCCAAGTCAAGCCACTCGAATCATTCGGAGGAGGATACCATTCTATCATACTACATCACAACCATTTTAATATGCATGTTGGCACTCAAGACAAACCATTATTCACTCCTAGCTAATTAGGCATGGCATGAGTAACTAAAATCTCTAAGGCCCAGTTCTTTTCACCCTGGATTCTAGAGAATCAGGATTATGGGAAATTCTTCCAGAATCTGCTTCTCCCAGAATCTGTCGTCGAGTTCTTTTCAGAGATTGTAGTTTGAGATTTCGGAGAGTGTTGTGTGTTGAAATGTCTATACTGCCCTTAGACAAATAGCTATTTTATCTATGAGCAATAGCAGACAAAATGAAGAGGGAAGAAACAGAGATGCGAAAAAGAACTCACGTGAGCGTCGAAACTAGCTAGCTGGGGGCAGACTGCAGGGTGGGGCGGATTTGAGGAGGGAGGCGGGACGGGGCCTGGCCTGGCCGGCGGCGGCGGCGCCGTAACCCTAGCCGCGGGGCAGGGCGAACTATGGGGTGGGGCGGGGTTGACGGCGGGGTGGGGAGGGATTGACGGGGCGGGGCCGGCCTGAGGAGCCAAGATGGCCAGTGGGGCGGCGACGGCTTGGCCGGCAGCGACGGCGAGATGCGCGCCGAGGTGAGGCGGGAGGGGAGCGCAGCGAGGACAGAGGGGAAACGGGCAAGCGAGACGAGGAGCTCGGTCATTTTTGGTTCCAGGGGATGATAGTTCGATGGCATTTTGCCCGTAATTACCTGATACAATAGGGGCATAGTTTTATTTCGAAACGTTTTCTTTTGTGGGACTAGCCAGAATCCTGGGATTGTGGGAGAAACCAAGTTTTCGTGGGATTTTGGATTGCACTAGGATTCTACATAATCTGGTCAAGATTTTGGAAGGTCAATCGAGTTCTTTTGGCTCGGGATTTTCGGGGCTGAGATTCTCTATAATCTGCTCAAAAGAACTGGGCCTAATTGTCATTGCAACCATGTTCAATCCATAATGAGCTGAATCGAGAACGATGAGCTAATCTTATTTACAAAAACAAAATAGGTCGAGTTCATGCTAGCTTTTCTTCATCTGAGTCACTTCATCATATATTGTCATTATTGCCTTTCACTTGCACGACTGAATGGTGTGAGTAATAATAAGAGTGCGCGTGCATTGGAATAAGCTGGAATCTGCAAGCAATTACTCAAAGGAGAAGGCAAGGTAATATGGGCTCTCTGATAGATAAACAATAATGCATATGAGAGCCACTCAACATGTCATCATGGTCTTCTCCTTACAACCCAGAGAAGAAAGAAAAACTATTTACACGAGAAAGCTCCCAACAAGCAAAAGAAGAACGAGATTTTTTTCTGGGTTTTCTTTTAACACAACAACCAAACAAACTAGAAGGTAAATCTAGAACTATTTTTTTATTTTCTCAAGGTTAATGAAACACACAAGAAGAAATTAGAAAGAAGAAATAAACTACCATGGATGGTACAATGAAAAAGTACAAACACCGACAACTGGAATGAGCGTGTGAACATGAATGTAGTGTCGGTGAGAAATACATACTCCCCCAAGCTTAGGCTTTTGGGCTAAGTTGGTCTAGGGCCATGGCTGGCCCGGATAATATCCAAAGTCATAGTTGGGGTTGTACTACCGCCTGAACGGCTTCAGTGCGGAGGCGAGCGGCTTCCGCCTCTCTCTCGTACTCGTTTGCCTCCTCTTTGGTTATAAAGTATCTCTGTTTTTCCTCGGCATGAAGGAACCAGTGAGTTGATAATATTGCTTGCATTGGTCTGAAACAAAATATTCAAGTCCAACATTTCGTATGTACGCATAAAATTCTTCCTTGAATCCGACATGGACCATGAATTGATCCGACGACCATGCACAAGGACGCACTTGAGATTCCCTCGGTGGTTCAAAGTCGGCCTCACGTATCACGAGTCTCGGGGTCTTCTTTCTCGAGGAACCATCTTGGTATATTCTCCTTAACATGTTTTCTTTCCCTGAAAAATTTCTGAAATTTTTAGTGACTCCAAATAAGGGTGAACAATGCTCAATCCAAACTTATATCAACTACTCCCACAAGTGCCTAGAAGCTATATCATGCATCAAAACTACTTGGGACCCTACAAATTTGACATGCAAGCTCAAGAACAAGGTCACTATAGCAGAAAAAATTTGCAATATATAAAACACTAGAACAAAAACTAATTGGACCATTGGAGGAGTCACATACATATGAACAATCCCCTAAAATAGTTTTGCAAATGGAGCTTTGAGCAAGGAGATCAAAAATGGCAGCAAGATGAGCTAGAATACGGGTTTGAGCAATGGTGGGATTTTTTCTGGAGGAAGGCAAAGTGGATGGGTGCTGGAATAAGTGAAGGGGCCCCATGTGGGACCCACAAGCCAGGGGGCACGCCCTGCAGGCTTGTGGCCCACTGGTGCATCCCCCTGATGTGTTCTCACTGCCAAAAATTCTTAAATATTCCAGAAAAAATAATACTAAATTTTTACGGCATTCTGAGAACTTTTATTTTCAGGTCATTTTTCTATTGCACGGATAAAATGGAAAACAAAGAAATAATAACATTTTTACTAAACTGAAACTAAAGAACAGAAAATAAAAGTTGGGCACAAAAGGTTGTGCTTTCTAAATTCATCCATCGCATGCCTGTCAAAAAGAATCCATCAATAAGGTTGATCAAGTCTTATTGACAAACTTTTTTTTTCAAATGACATGGAACGAGAGAATTTTCGAATAACACTAGGTTACTTCAATGGGGATATGCATGTCCCCATCAATAAGTATATCATATTTCTTTTTTATAGTAGGGAGAGGGAATTCAATGTCGCCAATAATAATCGTTGAATTTTTTTCAATGGAGTTGATACTATGAACTTGAGGTTGTTTCTTCGAAAAATGTACCGTATGCTCATTACCATTAACATGGAAAGTGACATTGACTTTGTTGCAGTCAACAACAGCCCCTGCAGTATTCATAAAGGGTCTACCAAGGATGATCGACATACTGTCATCCTCGGGAATATCAAGAATAACAAAGTCCGTTAGGATAGTAACGTTTGCAACCACAACACGCACGTCCTCACAAATACCGATGGGTAAAGCACTTGATTTATCAGCCATTTGCACAGAGATTTCAGTAGATGTCAATTTATTCAAATAAAGTCTACGATATAAATAGAAAGATATAACACTCACACCGGCTCCGAGGTCACATAAAGCAGTTTTAACATAATTTCCTTTAATAGAGCATGGTATAGTAGGTACTCTCGGATCTCCTAGTTTCTTTGGTATTCCACCCTTAAAAGTATATTTAGCAAGCATGGTGGAAATCTCAGCTTCCCGTATCCTTATTTTGTTTGTAACAATATCTTTCATATACTTAGCATAAGGATACGTTTTCAGAATATTAGTCAAGCGCATACGTAGAAAGACAGGTCTCAGCATTTCAACAAAGCGCTCAAAATCCTAATCATCCTTCTTCTTGGATGGTTTAAGTGGAAAGGGTATGGGTTTCTGAACCCATGGTTCTCTTTCTCTACCATGCTTCCTAGCAACCAAGTCTCTTTTATCATATCTTTTATTCCTAAGTTGTGGGTTATCAAGATCAACAACAGGTTCAGTCTCCACATCATTATCATTACTAGGTTGAGCATCGACATGAACATCATCATTAATATTATCACTAGGTTCATGTTCATTACTAGATTGTGTCTGAGCATCAGAAATAGAGATATCATTTGGGTTTTCATGTGAATTTATAACAGGTTCACTAGCAGCATGCAAAGTCCTATCGTCATTCTTTTTCCCTTTTATTAGAAGGACCAGGTGCATCAATATTAACTCTCTGGGAATCTTGCTCAATTCTCTTAGGATGGCCCTTAGGATACAAAGGTTCCTGAGTCATTCTACCACCTCTAGTCACAACTCTAATAGAATGATCATTGTTCTTACTAATCATCTCATTGAGAAAATCATTCTATGCCTTAAGTACTTGTTCTACTTAAGTAGTTACCATGGAAGCATGTTTACTAATAAGCCTAAGAACATTAACAGTTCTACTCATATAATCACCCAAGCGATCAAGCATGTAAGCATTATGATTCAATTATCTACTAACATAAGCATTGAAATTTTCTTTCTTAACAATAAAGTTATCAAATTCATCCAAGCAATGGCTAGCAGACTTATTATAAGGAATGTCACCTTCATCAAATCTACAGAGAGAATTTACCTCTACTACCTGTGTCGGGTTATCATCAACATGTATTTCTTCAATAGGTGGTAGATTCTTAACATCTTCAGCTTTAATACCTTTTCTTTCATAGATTTCTTTGCCTCTTGCATATCTTCGGGACTGAGGAATAGAATACCTCTTTTATTTGGAGTTGGTTTTGGAGTTGGTTCTGGGATAGTCCAATCATTAGCATTGCTCAATATATTATTCAATAGTAGTTCAGCTTGTTCAACTGTTCGTTCCCTGAAAACACAACCAACGCAACTATCTAGGTGGTCCCTAGAAGCATCGGTTAGTACATTATAAAAGATATCAAGTATTTCATTTTCTTAAGAGGATGATCAGGCAAAGCATTAAGTAACTGGAGAAGCCTCCCCCAAGCTTGTGGGAGACTCTCTTCTTCAATTTTCACAAAGCTAAATATTTCCTGCAAGGCAGCTTGTGTCTTATGGGAAGGAACATATTTTTCAGAGAAGTAGTAAATCATATCCTGGGGACTACGCACACAACCAGGAGCAAGAGAATTAAACCATATCTTAACATCACCCTTTAATGAGAACGGAAACAACTTAAGAATATAATAATAATGATTTTTTCCTCATGAGTAAATAGGGTGGCTATATCATTCAATTTAGTAAGGTGTGTCAGAATAGTTTCAGATTCATAACCATGGAAATGTTCAGATTCAACCAAAGTAATTAACTCAAGATCGAGAGAGAATTCATAATCCTTATCAGTAACAAAGATAGGTGAAGTAGCAAACTTGGGATCATATTGCATTCTAGCATTCAAAGATCTTTCCTTCCACTTGCATAGCAATTTCTTAAGATCATATCTATCCTTACAAGCAAGAAAGTCCCTAGCTACTTCTCCTTCCATAACATAACCTTTAGTATATTAGGCACTTCATATCTAGGGAGCTAGGTCTAGCAGGTGTATCATAGTGTTCAGTTTCAATAATTTATCAAATTCAGAAATATCATCAGTTTCAGCATTCACTCTAGCAACTTATTAATCAAGAAATTCACCAAGTGGCATAGTAGTATCAAGCAAAGTATCACCATAAGCATCAATCATAGCAGAACTAGCATCATCAATTACTTGCAACATATCAGATACAGTATCAGGTGGTGGTGTCGCAAATTTACTCATAACAGAAGGTTAATCAAGTTCAGATCTAGATGTCAGTTCCTTACCTGTCCTCGTAGTTGAGGGGTAGATCTTGGTTTTAGCGTCTTTTAGATTCTTCATAGTGATCAACAGATATAAATTCCAAGTGGCTCACAGATCAGAGATATGCTCCCTGACAACGGCGCCAGAAAAAGGTCTTGATAACCCACAAGTATAGGGGATCGCAACAGTTTTCAAGGGTACAATATTCAATCCAAATTCGTTGATTCGACACAAGGGGAGCCAAATAATATTCTTGAGTATTAGCAGCTGAGTTGTCAATTCAACCACACCTGAAAGACTTAATATCTGTAGCAAAGTATTTAGTAGCAAAATAGTATGGAAGTAACGGTAACGATGGAAAACGTGAGAGTGACAGTTTTGTAGTGATTGTAACAGTAGCAACGGAAAAGTAACTTAGCAAAGATCAATATGTGGAAAGCTCATAGGCAATGGATCAAAGATGGATAATTATGTCGGATGGCATTCATCATGCAATAGTTATAACATAGGGTGATATAGAACTAGCTCTAATTCATCCATGCAATGTAGGCATGTATTCCATATATAGTCATACGTGCTTATGGAAAAGAACTTGCATAACATCTTTTGTCCTACCCACCCGTGGCAGCGGGGTCCTAAAGGAAACTAAGGAATAATAAGGCCTCCTTTTAATAGAGAACCATACCAAAGCATTAGCACTTAGTGAATACATGGACTCCTCAAACTACGATAATAACCGGAAAGAATCCCAGTTATTGTCACCCTGGGGGATGTGGAACATAACTTGTAATAGGTGCCTACAACTTACAAGATAGGATCAAGAACACATATAGATTCATGAAAACATAATAGTTTCAGATCTTAAATCATGGCACTCGGGCCCTAGTGACAAGCATTAAGCATAGCAAAGTCATAGCAACATCAATCTCAAAACATAGTGGATACTAGGGATCAAACCCTAACAAAACTAACTCGATTACATGGTAAATCTTATCCAACCCATCACCTTCCAGCAAGCCTACGATGGAATTACTCACAAACGGCGGAGAGCATCATGAAATTGGTGATGAAGGATGGTTGGTGATGACGACGGCGTCAATTTCCCCTCTTCGGAGCCCAAATCAGACTCCAGATGTGCCCTCCCGAGAAAGAACAGGAGGTGGCGGCGGATACGTATCGTAAAACGCGATGAACTCTATTGCTTTATTATTTTCTCACTGAATAGGAATATATAGAAGTGGAAAGGAGGTCGACGGAGCCATAGGGGCCCCACAAGACACGGGGGCGCGCCCCTAGCTTGTGGCCAGGTGGTGGCCCCTCTCTAGTTGATTATTTCGCCAATAATTTTTATTAATTCCAAAAATATTCTTCATAAACTTTTAGGTCAATCCGAGAACATTTATTTTTGCACAAAAATAACACCAAGGCAGTTCTGCTGAAAACAGTGTTAGTCCGGGTTAGTTCCATTCAAATCATGCAAGTTAGAGTCCAAAAGAAGGGCAAAAGAGTTTGGAAACTTAGATACGTGGGAGACGTATCAACTCCCCCAAGCTTAAACCTTTGCTTGTCCTCAAGCAATTCAGATGATAAACTGAAAGTGATAAAGAAAATTTTTACAAACTCTGTTTGATCTTGCTGTTGTAAATATGTCTAACTAATGTTCGGATTTTCAGCAAAGATTATAGTCTAACCACATTCACAATAGCATTTAGGTCTCATATTTACTTATATCAATGGCATAATCAACTAGCGAGCAATAATAATAAGTCTCGGATGACAACAATTTATCAAAACAATCATAATACAATATGATTTACTGCTATCTCGCTAGCCCTTTTTGAGATTGAAAAACATAAATGCAGAGCACCTCTGAAGAACAAGGACTGACTAGACATTGTAATTCATGGTAAAAGAGATCCAGTCATACTCATACTCAATATCAATTAATAACAAAGCATACAAATGACGGAGGTGCTCTCTAACTGGTGCCCTTTTATAAGAAGAAGATGATTCAACAGTAAAGTAAAATAGATAGACCCTTCGCAGAGGGAAGCATTGATTCATAGAGTGCCAGAGCTTGAGCTTTTTAAAACAGGGATGAATCATAATTTTGGGCGGTATGCTTTCATTGTCGACATAACAACTAAGAGATCTCGATATCTTCCATGCTAGATACATTATAGGCGGTTCCCAAACAGAATGGTAAAGTTTTTACTCCCCTCCACCAATCGATCACACTCCACGGGGGGCCGAATCCACGGGTACCGTCCATGAAAACAACAATCCTGGGGGAGTTTTGTTTCATTATACTTTGATTTGATTTTTGAGCATGGAACTGGGCATCCCGAATACTAGCCACTTTCTCATAAATGATAGTGAGTCAACACATATCGTGAGAATAACCCACCTAGCATGGAAGATACTGACATCCCCTAGTCACTACATGAGCGATTCGGGCATACAAAACATACTACTTATTTGAAGGTTTAGAGTATGTCACATGCAAATTTACGTGGGATGGCAGGTAAATACCGCATATAGATAGGTATGGTGGACTCATGCGGAACTACTTTGGGTTTATGGAAATGGATGCACAAGCAGTATTCCCGCTTAATACAAGTGGGGGCTAGCAAGAGACTGGGAAGCGACCAACCAGAGAGCGACAACAGTCATAAACATGCTTTGAGATTAACCAACATTGAATGCAATCATGAGTAGGATATAAATCACCATGAACATAAACATCATGGAAACTAAGGAATATTAAGGCCTCCTTTTAATAGAGAACCATACCAAAGCGTTAGCACTTAGTGAATACATGAACTCCTCAAACTACGGTAATAACCAAAAACAAATCCCAGTTATTGTCACCCTGGGGGATGTGGATCATAACTCGTAATAGGTGTCTACAACTTGCAAGATAGGATCAAGAACACATATACATTCATGAAAATATAATAGTTTCAGATCTGAAATCATGGCACTCGGGCCCTAGTAACAAGCATTAAGCATAGTAAAGTCATAGCAACATCAATCTCAGAACATAGTGGATACTAGGGATCAAACCCTAACAAAACTAACTCGATTACATGGTAAATCTCATCCAACCCATCACCGTCCAGCAAGCCTACGATGGAACTACTCACAAACGGCGGAGAACATCATGAAATTGGTGATGAAGGATGGTTGGTGATGACGACGACGTCAGTTTACCCTCTTCGGAGCCCAAATCAGACTCCAGATCTGCCCTCCCGAGAAAAGAACAGGAGGTGGTGGCGGATCCGTATCGTAAAACGCGATGAACTCTATTGCTTTATTTTTTTTCTCCCCGAATAGGAATATATAGAAGTGGAAACGAGGTCGGCGGAGCCACAGGGGCTCCACAAGACAAGGGGTGCACCCTAGGGGGGCGCCCCTGGCTTGTGGCCAAGTGGTGGCCCCTCTCCGGTTGATTCTTTCGCCAATATTTGGTATTAATTCAAAAAATATTCTCCATAAATTTTCAGGTCAATCCGAGAACTTTTATTTCTGCACAAAAATAACACTAAGGCAATTCTGCTGAAAACAACATTAATCCGGGTTAGTTCCATTCAAATCATGCAAATTAGAGTCCAAAAAAAGGGCAAAAGAGTTTGGAAAAGTAGGTTGGGGACGTATCACTAATGTAGTACTACACATTAGAGACGGTGCGGGGAAATATCTCAAGATATTAGATATTTCCCGGGTCTCAGGCTTCTACCAGACAGGTGATCCTAATGCCAAATTTCCATGTTCATCATGTTAGAGGCATGTGAGAGATGAACGGACATCGTATTTTGATTCGTGGGATTTTTGTGATCAACTTTCATGTGTAAAATATTTTCATCCGAGCTACGGGTTATTTTATATGATTTTACAAAGATGAAAAAATATTCTAAAATAAACATATTTATTTTAATTCAAAACCTTTTATTACAATAGCATGACATAATCGTGACGTCACATGTCAATAGCGAGTATGACTCGTCAAACTAACCAGTGGGTCTCACCTGTCATGGAGAGAGGGTTAACCAGTGTTTCATTATAATTATAACAATTTAATTAGCATAGGGCACATGTCATATGCTAACTAAACTCAATTTAATTAATTTAACTTAATCTTTATAGATAAAATAGACTAATGACCCTGGGCCCACATGTCATTGGCCTACGGGGTGTGTGGCCCACTATTAGTGTCTCAGGTTGTCCAGTCACCGAGTTGGCCATGGTCAACTTGGTCAACTCGGGCCCGTGGCCCACTGGCACCAACATTGAGGGGTGGCCTGCCGTCAACCTGGTGGCGGAGGCCATCAGAGTTGGCTCCGGTGAGCCAAACACACGACGAAGGGCTCGGCATCATCGGAATTACACTACGGGGGTCATTTGGCCTGCGACCGGTCGGGATTGAATGAGGGGAGAGAACCACGTCGATCGGTGGCGGCGCCAGCAGCCGAGGGGGACGAAAATGATGCTGGCGGTGAGCTTTGCAGCGGCCGGCGTTCAGGCAAGTGCGGGCAAGGTGAAGCAGCGTGCCATCAAGCACATGGGAGGGTTAAGGAGGACCTACGCATCGTGGCGAAGCTAATGATAATGCGCCCATGACCAGTTGGTCACAAGAGCCTCGCGAACAACGAGCTCGGGCGGAACCGAGCCTCGGCCATGGCGGCAAGGGGGCTAAGGCATCGGATCGAGCTCAGTGATAGAAGGGAAAGAGACAGGGGCTTACTGCGCTCGTACAGGTGAGGAAGGCTGTCTCGGGAGAGGCATGGAGAAGACGGGAGGATGGTGGCGATCTCCAACGCCCGAGGAAGAAGACGATGGCGTTGGCGATGATGCTGCAACCCCCGGCTCATGTTCGTCGGTGCAGTCAATGGGGTCGAGCATGGCGGAGCTCGTGGACACTGCCGGGAGGCGCGGGGAGGTTGGTGGCTACGTCTACGGCGGCGCCATGGCGAGGAGTTGTTCGGCCGAGCGCGGGGAGGAAGAAAGCGAGCGAGGTAGAGGGGGATCTAGGGGACGTCCGGGGGGGCGCGGTGGCGTTCTTATCCTCCCAGGGGCGATGTAGCGACGCGGGGCGGCGAGTTGGCTCGATGTGGATGGTGCCCTCGTTCGGTTGCCAAGGACACGTGGAGGAGGGAGGTAGGACATGAGGGGAGGCAGGTTGGGTGGGCCAGCGATGTAGCTCCTTAGAGACCAGGGGCACAATGCCTCCTTTTCCTTTTCTTTTATCTTATCTTATTCTTTTAAAATGCTTTTGTTTGACTTTATTTCATTATCAAAATGACTTTTGTAAAATAGGGGGCGTGGTCTGCTACCTCTTGAGCTTGCATTGGTTTTCCCTTGAAGAAGAAAGGGTGATGCAGCGAAGTAGATAAGTATTTCCCTCAGTTTGTTGAGAACCAAGGTATTAATCGAGTAGGAGGAACAAGCAAGGCCCCAATAGTAGTACCTATACAAAGAATCAAACACTTGCACCCAACGCTATAAAGTGGTTGTCAATCCCTTCAGAATTATTTGCAAGGATGAGATCTGATAGAGATAGGTATAAAAGATTGCACAAACAAAAGTAAATAAATCGCAGCAAAGTATTTTTAGTATTTTTGGTTTATGGATCTAAAAATATAATATGGAAAATAGACCCCGGTGCCATAGGTTTCAGTAGAGGCTTGTCTCATAAAGGAAAATAATACGGTGGGTGAACAAATTACTGTCGAGCAATTGATAGGAAAACAAATAATTATGAAGATATCTAAGGCAACAATCATGCATATAGGCATCACGTCCGTGTCAAGTAGACCGAAACGATTCTGCATCTACTACTATTACTCCACACATCGACCAACTCCTACCTGCATCTAGAGTATTAAGTTCATGAAGAACAGAGTAACGCAATAAGTAAGATGACATGATGTAGAGGGATAAACTCAAGCAATATGATGAAAACCCCATATTTTTATCCTTGCCGGCGACAATACAATACGTGCCTCGCTACCCCTACTTTGTCACTGGGTGAGGACACCGCAAGATTGAACCCAAAACTAAGCATTTCTCCCATCGCAAGAATTACCAATCTAGTTGGCCAAACGAAACCAATAATTCGAAGAGACTTGCAAAGATATGAAATCATGCATATAAGAATTCAGAAGAGACTCAAATAATATTCATAGATAATATGAACATAAACTCACAATTCATCGGATCTCGACAAACACACCGCAAAAGAGTATTACACCGGATACATCTCCATGAAGATCATGAAGAACTTGGTATTGAAGATCAAAGTGAGAGAAGAAGCCATCTAGCTACTAGCTATGGACCCATAGGTCTACGGTGAACTACTCACACATCATCAGAGGGGCAATGGAGTTGATGTAGATGCCCTCCGTGATCAATTCCCTCTCCGACAGATTATCGAAAAAGGCTCCTAGATTGGACCTCTCAGGAACAGAGCCTCCCAGCGGTGTAAAGGTATTTTCGTGTCTCTTGTTGGCGATACGGGAATATTTGGGAATTTATAGGCCAAGAAATAGAGTTAGGAGACGTGCAGGGGGGCCGCAAGCCAGGGGGTGTGGCCACCCCCAGGGAGCGCCCTATAGGCTTGTGGCCTCCCGGCAAGTGCCTTGTCCCCTACTCCAAGTCTCTTGGGTGTCTTCTGGTCCAAGAAAAATCTTTCCGGAGATTTTGTTCCATTTAGACTCGTTTGATATTCCTTATCTGCAATACTCAAAAACGTGGAAAAAACAGAAATTGGCACTAGTCTCTAGATTAATAGGTTAGTCCCAAAAATAATATAAAACAACATATTAATGCATATAAAACATCCAAAACAGATAATATAATAGCATGGAACAATCAAAAATTATAGATACGTTGGAGACCTATCAAGCATCCCCAAGCTTAATTCCTGCTCGTCCTCGAGTAGGTAAATGAATAAAATAGAATTTTTAATGTGGAATGCTACCTAACATATTTATCCATGTAATTTTCCCTGATGTGGCATGAATATTCAGATCCATAAGACTCAAAACAAAAGTCTAATATTGACACAAAAACAATAATACTTCAAGCATACTAATAAGGTAATTTATTCCTTTCAAAATAACATGGTCTTAGAAATTTATCTCTACAAAATCATATGGCCTAGCTATGCTCCATCTTCACCACACAAAGTATCTAAATCATGTACAACCCCCGTGAAAATCAAGCAATTTGTTCACACCTTTTATGTTCTCAAACCTTTTCAACACTTACGCAATACATGAGCGTGAGCCATGGATATAGCACTATAGGTGGAATAGAGTGTGGTGGAGGTTGCAAAAAGAAAGGAAGAAGACAGTCTCACGTCAACTAGGCATATCAACAGGCTATGGAGATGCCCATCAATAGATATTAATGTGAGTAAGTAGGGATTGCCATGCAACAAATGCACAAGAGCTATAAGTGTATGAAAGTTCAAAAATAAAACTAAGTGGTTGTGCAAAATATGTAATACCACTAGTTATATGAAAGTGACAAAATAGGAGACTCTCTATGAAGAACATGGTGCTACTTTGAAGCACAAGTGTGGAAAAAAAATAGTATCATTGTCCCTATTCTCTTTCTCTCATTTTTTCCATTTTTTTCTTTTTTTGGATGGTCTTCTATGGCCTCTATTATTTTATTTTTTATGGGATTCGCTCGTGTATTTTATTTTTTGTAAAGTCCGGAGAATCATCCCAACTTGTGAGGGAATCATAGCTTCCATCATCCTTTTTCTCACACGGAACAATGCACTAATAATGCAAATCATCACACTTTTATTTACTTATAACTCAAAAGATTACAACTAGATATCTAGAATAAAGTATGACTCTATAAGCAATATGGAAGTGATGGTGTGTGTCATAAAAATGAGACGGTGGTGTTGCATGGCAATATATCTAGGAATGGCTATGAAAATGCCATAATAGGCAAATAGGGTGGCTGTTTTGAGGAAAATATATGGTGGCTGTTTTGAAGAAAGTGGGTCTAATGTACCGGCGATAGTTGCGCGGTACTAGAGATGCTAGCAAATGTGGAAGGGTGAGAGTGCGTATAATCCATGAACTCAACATTATTCATGAAGAACTCACATACTTATTGCAAAATCCTATTAGTTATCGAAGCAAAGTATTAGACGCATGCTCCTAGGGGAAGGGTTGGTAGGAGCTAACCATCGCGTGATCCCGTCCTCCACACAAAGGTTGACAATCATTAAACAAACCATGCTCCGACTTCATCACATAACGATTCACCATACATGCATGCAACGAGGATCACAAGCTTTAACACAATTATTTCTTCTAATTCACAATTACTTAGTAGCATGACTCTCATATCACCATCTTCATTTCTCAAAACTATATGCAAGGAATCAAACTTCTCATCATATTCAATGCACTTAATATGAAAGTTTCTATTGTATCCCTCTTGGATGCCTATTATATTAGGACTAAATTAATAACCTAAGCCAATTACCATGCTGTTTAAAGAACTCTCAAAATAATATAGGTGAGGTACGAGATTTTAATAATTTCTATAAAACAAAACACCGTCGTGCTCTAAAAGATATAAGTGAAGTACTAGAGCAACATTGTCTAGCTCAAAAGATATAAGTCAAGCACAAAGAGTATTCTAATAAATTCATGATTCAGCGTGTCTCTCTCAAAAGATGTGTGCAGAAAGGATTATTGTGGCAAACTGAAAAGTAAAGACTCATATCATACAAGACACTCCAAGCAAAACACATATCATGTTGAATAAAAATATAGCCTCAAGTAAATTTACCGATGGATTGAAGACGAAAGAGGGGATGCCTTCGGGGGAATCCCCAAGCTTAGGCTCTTTGGTATCCTTGAATATGTCTTGGGTTTCCTTGGTCATCCTCAAGATTAGGCTCTTGCCACTCCTTATTCCATATTCCATCAAATCTTTACCCATAACTTGAAAACTTCACAACACAAAACTCAACAGAAAACTCATGAGATCCGTTAGTATAAGAAAAAATATCACCACTAAGGTACTGTTGTGAACTCATTATTTATTTATATTTCTGTAATATTTACTGTATTCTAACTTCTCCATGGTTCATACCCCCCGATACAACCCATAGATTCATCAAAATAGGCAAACAACACAAAGCAAACATAATCTGTCAAAAACAGAACGGTCTGTAGCAATCTGTTCACTTCGAATACTTTTGTAACTCCAAAAATTCTGAAACATTAGGAAGATTTGGGAAATTAGTATACCAATCTTGTGTAAAAAATTCAGATCAAAAGCATGTTCCAGCGAATTTATAAAGTCCTGGACTGAGAGCAATATTTTCTATTTTTTAGCAAAATCAACTTGCAAACACCATAGACCATCCCAAAGGTCTTACTTGGCTCAAACACTAATTAAAACAAGATAAAACAATTATTACAAAGGTAATAATGTGTGCATCACTCAACAAAACAGAAACATAAACAAAAGCAAAACGAATAAAATTGGGTTGCCTCCCAACAAGCGCTATTGTTTAACGCCCCTAGCTAGGCATAATGCAATAGATCTAGGTATTGTCATCTTTGGTATGCAATCCATAGGTAGCTTTCATAATATATTCATAAGGTAATCTTATATTATTTCTAGGAAAGTGCTCCATGCCTTTCCTTAATGTAATTTGGGATCTAATATTACCTTCTTTCATATCAATAATTGCATCAATTGTTCTAAGGAAAGGTCTACCAAGAATAATAGGACATCTGGAATTGCAATCTATACAAAGAACAATGAAATCTACGGGCACATAATTCCTATTTGCAACAATAAGAACATCATTAATACTTCCCGTAGGTTTCTTAATGGTAGAATCCGCTAGGTGCAAACCTAAAGAGCAATCATCAAATTCACGAAATCCTAGCACATCAGATAAAGTTTTTGGAATCGTGGAAACGCTAGCATCCAAATCACACAAAGCATCCAACTCATAATCTTTAATTGTAATTTTAATAGTATATTCCCAATGATCATAAAGCTTTCTAGGTATAGAAACTTCCAACTCAAGTTTTTCTTCAAAAGATTTCATCATGACATCCACAATGTGTTTAGTAAAAGCTTTATTTTCACTATAAACATGCAGAGAATTCAACATGGATTGTAACAAGGAAACACAATCAATCAAAGAGAAATTGTCATAATTAAAGTCCTTGAAATCCGAAAGAGTGGGCTCATTGCTATTTAAAGTATTGACCTCTTCCATCCCACTTTTATCAATCATATCATTGAGATCTAAAAACTCCGAAACATTGGGACGCCTTCTAACTAAAGTTGACTATTCTCCAGTCCCATCTTTTTCCAGATATATACTATAAAACAAAGATTCAATAGGTGTCACACCAATCACTTTAAGATCTTCATCATTATTATCACGAGAAAACACCTTTTAAAGCCATTCACGCTTAGCACGTATTCTAGCGGTTCTTTCCTTACACTCATCAATAGAAATGTTCATAGCTTTTAGAGAATCATTAATATCATGCTTGTGTGGAATAGATCTAATTTTCAAAGAATCAATCTCAAGATAAAATCTATCAATGTTCCCAGCCAAATCATCAATCTTGAGCAATTTTTCTTCAATCATAGCATTGAAACCTTTTGAGAGCTAATGAATTATTTAATATTATTCTCAAGATTAGAGGGAATCTTATTATAATTTCCATAAGAATTGTTGTAGTAATTACCATAATTATTAGAGGAATTACTAGGAAACGGCCTAGGATTAAAATTAACTCTATACGTGTTATTGCCAAAATTGTTCCTACCAACAAAATTCACATCCATAGATTCATTATTATTTCCAATCAAAGAAGACAAAGGCATATCATTGGTATAAATAGGAGCACCCTTACTAGCAAAAAAAATCATTAATTCATCCATCTTTCCACTCAAAGTATTTATTTCTTCCATAGCATGCACTTTTTTACTAGTAGGAGATCTTTCGATATGCCATTGAGAGTAATTAGCCATAATATTATCTAGGAGTTTAGTAGATTCTCCTAACTTGATTTCCATAAAAGTACCACCCGCGGCGGAATCTAAAAGATTTGTAGAAGGAAAATTTAATCCCGCATAAAAAAATTGTATAATCATCCATAAACTCAAATCATGGGCGGGGCACTTCCTAATCATTAGTTTCATCCTCTCCCAAGATTGTGAAACCTGCTCATGATCAAGTTGCTTAAAATTCATTATACCGTTCCTAAGGGAGATAATCTTAGCGGGCGTAAAGTACTTGGAAATAAAAGCATCTTTACACTTATTCCATGAATCAATGCTATTTTTAGGTAAAGATGAAAACCAAGTTTTGGCACGATCTCGTGGTGAGAAAAGAAATAGCTTTAATTTAACAATTTCATTATCCACATCTTTCTTCCTTTGCATATCACACAACTCAACGTAAGTGTTTAGATGGAATGTGACATCTTCACTAGGAAGGCCAGAAAATTGTTCTTTCATAACAAGATTGAGCAAAGCGGCATTAATTTCACAAGATTCCACACTAGTGGGGGGAGCAATCAGAGTACTAACAAAATCATCATTATTTGTAGTGGAAAAGTCACATAACCTGGTATTCTCTTGAGCCATCATGACAAAGCAAGCAATCTAGCACACAAGCAAGCAAAGAAAAAGACGAACGGAAAATGGGTGAATAAAAAGGCAAATCTTTTTGGTATGTTCTGAAAATCTTTTTAGAAGGAAAATTAGGGGCAAATGGAAAATAAAATAAAGGCAAGAGATGAGTTTGTGATGGGTACTTGGTAGGCGTGATCTTGCTATGTATCCTCCCCGGCAACGGGACCAGCAATCCTTCTTGCTGCCTCTTGAGCTTGCGTTGGTTTTCCGTTGAAGAGGAAAGGGTATTGCAGCAAAGTAGATAAGTATTTCCCTCACCATGTTGAGAACCTAGGTATCAATCTAGTAGGAGGAACAAGCAAGGACCCAATAGTAGTACCTACACAAAGAATCAAACACTTGCACCCAATGCTATAAAGGGGTTGTCAATCCCTTCAGAGTTATTTGCAAGGATGAGATCTAATAGAGATAGGTATCAAAGATTGCAGAAACAAAAGTAAATAAATTGCAGAAAAGTATTTTTGGTATTTTTGCTTCTAGATCTGAAAATATAATATGGAAAATAGACCCCGGGGCATAGGTTTCACTAGAGGCTTCTCTCATAAAGGAAAATAACACGGTGGGTGAACAAATTAGTGTCGAGCAATTAATATAAAAACAAATAATTATGAAGATAACTAAGGCAATGATTATGCATATAGGCATCACGTCGGTGTCAAGTAGAACTGAACGATTCTGCATCTACTACTATTACTCCACACATCGACCGACTCCTGCCTGCATCTAGAGTATTAAGTTCATGAAGAACAGAGTAACACATTAAGTAAGATGACATGATGTAGAGAGATAAACTCAAGCAATATGATGAAAACCCCATCTTTTTATCCTTGATGGCAACAATTCAATACGTGCCTCGCTACCCCTACTTTGTCACTCGGTGAGGATGCCGCAAGATTGAACCCAAAACTAAGCACTTCTCCCATTGCAAGAATTACCAATCTAGATGGCCAAACGAAACCAATAATTCGAAGAGACTTGCAAAGATATGAAATCGTGCATATAAGAGTTAAGAAGAGACTCAAATAATATTCATAGATAATCTGAACATAAACTCACAATTCATCGGATCTCGACAAACACACCACAAAACAGTATTACATCGGATAGATCTCCACGAAGATCATGAAGAACATGGTATTCAAGATCAAAGAGACAGAAGAAGCCAGCTAGCTACTAGCTATGGACCCTTAGGTGTGTGGTGAACTACTCACACATCATCGGAGGGGCAATGGAGTTGATGGAGATGCCATGCGTGATAAATTCCCTCTCCGACAGATTACCGGAAATGGCTCTCAGATTAGGCCTCTCGGGAACAGAGGCTCCCGGTGGTGTAAAAGTATTTTTGTGGCTCTTTTTGGCGATATGGGAATATTAAGGAATTTATAGGCCAACAAATAGGGTTAAGAGACCTGCAGGGGGCCCACAAGCAAGGGGGCGTGAACACCCCCCCCCCCAGGGCGCGCCCTGCAGGCTTGTGGCGTCCCGGCAAGTGCCTTGCCCCCTACTCCAAGTCTCCTGGGTGTCTTCTGGTCCAAGAAAAATCTTTCCGGAGATTTTGTTCCGTTTGGACTCCGTTTAATATTCCTATCTGCAATACTCAAAAACGTGGAAAAAAACAAAAACTGGCACTAGGCTCTATATTAATAGGTTAGTCTCAAAAATAATATAAAACAACATATTAACACATATAAAACATCAAAAACAGATAATATAATAGCATGGAACAATCAAAAATTATAGATACGTTGGAGACGTATCATGGTCCATTAAATACATTGCAATTTATGGCACTCCCACAAAAAGTTTGGGACTTAATTGATTTTTTTTGGACTTTCCATAACTTAAAAGGGCATTTAAAAATACTTTGTGGCTCTGTTTTAAAATGCTAGAGTCCAGACCAGCAAGTTGGTGGTGTTGTTTTCCTTAACATTATTCGTTTTGAAATATTTGCTAAGTGTTCAACAATTATCCCACTATGTGTGAGAATTCAATTTCTCACATTAAATTTGAATCCCTTTTAGTGGTGGAATTTGAAATTCGGTATGATTCAAAAGTGATCATTCACTGTTTAGCAAAATGCATTAGCTTAATCTTGTGTTCACCGTAGCTTGATCACCTAGGTTACTGTAGCTGATAATCGAGGGGTGTTATAGGTGGTTTGATATAGGCGGCACTACTAGTGTCCGAAGCGGTTGTACCGCTCGTGACTGAGCCGCACCATGCACTTTTGTCACTTGATTCCACCGGGCCTTGAGTTGCTCTACCACCAGAGCCGGGATGCCCCGACTTTGTTGTTGGTCCTGTTGTTAGGCGATAGTGTGGACCACTAGTTCCGATATAACCGGTACTACCGATACACCAGAAGGTTGTACCGCTTAGTGCTATTCTGTAGGGTACCCCGTGAATCCTAGTTGTATCGGTGCTTCGAGTGGTTGTACCGTTGTAGTTTAAAAGCTGCAGCAACGGTTGGATTTGTGGCCACCTATTTATGTGGGTGGTTCTTCCACCTCTCACTTACCTCTCACCTCTTTCTCTCTTCCATTAAGCCCTACAATCTTTGTTGCCCAATCTCTCTCTCTAGCCACTCAACTAGCTGATTTGCTAGGGATTGAAGGAGGAGACCTAGACCTACACTTTCACCAAAGGAAGCTTTATTCCTCCATACTTTCTTGTGTGGATTTTGTTACTCTTGGGTGTTTGAGTACCCTAGACAGAAGAGGTCACATTGGATCCACAATCCATTGTGGTCAAGCTCCGTGGTGGTGTTGGGAGCCTCCAATTAAGTTGTGGAGATTGCCCCAACCTTTTTTGTAAAGGTCTGATCGTCGCCTCCATGGGGACCACTAGTAGAATCACTTCATCTTGCATTGTGCAAGGGCATGAGGAGAATACGGTGGCCCTAATGGCTTCTTGGGAAGAATTGTGCCTCCACACTACTCCAACAGAGACGTACTTCCCCTCAAAGCGAAGGAACTTAAATAACACATCCTCATCTCCATTGGCTCCACATATGGTTACTTCTTACCTTTACTTTGTGCAAGCTATTATTGTGTTGTATCCTTCACTTACTCGTGTTGGTGTTGTTGTTAGCATCATATAGGTTGATCATCTAGTTGCATATTTAGACAACCTATTTGTTGCTAACCATAATTTGTTTAAAAGAGCTAAATATTGGTAGTTGCATATTCACCCCCCCCCCCTCTAGTCAACCATATCGATCATTTCATACCCTTAGATATAAATTGTCTGATGAATTGCTAACACTTTGTTGTTTCTAGTAGTATCTATTTGAATATGAATACGAATGTGATTTACAAATGTCATAAAAAGTTCTAAATATTACATTTAGAATGGACTTAATGTTTTGTTCATTAGAAAAATGGGTGACCTAAATAAATAAATAATCTCAAGGTATGAGACTAGAGCAAGTACCTCATGTCTTGCGTTTATGGTATCATCATCTTCTGATCGTAGAGCGTTGGCACCTGTAAATAGCAATGTAGGTTTCACATATGCATCATTGTCAAACTTGTCAAAATGCTCAGCACATAACTTCCATCACGGATCCAATTGTGGAGACACATACCTGCAGTGACAATCATCTTTTGGGTCTCCGGTTTGTACCAAGGTATGCCTCTGAGTATTCTGCCATTTCATCTTGAGAACACCAAATGTTCTTTTATGCTATTTCGCAAAGACAAATGTCAATGGTTGAATATGTCATATCTCCCAACCGGTGGGTGTTGTTGGAAATCTGATGCACGGTATCTTTGCCCTTTGTATGGTGGTAGATATCCAAGATGTTTGGATATCCCGAGTCGACAAGATAATATTTATCTACGTGTGACAGCCCGAGACCGACGTTCCAGAAGATTCCCCTTTTATTCCGTTTTCGTCGTGTGATTATTTTTATTTGTCGCATAATCATCGCATCATCCGCATTGCATCGGCATTCCGTTGCCGCCAGTTTTCAAAATTTGCATCTATTATTAGTTGTCGGTTCTCTCCGTGTTCGTCGTTGCCCGTTCTGAGCCCGATCACACTCGCACGGGCCCGCATCATTGTTTAAATATTGTTTTTAAAAGTATGTGTAAAACTTTGTCTGACTGAGTTGAAACTTGGCGTGTGGTCTTGTTTAGATATAGGTAGGTCACCTGCCAATTTTCGTCGCAATCGGAGTCCGTCTGGTACCAGAACGGTCGACCGTAGCGGCACCGTATTCGGTCTATCGTCGGACGTTTTTCAGTATTTTAAATCGCGTTGCCGGGTGCCCGTTTTCCCTCTCTTCTCCGGCTAGCCTACTCTACATGGCCACTTAGCCCATCACGTGTTTGAGATTGTTCGATTCCGATCGCGCTGTTGGAACCGGGGCGAAAAACTGCTAAACCTAGCCCCCCATTGTTATAAATAGACCCCCATGCCATTTTAGACAGCCTCACTCTCTCTCTCTCCCTCGAAATCCTGCCACCCCTCTCAAACCCTAGCAGCTCCCTCTCTCTCCTCTCAGCCGCGGCCCGCCCGAGCCTTTAGCCGGCCCTCCCGGCCCAAATCGCCGTCGCCGCCTGAGCGCCTCCCGCAGCCCACCTCTCCCCGAGCGTCTCCCTGCTCCCGAGCCCCTCTCCTCCCGTGCTGCGCCATCCCCGCGCCGGATCCGCCACCTTCCGCCTCCAGCACCGGTGCCCCGCTACCGGCCGCAAGCCGTAGTCGCCGTGACCTCCGGTCACCGCCCCGCAGGTCCCGGGCCGCCAGCCGCCGTCGGCCAGCCGCCCCTCGGCCCCTGGAGGCGCCTGCCCTCCTCACCGCGGTCTGGATGAGGATCAAGATCCCGCCAACATCGCTACTTCGCAGAGCCTGTGCGTGGGCGCCGCATGGCCCAGCAGGCGCCCCCTGGCCGCGCCGGCCCAGGCCAGCTCGCCCCCCCCCCCCCCCCCCCCGCGCCAGCGCCTGATGTGGCCCAGTCGGCTCCTCGGCCGCACGTGCCTCGACCTCCTCCAACGCGCCCCTGTTCGGCCCACCTCCAGTCTGGGCCAAAGCCCAAGGTGAGCAGCCCCCCATTCTCTATCCCTCGCACCCGGTGAGACTTATTGTTTAATGCTGCCCAGATTAGGCCCAGTAGTATTTATTTAGTATTTTCGGATTTAATATATTTCAGAATGTATTAAATATTAAAACGCCCGTAGATATTTAACCGTATGTCGGATCGAGGTGATTTATATATGTAACTTGTGTAGTTTTTTCGCGTAGATTCATAATTTGCAACTTGCATGCATGTTTGAAGTGATTTGACTTGCCATATGTCTAGTTTTGCGTGCTGTCCTAATAGGGGATTGTCCCGTATTAATTTTTCGTGTGTGTCCGGACTGCTCGAACTCCGTAGATGAAATGCTCATGTTTTTAGGAACCTTTTTACCATGTATTTTAGAGTAGTTGTTTGCATTTTTGCGTGTAGGATTCCGTCGCTAGTTTAAAATATCTCGTTTAGGACATATTCTCGCATATACATGTGACGTTATTTTATTTTTGCAACCCCACATGTTATATATGTTTTCAGGGTAGAAAAATACAAACAATTTAACTGTGTATTTAGTTTTAGCTTTCGAGCAAGTTAGTGCTCATTGTATTTTGCCATGTTGCCCTTTTGCTTATTTCGTGGGATTTAATCTGTGCATGATGAGGGAGTTGTCAACTAGAGATATGCCCTTGGATGTGTAGACTAGCCCCTGGTAATTTTGGTTGCAATAGAAATCCATGTTTAGGTGTGGTTTGCCTGTTCTCAATTTGCTAGGAAATAGTATTTTTTGGAGATGCTGAAATATTTCTAAGTCTGAAATATGTTATATTTTGTTGTTCTCTTGTCATGATTTTATCTGGTGATCTGTAGCTATTTTGAGGTTGGTGCAATGGAGTTAGTTGTAGTCCTTAAGATTCTCTAGCATTCTGTGAATTTTCATGCCATTTGGAGTCCTGTAGCTTATGGTTTTGCTGCTGTCAATCTGCCTTCAGATCAAAAACTGCGCTGTCATAAAACTGAGATTTCACTAAGTCTGAAACTGTGTGTGAGATGCCATTTTGTGAGCTCTTTTCCTAGTGATCCATGATTCCATGCTAGATGTTATTGCTAGAATGTTGTAGAGCATATTGACCTCTATTGCCTCATGCCTTGTTTGACCATTTTGGATTTGTCTAGCTAGTTGTTCAAGGGTGTAAAAAATGCTATGTGGCTGATTTTGGCAGATTGTAGTGATTTCTTGTTTAGCTCGTAGTTGTTGAACCGTTGCTCCGCTTTGATCGTGTCCTAAGTGAAACTTGCTTAGAATATCGTGTAGTTTCATATTATCTTGCTGGTTGTATGTTTTGAAATGCTTGTGACTGTCGCTGCACACATTTTACATTCATGCCATCATATCTTGCGGTGTTCGTATCTTTTGAACCGTAGCTCCGTTGGAGATGTTCTCTATGTGTAAATTGATTGAAACAACGCGTAGAATCACGTGAACCTATTTATTTTGCTGTTTAACAAATATTTAAACATGTTAATTCAGATCTGGACAGAATTATAAATTAACATATGGGGTCATTTCGGAGATGCTATATGTCATTTCTGACCTAATTTAAAATGCCTAGATAGGTAGTTTAATTGTGCTTCACCTCTTGCCATGTTTAACCAACATTTAATATTGCCGTGTACTTAATCGGGATAGAACTAAATAATTCGTATGTGGAGTTTCGTCAGTATGCAACTCGTTGCATATTGAACTTCACTTAATGTGTAGTGTTTGATTGTTGTGAATTGACATGTCACGTCTTGCATATATTCAACTGATAATGCATCATATCTGGATTGCATTTTGTCGTGCATGTGCCGTGGTGAATATCGTGTGTTGATGCTTGTTTCCGGTTTCCTTCGTCTCGATAGAGTTCCGCAAGCGTGTCGGAAAGTGAGGACCCGTTCGACTACATCGGTTCGTCTACTTCACGGAGTCATTCTTCTTCCAAGCGGGATCTCAGGCAAGATGTGCATTTCCCAAGAAACCACTACTATCATTGCCATGCTAGTTTTACCGTTTCTATCGTTATGTCTCGTTGCCTACCACCTGTTAAATATCAGCCTCCCAACATTGCCATGAAACCTTCAACCTGTTCACAACCTAGCAAACCACTGATTGGCTATGTTACCGCTTGCTTAACCATGTGTTAGCGTTGCTAGTTGCAGGTGTAGTTGCTTCCATGTGTTAACATGGGTTCCTTGTTATATCACCCTGTTAATTGCTATTTAATTTAATGCACCTATATACTTGGTAAAAGGTGGAAGGCTCGGCCTTTCTAGCCGAGTGTTTTGTTCGACCTTTGCCCCCTTAGTTTCGGCTACCGGTGTTATGTTCCATAATTGACCACTCCTAACACGATCGGGGTTGTTGTGGGGACCCCCTTGATAATTCGTTTTAGATTAAAGCTCGTCTGACAAGGCCCAACATTGGTACTATATTTTCCCAACATAATAATACGATTAATACTGACAGCATAGGCTGTCATGAACCCGAGGAGTAATTTTACATAATACAGGGAGGGCCAGTGCTGGTCCAAAAATAGAGCCACTTGCGGGGCCACCTGGGGCAACTCGGGGGATGTCTATCCGGCCACCGTACGTAGTGATCATCCGTCGTGTCCTGAGAACGAGATAGGCTCCTATCGGGATCGTCGATACGTCGGGTGATAACCCACAAGTATAGGGGATCAATTGTAGCCTTTCTCGATAAGTAAGAGTGTCAAACCCAAGAAGGAGCTAAAGGTACGACAAATATTCCCTCAAGTTCTATCGACCACCGATACAACTCTACGCACACTTTACGTTCGCTTTACCTATAACAAGTATGAAACTAGAAGTACTTTGTTGGTGTGATAGGATAGGTTTGCAAGCTAAGAAAGAACATGTAAATAAAAACTAGGGGCTGGTTAGATAAAGAAACAATTATTTTAGTTTAACGAGTGTGGAAAAGTGGTGGTAGAAGTTGTGGAATTGTCCCTGAGCAATTGACTACGTTACTAGACCGATAGCAACTTTTATGTGGGAGAGGCCACTGCTAGCATGTCATACCTTACTTGGAATTCTATGCACTTATGATTGGAACTATTAGCAAGCATACACAACTACTAATGTTCATTAAGGTAAAACCCAACCATAGCAATAAGATATATTGGTCCCCCTTCAATCCCGTATGCATCAATTTCTATGCTAGGCTGAAGCTTATGTCACCCTTGCCCTCCAATACATAGTCCTATCAACATACTACTAACCCTATGGTGTGATCCACGCGCGCCCTCATATGATGGGCACCAAAGGACAGCAACATAACCACAAGAAAATTAAACCAATCATAGAAATTCATCAATCACCGATAGAACAACGAAAATCTACTCAGACATCATAGGATGGCAACACATCATTGGATAATAATATGAAGCATAAAGCACCATGTTCAAGTAGAGGGTACAGCGGGTTGCAGGAGAGTGGACCGCTGAATATAGAAGGGGGAAGGTGATGGAGGTGTTGGTGAAGATGACAGAGGTATTGGTGTAGATCGCCGTCACACGATGATGTCCCGGGCGGCGTTCCGGCGCCGCCGGGAGAGAGGGGGAGAGAGCCCCCTTCTTCTTCTTATTCTTCCCTGAACTCCTCCCTAGATGGGACAAGGGTTTACTCTTTGGTCCATGGTCTCCATGGCGGCGGAGGGGCGAGAGCCCCTCCGAGATTGGATCTCTCTCTGTGTTGGTAACTCCGATTGGGCTGAACTTTTAACATGATTTTATTCCATATATTAGCTTTCTTGCGGCGAAAGAAGGGCCCCAAACACCTTAGGGATTGGTCACAAGCCTCCCAACCACGCCCTAGGGGGGCGTGCCTCCTGGGCTTGTGACCTCCTCGGCCATCGTTTCGCCTAGATTCTTCTTCCAAAAAATCATAAATATTACAAAAAACCTAGCGTTTGGACTTCGTTTGGTATGGATAATCTGCGAAACAAAAAACACGCAACAAACAGGAATTGGCACTGGGCACTAAATCAATATGTTAGTCCCAAAAATAGTATAAAAAGTTGCCAAAAGTATATGAAAGTTGTAGAATATTGGCATGAAACAATCAAAAATTATAGATACGACGGAGACGTATCAGCATCCCCAAGCTTAATTCCTTCTCGTCCTCAAGTAGGTAAATGATAAAAAAGATAATTTTTGATGTGGAATGCTACCTAGCATAATCTTGATCATATAATCTAATCATGGCATGAATACTAAAACACGAGTGATTCGAAGCAATATTCTATCATTTGACATAAAGACAATAATATTTCAAGCATACTAACAAAGCAATCATGTATTCTCAAAATATCATGGCCAAAGAAAGTTATCCCTAGAAAATCATATAGTCTGGCTATGCTCCATCTGCCCCACACAACGTATTTAAATCATGCACAACCCCGGTTTTAGCCAAGCAATTGTTTCATACTTTAGTGTTCTCAAACATTTTTAACTTTCACGCAATACATGAGCGTGAACCATGGACATAGCACTATAGGTGGAATAGAATACGGTGATTGTGGAGAAGAAAAAAGGAGGACATAGTCTCACATCAACTAGGAGTATCAACGGACTATGGAGATGCCCATCAATAGATATCAATGTGAGTGAGTAGGGATTGCCATGCAACAGATGCACAAGAGTTATAAGTGTATGAAAGCTCAAAAGGGAACTAGTGGGTGTGCACCCAACTTGCTTGCTCACGAAGACCTAGAGCAATTTTGAGGAAGACCATCATTGGAATATACAAGCCAAGTTATATAATGAAAATTCCCACTAGTATATGAAAATGACAACATAGGAGACTCTCTATCATGAAGATCATGGTGCTACTTTGAAGCACAAGTGTGGCAAAGGATAGTAGCATTGTCCCTTCTCTCTTTTCTCTCGTTTATTTTTATTTATTTTTTATCTTTTTTTGGTGGGCTTCTTTGGCCTCTTTTTTTTTATTTGGGCTTCATTGGCCTCTTTTATTACTTCCTCACATGGGACAATTCTCTAACAATGATGATCATCACACTTTTATTTACTTACAACTCGATATTTATAACAAAATATGACTCCATATGAATGCCTCTAGCGGTGTACCGGGATGTGCAATGATCTAGCGTAGCAATGACATCAAAAAATGGACAAGCCATGAAAACATCATGCTAGCTATCTTACGATCATGCAAAGCAATATGACAATGATGGTGCATGTCATAATAAACGGAACGATGGAAGTTGTGTGGCAATATATATCGGAATGGCTATGGAAATGCCATAATAGGTAGGTATGGTAGCTGTTTTGAGCAAGGGTATATGGTGGGTGTAATGCACCGGCGGAAGTTGCGCGGTACTAGAGAGGCTAGCAATGGTGGAAGGGTGAGAGTGCGTATAATCCATGGACTCAACATTTCTCATAAAGAACTCACATACTTATTGAAAAAGTCTATTAGTCATCGAAACAAGGTACTACACGCATGCTCCTAGGGGAAGGGTTGGTAGGAGTTAACCATCACGCGATCCCGACCTCCACATAAAGGATGACAATCAATAAATAAATCATGCTCCGACTTCGTCACATAACGGTTCACCATACGTGCATGCTACGGGAATCACAAATCTTAACACAAGTATTTCTACCAATACACAATTACTCACTAGCATGACTCTAATATCACATCTTCATGTCGCAAAAGTATTGCAAGGAATCAAACATATCATATTCAGTGATCTACAAGTTTTATGTAGGATTTTATGACTAACCATGTGAATGACCAACTCATGTTAACTCTCTAAATAGGTATAAGTGAAGCATGAGAGTTTAATTCTTTCTACAAAAGATATGCCCTGCTCTAAAAAATATAAGTGAAGCAAAAGAGCATTCTACAAATGGCGGTTTTCTATGTATAGGGAAACAGGCAGTCCAAACTTCAAATGATATAAGTGAAGCACATGAAGCATTCTATAAATCCATACTCAAAAGATATAAGTGAATTGCAAAGAGAATTCTACAAATCAACCGAGGACTATATCATACCAGCATGGTGCATAAAAGAAAAAGGGAAAAATAAACACAAAATACGCTCCAAGCATTTGCACATATCATGTGACGAATAAAAATATAGCTCCGAGTAAAATTACCGATAGATTGTAGACGAAAGAAGGGATGCCTTCTGGGGCATCCCCAAGATTAGACGCTTGAGTCTTCCTTGAATATTACCTTGGTCTGCCTTTGGCATCCCCAAGCTTAGGTTCTTGCCTCTCCTTATTCCTTCATCCATCGTGGTCTCACACAAAACTTGAAAACTTCAATCACACAAAACTCAACAAAACCTTTGTGAGATCCGTTAGTATAATAAAGTAAATCACCACTTTAAGTACTATTATGAACTTAATTTCCATTTAGATTGATGTTATATTACTGTATTATCACTTCTTCATGGCTCGTATCCCCCGATAGTTTCATCAAAATAAGCAATCAACACAACAAAAACAGAATCTGTCAAAAACAAAACAGTCTGTAGCAATCTGTATATTTCGTATACCTATGCTATCCCAAAAATTCTGAAACAATTGTGAAAATTAGGGAAATTTTAATATAAATCAGCACAAAAAAGAATCAACTCAAAATCTCTTTCTGGATAGGAATTAAAAATAATTTCGTGAGCACAAAGTTTCTGTCTTTTTTCAGCATGATCAAACAACTATCACCCAAACTAATCATAAAGGCTTTACTTGGCACATTATTTTTATAATACAATGGAATTGTACAAGGGGATAAATATTTTTATGATAAAATTCCATGAAAAAATCTACATTGTTTCCATGAGCATGAATACAAGTGTTCAAGGCCGACCCTCACTTCCGCAATGCATCACCTTTCAATCGCTTCTCTTTTTGAAAAAAATTTAAGTTCCCCTCTATATTTTTTGTTTTTAAACTATATAAAAGAACTCAACAGAAATAAATGACTCTCTAAAACTTATGGGTTGTCTCCCAGGCAGCGCTTTCTTTAAAGCCATTAAGCTAGGCATAAAGTGCTCAAGTAATGGATCCACCCGGATCCCAAGGTATATCAAAGCCAAATTTAATTAACAATGATTTGTAATTTAGTAGTGAGCACAAGGTAATATATATCATGCAATGACAAAGTCTAACTCTCTTCCTATGCATTGGCATGTCATAAAAGAACAATTCATGCAAATCAAGTAAAGGCCAATACATAGCATAAGCAGTTTCTTGCAATTTTATCGTATTGGAAACATAGACAGGTGGAGATGTAGTTCCTCTCTCATAACAATTGCAAGTAGGAGCAGAAAGCACATGCATATTATATTCATCAAAATCATCATGTGTAATAGTAGAAGGCAACCCATCTATGTAATCCCTAATAAGAGCAAACTTCTCCGATATAATGTAGTTGGGAGAGTTCAAAAAGATAATAGGACTATCATAAGTGGGTGCGATAGAACAATTCCATGTTTAACATAAGGAACTATAGCAAGTTCATCTTCATAAGCATCATTCATATTGGCATCATGGCCACAAGCATAGCAAGCATCAAGTTCATCAAGAAGGGATATTTCAAATGAATCCACGAGATCATAGCAATCAACATAGCATTCATCCTTCGGTAAGAACGAAGGGAAATTAAACAATGTATGAGTTGAATAGTTACTCTCATTAGAAGGTGGGCACGGGTAGCTAGTCCGCTCTTCCTCCTTTTGTTCTTCGCTCTCCTCGTCATCTTTTTCATCTAATGAGCTCACAGTTTCAGCATTTTCTTCTTCCATAGTTTCCTGCAAAATATTATTCTCTTCTTGGGCAGCATAGAATTTCCCCATAAATCGATCAATATGGGCATTATACTCATAATTAGTATAACAATAACGAAGCATAACCAAATTTTCAGATCGGTAAGCAACATCATCATTATCATCACACCTTATAAACAGAGCTTCAATTTCGTAAGCACCCATAAAAGCAACAAACTCTTCTATTTGTTCCACATCATAGTAATCATATATACCATTAGCATAAGAAGCCAAGGTTTCATTAGCATTAAATTTACAAGAAAAGGGAAGGTGTTGAGCCTTCATCCTAGAGCAACAAGTAATATCATATCTCGAGCATAGCTCCCAAGCATACCATTTCAACATATGAATTTGATCCCATAATAGTCTCCCTTTTTGAGTCAAGCGATAATCCCTAAAGTACTCACGTTGATCCAACGTGTATCCCATTATATAATTTAATGGGGTTTTCTCAGGATTATTAAAGAAGTGCATAATATTTTCCACATAACGAGCATCGAGGGTTTTAGGAGGTTCCCCATCTCCATGAGTAGCAAGTACACCTAATTTTTTTTTTGTATTTCGTGTTCCAAATCCATAACTAAAGATAGAGAACAACTTAGAACAGAAAATAAATCTACTTAGTGATAAAGCAAACAGGCACACACGAGAATATTCACCCCACGCTATTGCTCCCCAGCAACGGCGCTAGAAAAAGGTCTTGATAACCCACAAGAATAGGGGATCAATTGTAGCCTTTCTCGATAAGTAAGAGTGTCGAACCCAATGAGGAGCTAAAGGTAGGACAAATATTCCCTCAAGTTCTATCGACCACCGATACAACTCTATGCACACTTTACGTTCGCTTTACCTAGAAAAATTACGAAAGTAAAAGTACTTTGTAGGTGTGATAGGATATTTTTTCAAGCTAAGCAAGAACACATAAATAAAAACTAGGCGCTGGTTAGATAAAGAAACAATTACGTTAGTTTAACGAGTGTGGAAAAGTGGTGGTAGGAGTTGTGGAATTGTCCCTAAGCAATTGACTACGTTACTAGACGGATAACAAGTTTTATGTGGGAGAGGCCACTTCTAGCATGTCATCCCTTACTTGGAATTCTGTGCACTTATGATTGGAAGTATTAGCAAGCATCCGCAACTACTAACGTTCATTAAGGTAAAATCCAACCATAGCAATAAGATATATTGGTCCCCCTCCAATCCCGTATGCATCAATTTCTATGCTAGGCCGAAGCTTCTGTCACCCTTGCCCTCCAGTACATAGTCCTATCAACATACTACTAACCCTATGGTGTGATCCACACGCGTGCTCGTATGATGGGCACCAAAGGACAGCAACATAACCACAAGCAAATTAAGCATAAAGCACTGCTACCTCTTGAGCTTGTGTTGGTTTTTCCCTTGAAGAGGAAAGGGTGATGCAGCACAGTAGCAACAAGTATTTCCCTCATTTTGAGAACCAGGGTATCAATCCAGTAGGAGAATCAAGCCAAGTGTCCAGAGTACCTACGCAAACACAAACAATATTGCACCCAATGCTATAAAGGGGTTGTCACTCCCTTCAAGATTGATTGCAAAGTGAGATCTGAAGGCGGAAAGTGCAACGAAGTAAAAGTGTAAGGCTAGAAATATGATGTGAAGTAGACCCGGGGACCATAGTGTTCACTAGAGGATTCTCTCAAAATAGCAAATATTACGGTGGTTGAACAAATTATTGTCGAAGAACTGATAGAACCGCGCAAAGTCATGACGATATCTAAGGCAATGATCATACATATAGGCATCACGTCCGAGACAAGTAGACCGATACTTTCTGCATCTACTACTATTACTCCACACATCGACCTCTATCCAGCATGCATCTATTGTATTGAGTTCATGACAAACAGAGTAACGCCTTAAGCAAGATGACATGATGTAGAGGGATAAACTCAAACCAATTATGTAAACCCCATCTTTTTACCCTTGATGGCAACAACATGATGCGTGCCTCGCTACCCCTTCTGTCACTGGGTGAGGTCACCGCACGGTATGAACCCAAAACCAAGAACTTCTCCCATTGCAAGAATCATAGATCAAGTTGACCAAACAAAACCCACAACTCGAAGAGAATTACAAGGATATGAAATCATGCATATAAGAGATCAGAAGAAACTCAAATACGATTCATAGATAATCTGGTCATAAATCCACAATTCATTGGATCTCGACAAACACACCGCAAAAGCAGATTACATCGGATAGATCTCCATGACGATCATGGAGAACTTTGTATTGAAGATCCAAGAGAGAGAAGAAGCCATCTAGCTACTAGCTATGGACCCGAAGGTCTATGGTGAACTACTCACGCATCATCAGAGAGGCCATGGTGTTGATGAAGAAGCCCTCCGTATCCAAATCCCCCCTTCGGCAGGGCACCAGAACGTGCCCCATATGGGATCTTGCGGAGACAGAAGCTTGCGGCGGCGGAAAAGTATTTTCGTGGATCTCTCGCGTAGTTTTGGATTTTTCGGGAATTTATAGGCGGAAGAGGTAGGGCAGACGAGCCACAGGGGGCACACAAGCCTGCTAGGCGCCCCCTGGCCGCGCCTAGGGGGCTTGTTGCCTCCCCTGGTGGCCTCTGCCTTGGTTCTCATGTCCCGTGCGTATCTTCTGTTCCGGAAAAACTCTTTTCGGCAGTTTTATTCCGTTTGGACACCGTATAAAATTCTCCTCTGAAAAGGGTCAAAAACACGGAAAAAATAAGAACTGGCACTTGGCAGTGAGTTAATAAGTTAGTCCCAAAAAAGATATAAAAGGCATACAAAACATTCAAAGTTTGACAAGATAATAGCATGGAACCATCAAAAATTATAGATATGTTGGAGACGTATCAAGTATCCCCAAGCTTAACTCCTGCTCGTCCTTGAGTAGGGAAGTGATAAAGTATGAATTTTTGATGTGGAATGCTACCTAACATAGTTGTCCTTTGTAACTTATTTCATGTGACATGAATTTTCAGATCCGTAAGATTCAAAACAATAGTTTGCTATTGACATGAAAACAATAATACTTCAAGCAAACTCGCAAGGTAATCATGAACTTTTGAAATAACAAGGCCAAAGAAAGTTATCCCTACGAAATCATATAGTCCGGCTATGCTCCATCATCCCCACACAACTAATTTAAATCATGCACAACCCCGGTATTGGCCAAGTAATTGTTTTCGCACTCTTACTTTCTCAAACCTTTTTCAACTCTCACGCAATACATGAGCGTGAGCCATGGATATAGCACTATAGGTGGAATAGAGTGTGGTGGAGGTTGTGAGGCAAAAAGGAGGAGATGGTCACATCGACTCGGCATATCAAAGGGCTATGGAGACGCCCATTAATAGATATCAATGTGAATGAGTAGGGATTGCCATACAACGGATGCACTAGAGCTATAAGTATGTGAAAGCTCAAAAAGGAGAACTAGTGGGTGTGCATCCAACTTGCTTGCTCACGAAGACCTAGGGCAATTTTGAGGAAGCCCATCATTGGAATATACAAGCCAAGTTATATAATAAAGATTCCCACTAGCATATGGTGGTGACAAAACGAGAGGCTCTCAATCATGAAGAACATGGTGCTATTACGAAGCACAAGTGTGGAAAGAGATAGTAGCATTGTCCCTTCTCTCTTTTTCTCCCTTTTTTGTTTGGGCTCTTTGGCCTCTTTCCATATATCTCTTTTATTGTGGGCAACTTTGGCATCTTTTTTTTATTTCCTCACATGGGACAATGCTCTAATAATGAAGATCATCACACTTTTATTTACTTACAACTCAAAGCTTAGAACGATGATGACACTATAGGAAATGCCTCCGGCAGTGTATCAGGATGTGCAATGATCTAGCTTGGCGTATGACATTGAAACATCTCGCTAGCTATCTTACGATCATGCCATGGCAATATGAGAGTGATGGCACAAGTCATGAGATGGAACGGTGGGAGTTGCATGGCAATATATCTCCGAATGGCTATGAAAATGCCATAGTAGGTAGGCATGGTGGCTGTTTTGAGGAAGGCATATGGTGGGTTTGTGTACCGGCAAAAATTGTGCGGTACTAGAGAGGCTAGCAATGGTGGAAGGTGAAAGTGCATCTATATAATGGACTCGCATTAGTCATGAAGAACTCGCATACTTGTTGCGAAAGTTTTTATTAGTAATCGAAACAAAGTGGTAAACGCATACTCCTAGGGGAAGGGTTGGTAGGTGTTAACCATCGCGCGATCCCGACCGCAACACAAAGGATGACAATCAATAGATCAATTATGCTCCGACTTCCTAACATAGCGGTTCACCATACGTGCATGTTACGGGAATCACTAACTTCAACACAAGTATTTCTAGATTCACAACACCCTACTAACATAACTCTTAATATTACCGTATCCACGTCTCAAAACTAATTGAGAGCAATCAAACTTCTCTTTCTACTCAATGCACACGAAGATGGAAGTTTTATTGTATCCTCTTTGGGTGCCTATCACCTTTGGGAATACTTTCATAGCACAAGCCAACTACCAAGTTACGCACCACCGTGCTCTAAAAGATCTAAGTGAAGCACAAAGAGCAAAGTTGTCTATCTCAAAAGATATAAGTGAAGCACAATGAGTATTCTAGCAAATTCACGATGAGTGCATGTCTCTCTCAAAAGCTGTGCAGCAAGGATGATTGTGACACAACAAAAATAAAAGACTCCCATGATAAAAGATGCTCCAAGCAAAACACATATCATGTGGTGAATAAAAATATAGCTCCAAGTAATGTTACCGATGGATTGAAGACGAAAGAGGGGATGCCTTCCCGGGGCATCCCCAAGCTTAGGCTTTTTGGTGTCCTTGAATTTGGCTTGGGATGCCTTGGTCATCCCAAAGCTTGAGCTCTTTCCACTCTTTATCCCTTTGTCCATGAGAACATCACCCAAAACTTGGAAACTTCACAACACAAAACTTAAACAGAAACTCATGATATCATTAGCACAAGAAAACAAACTACCACCTCTTGAGGTACTGTAGCAATCTTGATTTATATTTATATTGGTGTTTGATTACTGTATTCTCACTTTTCCATGGCTAGTACCCCCCGATACTATCCATAGTTTCATCAAAACAAGCAACCAACACAAAAAAAACAGAATATGTCAAAAATAGACCAGTCTGTAGCAATCTGTATACTTCGTATACTTATGTACCTCAAAAATTCTGACAAATTACGACAGCCTGGGAAATGGCATATAAACCAGCAGCAAAAAGAATCAACTCAAAAGCTCTTTCTGGATAAAAATGAAATATAAGTTCGTGAGCTTACTTGGATGAGCTTCACCTAGAATAATCCCCGGTGCCAGAAATTGACACGCTGACGGGAGACTATTCTTGACTTGATCCTCCCCGGCAACGGCGCCAGAAATTGGCATGTTGACAGGAGACTGTTCTTGACTTGATCCTCCTCCCCGGCAACGGCGCCAGGAATCCTTCGTGCTACCTCTTGAGCTTGCGTTCGTTTTTCCCTTGAAGAGGAAAGGGTGATGCAGCACAGTAGCAGTAAGTATTTCCCTCATTTTTGAGAACAAAGGTATAAATCCAGTAGGAGAATCAAGCCAAGTGTCCAGAGTACCTGCACAAACACAAACAAGCTTGCACCCAACGCTATAAAGGGGTTGTCAATCCCTTCAAGATTGATTGCAAAGTGAGATCTGAAGGCGGAAAGTACAACGAAGTAAAAGTGTAAGGCTGAAAATATGATGTGAAGTAGACCCGGGGGCCATAGTGTTCACTAGAGGCTTCTCTCAAAATAGCAAATATTACGGTGGGTGAACAAATTACTGTCGAGCAATTGATAGAACCGCGCAAAGTCATGACGATATCTAAGGCAATGATCATACATATAGGCATCACGTGCGAGACAAGTAGACCGATACTTTCGGCATCTACTACTATTACTCCACACATCGACCGCTATCCAGCATGCATCTAGTGTATTGAGTTTATGACGAACAGAGTAACGCCTTAAGCAAGATGACATGATGTAGAGGGATAAACTCAAACCAATGATGTAAACCCCATCTTTTTTGATGGCAACAACACGATGCGTGCCTCCCTACCTCTTCTGTCACTGGGTGAGGTCACCGCACGGTATGAACCCAAAACCAAGCACTTCTCCCATTACAAGAATCATAAATCAAGTTGGCCAAACAAAACCCACAACTCGAAGAGAATTGCAAGGATATGAAATCATGCATATAAGAGATCAGAAGAAACTCAAATAAGATTCATAGATAATATGATCATAAATCCACAATTCATCGGATCTCGACAAACACACCCGCAAAAGAAGATTACATCAGATAGATCTCCATGAAGATCATGGAGAACTTTATATTGAAGATCCAAGAGAGAGAAGAAGCCATCTAGCTACTAGCTATTGACCCGAAGGTCTATGGTGAACTACTCACTCATCAGCAGAGAGGCCATGGTGTTGATGAAGAAGCCCTCTGTATCCGAATCCCCCCTCCAGCAGGGCACCAGAACGTGCCCCAGATGGGATCTTGCGGCGACAGAAGCTTGCGGTGGCGGAAAAGTATTTTCGTGGATCTCTCGCGTAGTTTTGGATTTTTTGGGAATTTATAGGCAGAAGAGGTAGGGCAGACGAACCACAGAGGGCCTACAAGCCTGCTAGGCGCGCCCCCTGGCCTTGCCTAGGGGGCTTGTGGCCTCCCCTGGAAGCCTCTGCCTTGGTTCTCAAGTCCCCTGCGTATCTTCTGTTCCGGAAAAAATCTTTTCGGAAGTTTTATTCTGTTTGGACACCGTTTAAAATTCTCCTCTGAAAAGGCTCAAAAACATGGAAAAAACAGGAACTGGCACTTGGCACTAAGTTAATAAGTTAGTCCCAAAAAAGATATAAAAGGCATACAAAACATCCAAAGTTTGACAAGACAATAGCATGGAACCATCAAAAATTATAGATACGTTGGAGATGTATCAAGCACCATGTTCAAGTAGAGGGTACAGCGGGTTGCGGGAGAGTGGACTGCTGAATATAGATGGGGGAAGGTGATGGAGGTGTTGGTGAAGATGACGGAGGTGTTGGTGTAGATCGTCGTCACACGATGATGTCCCGGGAGGCGTTCTGGCGCCGCTGGGAGAGAGGGGGAGAGAGCCCCCCTTCTTCTTCTTCTTCCTTGACCTCCTCCCTGGATGGGAGAAGGGTTTCCCCTCTAGTCCGTGGTCTCCATGGCGGCGGAGGAGCAAGAGCCCCTCCGAGATTGGATCTCTCTCTGTGTGTCCTTCTGTTTCTGCGCTCCCAGATTCTGGCTTTCACCGTTTCTTAAATGCCCAGAGATATGTAACTCCGATTGGGCTGAACTTTTAACACGATTTTCTTCCGGATATTACCTTTCTTGCGGTGAAAGAAGGGCCCCAACCACCTTAGGGATTGGTCACAAGCCTGCCAGCCGCGCCCTAGGGGGGCGTCTCCTGGGCTTGTGACATCCTCGGGCATCGTTTCGCGTAGATTCTTCTTCCCAAAAATCATAAATATTCCAAAAAATCCCCGTAGGTTTTTTATTGCGTTTGGACTTCGTTTGGTATGGATAATATATGAAACAAAAAAACATGCAACAAACAGGAACGGGCACTGGATCAATATGTTAGTCCCAAAAATAATATAAAAAGTTGCCAAAAGTATATGAAAGTTGTAGAATATTGGCATGAAACAATAAAAAATTATAGATACGACAGAGACGTATCATCATGTGGCCTTGCTGGATTAATTTTACCTTTGACGAATATCTTGTGCATCGGGATTCCGGTGATGCTTTGGGTAATCTCAGAGTTGAGGTTTTCCACTAAGGAGTCCGACGAGATCGCGAGCTTCGTGATCGAGTATTTCTATGCGGCTTGTGGTAATTTGTGATGGATTAGTTGGAGCACCCCTGCAGGGTTAAATCTTTCGGAAATCCGTGCCCGCGGTTATGTGGCAACGTGGAAACTTTGTTTTACACTGGTTCTAGACAACTTGAAGTTAACTTAATTAAAATATGCCAACTGAGTGCGTAACCGTGACTGTCTCTTTCGCGAGTTCCTTCTTCGATCGAGGACACGGTGGGGTTATGTTTGACGTAAGTAGGTGTTCAGGATCATTCATTTGATCACTAGTAGTTCACGCTCATTATGCGTAGATCTTCCCCCTCTTATTCTTGTACTCGTAAGTTAGCCACCAAATATATGCTTAGTCGCTTGTTGCAGCGTCCCCACTTAACCATACCTCACCTATTAAGCTTTGCTAGTCTTGATACCTTTGGAAATGAGATTGCTGAGTCCCGTGTGGCTCACAGATTACTACAACACCAGTTGCGGGTATAGGTAAAGGTTACTTGACGCGAGCGCGTTGATTGTTCATTTGGAGTTGCTTCTTCTTCTTCTTCATCGATCTAGGATGGGTTCCAGACCGGCAGCCTGGGATAGCAAGGATGGACGTCGTTTTCTTTTTTTCGTTTGTTTTTCGTCCGTAGTCGGACCCTTCTCTTTATCATGATGTTTATGTATTGTACTGAAGTGAAGTTAGTATGATGTAGCTTGTGGCGAGTGTAAGCCAATTCCATATATCTCACCTTTTCAGTATAGGTACTTGTAACGATATCCATTCTTGCGAAACGACGAGATGCGCTTCTATCCTGTCGAGGCCCTCGTGCCTAAATAAGGATAGGATCGCATCTTGGGCGTTACAAGTTGGTATCAGAGAAGTATCGACCTAGGAGCCCCCTTGATTGATCGAACTTGGCCGAGTTGAGTCTAGTGAAAAACTGCTTTGAGTATAGTTATATGTCGGAGAGTAGGATTCTTTTTTTTCTCCTCTTCTATGCTCTGGTGAGGAATCTTGACGTAATAATTCTACTCCTCTTCTCACTCAATTTTTTTAGGATCACGCGGATATTTTGGAATTTATATGATGTCGATGTGACGGAGTTCTGTCTTGGTTCCTCCTGTCTGACTTGATTTCTTCCGGGGAGTTGAGCTCTAGGGGATTCTCGAGCACATCGCTATCATTCAGATTTCTTAGTATCTCAGGACGAAGGATGTTCGAAATTGCTTCCATACTAGTAGTGGCGAGAGGAGTCGGCTTCCACGGTACTGGTGCACAGAGTTCTGGATGTATCGCCATACTTTGTATCGTTGTGATCATGAGTGTCTGATATAGATGAGGTTCCGAGATTTTGGTTATGTGTTGACGGATGTGATACACTGGACGGGTTAGTATAGGAGTTGAGTGATATATTACTCCTTGTATCTGTGTACCAGATTGCATGACCAGAAATTTTGGGAGTTCTTAGGTGGGAATTCAAGTAGTTACTTATAGGACAATCTTCCAACAAATGCATGATGTTAGGTTGGGGTTCGACATCTAGTGGATTTGTTTGTTCTTAGTCGACTTACAGAGGTTCTCGTTGTGTCTTAAAGAGTCCTTATAGCTTGCTACAACTCGGGGACACTTCGTATGTCGTGTGCACTGCCTTGCACAAGATGGCTATTGTAAGGGTCGAGCCCGTGTGTTCCTGTCCACGAGAATATCGGACGAAATCTCTCTCATGAATTTGTTCTGGCTTGTTTCGTAAGCATCATCCTTTGTTTTGTTGGAGTATGGTAATTCAAGTTGCTTCAATGTCAAGTGGTGATTTCAGATCTTTTCTAATCTGTGATCTCATATTTTTATGAGAGTGCTAATTCTTTTGCTTTATCAATTGTCTTATCAATTCTTGTCAACCGGAGTTTTCATATCAATTATTTTTCAACGGTGTGTTTCTCTTCAGTGAATTCAATCCTCTCCAATTTTACAAGATCATGCTCTCATTTCATCCGGAGTTGTCTCATCTGTCCCAAGTGGTCTTCGTTTTCCCCGCCCTCCCGCCCTTTTCTTCAATTATTGGATTTCATCCAAGTGCATTTCATTTCATTGTTGCTTCTGTTATCTTTTCTTTTCTCTCGTATCCGGTGATTCATTGTGAAGATTCTCAGGAGCTTCGTGTTCATCTTTATTCATTCTTGTCATCTTTTCCGGTGAATTCTGTTCAAGCTATCCATGTTCATCATATTCTATTCATCCTTCTAATTCTTTCCCATGTTGGAAATTCTTGTTCAGCCTATCTTGTTTATTCATTTCTCTCTTTCCTATCCGGAGTGTTGAAGATATCTCATAAGTTCTTGTTACCAATCCTTTCAATTATTTAAAGGATCTCACCTCATCTAGTTTTTCATTTATACCGGTGCAATATCTATCTTCTAAGCAATCTTTTCAACGGTGGTTTCTTTGAGTGGGCCCATAACCGAACAGTTCTTTCCCAGGATCTTGTCTGGCTCTTGTAATCTTTCCGTGGCTCTTGTAATCTTTCCGGAGCTCTTTAATTCTTTCCAAATATGACATAAGAATGATTTCCGTCAGTCATATCCCTTCTCCAAGATCTATTTGAATTAATTCTCATTTTTCGCTCAACCTTTCATTCTTCATTATTCCGGAGTGTCTCAGTTATTCTTGGTGATGTTCTTCTGGTCATTCTCTCCATTGGAGATTGAAGGAGTGTTTCTGTCAAATTTTGGTCCATTCTCTTGAAGATTCATCATTTCAACTTTGTGGAATCATCTTGAAATGTTCCCAATCATGAGTAATCCCTTTCTTGCTATCCGGTGCTTTTCTGAGTTGTTTTCATTCTTGATCCTCCGAAGGCCATCATTTCAAAAGATTCTTCGTTCTCAGCTTTCAGCTTTCATCCTCAAATTCTTCTCAATTGTTGTCTCTTCGTTCGTCTCTCATTTATTCCAGTGTCTTGTTTAAGTTTTTCTCTCAGGTGGCTCATGATCTCTTCATTCTCATGTATCTCCATTCATTCATGGTTTCCCCATTCAATCCAAGTCTTACCAGGGTATCCTTCAAGTCTTCTTTAAGTTTGTGCTCATATCTCTCCTCAATATTTTCTAAAAAGAATAAGCGGTACGCTAAATCCATGGCTTGTCACTTAAACTTGATGAAGGATAAGCATAACATAATTCTTATTCTTGTTCATAGTGATCTGAATTCTTCTTCCGGAGTGGCTCATGATATCAATTCTTTGTCTCAAGATGTTCTTCAAGATTCTTGTGATAGTAGTTCTCATTTTCTTCTTCGTTCTTTCTTGCCAGGAGCTAATTTCTGTTCTTTCTAACGGAGGCTTTGTGATGTTGCTCTCTTCAATCTATCATCTTGTTTTATCAAGATCATGTTGGTCCCTTGTTCAACTTAGTTGTCTGTTGTGAATCTTGTCCAGTTCTTTCTATGTTATCGAATTTTTGTCCCCTTTTCCTACCGAAGTGCTGCCGAAATTTTGTGTGAATTCTTTCTTGTTTCTCATATCATTCCTCATCTCTTTGCAACCTTCAAGGTTTGTTGGTTTCACTCGTTTGTCAAGAAGCAACTAAGTTTTACCTCTTGCTTTCTCATCCTCTTCTCCTTTCATTCTTGGATCTTGGGTCGAGATCCTCTTGTAGTGTAGGAGAGTTGTGACAGCCCGAGACCGACGTTCCAGAAGATTCCCCTTTTATTCCGTTTTCGTCGTGTGATTATTTTTATTTGTCGCATCATCATCGCATCATCGCATTGCATCGGCATTCCGTTGCCGCCAGTTTTCAAAATTTGCATCTGTTATTAGTTGTCGGTTCTCTCCATGTTCGTCATTGCCCGTTGTGAGCCTGATCACACTCGCACGCGCCCGCGGCATCATTTAAATATTGTTTTTAAAAGTATGTGTAAAACTTTCTCTGGTTGAGTTGAAACTTGGTGTGCGGTCTTGTTTAGATATAGGTAGGTCGCGTGCCAATTTTCGTCGCAATCGGAGTCCGTCTGGTACCCGAACGGTCGACCGTAGCGGCACCGTATTCGGTCTATCGTCGGATGTTTTTCGGTATTTTAAATCGCGTTGCTGGGTGCCAGTTTTCCCTCTCTTCTCGGCTAGCCTACTCTACACGGCCACTTAGCCCCCCATTGTTATAAATAGGCCCCCATGCCATTTTAGAGAGCCTCACTCTCCCTCTCCCTCGAAATCCGCGCCACCCCTCTCAAACCCTAGCAGCTCTCTCTCTCCTCTCAGACGCGGCCCGCCCGAGCCCGCAGCAGGCCCTCCCAGCCCAAATCGTCGTCGCCGCCCGAGCGCCTCCCGCAGCCCACCTCTGCCCGAGCGCCTCCTTGCTCCCGAGCCCCTCTCCTCCCGTGTTGCGCCGTCCCCGCGCCGGATCCGCCACCTGCTGCCTCCAGCACCGGTGCCGCGCCGTCGGCCGCAAGCCGCAGTCGCCGCGCCCTCCGGTCGCCGCCCCGCAGGTCCCGGGCCGCCAGCCTCCGTCGGCCAGCCGCCCCTCGGCCCCTGCACGCGCCTGCCCTCCTCCCCGCGATCTGGATCGGGAATCCAGATCCCGCCAACGCCGCTGCTTCACAGAGCCTGTGTGTGGCCGCCGCGTGGCCCAGCAGGCGCCCCCTGGCTGCGCCGGCCCAGGCCAGCTCGCCCCCCGCCCGTGCCAGCGCCCGATGTGGCCCAGCCGCCTCGTCGGCCCGCAGGTGCCTCGGCCTCCTCCAGCGTGCCCATGGTCGGCCCACCTCCAGTCTGGGCCGAAGCCCAAGGTGAGCAGCCCCCCTTCCTCTATCCCTCGCACCCGGCGAGACTTATTACTTAGCGCTACCCAGATTAAGCCCAATAGTATTTATTTAGGATTTCCGGATTTAATATATTTCAGAATATATTAAATATTAAAACGCCCGTAGATATTTAACCGTATATTGGATCGAGGCGATTTATATATGTAACTTGTGTAGTTTTTCGCGTAGATTCATATTGCAACTTGCATGCATTTTTGAAGTGATTTGACTTACCATATGTGTTGGGGATATTACCTGCGGATAACCCGCCCTTAGTGGGTCGGGTCATCGAGGGGGACGACTCAACATTAGGAGTGTGGCCCTTAGCCCAAAGGCTGAATGGCGGTTCGAGAAGCTATGAGGGAAAGCTACGATAGGTAGCATAGCCAGGATTCTTGTAAACCCTAGGAACTCGACCTATATATAAAAGGCGGGTCCTGGGAGAGGTCAGGCGGGTTGGAAATTATTGAGAGCCAGGTCAGGTGAATTACGCCATCCTTGTAATCAAAACCATCATCAATCCACAAACAACATGACGTAGGCTTTTACGTCCACACGAGGGGTCGAACCTGGGTAAACATGAGTCTCGCTTTCGCTCACCCCCTTCGAGTCGCCAGCAAGGTGCGATGGCTCCATCTCTAAGTCCTTTCACGACAGCTGGCGCCCACCGTGGGGCTGGCGCACGGTGGAGTTGAGTTCTCGAAGGGAGCCCTACCAGGGTCAGAAAGCTATGCGGCTGACATCATGATGAAGAGCCGCCGTGGAAGGTACTACATCGACAACTCGATGTGGGGCCCAGAAGTCGATTCAGTCGAATCTGGTTACAGAGTCCCCTTCAGTAGGATCAACATCTTCATCAGCATGATTGGGACGCCCGTGCCTGAGTCGGACACCTCCACCGACATCGTCGAGCCGGCCAGGCACATCCTCCCCATCGCGCGGCAGGACAGAAGTCGCCACGCCTTCGTCGGTTTTACACAGGGAAACGACGTGCAAGACGAACCGGCGGCCCAGGAGATCACCCCCGTCAATTCTGACGGCGAGTCATCCATGGGAGAGACAGATTCAATCCATCCTCTTCAGGAAGGACAACTCGGAGGGCTATCATTAGCAATGGACCCCGAGATCCTCGAGAGATCCCATCGACAAATCACCATCTATATGGCGGGGTCGGCACAGCCTCAGCAAAATCCGGCCGGCAACAACGAGACCGGTGGGACGTCGAAACCCCCAACACAAACTATGGCAGAGTTAGCGGCGGAGGTCGCCAGCCTTATGGAATCGGGAGTCTATCAACGTCGAGCTAGCAAAGCTGCGGGAGGCGATGGCCAAAGCGCAGCGGGACATGGAAGCAGAAGCCACCAGGGTAGAGACGCAGCAGCCGCAATCGTAGCAGAGACGGAGCGGTTGAACACCGAGGGCTGGCGGCTCGAGAGACAGCAGCACGCGTCCGACGCCGTTCACCATAGGAGGCACCACATACGTATCCCGGCTGACTTACATCCACCTCACCTTTTCGACACTCCGCGCACCCCCGGGGCGGGTCCTGATCGACCTTTACAAACTGTTCCGATGGGAGGTCTGGTTCCACCACCTAACCCACCGCTGCCTCAACCAATGGATGCCCATGTGACTCAGTTATAAACGCCACGAGGTCACTTCTCGAATCCCGTGGATAATGTGCTGGCGGCAACCCGCCAACTGGACTCCCTTCTGATTTACGAAAACTCCCCGGCCAAGATACAGGTTAGAAACGCCATCGAGATGCTAAAGACGGCCGTCGTCTAGCACGCGCGGTATTCTCATAGCCTCGATCGGCTGCACTCCACGCCTCAGGCGAGCCACACCAGAAGTCGCCACGAGGACTTACCAGCTGGCCACGGCGATTCCCTCAACATAACCCTCTTGGGATGCCCGACACACGAGCCCAAGATATCGTGGACGCGACACGAGCTGCGCGTCAGATAGAAACAGCAGCCGCGGCGGGTCAGGTCTATCCGGCTTATACCTTGACACCTCCCGCACCCCTGGACGTTGGAGGCAAGCACATCGGAGTATCGTGTCTTGCACCGGTTCTGTGCAATGAGCGGATGCCAAAGGACTTCAAAGGGCCCCAGAAGGTCCCTAATTACTCGCCGGATCTCGAACCGGGGTCATGGATCGAGAGTTACGAACTAGCGATGGACATGCTCGATGTAATGAGGCGGTTTGCGCCAAGTATTTCGCTATGATGCTCGAAGGGGTGGCGCGTGCGTGGTTGAAAAACTTACCACCTAACTCCATCAATACCTGGGCAGAGCTAAAAGAGCGCTTCATCAAGAATTTTAGAGGGACTTGCAAACGCCGATGACCATCGTCGACCTGCAGCACTGCGTTCAGCGGCCGGATGAGTCGGCCCATCATTGGAATCGACGAGTCGCAGAAGTGATTCATTCATCAGAAGGCATCTCGGCGGCTCAGGCAGTGTTGATTTTGGAGAAGAACTGCCATTACGAGCCTCTAGTACTAAAGCTAGGGCGACTTAAGCGAAAAGTACACGACATGGGCGAATTAATGGATACCCTTACTAGGTATGTTGAGTCGGACGACACCAAAGATCCTGGGGAGGACGACGACAAAATCAGTACCGCCAGGAAGGGCGAGTTACACAAGGGTCATTCTCAGTTTCAGGGCTGGGGCAACCACCACTATGGTGCGCACGGCAAAAGGAGACAACAGGAAGGTCCTATGGATTTTGTCGCTAATACTAATACCGGCAACGGAAACCCGTGCCAGAAGAAGCGGGGCTTAAGTGGGAAGAAACCGCGCAATTATCACGAGATGCTCAAAGGCCCTTGTCCGCAGCATGCCACGGTGGAGGGACCAGCGAGTCACTCTTGGGAGGATTGCTACGTGATGCAGGAATTCCGGGCCGAGGCGCTCAGAAGATGTCAGGGCGGTGAACAGGGCCAGCGACAGGAGCAACCCGGCACATCCGGGTCACGCCAGGTCCCGTTCGGCGGTTTTCCTAACCCGGGACCACAGGGCGGATCGCAGCCCAACGCTCGGCAATACCAAGTTCACAATCAGCAATACAACCCGCCGGGAGTGTTTCAGCAACCACCCCCGCAAGGAGATTCCTAGCGACAGGAAGATCGTGGCGAGTTTCAGAATAACCCTAAGCAACTGAACAGCGGGCAGTATCACGTGTTCACCACCAGCACCTGCAAGCGGGATCATAAGGTGAAGCATAGAACCTTCAGCATAGCCGAGCCGGCGCTCCCTCGATACCTTCACTGGTCTGAACAGCCCACAACCTCGAGCAGGGAAGACCACCCGCCTCGAGTAGACAACCCTGGCGACTTGGCTTTGGTCGTGGCTCCCCAAGTCGGAGGGTACACCCTTTCCAAGGTCCTCATGGATGGAGGCAGCAGCATCAACATCTTATACTTCGACACCTTCCGACGGATGAATCTTTTGGAGAAAGACTTGATGCCATCGTCCACGGTCTTCCACATCATCGTCTCGGGTAAGTCGGCATATCCAATTGGACGGATTAAATTTAACATGTCCTTTGGCACAGAATCTAATTTCAGGAGCGAGTCTCTCCTGTTCGAGGTGGTCAAAATCAAGAGCCCCTACCATGCGTTGTTTGGACGGCCGGCGTACGCTAGATTCATGGCTCGCCCGTGCTATGTTTATCTCAAACTCAAGATGCCCGGCCCCAAGGGACCTATTACCATCCGCGGAGATAGGAAAATAGCTCAAGAATGTGAAGAAGGAGGTGCAGCTTACGCCGAGTCGGCTTGCGCGGCCGAAGAGCTCAACTTTCACCAAGCTAATGTTGACCCGGCAGACATGACGCCGCTCAAGACGACAACCATCGATTCTGAGCCGCCCCTCAAGTTCAAGCTGACGGACGATACCAAGGTCATAGACTTCACACCTGGCGACTCCACCAAGGAGTTTACTATTGGGGCGGGTCTGGACCCCAAATAGGAAAGCGCACTCATCGAATTCATCCGTGAGAATCGGGACATCTTCGCATGGAAACCTTCTGATATGCCAGGTGTACCGAGAGAATTCGCTGAGCACCATCTTAATACTGACCCCAAAGTTTAGCTAGTTCGACACTACCTTCGTAGGTTTAATGAAGAGCGTCGTAAGGCGATCGGAGAGGAAGTTGCGCAGCTTCTGGCCGCCGGGTTCATCGTCGAGGTTTTCCATCCTGAATGGTTGGCTAAGCCGGTCCTGGTGCTAAAAAAGAATGACACTTTCCGCATGTGCATTGACTACAGTGACCTCAACAGAGCCTTGATGTCAACTGTTCTTCCCCTTGCAATGGCACCACAAGAATGCTGCTAGCACTCTCCGGCAATCGAAACTAGAAGAATGTTGTTGATGACCACCAGCGCGTGGGATCGTAGCAGTTTTCGAGGATAGAGTATTCGACCCAAATTTGTTGGTACGCCCATAGGAGGTGAGAGGATACTCTCAAGTATTAGCAGCTGAATATGTCAGATTCAACCACACCTGAAAGATTAGTATCTGTAAGCAAAGTAGTAACAGCAAAGTAGTATGATAACAACGGTGTCAGAAACGATCTGTTGACAAAGCAGACTATTTCTAACGATTGTATCAATGGCGCCAAGTTGCCTCGTTAACGGAAATTGTCAGTTCCCGTCAACGACCAGCGATCAAGATTGTAGCAGGTAGCAGCAGTGTAATGAGCAATAGAAGCGGCAAGGAAAAGCAGTAGTAACAGCAGTAGCAAGTAGCAACAGTAGTAGCAATAGTAGCAGCAGAGCAAGACAAATAACATCAGCAGTAGGACAAACTCGTAGGCAATGGGTCGGTGATTTGTTTGGATGATATTCATCATGCAACAGTTATAACACGGAGAGATATGTGGCTAGATCCCATTCGTCAATGTGATGTAGGCATGCATTTCGTGTGTCGTCATACGTGCTTAGGGAAAAGAACTTGCATGACATCTATTGCCCATCCCTCCCGTGGCAGCGGGGTCCAAAAGGAAACTACGGGATATTAAGGTTCTCCTTTTAATAAAGAACAGGACCAACGCATTAGCACTTGGTGAACACATGAACTCCTCAAACTAAGGTCATCACCGGGAGTGTTTCCGGTTATTGTCACTCCGGGGTTGCCGGATCATAACACATAGTAGGTAACTACAACTTGCAAGATCGGATCTAAAGCACACATATATTGGTGACAACATAATAATTTCAGATCTGAAATCATGGCACTCGGGCTCTAGTGACAAGCATTAAGCATGGCAAAGTAGTAGCAACATCAATCTCAAAACATAGTGGATACTAGGGATCAATCCCCATCAAAACTAACTCGATTACGTGATAGATCTCATCCTACTCATCACCGCCCAGCGAGCCTACGGATAGATTACTCACGAACGACGAAGAGCTTCATGGAATTGGAGAGGGAAGAAGGTTGATGACGATTTCCCCTATCCGGAGCCCAAGACGGACTCCAGATCTGCCCTCCAGATGAAGAACAGGTCATGGCGGCGCCTCCGTATCGCAAACGCGATGAAAACTTCTCTTTTTATTTTTTCTGGGACGAAAGTGAACTTATAGACCTGAGGTTGGGGCGGCAGAGCTGTGTGGGCCCCACAAGCCTGCCCACCGCCACCAGGGGGTGGTGGCGGAGCCAGGGCTTGTGGCCCACTGGCCCACCCCCTCAGGTGGAACTTGGCGTAGATATTTTTCATATTTTCAAAAACTTCTCCCCGTAGATTTTAAGGACGTTTGGAGAACTTTGATTTCTTCAGAAAAATAACACCAAGGCAATTCTGCTGAAAACAGCGTCAGTCCATGTTAGTTCCATTCAAATCATGCAAATTAGAGTCCAAAACAAGGGCAAAAGAGTTTGGAAAAGTAGATATGATGGAGACGTATCAAATCCCCCAAGCTTAAAACCTTGCTTGTCATCAAGCAACTCAGTTGACAAACTGAGAGAGAAAGAAAAACTTTGACAAACTCTGTTTGATCTTGTTGTTGCAACTATGTCTAACTCATAACCAGAATTTCAGCAAAATCACAAGTTAACCACAAAAGCAAATGACACAAAGGTCTCACGGTAAACTAATATCAATGGCATAATCAGCTAACGAGCAAATAATAATGAGTTTCAAATACCAACACTTCAATCAAAACAAGCATGAAGCAATATGAATAGGTGGTATCTCGCTAGCTCTTTCTGAGACCGCAAAACATAAATGCAGAGCACTTTCAAAGATCAAGGGCTGACTAAACATTGTAATTCATAGCAACGAAGATCCAGTCATAGTCATACTCAATATCAATCAAAACCAAAGCATAAAAATGACAGAGGTGCTCTCTAATTGGTGCTTATATAAGAGGAGGATGACTCGACAGGAAAATAAATAGACAGGCCCTTCACAGAGGGAAGCATTGATTTGCACAGGTGCGAGAGCTCAAGCTCTGAAAACAGAGATAATAATTTTGGGTGGCATGCTTTCATTGTCAACGCAATGACCAAGAGTTCTCAATATCTTCCATGCTACTCATGCTATAGGCGGTTCCCAAACAGAAAAGTAAAGTTTTAACTCCCCCACCACCAATCAATCACACTCCACGGCTAGCCGAATCCTCGGGTACCGTCCATACTAACATCAATCCGGGGAGAGTCTTGTTTTACAGTTATGTTTTCGATTTAAGCGTGGAACTGGGCATTCCAATTACCGGCCCCTTTCTCGTGAATGACAGTGAATAAACACATGTCGAGGATAACACTCCTAGCATAGAAGATACCAATAGCCCCCTGTCACCACATGAGCAGTTCGGGCATGCAAAACAGATTATTTCTTGAAGGTTTAGAGAATGGCACACGCAAATTTACTTGGAACGGCTGGTAGATACCGCAAATAGGTAGGTATGGTGGACTCTCATGGAAAAACTTTTGGGTTTATGGAAGTGGATGCACAAGTAGTATTCGCTGAGTACAAGTGAAGGCTAGCAAAAGACTGGGAAGCGACCAACTAGAGAGCAACAACAGTCATCAAGATGCAATGAGTTTGACTAACATTTAATGCAAGCATGAACATGATATAAATCACCATGAACACAAACATCATAGAGACTATGTTGATTTTATTTCAACTACATGCATGAAGATGCCCCAAGTCAAGCCACTTGAAGCATTCAAAGAAGAATACCATCCTATCATACTACATCATAGTCATCTCAAAATATATGTTAGCATTCAAGACAAACCATTATAAGCTCTCAGCTAAATAAGCATGGCATTAGAAACTATGATCTCTAAGTTGTCATTGAAAACATGGTTCTCTCACAACAAAGATAAATCTGGGTCGACAAGCTAGTCATATTTACAAAAACAAAATGGATAGAGTTCATACCAGCTTTTCAGTCTCAATCACTTCATCATATATCATCATTGTTGCCTTTCATTTGCACGATCGAACGATATGAACGATAATAAGAGTCCTCGTGCATTGGACTAAGCTGAATCTGCAGGCAAACACAAAGGAGAAGACAAAGTAATATGGCTCTTTTGAAAGCTAAACAGGTAAGCATGCAAGAACCACTAAGCATTGTAACCAATATCTTCTACCTTGACACAAAGAAAAAGAAAACTATTTACACGGGAAAGCTCCCAACAAGCAAAAGAAGAAAGAAAAATATTTTTGGGTTTTCTCAAAAAGGACACAAAACAAGAAAATAAGAAAACGAAAATAAACTAGCATGGATAATACAGTGGCAAAGTGTAAACACCGGCTAACAAAGTGAAAGCATTAGCATGAATGTAAAGTCGGTGAGAACACGTACTCCCCCAAGCTTAGGCTTTTGGCCTAGCTTGGTCTACTCCCATGGATGATCCTGGTGAAACCCAAAGTCATAATGGGTGTTATATGGGAGTGCTGCAGCCACTACCTGAATAGCTGCCTCACGAAGTCGAGCAGCAGTCGCCTCCCTCTCATACTCCTCTGCCTCCCCTATGGTTATGTAGTATCTTCGTTTTACCTGAAAGTCAAAGAAAGTAGGAGCAGGAAGGGTAATATGGAAAACACGTTGTCGGTTAAATATCAAGCAGTATAGGAGGGATCCATAATCTCTCTCAAGGAACTGGTAGCGTGTTAGAGCGACACAATCAAGGTAGGATGTACGGAGAGGAGGATCTTGTGGACGGATGGATACTCCAAGAAAATTTGCTAAGCGTGTAGCATAAACTCCACCAAAGAAATCCCCCTCGCTGGCATTTTTATTCAGCCTCCTTGCTATTATAGCTCCCATATTAAGCTCCTAACACCTGTTACTGTGCTCTTAAGGATACTGAGGTCAGAAGCGCATAGGTGACAATGTGCACCCTTGCCGTTAATGCACCTACCTATGAAGAGGGCAAGGTAGTGCAAGGCAGGGAAATGGATGCTTCCTATGGTGGCTTACGTGATATCTCTGGTTTCTCCAACAGTTATACTGGAGACGAAGTCTCTGACCGAAGACTTAGAAGGATCATTAATACTACCCACATCGGGTATCTTGCAAATCCTATTGAAATCCTCCAAATCCACGGTATAGGATTTATCGTACAGATTAAACAGTATGGATGAGTCACGGCCAACTGAAAATTTAAATCAACGCACGAAAGAGGCAGTGAGCATAGCATACTGTTCTCATTTATCTGAGAGGAATTCTTCTAACCCGGCATTGCGGACAAGTGTATCAAACTCATCCTTGAAACCTGCTTTGATCATGAACTCACCGGAAGGCCATTCACATGGTTGTACAGGTGCGTCCCTTAGTTGAAAAGGTTCGGGCTCCCGAAAAGAGAGACGAGGACCCTTCTTACTTGAGGAACCACCATGAAACTTCCTCCTGAACATAATTTCCTTTTGCTGAAATTTTTGACGTTCAAGAGAAAAGTGAATGAAGACCCACCACACCTTGTAGCAACTACTCCTACTAGTGCCTAGTGACCGTATCACGCGCTAAAACTACTTGGGACTAGCTAAAATCAACATTTCTAGCTCAAGAACAAGGTCACCAAGGTAGCAAGAATACGCGAAGGATAAAGCACTAGAGCAAAAACTAATTGGACCAATGGAGGAGTCACTTACCAAGGAGTTATTTCCCCAAAACGGTTCGGAGAATGGTGCTTTGAGCAAGGAGATCGAAAATCACAGCCAAATGAGCAAGAACACGGGTTTGAGCTGCGAAACAATTTTTTCTGGAGGTGGAAGAAGAGACTGTGAGCTGGAATGAGTGGAGGGGGTCCCTGTGGGCCCCACAAGCTTGCACTCCGCCACCACGGGGGTGGGTGGCGGTGGCAGGGCTTGTGGCCCACTGGTCTGGCCCCCAGGCCAGCTCTCAGGCCCAGAAATTTTCAAAAATTCCAAAAAAATCATACTAAATTTTCAGGACCATCGGAGAACTTTTATTTTCGAGGTATTTTTCTCCGGGACGCTAAAACAGAAAACAAGAAAAACTAAACTAATTCTATCATTTTTCTTCTAAGCAACAAAAAATGAAAGCTTTAAAACAGAGGTATGTGACTCTTTGATTCATCTGTTTCATGGTCATCGAAAGAAATCCGTCAATAGGATTGATCAAGTCCTCATGACAAAACCTTCTCGAATCGCAAGAGAGAACGGAGAATTTTCGAATAGCCACTAAGTCACCTCAATGGGGATATGTATCTCCCCAACAAGCAAATCATACTTCATCTTGACACGAGGAATAGGGCATTCAAAGCTCCCAATGAGAATCGATGAAGTCTTTTCGATAGCATTGATGCAATGTACTTGATATCGTTTCTTCGGAAAGTGCACTGTGTGCTCATTACCGTTGACATGGAAAGTGACATTGCCTTTGTTGCAATCTATAACAGCCCCTGCAGTGTTTAAAAAGGGTCTTCCAAGGATGACAGCCATGGCATCGTCCTCGGGAATATCCAAGATAACAAAGTTTGTTAAGATAGTGGTGTTAGCAACCACAACAGGCACATCCTCGCAAATGCCGATAGGGAAAGCAGTTGATTTGTCGGCCGTTTGCAAAGAAATTTCAGTGGGTGTCAACTTATCCAATTCAAGTCTACGATAAAGAGAGAGCAGCATAACACTAACACCGGCTCCAAGGTCACATAAGGCAGTTCTTACGTAGTTTCCTTTAATGGGGCAAGGTATAGTGGGCACTCCGGGATCACCAAGTTTCTTAGGAGTTCCACCTTTTGAAAGTCTAATTGGCAAGCATGGTGGACATTTCAAGATCTGGTATCTTCCGTTTATTAGTCACGATATCTTTCATGTACTTGGCATACGGAGACATCTTGAGCATATCAGTTAACCGCATCTGCAGAAAGATGGGTCTTATCATCTCAACGAAGCGCTCAAAATCCTCATCATCCTTTTTCTTGGATGGCTTAGGAGGGAAGGGCATAGGTCTCTGAACCCATGGCTCCCTTTCTTTACCATGCTTCCTAGCAGTGAATTCATTCTTATCGTATTTCTTAGGTTGTGGGTTATCAGGATTAACCGTAGGTTCAGTCTCCACATCCTCATCATTGCTAGGTTGAGCATCATTATGAACATCACTGTCCATTTTGTCACCAGGTTCATGTTCATCACCAGATTGTGTTTCTGCATCAGACGCAGACATATCATTAGGTTCTTCAGGTGTGACAGTATTTGGTGAACTGGCATGCAGGCTTCTATCATCCTTCTTCTTCTCCTTAGGATGACTAGGTGTATCAGCATTGATTCCATGAGAATCTTGAACAATTCTCTTAGGGTAGCCTTCAGGATACAAAGGTTCCTGACTCATTTTGCCTCCTCTAGTGATGACTCTGACAGAGTTGTCATTTAATTCATTGAGCAAGTCATTCCGAGCTTTAAGTACTTGTTCTACCTGAGTAGTAATCATATAGGCATGTTTACTCAGAAGCTTCAGATCATTGACATTTCTGTCTACACAAGCACTTAAATGGCTAAGCATACGAGTACTTTGTTCCAAATGTCTGCTAACATAATCATTGGAACTCTGTTGTTTGGCAAAAAAGTTGTCAAATTCATCAAAGCATAGGCTAGCAGATTTGTCAAAAGTAATATCACTCTCATCAACCTATGCAGAGAACTCACTTCTACTACCTGTATCGGGTTATAGGGACCGTGGGTCTCTTTGATAGGTGGTAGATTTTTGACATCTTCATATCTAATGCCTTTCTCTTGCATAGATTTCTTGGCTTCTTGCATATCTTCAGGACTGAGGAATAGAATACCTCTTTTCTTAGGAGTTGGCTTAGGAGGTGGTTCGGGAATAGTCCAAGCATTATCGTTGATCAATATGTTATCCAATAGGGTCTCAGCTTGCTCTACAGTTCGTTCCCTAAAAACACAACTGGCACAACTATCTAGGTGGTCTCTAGAGGCATCGGTAAGTCTGTTATAGAGGATATCAAGTATCTCGTTCTTCTTAAGAGGGTGATCAGGCAAAGCATTATGTAGCTGGACGAGCCTCCCCCAAGCTTGTGGAAGACTCTCTTCTTGGAGTTGAGCAAAGTTGTATATTTCCTGCAAGGCAGCTTGCTTCTTATGGGCAGGGAAATATTTCTCACAGAAGAAATAGACCATCTCCTGGGGACTACTCACACATCGAGGAGCAAGAGAGGTGAACCAGGCTTTAGCGTCATCCTTTAGAGAGAAAGGAAACAGCTTAAGGATATAGTAGTGGCGGATATTCTCCTCATTAGTGAAAAGGGTGGCTATATCGTGTAGTTTGGCAAGATGGGCTACGACTGTCTCAGACTCATAACCGTGAAAAGGATCAGATTCGACTAGAGATATTATCTTAGGATCGACACAGAATTCATAATCCTTATCGGTGATAAAGATAGGTGAAGTGGCAAACTTCGGGTCGTATTTCATCTTAACTTCTCGAGATTTTTCCTTCCACTTGAGAAGTAATTTCTCAGCGTCATAGGCATCCTTACACGCAAGAAAATCCTCAGCTATCTCTCCCTCCATAACGTAACCCTCGGGTATATCAGGCAATTCATATCTAGGGGAGCTAGATCTAGCAGGAGCAAAAGCAGGTTCTATCTCAATAGCATCGGCAGTATCAGAAGCATCACGAGCATTGGCAGTAACTCCAGCAATATGAGCATCAAGGAACACCCCTAGTGGAAGATCAGGCAAAGTAGTATCTCTAGCAGTATCAAGCATAGCATCATCAGGCAAAATAGCATCTCTAGCATCATCAGGCAAAGCAGTATCAGGCATAGTATCTCTAGCAGTATCAAGCATAGCATCTCTAGCAGTATCAGGCATAGTATCAAGCATAGCATCTCTAGCAGTAGCATCATAAGCATCATCAAGCACAGGCGACATATCAAGATTTCTAGCAGGAGGTGATGTCGCAAACTTACTCATAACTGAAGGTAAATCAAGTGCAGAGCTAGATGGAAATTCCTTACCTCCCCTCGTAGTTGAGGGCAAGACTTTGGTCTTCGGATCCTTCAGATTCTTCATAGTGATCAGCAGATATAAATCCCAAGTGACTCACAGGGTATAGCAATACCTCCCCGGCAACGATGCCAGAAAAATGCTTGATGTCAACTGTTCTTCCCCTTGCAACGGCACCAGAAGAATGCTGCTAGCACTCTCCGGCAATCGAAACTAGAAGAATGTTGTTGACGGCCCACCAGTGCATGGGATCGTAGAAGTTTTCGAGAGTAGAGTATTCGACCCAAACTTGTTGGTACGCCTATAGGAGGTGAGAGGATACTCTCAAGTATTAGCAGCTGAATATGTCAGATTCAACCACACCTGAAAGATTAGTATCTGCAAGCAAAGTAGAAAGAACAAAGTAGTATGATAACAACAGTGTCAGAAACGATATGTTGACACGGCAGCCTATTTCTAACGATTGTATGAATGGCTCCAAGTTGCCTCGTTAACAGAAATTTTCAGTTCCCATCAACGACTAGCGATCAAGATTGTAGCAGGTAGCAGTAGTGTAATGAGCAATAGCAGCGGCAAGGAAAAGCAGTAGTAACAGCAGTAGCAAGTAGCAACAGTAGCAAGCGACAGTAGTAGCAACAATAGCAGCAGAGCAAGACAAGTAACAGCAGCAGTAGGACAAACTCATAGGCAATGGGTTGGTGATTTTTTTGGATGATATTCATCATGCAACAGTTATAACATGGAGAGATATGTGGCTAGATCCCATTCGTCAATGTGATGTAGGCATGCATTTCGTGTGTCGTCATACGTGCTTAGGGAAAAGAACTTGCATGACATCTATTGTCCATCCCTCCTGTGGCAGCGGGGTCCAAAAGGAAACTACCGGATATTAAGGTTCTCCTTTTAATAAAGAACCAGACCAACGCATTAGCACTTGGTGAACACATGAACTCCTCAAACTATGGTCATCACCGGGAGCGGTTCCGGTTATTGTCATTCCGGGGTTGCCGGATCATAACACATAGTAGGCAACTACAACTTCCAAGATCCGATCTAAAATACACATATATTGGTGACAACATAATAATTTCAGATCTGAAATCATGGCACTCGGGCCCTAGTGACAAGCACTAAGCATGGCAAAGTAGTAGCAACATCAATCTCAGAACATAGTGGATACTAGGGATCAATCCCCATCAAAACTAACTCGATTACATGATAGATCTCATCCTACTCATCACCGCCCAGCGAGCCTACGAATAGATTACTCACGAACGACGAAGAGCTTCATGGAATTGGAGAGGGAAGAAGGTTGATGATGACGATGGCGACGATTTCCCCTCTCCGGAGCCCAAGACGGACTCTAGATCTGCCCTCCAGATGAAGAACAGGTTGTGGCGGTGCCTCCGTATCGCGAATGCGACGAAAACTTCTCTTTTTATTTTTTCTGGGACAAAAGTGAACTTATAGACCTAAGGTTGGGGGCGCCACAGCCGTGTGGGCCCCACAAGCCTGCCCACCGCCACGAGGGGGTGGTGGTGGAGCCAGGGCTTGTGGCCCACTGGCCCACCCCCTCAGGTGGAACTTGGCGCAGATATTTTTCATCTTTTCCAAAACTGCTCCCCGTAGATTTTCAGGACGTTTGGCGAACTTTGATTTCTCCACAAAAATAACACCAAGGCAATTTTGCTGAAAACAGCGCCAGTCCAGGTTAGTTCCATTCAAATCATGCAAATTAGAGTCCAAAACAAGGGCAAAAGAGTTTGGAAAAGTAGATACGTGTGAGACGTATCGAGCCTGACCGAAGGATCCCTTCGCCCTTCCCCGCATTGATCAAATTATTGACTCGGCGGAGGGTTGCAAGCGTTTGTGTTTCTTGGACGCTTATTCGGGATACCATCAGATCAAGATGGTGGTGGCGGATCAGGAGAAGACATCCTTCATAACCCCATTCGGGGCCTTCTGTTACGTATCTATGTCGTTTGGGCTCAAGAGTGCGGGGGGCGACTTATCAGCATTGCATCCAAAATTGCTTGCACAACCAGATCGGTCGTAATGTCCACCCTTATGTGGATGACATCGTGGTCAGATCTCGACGAAAGGAGTCGCTCTTGGAGGATCTCAAGGAAACTTTTGACAACCTGCGCGTTTACCAGATGAGGCTTAACCCCACCAAGTGCGTTTTTGGTGTCCCTGCAGGGAAGTTATTGGGTTTTTTGGTGTCGGAACGTGGCATTGAAGCTAACCCGGACAAAATTGAGGCAATTACTTCATTGGGGAAACCGGCCAACGTTAACCAGGTCCAGCGTATGACGGGTCGAACCGCAGCACTGAGTCGCTTTATAAGTCGCCTCGGGGAGAAGGCCATCCCTCTCTATCAGTTGCTCAAGAAAACTGATCGTTTCGTATGGATGGACGAAGCCAACGAAGCTTTTGAAGCCTTGAAGCGACAATTAGTTAACCCGCCAGTGTTGGCGGCTCTGGTCGACAAGGAACCTATGCTCCTGTACATCGCAGCCAATTCCAAGGCAGTCAGCGTGGCAGTGGTTGTCGAGCGGAAGGAAGAGGGAAAGGAGAATCCGGTCCAGCTACCGGTGTATTTTCTCAGCGAGGTCCTAACCCTCTCCAAGCAACGTTACCCGCATTGGCAGAAGCTGGTTTTTGGGGTGTTTATGGCAAGTCGGAAGCTCAAGCACTACTTCCAAGAACACCCGATTACAGTTGTCAGTTCCACCCCCTCGACGACATCATACAGAATCGAGAGGCAACTGAGTGGATTGCTAAGTGGGCCATCGAGTTAGGACCCCATCATGTGCGGTATACGCCTCGGACGGCCATCAAATCTCAAGCACTCGTGGATTTCATCAATGATTGGACCGAGTTGCAAATCCCAGAGGAGAGGCCCGATCATACTTATTGGACCATCTATTTCGATGGATCCAGGTAATTGGAAGGTTCGGGGCTGGCGTGGTGATAACTTCGTCTCAAGGTGACAAGTTTTGCTATGTCCTTCGGCTCATGTTCCCATGTACCAATAATGCAGCAGAATATGAAGGCTTGCTCCATGGTTTGTGACTCGCCAAAGAGATGAACCTCACGCGAGTCAGGTGTCTGGGCGACTCAGATTTGGTGGCACAGTAGGTTTCTGGCACCTAGGATTCAAGAGACCCTTTGATGGCGGCTTACAGACGAGTTGTGTTAGATGTGGCGGGTCACTTCAATGGCTTTCAAGTGGATCACATCGATCGGCGACTTAATGAAGCAGCGGACGCTCTTTCCCGTCTCGGTTCACAACATAACCAGTTCCTCCCAATGTCTATTGCATAACCCCTCGGTAAGACTGCCTTCAGAGGAACACTTAGTGGTGCCGGACCCTGAGTCTCAACTCGTGGCGGCTCTTCATGCTACTCCGGACTGGGCGGCTCCTTATATGGCATATCTCACCAGAGGCGAGTTACCTGTCAATGAATTATTAGCTCACCAAATCGTCCGTCGGTGTAAATCCATGGTCATACACAATGGCGAGTTACACAAACGAAGCACCTCAGAGGTATTTCAAAGGTGCGTCTCTCCCGAAGAAGGATGCATGATCCTCAATGAGATTCACGCGGGCGACTGTGGTCATCATGTCGGGTCACGATCATTGGTTTCTAAAGCCTTCATACATGGGTTCTATTGGCTGACGACTCACGCACACGCAAAGGAGATCGTTCGCCGATGTAATGGCTGCCAAAGATTTGATGTCAGACGCACGTGTAGGCTTAGGAATTGCGGATGATACCAATCACTTGGCCGTTTGCAGTCTAGGGCTTTATATGGTTGGCCCCTTTAAGATGTCATCCACTAAAAAGACTCACCTATTGGTGGCGGTTGACAAGTTTACCAAATGGGTTGAGGTAGAGCCCGTTAGTAGTTGTGATGCAGACACGACTTTTAAATTCTTGAAGAAACTGATTTTCAGATTCTGATATCCTCATAGTATCATTAATGACAATGGTACTAATCTATCCAAAGGTGCAATGCAAGAGTTTTGATCACGAGAGCATATCCGGCTTGACGTTTCCGCGGTTGCACATCCCCAGTCTAATGGGCATGTGAAAAGGGCGAATCAGGAAATATTGCGGGGGATTAAGCCTCCGCTCATGGTACCTTTGGAACGTACTCTAGGGTGTTGGGTGGAGGAGTTGCCTTCAGTATTATGGAGCATGAGGACAACTCCAAATCGCTCCACGGGTTTTACTCCTTTCTTTCTGGTCTACGGGGCAGAAGTGGTGTTACCAAGTAACTGTTGGAAATATGCCCTAGAGGCAATAATAAAATGGTTATTATCATATTTCCTTGTTCATGATAATCGTCTATTGTTCATGCTATAATTGTATTAACAGGAAACAGTAATACATGTGTGAATGAATAGATCACAATGTGTCCCTAGCAAGCCTCTAGTTGGCTAGCTCGTTGATCAATAGATGATCGTGGTTTCCTAATCATGGGCATTAGATGTCATTGATAACGGGATCACATCATTGGGAGAATGATGTGATGGACAAGACCCAATCCTAAGCATAGCACTAGATCGTATTGTTCGTATGTTAAAGCTTTTCTAATGTCAAGTGTATTTTCCTTCGACCGTGAGATTGTGCAACTCCCGGATACCGTAGGAGTGCTTTGGGTGTATCAAACGTCACAACGGAACTAGGTGACTATAAAGGTGCACTACGAGTACCTCTAAAAGTGTCTGTTGGGTTGGTACGAATCGAGATCGGGATTTGTCACTCCGTGTGACAGAGAGGTATCTTTGGGCCCACTCGGTAGAACATCATCATGAGCTCAATTGGACTAAGGAGTTAGTCACACGATGTCGTGCTACGGAATGAGTAAAGAGACTTACCTGTAACGAGATTGAACAAGGTATAGGTATACCGACGATCGAATCTCGGGCAAGTTCTATACAGACAGACAAAGGGAATTGTATACGAGATTGATTGAATCCGACATCGTGATTCATCCGATGAGATCATCGTGGAACATGTGGGAGCCACCATGGGTATCCAGATCCCACTGATGGTTATTGGCTGGAGAACGTCTCGGTCATGTCTGCATGCTTCCCGAACCCGTAGGGTCTACACACTTAAGGTTCGATGATGCTAGGGTTATAGGGAAATGTTATACGAGGTTACCGAAAGTTGTTCAGAGTCCCGGATGAGATCCCGGACGTCAGGAGGAGCTCCGGAATGGTCCGTAGGTAAAGATTTATATATAGGATGGACGGTTTTGGACACCGGAAAAGTTTCGGGCGTCACCGGTAGCGTACCGGGACCACCGGAAATGGTCCCGGGGGTCCACCGGGAGGGTCCACCAGGCCCAAGAGGTAGCATGGACCAAAAGGGGGAGCGCAACCAGCCCAAAGTGGGCTGGTGCGCCTCCCACAAAGAGGCCCAAGGCGCATGAGGTGGAGAGGGGGGGAACCCTAGGCGCTGGTAGGCCTAAGGCCCACCTAGGGGTGCGCCACTCCCTCCCCCTGCCCTGGTCGCCGCACCTCCCATCTGGGGGGGCTTCCGCACCACCTAGGGTGGTAACCCTAGGGATGGCACCCCCCCTCCCCTCTTCGTATATATAGTGGGGGTTTTGGGGCTGTTTCGCACACGGTTTCCCCTCTCCCTCGGCGCAGCCCTGCTCCCCTCCTTCCTCCTCTCCCACGGTGCTTGGCGAAGCCCTGCCAGGAGACCTCCTCTCTCCATTGACACCATGTCGTTGTGCTGCCGGAGATCTTCCCCAACCTCTCCCTCCTCCTTGCTGGATCAAGGTGCGGGAGACGTCACCGGGCTGCACGTGTGTTCAACGCGGAGGTGACGTGGTTCGGCACTAGATCGGAATCTCACCGTGATCTGAATCGCCGCGAGTATGACTCCATCAACCGCGTTCTAGCAACGCTTCCGATTAGCGATCTTCAAAGGTATGAAGATACAGTCACCCCTCTCTCATTGCTGGTCTCTCCATAGGAAGATCTGAATATGCGTAGGAATGTTTTTGAATTTATGCTACGTTACCCAACAGTGGCATCCGAGCCAGGTTTTCTATGCGTAGATTCTATGCACAAGTAGAACACAAAAGGTTGTGGGCGATGATTTGTCAATAGCTTGCCGCTACTAGTCTTATTCTTTTCCGGCGGTATTGTGGGATGAAGCGGCCCGGACCGGCCTTACACGTACGCTTACGTGAGACTGGTTCCACCGACACACATGCACACCGTGCATAAGGGTGGCTAGCGGGTGTCTGTCTATCCTACTCTAGTCGGATTGGATTTGATGAAAAGGGTCCTTATGAAGGGTAAATAGCTTTGGCATATCATCGTTGTGGCTGTCACATAGGTAATAGGGCGTTCTTGCTAGAAACCCAAATCAGCCACGTAAAACTTGCAGCAACAATTAGAGGACGTCTAATTTGTTTTTGCAGGGTTTGACATGTGATGTGATATGGCCAATGTTGTGATGTTGCATGTATGATGTATGAGATGATCATGTTATTGTAATAGGTTTCACTACTTGCATGTCGATGAGTATGACAACCGGCAGGAGCCATAGGAGTTGTCTTAATTTATTGTATGAGATGCAATGCCATGTCCTTACTACTTTTACTTCATTGCTAACAATTAGCTATAGTAGTAGTGATAGTAGTAGTTGGCGTGACGACTTCACGGATACATGATGATGGAGATCATGGGGTCACACCGGTGACAATGATGATCATGTGATGCCTGAAGATGGAGATCGAAAGAGCAAAGATGATAATGGCCATATCATGTCACTATATGATTGCATTGTGATGTTTATCATGTTTTTCATCTTATTGCTTAGAACGACGGTAGCATAATAAGATGATCCCTCTTTAAAAAATTTGAGAATGTATTCCCCTAAGTGTGCACCGTTGCGAAGGATCGTTGTCTCGAAGCACCACGTGATGATCGGGCGTGATAGATTCTAACGTTCGCATACAACGGGTGTAAGCCAGATTTACACACGTGAAACACCTAGGTTGACTCGACGAGCTTAGCATGTACAGACATGACCTCGAATACAAGATACGAAAGGTCGAACATGAGTCGTATGGTTGAATACAATCAGCATGAAGTTGCTCACCATGATGATTAGTCCGTCTCACGTGATGATCAGACACGTGTTAGTCAACATGGATCATGTATCACTTAGATGACTGGAGGGATGTCGATTTAAGTGGGAGTTCATACTTAATTTGATTAAATGAACTTAATTGTCATGAACTTAGTCTAAAAGTTGTCTTTATAAATATTGTAGATGGCCAACATCAATCTCAATTTCAACGCATTTCTAGAGAAAAACAAGCTGAAAGATGATGGTAGGAACTATGCGGACTGGGTTCGCAACTTGAAGCTCATCCTTGAAGCAGCTAAGAAGGCTTATGTCCTCGATGTGCCGCTAGGTGACCCTCCTGCTCCTGCAGCAGCCCGGGACATTCTGAACGTCTGGCAAACACGGAGTGATGACTACTCTCTGGTTAGGTGTGGCATGATTAAATGACAAGTTCTTTAGCTGTAAGATGGAGGAGAACAGTTCTGTGAGTGAGCACATACTCAAAATGTCTGGGTTACACGGTCGTCTGACTTCACTTGGAGTCGAACTTCCAGATGATTCTATAATTGATAGAATCCTCCAGTCTCTCCCACCAAGCTACAAAGGTTTTGTGCTGAACTACAACATGCAAGGGATGGAGAAGACCATTCCCGAGTTGTACTCGATGCTCAAGTCTGCAGAAGTAGAAATCAAGAAAGAGCATCAAGTGTTGATGGTCAACAAGACCACCAGTTTCAAGAAGGGCAAGGGTAAGAAGAACTTCAAGAAAGACAGCAAAGCCGTTGCCGCGCCCGGTAAGCCAGATGCCGGGAAGAAGAAAAAGAATGGACCCAAGCCTGAGACTGAGTGCTTCTATTGCAAGGGAAAAGGTCACTGGAAGCAGAACTGCCCCAAGTACTTAGCGGACAAGAAGGCCGGCAACGTTAAAGGTATATGTGATATACATGTTATTGATGTGTACCTTACCAGCATTCGTAGTAGCTCCTGGGTATTTGATACCGGTGTTGTTGCTCACATTTGCAACTCAAAGCAGGAACTGCGGAATAAGCGGAGACTGGCCAAGGACGAGGTGACGATGCGCGTCGGGAATGGCTCCAAGGTCGATGTGATCGTCGTCGGAACGCTACCTCTACATCTACCGTCGGGATTACTTTTAAACCTTAATAATTGTTATTTAGAACCAGCTTTGAGCATGAATATTGTATCAGGGTCTTGCTTAATGCGAGACGGCTACTCATTTAAGTCAGAGAATAATGGTTGTTCTATTTATATGAGTGATATGTTTTATGATCATGCTCCGCTAGTGAATGGTTACTCGATCGTGATGTTACACATATTCATAGTGTTAGTACCAAAAGATGTAAAGTTGATAATGATAGTCCCACATACTTGTGGCACCGCCGCCTTGGTCATATCGGTGTTAAGCGCATGTAGAAGCTCCATACTGATGGACTATTAGAGTCTCTTGACTTTGAATCATTTGACACATGTGAACCATGCCTCATGGGCAAGATGACTAAGACTCCATTCTCAGGAATAATGGAGAGAGCGACCGACTTATTGGAAATAATACATACTCATGTGTGTGGTCCAATGAACGTTGAAGCTCGCAGTGGCTATCGTTATGTTCTCACTCTCACCGATGATTTGAGTAGGTATGGGTATATCTACTTGATGAAGCACAAATCTGAGACGTTTGAAAAGTTCAAGGAATTTCAGAGTGAGGTTGAGAATCAACGTGATAGAAAAATTAAGTGTCTACGATCTGATCGTGGAGGAGAATAATTGAGTCACGAGTTTGGCACACACCTAAGGAAGTGTGGAATCGTTTCACAACTAACGCCGCCTGGCACACCGCAATGCAACGGAGTGTCTGAACGTCGTAATCACACTTTATTAGATATGGTACGATCTATGATGTCTCTTACCGACTTACCGCTGTCATTTTGGGGATACGCATTAGAAACTACAGCATTCACTTTAAATAGGGCACCGTCTAAATCCGTTGAGACGACACCGTATGAACTATGGTTTGGCAAGAAACCTAAGTTGTCGTTTCTTAAAGTTTGGGGCTGCGATGCTTATGTGAAGAAACTTCAACCAGAGAAGCTCGAACCCAAAGCGGAGAAATGCGTATTCATAGGATAGCCTAAGGAAACTATTGGGTATACCTTCTACCTTACATCCGAAGGTAAAATGTTTGTTGCCAAGAACGGATCCTTTCTAGAGAAAGAGTTTCTCTCGAAAGAAGTAAGTGGGAGGAAAGTAGAACTTGATGAGGTAATTACCCCCCCCCCTCTCGAACCGGAAAGTAGCGCAGCGCGAGAAATTGTTCCTGTGGCGCCTACACCAACTGAAGAGGAATTTAATGATGATGATCATGAAGCTTCGGATCAAGTTGCTACTGAACTGCGAAGGTCCACAAGGGTACGCTCCGCACCAGAGTGGTACGGCAACCCTGTGATGGAAATCATGTTGTTGGACAACAGTGAACCTTCGAACTATGAAGAAGCAATGGCGGGCCCGGATTCCAACAAATGGCTTGAGGCTATGAAATCCGAGATAGGATCCATGTATGAGAACAAAGTATGGACTTTGGTGGACTTGCCCGATGATCGGCGAGCCATAGAGAATAGATGGATCTTCAAGAAGAAGACTGATGCAAACGGTAATGTGACCGTTTACAAAGCTCGACTTGTCGCAAAGGGTTTTCGACAAATTCAAGGAGTTGACTACGAAGAGACTTTCTCTCCCGTAGCGAAGCTGAAGTCAGTCCGAATCATGTTGGCAATTGCCGCCTTTTATGATTATGAAATTTGGCAAATGGACGTCATTACAGTGTTCCTTAACGGGAATCTTAAGGAAGAGTTGTATATTATGCAACCAGAAGGTTTTGTCGACCCTAAGGGTGCTAAAAAAGTGTGCAAGCTCCAGCGCTCCATCTATGGGCTGGTGCAAGCATCTCGGAGTTGGAACATTCGCTTTAATGAGGTGATTAAAGCGTTTGGGTTCATACAGGTTTATGGAGAAGCCTGTCTGTACAAGAAAGTGAGTGGGAGCTATGTAGATTTCCTCATACTGTGGCCCTGTTTGGATCCTAGGGTTAGAGTTAGAGTGGGTTAGATTCGAACCATCTAACCCTCAAAGATCCAAACAGGTGGGTTAGAGTTGGTTAGATGCATCTAACCCACCCAAAAACTCTAACCCACCCAAGAGGTGCTTTTTTGGGTTAGAGTAGGTGGGGTCCAGGGAAAGAGAGAGGTCCAAAGTATCCAAATGATTAAAAAAGAGCATTTATTGTCCATCTAACCCTCCCATCCAAACACCTTTAGAGTTAGAGTTAGTTCAGGTTAGTTCAAGGGTTAGAATCTAACTCTAACTCTAACCAGGTTAGAGTATCCAAACAGGGCCTGTATGTGGATGACATATTATTGATGGGGAATAATGTAGAGATATTGGAGAGCATAAAGGCCTATTTGAACAAGAGTTTTTCAATGAAGGACCTTGGAGAAGCTGCATATATATTAGGCATCAAGATCTATAGAGATAGATCGAGACGCCTCATAGGTCTTTCGCAAAGTACATACCTTGACAAGATATTGAAGAAGTTCAATATGGAAAACTCAAAGAAGGGGTTCTTGCCAGTTTTGCAAGGTATGAGATTGAGTAAGACTCAGTCACCGATCACGGCAGCAGATAGAGAGAAGATGAGTACTGTCCCCTACGCTTCAGCCGTAGGCTCTCTAATGTATGCCATGCTGTGTACGAGACCTGATATAAACCTTGCCATAAGTTCGGTAGGGAGGTACTGCTACGGCAACAAAAGACCTTCCTTGGCAACGGTGCCAGGAATCCTTCTGCTACAGGCTACACCTATAGGGACTTCCTTAGCAAATATGCAAAGGATTCCCCCACGGCCTTGGAGCCTTGCATTGGTGTTCCCTTGAAGAGGAAAGGGTGATGAAGCACAGCGGCGGTAAGTATTTCCCTCAGTTTGAGAACCAAGGTATCAATCCAGAAGGAGGATCGCGTCAAGTCACAAGTACCTGCACAAACACAAAGAGCTTGCACCCAACGCTATGAAGGGGTTGTCAATCCCTTATAGATTGTTTGCAAAGTGAGAACTGAAAGCAAAAAGTAAACAAAGAAAAGTAAAAGTGAAAGTTGAGATGATAGTTGTCAATAGACCCGGGGGCAATAGTGTTCACAAGTGGCTTCTCTCATAAAAGCAAGTAGACGGTGGGTGAACGAATTACTGTCGAGCAATTGATAGAACCGCGCAAAGTCATGACGTTATCTATGGCAATGATCATATCTGTAGGCATCACGTCCAAAACAAGTAGACCGATACTTTCTGCATTCACTACTATTACTCCACACGTCGAGCGCTATCCAGCATGCATCTAGTGTATTGAGTTCATAAGAATAGAGTAACGCCTTAAGCAAGATGACATGATGTAGATGGACAATCTCAAATCTATGATGAAAGCCCAGCTTGTTACCCTTGATGGCAACAACACGATGCGTGCCTTGCTGCCCCTTCTATCACTGGGAAAGGTCACCGCACGGTATGAACCCAAAATCAAGCACTTATCCCATTGCAAGAATCATAGATCTAGTTGGCCAAACAAAACCCAAGACTCAGAGAGACTTACAAGGATATCAAATCATGCATATAAGAAATCAGCAAAGACTCAAATATAAATCATAGATAATCTGATCACAAATCCACAATTCATCGGCTCTCGACAAACACACCGCCAAAGAGGATTACATCGGATAGATCTCCATGAAGATCATGGAGAACTTTGTATTGAAGATACAAGAGAGAGAAGAAGCCATCTAGCTACTAACTATGGACCCGTAGGTCTGAAGTAGACTACTCACGACTCATTGGAGAGGCAATGATGTTGATGTAGAGGCCCTCCAACTCCAAAGTCCCCTCCGGCAGGGCACCGGGAAGGGTCTCCAGATGAGATCTCACGGAAACGGAAGCTTGCGGCGGCGGAAAAGTGGTTTCGTGGACGCCCTGATTTTTTCTGGGATTTTAGGGAATATATAGGCGAAAGAGCTAGGGCAGGGGAGCGCCAGGGAGGCCACAAGCCTGGTCGTTGCGGGCCCCCCTGGCCGCGGCGTCAGGGCTTGTGGGCTCCCTATGGGCCTCCTGCCTTGGCCCTCAAGTCCCCCGATGTTCTTCGGTTCTGGGAAAATTTATTTCGGGGATTCTATTCCGTTTGGACTCCGTTCCAAAATCAAATCTGAAAAGAGTCAAAACACAGAAAAAACAGGAACTGGCACTTGGAACTGAATTAATAAGTTAGTCCCAAAAAAGATATAAGAGGTATATAAAACATCCAAAGTTGACAAGATAACAGCATGAAACCATCAAAAATAATAGATACGTTTGAGACGTCTCAAGCATCCCCAAGCTTAACTCCTGCTCGTCCTCGAGTAGGGAAGTGATAAAGAATGAATTTTTTATGCTTTCATGCTACCTAGCATATATGTACTTTGTAACTCCTCTCATGTGACGTGAATGTTCAGATCCATTAGACTCAAAACAATAGTTTTCTATTGACGTGGAGACAATAATACTTCAAGCAAACTAGCAAGGTAATCATGAACTTTCAAAATAACAAGGCCAAAAGAAAGTTATCCCTACAAAATCATATAGTCTGGCTATGCTCTATCATCCTTGCACAACGAATTTAAATCATGCACAACCTCGGTATTGGCCAAGTAATTGTTTTCACACCTTTACTTTCTCAAACATTTTCAACTCTTACGCAATACATGAGCGTGAGCCATGGTTTTAGCACTATAAGTGCAATGGAGTGTGGTGGAGGTTGCAAGGCAAACAAGGAGAAGATGGTCACATTGACTAGGCATATCAACGAGCTATGGAGATGCTCATCAATAGATATCAACGTGAATGAGTAGGGATTGCCATACAAATGATGCACTAGAGCTAAGAGTATGTGAAAGCTCTTAAAGAAAACTAGTGGGTGTGCATCCAAATTGCTTGCTCACGAAGACCTAAGGCAATTTTGAGGAAGCCTATCATTGTAATATACAAGACAAGTTATATAATGAAAACTTCCCACTAGCTATATGGTGGTGACAAAACGAGAGACTCTCAATCATGAATATCGTGGTGCTTAATAAGCACAAGTGTGGAAAGATAGTAGCACTATCCCTTCTCTCTTTTTCTCTCTTTTTTTATGGGCTCTTTGGCCTCACTGTTTTTGGTGGGCATCTTTGGCCTCTTTTATTTCCTCACATGGGACAATGCTCCATCAATAATGATCATCACACTTACAACTCAAAACTTAGAGCAATGATGACTCTATATGGAATGCCTTTGGTAGTGTATCGTGACAATGATCTAGCATGGCATAGACATCAATGGAAACATCATGCTAGCTATCTAATGATCATGCAATGGCAATGTAGAAGTGGTGGCACATGTCATGGTGGTAGTTGCATGGCAATATATCTCAGAATGTCTTTGAAAAAGCCATAGTAGGTAGGTATGGTGGCTGTTTTGAGGGAGGTTAATGGTGGGTTTTATGCACCGGCGAAAGTTGCACGACACTAAAGAAGATAGTGATGGTGGAAGGTGAAAGTGCATATAAACCATGGACTCAACATTAGTCATGAAGAACTCATACACTTGTTGCAAAAGTTTTAGTAGTAACCGAAACAAAGCATTCAACGCATACTCCTAGGGGAAGGGTTGGTGGGTATAAATCATCGCGCGATCCCGACCGCCACACAAAGGATGACAATCAATAGACTAATCATGCTCAGACTTCATCACATAGCGGTTCACCATACATGCATGCTACAGGAATCACTAACTTCAACACAAGTATTTCTAGATCCACAACACCTTACTAACATAACTTCAATATTACCACAACCACAACTCAAAACTAATTGAGATGAATCAAACTTCTCTAACTACTCAATGCACATGAAGGTGGAAGTTTTCATATCCCTTTGGATAACTACCCCTTTTGAGACTAATTTCATAGCATAAGCCAACTACCAAGCCACGCACCGCTGTGCTCTAAAAGATATAAGTGAAGCACATAGAGCAAAAATCAACTAGCTCTAAAGATATAAGTGAAGCACATGTGAGCTGCATTGTCTAACCAAAGGATATAAGTGAAGCTCGACAAAATCACGGTGAGTGCATGTCTCTCTCTATCTAGGAGTGCAGCGAGGAAGATTGTGACACAACAAAAATAAAAGACTCCTACGATACAAGACGCTCCAAGCAAAACACATAACATGTGGTGCATAAAAATATAGCCCCAAGTAACGTTACCGATGGATTGAAGACGAAAGAGGGGATGCCTTCCCGGGGCATCCCCAAGCTTAGGCTTTTTCGGCATCCTTTAATCAACTTTGGGTGCCTTGGGCATCCCCAAGATTGAGCTCTTGCCACTCTTTATCTCTTTGTCCATAAGAACTTCACCCAAAACTTGAAAACTTCACAACACGAAACTTAAACAGAAACTCGTGATAACATTAGTATAAGAAAGCAAACCACCACTTCCTTATGTACTGTAGCAAACTTAAATTCTACTTATGTTTATGTTGGGTTACTGTATTTTCAATCTTCCATGGCTAATACCCCCCGATACTATCCATAGTTTCATCAAAATAAGCAACCAACTCAACAAAAACAGAATCTGTTAACAGTAGACCAGTCTGTAGCGATCTGTATACTTCGCATACTTCTGGTACTTCAAAAATTCGGAAAAATTACGACTGTCTGAAGAATTTGCATAGCAACCAGCAGCAAAAAAATTAACTCAAAATCTCTTACAGGAAATAAAATGAAAATTCTTTTCATGAGCAGAAAGTTTGTCTCTTTTCCAGCATGACCAAACGATCATCCCCAAGACTAATCATAACGGTTTTGCTTGGCACAAACGCAAAAGAAACACAAAAAACACAATCATAACAGAATTATGAAAGTGTGGAAAACACAAAACAGAAAGAAAAAGGATAGGTTCGTTGGGTTGCCTCCCAACAAGCGCTATTGTTTAACGCCCTTAGCTAGGCATAAGGTGATGGAATCACGTATAGTCATCTTTGGTGCTCAAACCATCAGTAGTGTGATCATTTATCATCTTAAGATCTTCATCTTTATTGGATGACTCACCACTAGCTTTAGGAACAAAAACAGACTTGACGGTCTTTTTGAGAGCGAGATTTGGAGTATTTGGCACAGCAGCAAAAGTGGAACCCAAGTTGGTTATGACATCTTCTAGTCTGCCAATTCTAGAGGAATCATTAACTATAGGTTCCTTCTCCCTTAAATTTTTCAAAACCATTCCTACTTTGGATCCATACTGAGTAATTTGATTGTGTATCTTTCTATCCAAATCCTCAATAAGTTCAATTGTGGCCATTTTGTTTTCAATGGCGTCAAGCCTTTGCATCACGTGTTCCAAGGTCAAGGTAGTTCCATTAACCATGAGCGGGGGTGAGCCTACCAAATTCATGATAGCTCCATAAGAGTCAACAGTATGGCTCCCCAAAAAATTCCGGCCTATGATGGTATCAAGAATATACCTATTCCAAGGATAGATTCCAACATAAAAACTGCGAAGAAGAACGGTAGTGGATTGCTTACGAGTAGATCTACTTTGAGCATTGCAAATCCTGTACCAAGCGTCCTTTAAATTTTCTTCCTCAATCTGCTTGAAATTGAGAACTTCGTTCTCAGGGGTATCGTTTGGAGTGGTGGGTATAGCCATTGATGGACTATCCCACACACCAACGAGCAGGAAGTAATCGAGTGAAACGGGCAAAAGAGAACGGCAAAAAGGCAAATGAAAATGGCAAAGGAGAAAGGCAAATGAAAACGGCAATGTGAAGTGGGGGAGAGGAAAACGAGAGGCAACTGGCACAAAAGGTAAATGTAAGAGACTAGTTTGTGACACTTACTTGGATATATCTTGACTTGATCTCTCCCTGGCATTGGCGCCAGAAATACTTCTGTTACGGCAACAAAAGACCTTCCCTGGCAACGGTGCCAGGAATCCTTCTGCTACGGGCTAGCCTATAGGGACTTCCTTAGCAAATATGCAAACGATTCCCCCGCGGCCTTGGAGCCTTGCGTTGATGTTCCCTTGAAGAGGAAAGGGTGATGAAGCACAGCGGCGGTAAGTATTTCCCTCAGTTTGAGAACCAAGGAATCATTCCAGTAGGAGGATCGCGTCAAGTCACAAGTACCTGCACAAACACAAAGAGCTTGCACCCAACGCTATGAAGGGGTTGTCAATCCCTTATAGATTGTTTGCAAAGTGAGAACTGAAAGCAAAAAGTAAACAAAGAAAAGTAAAAGTGAAAGTTGAGATGATAGTTGTCAATAGACCCGGGGGCAATAGTGTTCACAGGTGGCTTCTCTCATAAAAGCAAGTAGACGGTGGGTGAACGAATTACTGTCGAGCAATTGATAGAACCGCGCAAAGTCATGACGTTATCTATGGCAATGATCATATCTGTAGGCATCACGTCCAAAACAAGTAGACCGATACTTTCTGCATTCACTACTATTACTCCACACGTCGAGCGCTATCCAGCATGCATCTAGTGTATTGAGTTCATAAGAATAGAGTAACGCCTTAAGCAAGATGACATGATGTAGATGGACAATCTCAAATCTATGATGAAAGCCCAGCTTGTTACCCTTGATGGCAACAACACGATGCGTGCCTTGCTGCCCCTTCTGTCACTGGGAAAGGTCACCGCACGGTATGAACCCAAAATCAAGCACTTATCCCATTGCAAGAATCATAGATCTAGTTGGCCAAACAAAACCCAAGACTCAGAGAGACTTACAAGGATATCAAATCATGCATATAAGAAATCAGCAAAGACTCAAATATAAATCATAGATAATCTGATCACAAATCCACAATTCATCGGCTCTCGACAAACACACTGCCAAAGAGGGTTACATCGGATAGATCTCCATGAAGATATTGGAGAACTTTGTATTGAAGATCCAAGAGAGAGAAGAAGCCATCTAGCTACTAACTACGGACCCATAGGTCTGAAGTAGACTACTCACGAGTCATTGGAAAGGCAATGATGTTGATGTAGAAGCCCTTCAACTCCAAAGTCCCCTTCGACAGGGCACCGGGAAGGGTCTCTAGTTGAGATCTCGCGGAAATGGAAGCTTGCGGTGGCGGAAAAGTTGTTTCGTGGACGCCCTAATTTTTTCTGGGATTTTAGGGAATATATAGGCGAAAGAGCTAGGGCAGGGGAGCACCAGGGAGGCCACAAGCCTGGTCACCGCGGCCCCCCTGGCCGCGGCGTCAGGGCTTGTGGGCTTCCTATGGGCCTCCTGCCTTGGCCCTCAAGTCCCCCGATCTTCTTCTGTTCTGGAAAAATTTATTTTGGGGATTTTATTCCGTTTGGACTCTGTTCCAAAATCAGATCTGAAAAGAGTCAAAAACACAGAAAAAACAGGAACTGGCACTTGGCACTGAATTAATAAGTTAGTCCCAAAAAATATATAAAAGGTATATAAAACATCCAAAGTTGACAAGATAACAGCATGAAACCACCAAAAATTATAGATATGTTTGAGACGTATGAGGTACCAAAGTGATCCCGGTATGGAACACTGGACAGCGGTCAAGAATATCCTTAAGTACCTGAAGAGGACTAAGGAGATGTTTCTCGTTTATGGAGGTGATGAAGAGCTCGTCGTAAAGGGTTACGTCGATGCTAGCTTAGACACAGATCCGGATGACTCTAAGTCACAGACCGGATACGTGTATGTTTTGAATGGTGGGGCAGTGAGCTGGTGCAGCAGCAAGCAAGAAGTCGTGGCAGCATCTACATGTGAAGCGGAGTACATAGCTGCTTCGGAAGCGGCTCATGAAGGAATTTGGATGAAGGAGCTCATCACCGACCTTGGAGTGGTTCCAAGCGCGTCGGATCCAATGACACTCTTCTGTGATAACACTGGGCCCATTGCCATAGCCAAGGAGCCCAGTTTTCACCGAAAGACGAAGCACATCAAACGCCGCTAAAACTTCATCCACGACCATGTCCAGAGTGGAGTAATAGAGATTTGTAAAGTACATACGGATCTGAATGTTGCAGACCCGTTGACTAAACCTCTTCCTCGAGCAAAACATGATCAACACCACAATGCTATGGGTGTTCGATACATCACAATGTAACTAGATTATTGACTCTAGTGCAAGTGGGACACTGTTGAAAATATGCCCTAGAGGCAATAATAAAATGGTTATTATCATATTTCCTTGTTCATGATAATCGTCTATTGTTCATGCTATAATTGTATTAATAGGAAACAGTAATACATGTGTGAATGAATAGATCACAATGTGTCCCTAGCAAGCCTCTAGTTGGCTAGCTCGTTGGTCAATAGATGATCGTGGTTTCCTGATCATGGGCATTAGATGTCATTGATAATGGGATCACATCATTGGGAGAATGATGTGATGGACAAGACCCAATCCTAAGCATAGCACTAGATCGTATTGTTCGTATGCTAAAGCTTTTCTAATGTCAAGTGTCTTTTCCTTTGACCGTGAGATTGTGCAACTCCCGGATACCGTAGGAGTGCTTTGGGTGTATCAAACGTCACAACGTAACTGGGTGACTATAAAGGTGCACTACGGGTACCTCTGAAAGTGTGTGTAGGGTTGGTACGAATCGAGATCGGGATTTGTCACTCCGTGTGACGGAGAGGTATCTCTGGGCCCACTCGGTAGAACATCATCATGAGCTCAATGTGACTATTGAGTTAGTCACACGATGACGTTCTACGGAACGAGTAAAGAGACTTATCAGTAACGAGATTGAACAAGGTATAGGTATACTGACGATCGAATCTCGGGCAAGTTCTATACCGACAGACAAAGGGAATTGTATACGGGATTGATTGAATCCTTGACATCATGGTTCATCCGATGAGATCATCGTGGAACGTGTGGGAGCCACCATGGGTATCCAGATCCCACTGATGGTTATTGGCCGGAGAACGTCTCGGTCATGTCTGCATGCTTCCCGAACCCGTAGGGTCTACACACTTAAGGTTTGATGACGCTAGGGTTATAGGGAAATGTTATACGAGGTTACCGAAAGTTGTTTGGAGTCCCGGATGAGATCCTGGACGTCACGAGGAGCTCCGGAATGGTCCGGAGGTAAAGATTGATATATAGGATGGACGGTTTTGGACACCGGAAAAGTTTCGGGCGTCACCGGTAGCGTACCGGGACCACCGGAAATGGTCCCGGGGGTCCTCCGGGAGGGGCCACCAGGCCCAAGAGGTATCATGGGCCAAAAGAGGGAGAGCAACCAGCCCAAAGTGGGCTGGTGCGCCTCCCACAAAGAGGCCCAAGGCGCAGGAGGTGGAGAGGGGGGAAACCCTAGGCGCTGGTGGGCCTAAGGCCCACCTAGGGGTGCGCCACTCCCTCCCCCTGCCCTAGCCGCCGCACCTCCCATCTGGGGGGCTTCTGCACCACCTAGGGTGGGAACCCTAGGGGTGGCACACCCCTCCCCTCTTCCTATATATAGTGGGGGTTTTGGGGTTGTTTCGCACACGGTTTTCCCTCTCCCTCGGCGCAACCCTGCTCCCCTCGTTCCTCCTCTCCCACGGTGCTTGGCAAAGCCCTGCGAGGAGACCTCGTCTCTCCATCGACACCACATCATCGTGCTGCCAGAGATCTTCCCCAACCTCTCCCTCCTCCTTGCTGGATCAAGGTGCGGGGGACGTCACCGGGCTGCACGTGTGTTGAACGCGGATGTGCCGTGGTTCGGCACTAGATCGGAATCTCACCACGATCTGAATCGCCGCGAGTACGACTCCATCAACCGCGTTCTAGCAACGCTTCCGCTTAGCGATCTTCAAAGGTATGAAGATGCACTCATCCCTCTCTCCTTGCTGGTATCTCCATAGGAAGATCTGAATATGCATAGGAATTTTTTTGAATTTATGCTACGTTACCCAACAGTAACATCAGACACGATTCACCGCGAGTTGCCGCCTATGTGGAACAGGACAACGAGCTGGCACGACAAGACTCGTTGGACGCCTTGGAGGAGGAACGTGACTTGGCCGCGTCATGATCGACGATTTACCAACAAGACTTGCGACGCTACCACAGCCGTCGGGTCAAGAGCCGGACTTACCAAGAAGGCGACTTGGTGCTCCGTTTGATTCAAGATCACACTGGTATGCACAAGCTATCACCTCCATGGGAAGGACCATTTGTCATCAGCAAGAATCTTCGAAACGACTCATATTACTTGGTGGATCTTCGCCTAGATCGGCCAACTACAGAGGTTGAGAGAACTCGCCCGTGGAACATAGCCCACCTGCGGCCTTACTACACTTAGAGCCATGAGCTCCCTTTTTTACCAGTTTTCAGAAAATTGTAATTCATTATTTATGAAAGCAATAAAGCCGACATCCACGAATTTCTGGGTCCTTTGTCGTTTCAGCTTTTGAACGCATGAGTCTTTATTGTTCTATAAGTCGTTCAAACATGGACGCTATCAAGGTCAAAGAGCGTAAGTCGCCATGGTGCACTTATTTCAAAACTGGGCCTTGATAAAGCCAAAGAGGACCAAAGTTGCCATGTTGCACGGTTCAAACATGGGCGCCTTATGTGGTTTTGAGAACTAACCGGCTTACTTGGGGGCTACTAGTCCCCAAGTCGTTTCGCAGTAAGAGCGTATACGCTTCTGTGATCCTATGCCCGGTTTTTCCTAAATCATAGGTCACTTGGGGGCTTCCACTCACTGAGTTCATCCTGAATACCCTCTTGGCTAGCGAAAAATTACCGCATTACAAATGGTTATATTGGACTATGTGTTGAACGAGTCGCCACATGGACCTATGTACTCAGGGCGAGTCAATCCGTCATTTGGACCCTGAACTCGCCTTGGTTAAAACATAAAAGGCACCGGACGGAGTCACACATGGAAAATAGAGAAACCATTGGTTCATTGAACCTACTTCACGGAAGCTTGACTCGCGCCTGATCAGCCGGTCTAAAACAACAAGGCTTTTTGCAAAGGCCTTCTAAGGGTAACACTAGAGTTTTCCAAACTCGTCTTGTCCTGTCGTAGCTCATTGAGCCGACGAAATTTTATTTCTTGATGGCACGACCACAAGGTTTCATAATATCTTTGAGTCGGCCTCTGTTTATAACTCGCCCCGGCTCATTGACTTTAACTACTATTTGCCATAACCCAGGGGGCTGGTTTTTTTTTTTTTGCCATAACCCAGGGGGTTGGACTATTCTTTGCCATAAACTCACTGAGTCGGCTTATGTTTTCCTAACACATAAGATGAAGGCTTTTTTGCCAAATTGTGACACTTCCTTGTTTCTCAAAATTAAAAGGTGGTTCATGCATATACTCAAGGAATAAATGGTTCTGGAAGGTCAAATCAAAAGGCGTTGATGACCAATTGTTTCTCCACAAAATCTAACAAGCTATTACATGGCTCACATGGCCAAGTCGGGCGTCATCCCCCAATGAAGAAAGGATCAGGTTGTCTTTTTAAGGTACAAGTTACACCTTGGGAAGACTCAAGCCGCCTCCGAGTCACCTTGCCTTGAGCTCTCTCCAACTTCAATTTGTAAGTCGCCCAGTTTCCAGTTACACTTGGATAGGGCGACGAACTCATCTTCATCATCAAGGAAGAGGGACAGATCCATGTCAAGGTCAAAAGGATTCTTAAGCCGACGAGGAGCCAAGTTAGCAATTTCGTACGAGGGTTTCATGCGGCTTGGTACTTATTCAAATCCAAGCCGGCTGCCAGCTGAGTCGCCGAGAAGCGGGATTCCTTGATAACTCAGTGGTAGTCCTCCTCGGTGAACTCCGACCCGTCGACCTTCAGTTCAGGGTAGCCAGCGGCTATTTCTTCTAGTTTGAGCTCTGGAGCATAAACTAAACACCGGCTTTGGGTGTTCAAGACTCCCTTCCTGGCGGCTGATCTGTTCAGTTCCTCTATTTGAGGAGGCAACCTGGACAGATAACTGAGCATGTTCTTGATGGATTTAACTGGCTCCTTGCTACCCATCACCGCTTTAATTGTCAGCACGCCCCCGGTATATAGCTGCTCGGTGAAGGTATATATAGCTTTTAGCTTCAGCAGACAGTCATCTGGGAGATTGGCGGCTCGTGAACCTACAAGAGGACACATCAGTAGTTCATAGTTTTGGGAGATTAGATTTATTTCTTCAATAAGCAAGGGTTAGTGCTTACCAAAAATGGCTACAGTCATATTGGAGATGTGCTTTTTCAAGCCGGAAAGCTCTTGCTGGGTGGCTTCCAGTTTTTCTTCGGCTTGCTCAGCACGCTTCAGGAGGGCGGCTTGGTCAGCTTTGGTTTTCTTCTCCAGTTTTTGATGATCAGCTTTCATTCTCTCCAGTTCACCCAGAATCAAGTGATATTTCCTCCCCGACTCAGACCGTGCATCTTGTTGTTCAGCTAGATTTTTCCTTAAGTCGGCTAAAGCTGACTCAGTCTGGGTAACAGAATCCTACAAAACAAAATTTGGGGAGACAAGTTCCAAAATTATTGCAAGCAATATTCCTGACACTTGGGGGCTAATGTATGATTTTATTCAAGACCCAGCTCATCTTTCAAAAGATGACTCGGCCCTTGGGGCTACAGGTTGAATATTTAAACTATATTCAAGACCCGGTCATCTTTCAAAAGATGACCCGACCCTTGGGGGCTACAGGTTGAAGATTTAAACTATATTCAAGACCCCGCTCATCTTTCAAAAGATGACCCGGCCCTTGGGGGCTATAGGTTGAAGATTTAAATTATATTCAAGACCCGGCTCATCTTTCAAAAGATGACCCAGCCCTTGGGGGCTACAGGTTGAAGATTAAAATTATATTCAAGACCCGGCTCATCTTTCAAAAGATGACCCGACCCTTGGGGGCTACATGTTGAAGATCCTAATTATACACAAGACCCGACTCATCTTTCAAAAGATGACCCGGCCCTTGGAAGGCTAATGGGTGGAAGAGAATACATAAAAAGACGTACGTCATGCTTAACCTTCATAAGGCGAATCAAGCTTTTGTTCATTTCATAACTTGTCTCTAGGTGACTTGCGAAGCCAGAGCAGAGTTGGTCAAATTACAGCTTCTCATACTGGGGGAGTTTGAACTTACTGACATCCTGATCGGCGGAGGGATGCATTTCCTTTGAAGTATGCTTGGATAACACTGCTGTCGAAGGTGCGGAGTAGCCAGTGCCGGTGATTATGACGGCATCCGGATGTTCAGTCGCCTTGAGAGGGCCCGACGGGTTAACCTTGTCAGCGGTTTCCTTCAAAATGACGGGCGAGTCATCCCGGACATCATCAACACGAATGTCATGGCTGTCGCTTGGTCCTCAGCAAGCTCTCGGACAGAGGCGCTCGTGTCTAAGGCCTCGGTCGTCTTAGGAGCAGAAAGTAAGTCGCCAGTTTTTCTTTTCTTCGCCTGTGCTATGAGATAAGGGCACCAAGATTAAGGCGCATATCATTATTTAGAAAGGAAGATAGTTAACAAAAAGACTCACCCTTGCACACGAATCATTGGCGGGAGAGCTGACATTGCTGAGTCGCCCGATGAAGGGGGAAGTCTGATAGAATAAAGGTTTGAAGGCTAAGGAAGTTGTGAGTCATATATTCCACAAGGAAGGGTGATTAAACAAAAGTTTACCTCACTTGTGCGCTTCTGACCGGTTGTCTTCTGAGGCAGGCCGAAGATTAAGTCGCCAGAGTGACTCCGGGTTTTACGCTTGGGAGTGTATCTTGCCTTCTTCAAAAGGAAATCAGGGTCCATATAAGCATATGGATGTGACATGGGGACTTTCCCACAGATCCGTCTGGCTGGTCTGGGAGAAGGAGAAGGTGAGTCGTAAGAAATAGAAATTACCTCAACCGCATCATCTTGGCTCTCGTTGTCTTCACCCTACACATAAAGACGCATGATATAAGCATGAGTCGGAATATAAAGGTGATAAACAAAGGGAAGTTTTTTCCCTCTGATTGCTCTTCAACAACTCGTGACTAGCCGACAACAGATGAGTCTTTGGCGGCGGCTTTGCCATTACCTGCTCTCTTTTTCTTCTTTGGCGGTGGTTTGGTGTTCTTTTGGGCTGTCACTTGTGGACCCCTTCACCAAAAGGGATCGTCTTTCTGATGAACAGAAGTAAAATTCAAACCCAGAAGAATTTGGCAAGTATATTTATAAAGGAAAAAGAAGGTGGCTTAGACTCTTACTGGCGGAGCCGGGTTGGAACGACAAAAGGCCTTGAGCCCAATTTTGGCACATTCTTCAAAAGGCTCGCCGGTTAGCTTCTTGATTATTCCAACAATATCACTCTCTACGAGTTTTTTGTGGTGGAAGCACTGTGGATGGTTCACCGTGCCATCATATTCACACATTAACCCATTTCGGCGACTCAAGGGAAGAATGTTCCACTCCACCCAGCAGCGAAACAAATCAATCCCAATGAGCCCATTGTTGGTTAGAGACCGTAACTCGGAGAAGATGGGGATAAATTCAGATTCTTCTTCTTTTGTGAGCTTCTCGAGCAGTTTGAAGTCCATAGGCAGGCGATCCTCTCTGGAACCCGGAAGTGGGTTCTCGCTAGGTGGGGAAGTGTTGCGGCAGTAAAACCATGACTCGGCCCAGCCTTTGGGATGGCTGGGCAGAAGGACTGATGGAAATCCACGCTCACGGCGTCTCTGAATTTTGACTCCTCCAAGTTCATCATTGGGACCGTTGGTGAATTCAGTCTGGCGATTCAGGTGAAACAAGTTCCAAAACAAAGGAACTCTGGGCTCTCTTTGCAGGTATACTTCACAAAAAACTTGGAACTGGCAAAGATTGTTGATGGAGTTGGGTCCCAGGTCTTGAGGGTGGACGCTAAGGAAATGCAAGACGTCTCGGAAAAACTTTAACCCAGGCGGCTTAAAACCTCGTTTGAGGTAGTCGGTGAAAATGACTACTTCTCCAGCGGCAGGATTAGGAATTAACTCACCTAGGGCGGTTCTCCAACCAATGGCTTCCTTACTGTCAAGATGACCCGACTTAACAAACTTCTCGAGAGTAGCATCATCGATTTTTTTTGGTAACCAATTGCACTTCGAAATAACAACCATGACTACAAAAGAAAGGAGAACAAGGCGGTTCGGTGAAGACTACAAAGTGTTCTGACTCGCGAGTTCGGGTCTACAGTGTGTTTAAGAAGGATTTGGTGACTCTCCAATAGGTGACACATATCCTAAACTCGCTAGTTGGGCAATTCATGGACGCATCTTTAAGGAATCACAACTCGCCCTTTAACCGAAAACGAGGGGGTGTAGCTATGATGATAAATTTAAGTCGCTATGGAGGAATAAGTTGAACGGCGACACTCAAGGGTCCTTTTTTCCTTAGGAATATTCTCGGGGGACAGGCCAACATGTTTCTAAAGACAAGCAGTAAATTACAGATCTACGAGTGGGCAAAAATGAAGGGATAATGCTCGGTAAAACGATGAATACTTTGACAGCGACAGTGCCATTGCCTGGATCTACGGAGCGAAAGCTTAAGGTATCGGAAAGATAAAAATAAAGCAACCATGATCTGCTACTGCGGAAGTCTACTTAAAAGTATAAAGCAGATCTGAAGTAGAAAAGGACATATGTTGCGTTACGAAGCTAGCTCGCGGGGACAATGGCCATGGCGTTCTTGGTCTAACCCTAATGGGGAAATGTGTTTACCTGAGGAAGGAGATGGCGCCGGAGACGGGTGCAGAGGACTTCATGCCTCTTGTTGATTTGGAGACGCTCGAGAACCCGCGGTGGCGATGGAGTTCCGAGGTGCCGGTGTGGGGACGCCGAAGTGTTGGCGCGAGGAAGCCGGAGTGCTGGCGCGAGGAAGATGAAGGTCAGGAGACGGCCGAGGTGGGGGTAGGTGATGATGCCCCCCATTCCCCTGCGGTTATTTAAAGGGCCAGGATGGGAATCGAGGCGGTCAGAACGGAGATCGAGGCGAGACAAGTCAGAATCTGCGATGATGGCGCCTAGGTTTTTGGGATAAATAAATATGGAGCAAGAGATCCGTTGGGTGGTTATGGCATTAAAAAACCCGGGATTAAGGGGATAATGTGATGTCATCGAAGATTACCCGGCGGGTCAAATAAGTTCACAACGAATGGCGACTTATCGTTCGTCGAGAGACAGGGATGGTTGAGTCGCCCCAAATGGGTGAAGTTTATTGACCTGAATGAATTCAAGACAATCAGGGGCCTAATGTTGGGGATATTACCTGCGGATAACCCACCCTTAGTGGGCCGGGTCATCAAGGGGGGCGACTCAACATTAGGAGTGTGGCCCTTAGCCCAAAGGCTGAATGGCGGTTCGAGAAGCTATGAGGATGATAGGTTACCAAAGGAGTTCATGATCTTGGAAGACACTGCGACATAGAGATAGGAAAAGCTACGATGGTAGCATAGCCAGGACTCTTGTAAACACTAGGAAATCGACCTATATATAAAGGTGGGTCCTAGGAGAGGTCAAGCGGGTTAGAAATTATTGAGAGCTAGGTCAGGCGAATTACGCCCTCCTTGTAATCGAAACCATCATCAATCCACAAACAGCATGACGTAGGCTTTTACCTCCACACAAGGGGCCGAACCTGGGTAAACCTGAGTCTCGCTTTCGCTCACCCCCTTCGAGTCGCCACCAAGGTGCGATGGCTCCATCTCTAAGTCCTTTCACAAGGACATCTGTCGTGACAAAACCACGACAATATGTCTAGTTTTGCGTGCTGTCCTAATAGGGGATTGTCCCGTATTAATTTTTCGTGCGTGTCCGGACTGCTCGAACTCCGTAGATGAAATGCTCATGTTTTTAGGAACCTTTTTTCATGTATTTTAGAGTAGTTGTTTGTATTTTGCATGTAGGATTTCGTTGCTAGTTTAAAATATCGCTTTTAGGACATATTCTCGCATATACGTCTGACGTTATTTTATTTTTGCAACCCCACATGTTATATATGTTTTCGGGGTAGAAAAATCCATAGGATTTAACCGTGCATTTAGTTTTAGCTTTCGAGCAAGTTAGTGCGCGTGATATTTTCCCATGTTGCCCTTTTGCTTATTTTGTGGGATTTAATCCGTGCATGATATGAAGGAGTTGTCAACTAGAGATATGCCCTTGGATGTGTAGACTAGCCCGTGGTAATTTAGGTGTGGCTTGCTTGTTCTCAACTTGCTAGGAAATAGTGTTGTTTTGGAGATGCTAAAATATTTCTAAGTCTGAAATCTGTTATATTTTGTTGCTGTCTTGTCATGATTTTATCTGGTGATCTGTAGCTATTTTGAGGTTGGTGCAATGGAGCTAGTTGTAGTCCTTCAGATTCTCTAGCATGCTGTGAGTTTTCATGCCATTCGGAGTCCTGTAGCTTATGGTTTTGCTTCTGTCAATATGCCTTCAGATCGAAAACTGCACTGTCATAAAACCGAGATTTCACTAAGTCTGAAACTGTGTGTGAGATGCCATTTTATGAGCTCTTTTCCTAGTGATCCATGCTTCCATGCTAGATGTTATTGGTAGTATGTTGTAGAGAATCTTTCCCTCTATTATCTCATGCCTTGTTTGACCATTTTGGATTTGTCTAGCTAGTTGTTCGAGGGTGTAAAAAAAGCTATGTGGCTGATTTTGGCATATTGTAGTGATTTCTTGTTTAGCTCGTAGTTGTTGAAGCGTTGCTCCGTTTTGATCGTGTCCTATATGAAACTTGCTCAGAATCTCGTGTAGTTTCATATTATCTTGCTGGTTGTATGTTTTGAAATGCTTGTTACTATCGTTGCACACATTTTGCATTCATGCAATCATATCTTGCGGTGTTCGTATCTTTTGAACTGTAGCTCCGTTGGAGATGTTCTCTATGTGTAAATTGATTGAAACGACGCGTAGAATCACGTGAACCTATTTATTTTTCTGTTTAACAAATATTTAAACATGTTAATTCAGATCTGGACAGAATTATAAATTAACATATGGGGTCATTTCGGAGATGCTATATGTCATTTCCGACCTCATTCAAAATGCCTAGATAGGTAGTTTAATTGCGCTTCACCTCTTGCCATGTTTAACCAACATTTAATATTGCCGTGTACTTAATCGTGATAGAACTAAATAATTCGTATGTGGAGTTTCGTCAATATGCAACTCGTTGCATATTCAACTTCACTTAATGTGTAGTGTTTGATTGTTGTGAATTGACATGTCACGTCTTGCATATATTCAACTGATCATGCATCATATCTGGATTGCATCTTGTCGTGCATGTACCGTGGTGAATATCGTGTGTTGATGCTTGTTTCCAGTTTCCTTCGTCTCGATAGAGTTCCGCAAGTGTGTCGGAAAGTGAGGACCGTTCGACTACATCGGTTCGTCTGCTTCACGGAGTCATTCTTCCTCCAAGTGGGATCTCAAGCAAGATGACCATTTCCCCAGATACCATTACTATCATTGCCATGCTACTTTTACCGTTTCTATCGTTATGCATGGTTGCCTACCACTTGTTAAATACCAGCCTCCCAACATTGCCATGAAACCTTCAGCCTGTTCACAACCTAGCAAACCACTGATTGGCTATGTTACCGCTTGCTTAACCATGTGTTAGCGTTGCTAGTTGCAGGTGCAGTTGCGTCCATGTGTTAACATGGGTTCCTTGTTATATCACCCTATTAATTGCTATTTAATTTAATGCACCTATATACTTGGTAAAAGGTGGAAGGCTCGGCCTTTCTAGCCTAGTGTTTTGTTCCACCTTTGCCCCCTTAGTTTCGGCTACCGGTGTTATGTTCCATAATTGAGCGCTCCTAACACGGTCGGGGTTGTTATGGGGACCCCCTTCATAATTCGTTTTAGATTAAAGCTGGTCTGGCAAGGCCCAACATTGGTACTATATTTGCCCAACATAATAATACGGTTAATACTGAAAGCATAGGGCGTCATGAATCCGAGGAGTAATTTTACATAATACAGGGAGGGCCAGTGCTGATGGTGCTGGTCCAAAAACAGAGCCACTTGCGGGACCACCCGGGGCAACTCGGGGGATGTCTATCCGGCCACCGTACGTAGTGCTCATTCGTCATGTCCTGAGAACGAGATACGCGGCTCCTATCGGGATCGTCGACACGTCGGGTGGCCTTGCTGGATTAGTTTTACCTTTGACGAATGTCTTGTCCATCGGGATTCCGGTGATGCTTTGGGTAATCTCAGAGTTGAGGTTTTCCACTAAGGAGTCCGACGAGATCGCGAGCTTCGTGATCGAGGATTTCTATGCGGCTTGTGGTAATTTGTGATGGATTAGTTGGAGCACCCCTGCAGGGTTAAATCTTTCGGAAAGCCATGCCCACGGTTATGTGGCAATGTGGAAACTTTGTTTAACACTGGTTCTAGACAACTTGAAGTTAACTTAATTAAAATATGCCAACTGAGTGCGTAACCGTGACTGTCTCTTTCGCGAGTTCCTTCTCCAATCGAGGACACTGTAGGGTTATGTTTGACGTAAGTAGGTGTTCAGGATCATTCATTTGATTACCAGTAGTTCACGTTCATTATGCGTAGATCTTCCCCCTCTTATTCTTGTACTCGTAAGTTAGCCACCAAATATATGCTTAGTCGCTTGCTGCAGCCTCACCACTTAACCATACCTCACCTATTAAGCTTTGCTAGTCTTGATACCTTTGGAAATGAGATTGCTGAGTCCCATGCGGCTCATAGATTACTACAACACCAGTTGCAGGTATAGGTAAAGGTTACTTGACGCGAGAGCGTTGATTGTTCATTTAGAGTTGCTTCTTCTTCTTCATCGATCTAGGATGGGTTCCAGGCCGGCAGCCTGGGATAGCAAGGATGGACGTCGTTTTCTTTTTCTCGTTTGTTTTTCGTCCATAGTTGGACCCTGCTCTTCATCATGATGTTTATGTATTGTACTGAGGTGACTTTGATGTAGCTTGTGGCGAGTGTAAGCCATTTCCATATATCTAACCTTTTCAGTACATGTATTTGTAACGATATCCATTCTTGTTAAACGACGAGATGCGCTTCTATCCCTGTCGAGGCTCTCGTGCCTAAATAAGGATAGGATCGCATCTTGGGCGTTACACTACGTTAGGACATAAACATAAGATATTAGAAATTTACAACATACCATCTACTCCCTCTGTAACCTAATATATGAGCGCTTAGATTACTAAAGTAGTGTTATAAATGCTCTTATATTAGTTAACGGAGGGAGTAGTATATAACAATATGGATACATGCGAGAGATTGCCCGTGGGAGGTTGTGGAAAGTGATCATAATGAACTATGTCATCGCTCCATACACGTGTGTCATGAACAGATTCAGGCCATCCGGGAACAAAAAACGCGAACCTCGTATCAAAATCACACACCTCCATAACATTTTCACTTGTGTAACCTTTCCTACTCTTGTGTTGGGTCTCCAACTCCTTGGGCACACTCACCTTAACATGTGTTCCATCAATGGCTCCAATAGCATGCTGAAGATGAGGCCAAAACTCTTTTTTGTAAGTATTGCCTAAGGTTCATAGAAAGTTGGATCAATTGGTTTGTTGTAATCACCAAGCATGCGGTCTACACACTCCAAAACCTCATGGAATTTTTGTTAATGACAGATCGACTATGTGCAAACCAATCTGCGACACTATGAGTGGTCTCACATGTACCCACGGTCCATAAAAATTGTGCCAATGCTTCTTTGGATGACATGTTGCAAGTTAAGTCAAGCCCATACTTCTGAACTAACACATTATGCAATGTGCGAAACACTGACCTCCTCATTCTGAACATAGCATAGAAAGGTTTTTCCATCTTTCTCCTTCTCTTCTACCCATCGGAGACCTGTAAGAAGATGTAACTTTCTTGGTGCATATGGCGGTGTCACAATTGGTGCATCGGAGGCGTTCGTGACTTTCACACCCTAAGTCATCCTCCAAAGTGATTCGAGAGGGATCACCTTGATACGAGGGAGTTGTCACCCTCGCATGCTCATTTATGGCACAACAAGTATCAAAAACCTCTAACATTTTATCCTCCTCCGCTAGTGAAGCATACCGAAACTTGGCAGCTTTTGGATGTGCATGTAATCGTATAGCATCACATGTTAATATCAAAACTAAAGCAACATTACTCGTTATTTAAGAAATGACATGACAACAACAATACATTTACCTCCAATGCCCACCACTCATTTGTAGTAGCAAGAGTGTTCGTATGCTCATATCTTCCTAGGCCAGATGCATGCTCGATCAATGTCTTCCATGTGTTGTACTAGCTTCTACACACACTCCACCTATTTTTGATTTACCGGGTTGAATAGTTTCTTACAAAGCGTTCATTGAACTTTTTATGCAAATTAGCTTGTCCTATATCTCACAAAGTGTTGTTGTTACGGTTATTTGCTCGAACCTCCTCTGCGCACACATTCATAAAAAATGTATGAGCATCACTATCCCAATTTGCTTTGGGTCCTTTGACTCTCTCCATCTACCATTACCATTCACCATTATCACATTAACATTGAACATCAAAATTAATTAATGTAACAACATCTTCATACAGTAGGAAACAACACCAATAACACAATACCATTGACAGTAGCACACACAGAAAAAACTAGCACCATCCATTCATCTACTAGCATCAACAATCAATCCATCCATCCATCTAACAAATTCAAGCATCAGTCCATCTACCTATGCAACATAAGTCAATCTAGCTATCCAATTTAGCATAAAAATGAAGAGCATGGAGATAAGAAAGAGGATGTCTCACCATGGGCGTGGCCTGCTCCTCGCGTGGGTTGCTCGTGGCCGTCAAGGTGCAGCGCAGGTGTCCATCTAGTTGTAGCTGAAGCCCGTCGGTAGCCGTCGAGGTGCAGCGTCGGTGGCTGTGGAGCTGTCAGGTGAAGACGGTTGCGAGCGGAGACATGGCTGGAGGGGTAGATGAGCGATGAAGGAAGAGGGGCAATGGAGGGAGATAAGGACGGTGATGATGGAAACATGGCCATCGGCAACAAGGGCCTAGGTGGCGAGGTAGGTCCGGCGAGGGCGCGACAACCCTAGCCCTCGCTGTGCGTGGGAGTTCTTTCCCCCGATGCAAAAAGGGGTCAAGCGAGACGCTCGTTTTTCTTGGTCGGACGCATGGAGGGCTCAGTGGCATCCCAGGTGTAATTACTTGATAGGATAGAGTACACTTCTATTTGAAACGTTTGTTTTCGTGGAACTCCAAAATCTTCATTCTGGAAAAATCAAGGTCTTTTTAGAGCTTTTGAATTGCACTAGGATTCTGGATTCTAGAGAATCCTTTCAAGATTTCGAAAGTCAAATCAAATTTTTTTGACTCAAAATTTTTTGAACCGAATTTTTTTCGCAATATGTTGAAAAGAACTGGGGCTAAGAGCATCTCCAACAGGCGCGCTATACAAGCAACGCGCCACAAAAAGGCAGTTTTAGCGCGCGCGCAACGCGGCGGGCAGCTCCAGCGGGCGCGCAAAAATAGCGTGCGCCATTTCCAGTTCAGCGCGCTCTCCGAAACGCAATCCCGCGCCCCTTATTTGCTGCGCCGGCTCCCGCGCACGCGACTCTCCCGCGCTCGCTCCTGCTCTCTCCCGCGCTCCCGCGCTCGCTCCCTCCATCCGGCCGCGCCGCCACTGCCGCTCGCGCCCCCGGCGACCGTTCAGCGCTTCCCCGGCCTATCCCCGCGCCGCCGTCGCCGCCGGCGCCCGCCGGCGACCACTCAGGCGCTTATTGCACTATTTGTTGTACTGAAGGATAAACTATTTGTTTGAGTTGTAATGACTATTTATTGTTGATTTATTTTGTTTGTTTGATCGTTTTTGCTCCTATTTTTTGAAATGTATATGTGGTGTATATGCGGTATGTGCGTGCTGCGCGCGCTGCATTTTTGAGCACTGCTGGAGCGGCGCGCGCGCTGCATTGTAGCGCGGCTGTTGGAGCCAGGGCCGACACTAGTGGGGACGGGGCCTTTAGCCCCGACCCATAAGGGGCTTTAGTCCCGGTTCACCAACCGGGACTACAGGGGCGGGACTAAAGGCCTAACCTTTAGTCCCGACCCTGTTACAAGCCGGGACTAAAGGTGCTCCACGTGGGCGCCTCGTAGCACCCCAGGGGCAGGCCCTTTAGTCCCGGTTCGTTACACAGACCGGGACTAAAGAGTTTCATATTTTGTTTATTTTTGGGTTTTTTTTGAATGAAATTATTTTTGGGTTTTAGGGTTTTAGGGTTTAGGTGTTCGGGAGATTAACGTGATGCCTCGTTTGGTGTTCGGGAATTAGTTTTCATATAATTTAAATAGAAATAATTATGCATATATATAAGATTAACTTATCTTACAAGCGAGCATATATATATACAATTATATGGAGATCTGAATTATCGGGACTAGAGCCCGTCTATTCGATTACATGGACGAACATCAGTAATGGCCCCTAGCTACACTAAATCGTCCTTTGTCATCTATAGCTTCCGTCCTCAGAAAGGTCGCAAGCTCCTCTGCAACAGCAATCGCGCGTTGCTCTGGTAGGACCTTCATCCTCATGGCCGTGTACTATATAAGAAGAGGAGATGAATATGAATATCAATCATGATAACAAAGAATGACGGGTAAAAATAGAGGTGTGAATGTTCATTGCTTACGTCGAATCTGTGATCCTTGTGCTCACAGGTAAACGTGTGAATGGTCTCGCAAACATAGTATCCGCATAGATGCGTTCCCCGTGGCTGCTGGTCGCACTTTACGAGAATAGAATATATATAATCAAAATAATAATCTAGCATCATAAATGTATTGAAAATAGAAGTATATCATACTACTACTTACCTGAGCCGCTCTAAAGGTCAGCTTCTCAGGCTCGATACCGGGAGTCACGCACTTGAACCGCTTCCAAACCCTGCCCGATAAGGATAATGATTTGCTAAGTTTTTCATTAATTGATATATCAAAAAATCATCGAAAGAGACCAATAGAGCGCAAGAATGGTTGAAATTACCCTTGGAGCATGTCCTGCAGGCTTTGGAACTGTTCCAAGGGTCTCGATAATGGGTCGAAGGCATCAACTCTTCCCTTATCAATTTGAGCATAGTATTCAAAGTAGGAGTACTTTTCCAATTTGAGCATTCAATAAGCAAAACCAAATCATAAAATAATGTAGTATTTAAATTAGCATGCATTCAATTATAAGCAAATGCATCATCTCTTTTGTCCGTACATCGTCGAATATTATCACTAATACTCCTCGAATACTATCATACATATAGCATCACTGATACATCTAGAACCGTAGCGCCCGACGGGTATCGGCGCGGGCGGTGGACACCCAAAGTGAAGGAACCATCACAGGATCATAGCTCCAGTGAGATCCCCGAAGAACCTGCCAGGTATGCTCGAACCTGCCCTCCAACGCAACCATGTAGCGACGGACGTGCTTATCCTCCTCGCTGACACGGTGACGTACCACCTCCGCGGTGTCCGGAAGCCTCGGCACCCTCGCTGGCCCACGCGACCGCCACCAAACAAGGATCGGGTCAACGACGGGCTGGCTCCTCACCAACCTACGCCCCCCGGAAGGTAGCAGCTCCCAATACCAGCCGGGCGGAGCCCAGTCCCGGACAGGGCCCCTCTGATCAAGCAGGTGTCCTCCGCCGAGTCGACGACGAGGATGCGGGATAGGCATCGTAAAATGAACTAAAAAATAAACTAGTTCTATTAATTTTCTTGCTAAAAATAAACTATTAACACTTAAGCATATACAATAGCAAATTTAAACTATTAACACTTAAGCATATACAATAGAAAAATTAAGCAATAATCTAGGAAACACTATTAACACTTAGGCATATACACTATACAATAGCAAAATTAAATGACAAAAAAATATATTTCTTCTTCTTGTAACCCTAAACTAATTTTTCCTCTTCTTCTATTTCTCCTCTTCTTCTACTTCTTCTTCTACTTCTACTTCTCCTCTTCTTCTACTACTTCTCCTCTTCTCTTCTTCTACTTCTCCTCTCCTCCTCTTCTAATTTTTTCTCTTCTTCTATTTTTCCTATTCTTCTCCTCTCCTCCTCTTCTTATTCTCCTTTTTCTTCTTTTCTTCTCCTCCTCTTCTTATTTTCCTTTTTCCTAATTCTAAATATTACTAACCCTAATAATCTAGCACAAACCTAATAACAATAGGAATTAAATGACAAAAAAAATATTTTTCTTCTTTTCTTCCCTTTTTCTTCCTTTCTTCTCCTTTTTCTTCCTTTCTTCTCCTTTTTCTTCCTTTCTTCTCCTTTTTCTTCTTTTCTTCTACTGGCCGGAGTGTTGGGGAGGGAGGGGGGGCTTATCGGTCGGAGGTGTCGACGGTGCGCGGCGAGGAGGACGGCGGCGCGCAGCGAGGAGGGCGGAGCGCGGCGAGGAGGACGGCGGCGGCGAGGAGGACGACGGCGACGGCGAGGAGGACGGCAGGCGGCGGCGAGCAGGACGGCGGGCAGCCTGACGGCGTCGTCGAGTTCGTCGTTGTGCCGCGCCGGGCAGAGAACGAGAGGAAGAAGAATAGAAATGGACGATTTGGGTGAGAATTTTTCAAAGTCCCGCTTATATAGGTGGATCTTTAGTCCCGGTTCGTGGCTCGAACAGGGACTAAAGACCCCCTTTAGTCCCGGGTGGAGCCAAGACCCGGGACTAAAGGCGTCTTTTCGGGCAGACCAGAAGGCGGGAAGCAGGGGCCTTTAGTCCCGGGTGGAGCCACGCACCGGGACTAAAGCCCCTCCTCGGTAGGCGGCAGGCGAGGGGCTTTAGTCCCGGGGCCTGGCTCCACCTGGGAGTAAAGCCCCTCCTCGGCTGCACGATAAGTTTAGTCCCACCTCGCCCAGCGAGGGGGACTAACACTTGTTTATAAGCCCCGTCGCAGCTTCTCCATCGAGCTCCTCTCTAAAGCAGGCTTACGGGCCTAAACTCACTGAAAATTGAAACTATATTCGAAATTATGGAGAAAATTCAACCTGAATTCAAAGTGAGTTCAATTTGAATTTAGATTGAATTTTCTCTATAAATTCTCATATAGTTTCAAATTTTTTCTATTTTCATAATTAATAATATTGACTATCCAAACTATTATCTATTTTGTTATTTTCAATTAAAAACTATGTTTATTAAAAATTCTTTTTGCATATTTGAGAATTTGACAAAACTATGATAATGAAAAGTGTTTGAAATTGAATAAATAATGCAAAACTATTTTCTATTTTCAAAAGTAATTATTTTGACTATCCAAACTATTAACTATTTTTTTGAACTTATTTGAACTCCATACTTTTTGTGTGTTCAAAATGCACCATTCAAAGGCACATCACAAAATTTCAACAATTTCTCCCTTCATTTGGTATTCTTCGTGCATTTACTTTTTTTGAGCTAGTTGACCCTGAAATTGAAAAGCACTACAAATGAACTCTGAAAATGTTGAAAGTTGGCATGCTATCATCATTTCACCCACATAGCATGTGTTAAAAAGTTGAGAGGGCTACGACAAAAACTAGATGCACTTCGTGTACAAAACGGACAATCTCTCTCGAAGTAGCAGCGTTTCGAACGAGAACTCATCTCTTACAAAGGGATTTCATTTTTTTGAACTTATTTGAACTCCATACTTTTTGTGTGTTCAAAATGCACCATTCAAAGGCACATCACAAAATTTGCAAATGAAGTTAGAAAGGGCTAAACCATTCAAATTTGGAAACTATAATGGCACAAAAAGAAAACAGAAACTAGACATATATAAATTGGTCCAAGCAGCACATGATACTAGTCCAAACAGTACATAATAATAGCTATCATAGATATATATATTCGAGGTGACGCTGGCCATAGTTGACGACTCGAATCAGAATGTCCACCTTATTCGAGGTGACGCTGGCCATAGTTGACGACTCGAATCTTGCGGTACAACTCATATGAAACGTATGCATCTTTTGCTGCATACTCAATGTTGATACGATCAAGTGGGGCCTTCTCCCAAAGTTTGTGCTGAGACTTTGGGAAATTGGTCTTCATATTACCATATTCCTCGTCGATCAAGGCAACTGCCATATGAGCCATCGAAGTCCTGACATGTCGAAGCCTGAATACCGTTTGGAGATCAATGAGGCAACCAATTGGTATCTCAATACCGAAGTTGTACCTCATCTTCAGCTTGTCGTTCCTTATGTCAACGGTAGCAAAAGTGATGTCGCTGTTAAGGAAGTCCATGAGTTCTGGACAATGCTTGTCACTACTGCAACAGAAACAAATTAAAATGGAACAAATGTTACATACTGCTGCAATAAGGAAACATGTTTCACTACAACTAAAGAGAAAATTATCTTTAGGATTCAAATAGAACATATTGCTATCCTATGCAATTTTCATATCCTACGAATTGATCAAGAAACCGTAAATTAACTATGACATATATATATATATTCTCCCACGGTTTTGCAAATATTCAATAAGCTAGACATGTTGCATATTGCTATCCAATGGAACCTAGAGAGATCACTATATCTATCCAATGGAACCTAGAGAGATCACTAGCTATATGCAATTTTCATGACTATGACATATCATATTGCTATATAATGGAACCTAGAGAGATCACTAGCTATATGCAATTTTCATAACCTTGGATCAAAGAACACCGCATAAAATTGTATCACTACAACTATGATTTCAATGGAACATATTGAACCAATCAGATTTTTCAGATTGTGGAACACTATTCCAATGTAACATATTAAACACTAGTCCCTTCAACTATCACTACAACTATTCCCTTCAACTAATCAAAATTGTTTCACTACAACTATTTGAAGCGAACCAACTATGATTCCAATGAAACATATTAAACACTAGTTGATTCTAATACGATTTTTCAGATTATGGAACACTATTCCAATCAGATTGTGTTCCCCCTCAACTAATCAAAATTGTTTCACTACAACTATTTGAAGGGAACCAACTATGATTGAAACAAATAAACTTACAATGTCATTACCTTGGATCAAAGAAAGCCTCAAAACTTACCTCGCCCATTGGAAGATCAAGACATGGTGTGCGAAACATAGTTGGATGACGGCAACACCGCGTTGATCGGCCGTGTACTCCAGATCAAGCCCCAAGAACTTCTCATGATCCACTACGGCGTCAAGCCATCGTTCCTTCAACTGTCTAAGAAAATGCGGCACCTCCCTGCTCTCGTTCGTGTACACGACATCGAGCTTGGTCTTGCCATGTGCGAGCACCTCTCCAAAGCGAGTTGGCATGGTGGAAGAAGAGAAGGGAAGAAGAGAGGAGAAGAACAGAGAAGGGAAGAAGCGAGAGAGGAAGAAGAACAGAGAAAGAAGGGCGACGTGACACAGACTCTGCTTCGGTTGTGGTTTTGTGAAGCGGGATGCAAACCGTTTTGGGTCTTTAGTCCCGGTTTGAGCCACCAACCGGGACTAAAGAGGCATACCAACGGTTGCCACCACTACGGCAGGCCACGTGTTAGTCCTTTAGTCCCGGGTTGAGACACCAACCGGGACTAAAGGGGGATACGAACGGTTGCCACCACCACTGCCCACCGCGTAGTGTGACAGCCCGACGCCGACGCCCAGAAGATTCTCCCTTCTTTTCCGCTTTCGTCGTGTGTTTAGTTTTATTCGTTGCATCGTCATGTAGTTGCATCATCACATCATGCATGGCATCATGCCATCGGTGTTTTGTCGGTGTTGCTTGTTGCTCCGTGTTGTTAGGCGTTAGTGCTTCGTGAGTGACGTTGTTTTGTTGGAGAGATGAGAGAGGGAGCGTGAGAGCCACCGCAAAACCCCGTTGCACCGCCGACCTAAACCTTCTCCCCTTCTCTCCTCTCTCATTTCGTTTTTATGGTTTTGCCAAAGTCTTCGTTTAAAACCCCTATTTAAAAGGGTGCGTCTTCTTCTTTTCAATAAAAGTCATTTTTCAATAAAGGTCCTTTTGTTAAATGTAGGGGCAACCCTTAGGTTTTATTTTAACTCTCCGTTTGTTTTATTTTAAAACCCTCCCATTTTATTTCTCTTTTAAAAGGCTTTTATTTATTCTTTGAATAAAGAGGTTTTAATTAATTCTTTTGAAAAGGGGTTATTTTTATCTTCTTGTTAAAAGAGTTTTAATTTAATTCTTTTAAAAGGGTTTTATTTTTATTCTTTAAAAAAAAGGTTTCATTTTTATTTCTTTTAAAAATGCCCAAACTAATAATAGTTGGGGTTTGGTTTAAAGGGGTAAAAGGCACTTATTTTAGTTTATTTTTTTTGTTGAAAAAAACCTTTCTTATTTACAGATTTCTGTTCTAAATGTTTAAATTAAAAAAAACCCTCAGGGGGAGGGAGCCAGCCCAGCCGGCCAGGCCCAGATGGCCCCCTCCAACCCTAGCGTCGGCCTCCCGTTTGGCCTCCTCGCCCCTCGTCCCCCGTGACCGCAGCCCCCTCGTCCTCCCTGTGCTCCACCCCCCAGCGTCATGGCCGCCGCCTCGCCTCTGTTCCCGTGCGCCCCGCCGGCTCGCCCCGCCGCTAGAATACCCTCCCGAGCCGCGCGAGCCCTCGCCTCTGTCCCCGCGCGCCGCCCTCGATCCTGCCGAGCCGCCCCCTCGGTCTGCCTCGCCCCTCTGCGCCGTCTCCTCCTCGAGCCGCGCCGCCTCCGGCGCCGTCTCGCCCCAGCGCCGGCCTCCGCCCTGCTCCGCCCCGCCGCTGTGCCTCGCGCGCCGCCTGCTGGAGCCCCGCGCCTCGATCCCGTCGCCCGTCATGGCCCCAGCGCCCCTGCACCCGAGCTCTCCCAGCCGCGTCGCCTGCACCTCCCCATGCCAGCAACCTCGACACGCATGGCCTCGCTGGCTCCCCGTCCTCGCGCCGAGCCGCCCTCGGCCTCTCCCCGCCGTCGGAGACCATCTCCTGCCGAAGCCCCTCCAGGGTCCCTCGACCCTTTTCTCTTGTGCCGGAGCTCTGCCCCCGTGCTTCCCCGCTGTGCGCGTCGCCGGCCTCAGCTGCCCACCGCCAGTACCATGGTCGCCGCTCAGACTGCCTCTCCTCGTTCCCCGCGCCTCCCGTCGCTGGTGCTCGCTCCTCGACCCGAGCGCGACGTCGGTCGCTGCCGTGCTCGCCAGTGCGCCGCCCTGCTGGCCCGATGTGTGTCGAGACGCTGATGTTCCCTGTGCTTGTTGGCATGCTGAAGCCTGCTGCTGTATATGGTGCTCGTTGGTGTCGTTGTCGCGTTACCTGCTTTGCTAAGTTGTTGCTGTTGTGCTGTTGCTGTAGAGGTTAGCTAGGCTGCTGCTTGCCGTGTTGCCCGCTGGTAGTTGCTGCCTTGCCTTGCTGCCATGTTGCTGGTGCTGCTTGCGCTAGCCATGTCGTGTCGTGCTTGCTGTTTGCCTGCATGCCGCTGCTGCCGTTTGCTGCTGCTAGGCTAGGTTGCCGCGCTTGCTGCTTGCCTAGGTTGCTGCTAGTCTAGTCGTTGCTAGTGCTAGTGCCGCTTTGCCGATGTAGTTGTTGTTGTGTCGCGTGCCGTCGCTGCGTGCATGATCACCGCCTTCGTGGGTCCTAGACAAGTTCGCCGCGAGTACCACGACGCCCCGACGACCCCGGACATCTACGGATTCATGAACGACTACCGACGCTGAAGACCGTCTGCCGACGCCGAGAGTACGACTACCGTCGACGAGATCGTGTACCACTACTTCAACTACCGGCGCGTGTACGACTACTTCTACGATAACCACGACGTCCGCTTCGACCGAACCCCTCCGATTCGCACGCCTCGAAGGTATACCGATGGGACATGTCGTGTATCGTGTGCTAGTGATGTACGGGTGTATGTGTTGTACAAGTCGAATGCATGTATGCACCGTATTTATGCATCGTTTGTTCGCACCGTTTATTTGCCGTGCACGTCGTCTTCCTTTTCGTCGAGTCCTCGACACATGGGAACCCGAGATACGGGATCACCCCATCTTTATTTATCGTTCCCGCACGCGTTAGTATACGTTGGCACCGGTTTCTCCTCGAGTTATCGGGACCGGAACGTTGCCGTGGCATCGTTTCCGATTTGCCGTCATGGTTTCCTCTCGCTCGCCATGGCGTCACCATGCTTATTTCCCTCCTTGTCATGATGTTTGAACCCGCATGCATAACGCATTCATGGCATATATTTTGTGTTGCTTGTTCTTGTGTCGTAGCTCCGTTCAAAGTCCGACGTGCTGTCGACTAGGATGACTTGTAGGATCATCGCTTCACCCTTGCCATGATAACCACAATGTAATATTGCCGTGATTATTAACGGGAGTGAATTAAATAATTAAACGTGGAGTTTCGTCGATATGCAACCCGTTGCATATCGAGCTTCACTTAATGTGTAGAGTTTGCGTGAGATGAATTGCCATGCCATCCCTTGCATCTTTGAACTGATCATGCATCATATTAGGGTGTGCATCATGTCTTGCTCTGTGGTGGTGAATACTTGTGTTGATGTTTGTTTCCGGTTTGCCCGTCTCGATAGAGTTCCGCAAGCATGTCGGAATGTGAGTACCCGTTCGACTACGTTGGTTTGCCGACTTCTCCGAGTTGTTCTTCTTCCAAGCGGGATCTCAGGCAAGATGATCATTTCCCCAGATACCATTACTATCATTGCCATGCTAGTTATTTCGATGCTATCGATTATGTCTCGTTGCCTACCACATGTTAAATATCAGCCTCTCAACAATGCCATGAATACCTTCAACCTGTTCGACCTAGCAAACCACTGATTGGCTATGTTACCGCTTGCTTACCCATGATGTTAGCGTTGCTAGTTGCAGGTGCAGACGCTTCCATGTGGTAACATGGGCTCCTTGTCATATCACCCTATTAAATGCTATTTAATTTAATGCACCTATATACTTGGTAAAAGGTGGAAGGCTCGGCCTTTCTAGCCTGGTGTTTTGTTCCACCTTTGCCCCCCTAGTTTCCGGCTACCGGTGTTATGTTCCATAAATGAGCGCTCCTAACACGATCGGGGTTGTTATGGGGACCCCCTTGATAATTCGTTTTAGATTAAAGCTGGTCTGGCAGGGCCCAACTTTGGTACTACATTTTCCTAATAACTAATGAACTTCATAGGGAGTAATTAACCCGAGGAAATTTAATCAACCCCTGGGCCAGTGCTCCTCATGAGTGTTGGCCCCACCTGAGCAATGTCCGGCGCCCCTCTGGTCACCCGGAGGTTTAGCGATCCCGACGTCTAGCTCATCCGTCGTGTCCTGAGAACGAGGTACGCGACTCCTATCGGGATCGTCGACACGTCGGGCGGCCTTGCTGGATTAGTTTTACCTTTGACGAAATATCTTGTGCATCGGGATTCCGGTGATGCTTTGGGTAATCTCAGAGTTGAGGTTTTCCACTAGGGAATCCGACGAGATCGCGAGCTTCGTGATTGAGGATTTCTATGCGGCTTGTGGTAATTTGTGATGGACTAGCTGGAGCACCCCTGCAGGGTTAAATCTTTCGGAAAGCCGTGCCCGCGGTTATGTGGCAACGTGGATACTTTGTTTAACACTGGTTCTAGATAACTTGAAGTTAACTTAATTAAAACATGCCAACTGTGTGCGTAACCGTGACTGTCTCTTTCGTGAGTTCTTTCTCCGATCGAGGACACGGTGGGGTTATGTCTGACGTAGGTAGGTGTTCAGGATCATTCATTTGATCATTAGTAGTTCACGTCCGTTATGCGTAGATCTTCCCCCTCTTATTTCTTGTAGTCGTAAGCTAGCCACCATATATATGCTTAGCCGCTGCTGCAACCTCACCACTTTACCATACCTCACCCATTAAGCTTTGCTAGTCTTGATACCTTTGGAAATGAGATTGCTGAGTCCCCTGTGGCTCACAGATTACTACAACACCAGTTGCAGGTATAGGTAAAGGTTACTTGACGCGAGCGCGTTGATTGTTCATTTGGAGTTGCTTCTTCTTCTTCTTCTTCATCGATCTAGGATGGGTTCCAGGCCGGCAGCCTGGGATAGCAAGGATGGACGTCGTTCTTATTTTTTTTCTCGTTTGTTTTCGTCCGTAGTCGGACCCTGCTCTTACTCTTGATGATTATGTAATGTACTGATGTGACTCTGATGTAGCTTGTGGCGAGTGTAAGCCAACTCCATATATATCTCTTCTTTTCAGTACATGTACTTGTGACGATATCCATTCTTGCGACACGACGAGATGCGCTTCTATCCCTGACGAGGCCCTCGTGCCAAATTGAGGATAGGATCGCATCTTGGGCGTGACAAGTTGGTATCAGAGCCAGGTTCCGACCTAGGAGCCCCCTTGATTGATCGAACTTCGTCGAGTCGAGTCTAGTGAAAAACTATTTGAGTCTAGTTATATGTCGGAGAGTAGGATTCTTTTTTCTCCTCTTCTATGCTCTGGTGAGGAATCTTGACGTAATAATTTACTCTACTGCTCTTCCCACTCAAAAAAAATTTAGGATCACGCGGATATTTTTGGAATCTATATGATGCCGATGTGACGGAGTTCTGTCTTGGTGCCTCCTGTCTGACTTGATTTTCTTCCGGGGAGTTGAGCTCCAGGGGATTCTTGAGCACATCGTTATCATTCAGATTTCTTAGTATCTAAGAACGAAGGATGTTCGTAATTGCTTCAATACTAGTAGTGGCGAGATAACCCCGATGTCCCGAGTACTGGTGCAGATTGTTCGGGAGTACTACCATACTTTGTATCGTTGTGATCACGAGGGTCTGTTGTAGATGAAGGTCCGAGATTCTGGTCGTGTGTTGACGGATGTGATACAGGTGACGGGTTAGTATAGGAGTTGTGTGATTATTACTCCTTGTATCCGTGTACCAGATTGCATGACCAGATATTTCGGGAATTCATAGGTGGGAATTCAAGTAGTTGCTTATAGGACAATCTTCCAACAAATGAATGATGTTAGGTTGGGGTTCGACATCTAGTGGATTCATTTGTTCACGGTCGACTTACAGCGGTACACGTTGTGTCTTAAAGAGTCCTTGTAGCTTGCTATGACTCGGGGACGCTTCGTATGTCAGGTGCACTGCCTTGCACTTGGTGACTACTGTAAAATCGTGCCCGTGCGATCTTGTCCACGAAAATATCGAACGGAAATCTTTCTCATGAGTTTGTTCTGGCTTGTTTCGTAAACCTCATCCCTTTGTTTTGTTGAATATGGTAATTCGTGTTGCTTCGATGTCAAGTGGTGATTTCAGATCTTTCCTAATCTGTGTTCTCATATTTTTATGTGAGAGTGCTAATCCTTTTGATCAATCAGTTGTCTTATCAATTTTGTCAATCAGAGTTGCCATATCAATTCTTTTTCAACCGGTGTGTTTCTCTCCAAGTGGATTCAATCCTCTCCAATTTTTGCAAGGTCATTCTCTCATTTTATTCTGGAGTTCATCTCATCTAGCCTAAGTTGTCTTTGTTTTTCCCCAACCTCCCGCCCTTTTCTGAGTGATTCAATTTCCATCCAAGAGTTTCTTTTCATTGTGCTTCCGCTATGTGTTCTTTTCTCTCTTATCCGGTGATTCGTTATGAAGATTCTCAGGAGCTTCGTGTTCATCTTTGTTCATTCTTGTCATCCTTACGGGTGAATTTAATTCGGCTATCGGTGTTCTTCATATCCTAATTATCCTTGTAATTCTTTTTCATGTTGGAGATTCTTTCAGGCTATCTTGGGTATTCATTCCTCTCTTTTCATCCGGAGTGTTGAAGATATCTCGGAAGTTTCATGTTTTCAATTCTTTTAATTCTTTCGAGGTGCTCAACCTCATCTAGTTTTCTTTTTACCGGTGCAATATCTCCCGTTCTAGTAATCTCTTCAACGGTGGTTTCTTTGAGTGGGCCCATAACCCACAGGTTCTTTCCCAGGATCTTTCCTGGCTCTTTTAATTTCTTTCCGGAGATCTTTAATTATTTTCAACTATGACGTAAGTATGAATTTCATCAGTCATATCCCTTCTTCAAGGCCTATTTGAATTAATTCTCATATGGCTCAACCTTTCATTCTTTCTTATTCCGGAGTGTCTCAGTTATTCGTGGGTTGTTTCTCGTCATCATTCTCAATATTGCTCCATTCTTGTGAAGATTATCATCTCAGCTTCGTGTTTTCCTCACAATTGTTTCTATCGTGAGTAATCCCTTTCTTGCTATCCCGTGCATTTTTGATTTGTGTTTATTTCTCGTTCCTCCGAAGGCCATCATTTCAGAAGACTTCTTTGTTCTCAGCTTTCAGCTTTCATCCTCAATTCTTCTCAATTGTTGTCTCTTCGTTCGTCACTCTATTATCCGGTGCCTTGTTCAAGTTTTCTATCAGGTGGCTCATGAGCTCTTCATTCTCATGTTTCTCCATTAATTCATGGTATTCCCATTCAATTGCAAATTCTTACCGGTGTTTCCTTCAATTTTGCTTCAAGTGGTGTTTTTCCTCTCTATCGCTCCTCAATCTTTTCAGAAGAATAAGTTGTATGCTTAAATCCGTTGCTTGTCATCAATTTAATTTGATGAAGGATGAGCATAACATAATTCTTATTCTTGTTCATAGTAATCTGAATTCTTTTTCCGAAGTTCCAAGTTCTTTTAAGTATCTCTTTATGAGGCTTCATCTAAATCTTGACAAGGTCATAATCTTATATCCTTCTACCTTCATGTCTTTGCATCATTCATTTGTATACGGTGGTCCTTCATGGTGGTTCATCAAGGTTTCTATCCATTCTCAAGTGTTCTTCAAGATTCTTGTTGGAGAACCTCAAGTATTCTTTCTCTTGCATTTCCAAGTGCATTTGTTCTTCCTTTATCCTTTGAGGTGGTATTATAGCCTTCTTGTTAGTGTAGGAGCCTCGAACAGATTTCTTTTCAAGAATGAGATAATTAAACCCACCAATTCCTTGATCTTGAGATATCTGCAAACCATGATTTCTTCATTGAGCTAACTGGTTTGGATTTCACCTAAAGCCTTTCCTATGGATTGTTGCTATCATGGTGCTTGTCATTAATCCAAGTTCTCGATGTATCCTCTTGGTGTAGGATTTGTTCATGTCTTGTTTCTCCCAATCAATCCTTGTTTCTTTTAGTGGTTGGTTGTCACCTCACATTTGTTGAGATGATTTCCATAAGTCCACTACTATCTTCTTCTTCGTTGTTGGTTTTCCAACTACTAAGTCAATTCTATGACTGGAGGCTCTTCAATTCTATTGTGATGGTAGTTGTAATTCTCTCTTCATGTTCTTTTTCCGTATGAGCTAGCTCCTATTCTATTGTTCCGGGGGCTTGGTGATGTTGCTATTTTGGGTCTATTATGTTGTTCTATCAAGATCATGGTGTTACCTTGCTCTACTTAGTTGTTTGTTGTGTATATTGTCTAATTCTTCTACCTTTTCGAAAAAAAATTGTCCCTTTTTCCTATCGAAGTGCTGCCGAAATTTTCAGTGAATTCTTGCTTCTTTCTCATATCATTCCTCATCTCTTTGCTACCTTCAAGGATCGTTGGTTTCACTCGTTTGTCAAAGAAGCGACTAAATTTTTACCTCTTGTTCTTTCTCATCCTCTCCCCACTTTCATTCTTGGATCTCGGGGCGAGATCTTCTTGTAGTGTAGGAGAGTTGTGACAGCCCGATGCCGACGCCCAGAAGATTCTCCCTTCTTTTCCGCTTTCGTCGTGTGTTTAGTTTTATTCGTTGCATCGTCATGTAGTTGCATCATCGCATCATGCATGGCATCATGTCATCGGTGTTTTGTCGGTGTTGCTTGTTGCTCCGTGTTGTTAGGCGTTAGTGCTTCGTGAGTGACGTTGTTTTGTTGGAGTGATGAGAGAGGGAGCGTGAGAGCCACCGCAAAACCCCGTTGCACCGCCGACATAAACCTTCTCCCCTTCTCTCCTCTCTCATTTCGTTTTTGTGGTTTTGCCAAAGTCTTCGTTTAAAACCCCTATTTAAAAGGGTGTGTCTTCTTCTTTTCAATAAAAGTCTCTTTTCAATAAAGGTCCTTTTGTTAAATGTAGGGGCAACCCTTAGGTTTTATTTTAACTCTCCGTTTGTTTTATTTTAAAACCCTCCCATTTTATTTCTCTTTTAAAAGGCTTTTATTTATTCTTTGAATAAAGAGGTTTTAATTAATTCTTTTGAAAAGGGGTTATTTTTATCTTCTTGTTAAAAGAGTTTTAATTTAATTCTTTTAAAAGGGTTTTATTTTTATTCTTTAAAAAAAAGGTTTCATTTTTTTTTCTTTTAAAAATGCCCAAACTAATAATAGTTGGGGTTTGGTTTAAAGGGGTAAAAGGCACTTATTTTAGTTTATTTTTTTGTTGAAAAAAAACCTTTCTTATTTACAGATTTCTGTTTTAAATGTTTTAATTAAAAAAACCCTCAGGGGGAGGGAGCCAGCCCAGCCGGCCAGGCCCAGATGGCCCCCTCCAACCCTAGCGTCGGCCTCCCGTTTGGCCTCCTCGCCCCTCGTCCCCCGTGACCGCAGCCCCCTCGTCCTCCCTGTGCTCCACCCCCCAGCGCCATGGCCGCCGCCTCGCCTCTGTTCCCGTGCGCCCCGCCGCCAGAGTACCCTCCCGAGCCGCGCGAGCCCTCGCCTCTGTCCCCGCGCGCCGCCCTCGATCCTGCCGAGCCGCCCCCTCGGTCTGCCTCGCCCCTCTGCGCCGTCTCCTCCTCGAGCCGCGCCGCCTCCGGCGCCGTCTCGCCCCAGCGCCGGCCTCCGCCCTGCTCTGCCCCGCCGCTGTGCCTCGCGCGCCGCCTGCTGGAGCCCCGCGCCTCGATCCCGTCGCCCGTCATGGCCCCAGCGCCCCTGCACCCGAGCTCTCCCAGCCGCGTCGCCTGCACCTCCCCATGCCAGCAACCTCGACACGCATGGCCTCGCTGGCTCCCCGTCCTCGCGCCGAGCCGCCCTCGGCCTCTCCCCGCCGTCGGAGACCATCTCCTGCCGAAGCCCCTCCAGGGTCCCTCGACCCTTTTCTCTTGTGCCGGAGCTCTGCCCGCGTGCTTCCCCGCTGTGCGCGTCGCCGGCCTCAGCTGCCCGCCGCCAGTACCATGGTCGCCGCTCAGACCGCCTCTCCTCGTTCCCCGCGCCTCCCGTTGCTGGTGCTCGCTCCTCGACCCGAGCGCGACGTCGATCGCTGCCGTGCTCGCCAGTACGCCGCCCTGCTGGCCCGATGTGTGCCGAGACACTGATGTTCCCTGTTCTTGTTGGCATGTTGAATCCTGCTGCTGTATATGGTGCTCATTGCTTTCGCTGTCGCGTTACCTGCTTTGCTAAGTTGTTGCTGCTGTGATGTTGCTGTAGAGGTTAGCTAGGCTGCTGCTTGCCGTGTTGCCCGCTGGTAGTTGTTGCCTTGCCTTGCTGCCATGTTGCTGGTGCTTCTTGCGCTAGCCATGTCGTGACGTGCTTGCTGTTTGCCTGCATGCCGCTGCTGCCGTTTGCTGCTGCTAGGCTAGGTTGCCGCGCTTGCTGCTTGCCGAGGTTGCTGCTAGTCTAGTCGTTGCTAGTGCTAGTGCCGCTTTGCCGATGTAGTTGCTGTTGTGTCGCGTGCCGTCGCTGCGTGCATGATCACCGCCTTCGTGGGTCCTCGACAAGTTCGCCGCGAGTACCACGACGCCCCGACGACCCCGGACATCTACGGATTCGTGAACAACTACCGATGCCGAAGACCGTCTGCCGATGCCGAGAGTACGACTACCGTCGACGAGACCGTGTACCACTACTTCAACTACCGGCGCGTGTACGACTACTTCCACGACGACCACGACGTCCGCTTCGACCGAACCCCTCCGATTCGCACGCGTCGAAGGTATACCGATGGGACATGTCGTGTACCGTGTGCTAGTGATGTACGGGTGTATGTGTTGTACAAGTCGAATGCATGTATGCACCGTATTTATGCACCGTTTATTTTCCGTGCACGTTGTCTTCCTTTTCGTCGAGCCCTCGACACATGGGAACCCGAGATACGGGATCACCCCATCTTTATTTACCGTTTCCGCGCGCGTTCGTATACGTTGGCACCGGTTTCTCCTCGAGTTATCGGGACCGGAACGTTGCCGTGGCATCGTTTCCGATTTGCCGCCATGGTTTCCTCTCGCTCGCCATGGCGTCACCATGCTTATTTCCCTCCTTGTCATGATGTTTGAACTCGCATGCATAATGCATTCATGGCATATATTTTGTGTTGCTTGTTCTTGTGCCGTAGCTCCGTTCAAAGTCCGACGTGCTGTCGACTAGGATGACTTGTAGGATCATCGCTTCACCCTTGCCATGATAACCACAATGTAATATTGCTATGATAATTAACGGGAGTGAATTAAATAATTAAACGTGGAGTTTCGTCGATATGCAACCCGTTGCATATCGAGCTTCACTTAATGTGTAGAGTTTGCGTGAGATGAATTGCCATGCCATCCCTTGCATCTTTGAACTGATCATGCATCATATTAGGGTGTGCATCATGTCTTGCTCTGTGGTGGTGAATACTTGTGTTGATGTTTGTTTCCGGTTTGCCCGTCTCGATAGAGTTCCGCAAGCATGTCGGAATGTGAGGACCCGTTCGACTACGTTGGTTTGCCGACTTCTCCGAGTTGTTCTTCTTCCAAGCGGGATCTCAGGCAAGATGATCATTTCCCCAGATACCATTACTATCATTGTCATGCTAGTTATTTCGATGATATCGATTATGTCTCGTTGCCTACCACATGTTAAATATCAGCCTCTCAACAATGCCATGAATACCTTCAACCTGTTCGACCTAGCAAACCACTGATTGGCTATGTTACCGCTTGCTTACCCATGATGTTAGCGTTGCTAGTTGCAGGTGCAGACGCTTCCATGTGGTAACATGGGTTCCTTGTCATATCACCCTATTAAATGCTATTTAATTTAATGCACCTATATACTTGGTAAAAGGTGGAAGGCTCGGCCTTTCTAGCCTGGTGTTTTGTTCCACCTTTGCCCCCCTAGTTTCCGGCTACCGGTGTTATGTTCCATAAATGAGCGCTCCTAACACGATCGGGGTTGTTATGGGGACCCCCTTGATAATTCGTTTTAGATTAAAGCTGGTCTGGCAGGGCCCAACTTTGGTACTACATTTTCCTAATAACTAATGAACTTCATAGGGAGTAATTAACCCGAGGAAATTTAATCAACCCCCGGGCCAGTGCTCCTCATGAGTGTTGGCCCCACCTGAGCGATGTCCGGCGCCCCTCTGGTCACCCGGAGGTTTAGCGATCCCGACGTCTAGCTCATCCGCCGTGTCCTGAAAACGAGGTACGCGACTCCTATCGGGATCGTCGACACGTCGGGCGGCCTTGCTGGATTAGTTTTACCTTTGACGAAATATCTTGTGCATCGGGATTCCGGTGATGCTTTGGGTAATCTCAGAGTTGAGGTTTTCCACTAGGGAATTCGACGAGATCGCGAGCTTCGTGATTGAGGATTTATATGCGGCTTGTGGTAATTTGTGATGGACTAGTTGGAGCACCCCTGCAGGGTTAAATCTTTCGGAAAGCCGTGCCCGCGGTTATGTGGCAACATGGATACTTTGTTTAACACTGGTTCTAGATAACTTGAAGTTAATTTAATTAAAACATGCCAACTGTGTGGGTAACCGTGACTGTCTCTTTCGTGAGTTCTTTCTCCGATCGAGGACACGGTGGGGTTATGTCTGACGTAGGTAGGTGTTCAGGATCATTCATTTGATCATCAGTAGTTCACGTCCATTATGCGTAGATCTTCCCCCTCTTATTTCTTGTACTCGTAAGCTAGCCACCATATATATGCTTAGCCGCTGCTGCAACCTCACCACTTACCATACCTCACCCATTAAGCTTTGCTAGTCTTGATACCTTTGGAAATGAGATTGCTGAGTCCCCTGTGGCTCACAGATTACTACAACACCAGTTGCAGGTACAGGTAAAGGTTACTTGACGCGATCGCGTTGATTGTTCATTTGGAGTTGCTTCTTCTTCTTCTTCTTCTTTTTCTTCATCGATCTAGGATGGGTTCCAGGGCAGCAGCCTGGGATAGCAAGGATGGACGTCGTTCTTATTTTTTTCTCGTTTGTTTTCGTCCGTAGTCGGACCCTGCTCTTACTCTTGATGATTATGTAATGTACTGATGTGACTCTGATGTAGCTTGTGGCGAGTGTAAGCCAACTCTATATACATCTCCTCTTTTCAGTACATGTACTTGTGACGATATCCATTCTTGCGACACGACGAGATGCGCTTCTATCCCTGACGAGGCCCTCATGCCAAATTGAGGATAGGGTCGCATCTTGGGCGTGACACGTAGCCCTTTAGTCCCGGTTTGGGACACGAACCGGGACTAAAGGCTCCTTACGGGCCGGGACTAAAGCCTCGAGGGAGGCATTGAGAATTGAGGCGAAGTGGCCGGACCTTTAGTCCCGGCCCAGAGGCAGGCCGGGACTAAAGGGTCCCGGCCAAAGGCCCGTTTTTCACTAGTGCTATCGCCGCGCTAAACCAGCCGAAGGGCGCGCGGCAAACACATTTTTTAGACGCAGCGCGAAGGGCAGCTGTTGGAGATGCTCTAAGTTTGGATTGGCATGAGACTACTACAGCACATGCCCCGAAGAACTTCCGGTGGGTTCCACGAGACGAGCCCTCTCCTCCTCACTCGCTGCTGGTCACTTCCCCCGTGCCTGCCTACTTCCATGCGTCCCTCACATGGAGCCTCGCGCAGGAATACGAGCCATCTCTGCCTCGCCATCAGCTAGCCTATAGCATACCCACCATAGTCCACACTCCACATACTGCTCCTCGCCGCGGCATCCGTACCACCAGCCGCGTTCCACCTTCCACGCCCACCCATCCGATAGGCGTAACCTCGCCGCGTGCCCGACTCCTCCGGCGTGCTCCAAGCATGAGGCTTCCAAGCGCAGGCGGCGGTGGGAGCGGGGACGCGGGGTTCGTGCGGGCGGACCAGATCGACCTCAAGAGCCTCGACGAGCAACTGGAGCGCCACCTCAGCCGCCAGGAGCGAGACGCGCCAGCCCCGGCGCAGCCAGGCAGCCGCCGCAGCGGGTCCGCGAGGCTGGGGGAGCCGCAGCCGCCACCGCCGCAGCGGCGGCGCCGCGAGGACTGGGAGGTTGACCCCGCCAAGCTCGTCATCAAAGGCGTCATTGCCCGGGGCACCTTCGGCACCGTCCACCGCGGCGTCTACGACGGCCAGGACGTTGCCGGTATCGTACCATCTCAACTTCACATTTATGCATACACTACTTCCCAATTTCAGTGCTCGTAAGCTGCTCGACGAAATTACCGTGCTACTTAGTGTTGGCCGCGTTAGATACTTGTTGCTTCTGATCCATCATTCGTTTTGCAACTTCTTGGTAAACATTGCTTCTTTATTTTCTTCCCCGTACTCGATTTTTTTGGCATAGGATGCAGAAGGCAGAATGAGTTGATCGATCGACGGCAATGCCGTTTACTTTTCCGAGTTATTTTCGGCAGTCATGTCACCAGTGCGTTTCCTTGTCAGCAAATTGCTAAAGTTGATGCCTCTGCTTTCCTGGATTCCGCGGTGTGTTCCGTGACTTGGGGTAGATAAGCCCGCTTTTTCTGTATAAGTTCCTCATGTGATTCGAACCAACCAATTAAAGTTTTATTAGTAGGCGTGATTCATGTGTTCACCTTATGGTGAGCCCCTGGAAGTTGGAGATAACAAATCAAGGCAGCTGGTCCTTTAGGCAAAAAGGTTGCAACTTGCGACGGACCTGGTACTTTACAGGGACCAGGAATTGAGAAGCATCTGAGTCAGAACGTCTGGTTTTGCACTCTCTCACCAGGCATAAATAATCACATGACACGGGACGAAGCAAATGCAACGTGCTTGCCTGTCCGCAACTTTATCACCTACTGCATTGTGCCACCAGGAAATTCAATTCGGTCTGTTGCAAAAACAATAACATCCTTATAAAATGCAACTTGTCAAAGCAATTACTAACTCATTGAAGTTATTAACTGGCTGGTTTTGCCCTTTTTCTACTACATTTTATTTTATTTTTGCTGAAACCAGTGAATAGTTTGTCATTTGTCACATTCCACGGCTGGCCCAGACATTTGAATCTGCCATTGTCTGCACATGAAGCTGTAACTGGTATTGATATACACTCTTTAAAGATTAAAAAAAATCTGAAAGAATTGTTGTTCAACATGACAGCCAATACTCTTCTCAATGCACTAAATGCATTTTATTCATGAATAATGTGTCGCCTTTGGTCTTTATAGCAACTGCTAACCTACTATTTGAGATTTGAATTTCGCTAGTATAGCAGTACACATTGCCTGCCATGTCTCAATCCATGTGCAAAACTAAATCTACTACTGAACTTTCAGTTTGAAAGTAACTAGTTAACTCTGTATTCCAGTGAAGTTGCTTGACTGGGGGGAGGATGGTCATAGATCAGAACAAGAAATTACCGCACTAAGATCAGCATTCGCACAAGAGGTCGCTGTGTGGCATAAACTTGATCATCCAAATGTTACGAAGGTAGGCTTTGGCTGAAGAAGTCCTTTTCCCGCCCTTTCAGATTTCATAGGTAAATTTTGCTAATAAAGTTCACATCAAACAATGATTGCAAGGGTCACATGCTGCAAGTGTTCTCCAATATGGTCCACCATAACCACATGGGTAACCTTGTTTTTAACATACACGATCTACAGACTAACAATATGCTGAATTATGTGGCCAGTTATCCCTTTCGCGTCGCTTATATTTCCTTTTTTTGGCGATGGGCTTATGTTCTCATGGCTAGCTAGATATGCGTCATCACGATGACAAGTAGTTAACCATTGCTAGCTATTTTATGCTCTTAGTTTTCATGTAATTCCCGTAAAAGAAGTTCCCGTAATTTAATTCAAGGCATAACATACATTATCAAAGATGCTTTTCTCTTCTGGATAAATGAATTATTATTAAGGTTATGTGACCCCTGACACAGAACATTAGAACCTTTGTATAATCCGAATATTAATTAACTTTCTCAACACTAGCGGCAAATTTGATTTTGGTAATACGAGTTGATGTGCTCCTATTTTGGTGTAGCATATGATACCATGGAAATATGGTAAGCCTATCTGTATAAAACCTACATGAGGCTCTAATTTTGCAATATGTCCATCTCATTGTGGATTATAAATAGTTATTATAATTTTATATTCCCTTTGTGAATGTAGATTTATTATACTTCTCAACTGGCTGTCCTAACAATATGTTGAACTTCAAATGACAGTTCATTGGGGCTATAATGGGTGCAAGAGATCTAAATGTACAGACAGAACATGGGCATCTTGGCATGCCAAGTAATATTTGCTGCGTTGTTGTTGAGTACCTTGCTGGTGGTGCACTGAAAAATTTCCTGATAAAAAATAGGAGAAGGAAGCTAGCCTTTAAAGTTGTGGTCCAGCTAGCTCTTGACCTTGCCAGGGGGTAAGTAATTGTTTGGTTTTGTTCTTCTTGGTCGTTTTCTGTGAAGTTCTTCCATGATGTCCCTTCAGTTTGGGAACATCTCATCGCTACTTTATGTTTGAATAGATTAAGCTATCTTCACTCGGAGAAGATAGTGCATCGTGATGTGAAGACTGAAAATATGCTTCTCGATAAAACAAGAACCGTGAAAATCGCTGATTTCGGGGTTGCTCGAGTCGAGGCTTCAAACCCTAGTGACATGACGGGTGAAACAGGCACACTTGGTTACATGGCACCTGAGGTACCAACCATCTGGAGATATTGCTGTATATTAGACCAAAGTATCAAATTTCTTGAAGTCGGGCCGTGTTGCATTTCCTTGTTTCGCCGTTGGAGCAATCGATGGCGCGTGCTTGTGGCATCATCGTTGTCTTATAAATGCTGGCATCATTTATCTATGTGCAGGTCCTGAATGGTCACCCTTACAACAGGAAATGCGATGTGTATAGCTTTGGGATCTGCTTATGGGAGATATACTGCTGCGACATGCCGTATCCTGACCTCAGCTTCTCTGAAGTAACTTCTGCCGTTGTCCGCCAGGTAAAAAGAAAAAATGTTTCCTTCCCTTGTGGCGTTGCCAGCAGGCTCTTGTTTCTAAAACATGACACAAAAAAAGCATCGTTGGTGTGCAGAACCTGAGGCCGGAGATACCGCGGTGCTGCCCGAGCGCCTTGGCGAACGTGATGAAGCGGTGCTGGGACGCGAACCCGGACAAGCGGCCCGAGATGGCTGAGGTGGTGGCCATGATAGAGGCCATTGACACGTCCAAGGGCGGCGGCATGATCCCGATAGACCACTCGCAGGGATGCTTCGCCTGCTTCCGTCAGTACCGAGGCCCCTGACGGTGTCACCTGGCTGGTGATCTAGAATCTTTAGTATACTCTACTAATCACGTCAGTTATGGCTAATGTAGTAAATGCCCGCTTCATCTCAACATTCTATGTATGCCTTGTGAAGACCCCAATGCCCAAGGATCAAGCTCGGAGTTTAGTACGAGTCTGACCAGGAGGGGCAGGTCACCGGTGGTCTTACAGTCTCATGGTCTGGAGAGAAGCCGACACACTGTACCATTGCAGCTTATATGTTTACTTGCAGAATGTGAATAAAGAACATATTCCCCGTTTGGAATGCAAGTTGTTTTATGAACCGACCACAGCTCAGATGAGCTCTCGACTCCTTCTAAGTGTGCACAGAGGTCAGATGAGTTCTCGGCGCGTCCTAATTGAGCCTGGCTGAGAAGAAACACACACAAAGTCAACATCTGCATGTTTTTTGGTTGTCTGCATACCCCTAGTCTATATGGGTGAGGGTGAGACTAAAGATAGGTTGTTTGGTTGCCTGCATACCCTCTAGCCTGCCTTGTGCGAAACGAAAGGTAGACTATTTCGTTGCCTGCTTGTTTAAGCGAAAACACAATCCATGGTGTTTGGTTACATGCAGCGTGTAGAGTGGTAACCTCCTCGTGAAGGTGATGAGGTTACCAGCACATTAGGCAGGCAAAATAAATCAAAGACACACAAATAGGTAGTATATAAACATAGATATAAACCAAATCAAGCGGTTCTTGACAGAGTATATTACTTAAACTAAGCAGTTTTCAACAGAACCAACACGATATAGCCCTAAATGAAACCAGCATGCGCCAGGCCTTCAACACTTGGTCACCACTTCAATGTCGTCCTCATTGAAGACGATCACCTTCAGAGTGTCAGGAGTCGGCAACTTGAAGGTACACATGTACCCAATATTGATCTGGTGGATGGCGGTGAAGGGGGCCCAACCCTGATTGAGGGTGACCCGACCGTTCATCAGCCGTACAGTGACCCTCCATGCGTCGCCGGTGTCTGTCTTCAGCTTGAACTTCGTTTGCACGGCTGGGAAGTGCTTCGTGAACTCTAGGGGCTTATGCAGGCGAGTAAAATGCACAGAACCACCGCATTAGCGTCACAGCTCTTGGAAAATCACCACTTTACAAAACGTGACACTTTGCACCGCAGCGAAGAATTGATAGTGGCAAAAAACACTGAACGCAAAAATGAACATGTTTTGACGTGGTAGATCGTGTGTTGGCCGACAACCCGGGGAAGGCGCGGTGCTAACGGCTGTTGGGGCCGAGTTTGTTGGCCCGTTCCCTAAAGGGCAACAGTGTCGTTCCCATCCAGTCCACTCGCCCACTCGCTCACTCTATCTCACTCTCCGTTGTGTCGCTCTCTTGCCTCGCTCTCCTTTGCGTGCCCCCCCTCTATGCCGTCGCAACTCAACCTTGCCACCGCCGCCGCAATGGCCTCTGGGACAGATCTGGAAGACGACATTGAGGAGGAGGAGCAGACCTACACTCGACTGGATGTGGATGGTTGGGTATGTATACACTCCTTTCAATTAGGGTTGGGATTTGACAAGTTTAACCTGTAGAGTGTGCCATTTTTAGATCCTCCGTTCTATGCCTCACCTCTCTAGATTGACTAAGGCATCTTTTCAATACAGGAGAATCCTGATACTACCTCATGATAGTATATGGAACATGTGGGGTAACTACCCCTGGGTGGTAGGATGTATTTTTCATATATATATATATATATATATATATATATATATATATATATATATATATATATATATAGGGCATGGATTTGCTATCAACACTAGCTGGGGTGGTTGCTATCTGAACCGTTTGTTTGCATCGAGATTCACACTTTCTTGTAGATAAGGTTCTCTCTCACATGCACACACACATGCGCGTATCCTAACATATAACGTGCGACATAGATTGCTTATGCTCCAGCGTAACTTTATATCTTTGCTTCTCTCTCTCTCTCTCTCTCTCTCTCTCTCTCTCTCTCTCTCTTATATATATATATATATATATATATATATATATATATATATATATATATATATATATATATATATATAGATCTATGATCTAAGTCTATAATGCCTAATGCAAACAATGTGTTCAACTCTTAGGCTAGCTACCAAGCAATTATATGGTCCTTGATATGGTCCGTGATGCGACCTACTATGCTACTTCTATTATGAACCAGTTGTATGAATTGTACTTATTATGCACACTTATGCATGAGTATGCAACCTGTTATACTCCACGTGCAGTGATGTGCTACTTCTATCCATCTTGGAGTACTCCATCTTGATTGTACTTATTATGCACAAGTATTGTGCAGATGTGCTACTTCTATCCATATTGGTTTACTCCATCTTGGCAACATCATGACAAATAAGTTGAGTACTATCCTTAAATAGTATGCACAAACAATTATCTAGATAGGTAGCATAGTGCATAAAAGGGTAGATAACACCCAGATTAAACCTGATACATAGTTCATACTGAAAGTGCATTATATCGACCACAGGGAGGTGAATAGGCGATTTTTACAAATTCATCACTAAGAAAATTCCTAGTGAGGAAATTCCTCGGTCATGAAGAGAGTGCAGAGGAATAAGTACTCAAACAAATGTGCAAAATTGGATATATCTTAGTCCTCAAAGTGAGGCGGAATGTTCAGGTTGCACACGTCCCTTAATCAGGATAAGCAGATGATGAATAACTTAAGTGAATAATTTGAGGTGAGGAATTAGAGAAAGTCTTCAGTCAAATTCTTCAAATAGTATAGACCAAAGTCATCAACATGCATTTGAGGAAATAAAACGCGTAGCTCGATGAAAATAATGGTTTGATGACCTAGTTCCAACTGCAGTGACAGTCGTACATCTGGTTTGGAGCGGCTTGGTATTCAAACCAAAGGACGCACAGTCCCGGGACACACAATCCCTACCGTATTCTCCTTGAGCTAAGGACACACAGTCCTCGCCCAACACTTGTGGTAAGTCTTCACGACAGACTTCCAAACCCTCACAAACTCGGTCACCCGATGATCCACAATTGACTGCTGGACGTTCTAGACCATGACGCCTAACCGTCTGGAGGATGACAGTCCTCAAAGGTAACAAGCGTTGGTTCCACACAGGAACAGTCTCTCTAGTGATGCTCAATCACTTTGGGGTTTTGGGGTTTTGGTTGGAGTGTTTAGGGTTTTTCCTCACTTGATGATTTTCGCTCAAAGTCCTCGAGGATTGGGTTGCTCTAAATGACTACTGTCAGTTTCTCTCGGAGCAGCCAACCAACTAGTGGTTGTGGGGCGGCTATTTATAGCCAGGGAGCATCCCGACATGATTTGACATTAATGCCCCCCAATGATATGACCATTGGGTGGATAAGATTGGGGACACGTGGCGCTCGGCGCGGCAACAGTCGGATCTTTCAACCGTGAAAGTCCTCATGTGTCTCATGTTCCTCACTCATAGGCAGTTCGCACTGATGAAATCCTAACTCCTCAGTTAGTGCAATTTCTTCAGCGACCAGAAAAACTTCGTCTCTATCACTGAGGAATTTGACTAAGCTGTGAGAGATTTTCAAAGGCTTCACTCGAAGGATTTGATATGTGTAGGTTTTGAGTTGAGCATGATGAGGAAACTTTTCCTTAGTATTACCTCGACCCCCTTTAACAGTACGGTGTTTCTATGACTTGAGAAAGAAGAAAATGAAGCATAAAGAGTAAATCTTCAAGCGTCAAAGTCTTTAGAGCATTTTCTTCGGGATACATCAAATTCTTCATTTTCAAAGTCTTCATGAAGAATAGAAATTTCTTCGCTATCAAAGTCTTCAAGGAATGACACCAAAGTCTTCACCCAAAGACATACAATTTTAGGGGTCGATATTCTTCGAATAACTCAAACTCCTCAGCGACTTATAGGGCATGTGTACACTCACAAACACATTAGTCTCTCAACCTACAAGTCTTTAATCCACCAAAATCACTAAGGGGCACTAGATGCACTTACACATAGTCCATACCATTCAACGTACCAGCAATTTAGATAGATATGGCAGTGCTTACAACAATTCTCACACATAAATAGGTATCGCAGTGCTTACAATAACATGAAATAAAGTAGATAGATAGCATAGTGCATACAACAACACCAGATTGGATCAAGTCTCGGTCATTAAGCTCAATGACACAGTCTTCATCACAAACCCCCTTGATCTTCTTCAGCTTTACTTTGTGAATTTCTCCAACTTTGGTAAGCACACCAATGGCTATCTCCAACTTCTTCTTCTCCATATGCAACCCATCCCTCTCCCGCATCACCTCAATCTTGTCCTTCATAAGTTGTTTCTTATCCTTCTTGTGGTCTTGTAGTTCAGCCTTGAGCACATACATCTCCTTATTGAGTCCATTGATATCCCTGTACTTCTTCAACTCATGAACCTTAGTCCTCAGGTTTATGAACACTTGTCCTGGTGCTTTGTGAATGGCCTTCAGATTCTCAATGACATACTGCTTCGGGTCCACTTGCTTGTGCAAGCCTTCAATGTCCCCTGACATTATTTTCTTGTAAGTTTGTTGATGGCTCTTTTACACTTGTTGCCTCGACATTTGGTTAACTTCAGCAAGTAGGTTCTTGTACTGCATGGTAGCACTCTTAATCTCCTCTTCAAGCTTAAGCATTATTTGTGCATGATCAGCCACTTCCTTGATCCTAGCAGAACAACAATCTTCATATCTTTCCCAAAGCTTCCTGGGAGCTTTTTTAGTACCTTAAGGATACTCCATATCCACCCATTGAACATAGCCACAATTGGTAATCAGCAAGAAAATAAGTATGTATTAGTTAGGCTTCAGAGTTCCTAAATAGTTGAGCTACAAAATTAAAACTACACTTCAGCTTCTAAGAAACAAAAGAATTACTTGGCTCTTTTTTCCAAAGAAATTTGAGAGAAGCTCATATGGGATTAACCATTAACCATTAACAAAATTGATCACACAAAGCAGTTTATATCCTAACCACTGTTGGAAATATGCCCTAGAGACAATAATAAATTGGTAATTATTATATTTCCTTGTTCATGATAATCGTTTATTATCCATGGTAGAATTGTATTGATTGGAAACTCATATACATGTGTGGATACATAGAAAAAACAATGTCCCTAGTGAGCCTCTAGTTGACTAGCTCGTTGATCAAAGTTGGTCAAGGTTTCCTTGCCATAGACAAGTGTTGTCACTTGATAACGGGATCACATCATTAGGAGAATGATGTGATGGACAAGACCCAAACTATAAACGTAACATATGATCGTGTCAGTTTATTGCTACTGTTTTCTGAATGTCAATGTATTTGTTCCTATGACCATGAGATCATGCAACTCCCGGACACCGGAGGAATACATTGTGTGTATCAAACGTCGCAATGTAACTGGGTGACTATAAAGGTGCTCTACGGGTATCTCTGAAGGTGTCTGTTGGGTTGGCATGGATCAAGAGTGGGATTTGTCACTCCGTATGACGGAGATGTATCTCGGGGCCCACTCGGTAATACAACATCACAACAAGCCTTGCAAGCAACGTGACTAAGGAGTTAGGCACGAGATCTTGTATTACGGAACGAGTAAAGAGACTTGCCGGTAACGAGATTGAACTAGGTATGGAGATACCAACGATCGAATCTCGGGCAAGTAACATACCAAAGGACAAATGGAACAACATATAGGATTATCTGAATCATTGAGATAGAGGTTCAACCGATAGAGATCTTCGTAGAATATGTAGGATCCAATATGGATGTCCAGGTCCCGCTATTGGGTATTGACCGAAGAATGTCTCGGACATGTATACATAGTTCTCAAACCCGCAGGGTCTGCACACTTAAGGTTCGATGACGTTTCGGTATAGTTGAGCTATAGATGTTGGTGACCAAGGTTGTTCAGAGTCCCGGATGGGATCCTGGACGTCACGAGGAGTTCTGGAATGGTCCGGAGGTAAAGATTGATATATAGGAAGTCATGTTTTGGTCACCGGGGAGGTTTCGGGCTCATCGGTAGTGTATCGGGAGTGCCGGGAGGGTGCCGGGGGACCACCGGGAGAGGTGTGAAGACCCTAGGGCTTCATGAGCCAAGAGAGGAGGCAAACCATACCCTGGTAGGATGGCCGAAGCCAGCTCTAAGGGCCCATGCGGCTGGAGTGGAAAGTAAGGGAAAAATACAAAAGGTGGAAAAGGTTTCCAAGTGGAAGGGGAATCCTACTAAGAGTAGGATTGGAGGAGGACTCCTCCTCTCCTCCCACTTCGGACGACTCAAAGGGGCAGCCTTAGGGCCGGCGGCCTCCCTCCTCTCCTCCTATATATACTAGAGCTTTTGAGGGTTTTGAGGAACAACCCTAATTGCCACGTGCTCCCTCTACTTCATCTAGTCTAGTTCGGCGGTGCTTAGGTGAAGCCCTGCAGGAATAGTTCCACCACCACCACCACCATGCCGTCGTGCTGGAGAACTCATCTACCTCTCTGCCCCTCTTGCTGGATCAAGAAGGCGGTGATCGTCATCGAGTTGTACGTGTGCTGAACGTGGAGGTGTCGTCCGTTCGGCACTAGTTCGGGATGGATCGTGATGGGATCGTAGGATGGATCGTGATGAGATCATGGGACGGGCTGCGATTTCGATCGCGAAGATGTTCCACTACATCAACTGCGTTATATATGCTTCCGCTTAGCGATCTACAAGGGTATGTAGATATAATCTCCCCTCTCGTAGATGGTCATTGATATGCCTCCATCGTATCTACTTTTCCAAACTCTTTTGCCATTGTTTTGGACTCTAATTTGCATGATTTGAATGGAACTAACCTGGACTAACGCTGTTTTCAGCAGAATTTCTATGGTGTTGTTTTTGCGCAGAAATAAAAGTTCTCGGAATCACCTGAAAATTTACGGAGAATTTTTGTGAAATATATATAAAATACTGGCGCAAGAATCAGCGGAGGAAGTGGAGCGTGGAGCCCACAAGCCCACCAGGCGCGCCCCCTGGCCGCGCCTGCCAGGCTTGTGGGGCCCACAAAACTCCACCGCCTCCAATCTCAGGTCTATTTAGTCCCTTTCGTCCGAAAAAAAATCAGGGAGAAGAGTTCATCGCGTTTTACGATACGGAGGCGCCGCCACCTCCTGTTCTTCCTCTAGAGGGCAGATCTGGAGTCCGTTCTGGGCTCCGAAGAGGGGAAATCGTCGCCATCGTCATCACCAACCTTCCTTCATCGCCAATTCCATGATGCTCTTCACATTTCTTGAGTAATCTCATCGTAGGCTTACTGGACGGTGATGAGTTGGATGAGATCTATCATGTAATCGAGTTAGTTTTGACGGGGATTGATCCCTAGTATCCACTATGTTCTGAGATTGATGTTGCTACTACTTTGCCATGCTTAATGCTTGTCACTAGGGCCCGAGTGTCATGATTTCAGATCTGAACCTATTATGTTCTCGTCAATATATGTGTGTTCTTGATCCTATCTTGCAAATTGTAGTCACCTACTATGTGTTATGACCCGGCAACCCCGGAGTGACAATAGCTGGAACCACTCCCGGAGATGACCATAAGATGAGGAGTTCATGTATTCACCAAGTGTTAATGCGTTGGTCCGGTTCTTTATTAAAAGGAGAACCTTAATATCCCGTAGTTTCCATTAGGACCCCGCTGCCACGGGAGGGATGGACAATAGATGTCATGCAAGTTCTTTTCCCTAAGCACGTATGACTACATACGGAATACATGCCTACATTACATTGACGAACTGGAGCTAGTTACATATCTCTCCGTGTTATAACTGTTGCATGATGAATAGCATCCGACATAATCATCCATCACCGACCCAATGCCTACGAGTCTTTTACTACTGGTCCTTGCTACGTTACTTTGCTGCTACTGTTACTCTGTTGCTACTGATGTTACTTTGCTGCTACTGCTGTCACTTTGTTGCTACTGGTTCCTGTTGCTATTGTTGCTATCATACTACCTTGCTACTGATACTTTGCTGCAGATGCTAAATCTTTCAGGTGTGGTTGAATTGATAACTCAGCTACTAATACTTGAGAATATTCTTTGGCTTCCCCTTGAGTCGAATCAATAAATTTGGTTTGAATACTCTACCCTCGAAAAGTATTACGATCCCCTATACTTGTGGGTTATCAAGACTATTTTCTGGCGCCGTTGCCGGGGAAGCACAACTATATTCTCTGAGTCACTTGGGATTTACGTCTGCTCATCACTATGAGGAATCCGATAGATCCAAGAACTAAAGTCTTGCCATCAACTACGAGGACAGGTAAGGAACTGCCATCTAGCTCTGCACTTGATTCACCTTGAGTTATGAGTAAGTTTGCGACACCACCTCCTGCTAAAAATCTTGATATGTCGTCTATGCTTGATGATGCTACTTCTGCTGCCCATGATGCTTATGATGATGCTATGATTGATACTGCTTTGCCACTTGGTGCATTCCTTGGTGCACAAATTGCTAGAGTTGCTGCTAGATGTGATGATACTTCTGAAACTGCTGATACTATTGAAGTAGAACCTGCTATTTTTCCTGCTAGAACTAGCTCTCCTAGACATGAATTGCCTGATATGCCTCAGTGTTATGTTATGGAGGGAGAGATAGCTGAGGACTTTTTTGCTTGTAAGGATAGCTATGATGTTGATAAATTACTGCTCAAGTGGAAAGAAAAATCTCTGAACGCTAGGATGAAATACGACCCGAAGTTTGCTTCTTCGCCTATCTTTGTGACCGATAAGGATTATGAATTCTCTGTCGACCCTGAGTTAATCACTCTGGTCGAATCTGATCCTTTTCACGGTTATGAGTCTGAAACAGTCATAGCGCAGCTTACCAAACTGCACGATATAGCCACCCTATTCACTAGTGAGGAAAAGATCCGCCACTACTATATCCTCAAGATGTTTCCTTTCTCACTAACGTATGATGCTAAGATTTGGTTCACTTCTCTTGCTCCTGGTTGTGTGCGTAGCCCCCAGGATATGATCTACTACTTCTCTAAGAAATATTTCCCTGCCCATAAAAAGCAAGCTAAATATACAACTTTTCTCAAGCTGAAGAAGAGAGTCTCCCACAAGCTTGGGGGAGGCCCGTCCAGCTACTGAATGCTTTGCCTGATCACCCTCTTGAGAAAAATAAAATACTTTATATCTTCTATAATGGACTTACCGATGCTTCTAGAGACCACCTAGATAGTTGTGTTGGTTGTGTTTTTAGGGAACGAACTGTAGAACAAGCTGAGATCCTATTGAATAAAATCTTGTGCAATGAGAATGCTTGGACTATTCCCGAACCACCTCCTAAGCCAACTCCGAAGAAAATAGGTATTCTATTCCCCAGTCCTGAAGATATGCAAGAAGCTAAGAAATCTATGAAAGAGAAAGGCATTAAATCTGAAGATGTCAAAAATCTACCACCTATCGAAGAGATCCATGGTCTTGATAACCCGATACAGGTAGTAGAAGTAAACTGTCTGCGTAGGTTTGATGAGAGTGATATTCCTTTTGATAAACCTGCTAGCTTTTTCCTGGATGAATTTGATAACTTTGTTGCCAAACAACAGAGTTTCAATGATTATGTTAGCAGACAATTGGAACAAAATGCTCGTATGCTTAGTCATTTAAGTGCTTGTGTGGACAGAAATGTCAATGATCTTAAGCTCCTGAGTAAACATGCCTCTATGGTTACTACTCAGGTAGAACAAGTACTTAAGGCTCAAAATGACTTGCTCAATGAGTTGAATGGCAATTCTGTCAGAGTCGTTACTAGAGGCAGTAGAATGACTCAGGAACCTTTGTATCCTGAGGGTCATCCAAAGAGAACTGAACAAGATTCTAAAGGAGTTAGCACTGATGCACCTAGTCATCCTAGAAAGAAGAAGAAAGATAATAGGAACTTGCACGCTAGCAACCCAAATGTTGTTACCCCTGAGAGTCCAAACGATGCCTCTGTTTCTGATGCTGAAACACAAGCTAGTGATGAACATTAGCCTAATGATAATATCAATAGTGATGTTCATGTTGATGCTCAACCTAGCAATGATAAGGATGTGGAGACTGAACCTGTTGATCTTGATAACCCACAGCCTAAGGCTAGGAGATACGATAAGAATGACTTCACTGCTAGGAAGCATGGTAAAGAAAGGGAACCATGGGTTTAGAAACCCATGCCCTTTCCTCCCAAACCATCCAAGAAAAACAATGATGAGGATTTTGAGTGCTTTGTTGAAATGATTAGACCTGTCTTTCTGCAAATGCGTTTGACAGATATGCTCAAAATGTCTCCGTATGCTAAGTACATGAAGGATATTGTGACTAATAAGAGGAGGATACCTGAGGTTGAGATTTCCACCATGCTTGCTAACTATACCTTCAAGGTGGAACTCCTAAGAAACTAGGTGATACCGGTGTGCCCACTATACCTTGCTCCATTAAAGGAAACTACGTTAGAACTACTTTATGCGACCTTGGAGCCGGTGTTAGTGTTATGCCTATTTCTCTTTATCGTAGGCTTGAACTGGATAAGTTGACACCCACTGAAATCTCTATGCAAATGGCCGACAAATCAACTGCTTTCCCTATTGGCATTTGCGAGGATGTGCCTATTGTGGTTGCCAATGTCACTATCTTAACACACTTTGTTATTCTGGATATTCCCGAGGACGATGCCATGGCGGTCATCCTTGGAAGACCCTTTTTAAACACTGCAGGGGCTGTTATAGATTGCAACAAAGGCAACGTCACTTTCCATGTCAACGGTAATGAGCATACAGTGCACTTTCCGAAGAAATAATATCGAGTACATTGCATCAATGCTATCGAAAAAACTTCATCGATTCTTATTGGGAGCTTTGAATGCCCTATACCTCTTGTTAAGATGAAGTATGATTTACTTGTTGGGGAGATACACATCCCCATTGAGGTAACCTAGTGACTATTCGAAAATTCTCCGTTTTCTTTTGCGATTCGAAAAAGTTTGTCAAGGAGACTTGATCAGCCTCATTTACGGATTTCTTTCGATGACCATGAGATGGATGAATCGAGGAGTCACAAACCTCTGTTCCAAGCTTTCACCTTCGGTTGCTTAGAAGAAAAATGTTAGATTTAGTTTAGTTTTCCCCGTTTTCTGCTTTTAGCGTCCCGTAGAAAAGTACCCCGAAAATAAAAGTTCTCCGAATGATGTGAAAATCAAGTATGATTTTTTGGAGTTTTTGAAAAATACTGAGACGAAGAGCTAGTCTGGGGGCTGCACCAGTGGGCCACAAGTCCTGGAGGCGCGGGTACCCCCTGGCCGTGTCTACCAGGCTTGTGGGGCCCACGTGCACCCTCTCCACTCATTCTAGCTCCCATCTGGTTCTCCTACCTCCAGAAAAAATTGTTTCGCAGCTCAAACCCGTGTTCTTGCTCTTCTTGCTGGGATTTTCGATCTCCTTGTGCAAAGCACCATTCACCGAACTGTTTTGGGGAAATTACTCCTTGGCAAGTGGCTCCTCCATTGGTCCAATTAGTTTTTGCTCTAGTGCCTTATACTTCGCGTATTTTTGCTGCCTTGGTGATCATGTTCTTGAGCTTTGCATGCTAATTTTAGCTGGTCCCAAGTAGTTTTGATGCGTAATATGGCCTCTAGGCACTTGTTGGAGTAGTTGCTATGAGTTTCGTTGGGCCTTATTCACTTCTCCTTAGAGTCACTAAAAATTTCAGAAATTTTTAGAGATAGAAAAGGGAAAAGATGAGGAGGTTCTTAAGAGGCTCTTCAAGCCGTGACCCCAAGGATGATGGAAGTGATAAGAAGAAACCCAAGTATCCGGTCCCTCGAGTTGCAGAAGTTCGAGCGTGCGAGTGGCCAAGCGATGTGTTCTTACGCGCCGCCGGACTTTATGAGGACTTTTGTTACTTGGTGGAGAACGTAGGCCTTACCGCCTTTGTTGAAGATAACTGTCTGCAATACCGCCTCCTCACTAATATTTTCGTACAAAGCTTTAACTTCTACCCTAGGAAGAATCTCCTATGGTTGAGTTCAAATTATATGATATCCCCCAGCGGATGTCACTCCAGGATTTTTGCAATGTTTGCAAATTGCCTTTTGTTGGGGATATTCATGAACCTCGTCCACGGGACTTGGAAGCTTTCATCAATACTATTGTTGCAGGAGAGGAGAGAGGAGTGTCTTGCGCTAGAGCTGCTAGCATACATTTTCCCGTGCTTCGGTACTTCTCACTATTTGTGGGAAAATGTTTGATTGGCCGTGGGAAAGCTGGGTCCCTTAGCTCCCCAGATCTTGCGGTCTTGCGCGAAGCCCTTTATAATGATAAAACTTATAGCTTGGGCGCTATAGTAGCTCAACGGTTGAACACGAACCGTTCTAAAGGCGTTGTCTATGGAGGTATCTATGCTACTCGTCTTGCTAGACATTTTGAGATACCTATTAGACTGGACGAGGAAGAAGAGATTCTTCTTCCCGAGAGATATCTAGATTATGATAGCATGGTTCGCCATGACTTTCTTGATAGGGATATAAATAGAAGGATGATTTATAACCTGGTATTTAGTCAGGGTACTCGTGAGACTATTAGTTTGCTTGCTCCTTCTTTGTTCAATCTTCATACAAGCAGGTACATTATTATATTGGGGCATAGCCCAACCACAGGTGCCCGTGCCCGAGCCACCAGTCGAGTACCAGACGCCAGTTTATCAGTGGGAGCCAGAGGAGCTCACACAGCAGTGGCATCCTCAGTCCACTCCGGAGTACCCCGGAGCTGGTTATTTCCCTCCTTGGGAGTAGACCAACTTAGGCCAAAAGCCTAAGCTTGGGGGAGTACGTGTTTCTCACCGACTTTATATTCTTGCTTATGCTTTCACTTTGTTTGTCGGTGTTCACACTTTGCCACTGTATCATCCATGCTAGTTTATTTCTTTTTCTCGTTTTCTTTTCGTGTGTCTGTCTAGTTTGAGAAAACCCAAAAAGATTTTCTTTTTCTTCTTTTGCTTGTTGGGAGCTTTCCCGTGTAAATAGTTTTCTTTTCCTTTGGGTCAAGGTAGAAGACCATGGTTACAATGTTTAGTGGCTCTCACATGCATATCTGTTTATCTGTTAAAGAGCCATATTACTTTGTCTTCTCCTTTGTGTTTGCTTGTAGATTCCAGCTTAGTCCAATGCACGAGCACGCTTGTTATTGTTCACATTGTTCGGTCGTGCAAGTGAAAGGCAATAATGACAATATATGATGAAGTGACTGAGCCTGGAAAAGCTGGTATGAACTCGATCTATTTTGTTTTTGTAAATATGACTAGCTCATCGTTTGTGATTCAGCTTTGTTGTGAGAGAAACATGTTTGCAATGACAACTTAGAGATCATAGTTTCTGATGCCATGCTTAATTAGCTAGGAGCTTATAATGGTTTATCTTGGATGCCAACATGAATTTTGAGATGACTATGATGTAGTATGATAGGATGGTATCCTCCTTTGAATGATTCAAGTGGATTGACTTGGCGCATGTTCACGCATGTAGTTGAAACAAAATCAACATAGCCTCTATGATATTCATGTTCATGATGATTTATGTCATACTCATGCTTGCACTCAATGTTAGTTAATCTCAATGCATTTTGATGACTGTTGTCGCTCTCTAGTTGGTCGCTTCCCAGTCTTTTGCTAGCCTTCACTTGTACTAAGCGGGAATAGTGCTTGTGCATCCACTTCCATAAACCCAAAGTTGTTCCATATGAGTCCACCATACCTACCTATATGCGGTATCTACCTGTCGTTCCAAGTAAATTTGCATGTGCCACTCTCTAAACCTTCAAGAAATAATCTGTTTTGCATGCCCGAACCGCTCATGTGGTGACAGGGGGATATCAGTATCTTCCATGCTAGGCGTGTTATCCTCGATATGTGTTTATTCACTATCATTCATGAGAAAGGGGTCGGTAATTGGAATGCCTAGTTCCATGCTCAAATCGAAAAGATAATTGCAAACAAAACTCCACCTGGATTGATGTTGGTATGGACGGCACCCGATTATTCGCCTAGTCATGGAGTGTGATTGATTGGTGGTGGGGGAGTCAAAACTTTACTTTTCTGTTCGGGAACCGCCTATAGCATGTGTAGCGTGGAAGATGGTGAGAACTCTTAGTCATTGCGTTGACAATGAAAGCATGCCACCCAAAATTATTATCTCTGTTTCCAAAGCTTGAGCTGTGGCACCTCTGCAAATCAATGCTTCCCTCTGCGAAGGGCCTGTCTATTTATATTTCTGTTGAGTCATCCTGTTCTTATAAAAGCACCAATTAGAGAGCACCTCTGTCATTTTTATGCTTTGCTTTTGACTGATATTGAGTATGACTGTGACTGGATCTTCTTTGCCATGAATTACAATGTTTAGTCAGCCCTTGGTCTTCGAAGGCGCTCTGCATTTATGTTTTGCAGTCTCAGAAAGAGCTAGCGAGATACCATCTGTTTGTAGTGCTTCATGATTGTTTTGATTGAAGTGTTGACGTTTGAGACTTATTATTATTTGCTTGCTAGTTGATTATGCCATTGATATGAGTTTGCCGTGAGACCTAGATGTCATTTGCTTATGTGGTTAGCTTGTGATCTTGCTGAAATTCTGGTTATGAGTTAGACATAGTTGCAACAACAAGATCAAACAAAGTTCGTAAAAGTTTTTGTTTTGTCTCTTTCAGTTTGTCAACTGAATTGCTTGAGGACAAGCAAGGTTTTAAGCTTGGGGGAGTTGATACGCCTCCATCGTATCTACTTTTCCAAAATCTTTTGCCCTTGTCTTGGACTCTAATTTGCATGATTTGAATGGAACTAACCCGGACTAACGCTGTTTTCAGCAGAATTTCTATGCTGTTGTTTTTGCGCAGAAATAAAAGTTCTCGGAATGACCTGAAAATTTACGGAGAATTTTTGTGGAATATATAAAAAATATTGGCGCAAGAATCAGTGGAGGAAGTGGAGCGTGGAGCCCACAAGCCCACCAGGCGCGGCCCCCCTGGCCACGCTTGGCAGGCTTGTGGGGCCCACAAAACTCCACCGCCTCCAATCTCAGGTCTATTTAGTCCCTTTTGTCCGGAAAAAAATCAGGGAGAAGAGTCATCGCGTTTTACGATACGGAGGCACTACCACCTCTTGTTCTTGCTCTGGAGGGTAGATCTGGAGTCCGTTCTGGGCTCCGAAGAGGGGAAATCATCGCCATCGTCATCACCAACCTTCCTTCGTCGCCAATTCCATGATGCTCTTCACCGTTCGTGAGTAATCTCATCGTAGGCTTGCTGGACGGTGATGAGTTGGATGAGATCTATCATGTAATCGAGTTAGTTTTGACGGGGATTGATCCCTAGTATCCACTTTGTTCTGAGATTGATGTTGCTACTACTTTGCCATGCTTAATGCTTGTCACTAGGGCCCGAGTGTCATGATTTCAGATCTGAACCTATTATGTTCTCGTCAATATATGTGTGTTCTTGATCCTATCTTGCAAGTTGTAGTCACCTACTATGTGTTATGACCCGGCAACCTCGGAGTGACAATAGCCGGAACCACTCCCGGAGATGACCATAGTATGAGGAGTTCATGTATTCACCAAGTGTTAATGCGTTGGTCCGGTTCTTTATTAAAAGGAGAACCTTAATATCCCGTAGTTTCCATTAGGACCCCGCTGCCACGGGAGAGATGGACAATAGATGTCATGCAAGTTCTTTTCCGTAAGCACGTATGACTACATACGGAATACATGCCTACATTACATTGACGAACTGGATCTAGTTACATATCTCTCCGTGTTATAACTATTGCACGATGAATAGCATCCGGCATAATCATCCATCACCGATCCAATGCCTACGAGTCTTTTACTAGTGGTCCTTGCTACGTTACTTTGCTGCTACTGCTGTCACTTTGTTGGTACTGGTTACTGTTGCTACTACTGTTACTTTGCTGCTACTGCTGTCACTTTGTTGCTACTGCTGCTATCATACTACCTTGCTAATGATACTTTGATGCAGATACTAAATCTTTCAAGTGTGGTTGTATTGACAACTCAACTGCTAATACTTGAGAATATTCGTTGGCTTCCCCTTGAGTCGAATCAATAAATTTGGGTTGAATACTCTACCCTCAAAAACTGTTGTGATGCCCTATACTTGTCGGTTATCAGCCATCACCATGGATAGATCTTATGTGCGCGTAGGAAATTTTTTGTTTCCCCTGTGAAGTTCCCCAACAACCACACCCATAAATTTTATCACTAACAATTAAAAAATTCATGTAAGAAAAGGAGGATAGTGATTGCAACTTACATCCTGGCCGCACCCATAAACCTCCTCCCAGTTACCCCACCTTCGAAAGGAGTGAATTTCTTGGCTGTTTTCAAGTGATAGCACGCAACAGGGCCTTCCTCTATCGTCTCAACATCAGCTTCAAAGTCCGAGTCATCTATGGTCAGGAGGGGTTGGATTGAGTTCAAAAGAAATTGGAAGTGGTAAAATACCGTGGATCCGTTCCAAATTATACCAAAATGAAATTATGCGATGTGATATCCCTAACCCTGGGCTATAAAAGAGAGAGGGTAGAGCGGAAGGGCATTACCTCACCGGGGAAGATGAGCATTTCTTCCACACTGCTCTCCTATGAGTCTGCCCAAGAAGGCATTAAGGAGACGACGGCAAGGTTGGCCAACAATGATAATGACGATGATGTAGAGGGGGTGACGCAGAGGAGAGTGAGGTAGAGTGAACGAGTGGGCGAGTGGAGTGGATGGGAACGACACTATTTCCCTTTAGGGAACTAGCCAACCAGCTCGGTTCCAACATCCGTTAGTACCACACCACCCCCCTCTGTCATCCAGCGCATAATCTACCACGTCAAAACGGGCTCATTTTTACGTTGAGTGTTTTCTTCCACTGTCAATTCTTCGTTGCGATGCAAAGTCTCATGTTTTGTAAAGTGGTGTTTTTTCGAGAGTCGTGACGCTAATGTGGTGGTTCTGTGCATTTTACTCCAGGGAGGCATTCCATCTTTAGTGCAAGAATCACCTTGTAGAAGTGAGTTGGCCAACCCTCCTCGTGGTAGTGCATGTAGTTTCGACGCTTGCCACTGTGGGGCTCCAACTAGCACCACATCATCGTGTGTGGGAAATACCTCCTCAAAAAGCAGTAGCACCTCCTTGCCCTTCTCCATTTTCGGCACAACCTCCTTGTCCTTCTCCATGGAAAACACTAAATCCTTGCCCTTGTTCTTTGTATTGATCTGCATTATGAATAGCACAAAGTTCTGCATTATGAACAACACAAGTTCTACATTATGATCAACTCAAAATTCAAAGGGTGATCGGGATTAAATCCTATCGTCCAACCCCGTGTATTTACCCACCTGAACGCCCACTACTTACCCACCATCGCACTCAATTAACTCTCTCTGTTTCTCACTCCTTTCTCACCTCTACATATCCATGAACTCCAACCCTAACCACTTCCCCAAGGGCATTGGATGGAGGGCTTTCTTCCTTGGTTGCTCGCTCAGTGACCGCACCAAGTTCAAGAACACCATGGAAGTGTACTCAAACTTCACTCGCACCAATGACAAGCACAAGGGGGAACACATTATGGTGAAGAAAGCGACAGTGGAGGAGTTGAAGACAATGATTGATGACCTAGTGAAGGGCGCTATGTCAGTCCGCATCTTGCGCTAAGCCATGAATGAGGCCAACTCCGACAATGCTGGACAGAGGGCAAGGTGAGCCAAGTATAGGGAGCACATGGCTCCTCAAGACTAGTGAGCTGCAACTTTCTAGACTAGGACGTTGGTTGCACCGAAGGTCATCACTCTAGAGCCTGAGGAGGAAGCAGAAGTGGAGGAGGTGGTGGTCAGGGCGCCGGAGCCAGGCCATCGAACTATGCTAATCAAACAGGATGACATTGAGGATGACGAGACAATGCATGATATGGTCCAGTCGAAGGACAACAACAAGGGCATGCAGGCCCGCCGCTCCAAGCACCTCCATGGTCATCGCGGCTAGCATTTAATGCAATTGTGTAATATTAACCCCAAATCCCCATTCCTCTTGTAAACAATCTGTATCAGAACCCTAAAATCCATCACTACTTAATACTCATGAAGAAGTTCTGATCAATCCATTGGCTATTTACCCCAATTCCCCATTCCCCTAGAACGCAAATGGATTTCACAAACTGAATCTAAATGCAAATCAAATATGAAATAGTAAGTGAGGAGATGAAAGTAGGGCTTACAACCATTATTGAAGTGTTGTGGGTGATGTTGTTGATGCCGATCATGGAGGCTAGTGGTCGCCTTGTTGTTCTTCGATCCGCTGGCCGCCGCCGTCGATGTGAAAGTAGGAGAGTGGAGAGGGAGGAGAGAGTAGTGAGGGTAATTATTGTCGGCGCTCCGAGAAACAATGTGACGTCATCAGCTTGGCTCCTTGCGTGCACCCACTGCAACCAGCGGACCCGAATGTGAAAAATTTGTCTATTTAGAGGTTCCTAGCGGGTTTGGCTGGGAGGTGCTTTAAACATCGTGCGGTGCACGCCAAATAGTGAACACATGTAACCCAACAAGTCATTTCCGTCCTTCTTAGCCCTGGTTAGGCCTCATGCGGGCAAGCAAACACACCCCTAGGCATTCATAGAGGCAGTGTGTGTGCGAGCATGTGATATTAGATGTGTTTCGTTATGTGTAGTGACTTTTGTCCCATTTGCATATGTGACTGAGTTGGGCTTGGATGACTAAATACATGTTGAAACCATGTTCTGCATATAGTTTTTTTGTCTACAGTCGTCCATAGTTTGGCCTTACATGCAACACATGTTGTTTGGTAACCTTGTTTTGAAGCGGTGAGGTTGTCAACACATTCAAAACTATGGCATAGATAAATATACATATGATAAACCCATAAGAAAGAGTTTTAAGCATGCAGTTAAACGATAAACAGTCACGACAAAGTCTGAAACATCCTACACAAAAGTTTTAGTGCAGAGATAACTTCCTACACATCCATGGCAAAGGTCTCCTCATGCCTTTTGCACTTTGTCACGATCTCAACACCATCTCATTGAAGACGATCACCTTCAAGGGGGTGGGAATCACTAGCTTGAAGGTCACAAGTTGCCCGATCCTGACATGGTGAACAACAACGAAGGGGGCACAACCCTTGTCGTGGTAACGATTCCGACAATAGAAAGAGGGTAGGATAACGGAGCATGATCTATCAAGATGCACATGGGTGACACGGTGGTTTTCGCGAGTTCAGGCCTCTCACAGTGGAGATAACAACCCTACGTCTCGTGCTCCGGAGAGGCTTTGTTTTATCTGTCATGGAGATGAGTTACATGGTATAGAGAGAGCCAGAGCTCCAGGGAAGGAATGAGCCCGCTGGGGGAGAAGAAGAAGAAGAAGATGTGATTAGCTATGTGGAGGGGGTGGCTTATATAGAGTGCGCCACCTCCTCACCTCTTATGTTACAAGATGGGGCATTGATGCCATAATGTCAGCCCACTACAGATGTCTTGCCGACTGTTGGTATTTGTATGACCGAGTGAGTCATACGGCCGAGTGGTTGACTGTCATCCGAGTGGATGGAATGTACTTGTCACGATCCAGTAGGAATTTCCCTTGTAGTCATTAAACTAATAATGAGGTGCCCTTGGGTAGGATGTATTGGTCAGACCTATGACCCTACCCTAGGGCTATATCCCCGTCATTAGCCCCCGAATGGATCAGGGTCCGAGTGGTGAAGGTGTCGATGTAAATCTTGTAGCAGCAGACCGAACTTGAACGTGCTTGAGGGCCTTGCACAATTATACGTTGATTGAAGTCTTCATCATTCGCCCTGATCGATTCCGCTGAGTAGTACGTCCGAGTGAACTTAAGAATTGAAGTAGATCCGAGTGATCTTGAGACCCTAACTGATTGTTGGTAGTCGGTTGGAGTCTGTTGAATCTGTTGAACTTGAATGTTGTTGGTGGACCTGACCAAGCAGAATGTTTTTTTTTGTATTTCTCTTCCTGTGGGGGCACGCTCAGTGCACCCACTGGGTGTAGTCCCCGAGCCTCTGTCGGACTAGATGAGTCTGGCAGAGGGTTTAAGACTTCCAGTGCTTGTCATGCTGAATGATTGTTGAATCTGTTGAACTTGAATGTTGTCGGTGGACCTGACCAAGCAGAATGTTGTTTTTGTATTTCTCTTCCTGTGGGGGCACGCTCAGTGCACCCACTGGGTGTAGTCCCCGAGCCTCTGTCGGACTAGATGAGTCTGGCAGAGGGTTTAAGACTTCCAGTGCTTGTCATGCTGAATGTTTGTTGAATCTGCATTATATAATTTCTGGATCAAAGTCAAGTCTCCGAGTGTATTTTTTAACTTAGGCGATACGGGATCGCAGCTAAGTTCCCGAGTGTGCAGCGTGTCTGTACTCGGAGTAGTTTTAACTAAGGCGATACAGAGTCGCAGCTAAGCCTCCGAGTGCGGAGCATGTCCGCACTCAGAGTTGTTTTTAACTTAGGCGATACGGAGTCGCAGCTAAGTCACCGAGTGCGGAGCATTTCCGTACTCGGAGTTGTTTTTAACTTAGGCGATACGGAGTCGCAGCTAAGCCCCCGAGTGTGGAGCATGTCGGCACTCGGAGTTGTTTTTAACTTAGGCGATACAGAGTCGCAGCTAAGTTCCCAAGTGTGGAGCATGTCCGCACTCGGAGTTGTTTTTAACTTAGGCGATACGGAGTCGCAGCTAAGCCCCCGAGTGTGGAACATGTCCGCACTCGGAGTTGTTTTTAACTTAGGCGATACGGAGTCGCAGCTAAGTCCCCGAGTGTGGAATATGTCCGCACTCGGAGTTGTTTTTAACTTAGGCGATACGGAGTCGCAGCTAAGCCCCCGAGTGTGGAATATGTCCGCACTCGGAGTTGTTTTTAACTTAGGCGATACAGAGTCGCAGCTAAGTCCCCGAGTGTGGAGCATGTCCGCACTCGGAGTTGTTTTTAACTTAGGCGATACGGAGTCGCAGCTAAGTCCCCGAGTGTGGAACATGTCCGCACTCGGAGTTGTTTTTAACTTAGGCGATACGGAGTCGCAGCTAAGTCCCCGAGTGTGGAATATGTCCGCACTCGGAGTTGTTTTTAACTTAGGCGATACGGAGTCGCAGCTAAGCCCCCGAGTGTGGAGCATGTCCGCACTCGGAGTTGTTTTTAACTTAGGCGATACGGAGTCGCAGCTAAGTCCCCGAGTGTGGAATATGTCCGCACTCGGAGTTGTTTTTAACTTAGGCGATACGGAATCGCAGCTAAGCTCCCGAGCATGGAGCATGTCCGCACTCGGAGTTGTTTTTAACTTAGGCGATACGGAGTCGCAGCTAAGTCCCCAAGTGTGGAGCATGTCCGCACTCGGAGTTGTTTTTAACTTAGGCGATACGGAGTCGCAGCTAAGTCCCCGAGTGTGGAACATGTCCGCACTCGGAGTAGTTTTAACTTAGACGATACTGAATCGCAGCTAAGCCGAGTGGTGGCGCGCGGGGCGTCCGAGTGATGAAGACGTGCCACACGGAGTGGCGATGCGCATGGCATCCGAGTGATGTAGACGATTCTGGCTGAGTGGCAACGCGCGGGGCGGCCAAGTGATGTATGTCGAGGAGGCGTCCGACCCACCGACGGCACGCGGGGCGACCGTGTCCACTACGTCATTGAAAAAGCTTCCGAACACGTGAAAACGCATGAATGATCGTTGCGGCGACTGAGCCTGAGCAGCGACGAGGATGGCGCACGGATGTGTCGAGTAACCTGTGTATGAAAAATAGCACAAGCCAGCATAAAAAATTATCAAAGTAATATGATCTTTTCTGAAATAGTTTGTGTAAATTGCACCCATAGACACCCGCTGGGTGTGCGACGTGATTGCTGGTTCCGAACCAGCAAGAGTCTAAAAGAGTGAAGGATCCAGCTGAACTTGTTTGAGTACTGGACCCAAACGAAGCGGAAGTGAAGTGTTCCCACATAAAAATAAACAACCGAGTACAGAGGTACACTCAGTGGCGTGGCCTTCGAGTGAACGTCATGTGCGACTTCCTCGACACTCGGTAATGTAGAAACGACTATTCAATTGAATGCAACATATGAAGAACGACTTAGCTGTTTGATGGCACAGGAGCGGCCGAGTGACGAAGGAGCGTCCAGTCGAGTGACGACGCATGGGGCGGCCAGATGATGTAAAAGCATCGAGCAGTGTGGCGACGCGCGGGGCGGCCATGCGATGAAGACGGGCTCAGTCGAGTGACGGCACGCGAGACACCCGGATGATAGAGATGTGTCCAGCCGAGTGACGGCGCGCTGGGTGGCCATGCGCGTGCTGACTGTTCGAGTGGACGTCATATGGTGCAGCTATGTACTGCAGACTCCATTTTATGGGTTATCAGTGAGTACTTGTGCAGACTCAATTGTACGGGTTATCAGTGAGCACTTGACGTTGGACCGAGAAACCGTCGGGGCATCGTGACGGAGGCCGTCGGTCACCTGACTTGCCAACGCCCGTCATTTCCATGCATTGATGGGTTGCCCATTTCCAAAACATGTAATGCATGCAAGAGTTAAGGTCGTTAATGCATGCAAGACATTAAGTAGTGGTAGTTAAGCAGGAGTTAAGGCCGTTAATGCATGCAAGAGAAGTTTCCTTCTCCCACGGCCATTTATCCCGTGCATGAAGGAATTAAACAGGAGGGAATTAAGGTTAAAAAGAGAGTGGAAGGTGCGATGCAGACCTCTCTCGCCGGCCATGGCGGCGGTCGTGGACTTGGCATGGATCCAGTGCAGGCCCGAGGCTCCCTGCGAAGGTTGCCTTTGAGCCGTCGGTGCCGTCGGCCCCGTCGGGCCGTTGAGGAGGCGCGACATGAACATCGTCGAAGGGGTTGACGAAGGTGCGACTCGCCCGAGTGCACCTGCCCATCCGGTGGACCACGGCTGGGCTGCAATCCCATCGGTGCGGAGCTGGCTCGATAGGACGACGCAGAGTGCTGGTTCCGGAGTCAATTGGTGAGGCTGAGGTTCTCTATGGACGTGCTCATGAGCGCATGATCGTTGTCCTCCTTTGGAGGTGGGCGGCTGCCACAGAGCTCGATGGGCTGGTTTGGTTGAGCGGGCAATTCGCGTCCCCCTCGGAGTCTTCAGTTGTGCCACGGTCGTCGTTGATGGATCCGAGGTAGCGACGCGGGTGATCATCACCCATGGGGACGACATCGCTAGAGTGCTCGGTGGAGAGGAACCGCACACCGTCCGACTGCGGTGTTGCCATCCAGCGGTACCGACGCTCGACGATGAGTACATGGAGAAAAACAATGATTTATCACATCGGCGAGCGATTGTAAAGAAAAAAAAATAGAATCAAATAAACTTCCAGATCATGTGTATGAAGAGTATATTTGTCTCTCCTTTGAGCGAAGTGATGTCCGGAACATCCTGCTCGAATTCTTCATCGATGATTGTTCTTCGTGGGATGAAGATTAAAGAAACAAAACCATTTGCATCATGGCTCGATAGACGCCATGCCCCACGGTGGGCGCCAACTGTCGTGGTAACGATTCCGACAATAGAAAGAGGGTAGGATAACGGAGCATGATCTATCAAGATGCACATGGGTGACACGGTGGTTTTCGCGAGTTCAGGCCTCTCACAGTGGAGATAACAACCCTACGTCTCGTGCTCTGGAGAGGCTTTGTTTTATCTGTCATGGAGATGAGTTACATGGTATAGAGAGAGCCAGAGCTCCAGGGAAGGAATGAGCCCGCTGGGGGAGAAGAAGAAGAAGAAGATGTGCTTAGCTATGTGGAGGGGGTGGCTTATATAGAGTGCGCCACCTCCTCACCTCTTATGTTACAAGATGGGGCATTGATGCCATAATGTCAGCCCACTACAGATGTCTTGCCGACTGTTGGTATTTGTATGACCGAGTGAGTCATACGGCCGAGTGGTTGACTGTCATCCGAGTGGATGGAATGTACTTGTCACGATCCAGTAGGAATTTCCCTTGTAGTCATTAAACTAATAATGAGGTGCCCTTGGGTAGGACGTATTGGTCAGACCTATGACCCTACCCTAGGGCTATATCCCCGTCAACCCTTATCAAGGATGAGGATGTCATTGATCATCCAAACGGTCACCTTCCAGGCACAACTGGCGTTCGTCTTCAGCTTGAATTCCTCTAGGACGGCAGTAAAGTGTTTGATGAACTCGAGTGGCATCGGTGAGCACTCCAGCTTGGGTGCAAGGATGACATTGCAAAAGTGGATTGGGTTGGCCTCCTCATCAAAATTATTGTAGTTCTTTGACCGCTTGAGGCACTATTGAGCTCCACCATCACATTGCCCTTCTTGTCAGCCACAAACACCTTCTTTCCCTTGACGTTCCCCGAAGCAGTCTGGTCGGTCTACATTATTAACATGATAAATGTAGGTCAATGTAGGGAAAAAATGCATATGAGCAAGATCATTTTAGGTATGAAGAATTTTTGAGCACAATTACCATACTTCTTGACCAAAGATCCACATTCATTCATCCCGCACACCTACTCGAAAGCCCCTATTTATGTACAACTACACTCCACTACCTCTTCTAACCATCTCCTTGTTGGAATTATGCCCTAGAGGCAATAATAAATATAGTTATTATTATAATTCCTGTATCAAGATAATCGTTTATTATCCATGCTATAATTGTATTGAACGAAGACTCATTTACATGTGTGGATACATAGACAAAACACCGTCCCTAGCAAGCCTCTAGTTGGCTAGCCAGTTGATCAAAGATAGTCAGTGTCTTCTGATTATGAACAAGGTGTTGTTGCTTGATAACTGGGTCACGTCATTAGGAGAATCACGTGATGGACTAGACCCAAACTAATAGACGTAGCATGTTGATCATGTCATTTTGTTGCTACTGTTTTCTGCGTGTCAAGTATTTATTCCTATGACCATGAGATCATATAATTCACTGACACCGGAGGAATGCTTTGTGTGTATCAAACGTCGCAACGTAACTGGGTGACTATAAAGATGCTCTACAGGTATCTCCGAAGGTGTTAGTTGAGTTAGTATGGATCAAGACTGGGATTTGTCACTCCATGTGACGGAGAGGTATCTCGGGGCCCACTCGGTAATACAACATCACACACAAGCCTTGCAAGCAATGTAGCTTAGTGTAAGTTACGGGATCTTGTATTACGGAACGAGTAAAGAGACTTGCCGGTAAACGAGATTGAAATAGGTATGCGGATACTAACGATCGAATCTGGGGCAAGTAACATACCGAAGGACAAAGGGAATGACATACGGGATTATATGAATCCTTGGCACTGAGGTTCAAACGATAAGATCTTCGTAGAATATGTAGGTTCCAATATGGGCATCCAGGTCCCGCTATTGGATATTGACCGAGGAGTCTCTCTGGTCATGTCTACATAGTTCTCGAACCCACAGGGTCTGCACACTTAAGGTTCGACGTTGTTTTAAGCGTATTTGAGTTATATGGTTGGTTACCGAATGTTGTTCGGAGTCCCGTATGAGATCACGGATGTCACGAGGGTTTCCGGAATGGTCCGGAAACGAAGATTGATATATAGGATGACCTCATTTGATTACCGGAATGTTTTCGGAGTTACCGGGAATGTACCGGGAATGACGAATGGGTTCCGGGAGTTCACCGGGGGGGGGGGGGGGAACCCACCCCGGGGAAGCCCATAGGCCTTGAGGGTGGCGCACCAGCCCTTAGTGGGCTGGTGGGACAGCCCAAAGGGGCCCTATGCGCCTAGGAAAGAAAATCAAAGAGAAAAAAAAGAGGAGGTGGGAAGGGAAGGAAGGACTCCCACCCACCAAACCAAGTCCAACTCTGTTTGGGGGGGGAGCCTTCCCTCCTTGGCTTGGCCGACCCCCTTGGGGCTCCTTGAGCCCCAAGGCAAGGTCCCCTCCCTCCCACCTATATATACGGAGGTTTTAGGGCTGATTTGAGACGACTTTTCCACGGCAGCCCGACCACATACCTCCACGGTTTTTCCTCTAGATCGCGTTTCTGCGGAGCTCGGGCGGAGCCTTGCTGAGACAAGGTCATCACCAACCTCCGGAGCGCCGTCACGCTGCCGGAGAACTCTTCTACCTCTCCATCTCTCTTGCTGGATCAAGAAGGCCGAGACCATCGTCGAGCTGTACGTGTGCTGAACGCGGAGGTGCCGTCCGTTCGGTACTAGATCGTGGGACTGATCGCGGGATTGTTTGCGGGGCGGATCGAGGGACGTGAGGACGTTCCACTACATCAACCGCGTTCACTAACGCTTCTGTTGTACGGTCTACAAGGGTACGTAGATCACTCATCCCCTCTCATAGATGGACATCACCATGATAGGTCTTCGTGCGTGTAGGAAATTTTTTGTTTCCCATGCGACGTTCCCCAACAGTGGCATCATGAGCTAGGTTCATGCGTAGATGTCTTCTCGAGTAGAACACAAAAGTTTTTGTGGGCGGTGATGTGCGTTATGCTGCCCTCCTTAGTCTTTTCTTGATTCCGCGGTATTGTTGGATTGAAGCGGCTTGGACCGACATTACTCGTACGCTTACGAGAGACTGGTTTCATCGCTACGAGTAACCCCGTTGCTCAAAGATGACTGGAAAGTGTCAGTTTCTCCAACTTTAGTTGAATCGGATTTGACCGAGGAGGTCCTTGGATGAGGTTAAATAGAAACTCATATATCTCCGTTGTGGTGTTTGCGTAAGTAAGATGCGATCCTACTAGATACCCATGGTCACCACGTAAAACATGCAACAACAAAATTTGATGACGTCTAACTTGTTTTTGCAGGGTATGCTTGTGATGTGATATGGCCAACGATGTGATGTGATATATTGGATGTATGAGATGATCATGTCGTAATAGAAAATATCGACTTGCACGTCGATGGTACGGCAACCGGCAGGAGCCATAGGGTTGTCTTTATACTAACGTTTGTGCTTGCAGATGCGTTTACTATTTTGCTAGGATGTAGCTTTAGTAGTAATAGCATGAGTAGCACGACAACCCCGATGGCAACACGTTGATGGAGATCATGGTGTGGCACCGGTGACAAGAAGATCGTGCCGGTGCTTTGGTGATGGAGATCAAGAAGCACGTGATGATGGCCATATCATGTCACTTATGAATTGCATGTGATGTTAATCCTTTTATGCACCTTATTTTGCTTAGAATGACGGTAGCATTATGAGGTGATCTCTCACTAAAATTTCAAGACGAAATTGTGTTCTCCCTGACTGTGCACCGTTGCTACAGCTCGTCATTTTGAGACACCACGTGATGATCGGGTGTGATAGACTCAACGTTCACATACAACGGGTGCAAAACAGTTGTGCACGCGGAACACTCGGGTTAAGCTTGACGAGCCTAGCATGTGCAGACATGGCCTCGGAACACATGAGACCGAAAGGTCGATCATGAATCATATAGATGATATGATTAGCATAGGGATGCTTACCACTGAAACTATACTCAACTCACGTGATGATCGGACTTGAGCTAGTGTAAGTGGATCATGAACCACTCAAATGACTAAGAGAGATGTACTTTTTGAGTGGGAGTTTAGCGTATAATTTTGATTAAAGTTAAACTCTAATTATCTTGAACATAGTCTAAGTCCACTTTGAATATATTTGTGTTGTAGATCATGGCTCACGCGACAGTCACCCTGAATTTTAATACATTCCTAGAGAAAGCTAAGTTGAAAGATGATGGAAGCAACTTTGTAGACTGGGCTCGTAATCTTAAGCTAATCTTACAAGCTGGGAAGAAGGATTATGTCCTTAATGCTGCGCTAGGAGATGAACCACCCACTACGGCTGATCAGGATGTTAAGAACGCTTGGTTAGCACGTAAGGAGGACTACTCAGTAGTTCAATGTGCAGTCTTGTATGGCTTAGAACCGGGACTTCAACTTCGCTTTGAGCATCATGGAGCATTTGAGATGTTCCAGGAGTTGAAGTTTATCTTTCAGAAGAACGCCCGGATCGAGAGGTATGAGACCTCCGATAAATTCTATGCTTGCAAGATGGAGGAAAACTCGTCTGTCAGTGAACATGTGCTCAAAATGTTTGGGTACTCAAACCGTCTAGCTGAGCTGGGGATTGAACTCCCGCAAGAGGCTATCACTGACAGAATCCTTCAATCACTGCCGCCAAGCTATAAAGGCTTTGTGTTGAACTACAACATGCAAGGGATGAACAAGTCTGCCGGCGAGTTGTTTGTGATGCTGAAAGTCGCAGAGTCTGAACTCCGTAAAGAGCATCAAGTGTTGATGGTGAATAAGACCACTAGTTTCAAGAGAAACGGCAAAGGCAAGAAGGGTAATTCAAAGAAGAGCGGCAAGCCTGTTGCCAATCCGACGAAGAAACCCAAAGCTGGACCTAAGCCTGAAACGGAGTGTTACTATTGCAAGGGTATGAGTCACTGGAAGCGCAATTGCCCCAAGTATCTGGCAGATAAGAAGGCGGCCAAAGAAAAATCAGGTATATTTGATATACATGTTATTGATGTGTACTTAACCGGCTCTCGTAGTAGTGCCTGGGTATTCGATACCGGTTCTATTGCTCATATTTGCAACTCGAAACAAGAACTGTAGAATAGACGAAGGCTGGCGAAAGATGAAGTGACGATGCGCGTAGGAAATGGTTCCAAGGTTGATGCAATCGCCGTCGGCACAGTTTCACTTCAGTTACCATCAGGATTAGTGATGAACTTAAATCATTGTTATTTAGTGCCTGCGTTGAGCATGAACATTATATGTGGATCTTGTTTATTGCGAGACGGTTACTCTTTTAAGTCAGAGAATAATGGTTGTTCTATTTCTATGAGTAACATCTTTTATGGTCATGCACCTAATGTGAGAGGATTGTTCATATTGAATCTTGATAGCGATACGCATATACATAACATTGAGACCAAAAGAGTTAGAGTTAACAATGATAGCGCCATATTTTTGTGGCACTGCCGCTTAGGTCATATTGGTGTAAAGCGCATGAAGAAACTCCATGCTGATGGACTTTTGGAGTCACTTGACTTTGATTCACTTGACACGTGCGAAACATGCCTCATGGGAAAGATGACTAAGACTCCGTTCTCCGGAATAATGGAGCGTGCAAGTGACTTGTTGGAAATCATACATACCGATGTGTGTGGTCCGATGAGCGTGGAGGCACGCGGCGGATATCGTTATTTTCTCACGTTCACTAACGATTTGAGTAGATATGGTTATGTCTACTTGATGAAGCACAAGTCTGAAACATTTGAAAAGTTGAAGCAATTTCAGAGTGAAGTTGAAAATCATCATAACAAGAAGATCAAATTCCTACGGTCTGATCGTGGGGGTGAATATCTGAGTTTCGAGTTTGGTGCTCACTTAAGACAATGTGGAATTGTTTCACAGTTAACACCGTCTGGAACACCACAGCGTAATGGTGTGTCCGAACGTCGTAATCGTACTTTATTAGAGATGGTGCGATCTATGATGTCTCTTACCGATTTGTCGTTATCGTTTTGGGGTTATGCATTAGAAACAGCTGCATTCACTTTAAATAGGGCACCATCAAAATCCGTTGAGACGACACCATACGAACTGTGGTATGGCAAAAGGCCAAAGTTGTCGTTTCTTAAAGTTTGGGGATGTGATGCTTATGTCAAAAAGCTTTAGCCTGAAAAGTTGGAACCCAAAGCGGAAAAGTGCGTCTTCATAGGTTACCCAAAAGAGACAGTTGGGTACACCTTCTATCTCAAATCCGAGGGCAAAGTGTTTGTTGCTAAAAACGGAGCTTTTCTCGAGAAGGAGTTTCTCTCGAGAGAATTGAGTGGGAGGAAGATAGAACTTGACGAGGTTGTCGAACCTCTCATCCCTCTAGATGGTGGCGCAGGGCAAGGGGAAACCTGTGTCGTTGAGACACCGGTTGAGGAGGAAGTTAATGATGATGATCATGAAACTCCGGTTCAAGTTTCTGTCGAACCACGCAGGTCGACGAGACCACGTGCTGCTCCAGAGTGGTACGGTAATCCCGTCTTGTCAATCATGTTGTTGGACAACAATGAACCTACAAATTATGAAGAAGCAATGGTGGGCCCAGATTCCAACAAATGGCTAGAAGCCATGAAGTCCGAGATAGGATCCATGTATGAGAACAAAGTGTGGACTTTGGAGGTACTGCCTCAAGGCCGCAAGGCTATTCAGAACAAATGGATCTTTAAGAGGAAGACGGACGTCGACGGCAATGTGACCGTTTATAAAGCTCGACTTGTGGCAAAGGGTTTTTCACAAGTTCAAGGAGTTGACTACGATGAGACATTCTCACCCGTAGCGATGCTTAAGTCCGTCAGAATCATGTTAGCAATAGCTGCATTTTTCGATTATGAAATCTGGCAGATGGATGTCAAAACGACATTCCTTAACGGTTTCCTTAAGGAAGAATTGTATATGATGCAACCCGAAGGTTTTGTCGATCCTAAGAATGCTAACAAGGTGTGCAAGCTCCAGCGATCCATTTATGGACTGGTGCAAGCATCTCGGAGTTGGAACAAACGCTTTGATGAGGTGATCAAAGCATTTGGGTTTATACAAGTGGTTGGAGAATCTTGTATTTACAAGAAAGTGAGTGGGAGCTCTATGGCGTTTCTAATATTATATGTGGATGACATATTGCTGATTGGAAACAACGTAGAGTTTTTGGAGAGCATAAAAGATTACTTGAATAGAAGTTTCTCTATGAAGGACCTAGGAGAAGCTGCTTACATTCTAGGCATTAAGATCTATAGGGATAGATCAAAACGCCTGATAGGACTTTCACAAAGCACATACCTTGATAAAGTTTTGAAGAGGTTCAAAATGGAACAGTCCAAGAAAGGGTTCTTGCCGGTTTTACAAGGAACGAGATTGAGTAAGACTCAGTGCCTAGCAACTGATGAAGATGGAGAGCATATGCGCTCCGTCCCCTATGCTTCAGCCATAGGTTCTATCATGTATGCAATGCTGTGCACTAGACCGGATGTTAGCCTGGCCATAAGTATGGCAGGTAGGTTCCAGAGTAATCCAGGAGTGGATCACTGGACAGCGGTCAAGAATATCCTGAAGTACCTGAAAAGGACTAAGGAGATGTTTCTCGTGTATTGAGGTGACGAAGAGCTCGCGTAAAAGGTTACGTCGATGCAAGCTTTGACACAGATCCGGACGACTCTAAGTCGCAAACCGGATACGTATTTATTCTTAATGGGGGTGCGGTAAGCTGGTGCAGTTCCAAGCAAAGCGTCGTAGCAGATTCTACATGTGAAGCGGAGTACATGGCTGCCTCGGAGGCGGCTAAGGAGGGTGTCTGGATGAAGCAGTTCATGACAGATCTTGGAGTGGTGCCAAGCGCACTGAATCCAATAACCTTGTTCTGTGACAACACGGGTGCCATTGCCTTAGCAAAGGAACCACAGTTTCACAAGAAGACCAGACACATCAAACGACACTTCAACCTCATCCGCGACTACGTCGAGGAAGAGGACGTAAATATATGCAAAGTGCACACGGATATGAATGTAGCAGACCCGCTGACTAAACCTCTTCCACGACCAAAGCATGATCAACACCAAAACTGTATGGGTGTTAGATTTATTACAATGTAATTCGCATGATGATGTGAGGGCTAGATTATTAACTCTAGTGCAAGTGGGAGACTGTTGGAATTATGCCCTAGAGGCAATAATAAATATAGTTATTATTATAATTCCTGTATCAAGATAATCATTTATTATACATGCTATAATTGTATTGAATGAAGACTCATTTACATGTGTGGATACATAGACAAAACACCATCCCTAGCAAGCCTCTAGTTGGCTAGCCAGTTGATCAAAGATAGTCAGTGTCTTCTGATTATGAACAAGGTGTTGTTGCTTGATAACTGGATCACGTCATTAGGAGAATCACGTGATGGACTAGACCCAAACTAATAGACGTAGCATGTTGATCGTGTCACTTTGTTGCTACTGTTTTCTGCGTGTCAAGTATTTATTCCTATGACCGTGAGATCATATAACTCACTGACACCGGAGGAATGCTTTGTGTGTATCAAACGTCGCAACGTAACTGGGTGACTATAAATATGCTCTACAGGTATCTCCGAAGGTGTTAGTTGAGTTAGTATGGATCAAGACTGGGATTTGTCACTCCGTGTGACGGAGAGGTATCTCGGGGCCCACTCGGTAATACAACATCACACACAAGCCTTGCAAGCAATGTAGCTTAGTGTAAGTTACGGGATCTTGTATTACGGAACGAGTAAAGAGACTTGCCGGTAAACGAGATTGAAATAGGTATGCGGATACTAACGATCGAATATCGGGCAAGTAACATACCGAAGGACAAAGGGAATGACATACGGGATTATATGAATCATTGGCACTGAGGTTCAAACGATAAGATCTTCGTAGAATATGTAGGATCCAATATGGGCATCCAGGTCCCGCTATTGGATATTGACCGAGGAGTCTCTCGGGTCATGTCTACATCGTTCTCGAAGCCGCAGGGTCTGCACACTTAAGGTTCGACGTTGTTTTATGCGTATTTGAGTTATATGGTTGGTTACCGAATGTTGTTCGGAGTCCCGGATGAGATCACGGACGTCACGAGGGTTTCCGGAATGGTCCGGAAACTAAGATTGATATATAGGATGACCTCATTTGATTACCGGAAGGTTTTCAGAGTTACCGGGAATGTACCGGGAATGACGAATGGGTTCCGGGAGTTCACCGGGGGGGGGGGGGGGCAACCCACCCCGGGGAAGCCCATAGGTCTTGAGGGTGGCGCACCAGCCCTTAGTGGGCTGGTGGGACAGCCCAAAGGGGCCCTATGCGCCTAGGAAAGAAAATCAAAGAGAAAAGAAAAAAAGGAGGTGGGAAGGGAAGGAAGGACTCCCACCCACCAAACCAAGTCCAACTTGGTTTGGGGGGGGGGGCCTTCCCCCCTTGGCTCGACCGACCCCCTTGGGGCTCCTTGAGCCCCAAGGCAAGGTCCCATCCCTCCTAATTATATATACGGAGGTTTTAGGGCTGATTTGAGACGACTTTTCCACGGCAGCCCGACCACATACCTCCACGGTTTTTCCTCTAGATCGCGTTTCTGCGGAGCTCGGGCGGAGCCCTGCTGAGACAAGGTCATCACCAACCTCCGGAGCGCCGTCACGCTGCCGGAGAACTCTTCTACCTCTCCGTCTCTCTTGCTGGATCAAGAAGGCCGAGATCATCGTCGAGCTGTACGTGTGCTGAACGCGGAGGTGCCGTCCGTTCGGTACTAGATCGTGGGACTGATCGCGGGATTGTTCGCGGGGCGGATCGAGGGACGTGAGGACGTTCCACTACATCAACCGCGTTCACTAACGCTTCTGCTGTACGGTCTACAAGGGTACGTAGATCACTCATCCCCTCTCGTAGATGGACATCACCGTGATAGGTCTTCGTGCGCGTAGGAAATTTTTTGTTTCCCATGCGACGTTCCCCAACACTCCTCTGTCTCTCCCTCCCTCCCTCCCCCCTCCGTCCCTCCGTCCCTCCCTCTCTCTCTCCCCGCTCTCTCTCTCATTCCCTCCCTCCATCCATCCATCTCTCTCTTTCTCTCCCTCCCTCCGTCGCTCTCTCTCTCCCTCTCTCCCTCGCCCTCGCTCTCTCCCTCCCTCTCCCTCTCCCTCCCTCTCCCTACCCCTCTCCCTACCCCCCTCTCTCTCCCTCTACCTCCCTCTCTCTCTCCCTCTCTCCCACTCTCTCTCTATCTACCTATCTATCTATATATCAATGTTCTACTATCTCTTCTTCCATATCTTTTTGTCTCGCCACCCGCTTCACCCATGAACATCATCCCCAACACAATTTAATGAAGGGCATTCCTCCTTGGGTGCTCGCTCGATGACCGCATCAAGTTCGCGAAGATCGTGGAGGTGTGCTCTCAGTTCAAGAGCATCGACGATATGCATAAAGAGGCAAATATCATGTTGTTGAAGGCGACGAAGATGGGGTTGAAGACGTTGTATACTGACCCGACCAAATCCACTATATGAATGGACATACTACGATGGGCGATGGATGAGGCTAAGTCGATCAATCCAGGTTAGAGAGCTAGATGTGGCAAGTACAAGATTGCCAAGGATCCTCATGACCAATCGTACATCGCGATGGCACCGACCACCATCGTTCTAGAGGAGGAGGAGGAGGAGATGGTGGATGCTGCCAATGACGAACCGATCAAGCCCGAGGATGCTTGCAGTACCAAAGCGATGGAGATGGTGGTCATGAAGCATGGGCCAAGTGACCGTACACTACCCTTGGAGGTCAATGATTACAAGCCTTAAGGCTAACGCCGCTCCCAGATCCTCCACTCTCGTTGTGGCTAGGATGTAGTGCTTGTTGGGATGTATGCAAAAAGATGAAAGCTCCATTTACCCCCCCCCCCCCGCCCCCCGCCCCCGTGTGAAAATTATGCTGAGTCCTCCTTGAACCGCTCAAATCTCTAATCCGATATGCCAAATCGAACCCGAGAGGTAGATTGGATGTCTAGTGCGTGATGCGTAAATTGAATATGGGTATTGTAAATCGGTTTCATTGGGTACAGAGTCCTTACCGCCATTAACGAACGCCTTATCATTGAGGTGATGAGGCTGGTTATCAACGTCCGTGCTCGTCGTCCAGATCTTGTGGTAGCCGTCCTTAGTGTGGAGGTGGACGATGGCAGAGGAGAGTGGGCGGTGAGACAATGGTGAGGGGACTTATGGTGACGCTCCGGAAAGCAACACAACATCTCGAGTATGGCTTCTTGCATGCAACCTCTCACGCCCACGCTGCTCACACATGACTGTGGATAAAGGACTGATTCGAATGTTACTACTTAACTGGACCCCAAGGTGCTTTAAACATCTTGTAGACCGAGATTTAAGAGAAACTCCAATGGGAGACCCAAATTGTATGCTCGCATCTATATGGGTCTGCGGGGACAAAATTGATGGCCCAACACGCAGACTGATGTCTACTACACAACGTGTTCTTATAGACTCGTGTTGGTCCTCCAATCGCAGAGTTTTGTAGGACGGTAGCAAATTTCCCTTAGGCGGATGACCTAAGGTTTATCAATCTGTGGGAGGCGTAGGATAAAAATGGTCTGTCTCAAACAACCCTGCAACCAAATAATAAAAAGTCTCTTGTGTCCCCAACACACCAAATACAATGGTAATTTGTATAAGTGCACTAGTTCGGTGAAGAGATGGTGATACAAGTGTAGTAATGATGGTAGATATTTATTTTTGTAATTTGAATAAATAAAAATCGCACGGTAGAAAGTAACAAAAGTGAGTATAAACGGTATTGCAATGCTTGAAAAACAGGCCTAGGGTCCGTACTTTCGCTAGTGCAAACTCTCAACAATGCTAACATAGTTAGATCATATAACAATCCCTCAACGTGCGATAAAAAGTCACTCCAATGTCCCTATCTAGCGGAGAACATAAGAAGAAATTGTTTGTAGGGTACGAAACCACTTAAAAGTTATTCTTTCCGATCAATCTTTCCAATAGTCCGTACTAAGATAACAAGTTATCCTTTCCCATCAATCTATCAAGAGTTCGTTCTAAATAACACCATAACAAATTCAGATGCTTAATACTCATTCCAGCACAAAGAACTTCAAGGACCACACTTCGATTTCTACCAGAGAACATAGTATGAAAACGTGCAATCAACCCCTATGCATAGATTACCCCATTGTCACCTTGGGAATCCGCAAGTTGATGGCACAACATATATCAAGTGAGTCACTTGAATACCCCAATGTCACTAGGGTATACGCATGCAAGACATACAGTATGTGCTCTCAAACCTGAATGTTCAATCCAACATAACGAGATCTTAAAGTGAAAGATTCAATTCATCACAATAATAGCATGGGACAAACGTCATATGATCCAACTATACTAACAAGGCCCGTGATATCTCAAGATCATGACATCTTAAGAACACGAGAGCGAGAGAGAATAAACACATAGCTACTCGTACGAACCCTCAACCCCGATGGTGGACTACTACGTCCTCGTCATGGCCTCCGCCAGGATGATGAAGATGTTGGGGAACGTTGCATGGGAAACAAAAAAATTCCTACGTTCACCAAAATTGATCTAGGAGATGCACATATACGAGAGGAGAGATTGAATCTACATACCCTTGTAGATCGCTAAGTGGAAGCGTTCAAGAACGCGATTGATGTAGTGGTACGTCTTCGCGATCCAATCACGATCCGTCCCACGAACCCCCGATCAAGCACGGAATGGATGACACCTCCGCGTTCAACACACGAACAACTTGATGACACCTTCACCTCCTAGATCCAGCGAGCGATGGTGAAGTAGTAGCCCGAGTCCTCCGACAGCACGAGGCCGTGGTGAGGTGATGGTGGTGACACCTTAGCACGGTTTCATCGCGTGATGTTTAGAGGAGAAGAACTACGAGGGAGAGGAGGAGCAGCGCCGTCGCAAGTTGTGGTGCGGCTGCCCTCTCTCTCCCTCTATATATATATGGGGAAGTGATGACGAGTTGATGGATATACTTCTCACCCCTCGTTGGTTACCCAAGTGGAAGGTGGAGATGTAGTCAGCAACATATTTCCCTTACATGAAGACTGTAAGGTTTATCGAACCAGGAGGACTCCTAGGCTCAACAAGTAGGTGTCTTCCACCCTGGCGCTAGCAGAATACGTGCACCTGCACACACAACAAATAACTTTGCTCCCAACGAGTACATAGAGGTTGTCAATCTCTCTGGCCTTGTAGTTTGCAAAGGATCAAAACACAAGCGAGAAATCAATAGTGATTGCAACGAAAAAATAGAGGAAAACGGTAAATGGTGGAGGTCTAAACAATGATGGTGATATGACCGAAGTCACATGATGTTCACTAGTGATTTCTCTCTCCCAAAAGATGATAAAGAACTATGCATGGGTAAACAAATCACAGTTTGACAATTGATAGAATTATGAACGCACCGCAATGCTAATTATGCTACTTGATAGTTAGAGGTTCAATAGTAATGGGCAGTACACCAAGACAAGTAGACCATTTATTCATCAGCATTGACTTACTAATCATCCACCTTGAGATATCTATCCACAACACCTCGCCGGTATTAAGTTGCGAGCCCCACCCAAAGTGTAAACTCAAAGCAACGGACAACTGCATTAACGAACTATGCGTAAGGTAAACAAACCTTGCAACCACGGTCACAAGCACCGTTGTTTTCTCCCTGGTGGCAAATAACACATCCCCTAGTCTCATGTTTCTGTCACTCAAGCTAGACATCGAGGGGCATGAACCCAGAATCATGCATAACGCTCCCTCTTGGAGTTACAATCTACTACTCGGCAAAAGCAATAAATAGCAACGGAGAACATGCATGAATCACTAAGGAACATAATATAAGAGGATAATCCAATATATAACTCATAACAATCTGAACATAATCTCATAATCCATTGGATCCAAACAAACCAAGCATAGAAATAGCAAGAGAATTACATAGATGCCTTGATCATGTAGGGCAGCTCACAAGGAGTAACCATTGAAGCACAAGATTGGAGAGAAGACATCACATAGCTACTGGTCATGGACTCATGATCCAGGGAGGACTACTCACGACACGTCTGGGAAGCGTCCATGTCGGTGGAGAAGCTCCCGGAGGTCTATCCTCCCTCCAGCAGGGTGTCGGGAAGAGGTCTCCTGACGCTCCCGATCTCGGAATCGTTGCGGCGGTGGAACGATGGAGAAATTCACGATTCCAGAAGTTGTTTAAGGGTTTCCTCCCGGGACTCTAAATATAGGCCAAAGGAGGGCATCGGAGGTAGTGGGGCCCACCCAGGCAGCCTCCTCGCATGGCCTAGGGCCTGGCCGCGCCAGCAGGTCACCTGGGCAGCCCTTGGCCCCCCTCTGGCTCATCTTCGGTGATCTGTAAGCTTCTGTTTCGCTGATTTTTTATATATTTTTCTTGGAATTTTTCGGGCTTCGAAAATTGGGTAAGAGCCCCTGCAAAATAGTCATCAGCAGACAGAAACTGGCACTAGGTGCACTGAGTTAGTAGGTTAGTCCAAATATGTGTAAAATGATATAAAAGTGTAGCAAAACATATAACAATGTCACCGAAAAGATCATGTAACAAGCATAAATTATAGATACGTTTGGGATGTATCAACATCCCCAAGCTTAATTTCTGCTCGTCCTCGAGTAGATAAATGATAACACAATAATTTCTGTGTTGACATGCTAACACAAATATAAGAACTTCAAAGTAAAGCAAGTGAGATATACAATTCAAGTCAAGACAATAACAAGCAAGAGTCTATATCTAGTATTGAATTTAGCAAAGTAAGAACATAAAGGTGCAAGAGCTCTCGCTGTCCGTGACTTGAATGTTTCCAAATGGTGTTTGCGTGCAAGAAGTGGGAGATGGGTTGAGATCAAAAAATATATTTTTTTTTAATTGAGAACTCAATCTACTAAAATTTCACACTTGGTCTCCTTCGGAATCTTATTTTGACTCATCCCCAGACCACCAGTCAAGCACAAGTCAAACTGATCCTTTCCGTTTCGAATTTGAGCACTAATACAATGGATGAGCGTAAGCAAGATATGTTAGCACTTAGGATGGAAAATAGAATAATGATGGGGAAGGAAGACAAAAAGGTGTGATAGGCTCACATCAATGAGGACAACCATAGGCGAGAGAAAGCCAAATGATAGATATGATGTGAGGAGTAGGGATTGCCATGTAACAGATGCACATATGAGCTAAGGTAAGCTCTCCAATGGAACTAGTGGGGGCGCATCCAACTTGTTTGCTCATGAAGACCTAGAGCTCATTTGAGGAGGCTCCTCATTGGAATATGCAAACCAAGTTCTATAGTGTAAGGGTCCCCACATAGTTATGCATGAATGATAATCTCTATGTAGTACCAATATAGCAATGGAGTATGAGTGTGGATCTTTCAAAAGGAATAGTAGTGTTGCCCCTTCTCTCTTTTTATTTCTTTTTCTTTTTCTCTTTTTATTTTATTTTTTGTGGCCTCTTTGGCTCTTTCTTTTTATCTCTCATTTGTCCTCTTTGGGATCTTTTGTTTGTCCTCTTTGGGATCTTTTCCTCACTTAAGGGCAACACTCTATGTTCTACATGAATAAAAAGAAGATCATCACACTTTATAGGAAGTACTCAACATAAAGACAAGTGAAAACTATCATGATGTATGCAGATGTATGCCTCTCCCAGTGTAGCAGGATATGCAATGATACTAGCGCGTCATGTAGCAATAATTTGAGCAAGGACCAACTATCATGTGGCTCTACGATCAAGCAAAAGCATGTATGACATGAAGATCAAGTCATGAGATGGTGGATGTTGCATGGCAATGTATCTCGGAAGGCTATGGAAATGCCTTAATAGGTAGGTATGGTGGCTGTTTTGAGGAAAGATATAATGAGGCTTATGTATGACAGAGTGTATTGTGTGATGGGTTTGGATGCACCGTCGAAGTTTGCACCAACTCTCAATGTGAGAAAGGGCAATGCACGGTACCGAAGAGGCTAGCAAAATATGGATGGTGGAAGTGCCAACAATCGAATACTCACATTAGTCTGAAGAAATCATACACTTATTATCGGTAACTCTCTGTCTAGTTAGGAAATTCACAAAGAGACAAGTACCCCGAGGAGGAGTGTTTGGGGGTTTGGTTATCCTTGCGCATCCTCGACTCATGGTAACGTGAGGGTACTCTATATATTCCAGCCCCTCCAGAGGTTAGCGATCTATTTAGTAGCTAGAGTTCTCAACTAATTATTAGTTTTTGAAAAACACATGAATTTCCCAAAATACGACACCTATAACTAATAGGCTCAAGCTCTTGGTACCAATAGTCCAAACATTACTCAAATCAATACCTCAAAACTATTGCAGGTTACTACTATACTTAAATAGCAACTCAATTACCTACTCATGCAAGACACACAACTTAGTGCAACGATCCAACTCTCTAAATAAGATAAGAATGTTAACTCAAGAGAGTTCCAAAAGCAACCTAAATAAAAGCTCTTAAAAAGATAAGCATGAAAACTAAGAGCTAAGCATGACAGTAGCTACAAAAAGATAAAGAACACACATAAAAGATAAGCATGAAAACCTATGTTGTGTTCTAGAGTGGAATGAAGCGTGTGTCTCTCCCAAACAAGGTAGGCTAGGTTCCTACTTGTTATGAACAGCAAGAAAAACTAAAACAAACTAAAAATTAAAGAACGGGACGCTCCAAGCATAGCACATAACATATGAAGTGATAAACATATAGCATGGAGATGGACGAACAGATGATTGTTGATAGAGAAGGGGATGCACGGGGGCATCCCCAAGCTTAGACGCTTGAGTCTCCTTGAATATTTCTTGGGGGTGCATGGGGGCATCCCCAAGCTTGAGCGCTTGACACTCCTGTATCTTCTTTCATCATCTCCCATCGCATACTTGAAAACTCCCTTCATACGATACTCATCATAAGCTGATTAGAGTGGTTAGTATCCTTAATAAAATAATTCATTACCTGCTGAAAATAAAGATTTTCATGAAAATATACTGCTTCTCATGATTTGCAAAAGGTTTTTGCAAATAAAAAGTAAGCTTAGGATTTGCAAAACAATGAAAACGGAGAACATGGCAGAATCTATGAAAAACAGAACAACAGGTAGTAAATAATTTATTCGCGGCACTTCTGCAACTCAAATCAAAAAACTCAGAACATATTCCAGAAAGGCAATTATATAGAACATGCTGTCAAAAAAAATTCAGATCAAAAAGATGATCTGGTTATTTTTGGCGATTTTTCCGTCAGGCAGACATAATCTGTTTATGGACAGCATGTCACAATTTTTGAACTTTCTTGCAATCGGAGGCTATAACTTGGCACAAAGCTTAAAAATAAAGATACAATGATGTTGATACAGTAGTAGAAAGCATCAAGACCACTAAAACAGAAAGTAAAAACTCAAATTAAAGGTAACAAGGGTTGTCTCCCTAGAGCTCTTTCTTTATAGCCATAAAGATAGGCTTAAGATTTTAATGATGCTCTCGTAGGAATAAGAGTTGTAGAACAAAAGAGAGCATCAAGAAGAAAATACCAAACACATTTAAGTCTAACATGCTTCCTATGCATAGGAATATTGCAATAGAATAATTCATTGAAGCACAAAGCAATGAGCATAGGAAGGCAAAACAAGTGCAGCTTCAAAACCTTCAACATAAAGAGAGGGAACTTGATATTATTGAAATATCTATAATGATATGTTCCCTTATCATAATAATTTTCAGTAGGATCATGAATAAATTCAACAATATAAGTATCACATAAAGCATTGTTACCATGATCCACATGGACTTCATGAAGAGGATAAAACTTGGAGTAAAAGAGAGACTAAATCTCTTCCCAATCCCGTACGTGAGAATCATCTAGTAGCCTATACCATTCCAATGCTTTCCCTTTCAGTGACAAGGCAAATAATTTCCTCATGACTCCATCTCTTGTCAAACCTGAAATCTTAAACAACTCACAAAGTTCTGTAAGTTTCAACAAATGAATACTAGGATTGACTGTTCCATCTCCTGCATAACAATCATTCCTAATTATTTCAATTATCCCAAGTGGTATTTTGAATGGGATACATTCAGTAGGTGGTGGAGACTTATCTACCACGGGTGTGGTAAAGCGGCCTTCCCCAAGCAGAGAACTAAGAGTGCAGTTTTCCATAAGCCTAACTAGTGGAGTCACACAACTTAGTGTTCTCAGTGGAACCCATAGTAGCAGCAACAAGCAAGAATAAAACAACTACTTTTTTGTGGTTTTTGGTATAAGACTCTACAGAAAAACAAGAAAGCAAACTAACAAGACTAAAAAGAAAAGGTAAAGGATAGCGTGCAACTCTCCTATCTTGCAGTCTGGAGTCCCCAACAATGGCGCCAGAAATTTTCTTGATGACGAGTTGATGGATATACTTATCGCCCCTCGTTGGTTACCCCAAGTGGAAGGTGGAGATGTAGTGAGCAGCAGATTTCCCTTACACGGAGACTGTAAGGTTTATCGAACCAGGAGGACTCCTAGGCTCAACAAGTAGGTGTCTTCTACCCTAGCGCTAGCAGAAGACATGGACCTGCACACACAACAAATAACTTTGCTCCCAACGAGTACACAAAGGTTGTCAATCTCTCCGGCCTTGTAGTTTGCGAAGGATCAAAACACAAGCGAGAAAGTAATAGTGATTGCAATGGAAAAGTAAAGGAAAACGGTAAATGGTGGAGGTGTAAACAATGATGGTGATATGGACCGGAGTCACATGATGTTCACTAGTGATGTCTCTCTCCCAAAAGACGATAAAAAACTATGCTTGGGTAAACAAATCACAGTTGGGAAATTGACAGAATTATGAACGCACCGCAATGCTAATTATGCTACTTGATAGTTAGAGGTTCAATAGTAATGGGCAGTACGCCAAGACAAGTAGACCATTTATTCATCAACATCTACTTACTAATCATCCACCTTGAGATATCTATCCAGAACATCTCACCAGTATTAAGTTGCGAGCCCCACCCAAAGTGTAAACTCAAAGCATTGGACAATAGCATTAACGAACTATGCATAAGGTAAACAATCCTTGCAACCGTGGTCACAAGCACCGTTGTTTTCTCCCTGGTGGCAACAACACATCCCCTAGTCTCATGTTTCTGTCACTCAAGCTAGACATCGAGGGGCATGAACCCACAATCATGCATAACTCTCCCTCTTGGAGTTACAATCTACTACTCGGCCAAAGCAATAAATAGCAATGGAGAACATGCATGAATCACTAAGGAACATAATATAAAAGGATAATCAAATATATAACTCATAATAATCTGAACATAATCTCATAATCCATCGGATCCCAACAATCCGAGCATAGCAATAACAAGAGAATTACATAGATGCCTTGATCATGTAGGGCAGCTCACAAGGACTAACCATTGAAGCACAAGATTGGAGAGAAGACATCACATAGCTACTGGTCATGGACTCATGGTCCAAGGAGGACTACTCACGGTACGTCCGAGAAGCATCCATGGCGGTGGAGAAGCTCTCAGAGGTCAATCCTCCCTCTGACAGGGTGCCGGGAAGAGGTCTCCTAACGCTCCCAATCTCGGAAGCGCTGCAGCGGCGGAACGATGGATAAATTCGTGATTACATAAGTTGTTTAAGGGTTTCCTCTCAGGACTCTAATATAGGCCAAAGGAGGGCACCGGAGGAGGTGGGCCCCACCCAGGCAGCCTCCTGGCGCGACCTAGGGCCTGGCCGCGCCAGCGGATCGCCTAGGCAGCCCCTCGCCCCCCTCTGGCCCATCTTCGGTGATCCGGAAGCTTCTCTTTCGCTGATTTTTTATATATTTTTCCTGGAATTTTTCGGTCTTCGGAAAATTGGGTAAAAGCCCGTGCAAAATAGTCATCAACAGCTAGAAACTGGCACTGGGTGCACTGAGTTAGTAGGTTAGTCAAAATATGTGTAAAATGATGTAAAAGTGCATCGAAACATATAACAATGCCACCCAAAAGATCATGGAACAAGCAGGAATTATAGATACGTTTGGCACGTATCGGGAAGGGAGGAGGGGAGGCGCCCTAGTGTTTCCCCTGGGGGTCGGCGGCCAAGGTGGGGTGGCGGTTAGGGTTTGGTTGGCCCCTCCCACTTGGGTGCCTTGCCATCCAAGTTGGACTGGTCGGCGCCCTAGGGAGAGGTCCCCTCCCTTTGGCCGAAGTGGGATGAGGTGTGGGGCGGCGCCCAGCCCTCTCGTGGGCTGCGATGCCCCCGCTGTGTGGCCCATGAGGCCCCCAACAGTTCCTCGGTGTGTCTCAGAACATTTCTGGACTAGGATGACCGTTATCCTACATATCAGTCTTCACCACTCGACCATTCCGGCGTTCCCCGTCACATCCGGGATCTTATCCGGTACTCCGAACAACCTTCGGTCACGAACACAATGACTCGATTATGCTTATATCGTCATCGAACCCTAAGTTTGTAGACCCCGCGGGTTCGAGAGCTATGCAGTCATGACTGAGACACTCTCCGATCAATAACCAATAGCGGTTCCTACATATTCTATGAAGATTTATATCAGTCGAACCTCGATGTCAAGGATTCAATCAATCTCGTATACAATTCCGTTTGTCCATCTGTATGTTACTTGCCCGAGATTCGATCGTCGGTATCTCCATACCTAATTCAATATCGTTACAGGAAAGTCTCTTTACTCGTTAGGTAATACAAGATCTCGTGACTAAGTCTTTAGTCACATTGCTTGCAAACTTGTTGTGATGTTGTATTACAGAGTGGGCCGTGAGGTACCTCTCCGTCACACGGATTGACAAATCCCAGTCTTGATCCATGCCAACTCAACACACACCTTTGGAGATACCTGTAGAGCACCTTTATAGTCAGCCAGTTACGTTGCCACATTTGATACACACAAGATACTTCTCCGATGTCAGTGAGTTGCAGGATCTCATGGTCATAGGAATAGATACTTGACATGCAGAAAACAATAGCAATAAACTGATACGGTCATATGCTATGTTCATAGTTTGGGTCTTGTCCATCACATCATTCTCCTAATGATGTGATCCCTTTACCAAATGACAATTCATGTCTCTTGCCAGGAAATCTTCACCATCTTTGATCAATGAGCTAGTCCATTAGAGGCTCACTAGGGACAGTGTGTTGTCTATGTATCCACACATGTATTTGAGTTTCCATTCAATACAATTCTAGCATGGATAATAAAAAAGTATCAAGAACAAGGAAATATAATAATAACTACTTCATTATTGCTTCTAGGGCATATTTCCAATAGCCTCCCACTTGCACTAGAGTCAATAATCTAGCTCAGATCACTATTTGATTTGTATTGTAATAAATCTAACACCCATACAGTTCTGGTGTTGATCATGCTTTGCTCGTGGAAGAGGCTTAGTCAACGGGTCTGCAACATTCAGATCCGTGTGCACTTTGCAAATATTTATATCCTCCTCCTTGATGTAATCACGGATGGAATTGAAGCGTTACTTTATGTGTCTGTTCCTCTTGTGAAACCTTTGTTCCTTGGTTAGAGCAATGTCACCTGTGTTGTCACAGAACAGAGTCATTGGATCCAGTGCACTGGGCACAACTCCAAGATATGTCATGAACTCCTTCATCTAGACACCTTCTTTAGCCACCTCCGAAGTAGCTATGTACTCCTCTTCGCATGTAGAATCTGCTACCACACTTTGCTTGGAACTGCACCAGCTTACCACTCCCCCATTGAGAATAAATACGTATTCGGTGTGAGACTTAGAGTAATCCCGATCACTGTCAAAGGTTGCATCGACGTAACCTTTTACGATGAGCTCTTGATCACCTCCATACATGAGAAACATTTCCTTAGTCCTTTTCAGGTACTTCAGAATATTCTTGTCCGTTGTCCCGTGTTCCATTCTTGGATCACATTGAAACCTTCGTGCCATACTAATGGCAAGGCTGACATCACGTCTTGTGCACAACATTGCATACATGATAGAGTCTATGGCTGAAACATAGGGGACGACACACATCTTTTCTCTATCTTGTGCAGTCACTGGGCATTGAGTCTTACTCAACTTCACACCTTGCAATACAGGCAAGAACCCTTTCTTGGACTGATCCATTTTGCTCATCTTCAAAACCTTGTCAAGGTATGTGCTCTGTGAAAGTCCTATTAAGCGTCTCGGTCTATCTCTATAGATCTTGATGCCAAATACGGAAGCAGCTTCTCCGAGGTCCTTCATTGAAAAAATCTTATTCAAATATTATTTTATGCTTCGCAAAAGTTCTATATTTCTTCCAATCAGCAATATGTCATCCACATATAATATTAGAAACGCTATAGAGCTCCTACTCACTTTCTTGTAAATACAAGCTTCTCCATAAACTTGTATAAACCCAAACGCTTTGATCACCTCATCAAAGCGTTGATTCCAACTCCAAGATACTTGCACCAGTCCATAGATGGATCGTTGGAGCTTGCATACTTGATTAACATTCTCTGGATCGACGAAACTTTCCGGTTGCATCATATACAACTCTTCGTTAAGGAAACCGTTAAGGAACGATGTTTTGACATCCATCTGCCAATTTCATAATTCAGAATGCATCTATTGCTAACATGATTCTGATGGACTTAAGAATCGCTACGGGTGAGAAAGTCTCATCGTAGTCAACTCCTTCAACTTGTGAGAACCCCTTTGCCACAAGTAGAGCTTTATAGATGGTGACATTCCCATCCGCGTTCGTGTTCTTCTGAAAGATCCATTTATTCTGAATGGCATTTCGCCCTTCAGGTAATACTTCAAAAGTCCATACTTTGTTTTCATACATGGATCCTATCTCGGATTTCATGGCCTCTAACCATTTGTTGGAATACAGGCCCACCATTGCTTCTCCATAGCTCATAGGTTCATTGTTGTCCAACAACGTGACTATCAAGTATACCTGGCCATCTCTCGGGCCGGGCCAGAGCAAGCCTGACGTAAAAAACCTAGGCCCGGCCTGGCCGTCGGGCCTAGATTTTAGGCCCAGGCGTGACCCATCACAACTAATTTCCATCGGGCTTCGGGCCTCGGGTCGGGCCCCTTCCTTAAAACGTAAAAACAGCAAGCCCAAGCCCAGCCCAAAATACTCTTCGAGCTCAAAATTCAGGCCCCAACCCAGCACATGGTCAAGGTCGGGACGTGTCGGGCCGAGCTGATCGGGCCGGGCTGCCCATCGCTAGATATACCGTCAAGACAGGGTTACCGTACCATTGAGGAGCAGTGCATGCCCTTGTCGACCTACGAGGTTTGGTAGCAACTTGACCTGAAGCTCCATGATCATCAGCATTAGCTTCCTCTTCAATTGATGTAGGCACCATAGAAACATCTTTCTACTCTGCACTACTCCCTGGTTGAAGTAAAGGTTCAACAACCTCATCAAACTCTATCTTCCTCCCACTCAATGCTTTCGAGAGAAACTATTTCTCAAGAAATGTTCTGTTCTTAGTGACAAACACTTTGCCTTCGGATCTAAGACACATTTCTCCGCTTTGGGTTCTAGCTTTTCTGGCTGAAGCTTTTTGACATAAGCATCGCATGCCCAAACTTTAAGAAACGACAACTTTGGTTTCTTGCCAAACCACAATTCATAGGAAGTCGTCTCAATGGATTTAGATGGTGTGCTATTTAAAGTAATGCAGCTGTCTCTAACGCATAACTCCAAAATGATAATGACGAATAGGCAATAGACATCATAGAACACACCATATCCAATAAAGTATGATTATGACGTTCGAACACACCATTATGCTGTGGTGTTCTAGGTAGTGTCAACTGTGAAACGATTTCACATTGTCTTAGGTTAGTGCCAAACTCATAACTCACATATTCTCCTCCTCGATCAGATTATAGGAATTTAGTCTACTTGTTACGATGATTATCAACTTCACTCTAAAATTTCTTGAACTTTTCAAATGTTTCAAACTTGTGTTTCATTAAGTAAATATACACATATCTACTCAAGTCATCGGTGACGGTGAGAAAATAGCGATATCCATCGCGCGCCTCAATGCTCATCGGACCGCACACATCAGTATGTATGATTTCCAATAAGTCACTTGCCCGCTCCATTATTCTGGAAAACGGGGTCTTAGTCATCTTGCCCATGAGGCATGGTTCACATGTGTCAAGTGATTCAAAATCAAGTGACTCCAAAAGTCCATCAGCATGGACCTTCTTCATGTGTTTTATACCAATATGACCTAAGCGGCGGTGCCACAAGAAAGTGGTACTATCATTATTAACTTTACATCTTTTGGCATAAATGTTATGGACATGTGTGCTATCACTATCGAGATTCAATAAGAATAAACCCCTCACATTGGGTGCATGATCATAAAAGATATTACTCATATAAATAGAACAACCGATATTATCTGATTTAAATGACTAACCGTCTCGCAATAAACAAGATCTAGATATAATATTCATGCTCAACACAGGCACTAAATAACAATTATTCAGGTTCATCACTAATCCTGATGGTAATAGAAGAGCGAGCGTGCCAACGTCGATCACATCAAACTTCGAACCATTTCCCAAGCGCATCGTCACTTCGCCCTTCGTCAACCTCTGTCTATTTCGTAGTTCGTGCTTTTATTTGCAAATGTGAGCAACCGAACCGGTATCAAATACCTAGGCACTACAACGAGAGTTGGTAAGGTACACAACAATAACATCTATACCACATATACCTTGTTTGGTTTTGGCCGCCTTCTTGTCGACTAGATACTTGGGGCAGTTCCGCTTCGAGTGACCAGTCCCCTTGTAATGAAAGCACTCGGTTTCTGGCTTGGGTCCAGCCTTGGGTTTATTCACGGGAGGGGCATCTGCTTTGCTACTCTTCTTGGTGTTACCCTTCTTACCCTTGCCATTTTTATTGAAACTAGTGGTTTTATTGACCATCAACACTTGATGCTCCTTCTGAATTTCTGACTCAGCGACTTTCAACATCGCAAACATCTCGGCGACTAGTTTATTCACCCATTGCATGTTATAGTTCATCACAAAGCTTTTGTAGCTAGGTGGAAGTGATTGAAGAACTCTATCAGTGCTCGCCTATGGCGGGAGAACAATTCCCAACTCAGCCAGACGGTTGGAACACAGAGACATTTTGAGTATGTGTTCACTGACACAGCCCTTCTCCTCCATCTTGCAAGCATAGAACTTATCAGAGGTCTCATACCTCTCGTTCCGGGCATTCTTTTCAAAGATAAACTTCAACTCCTGGAACATCGCATATGCTCCATGACTTTCAAAACATCTTTCAGGTCCCGATTCTATGCCATACAAGATTGCACACTGAACTATTGAGTAGTCATCAGAACACGCCTGCCAGACGTTCATAACGTCTTTAGTCGCTGGGAGGATAGGTGCATTACCAAGAGGTGCATCAAGGACATAACCCTTTTGGGTAACCGTGAGGACAATCCTCAGATTACGGGCCCAATATACAAAGTTACTTCCATCATCTTTCAACTTGCCTTTCTCTAGGAACGCATTAAAATCCAGGGGTGCTATTGCGCGAACCATTGATCTACAACATAAATTTGGAAATATTAGTTAGACTATTGTTCAAGATAATGGGTTTAGTTAATCATATTACTAAAAACTCCGACTCAAATTGGCATTCCTCTAGTCATTCGAGTGAAACATGATCCAAAACCACGAACCCAAGTTTGATCATCATGTGAGATGAGGTGGTTTCAATGGTGAACATCTTCATGTTGATCATATCTACTATATGACTCATCTTCGACCTTTCGGTCTCTTGTGTTTTGAGGCCATGTCTGTACATGCTAGGCTTGTCAAGTTTAACCCGAGTGTCCGGCATGTGCAAAACTGTCTTGCACCCGTTGTATGTGAAAGTAGAGTCTATCACACCCGATCATCACATGGTGCTTCAAAACGACGAACTTTCGCAAAGGTGCACACTCGGGGAGAATACAATTTTACCTTGAAATTTTAGGGAGGGATCACCTTATAATGCTACCGTCGTCCTAAGAAAAACAAGGTGCATAAAAGGATTAACATCAGATGCAAATCATAAGTGACATGATATGGCCATGATCTTCTGCTTTTGATCTCCATCTCCAAAGCACCGGCATGATCTCCATTGTCACCGACACAACACCATGTTATCTATCATCACGATCTCCATCATCATTTTGCCATCAAGGTTGTTGTGCCAACCATGCTTGTACTACTATTGCTACCCTTTAGCGATAATGTGAAGCATTACATAGCGTTTAATGATTGACACGCAAGTCATATAATAATTAAAGACAACCCTATGGCTCCTGATGGTTGTCGTAGCAGCGACATGCAAGTCGATATTAACTATTACAACATGATCATCTCATACATCAAATATATATCATCATGTCTTTGGCCATATCATATCACATCATACCCTGCAAAAACAAGTTAGACGTCCTGTAATTTGTTGTTGCATGTTTTACGTGGCTCCTATGGGTATCTAGCAAGAACTTTTCTTACCTATCAAAACAACAATGGTAATACACAAGTTGCTATTTAACCTTCTACAAGGACTGCCTTTGTCGAATCCGATTCAACTAAGGTGGGAGAGACAGAAACCCGCCAGCCATCTTATGCAACAAAGTTACATGTCTGTCGATGGAACCGGTCTCTCGTACGTGGACGAGTAAAGTTGGTCGAGGCCGCTTCATCCCAATACCGCTGAATCAACAAAAGACTAAGGAGGGAAGCAATCTGAATATCAACTCCCACAAACTCCTTTGTGTTCTACTCGTGATGCCATCTATGCATAGACCTAGCTCCTGATGCCACTGTTGGGGAACGTTGCATGGGAAACAAAAAAGTCCTATGTTCACCAAGATCGATCTAGGAGATGCACATCCATGAGAGGACAGATTGAACTACATACCCTTGTAGATTGCTAAGCGGAAGCGTTCAAGAACGCGGTTGATGTAGTGGTACGTCTTCGCGATCCAATCACGATCCGTCCCACGAACTCTCGATCAAGCGCCGAACGGACGACACCTTCGCATTCAACACACGTACAACTTGATGACACCTTCACCTCCTTGATCCAGCGAGCGATGGTGAAGTAGCAGCCCGAGTCCTCCGATAGCACGAAGGCATGGTGAGGTGATGGTGGTGAAAGCTCAGTAGGGCTTCATCGTGTGATGTTTAGAGGAGAAGATCTATGAGGGAGAGGAGGAGCAGCGTCGTGGCAAGTTGTGGTGCGGCTGCCCTCTCTCTCCCTCTCTATATATAGGGGGAAGGGAGGAGGGGAGGCTCCCTAAGGTTTCCCCTAGGGGCGGCGGCTAGGGTTGTGGTGGCCCCTCCCACTTGGGTGCCTTGCCACCCAAGTTGGGCTAGCCGGCACCCTAGGGAGAGGCGCCCTTCCTTTCGATGAAGTGGGATGAGGTGTTGGGCGGCACCCAGCCCTCTGGTGGGCTGCGGTGCCCCCTCTCCTTGGAGCATGAAGCCCCCAACAATTGTCGGGACCTCCCAAAACCCCTTTTGGTATTCCGTAACTTCCTCAGTGTGCCCCGGAACACTTCTAGACTACGATGACCTTCATCCTACATATCAATCTTCACCTCTGGACCATTCCGGGGTTCCTCCTCACGTCTGGGATCTCATCCGGGACTCCTAACAACCTTCCGTCACCAACACATTGACTCGATTATGCTTATATCGTCACCGAACCATAAGTGTTTAGACCATGCGCGTTCGAGAACTATGCAGACATGACCAAGACACTCTCCGGTCAATAACCAATAGTGGGACCTAGATGCCCATATTGCTTCCTACATATTCTACAAAGATCTATATCGGTCGAACTTCAATGTCAAGGATTCGAACAATCTTGTATACAATTCCCTTTGTCCATCGGTATGTTACTTGCCCGAGATTCGATCGTCGGTATCTCCATACCTAGTTCAATCTCATTAACGGCAAGTCTCTTTACTTGTTACGTAATACAAGATCCGATGACTAACTCTTTAGTCATATTGCTTGCAAGCTTGTTGTGATGTTGTATTACCTAGTAGGCCCTGAGATACATCTCTGTCACACGGAGTGACAAATCCCAGTCTTGATCCATGCCAACTCAACAAACACCCTCTGAGATACTTGTAGAGCACCTTTATAGTCACCCAGTTACGTTGCGACGTTTGATACACACAAGGTACTCCTTCGGTGTTAGTAAGTTGTATGATCTCATGGTCATACGAATAGATACTTGACTTGCAGAAAACAATAGCAATAAATTACACGATCATATGCTACATTCATAGTTTGGGTCTTGTCCGTCACATCATTCTCCTAATGATATGATCCTGTTATCAAATGACAACTCATGTCTATGGCCAGGAAACCTTGACCATCTTTGATCAACGATCTAGTCCATTAGAGGCTCACTAGGGACAGTATGTTGTCTATGTATCCACTCATGTATTTGAGTTTCCATTCAATACAATTCTAGCGTGGATAACAAACGATTATCATGAACATGGAAATATAATAATAACAACTTTATTATTGCCTCTAGGGCATATTTCCAATAGAAGATGGCCGCCACAGATGATTTTTCCTCTCCGGCAGGGTACTGGAATGTCTCCAGATTGTTTTTTTGTGGCTATAGAGGCCCCGCGGCGGCGGAACTTCTTCTCTAGGCTTATTTCTCGAGGTTTCTATCTTTATACGATTTTTGGGCGTTGGAATCACGCCAAGATGGGCCACGAGTAGCCCACTAGACACCAGCCCATGCAAGGGGGGCTGGCGCGCCCTGGTGTCTAGTGGGCACGGCGTTGGGCCCCTCTGGTGGTTCTTTGCCCCAATATTTCTCTTTTCCTCAAAAAATCATCGAAAAGTTTCTTCCAATTTCGAGAACTTTTATTTCTGCACAAAAAACAACAGCACGGTAGTTTTGTTGAAAACAACGTCAGTCCGAGTTAGTTCTAAATAAATCATATAAAGTGCAGCAAAACCATATAAAAGTATTGTAAACATAGGCAAATATGGCATGAATCCTTCATAAATTATCGATACGTTGGAGACGTATCAGCATCCCCGAGCTTAATTCCTACTCGTCATCGAGTAGGTAAATGATAAAAGAAATAATTTATGAAGTGTGAATGCTAGCATAGTGCATAAGCTTGATCAATGATAATTTCAATCACTTTTCCTAGCGTCAGAACAACAACTCTCTCTTATAAAACTCATCATGATAAAGTAGCAATTGAAAATAGAATTTTTATGTGGAATGCTACCTATCATATTCATCATATTCTTTTCTTTATAGCATGGTTGTATGGACTTGTAGATGATTCAAAGCAATAGTCTATAATTTGACATGAAAACTTTAATACTCAAGCATATCAACAAGCAACCAAGTCTTCCAAAATATCCATGCTAAAGAACGCTATCCCTAGCCCATCATGCTCCATCATTAATCCATTCATGCAACAGACCCAAATATTAGCTACATCCAATGCTCAAGTATGATAACAATGTTCCATACTTGGTGCTTTATAATAGAAGATGGATACTCAAATTCAAAATAGAAGTTGCATAAAGTAAATAGATAGGCCCTTCGCACAGGGAAGCAGGGATTTGTAGAGCTGCCAGAGCTCAAAGCTTAAATTGAGAGATAAAATTATTTTGCGTGGCATGCTTTTCCTGTCAACGAAAATGACTAAGAGTTTCCAATATCTCCCATGCTAAACAAATCATAGGCGGTTCCCAAACTGAAAATAAAGTTTATCCTTTTTTCCAGTATTCTTTCACATTCCACGGGTACTGTCCATACCAACACTTTCCAAGAAATTTATTATTTGACAACATAAAATAAATTTTCTTTGCATTTTGGGACTAGGCATCCCTGTTACCGCCATACTCTCGTGCAATGACAAGTGAATAAACACTCATCTTGAGAATAACCTGTTTAACATGGAAGACACCGGCCACCCCTCGCCGCTTCATGAGCGGTAAGGGCACACAAAACATAAGTGTATTTTGAACATTAGAGTTGGCACATACAAATTTACTTGGAATGGCATTGTAATACCGCATATAGGTAGGTATGGTGGACTTATTTGGCACAACTTTGGGTTTTGGATTTGGATACACAAGCAACATTCCCGCTTAGTACAAGTGAAGCCTAGAAAATAGATTGATAAGCGCCCAACCAAGGAACGAAAACCATCATACACGAACATTAAACATAACTAACACCGAATAATGCAACACAAGTAGGATGTAAACTTCATAGCATAATTATTGACTTCATGTGCGTGTATAGGGAATCACAAACCTTAACAAAAATATTCTTACTAAAGCATAATTACTTATCAACATAACTCACATATCACTATTGATACGTCCATTTTACATCAAGCTTTCATGTTGATATTTATCGCTTTATGGGTTGTTATTACACTTCACGGTACAATACTTATGCCTTTTCTCTCTTACTTTATAAGGTTTACATGAAGAGGGAGAATGCCGATAGCTGGAATTCTCGTCTGAAAAGGGAGCAAGTTTGAGATACCTATTCTGCGCAACTCCAAAAGCCGTGAAAATCAACGAGGAATTATTTTGGATTCTATGAAAAATATTGGGCGAAAGAAGTACTGGAGGGGAGCCACCAGGAGGCCACAAGCCTGCCAGGCCCGGCCTACCCCCTGGCCGGGTCTGGGTGGCTTGTGAGCCCCATGTTGCCCCTTCGGCGCTCGTCTTTTGCTATATGGAGGGTTTCGTTCGAGATAAAATCAGAAGGAAGCTTTCGGGAGGATCCGCCGCCGCCACGAGGCGGAACTTGAGCAGAACCAATCTTGAGCTCCAGCAGGGCCGTCCTGTCGGGGAAATTTCCCTCTCGGAAGGGAAAATCGTTGATGTCTACTATGCAACCTTCTCCTTGTAGACGTTGTTGGGCCTCCAAGTGAAGAGGGTTGTAGGACAGTAGCAATTTTCCCTCAAGGGGGTGACCTAAGGTTTATCAATCCGCGGGAGGGGTAGGATGAAGATGGTCTCTCTCAATCAACCCTGCAACCAAATAACAAAGAGTCTCTTGTGTCCCCAACACACCTAATACAGTGGTAAGTTGTATAGGTGCACTAGTTCGGCGAAGAGATGGTGAAACAAGTGCAATATGGATGGTAGATATAGGTTTTTGTAATCTGAAATTACAAAAACAGCAACGTAACTAGTAACAAAACTGAGCACAAACAGTATTGCAATGCGTGGAAACAAGGCCTAGGGTTCATACTTTCACTAGTGAAGTTCTCTCAACAATGATAACATAATTGGATCATATAACTAGCCCTCAACATGCAACAAAGAGTCACTCCAAAGTCACTAATAGCGGAGAAAAAACGAAGAGATTTGTCGGGTACGAAACCACCACAAAGTTATTCTTTATGATCGATCTATTCAAGAGTCCGTAGTAAAATAACACGAAGCAATTCTTTCCGTTCGATCCATCATAGAGTTCGTACTAGAATAACACCTTAAGATACATATCAATCAAGACCCTAATGTCGCCTAGATACTCCATTGTCACCTCAAGTATCCGTGGGCATGATTATACAATATGCATCACACAATCTCAGAATCATCTATTCAACCAACACATAGAACTTCAAAGAGTGCCCCAAAGTTTCTACCGGAGAGTCAAAACGTGTCCCAACCCCTATGCATAGGTTCCTAATGTCACGAACCCGCAAGTTGATCACCAAAACATACATCGAGTACTCACATGAATCCACGTGTGCCAACCCATATGCGTAGGATCCTAATCACAAACCCGCAAGTTGATCACAACAGATAGACACGTGCAAGACATACATCAAGTGTTCTCAAAGACTCAATCTGATAAGATAACTCCAAAGGGGAAACTCAATTCATTACAAGAGGGAGAGGGGGAAGAACATCATAAGATCCAACTATAGTAGCAAAGCCCATGGTACATCGAGATCAAGACATCTCAAGAACACGAGAGAGAGATCAAACACATAGCTACTGGTACATATCCTCAGCCCCGAGGGAGAACTACTCCCTCCTCGTCATGGAGATCGCCGGGATGATGAAGATGGCCACCGGAGATGGATTCCCCCTCCGCCAGGGTGCTGGAACGGGCTCTAGATTGGTTTTTGGTGGCTACAGAGGCTTGCGGCGGCGGAACTCCCGATCTAGGTTTCTTTTTGGGGGTTTCTGAATTTATAGGAATTTATGGCGGTGGAATTACGTCGGTTGGGCCCACGAGGAGGTCACAAGCCTAGTAGGCGCCGCCTAATGGGGTGGTGGCGGCCTGAGGGCTTGTGACTCCCTCGTGGCTCTTCTGGCCTTCTTCCAAAGCTTCGGGGGTCTCTTTTGGTCCCAAAAAATCATCGTAAAGTTTCATTCCATTTGGACTCCGTCTGAAAAAGGGTCAAAAACACGGAAAAAATAGAAACTGACACTTGGCACTGAGTTAATAGGTTAGTCCCAAAAAAGATATAAAATAGCATATTCATGCAGATAAAACATCCAAAGTTGACAAGATAATAGAATGGAACCATCAAAAATTATAGATACGTTGGAGACGTATCAAGCATCCCCAAGCTTACCTCGTGCTCGTCCTCGAGTAGGGAAGTGATAAAGAATGAATTTTTGATGTTGCATGCTACCTAGCATAGTTTTCCTTTGTTACTTCTCTCACGTGACATGAATGTTCAGATTCGTTAGATTCAAAACAATAGTTTGCTATTGACGTGGAGACAATAATACTTCAAGCAAACTAGCAAGGTAATCATGAAATTTCAAAATAACAAGGCCAAAAAGAAAGTTATCCCTACAAAATCATATAGTCTGTCTATGCTCTATCATCCTTGCACAACGAATTTAAATCATGCACAACCTCGGTATTGGCCAAGTAATTTTTTTCACACCTTTACTTTCTCAAACCTTTTCAACTCTCACGCAATACATGAGCGTGAGCCATGGTTTTAGCACTATAAGTGGAATGGAGTGTGGTGGAGGTTGCAAGGCAAACAAGGAGAAGATGGTCACATTGACTAGGCATATCAATGAGCTATGGAGATTCTCATCAATAGATATCAATGTGAATGAGTAGGGATTGCCATACAAATGATGCACTAGAGCTAGGAGTATGTGAAAGCTCTTAAAGAAAACTAGTGGGTGTGCATCCAACTTGGTTGCTCACGAAGACCTAAGGTAATTTTGAGGAAGCCCATCATTGGAATATACAAGCCAAGTTATATAATAAAAATTTCCCACTAGCTATATGGTGGTGACAAAACGAGAGACTCTCAACCATGAAGATCATGGTGCTTAATATGAAGCACAAGTGTGGAAAGGAGATAGTAGCATTGTCCCTTCTCTCTTTTTCTCTCATTTTTTTGGTGGGCTCTTTGGCCTCTTTTTTTTGTGGGCATCTTTGGCCTCTTTTATTTCCTCACATGGGACAATGATCCATCAATGATGGTCATCACACTTACAACTCAAAACTTAGAGCAATGATGACTCTATATGGAATGCCTTCGGTAGTGTACCGTGACAATGATCTAGCATGGCATGGACATCAATGAAAACATCATGCTAGATATCTTATGATCATGCAATGGAAATGTAGAAGCTGTGGCACATGTCATGGTGGTAGTTGCATGGCAATATATCTCGGAATGGCTTTGAAAATGCCATAGTAGGTAGGTATGGTGGCTGTTTTGAGGGAGGCTAATGGTGGTTTAATGCACCGGCGAAAGTTGCACGGCACTAAAGAAGATAGTGATGGTGGAAGGTGAAAGTGCATCTAAACCATGGACTCAACATTAGTCATGAAGAACTCATATACTTGTTGCAAAAGTTTTAGTAGTAATCGAAATAAAGCATTCAATGCATACTCCTAGGGGAAGGGTTGGTAGGTGTAAACCATCGCGCGATCCCGACCGCTACACAAAGGATGACAGTCAATAAACTAATCATGCTCAAACTTAATCACATAGCGGTTCACCATACGTGGATGCTACGGGAATTACTAACTTCAACACAAGTATCTCTAGATTCACAACACCATACTAACATAACTTAAATATTACCACAACCACATCTCAAAACTAATTGAGAGGAATCAAGCTTCTCTTTCTACTCAATGCACATGAAGATGGAAGTTTTCGTAACCCTTTGGATAATTACCACTTTTGGGACTACTTTCATAGCATAAGCCAACTACCAAGCCACGCACCGCTGTGCTCTAAGAGATATAAGTGAAGCACATAGAGCAAAATCAACTAGCTCTAAAGATATAAGTGAAACACATGTGAGCTGAATTGCCTAACTCAAAGGATATAAGTGAAGCTCGACAAAATCACGGTGAGTGCATGTCTCTCTCTATAGGTGTGCAGCAAGGAAGATTGTTACACAACAAAAATAAAAGACTCCTACGATACAAGACGCTCCAAGCAAAACACATATTATGTGGTGAATAAAAATATAGCTCCAAGTAACATTACCGATGGATTGAAGACGAAAGAGGGGATGCCTTCCTGGGGCATCCCCAAGATTAGGCTTTTTCGGCATCCTTGAATCAACTTGGGGTGCCTTGGTCATACCCAAGCTTGAGCTCTTGCCACTCTTTATCTCTTTGTCCATAAGAACTTCACCCAGAACTTGAAAACTTCACAACACAAAACTTAAACAGAAACTCGTGATATCATTAGTATAAGAAAGCAAATCACCACTTCCTTAGGTACTGTAGAAAACTTAAATTCTACTTATGTTGGTGTTGGGTTGCTGTATTTTCACTTTTCCATGGCTAGTACCCTCCGATACTATCCATAGTTTCATCAAAATAAGCAACCAACTCAACAAAAACAGAATCTGTTAACAACAGACCAGTTTGTAGCAATTTGTATACTTTGTATACTTCTGGTACTTCAAAACATCTGACAAAATATGGCAGTCTGAAGAAATTGCATAGAAATTGGCAGCAAAAATAATCAACTCAAAATCTCTTACAGAATAAAAATGAAAATTCTTTTCATGAGCAGAAAGTTTCCGTCTTTTTCCAGCATGATCAAATAATCATCACCAATACTAATCATAACGGTTTTTCTTGGCACAAACACAAAAAGAAACACAAAAGACACAATCATAACATAATTATGATGGTGTGGAGAAAACAAACCAGGAAGCAGAAAAGCAAAGAAAAATTTATTCATTGGGTTGCCTCCCAACAAGCACTATCGTTTAACGCCCTTAGCTAGGCATTGATTTCAATGATGCTCACATAAAAGGTAAGGATTGAAACACAACGAGAGCATCATGGAGAAAATGGCTAGCACATTTAAGTCTAACCCACTTCCTATGCATAGGGATTTTGTGATCAAACTATTTATTGGAGAAAGAATCAACTAGCATAGGAAGGCAAAATAAGCATAGCTTCAAAAATTTCAACACATGGAGAGGAAGCTTGATACTATTGCAATAAGTAGAAGCATGTGATCCTCTCTCATAGTAATTTTCAGTAGCATCATGAATGAATTCAACAATATAACCAGCACCTAAATCATTCCTTTCATGATCTACAAGCATAGAAATTTTACTACTCTCCACATAGGGAAATCTATTCTCAAGAATAGTAGTGGGGGTATCGTAAAAGACTTGAGCGCTACAAATTATGTCCATAATGAAAAAGGAAGGTTTAGCAGAGGGGTTCTCGAGAGTATGACAAGTTTTATCATCCGTCTTCTTCAACACATAAGTATCCTCACAATAATCATCATAGATAGGGGGCATGCTTTCATCAAAATGATTTTGATCATTCAAAGTGGAAGAACTAAAAAGATCATCTTTATCAAATATAGCATCCCCAAGCTTGTGGCTTTGCATATCATTAGCATCATGGGTATTCAAAGAATTCATGCTAAGAACATTGCAATCATGATCATCATTCACATATTCTATGCCAAGCATTCTATGTAATTCTTCTTTCAGCACTTGAGCACAATTTACCTTCCCATCATGCTCACGAAAGACATTGAAAAGATGGAGCATATGAGGCATCCTCAATTCCATTTTATTTATTTTTGTAATTTTCAGCGAAAGAACAAGAAACAAAAAGATTCGATTGCAAGATCTAAAGATATACCTTCAAGCGCTAACCTCCCCGGCAACGGCGCCGGAAAAGAGCTTGATGTCTACTAGGCAACCTTCTCCTTGTAGACGTTGTTGGGCCTCCAAGTGCTGAGGGTTGTAGGACAGTAGAAATTTTCCCTCAAGTGGGTGACCTAAGGTTTATCAATCCGCGGGAGGCGTAGTATGAAGAGTCTCTTGTGTCCCCAACACACCTAATACAATGGTAAGTTGTATAGGTGCACTAGTTCGGCGAAGAGATGGTGAAACAAGTACAATATGGATGGTAGATATAGGTTTTTTTAATCTGAAATTACAAAAACAGCAAGGTAACTAGTGACAAAAGTGAGCACGAACAGTATTGCAATGCGTGGAAACAAGGCCTAGGGTTCATAATTTCACTAGTGAAGTTCTCTCAACAATGATAACATAATTGGATCATATAACTAGCCCTCAACATGCAACAAAGAGTCACTCCAAAGTCACTAATAGCGGATAACAAACGAAGAGATTATTGTGGGGTACGAAACCACCACAAAGTTATTCTTTCTGATCGATCTATTCAAGAGTCTGTAGTAAAATAACACGAAGCTATTCTTTCCGTTCGATCCATCATAGAGTTCGTAATAGAATAACACCTTAAGATATATATCAACCAAGACCCTAATGTCACCTAGATACTCCATTGTCACCTCAAGTATCCGTGGGCATGATTATACGATATGCATCACACAATCTCAGAATCATCTATTCAACCAACACATAGAACTTCAAAGAGTGCCCCAAAGTTTCTACCGGAGAGTCAAAACGTGTGCCAACCCCTATGCATAGGTTCCTAATGTCACGAACCCGCAAGTTGATCACCAAAACATACATCGAGTACTCACATGAATCCACGTGTGCCAACCCATATGCATAGGTTCCCAATTGTCACAAACCCGCAAGTTGGTCACAGCAGATAGACACGTGCAAGACATACATCAAGTGTTCTCAAAGACTCAATCTGATAAGATAACTCCAAAGGGAAACTCAATTCATTACAAGAGGGAGGGGGGAAGAACATCATAAGATCCAACTATAGTAGCAAAGCCCATGGTACATTGAGATCAAGACATCTCAAGAACACGAGAGAGAGAGAGATCAAACACATAGCTACTGGTACATACCCTCGGCCCCGAGAGATAACTACTCCCTCCTCGTCATGGAGATCGCCGGGATGATGAAGATGGCCACCGGAGATGGATTCCCCCTCCGGCAGGGTGCTGGAACAGGCTCCAGATTGGTTTTTGGTGGCTATAGAGGCTTGCGGCGGCGGAACTCCCGATCTAGGTTTCTTTTTGGGAGTTTCTGAATTTATAGGAATTTATGGCGGTGGAATTACGTCGGTTGGGCCCACAAGGAGGTCACAAGCCTGGTAGGCCCCGCCTAGGGGGGTGGTGGCGGCCTCAGGGCTTGTGAGTCCCTCGTGGATCTTCTGGCATTCTTCCAAAGCTTCGGGGGTCTCTTTTGGTCCCAAAAAATCATCGTAAAGTTTCATTACATTTGGACTCCGTCTGAAAAAGGGTCAAAAACACGGAAAAAACAGAAACTGGCACTTGGCACTGAGTTAATAGGTTAGTCACAAAAAAATATAAAATAGCATATTCATGCATATAAACATCCAAAGTTGACAAGATAATAGCATGGAACCATAAAAAATTATAGATACGTTGGAGACATATTAATCGTCGCCATCGTCATCACCAACACTCCTCTCATCGGAGGGGACTTGTCACCATCAACATCTTCATCAGCACCATGTCCTCTCCAAACCCTAGTTCATCTCTTGTAACCAATCTCCATCTCGCGACTCCGATTGGTACTTGTAAGGTTGCTAGTAGTGTTAATTACTCTTGTAGTTGATGCTAGTTGGATTACTCGGTGGAAGATTATATGTTCAGATCTTTGATGTTATTCATTACCTCTCTGGTCATGAATATAATTATGCTTTGTGAGTAGTCACTTTTGTTCCTGAGGACATGGGATAGGTCTTGCTATAAGTAGTCATGTTAATTTGGTATTCGTTCGATATTTTCATGTGTTGTATGTTGTTTTTCCTCTAGTGGTGTTATGTGAACGTCAACTACATAACACTTCACCATTATTTGGGCCTAGAGGAAGGCATTGGGAAGTAGTAAGTAGATGATGGGTTGCTAGAGTGACAGAAGCTTAAATCCTAGTTTATGCCTTGCTTCGTAAGGGACTGATTTGGATCCACTAGTTTAATGATATGGTTAGACTTGTCTTAATTCTTCTTTCGTAGTTGCGGACGCTTGCGAGAGGGGTTAATCATAAGTGGTATGTTTGTCCAAGTAAGGGCAGCACCCAAGCACTGGTCCACCCACATATCAAACTATCAAAGTAGCCAACGCAAATCATATGAACTTGATGAAAACTAGCTTGACAGAAATCTCCATGTGTCCTCGGGAGCGCTTTACCTCCTATAAGAGTTTGTCCAGGCTTGTCCCTTGCTAGAAAAGGGATTGGGCCATCTTTCTGCACCTTTGTTACTATTGTTACTTGCTACTCGCTAAGAATCATCTTGTCACACAACTATCTGTCACTGATAATTTCAGTGCTTGCCCAGAATACCTTGCTGAAAACCACTTGTCAGTTCCTTCTGCTCCTCGTTGGGTTCAACACTCTTACTTATCAAAAGGACTACGGTAGATCCCCTACACTTGTGGGTCATCAAGACTCTTTTATGGCGCCGTTGCCGGGGAAGTGAAGCGCCTTTGGTAAGGAAACATCTATATAGTGTGCTGATATTTATTGTCACTTGTCACTATGGAAACTAATCCTTTGACGAGGTTGTTCGGGGTATCTTCACCTCGAACGGAAGCACAAGGAGTTTCTCCTGAACCTGCTGCACCTACTGAAAATATTTTTTATGTAATTCCTTCGGGTATGCTAGAGAAATTGTTGGCTAATCCTTTTACAGGAGATGGAACATCACATCCCGACTAGCATCTGATCTATGTAGATGAAGTTTGTGGTTTATTTAAGCTTGCAGGTTTTCCCGAGGATGAGGTCAAGAAGAAGGTATTTCCCTTATCTTTGGGGGATAAAGAATTGACATGGTATGGGCTATGTGATGATATTGGGTCATGGAACTACAACCGATTGAAATTGGAATTTCATCAAAAGTTTTATCCTATGCATCTAGTACATCGTGATCGGAATTATATTTATAATTTTTGGCCTCGTGACAGAGAAAGCATCACTCAAGCTTGGGGAGGCTTAAGTCAATGTTATATTCATGCCCCAACCATGAGCTCTCGAGAGAAATTATTATTCAAAACTTCTATACTCGGCTTTCTCATGATAATCGCACCATGCTTGACACTTCTTGTACCGGTTCTTTTATGAAGAGAGATATTGACTTCAAATGGAATTTATTGGAAAGAATTAAACGCAACTCTGAAAATTGGGAGTTTGATGAAGGTAAGGAGTCAGGTATGAATCTTAAGTTTGATTGCGTTAAATCCTTCGTTGAAACAAATACTTTTTGTGATTTTAGCGCTAAATATGGACTTGACTCTGAGATAGTAGCTTCATTGTGTGAATCATTTGCTGCTCATATTGATCTCCCTAAAGAGAAGTGGTTTAAATATCATCCTCCCTTAGAAGTCAATGTAGTTAAACCCAATACAGTTGAAGAGAAAGTCATTGTTTATAATGATCCTATTGTTCCTAGTGCTTACATTGAGAAACCACTTTTCCCTGTTAGAACAAAGGATCATTCTAAAGCTTCAACTGTGATACGTAGGGGCTACATTAGAACACCTGCACCCCGTGAGAAAATTAGAGTTGAGCCTAGCATTGCTATTATCAAAGATCTCCTATCCGACAATGTTGATGGCCATGATATTCACTTCTCTGAAGATGCTGCTAGAATTACTAAACCTCATACTAGAGACAAACATAGGCCTGTTGTTGGCGTGCATGTTGTCTCTGTTAAGATAGGAGATCATTGATATCATGGTTTATGTGACGTGGGTGCTAGTGTTAGTGCAATACCTCAATCTTTATATGATGAAATTAAATACGAGATTGCACCTGTCGAGATGGAACCTATTGATGTTATTATTTAGCTTGCCAATAGAGATACTATCTGTCCTTTGGGAATTGTTAGAGATGTTGAAGTCTTGTGTGGTAAAACTAAGTATCCTGCTGATTTTCTCGTTCTTGTTACCACACAAGATAGCTTTTGTCCCATCATATTTGGCAGACCTTTCCTCAATACTAGCAATGCTCATATTGACTATGAGAAGCAAACTGTCACTGTTGGCTTTGAAGGTGTGTCACATGAGTTCAATTTCTCCAAGTTTGGTAGACAACCTGATGAAAAAGAGTTGTCTAGTAAGGATGAAATTATTGCTCTAGCTTCTATTTATGTGCCTCCTACTGATCCTTTAGAGCAATACTTGCTTGAGCATGAAAATGATATGCATATGGATGAAAGGAACGAGATAGATAGAGTTAGCTTTGAACAACATCCAATCCTTAAGAATAATTTGCATGTTGAGTTGCTTGGAGATCCACCCCCACCAAAAGGTGATCCTGTGTTTGAGCTTAAACAGTTACCTAATACTCTTAAGTATGCCTATCTTGATGAAAAATAGATATATCTTGTTATTATTAGTGCTAGCCTTTCAGAGCATGAAGAAAAGAAATTATTGAAAACTCTAAGGAAGAACCGTGCTGCTATTGGATACTCTTGACGATCTTAAGGGCATTAGTCCCACTCTATGCCAGCACAAAATTAAAACCGATCTTGACTCCAAACCAGTTGTTGGTCATCAACGGAGATTAAATCCTAAGATGAAAGAGGTAGTAAGAAAAGAAATACTAAAGCTCCTGGAAGCAGGTATTATCTATCCTGTTGCTCATAGTGATTGGGTGAGTCCGGTGCATTGCGTCCCTAAGAAGGGAGGTATTACTGTTGTCCTTAATAACAAAGATGAATTGATCCCACAGAGGATTATTACTGGCTATAGGATGGTGATCGATTTTAGGAAATTGAATAAGGCCACTAGGAAAGATCATTACCTTTGCCTTTTATTGACCAAATGCTAGAAAGATAGTCCAAAGACACACACTTCTGCTTTCTAGATGGTTATTCTGGTTTCTCCCAAATACGTGTTGCATAATCTGATTAGGGGAAAACCACTTTTACCTGCCCTTTCGGTACCTTTGCTTACACACGTATGCCTTTTGGCTTGTGTAATGCACCTGCTACCTTTCAAAGATGTATGATGGCTATATTCTCAGACTTTTGTGAAAATATTGTTGAGGTTTTCATGGATGACTTTTCCGTTTACGGGTCTTCTTTTGATGATTGCCTCAGCAACCTTGATCGAGTTTTGCAGAGATGTAAAGATACCAATCTTGTCTTGAATTGGGAGAAGTGCCACTTTATGGTTAATGAAGGCATCGTCTTAGGACATAAAATTTCTGAAAGATGTATTGAAGTCGATAAGGCTAAGGTTGATGCGATCGATAAAATGCCATGCCCTACAGACATTAAAGGTATAAGAAGTTTCCTTGGTCATGCTGGTTTCTATAGAAGGTTCATTAAGGACTTTTCTAATATTTCTAGGCCTCTTACCAATCTCTTGCGAAAGGATATTCCTTTTGTTTTTGACGATGATTGTGAGGAAGCCTTCGAAATACTTAAGAAGGCCTTGATAACTGCATCTATTGTTCAACCACCTGATTGGAACTTACCTTTTGAAATTATGTGTGATGCTAGTGATTATGTTGTTGGTGTTGTTCAAGGACAAAGGGTTGATAAGAAGTTGAATGTTATTCACTATGCTAGTAAAACTCTAGACAGTGCCCAAAGAAACTATGCTACCACTGAAAAGGAATTTTTAGGAGTCGTGTTTGCATGTGAAAAGTTCAGGTCTTACATTGTTGATTCCAAGGTGACTATTGACACTGATCATGCTGCTATCAAGTATCTCATGGAAAAGAAAGATGCTAAAGCTAGACTTATCAAATGGGTTCCCTTGCTACAAGAATTTGCTTTGCATGTTGTTGATAGGAAGGGTGCTGAGAACCCCGTAGCAGATATCTTGTCTAGGTTGGAGAATATTCTTGATGACCCACAACCTATTGATGATAGCTTTCGTGATGAACAACTGAATGTCATCAATACTTCACGTAGTACACCGTGGTATACTGATTATGCAAATTATACTGTTGCCAAATATATACCACCTAGTTTCACATACCAGCAAAAGAAGAAATGCTTCTTTGATTTGAGACATTACTTTTGGGATGATCCTCACCTTTATAAAGAAGGAGTAGATGGTGTTATTAGACGGTGTGTACCTAAGCATGAACACGGACAGATCCTACAGAAGTGTCACTCCAAGGCTTACAGAGGACACCATGCGGGGGATAGAACTGCACACAAGGTATTGCAATCAGGTTTCTATTGGCCTACTCTCTTCAAGGATGCCCGTAAGTTTGTCTTGTCTTGTGTTCAATGTCAAAGAATAGGTAATATTAGTTAACGTCAGGAGATGCCTATGAATTATTCACTTGTCATTGAACCATTCGGTGTTTGGGGTTTTGATTATATGGGACCTTTTCCGAAGTCCAACGGATATACTCATATCCTAGTTGTTGTTGATTACGTTACTACGTGGGTAGAAGCTATACCAACGAGTAGTGATGATCACAACACCTCTATCAGGATGCTTAAAGAAGTTATTTTCCCTAGATTTGTAGTCCCTAGATATTTGATGACTCATGGTGGTTCACACTTCATTCATGGTGCTTTCCGTAAAACGCTTGCTAAGTATCATTTCAACCATAGAGTTGCATCTCCCTATCATCCTCAGTCCAGTGGTCAAGTAGAGCTAAGCAATAGAGAGATTAAACTAATTCTGCAAAAGACTGTTAATAGGTCTAGAAAGAATTGGTCTAAGAAGCTTGATGATGCACTATGGGCTTATAGAACTGCTTATAAGAATCCCATGGGCATGTCTCCGTACAAAATGGTTTATGGTAAAGCATGTCATTTACCTCTTGAGCTAGAGCATAAGGCTTATTGGGCAATCAAAGAGCTCAACTTTGATTTCAAACTTGCTGGTGAGAAGAGGTTATTTGACATTAGCTCACTTGATGAATGGAGAGCTCAGGCATATGAAAATGCCAAGTTGTTCAAAGAAAAATTTAAGAGGTGGCATGATAAAAGGATACAGAAACGTGAGTTCAATGTAGGTGATTATGTCTTGCTATATAATTCTCGTTTAAGATTTTTGGCAGGCAAGCTTCTCTCTAAATGGGAACGTCCTTACATTGTTGAGGAAGTATATCGTTCTGGTGCCATAAAGATCAACAACACGGAAGGTAATTTTCCGATTGTTGTAAATGGGCAAAGAATCAAGCATTATATCTCAGGTACTCCCATAAATGTTGAAAGCAATATCATTAATACCATAAGGGATATTTATCAGCCTGTTTCAGACTCCGAAAATGAAGAGGTATGTGATTCGGTAAGTAAACCAACTCCAAAACTTTTCCAGTAGCAATTTTCCTCCATTTTGGAATTTTTAGAAAATTAGAAAATTTAAAGTAGTCCGGAAAGCGCACGAGGAGGCAACAAGTCTGCCATGCCCAACCTACCCCCTGGCCGGGCCTAGGTGGCTTGTGGGCACCTTGTGTGCCTCCCGGACTCTGTTTTCTTGCGGAGTACTCCTTTTGGTCGGGAAAAATCATTATATATTCTCCCGAAAGGTCTGACCCTCGTATCACACAAATCTCCTCTGTTTTCATTTTGAGCCTGTTTTTGCCGCAGATTTAGTGCAAGGATGTCGTCTCGGGAATCTGTCGGGGAGAACGATCTCCCTAAAATCTATGAAGAAGTAAACGCTGATCTGAAAAGAATGGAGGTCATGGAGGCCAAGGAAAGGCTGTTTGAAGAAACTAAGGGCAAAACTAAGCAGGAGAATCCGGCATCGGACGAAGGGCACTCTGTGCTCAACAAGGAAGAAGCTGAGGAAGAGTATTTTCTTCAACCCTACCTCGACCTTTTACCTCCATCCTTGATCGAACTCTTGAGGTTATGTGAAATAACTCGTGTTCGTAATACTTATCTCACCCGTGAAGTTGTTTTGCTGGAAAAACATATCACAGAGCTCCAAGGTATAAATCAAAGATTGATGGCCCTCTTGGAATCAAAAGACAGAACAACTCCACCACCATCACCTTCGAAGGAAGACAACTGAGCACGGGTATGGGCAATCCCCTTGGCTTGTGCCAAGCTTGGGGGAGTTGCCTCGGTATCGTATCACCATCACATCTTTTGCTTTTACCTTTTTCTTAGTTCGATCCTTTTTGATTTTATCTTTCTCTAGTAGAGTAAAGTTCTTAGTATGTTCTAGGCTTGAGTTTTACTTTGTGTCAACCCCGATGTAATCGAGTTCGTGAGTCATATAATAAAGAGAGTTTTAGTTAAGGGCCTTGCCTCATGCCATGATCTTAAGAATAATAAAAGAACAATAGCATGAAAGATCATGTAATGATCTTATGGGAAGTGATGGCTTCACATATAAAAAGAATGTTGATTGAAACTTGTTGTGGGTGGACAAACATAGACCCTGGTAATTGTTGCAATTAATAGGAAGTAATAAAGAAAGAGAGGTTCACATATAAATATATCATCTTGGGCACCATCTATGATTGGGAACACTCATTAAACTATTACATGCTTAGAGGTAGACGTTGGACAAGGAAGACAACATAATGAATTATGTTTGCTTGGTTCCGAACAATGTTATATGACTAGAGATCCCTTAGCATGTGACGCTTGCTTCCACCTCATATTATCCAAAACTTCCGCACTAAGTAGAGATACTACTTGTGCATCCATAAACCTTCAACCCAGGTTTGCCATGAGAGTCCACCATACCTACCTATGGATTGAATAAGATCCTTCAAGTAAGTTGTCGTCGGTGCAAGCAATAAAAATTGCTCCCTAAATATGTATGATCTATTAGTGTGTGGAAAATAAGCTTTGTACGAAGCTGTGATGAGGAAGACATAAAAGCGACGGACTGCATAATGAAGTTCTTTATCACAGGAGGCAATATAAAGTGACGTTCCTTCACACTGAGGGGCCACACATCCAAACCTCAAAAGCGCATGACAACCTTTGCTTCCCTCTGCGAAGGGCCTATCTTGTACCTTTACTTTTTGTCCCTAAAAGAGTCATGGTGATCGACACCAATTCCTTATTTCACCTTTATCTTGGCTGACATCATGTGCTAGGGAAAGATCTATATTCATATGTCAACTTGGAAGTAAGTACTCATGTTTTATTATTGTTGACATTACCCTTGAGGTAAGTAGTTGGGAGGCGAAACTATAAGCTCCTATCTTTCTCTGTGTCCAACTGAAACTTTGATCTGATGAGTACCACGTGAGTTTTAGCAATTGTAGAAGACTAAAAGATGATTGAGTATGTGGATTTGCTTTACAAGCTCTTATTTGACTCTTTCTAATGTTATGATAAATTGCAATTGCTTCAATGACTAAAGACCATTGGTTGTTAATTCTCAGTAGGGTTCTTGATCCATACTTTACTTTGTGGAGGAATTATCACTTTTGCACGAGAGATTATATGACGATATTGCTGTTCTAATTATGATCGTGATGCCTGCATGTCCGTAATTTGTTTTGTCGACACCTCTGTCTCCAAACATGTGGGCATATTTGTTGATCTCGGCTTCCGCCTGAGGACAAGCGAGGTCTAAGCTTGGGGGAGTTGATACGTCCATTTTGCATCATGCTTTTATGTTGATATTTATCGCTTTATGAGCTGTTATTACACTTCACGGTACAATACTTATGCCTTTTCTCTCTTATTTTATAAGGTTTACATGAAGAGGGAGAATGCAGGTAGCTGGAATTCTGGTCTGAAAAGGGAGCAAGTTTGAGATACCTATTCTGCGCAACTCCAAAAGCCGTGAAAATCAACGAGCAATTATTTTGGGTTTTATGAAAAATACTGGGCCAAAGAAGTACCGGAGGGGAGCCACCAGGAAGCCACAAGCCTGCGAGGCCCGGCCTACCCCCTGGCCGGGCCTGGGTGGCTTGTGGGCCCCCTGTTGCCCCTCCGGCGCTCATCTTTTGCTATATGGAGGGTTTCGTTCCAGAAAAAATCAGAAGGAAGCTTTCGAGAGGAGTCGCCGCTGGCACGAGGCGGAACTTGAGCAGAACCAATCTAGATCTCCGGCAGGGCCGTCCTGCCGGGGAAATTTCCCTCCCGGAAGGGAAAATCGTCACCATTGTCATCACCAACACTCCTCTCATCGGAGGGGACTCGTCACCATCAACATCTTCATCAGCACCATCTCCTCTCCAAACCCTAGTTCATCTCTTGTAAACAATCTCCATCTCGCGACTCCGATTGGTACTTGTAAGGTTGCTAGTAGTGTTAATTACTCTTGTAGTTGATGCTAGTTGGATTACTCGGTGGAAGAATATATGTTCAGATCTTTGATGCTATCCATTACCTCTCTAGTCATGAATATAATTATGCTTTGTGAGTAGTCACTTTTGTTCCTAAGGACATGGGATAGGTCTTGCTATAAGTAGTCATGTTAATTTGGTATTCGTTCGATATTTTGATGTGTTGTATGTTGTTTTTCCTCTAGTGGTGTTATGTGAACGTCGACTACATAACACTTCAGCATTCTTTGGGCCTAGAGGAAGGCATTGGGAAGTAGTAAGTAGATGATGGGTTGTTAGAGCGACAGAAGCTTAAACCCTAGTTTATGCCTTGCTTCGTAAGGGACTGATTTGGATCCACTAGTTTAATGCTATGGTTAGACTTGTCTTAATTCTTCTTTCGTAGTTGCAGACGCTTGCGAGAAGGGTTAATCGTAAGTGGGATGTTTGTCCAAGTAAGGACAGCACCCAAGCACTGGTCCACCCACATATCAAACTATCAAAGTAGCCAACGCAAATCATATGAACTTGATGAAAACTAGCTTGACAGAAATCCCCATGTGTCCTTGGGAGCGCTTTACCTCCTATAAGAGTTTGTCCAGGCTTGTCCCTTGCTACAAAAGGGATTGGGCCATCTTGCTGCACCTTTGTTACTATTGTTACTTGCTACTCGCTACGAATCATCTTGTCACACAACTATCTGTCACCGATAATTTCAGTGCTTGCAGAGAATACCTTGCTGAAAACCACTTGTCAGTTCCTTCTGCTCCTCGTTGGGTTCGACACTCTTACTTATCGAAAGGACTACGATAGATCCCCTACACTTGTGGGTCATCAACTATCTTCATATCACAAAACTATTGCAAAGAATGAAGTTTAACATCAAGTGATCTTCATGAAAGTTTTTATTGTATCTCCCGTGGATATCTATCACTTTGGAACCAATTTCATTTAAAGGAAATTGCCATTGCTAATAACAAGCTCTCAAACAAATATAAGTGAATAACAAGAGCACAAGTTTCTTTAAAATTTTCAACTCTCAAAATAATATGAGTGAAGCATGAGAGCATATTTCTTCAAAATAACAGCATCCCCCGTGCTCAAAAAGATATAAGTGAAGTACTAGATCAATTCAATCAAACTATTCTCAAAAGATATAAGTGAATATCAATGAGTAGTCAAACAATTAAGAAGCTATGTGAGGACTCTCTCTTAATAAAGATTTTCGGATATGAAACAACAAATAAAATAAAATACATTCCAAGAATAGCACATATCATGCGGACAAATAAAAATTTCGGCTCAACGTAGGCTAACCGATTTTTGTTTGATGAAGAGAAGTGGGATGCGTAGCATACCCAAGCTTAGATGCTTGAGACTTCTTGAAATATTTACTTGGGGTGCCTTGGGCATCCCCAGGACTGAGATTTTGTGTCTCCTTAATTCCTCTCATATCATGGTTTCACCTAAGTCTCAAAAACTTCATCCACACAAAACTTAAAAAGAACTTGTGAGATAGGATAGTACACATAAAAGTAAATCAACTCTTTATGTACTGCAAAGACAAATTGCATAATAATTTTCAAACATCAGGTATTGTATACTATCATTTCCACAATTTATATCTACCAATATAAGCCACGGAAACTATAGGACAAGTAGATAACGAAACTATGACAACAATCAGCCAAACAGAACAGTGTAGAAATTTATATAAAAAGTGTACTTTTGTATCTCCAAAAATTCTGAAAACTTAGGACTTGATAAATAATGTGTATGAAAATACTCTGTAAACATTTCATAAACTTTCCATGTTCCAGTAAAATATGATAATTCAAATACTACAACAAAAGTTTCTCTTTTTATACAGCACACATCACACATGCAATTCAAGCATTCTAAAGGCCATTCTTGGAAGTTTTTATTGATAAACAAGATAATAACTAACATCTAACAGAGAACAATAAAATAAAATGACTCTCCAAGAAAAACACATATCATGTGATGAATAAAAATATAGCTCCAAGTAAGATATACCGATAATGTTGGAGACGAAAGAGGGGATGCCTACCAAGGCATCCCCAAGCTTAGACTCTTGAGTCTTTCTTGGATATCACCTTGGGGTGCCTAGGGAATCCTCAATATTATGTTCTTGCTGCTCCTTATTCTCCTCCTAGTGGCATCTCACCCAAAACATGAAAACTTCAATCACACAAAACTTAACAGAACTTCGTGAGATGTGTTAGTATGATAAATATAGATCATGCACTTAGATAATACCAAGACAAGATTCATAATTGTTATCACATAATAACTACTGTATTGTATCATTCCCATAATTTATATCACTCAATATAAGTAATGGAAACACTAAAACAAGCAAACTATGCACGCAAAACAGAATCTGTCAAAAACATAGCAGTTTGTGAAGATCTGCATTAAAATCATACTTCCTCGACTCTAAAAATTCTGAAACATTAGGAAAACGCAGATAATTTGCATAAAAAATTGTGTAAAAATTTCTGATTTTTTTAAGTACCTGTAAAATCAGAGAAATTCTACACTGGACGTAAATGTTTTTGTTTTTGCACAGAATCAAACAAGCAAGTATCCGCACTATCTAAAAGGCTTTACTTGGCAAATTATTGAAATAAAAGCTATAAAACATGATTAATACAGTAGATTAATCAAGTTAATACTCAAAACTTTAAAGGGCAAATATTGGGTTTTCTCCCAACAAGCGTTTTTCTTTAATGCCTTTTAGCTAGGCATGACAATTTCAATGATGCTCGTAAAGGAATAATAGTTGAAACATGCAAAAGAGCATCATGAATCACATGACAAGCACATTTAAGTCTAACACACTTCCTATGCATAGGGATTATGAAAGAAAACAATTTATTGTAGCAAAAATCATCTTGCATAGGAAGGCAAAACAAGCATAACTTCAATACTTTGAACACATATGGAGGAAATTATATATTATTGCAATTCCTACAAGCATATGTTCCTCCCTCATAATAATTTTTGGTAGAATCATGAAATAATTCAATAATATAACTATCACATACAACATTCTTTTAATGATGCACACGCATATAATTTTTATTACTACCCACATAAACAAATTTCTTCTCATTCATAGTAGTGGGAGAAAACTCAACAAAATAACTATCATGAGATACTTGATTGATATAATCCAAGTGAAAAATAAAATCACGATGACAAGTTTCATGGTTTCTATTACTCTATATAACATACATGTCATCACCATAATCATCATAGATAAGAACTTGGTTTTCGTAATCAATTATAACCTCTTTGAAAATATTGGAATCATCACTAAATAAAGTCATGACCTCTCCAATTCCACTTTTATCATTAAGAAAATATTAAACACCCTCAAAAATAGTGGGATCATTAGTACCTAGAGTTGACACTCTTCCAAACCTACTTTCATAAATATAATCATCATAAATAGGAGGTATGCTTCCATCATAATAAATTTGCTCATCAAAACTTAAGGGACTAAAAATATCATCTTCATCACACATAGCATCCCCAAGCTTGTGGCTTTGAATATCATTAGCATCATAGATATTCAGAGACATACTAACAATATTACTATCATGCTCATCATTCAAGGAATTCACAATAAGCATTTTCATACATTCTCCCTCTATAAATTGAGCACAATTTTCCTTTCCATCATTTTCAAGAAAGACATGATAAAGATGAACAATATGAGACCACCTCAATTCCATTTTTTTAATTTTCTTTTTATAAATCAAACTAGTAAAAGATTTAATTACAAGATCTAAATATATACCTTCAAGCACTCATCTCCCAGACAACGGCGCCAAAAAAGAGCTTGATGTCTACTACACAACTTGTTCTTGTAGACTCGTGTTGGGCCTCCAAACGCAGAGTTTTGTAGGACAGTAGGAAATTTTACTCCAGTGGATGACCTAAGGTTTATCAGTCCATGGGAGGCGTAGGATGAAGATGGACTCTCTCAGACGACTCTGCAACCAAATTATAAAAAGTATCTTGTGGCCCCAACACACAAAATACAATGGTAATTTGTATAGGTGCACTAATTCTACGAAGAGATGGTGATACAAGTGTAGTAATGATAGTAGATATTGATTTTTGTAATCTGAATAAATAAAAACAGCAAGGTAGCAAGTAACAAAAGTGAGCATAAACAGTATTGCAATGCTTGAAAATGAGGCCTAGGGTCCATACTTTCGCTAGTGCAATGTCTCAAGAATGCTAACATAGTTAGATCATATAACAATCCCTCAACATGCGATAAAGAGTCACTACAAAGTTCCTATATAGCTAAGAACATAAGAAAAAATTGTTTGTAGGGTGCGAAACCACTTCAAAGTTATTCTTTTCGATCAATCCTTCCAAGAGTTCGTACTAAGATAAGAAGTTATCCTTTCCGATCGATCTATCAAGAGTTTGTACTAAAATAACACCATAAAAAATTCAGATTCTTAATACTCAATCCAACACAAAGAACTTCAAGGAGCACACCAAGATTTCTATGGGAGAACATAGTATGAAAACGTGCAATCAACCCCTATGCCTAGATTACCCCATTGTCGCCTCGGGAATCCGCGAGTTGATGCCACAACATATATCAAGTGAATCACTTGAATACCCCAATGTCACTATGGGTATCCGCATGCAAGACATATATTATGTTCTCTCAAACCTGAATGTTCAATCCAACATAACGAGATCTTAAAGTGAAAGATTCAATTCATCACAATAATAGCAAGGGACAAACACCATATGATCCACCTATATTAACAAGGCATGTGATATATCAAGATTATGAAATCTCAAGAACAAGAGAGAGAGAGATTAAACACATAGCTACTGGTAAAAACCCTCAGCCCCGAGAGTGGACTGCTCCCTCCTTGTCATGGCCTCGGCCAGGATGATGAAGATGGCCACCCGAGATGATTTCCCCTCTCCGGGAGGGTACTGGATCGTCTTCGTGGCTAGAGAGGCCCTGCAGTGGTGGAACTTGTCGTCTAGGGTTATTTCTGGAGGTTTCTATATTTATAGGATTTTTGGGCGTTGGAATCACGCCAAGATGGGCCATGAGTGGCCCACTAGACACCACCCTGCAAGGGGGGTTTGGTGCGCCCTCATGTCTATTGGGCACCAGGGCCCCCCTATGGTGGTTCTTTGCTCCAATATTCCTATTTTCCTCCAAAATAACCGTCAAAAAGTTTCGTCCAATTTTGAGAACTTTTATTTCTGCACAAAAAACAACACCACGTTAGTTTTGCTGAAAATAGCGTCAGTTCGGGTTAGTTCTAAATAAATCATATAAAGTGGAGCAAAACCATATAAAAGTATTGTAAACATAGGCAAAAATGGCATGAATACTTCATAAATTATCGATATGTTGGAGACGTATCAGAGACCCATTTTAATTTTGCATTTGATTTGTGTCCGTGCGGACCAATTTTCATTTTGCATCCATTTTGTGTCCGCGCGGACCCATTTCTCACAAAACTTTGGGTCACATTTGGGTCATAGGCGGACACAAAGTTGACGTTTTCTGTGTGTGCATTGTTGGCGTGTGTACGACGTGACCCACTTGTCAAACACCCACCCACCCACCTCTTGTAACCATCTCCTCTCTCTCTCCCTCCCTCCCTCCCTCCTCTCTCTATATATATATATATCTCCCTCTCCCTCCCCCTCTCCCCTCCCCTCGCCGTCTCTCTCCCTCTCCCTCTCTTTCTCTCTCTCTCTCTAGCTCGCTCTCCCTCTCTCTATTTATCTACCTGTGTATCTATCTATCTATATACTATCTATCAATCTTCTACCATCTCTTCTTCCATTTATTTTTGTCTCACCACTCGCTTCACCCATGAACCTCATCCCCAACACAATTTACTGAAGGGCTTTCCTCCTTGGGTGCTCGTTCGATGACCTCATCAAGTTCGCGAAGATCATGGAGATGGGCTATTAGTTCAAGGGCATCGACAACATGCATAAAGAGGCAAACATCGTGTCATTAAAGGCAGCGAAGATGGGGTTGAAGACGTTGTATCGTGACCCAGCCAAAGGATCTCTATCAGTGAACATACTAACGCCTTGTTGTTGAGGTGATGAGGCCGGTTATCAACATCGGTGTTCGTCGTCCAGATCTTGTGGTAGCCGCGTTCAGTATGGAATTGGACGATGGCAGAGGAGAGTGAGCGCTGAGAGAAGGGTAAGGGGAGTTATGGCGATGCTCCAGAAAGCATCACAACATCTCGAGCATGGCTTCTCGTGTGCAGCCTTTGACGCCCATGCCGCTAACACATGACTATGGATAAAGGACTGATTTGAATGTTGCTACTTAACCGGACCCATAAGTGCTTTAAACATCTTGTAGACCGAGATTTAAGAGCAACTCCAATGAGAGGGCCCAAATCATCCACCCGCGTCCGTATGTGCGAGACCCATTTTCATTTTGTGTCTTCTTTGTGTCCGCTCGGACCCATTTTTATTTTGCATCTGCTTTGTGTCCGCACGGACCTATTTCTGGCAAAAACTTGGGTCACAGGCGGACATAAAGCAGACGTTTTTTGTGTGTGCGTCATCTGCCTGTGTCCGGCATGACCCACTTGTTACCCACCCACCCACCTCTTTTAACCATCTACCCTCTCTCTCCATCCCTCCATCCCTCCCCCTCTCTCTCTCTTTATCTATCTCTCCCTTACCCCCTCCCTCCCTCCTTTCTCTCTCCCTCTCTTTCTCTCTATATATATATACTGTATATATATAAGGTCTTAAGGGATGTTATTAGAATAGGCGCACTATATATATATATACATATATATATATATAGTGCGCCTATTCTAATAACATCCCTTAAGACCTTATTCTGCTAACACCTAACTTATTATGCTAACACTCAGCCCCACCTCCACCTCCCCCACAACACCCACTTCCTCTCCCACCCGATCCAAATCCCCACCTACCTCCACCTTCTACTGTGCCGGCGTTGGAGCAGCACCCTCGGTCGCCATCGCCCCATCGCGCCTCGTCCACCTTCTATCGGCGCCGCAACCCCGCCTCGCCTCGTCCACCTTCTGTCGGCACCGACGCGTGGGGCGTCCATGTAGGCCTCGACGACGAAGTGGAAAGGTTGTGTTCCATGCTATCCCGCGTCCACGCGCTCGTCGAGCGAGCGGAGTAGTGGCGGTTTGCCAACCCTAGCGTCATCGATCTCCTCGCCCGACTCAAGGACGTCGCATGTGATGCCGAGGACCTCGCAGACGAGCTCACCATGAATGAGAAGCAGGCGGGCCAAAGTCTCTTCCCATCCATCCGCGGTTTCCTGCGCGGATTGGTCACTGGCGCTAATAGAAAGAACCAGGGGCGTGAAGTCTCGGCTTGAGTACACGTCCGCTGACATGGAGCACGCCCTCACCGCGCTGGACGCCGCCGACAAGGTGTTCCGGGAGACGAGATCGTTCATCGGGAGGCCCCTTGTTCTTGGCAGGGACCGGGAGCGCGAGGGTGCGATATGTCTGCTTCTGAACCCAGTGTCTGCCCACGATTCCGACGGCGGCAGTGACGGCGGCGCGAAGCGAAGGAAGAGCCATGATGGCGTGGCCGTGTTGGCGATCGTTAGCATGGGCGGTGTGGGGAAGACCACTCAGGCGCAGGTTGTACAACAACCGTAGGGTTTGATACGTCTCCAACGTATCTATAATTTTTGATGGTTCCATGCTATTATTTTGTCAACTTTGGATGCTTTGTATGCATTTTTATATCTTTTTTGGGACTAACCTATTAACTCAGTGCCAAGTGTCAGTTCTTGTTTTTCCGTGTTTTTGACCTTTTTCAGAGGAGAATATCAAACAGAGTCCAAATGGAATAAAACCTCGGAAAATATATTTTCTGGATCAGAAGATACGCAGGAAGCTTTAGAACCAAGGCAAAGGGCACCAGGGGAGGCCACAAGCCCCCTAGCCGCGGCCTGGGGGCACTCCTAGCAGGCTTGTGGGCCCCCTGTGGCTCCTTTGCCCTACATCTTATGCCTATAAATCCCCGAAAAATCTGAAACCACGGGAGGGAGCCACGAAAATAATTTTCCGCCGCCGCAAACTTCTGTCTCCGCAAGATCCCATCTGGGGCACGTTCTGGTGCCCTGCCGAAGGGGGGATTCGGACACGGAGGGCTTCTTCATCAACACCATTGCCTCTCCGATGATGCGTGAGTAGTTCACCACAGACCTTCGGGTCCATAGCTAGTAGCTAGATGGCTTCTTCTCTCTCTTGGATCTTCAATACAAAGTTCTCCATGATCTTCATGGAGATCTATCCGATGTAATCCTCTTTTGCGGTGTGTTTGTCGAGATCCAATGAATTGTGGATTTATGATCAGATTATCTATGAATCTTATTTGAGTTTCTTCTGATCTCTTATATGCATGATTTCATATCCTTGTAATTCTCTTCGAGTTGTGGGTTTCGTTTGGCCAACTTGATCTATAGTTCTTGCAATGGCAGAAGTGCTTAGTTTTGGGTTCATATCGTGCGGTGACCTCACCCAGTGACAGAAGGGGTAGCGAGGCACACATCGTGTTGTTGCCATCAAGGGTAAAAAGATGGGGTTTATATCTATTGCATGAATTTATCCCTCTACATCATGTCATCTTGCTTAAGGCGTTACTCTGTTTGTTATGAACTCAATACACTAGATGCCTGCTGGATAGCGGTCGATGTGTGGAGTAATAGTAGTAGATGCAGAAAGTATCGGTCAACTTGTCTCAAACGTGATGCCTATATGTATAATCATTGCCTTCGATATCGTCATGACTTTGCGCGGTTCTATCAATTGATCGACAGTAATTCATTCACCCACCGTAATATTTTCTATCTTGAGAGAAGCCTCTAGTGAACACTATGGCCCCCGGGTCTACTTCACATCATATTTTCAGCCTTACACTTTTACTTTGTTGCCCTTTCCGCCTTCAGATCTCACCTTGCAATCAATCGTGAAGGGATTGACAACCTTTGTAGCGTTGGGTACAAGTTTGCTGTTTTTGCGCAGGTACTTTGGAGACTTGGCTTGATTCTCCTACTGGATTGATACCTTGGTTCTCAAACTGAGGGAAATACTTACTTCTACTGTGCTGCATCACCCTTTCCTCTTCAAGGAAAAAACCAAACGCAATCTCTAGAGGTAGCAAGAAGAATTTATGGCGCCGTTTCCGGGGAGGATCAAGTCAACAATAGTCTCCCATCAACGTGCCAATTTCTGGCGCCGTTGCCGGGGAGCATCAAGTCAAGAATAGTCTTCCTCCTACGTGTCAATTTCTGGCACCGGGGATTATTCTACGTGAAGCTTGTCCAAGTAACTGTCGCAAACTCATCTCTTACATTTACTTTTTTTCCTCTCGTTTTCCTCTCCCCCACTTCTGAAAAACAAAAATTCACAAAAATATTTGCCTTTTTCGTTCGCCCTTTTCTTTCGCTTGCTTTCTGTTCACTTGTGTGCTTGTCTGCTTGCTGAAGTGACCATGACCGAAAACACCAAACTTTGTGACTTCTCGAGTACTAATAATAATGATTTTATTAGTACTCCGATTGCTCCCGCCACTAGTGCGGAATCATATGAAATCAATGCTGCTTTGTGAATCTTGTTATGAAAGAGAAATTCTCCGGCCTTCCTAGTGAAGATGTCGCATCCCATCTTAATACCTTCATTGAGTTATGCGATATGGAAAAGAAGAAAGATGTGGATACTGATGTGATTAAATTGAAGCTATTTCCGTTCTCATTGTGAGATCGAGCAAAAACTTGGTTTCATCTTTCCCAAAAATAGTATTGGTTCTTGGAACAAGTGCATAGATGCTTATATATCCAAGTATTTTCCACCAGCTAAGATTATCTCTCTCCGTAATGATATCATGAATTTTAAGCAACTAGATCATGAACATATTGCACAATCTTGGGAGAGAATGAAATTGATGATTACAAATTGTCCCGTTCATGGCTTGAGTCTTTGATTGATTATACAAATCTTCTATGCTGGTTTGAATTTTGCTTCTACAAATATCTTGGACTCCGCCTCCGGTGGAACCTTCATGGAAATCACATTAGGAGAAGCCAAAAAACTCCTAGATAATATCATGACAAACTATTCTCAGTGGGACACTGAAAGGTCACCTACTAGTAAAAAAGTGCACGCTATAGAAGAAATTCACTCTTTGAGTGCTAAGATGGATGAGTTAATGAAATTGTTTGCTAGTAAAGGTGCTCCTTTAGATCCAAATGATATGCCCTTGTATTCCTTGATAGAGAGTAGCAATGAGAGCTTGGATGTTAATTTTGTTGGTAGGAATAATTTTGGCCACAACAATGCTTTTAGAGGTAACTATATTCCTAGGCCTTTTCCTAGTAATCCCTCTAATAACTTTGGCAATTCCTACAACAATGCTCATGGAAATTACAATAAATTACCCTCTGATCTAGAGAGTAATATTAAAGAGTTTATCAACTCGCAAAAGATTTTCAATGCATCCATAGAAGAAAAACTACTCAAAATTGATGATTTGGCTAGGAGCGTTGATAAAATGTCTCTTGATATTGATGCTTTGAAATTGGGAGGTGCTCCTCCCAAGATCAATATGGATGAAACTTTGAGAGCTATGTGTGTTTCCATGAATGAGAGTAAGGAAAGAACCGCCCAAATTCGTGCTAGACACGAATGGCTTAAAAAGGCGTGTTCTCATGATGAGAATAACGAAGGTCTTAAAGTGCTTGGTGTGACTCCCATTCAATCCTTGTTTTCTAGTGTCAAAATTAATGATGATGCGGCTGTATATGAATCCACTTTGGTTGAAAAACGCCCCAATGATTCGGAGTATATCTATCCTGATGCTAAAAGCATTGAAAGTGGAGACGAAGATATCAAAACTTTGAGTAGTAATGAAACTACTACTTTGGATTTCAAGGAATTCAATTCTGATAGTTTCTCTTTTATAGAATGTATTTCCTTGATGCAATCCATGTTAAACTCTTCACACGCTTATAGCCAAAACAAGGCCTTTACCGATCATATCGTCGATGCTATGATGAAATCTCTTGAAGAGAAACTTGAATTGGAAGTTTCTATTCCTAGAAAAGTTCATGATGAGTGGGAACTAATATCAAAATCAAGATCAAAAACTATGAATGCAATGCTTTGTGTGATTTGGGTGCTAGTGTTTCCGCGATTCCAAAGTCTTTATGTGATGTTCTAGGCTTCAATGAGATTGATGAGTGCTCTCTTAATTTGCACTTGCGGATTCTACTGTTAAGAAACCTATGGGAAGGATCAATGATGTTCTTATTATTGCAAATAGGAACTATGTACCCATAGATTTCATTGTGCTTGATATTGATTGCAATCCTACATGTCCTATCATTCTTGGTAGACCTTTCCTAAGGACTATTAGTGTTGTCATCGGTATGAAGGAAGGGAATATTAGATTTCAATTTCCATTAAAAAAGGGAATGGAACATTTTACTAGAAATAAAATAATATTGCCTTATGAATCCATGATGAGGGCTACTTATGGTTTGAGCACCAAAGACGACGATACGTGATTCTATCGCCTTATGCATAGCTAAGGGCGTTAAACAATAGCGCTTGTTGAGAGGCAACCCAATGAATTTATATTTGCTTTTTGCTTTCTGTTTGGTTGCGTCCACACCATCATAATTCTGTTATGATTGTGTTTTTTTGTGTTTCTTTTTGTGTTTGAGCCAAGTAAAACCTTTATGACTAGTTTTGGTGATGGTTGTTTGATCGTGCTGAAAAAGACAGAAACTTTTCACTCACGAAATTATTTTTCATTTTTATCCAGAAAGAGATTTTGAGTTGATTCTTTTTGCTGATAGTTGATATGCCAATTGCCCAAATTTTCGTAATTGTTCCGAATTATTGAGATACCAGAAGTATACGAAGTATACAAATTGCTACAGACTGGTCTGTTTTTGACAGATTCAGTTTTTGTTGTGTTGATTGCTTATTTTGATGAAACTATGGATAATTTCAGGGGGTACTAGCCATGGAAAAGTGAGAATACAGTAATATAACACCAATATAAATAGAAATCAAGTTTGCTACAGTACCTAAAGAGGTGGTAGTTTGTTTTCTTGTGCTAATGATATCACGAGTTTCTGTTTAAGTTTTGTGTTGTGAAGTTTTCAAGTTTTGGGTGATGTTCTCATGGACGATGAGACAAAGAGTGGAAAGAGCTCAAGCTTGGGGATGCCCAAGTCATCCCAAGCCAAATTCAAGTACACCAAAAAGCCTAATCTTGGGGATGCCCCGGGAAGGCATGCCCTCTTTCGTCTTCAATCTATCGGTAACGTTACTTGGAGCTATATTTTTATTCACCACATGATATGTGCTTTGCTTGGAGCGTCATGTATTATAGGAGAATTTTCTGTTTGTTGTGTCACAATCATCCTTGCTGCACACCCTTTTGAGAGAGACATGCACTCAACGTGAATTTGCTAGAATACTCGTTGAGCTTCGCTTATATCTTTTGAGTTAGGCAATTTAGCTCGCATGTGCTTCACTTATATCTTTTTGAGCTAGATAACTTTGCTCTAAGTGCTTCACTTAGATATTTTTATAGCACGCGGTGTCATATTTTGGAGAAATAAGAACTCTCGATCTTCACTTATATCTTTTTGAGAGTGCTCTCTTTGAGTAGCTGGGTAGTTGGCTTGTGCTATGAAAGTAGTCCTAAAGATGATGGGCATCCAAAGAGGATACAATAAAACTTCCATATTCATGTGCATTGATTAGAAAGAGAAGTTTGATTCCTCTCAATTAGTTTTGAGATATGGATATGGTGATATTAGAGTTATGTTAGTAGGGTGTTGTGAATCTAGAAATACTTGTGTTGAAGTTAGTGATTCCCGTAGCATGCACGTATGGTGAACCGCTATGTTAGGAAGTCGGAGCATAATTGATTTATTGATTGTCATCCTTTGTGTTGCGGTCGGGATCGCGCGATGGTTAACACCTACCAACCCTTCCCCTAGGAGTATGCGTTTACCACTTTGTTTCGATTACTAATAAAACTTTCGCAATAAGATATGAGTTCTTCATGACTAATGTGAGTCCATGGTATAGATGCACTTTCACCTTCCACCGTTGCTAGCCTCTCTAGTGCCGCGCAACTTTCGCCGATGCACAAACCCACCATATACCTTCCTCAAAACAACCACCATACCTACCTATTATGGCATTTTCATAGCCATTCCGAGATATATTGCCATGCAACTCCCACCGTTCCGTATCATGACTTGTGCCGTCACTTTCATATTGCCTTTGCATGATCGTAAGATAGCTAGCGAGATGTTTCGACATCATACGCTAAGCTAGATCGTTGCAAATCCCGGTACACTACCGGAGGCATTTCCAATATAGTCATCATTGTTCTAAGCATTGAGCTGTGAGTAAATAAAAGTGTGATGATCATCATTATTAGAGCATTGTCCCATGTGAGGAAAAATGAAAAGAGGCCAAAGATGCCCACCAAAAAAATGAAAAAAAACAGGTCGAAGAGCCCAAACAAAAAAAAGAGAGAGAAAAAGAGAGAAGGGACAATGCTACTATGTTTTTCCACACTTGTGCTTCACAATAGCACCATGTTCTTCATGATTGAGAGTCTCTTGTTTTGTCGCCACCATATACTAGTGGGAATCTTCATTATATAACTTGGCTTGTATATTACAATGATGGGCTTCCTCAAAATTGCCCTAGGTCTTCGTGAGCAAGCAAGTTGGATGCACACCCACTAGTCCTCCTTTTGAGCTTTTACACACTGATAACTCTAAGTGCATCCGTTGGATGGTAATCCCTACTGATTCACATTGATATCTATTGATGGGCATCTCCATAGCCCTTTGATACGCCGAGTCAATGTGACCATCTCCTCCTTTTTGCCTCACAACCTCCACCACACTCTATTCCACCTATAGTGCTATATCCATGGCTCACGCTCATGTATTGGTGAGAGTTGGAAAAGGGTTTGAGAAAGTAAGAGTGCGAAAACAATTACTTGGCCAATACCGGGGTTGTGCATGATTTAAATTCGTTGTGTGGGGATGATGGAGCATAGCAAGACTGTATGATTTTGTAGGGATAACTTTCTTTGGCCTTGTTATTTCAAAAGTTCATGATTACCTTGCTAGTTTGCTTGAAGTATTATTGTTTTCATGTCAATAGCAAACTATTGTTTTGAATTTTACGGATCTGAGCATTCATGCCACATGAAAGAAGTTACAAAGGACAAATATGCTAGGTAGCATTCCACATCAAAAATTCAGTCTTTATCACTTCCCTACTCAAGGACGAGCAGGAGTTAAGCTCGGGGATGCTTGATACGTCTCCAATGTATATATAATTTTTTATGGTTCCATGCTATTATCTTGCCAACTTTGGATGCTTTGTATGCATTTTATATCTTTTTTGGGACTAACCTATTAACTCAGTGCCAAGTGCGAGTTCCTATTTTTTTCGTGTTTTTAACCTTTTTCAGAGGAGAATTTGAAACAGAGTCCAAACGAAATAAAACCTCCGAAAAGATTTTTTCCGGATCAGAAGATACGTAGGAAGCTTGAGAACCAAGGCAAAGGGCACCAGGGGAGGCCACAAGCCCCCTATCCGCTGCCTGGGGGGCGCGCCTACCAGGCTTGTGCCCCCCTGTGGCTCCTTTGCCCTACTTCTTCCCCCTATAAATCCCCAAAAAATATGAAACCATGGGAGGGAGCCACGAAAATACTTTTCTACCGCCGCAAGATTCTGTCTCCGCAAGATCCCATCTAGGGCACGTTCTGGTGCCCTGCCGGAGGGGGATTCGGACACGGAGGGCTTGTTCATCAACACCATTGCCTCTCCGATGATGCGTGAGTAGTTCACCACAGACCTTCGGGTCCATAGCTAGTAGCTAGATGGCTTCTTCTCTCTCTTGGATCTTCAATACAAAGTTCTCCATGATCTTCATGGAGATCTATCCGATGTAATCCTCTTTTGCAGTGTGTTTGTCGAGATCCGATGAATTGTGGATTTATGATCAGATTATCTATGAATCTTATTTGAGTTTCTTCTGATCTCCTATATGCATGATTTCATATCCTTGTAATTCTCTTATGGTTGTGGTTTTTGTTTGGCCAACTTGATCTACAGTTCTTGCAATGGGAGAAGTGCTTGGTTTTGGGTTCATATCGTGCGGTGACCTCACCCAGTGACAGAAGGGGTAGCAAGGCACGCATCGTTTTGTTGCCATCAAGGGTAAAAAGATGGGGTCTATATCTATTGCATGAATTTATCCCTCTACATCATGTCATCTTGCTTATGGCATTACTCTGTTTGTTATGAACTCAATACACTAGATGCATGATGGATAGCGGTCAATGTGTCGAGTAATAGTAGTAGATGCAGAAAGTATCGGTCTACTTGTCTCGGACGTGATGCCTATATGTATGATCATTGCCTTAGATACCGTCATGACTTTGCGCCGTTCTATCAATTGCTCGACAGTAATTCGTTCACCCACCGTAATATTTGCTATCTTGAGAGAAGCCTCTAGTGAACACTATGGCCCCGGGTCTACTTCACATCATATTTTCAGCCTTACACTTTTACTTTGTTGCACTTTCCGCCTTCAGATCTCACCTTGCAATCAATCGTGAAGGGATTGACAACCCCTTTGTAGCGTTGGGTGCAAGTTTGCTGTTTTTGCGCAGGTACTTTGGAGACTTGGCTTGATTCTCCTTCTAGATTGATACCTTGGTTCTCAAACTGAGGGAAATACTTACTGCTACTGTGCTGCATCACCCTTTCCTCTTCAAGGGAAAAACCAACGCAAGCTGAAGAGGTAGCAGGGTCCAGCACCACTTCAACCTACAGATGTTGGTTTGCCTGCTGGTGTGCGGTCTTATTATAGTGTAGGTAGGTCGCCTGCCAAATTTCATTGCGATCGGAGTCCGTTTCATACCCAAACGTTCGACCGTAGTGACACCGTCATCGCTTTATTCGTTAGACGTTTTTCAGTTTTACAAACTCTATAATGGGCCACACCATTCCCTCTCATCTCAGCCCACCACCTCTACACAGCCCAAATTTAGCCCAACTAGCCCCCTCCGCTTCCGGACCGTCCGATTGAGATCAAACGATCTCAAAACAGACTAAATTAGCTAACCCTAGCTACCCTTGCTATATATAGGCAACTCCCTCGTCCAGAACCAGAAACCCTAGCCTACTCCATTGATCCCGCGTCCGCCAACCACTGAGACGCGCCAACCACCTCCTCCCAACACTGCGCCAAGGCCCGCCAGGCCCACTTCCAGCCCGCCTCGGGACCAGATCGAGGTGTCGCCGCCGCCCCGCGAGCAACGAAGCCCCGTAGCCCCGACTGCCTCCAGCCCCGCGAGCTCTCATGCCTCCCAATCTTTGCCAGCACCCCGTGCCTCACCGTGTGTCAGCCCCGTCGGTCGCTCGCTAAAGCAGCCCCGTCGGTCGCTCGCTAAGGCAGCCCCGCTGGCGACCCAAGCTAGTGTTGCGCCCCGCATCTCTCTCCCCTCCGGTGCTCTCCCTCTCTCTTACTTCGTGTTCTCTCTCCCTCGCACAAACCCACCTGAGCCGCCTGCCAAGCATCCGCCGCCGTCATGGACTCCGATTGTCATCGCGCCTCCATCGTCGGAAATGGGGGCCGTCGCCCCAGATCCTCGTGTCCCCGAGCCGCCGTACCACCCCTCCGACCACCATCGACGGCCTCGCGCTGCGAGTTCGCCGCCATGGCCTCCGCTGTGGTGCGGCAGCGAGTGGGAGATGACCAAAGCGGGCATAGTGGAACGCATCGCCCAGCCTCTTCCACCGGTCTTAGTCGCAGCTGTCGTGGGAATAAACCTGGCAGTAGAGGTGTAAGGTACGAATGGAGAGGGCAGAGTCCTAGCTACGGCAAGCTTGTACACAAGATGTATGAGTTCACTCCCCTCTCTTAGAGGTAATAGCCCTACGTCTTAGTGCTCGGGAGCTCTTGCAGTGTGGAATGTGTGTTACAGGGGGTGCGAACACTTGTGCCACAGGGGAGGGGTGGCTTATATAGAGTGCGCTACCCCTCATCAAGGCCTCAGCATCTAAGGGCTCGATCAATATGGTTTAAAGATGTATGTTATTTATAACGTATGTATGTAATTAATTCTATTCATGACCATTGGCTGAGCGCACGCCCGTTGGCCTCCCTGGAGCTGGCTTCTGGTCTTCTGTGTCGACTGGAACCTTCCGAGTGAAAGTTGGTTGTAGGGTGAAGGGAAATATCTTCCGAGTGACTTTTTAGGTGCCATGGCCATCCAGTCGGAATCTTCTTTGTGAATCTCCATCTAATAATGAGGTACCCTTAGGTAGGACACTTAGGTCAGGCCTGTGATCCTACCCTAGGTACATATCCCCATCATTAGCCCCCAATGGGTCGGGGTTCGACTGAAGAAGGGGTCGATGCGGATTCTGTCGAGCCATACTGACCTTGGACATACTTCTGGGTTTGATAGAACTTCGTGTCGACTGAAATCTTCGTCATTCACCTTGATCGATTATGTTGTGATGCATATCCGAGTGAATTTAAGTGCTTGAAGTTATTTTGAGTGACTAACGAGATCTTGGGATGTGACAGATCACTTCGGCAGGTCCGGATTTCACGGGATTTGAAATTTCGGTTTCCGCATGCTTCGTGGTGATGACGCAACTGCCAAGGCGAGTGGGGAAACGACGCCTCGATTATCGTGTCGTCATTATCGCCACACTTCACATCTCCTCTGTTATCGGGATAGGCTGGGATCTGTGGGGCCGCCGGTCAGCAACTCACTAGGGCGATTATATAAGTTCGGTCGGCGCTAGGGTTGAGGCTGTGCTTCCCTTTGATCCTTCCTCACCTCCTCTCCACCTCCGTTCCGCAGGCTTTGCTTGGGCTTGTATCTTCCGCCGCGACCATGACGAAGGGAAAGACCTCCAAGCTGGAGCACGCCAAGAAGGGCGACAAGGCGAAGAAGACAGCCGGCCGAACTGCGCTTCCGCCGGGGTGGATTCAAGGGGATTTTCTCCCGTCCACTGTGAAGAAGGAGGACGTCCTGGAGCTCGTCGAGCACGGGATGATAGCCAAAAAATCTTGGAGGTTGTCAGAGGGGGAGCTTGAGCTGGAGCCCTGCGAGGGGGAACAGGTCCTTCTCCTGACCCACTTCGAGTGACGTTTCTCTCTGCATCCGCGCCCTTTTGTTCGCGGCCTTCTCTATTACTTCGGAGCACAACTTCGTCATCTCCCTCCGAACACCATTGCATATCTCTCTGCGTTTATCACACTATGCGGGTGTTTCCTGGGTTGTCCTCCTCACTGGGGCTGTTCAAGCACATATTCTCTGTGCGATCCCAGACAATGAAAAAAGCGAACCCGGGTGACAGTAGGACCAATGTTATCCAATTATGTGGCGGTTTAGGGATCCAAAAAACGGGTAGGAGTACTTATCCCCAAATGAACCTTCCTGAATCGGTCCGGAATTGGCAGTCGACATGGTTCTATTGCAATGACGTGGCATCTCCGAACATGTCGACTGGCCTCCCTCCTTTCACCATGGATCGTCCGGCTGCCCCTAGAACAATAAATGTATTCGAAGATGAGAAGACATAGGTGGAGATGTTGGTAGCCGAGGTGATGAAATTGGTCCGGAGTGGATTCACGGGAATGGATCTGCTAGAGACATTCCTTGGCCAGCGCATCCAGCCCCTTCAGGCGAGGGACCACACCATGTGGCACTACTCGGGGCGTGGAGATTCCACTCAGTCGCATCCTGAGGAAGTTTCGGAAGAAACTGTAGCTCAGTGGATCAAGAGCATCATCGGACCTTGTCACAATCCCATGGGATCCAAGCGAGTCGCACCTTATTCTGCCGAGAATAAACTACGGAAACTAGTATGTTGTATCCTTTCCGATTGCTTTCATGCCTCTGTCGAGTGACTGAATATTTGTTCGACTAATTTTGCTACTTTTGTTCCTTATAGGAGTGGACGAACTTGCATTCTCCTGTAGCCAATGGGGAGTAGTTTGATCTCGGGGTGGAAAGTGAAGGCGGCAGCATTGACAGCGATTATGCTGACGATAGCGAGGAGAGTGAGGATGACTCAGACGACGGTGAAGAAGAAATTCAGTCTCCTCCACGCCCCGAACTACGGTCCAAACAACGCCATGACCCAACGGTTGCCCCGAGCAAGACCTTGGCATCCAGCAGCAGGAATGTGAAGCGCGACAGGGCTGTCGTGACCAACTCTGCAAAGAAGGTCGCCAAGCAGCCCAGGCCTGACGTGCCAAAACCTCGGAAGGCTCTGCCTCCTATGAGGATTGACATGCCAGTTGCTTCAGCGTGAGTATTGGTCTCTTTTGTTTTGTCATTGTGACTTTCTGGGTTTCTGACGGCCGAGTGTAATTTTCTTTGCCAGTGCTGCTACCTCAGTGACGACGCCTATTGAGGCCGAAGAAGACCACATGGACTTGGACGTCATGGATATGCCTGCTCCTCAACCCGGTATGATAAGTATTTACTTTATTCTGTTTTCTGGACTGGATCTGTCGACTGATCTAACCACCACTGTCAATTGAAGGCCTCAGACGTCATTCTCTTGGATGATGAACAAGAGCCACAGCGTACAGCTGTGGAACAGACTCAAGCCATGCCCGCAATGCTTGTGTCGAGTATTCCTCCGGTCAGTTCGACTGCTGTGGTAATAGCTCCTCTGACTGGATCGACCATTGTGACAACTGTGCCGACTGCTCCTGCTCCGGTAACTCGCGTTACCACTGTTGTGGTACCGACCTCTTCGACGCTTGCATTTTCTATGCAACATGTCCGAGAGGATCAGACTAGAGCCACGAAAGAGGCTATGATCCAAGCTAGACTAATGATACAACGGACTAAGGAGGCATTCGAGGCCAGTAAGTTGTCATATGATGCCGGCTCGATGCTACAGGCGAACATCCAAGTAGGTGGAATTGTAAGTTAATTTCCGATTGAATCTTGCCAATCTTGCTTTCCGATTGAATCTTGCCAATCTTTCTTTTACACCCACTTCGGGTACGATGTATGGTAGTTTGTCTTTATTCCAGTGGGGGCATGCTGATTGAACCCACTGGGTGTTGTCCCCGAGACCGCTGTCGAATGCTTTCATCGGCAGGGGTCTGATTTGAAGAGTTGTGCTCCTTTTTGACTCGCCCAGGTCAGACCTGGTCGCGTATCTTTGTATCCAATGGGGGCACGCTGAGTGCACCAACTGGGTGTAGTCCCAGAGACCGCTGTTGAGTGCTTGCCTCAGTAGTGGTCTAATTAGAAAACACCCTCTGTTTATTTTTGGTTACTCGGCCAGGACGGACCTGGTCGAGTGGTTTCATGTCCAGTGGGGGCACGCTAAGTGCACCCACTGGGTGTAGTCCCCGAGACTAATGTCGATCGTTTACGAAGGGCGTTAGTCTTAAGAACTTGGGTGGGTGCGGCGGGCCGCTAGTTTGGTCGAATAAACTGTATTTCTCCACTTGGAAGTAGAAAGCTACTAGCATCAACTGAACTGTATTTCTCCACTCAAAAGTAGAAAAGTACTAATGTCGACTGAATTATTCCTTTGATGTTTTTTAGAAGGCTTGTCAGATTGGGTCTAAGTACACCAAGGTAGAATCAGAAAAGAACCAGTTGCAGCTAGATTATGATGCTTTGAAGAAGACGCTTGAAGACAAGGACAAAGTTCCTATAGATCTTAAGGAAAATTCTGAAGTTGCTGATAAGAGGCTCTCGGACTTTGGTAAGTTGGTAGATGAAAATGCGAAATTGAAGAAAGAAAGACTGGAGTGGGAAAAAAGCTTGATTCCATGGCCAAGAGGGGAAACACCATGGAAAAGTTTGTGAAGGACTTCCTAACGAAGATGCTTGCGACGCTCATTGGTATGTTCCCTTCATCGAGTGAATATTTACAAACTTCACCGAATGAATTGTGACTGATTCTTCGTTTTTCTTCTCACACAGAATTCTGCCCGCACTTCGAGAAGGAGACTTTCGAGGTGGAGGCACATCTGGATCCCATCAAGACGCCTGTTCCAGACACCATGGTTGTAGACATGTTCCATCTCAACTCTCGCCTCCTTAAGGTTCAGGGATATATTTCTTGCCTGTGAGCTGCAGTAGGGAGAATTGCCAAGGAGTTATGGCCTCAAGACACCTTCCAGATCGATCTGGAAGCTGTGATGAGTCGCCTGGATCAGATTCCAGACAGGGTGCAGGCATGAAAGAAGTTTGTCGCGTGGTGCGAAGCTGATGTCACGCTCTCACTCGTCAGAGTCCATTGTAAGGAGGCAAGAGAATACAAGTTGAAGGCGCTCCAGGTGGCGAACATGAAGAAGCTCCATTTTGAAAATTTCATGGAGACCTTCATCAGTGATGTGACTCGCGTTGCTGATGGAATCGATCTCGATACCTTCGTCGAGCCTGCAAGTCCTGGGGAGCCTTGAGAGGAAACTACGGTTACTGCAAAAACTTTAGTTCGCCTCGGTATGCCGAGTGTTTTATGTATCGTTGAAACTTTGTTCGACTGTGGAACCCGAGTACTTTCCGTCTGCATGGATGACTTTGATCCGTGGTGAATTCCTTTGAATTTATCTGCTTTTGAGATTTGCTTGATTTTTGAATTCCTCGAGTGAATAGGTTGCTATTCATTCATTTTTTTAACTTAGGTGGTTTACTCGCGGCTAAGTACCCGGGTGAAAGGATTGCCCTTCACTCGGAGTTTATGTCCTACTTAGGCGAAGACTGGTTCGCAACTAAGCATCCGAGTGAGTACGTTGTTATTCACTCGGAAGGTTTTCTTTAACTTAGGCGAAGTATGTTCGCAGCTAAGCCCCTGAGTGAGAGGATTGCTCTTCACTCAGAATACATTTTCTACTTAGGCGAAAACTGGTTCGCAAGTAAGCAACCGAGTGAATAGTTGTTTATTCACTCGAAAGGGTTTTTTTAACTTAGGTGAAACATATTCGTAGCTAATCCCCCGAGTGAGAGGATTGCTCTTCACTCGGAGAATGGTTTGTACTTAGGCGAAAACTAGTTCGCAGCTAAGCGTCCAAGTGAATAGTTTGTTATTCACTCGGAAGGGTTTTTTAACTTAGGTGAAACATGTTCGCAGCTAAGCCTCCGAGTGAGTGGATTTATCTTCACTCGGAGAATGTTTCGGGTGAGATACCGCTCGATCAGAATCGACACAAATTGAAGAATTTATGACTTCGACAAGCAACATTGTTTAGTAAACTCTCTTATTACATCAATCCGACCGGTTGTCAAGCGTAAAAACATCAAAGCAGGTATGCATTCCAAGCTCGGGGCTCGTCGGCTCTCTTCTTGAGGTTGTAGAGATGATACACTCCGTTGTTCAATACCTTGGTGACAACGAATGGTCCCTCCCACGTAGGGGCTAACTTGTGAGGTCTTTGTTGATCCACTCGGAGGACCAGATCGCCTTTGTGGAACGCCCGACTCCTAACATGCCTCGCATGGAAGTGATGAAGATCCTGTTGATATGCAGTCAACTAAATCAACACCATCTCGCATTCTTCCTCCAAAATATCCACTCCATCTTGCCGCGCCTGTTCAGCTTCAGCTTCTGAGTACAAAGACACATGAGGGGAGTTGTGAAGGATATCACTCGGCAGGACAGCTTCAGCTCCATACATCAGGAATAAGGGTGTGCGTCCAGTCTACCGGTTAGGGGTTGTTCTCAAGCCCCATCAGTTCCGTTACCCAGGCTCCAGCAGCATGTTCCAGGCCCCGCATGAGTCGCGGTTGCAGCCCTTAAAGGATAATGTTGTTTGCCCGCTCAGCTTGTCCATTGGTTTGGGGGTGTGCGACGGACGCATAGTCCACCCGAGTGCCTTGAGCAGAGCAAAAGCGTCTAAACTTTTCTGAATCAAAGTTGGAGCCATTGTTCGTTATGATATTGTGAGGAACTCCGTACCGAAATGTTATGTCACTCATGAACTTGATGGCGGTGCGCAAGTCCAGCTTCTTTATTGGCTTGGCTTCAATCCATTTGGTAAACTTGTCGACTGCAACAAGCGAGTGTGTGAATCCACTCTGACCTATTCGGAAAGGGCCGACCATATCCAGACCCCAAACAGCAAATGGCCAGATGAGTGGAATGGTCTTCAAGGCAGACGCAGGCTTCTGGCAAAGATTGGAACAGAATTGGCAACCTTCGCAGTGATCAACCATATCTTTGGCCATTTCATGGGCACGTGGCCAGAAGAACCCAACTCGGTATGCTTTGGCAACAATAGTCCGAGAGGACTGATACGTCTCCAAGTATCTATAATTTTTAATGGTTCCATGCTATTATCTTGTCAAACTTTGGATGTTTTGTATGCCTTTTATATGTTTTTTGGGACTAACTTATTAACTCAGTGCCAAGTGCCAGTTCCTGTTTTTTCCATGTTTTTGACCCCTTTCAGAGGAGGATTTTGAACAGAGTCCAACGGAACGAAACTGCCAAAAGATTTTTTTCCAAAACAGAAAAAGATCGGGAAGCGTGAGAATCAGGGCAGGGGGCCTGCAGGGACTCCACAAGCCCCCTAGCCGCGGCTAAGGGGCCCACGCCTCCCTGGCTTGTGGGCTCCCTGGGCCACCTCTGCCCTAGTACTTTCGCCTATAAATTCCCTAAAATCCCAGAAAAAATCAGGAGATCATCGAAAGTACTTTTCTGCCGCCGTAAGCTTCTGTCTCCGCAAGATCCCATCTGGGGCACATTCTGGTGCCCTGCCGGAGGGGGGATTCGGATACGGAGGGCTTCTTCATCAACACCATGACCTCTCCGATGATGCGTGACTAGTTCACCATAGACCTACGGGTCCATAGCTAGTAGCTAGATGGCTTCTTCTCTCTCTTGGATCTTCAATACAAAGTTCTCCATGATCTTCATGGAGATCTATCCGATGTAATCTTGTTTTGCGGTGTGTTTGTCGAGATCCGATGAATTTTGGATTTATGATCAGATTATCTATGAATCTTATTTGAGTTTCTTCTGGTCTCTCTTATGCATGATTTCATATCCTTGTAATTCTCTTCGAGTTGTGGGTTTTGTTTGGCCAACTAGATCTATGATTCTTGCAATGGGAGAAGTGCTTGGTTTTGGGTTCATACCGTGCGGTGACCTCACCCAGTGACAGAAGGGGTAGCGACGCATGCATCGTGTTGTTGCCATCAAGGGTAAAAAGATGGGGTTTTCATCATTGGTTTGAGATTATCCCTCTACATCATGTAATCTTGGGGGGAATTGTCCTTTGGACTTTCCCTTGTATTTTCCTTGTGCCGCTAGGGCGGATGCTTTTGCTGGAGTGGAACCATGAGCCTTGCGCTCATGCTTCCGATTGGAATTGTTGTTGGCGTCGTTGTCGACTACTTTCCCTTTACCGCTGTGGATGTGGTCTTCTTCTTCGCCGTTGGCGTATGAGGCATCAATTTCCATCATCTTACTCATGGACATGTCGCCTGTTCGGCCAAACTTCAAGTATAGCTCTCTGTATCTGACACCGGCCCTGAAAGCACAGACTGCCTGGTGCTCAAAAACATTCTCCACCGTGTGATGAAGGGTGGTCCACCGCTGAATGTAATCTCTCAATGACTCGTTTGACTTGTGCACGCAAAGGTGCAGCTCGAACAGACCGACTGGGCGCTTGCATGTGCCCTCGAATGTCTTGATAAACACTCGGGCAAGATCCTCCCAGCAATAGATGCTAGAAGGAGTCAACTAATTTAGCCACACCCTGGCCGAACCATCCAACATCAGAGGCAACTGCTTCATGGCGATGCTGTCATTGCCTCCGCCAATTTGCACAACCACTCGGTAGTCATCAAGTCATGTTTCAGGCTTGGATTCTCGTGTGAACTTGCTGATTCCAGCCGCCAACCTGAAGTTGGGGTGAATATCGGCAGAGCGGATTGTTCACTCGGGATCAGAAACTACAGTACCACTTCCACTCAGACGATCTCTGTTGAAACCATGTCTATGAGCTCCGCCCCGGTCGATCCTTCTCTGCGCGACCACATTTCTCGCATCAAATCCTCGATTCTGCTCATCACCGAACGGGCGCTGGTCATCATAGTGTCGGGACACATACGTACCGCTCCGCGGAGGAGAATGCACCCGACGGCGGTCATCACGATGATAACAAGGAGGGATCTGGTTCCGCCCCTGGTCTTTGTACTGATTTTCTCAGTAACCCCTGTCTCTACGATGCTGGTGCGACCCTGGACTGAAAACTAAACAAATTGTATCTGCTCTTGGTGAATTACTGTGCAACATTTTGAGCGACTCCGATACAGCTGAATTCTATTGATGCGCTGCTTGAAGCAAAGTGTGAATCTGCTCTAAGCCTCTACCAGCCTCTAAATTTGACGGCTGAATAAAATCTGCTATCTTAGCTGCAGTTGCAACGTTAAGTACCGGAGTATGATATACCTCAATGTTGTCTTGTCGACCACTTGAGAAGAGTTGTCGCTGACGCCGACTAGAAGTTGGGGGACGACGACGACTGTGTCCAGTCGACGGTTCACCGACCTCGTGTTTATCGCGGCCGAACCCGGGTGGGCTCTCCGTAGAATCCGCCATGAAGACCTCTGCTGCTGGATTGAAGCTCGCGCACTCGGAAGGAACATCAAACTGATCTGATGCCGAGTGGATCGGGTCCTGAAGAGGTACAACAAGCTTGATGGAAGCGACCTGCAGAGTCGACGGAGATGACACCTGGCGAGCCACCGCATGCTTCACCCATCGCTAGAGTCGTGAGCAACCGGATCGCTTGTGACGACGAATAGTGGAGTGAACAGTCGACAACAGAGTCGACGGGTGCCGAAGGAGTACGCTCAAGGAGCTTGCATAGAAGTGTGTGGCTCCACGGATTGGGAGCGCCTCGACGTCGAGTGGCGCTTCATGAAGCCATGTCGAATCATCAACGGCGAAGATGAGGGCACCGAAATGGGTGTCGCTTCCCATGAACGAATCGCAGACGGAAGACATGACGGAGAGTGAAAAATGCAAACTTGCCGGAAGTTGCTTAGACGCCTGCCCCATGGTGGGTGCCAACTATCGTGGGAATAAACCTGACAGTAGAGGTGTAGGGTACGAATGAAGAGGGCAGAGTCCTAGCTACGGCAAGCTTGTACACAAGATGTATTAGTTCAGGCCCCTCTCTTAGAGGTAATAGCCCTACGTCTCAGTGCTCAGGAGCTCTTGCGGTGTGGAATGTGTGTTACACGGGGTGTGAACCCTTGTGCCAGAGGGGAGGGGTGGCTTATATAGAGTGTGCTACCCCTCATCAAGGCCTTAGCATCTAAGGGCTTGATCACTATGGTTTAAAGATGTACATTACCGATAACGTATGTTTGTAATTAATGCTATTCATGACCATTAGCTGAGTGCACGCCCGTTGGCTTCCCTGGAGGTGGCTTCTGGTCTTCTGTGTTGACTGGAACCTTCTGAGTGAAAGTTGGTTGTCGAGTGAAGAGAAATATCTTCCGACTGACTTTGTATCGAGTGACTTTTTAGGTGCCATGGACATCCAGTCGGAATCTTCTTTGTGACCCTCCAACTAATAATGAGGTACCCTTAGGTAGGACACTTAGGTCACGCCCTGTGACCCTACCCTAGGTACATATCCCCATCAGCAACCCAGCGAGGTGAACATCCGATCTGCCCTATCCCTCGCCTAGTGCCCGCTTTGCTATGTCGCGCCCATCTTCGTGTAACAGAACCAGATTCAGTTTCAGCTCATTGATGTTTTTTCCATTGTGCGAATTTGCTTAATTATCCACTACATTAATAATTAGAGAATTTACATGAATTTAAAATTGCTAATAACTTAATAAATGTGCATCGTATTAAAATGTTCTATAAATGTGTAGAATTTCATGTAGGTTAATGATATGCCACTTCCACACGTGTTAAAAATATTTAAACTTGATGTTTGCATTGTTTTGCGTGTTACCATATTAAAATGATTTCATCATAGCAAAACAACCGTGCATCGGATTTAAAAACTTTATACATGAAAAATGCTTAGAATTCTGTGTAGTTTCACAATGTCAAACTTTTATTCATGTTTAAAATGTTTAACCTGCTGTTTGTATTCGATTAGCGTAGATGCCATGTTAAAATTACTTATCTCATAATTAATTAACCGTAGCTCCGATTAAAATGATCCATATATGTAACTTGGCTAGAAAATTGTGTAGAATAATATGGTAGCATTTATTTTGCTGTTTAACAATTCTAAAATTATGTATACGCAGAACAGTATATAATCTTAATTTGCATATGCGGACTTTGCGGAATTGTTATTTGTTGTTCCGACCTCATTTAAACTTGTGTAGAATATCATGTAGCTTCAAATATCTTGTTGCATCCATTTTAACATGTTTCTGGCTGTCATTTGCATACATTTTGCATTCATGTCATATTAAGTTGTGTTGGTCATATATCTTTTAAACTATAACTCCGTTTTAGATGATCTATATATGTAAATCGGCCAGGATGACGTGTAGAATCACATGGTCCACTTTATTTTGCTGTTTATTAAATATAAAATGTGTTTAGTTCAAATCTGGACCAATTTAGAAATTAACATATGTGGTCATTTTGAAAATGATATATGTTGTTTTTGACCTCATTTAAAATGCATATATAGTGTAGTTTATTTATGCTTCACCTCTTGTCATGTTAAACAACATTTTAATATTGATGAGTACCTAAACGAGAGTGAACTAAATAACTCGAATGTGGAGTTCCGTCAGTATGCAACTCGTTGCATACTGAACTTCACTTAATGTGTAGTAATAAATTGTTGTGCTTTTTCATGGCGTGTGATGACCCACAGGTATTGGGGATCAATCGTAGTCCTTTCGATAAGTAAGAGTGTCGAACCCAACGAGGAGGAGAAGGATCTGACAAGTGGTTTTCAGCAAGGAAATATCTGCAAGCACTAAAATTATCGGTAACAAGTGATTGTGTGGTGAGATGATTCGTAGCAAGCAACAAGTAACAAAAGTAGCAACGGTGCAGCAAGGTGGCTCAATCCCTTTTGTAGCAAGGGACAAGCCTGGACCAAGTCTTATAGGAGGAAAAACGCTCCCGAGGACACACGGGAATTTCTGTCATGCTAGTTTCATCATGTTCATATGATTCGCGTTCGTTACTTTGATAGTTTGATATGTGGGTGGACCGGCGCTTGGGTACTGCCCTTACTTGGACAAGCATCCCAATTATGATTAACCCCTCTCGCAAGCATCCACAACTACGAAAGAAGAATTAAGACAAAGTCTAACCATAGCATTAAACTAGTGGATCGAAATCAACCCCTTACGAAGCAACGCATAAACTAGGGTTTAAGCTTCTGTCACTCTAGCAACCCATCATCTACTTACTACTTCCCAATGCATTCCTCTAGGCCCAAATAATGGTGAAGTGTTATGTAGTCGACATTCACATAACACCACTAGAGGAAAAACAACATACAACACATCAAATTACCGAACGAATACCAAATTCACATGACTACTATTAGCATGACTTATCCCATGTCCTCGGGAACAAAAGTAACTACTCACAGAGCATAATCATAATCATGATCATAGAGGTAATGAGTAACATCAAGGATCTGAACATAAACTCTTCCACCAACTAATCCAACTAGCATCAACTACAAAGAGTAATCAACACTACTAGCAACCTTGCAAGTACCAATCGGAGTCGCGAGATGGAGATTGGTTACAAGTGATGAACTAGGATTTGGAGATGAGATGGTGATGATGAAGATGTTGATGGTGACAAGTCCCCTCCGATGAGAGGAGTGTTGGTGATGATGATGGCGACAATTTCCCCCTTCGGGAGGGAAGTTTCCCCGGCAGGATCGTCCTGCCGGAGCTCTAGATTGGTTCTGCTCAAGTTCCGCCTCGTGGCGCCGGCGAAACCACGAAAAAGCTCCTCTGTGATTTTTTCCTAGACGAAACCCTCCATATAGCAAAAGAGGGGGCCCAGTGGGCTAGTGGGCTGCCCACAAGCCCCCATGGCGCGGCCTGGGGGGTGGCCGCGCCGTGCAGGCTTGTGGGCACCCCTGGTGCACCTCTGGCACTTCTTCGGCCCAGTATTTTTGATAAATTGGGAAAAAAATGCCCGTTGATTTTCACGGCATTTGGAGTTGCGCAGAATAGGTATCTCAACTTTGCTCCACTTTCAGGCCAGAATTCCAGTTGCCGGTATTCTCCCTCTTCATGTAAACCTTGCAAAATAAGAGAGAAAAGGCATAAGAATAGTACCGTGAAGTGAAATAACAGCCAAAGAAGCGATAAATATCAACATGAAAACATGATGCAAAATGGACGTATCAACTCCCCCAAGCTTAGACCTCGCTTGTCCTCAAGCGAAAGACGAGCTTCAAAAAATATGTCCACATGTTTAGGGAGAGAGGTGTCGACAAAACAAGATACGAACATGCATGCATCATGATCAGGATCAGAACAACAATACCAACATATAATATGTCATGCTAAAGTAATAATTCCTTCACAAAGTAAAGCATGGATCAAGAACCTTACCGAGAAGTAACAACCGATAGCCTTAAGTCATTGAAGCAATTGCAATTTATCACAACATCAGAAAGAGTCAATAAGAGCTTGTAAATCAAATCCACACACTCAATCATTCTTTCATTCTCTACAATTGCTACAACTCATGTGGTACTCATGAGATCAAAGTTTCAGCTGGACACAGAGAAAGATAGGGGCTTATAGTTTTGCCTCCCAACTGCTTACCTCAAGGGTAATGTCAACAGTAATAATTAATGAATACTTACCTCCAAGTTGACATATGAATATAGATCTTTCCCAAGCATGTGACAGTAGCCAAGACAAAGGCAAAATAAGGAATTGGTGGAGATCACCATGACTCTTTCAGGGACAAAAAATAAAGGTACAAGATAGGCCCTTCGTAGAGGGAAGCAGAGGTTGTCATGCGCTTTTGAGGTTTGGATGCGTGTCCTCTTAGTGCGGAGGAACGTCACTTTATATTGCCTCCTGTGATAAAGAACTTTATTATGCAGTCTGTCGCTTTTATGTCTTCCTCATCACAGGTTTGTATAAAGCTTATTTTCCACACACTAATAGATCATACATATTAGAGAGCAATTTTTATTGCTTGCCCCGATGACAACTTACTTGAGGGATCTTATTCAATCCATAGGTAGGTATGGTGGACACTCATGGCAAAACTGGTTTGAAGGTTTATGGATGCACAAGTAGTATCTCTACTTGGTGCGGGAGGTTTGGCTAATGTAAGGTGGAAGCAATCGTCACATGCTAAGGGATCTCTAATCATATAACATTGTTCAGAGCCAACCAAACACAATTCATTACGTTGTCTTCCTTGTCCAACATATACTTCTAGGCATGCAATAGTTTGGTGAGTGTTCACAATCATAGATGGTGTCAGAGATGATATATTTATATGTCAACCTCTCCTTCTTTATCACTTCCTATTAATTGCAACAATGACCAAGATCTATGTTTGCCTACCCTCAACAAGTTTCAATCCTCATTCTTTTTATATGTGAAGCCATCACTTCCCATAAGATCATTACATGATATTTCATGCTTTTGTTCTATTCTCACTCTTTTGATCATGGCAAGAGGCAAAGCCCTTCAACTAAGACACTCTTTATTATATGGCTCACGAGCAAGAATACATCGGGGGTGTGATGACCCACAAGTATAGGTGATCAATCGTAGTCCTTTCGATAAGCAAGAGTGTCGAACCCAACGAGGAGCAGAAGGATCTGATAAGCGGATTTCAACAAGGTAATAACTGCAAGCACTGAAAGTAGCGGTAACAAGTGATTGTGTAGCGAGGTGAAACGTAGCAAGCAAAGAGTAACAAGTAACAAGTAGTAGCAACGGTGCATCAAGTGGCCCAATCCCTTTTGTAGCAAGGGACAAGCCTGAACAAAGTCATATATGAGGAAAAACGCTCCCGAGGACACTCGGGAATTTCTGTCATGCTAGTTTCATAATGTTCATATGATTCGCGTTCGTTACTTTGATAGTTTGATATGTGGGTGGACCGGCGCTTGGGTACTGCACTTACTTGGACAAGCATCCCACTTATGATTAACCTCTCTCGCAAGCATCCGCAACTACAAAAGAAGAATTAAGACAAAGTCTAACCATAGCATTAAACTAGTGGATCCAAATCAGCCCCTCACGAAGCAACGCATAGACTGGGGTTTAAGCTTCTGTCACTCCAGCAACCCATCATCTACTTACTAATTCCCAATGCCTTCCTCTAGGCCCAAATACGGTGAAGTGTTATGTAGTCGACGTTCACATAACACCACTGGAGGAAAAACAACATACAACATACCAAAATACCGAACGAATATCAAATTCACATGACTATTATTAACATGACTTATCCCATGTACTCTGGAACAAAAGTAACTACTCACAAGACATAATCATAATCATGACCAGAGGTGTAATGAATAGCATCAAGGATCTGAACATAAACTCTTCCACCAAGTAATCCAACTAGCATCAACTACAAAGAGTAATCAACACTACTAGCAGCCTTACAAGTACCAATCGGAGTTGCGAGATGAAGACTGGTTACAAGAGATGAACTAGGGATTGGAGAGGAGATGGTGCTGATGAAGATGTTGATGAAGATGCCTCCCCTCCGACGAGAGGAGTGTTGGTGATGACGATGGTGACGATTCCCCCCTCCGGGAGGGAAGTTTCCTAGGCAGGATCGTCCTGCGGGAGCTCTAGATTGGATCTGCTCAAGTTCCGCCTCGTGGCGGCGGCGAAACCACGAAAAAGCTCCCTCCTAATTTTTTCCAGACCAGGACGCTTCATATAGCAAAAGAGGGGGGCTGGTGGGCCTTCAGGCAGCCCACAAGCCTGCCCACCGCCACCAGGGGGGTGGTGGCGGAGTGGGGGCTTGTGGGGCCCTGGTGGCCCCCCTCCGGTAGTTCTTTCGCCCAGTATTTTTAATATATCCCAGAAAAAATCCACGTAAATTTTCAGGGCATTTGGAGATGTGCACACTAGTGGACTAGGATTTGCTCCTTTTCCAGTCCAGAATTCCAGCTGCCTGAATTCTCCCTCTTCAAATAAACCTTGCAAAATAAGAGAGAAAAGGCATAAATATGGTACCACAAGTAATATAACAGCCCAAAAGGCAATAAATATCAACATGAAAGCATGATGCAAAATGGACGTATCAGGGTGACACAAAGCAAAACTCAAGACTAAACACTAAGACTTTTAAACTACTAGAGAAAGAGAAAACTGAAAAGGAAAACTAAAACAAAGGTAAAGGCAAAAGATGTGATGGTGATGCGATACCAGGGCAACTCGCCCAACCTTGGCACAAGCCAAGGGGATTGCCCATACCAATGCTCAGTTGTCTTCCTTCGGTGGTGATGGAGGAGTAGTTGTTGCAATATTTGACTCCAAGAGGGCCATTAATCTTTGATTTATACCTTGGAGTGAGACAAGTATTGCGAGCACGAGTTGTTTCACAAAACCTCAACAGTTCAATCAAAGATGGAGACAGTAGGTGAAGGTAGGGTTGGAGAAAATCCACTTCTTCAACTTCTTCCTTGTTGAGCACAGATTGCACTTCATCCCATGCATGATCCTTCTCCTTAGCTTTGCCCTTGGTTTCTTTAGGTAGCCTTTCCTTAGCCTCCATGACCTCCATCCTTTTCAGATCAGCATGAACTTCTCCATATATTTGACGTAGGTTGTTCTCCCCCACAGATTCTTGGGACGACATCTTGACCTAGATTTGTGGCAGAAAACAGGCTCGAAACGAAAAACAGAGGAAATCTACGTGATGCAGGGGTCAGACCAAACGAGAGTATATATAATGATTTTTTCTAGACCAGAAGGAGTCCCCTGCACGAAAACGGAGTCCGGGAGGCACACGAGGTGGCCACAAGCCCTCACGGCGCGGCCAGGGGGTGGGCCCGTGCCGTGCAGGCTTGTCGCCTCCTCGCGCACTTTCCGGACTAGTTCCATTTTTTGTATTTTTTCAAATATTCCAAAACGGAGAAAAATTCCTACTGGAAAAGTTTTGGACTCTGTTTTCTTACCGAAACACATACCTCTTCGTTTTCGGAGTCTGAAACAGGCTGATAAATATCCCTTAGGTATTCTTCCGGGGTTATGGTATTGATGATATTGCTTTCAACATTTATGGGAGTACCTGAGATATAATGCTTGATTCTCTGCCCATTTACCGCTCTCGGACAATTACCTTCCGTGTTGTTGATCTTGATAGCACCGGAACGATATACTTCCTCAACATAGGGACCTTCCCATTTAGAGAGAAGCTTGCCTGCAAAGAATCTTAACCGAGAGTTATATAGCAAGACATAATCACCTACATTGAACTCATGCTTTTGTATCCTCTTATCATGCCACCTCTTAACCTTCTCTTTGAAAAGCTTGGCATTCTCATATGCTTGAGTTCTCCACTCATCAAGCAAGCTAATGTCAAATAACCTCTTCTCACCGGCAAGTTTGAAATCAAAGTTGAGCTCTTTGATTGCCCAATAAGCTTTATGCTCTAGCTCAAGAGGTAAATGACATGCTTTACCGTACACCATTTTGTACGGAGACATGCCCATGGGATTCTTATAGGCAGTTCTATAAGCCCACAGTGCATCATCGAGCTTCTTAGACCAATTCTTTCTAGACCTGTTGACAGTCTTTTGAAGAATCAGTTTAATCTCTCTATTACTTATCTCTACTTGACCACTGGACTGAGGGTGATAGGGAGACGTAATTCTATGGTTGACATCGTACTTAGCAAGCATTTTACGGAAAGCACCATGAATGAAATGTGAACCACCGTCGGTCATTAGATATCTAGGGACTCCAAATCTAGGGAAAATAACTTCTTTCAGTATCTTGATAGAGGTGTTGTGATCAGCACTACTAGTGGGGATAGCTTCTACCCACTTAGTGACGTAATCAACACCAACTAAGATGTGAGTATACCCATTGGATTTTGGAAAAGGTCCCATATAATCAAAGCCCCAAACATCAAATGGTTCAATGACAAGTGAATAGTTCATAGGCATTTCCTGACGTTTGCTAATATTACCTATTCTCTGACATTCGTCACAAGACAGGACAAACTTATGGGCATCCTTGAAGAGAGTGGGCCAATAGAAACCTGATTGCAATACCTTGTGTGTAGTTCTATCTCCCGCATGGTGTCCTCCGTAGGCCTCGGAGTGACACTTCTGTAGGATCTGTCCTTGTTCATGTTCAGGTACACAACGTCCAATAACACCATCTACTCCTTCCTTATAAAGGTGAGGATCATCCCAAAAGTAATGTCTCAAGTCAAAGAAGAATTTCTTCTTTTGCTGGTACGTGAAACTAGGTGGTATGTATTTGGCAACGATATAGTTTGCATAATGAGCATACCACGGTGCACTACGTGAAGCATTCATGACATTCAATTGCTCATCGGGAAAGCTATCATCAATAGGTTGTGGGTCATCAAGAACGTTCTTCAACCTAGACAAGGAATCTGCTACTGGGTTATCAGCACCCTTTCTGTCGACAACATGCAAATCAAATTCTTGTAGCAAGAGAACCTCTCTAATAAGTCTAGGTTTAGTGTCCTTCTTCTCCATGAGGTACTTAATAGCAGCATGGTCAGTGTGAATAGTGACTTTGGAATCAACTATGTAAGACCTGAACTTTTCACACGCAAATACGACTGCTAAAAATTCCTTCTCCGTAGTGGCATAGTTTCTTTGGGCACTGTCTAGAGTTTTACTTGTTGGAAATTTGCCCTAGAGGCAATAATAAAATGGTTATTACCATATTTCCTTGTTCATGATAATTGTCTATTGTTCATGCTATAATTGTATTAACAGGAAACAGTAATACATGTGTGAATAAATAGATCACAATGTGTCCCTAGCAAGCGTCTAGTTGGCTAGCTCGTTAGTCAATAGATGATCATGATTTCCTGATCATGGGCATTAGATGTCATTGATAACGGTTGGCTAGCTCGTTAGTCAATAGATGATCATGATTTCCTGATCATGGGCATTAGATGTCATTGATAACGGGATCACATCATTGGGAGAATGATGTGATGGACAAGACCCAATCCTAAGCATAGCACTAGATCCTATTGTTCGTATGTCAAAGCTTTTCTAATGTCAAGTGTCTTTTCCTTCGACCGTGAGATTGTGCAACTCCCGGATACCGTAGGAGTGCTTTGGGTGTATCAAACGTCACAACATAACTGGGTGACTATAAAGGTGCACTACGGGTACGTCCAAAAGTGTCTGTTGGGTTGGTACGAATCAAGATCGGGATTTGTCACTCCGTGTGACGGAGAGGTATCTCTGGGCCCACTCAGTAGAACATCATCATGAGCTCAATGTGACTAAGGATTTAGTCACACGATGACATGCTACGGAACGAGTAAAGAGACTTACCGATAACGAGATTGAACAAGGTATAGGCATACCGACGATCGAATCTCGGGCAAGTTCTATACCGACAGACAAAGGGAATTGTATACGAGATTGATTGAATCCTTGACATCATGGTTCATTCGATGAGATCATCGTGGAGCAAGTGGGAGCCACCATGGGTATCCAAACCCCGCAGATGGTTATTGGCCAGAGAGGTGTCTCGGTCATGTCTGCCTGTCTCCCGAACCCGTAGGGTCTACACACTTAAGGTTCGATGACGCTAGGATTGTAGGGAATTGTTATACGAGGTTACCGAAAGTTGTTCGGAGTCCCAGATGAGATCCCGGACGTCACGAGGAGCTCCGGAATGGTCCGGAGGTAAAGATTGATATATAGGACGGATGGTTTCGGATACCGGAAGTGTTTCGGGCATCACCGGTAACGTACCGGGACCACCGGGACCACCAGAGGTGGCCCCGGGGGTCCACCGAAGGGGGGCAACGACCCCGGGAGGTAAGGTGGGCCAAGTGGGGAAGGGAACCAGCCCCTAGGTGGGCTGGTGTGCCTCCCCAGTCAGCCCAATGCGTGGGGGAGAGAAAAGGGGGGCAAACCCTAAGCCAGGTGGGCCTAAGGCCCACCAGGGGTGCGCCACACCCCTCCTCCCCCCTTGGCCGCCGCACCAGCCCCCATCTAGGGCTGCCCCCCCCCCCAGGAGAGGGAAACCCTCAAGGGGGCGCAGCCCCTCCCTCCCCCTATATATAGTGGGCACTTTTGGCCATTGGAGATCAGACTTTTGCCTCTCTCTCAGCGCAGCCCTGCCCTTCTTCCTCCTCCTCTCTGCCGGTGCTTGGCAAAGCCCTGCCGGGAGACCTTGTCTCTCCATCGACACCACGCCATCGTGCTGCTGGAGTTCTTCCCCAACCTCTCCCTCCTCCTTGCTGGATCAAGGTGCGGGAGACGTCACCGGGCTGCACGTGTGTTGAACGCGGAGGTGCCGTAGTTCGGCACTAGATCGGAATCGCTGCGAGTACGACTCCATCAACCGCGTTCTAGCAACGCTTCCGCTTAGCGATCTTCAAAGGTATGAAGATGCTCTTACCCCTCTCTCGTTGCTGGTCTCTCCATAGGAAGATCTGAATATGCGTAGGAGAATTTTGAATTTATGCTACGTTACCCAACATTACTAGCAGAGTGAATAACATTCAACTTCTTATAGACACTTTGCCCTAGGACAACACCAACAGCATAATCACTAGCGCCACACATGATCTCAAAAGGTAGGTTCCAATCAGGTGGTTGAACAATAGGTGCAGTTATCAAAGCCCTCTTAAGTATTTCGAAGGCTTCCTCACAATCATCGTCAAAAACAAAAGGAATATCCTTTTGCAAGAGATTGGTAAGAGGCCTAGAAATCTTAGAGAAGTCCTTAATAAACCTTCTATAGAAACCAGCATGACCAAGGAAACTTCTTATACCTTTGATATCTGTGGGGTATGGCATTTTCTCGATTGCATCAACCTTAGCCTTATCGACTTCAATACCTCTTTCAGAAATTTTATGTCCTAAGACGATGCCTTCATTAACCATAAAGTGGCACTTCTCCCAATTCAAGACAAGATTGGTGTTTTTACATCTCTGTAAGACTCGATCAAGGTTGCTGAGGCAATCATCAAAGGAAGACCCGTAAACGGAGAAGTCATCCATGAAAACCTCAACAATCTTTTCACAAAAGTCAGAGAATATAGCCATCATACATCTTTGAAAGGTGGCAGGTGCATTACATAAGCCAAAAGGCATACGTCTATAAGCAAAGGTACCGAAAGGGCAGGTGAAAGTGGTTTTCTCCTGATCACATTGTGCAACTGGTATTTGGGAGAAACCAGAATAACCATCTAGAAAGCAGAAGTGTGTGTGTTTGGACAACCTTTCTAGCATTTGGTCGATAAAAGGCAAAGGGTAATGATCTTTCCTAGTGGCCTTATTCAACTTCCTAAAATCAATCACCATCCTATAGCGAGTAATAATCCTTTGTGGGATCAATTCATCCTTATCATTAGGGACAACGGTAATACCTCCCTTTTTAGGGACGCAATGCACCCGACTCACCCAATCGTTGTGAGCAACAGGATAAATGATACCCGCTTCCAGGAGCTTTAGTATTTCTTTTCTTACTACTTCTTTCATCTTAGGATTCAGTCTCCTTTGATGATCAGCAACTGGTTTGAATTCAGGATCAATTTTGATCTTGTGCTGGCATAGAGTGGGACTAATGCCCTTAAGATCATCAAGTGTATATCCTATAGCAGCACGGTGCTTCCTCGAAGTTTTTAGCAACTTCTTTTCTTCATGCTCCGAGAGGCTAGCACTAATAATGACAAGATATATCTCTTTTTCATCAAGATAGGCATACTTAAGAGTATCAGACAACTGTTTAAGCTCGAACATAGGATCACCCTTTGGTGGGGGTGGATCCCCAAGCAGTTCAACAGGCAAGTTATTCTTAAGGATAGGATATTGTTCTAATACAACTCTATCCACCTCATCCCTTTCATCCATATGCATATCATTTTCATGCTCAAGCAAGTATTGCTCTAAGGGATCAGTAGGAGGCACGACAATAGAAGCTAAGGCAATAGTTTCATCCCTACTAGGCAACTCCTTTTCATGAGGTTGTCTACCAAACTTAGAGAAATTGAACTCATGTGACACACCTTCAAAGCCAATAGTGACAGTTTGCTTCTCACAATCAATATGAGCATTGACGGTATTGAGAAAAGGTCTACCAAATATGATGGGACAAAAGCTATCTTGTGCGGTAGCAAGAACGAGGAAATCAGCAGGATACTTTGTTTTACCACACAAGACTTCAACATCCCTAACAATTCCCATGGGGCAGATAGTATCTCTATTGGCAAGCTGAATAGTGACATCAATAGGCTCTATCTCAACGGGTGCAATCTCATCTTTGATTTCATCATATAAAGATTGAGGTATTGCACTAACACTAGCACCCACGTCACATAAACCATGATAACAATGATCTCCTATCTTTACAGAAACCACATGCATGCCAACAACAGGCCTATGTTTGTCTCTAACGTGAGGTTTAGCAATTCTAGTAGCATCTTCACATAAGTGAATATTATGCCCCTCAACTTCTTCAGACGTAAGATCTTTGATAATAGCAATGATAGGTTCAATTCTAATTTGCTCGGGGGGTGTAGGTGTTCTAATATAGCCTCTACGTATCATAGTTGAAGCTTTAGAATGATCCTTTATCCTAACAAGGAAAGGTGGTTTCTCAATGTAAGCACTGGGAACCACAGGATCATTATAGGCAATGAATTTCTCTTCAACTGGAGTGGGTTTAACTACATTGACTTCTAACGGAGGATGATATTTAAACCACTTCTCTTTGGGGAGATCAATATGAGCAGCAAAAGATTCACACAATGAAGCTACTATCTCAGAGTCCAGTCCATACTTAGTGCTAAAGTCACAAAAAGTATTTGTCTCAACAAAGGATTTAACGCAATCAAACGTGAAATTCATACCTGACTTCTTACCTTCTTCAAGCTCCCAATCTTCAGAGTTGCGTTTAATTCTCTCCAATAAATTCCAGTTGAAGTCAATATCTCTCTTCATAAAAGAACCGGTACAAGAAGTGTCAAGCATGGTGCGATCATCATGAGAAAGCCGAGCATAGAAGTTCTGAATGATAATTTCTCTCAAGAGCTCATGATTGGGGCATGAATATAGCATTGGTTTAAGCCTCCCCCAAGCTTGAGCGATGCTTTCTCTATCACGAGGCCAAAAATTATAAATATAATTCCGATCACGATGTACTAAATGCATATGTTAAAACTTTTGATGAAATTCCAATTTCAACTAATTGTAGTCCCATGATCCAGTATCATCACATAGCCTATACCATGTCAACGCCTTATCCTTCAAAGATAAAGGAAATACCTTCTTCTTGACCTCATCCTCGGGCACACCTGCAAGCTTAAATAAACCACAAACCTCATCTACATAGATTGGATGCAAGTCTAGATGTGATGTTCCATCTCCTGTAAAAGGATTAGCCAGCCGTTTCTCAAGCATACCCGAAGGAAATTCAAAGCAAATATTTTCAGTAGGTGCAGCAGGTTGAGGAGCAACTATTTTTGCTTCCGTTCGAGGTGATGATACCCTGAACAAACCCCTCAAAGGATTAGTATCCATAGTGACAAGTGGCAAGAAATTTCAGCACACTATATGAATGTTTCCTTACCAAGTTCCACTTACCAAAGGTGCTTCACTCCCCGGCAACGGCGCCAGAAAAGAGTCTTGATGACCCACAAGTATAGGGGATCAATCGTAGTACTTTTGATAAGTAAGAGTGTCGAACCCAACGAGGAGCAGAAGGATCTGACAAGTGGTTTTCAGCAAGGAAATATCTGCAAGCACTGAAATTATCGGTAACAAGTGATTGTGTGGTGAGATGATTCGTAGCAAGAAACAAGTAAAAAAAGTAGCAACGGTGCAGCAAGGTGGCCCAATCCCTTTTGTAGCAAGGGAAAATCCTGGACAAAGTCTTATAGGAGGAAAAACGCTCCCGAGGACACACGGGAATTTCTGTCATGCTAGTTTCATCATGTTCATATCATTCGCGTTCGTTACTTTGATAGTTTGATATGTGGGTGGACCGGCGCTTGGGTACTGGCCTTACTTGTAAAAGCATCCCACTTATGATTAACCCCTCTCGCAAGCATCCGCAACTACGAAAGAAAATTAAGACAAAGTCTAACCATAGCATTAAACTAGTGGATCCAAATCAGCCCCTTACGAAGCAACGCATAAACTAGGGTTTAAGCTTCTGTCACTCTAGCAACCCATCATCTACTTACTACTTCCCAATGCCTTCCTCTAGGCCCAAATAATGGTGAAGTGTTATGTAGTCGACGTTCACATAACACCACTAGAGGAAAAACAACATAGAACACATCAAATTACCGAACGAATACCAAATTCACATGACTACTACTAGCATGACTTATCCCATGTCCTCAGGAACAAAAGTAACTACTCACAAAGCATAATCATAATCATGATCAGAGAGGTAATGAGTACCATCAAGGATCTAAACATAAACTCTTCCACCAAATAATCCAACTATCATCAACTACAAAGAGTAATCAACACTACTAGCAACCTTACAAGTACCAATCGGAGTCGCGAGACGGAGATTGGTTACAAGTGATGAACTAGGGTTTGGAGATGAGATGGTGTTGATGAAGATTCAAAGTACGTGGATATCGCCTAGAGGGGGGTGAATAGGCGCTTTAAAATAATTAAGGTTTAGGCTTTAACAAATGCGGAATAAAACTAACGTTTAATATGTCAAGCACAAAACCTACAAACAACTAGGCTCACCTATGTGCACCAACAACGTATGCTAAGCAAGATAAACAACTAAGTGATAGCAAGATATATTACAATAAACAATATGTCTATCACAAAGTAAAGTGCATAAGTAAAGGGTTCGGGTAAGAGATAACCGAGGCACGGGGAGACGATGATGTATCCCGAAGTTCACACCCTTGCGGATGCTAATCTCCGTTAGAGCGGTGTGGAGGCACAATGCTCCCCAAGATGCCACTAAGGCCACCGTAATCTCCTCACGCCCTCGCACAATGCAAGATGCCGTGATTCCACTAAGGGACCCTTGAGGGCGGTCACCGAACCCGTACAAATGGCAAACCTTGGGGGAGGTCACCGAACCCGTACATGTGGCAACCCTTGGGGGCGGTTACCGGTACCCGTACAAATTGCTCGGGGCTATCTCCACAACCTAATTGGAGACCCCGACGCTTGCCCGGAGCTTCACACCACAATGATTGAGCTCCGAGACACCACCAAGCTTCTAGGATGCCAAAGCATCCACGAAGAACAATATCTAGGGTACTAAGTACCAAAGGTAGTAAGCTTCTCAACTTCTCACTTCCACGTATCACCGTGGAGAACTCAAACCGATGCAACTAATGCAATGGCAAGAACACACGAAGTGGTCAAGTCCCTCACACTCAAATCCCTCCACAACAAAAAAAGCTATGGAGAAATATGAGAGGAAGAACAAGGAGCTCACAAAGAACTCCAAGATCTAGATCCAAGGGGTTCCCCTCACATAGAGGGGAAAGTGATTGGTGGAGATGTGGATCTAGATCTCCTCTCTCTTTTCCCTCAAGAACAAGCAAGAATCATTGGAGGGATTGAGAGTTAGCAAGCTCTAAGAATGTCAACAATGGAGGTAGAACAAGAGCTCAACGGATAGGTAAGGCCAAGGGGGAAGAAGACCCCCTTTATATAGTGGGGGAAGGAATCAGACCGTTACCCCCACTTACAGCCCGAGCCTAGCGGTACTACCGCTGGCTCCAGCGGTACTACCGCTGACCCTCCGTCGGTACTACCGTTGTCTGCAGCGGTACTACCACTGACCCTCCAGCGGTACTACCGCTGGCTGTAGCGGTACTACCGCTGAGCCCATGGTAGCGCAAAGATACTACCGGGCCAACCACCGCCAAGAAAGTCTTCGCAAAAATGTCCGACGCAGTACAACCGCAAAGATGACGGTACTAAAAACTTGGAGCGGTACTACCGCTGGCCAGGGGCGGTACTACCGCTGGGACAGCGGTACTACCGCCAGCTATAGTGGTACTACCGCTAGGGCCAGCGGTACTACCGCCAACTCTAGCGGTACTACCGCTAGGTCCAGCGGTACTACCGCTCGCCACTGAAACAGCCATAACTTTCGCATACGAGCTCCGAATCGAGCAAACCCAAGCTTGTTGGATTCAGGACGACAAGAGCAATCAAAACCCAAGCTCCTAAATCTTAAGACCATGCATATATGAAAATGCCAATGATATAGATATGTGAGTCCTCTATGAATGAAGAACCGGCAAAAACTCCAACATCGAAAACATCATAGTAGATGCATATGGACTCCGTTTTTGATGAATTCGAGCTTGTCACGAAGATGACCATAAGCTCTAAAACTCACAAAGAGAAACACCAAACAAGAACCAAGAAGTATGATGCAAGGATGCAAATGGTTTGAGCTCTCAACGAACGATACGATCAAGCTACTCACTTGAGAGCCCCCCTTGATAGTACAACAATCTATCCTAAACAGAAAACCTATCAAGGGCAAACCTATACCTTGCACCTCGTCCTCTTGAGCTAGATGATAATGATCTTGGCTTCCTCAAGATGGACCAACTTTCTTGATTGCGTTGGCTTGATGAAGACTAGTTGATTGCTCCCCCATACTCACTATGGGTGAGCCACTCTTCAGCATATCTTCACAAGTCCATTGCCACCACAATGGACGGCAAGCTTCAAGCATGATATCTTCGTGCTGATCCACTTGAACTTGCGCATCGCAATCTTGATGACGATCACACTTGACGTCATACTTCATGGGTTGTATGAGATCTTTCCTTTGACGCAAGCCCATGGAAACACACCTAACCCCCACATAGAACTCTCACGAAGACCATGGGTTAGTACACAAACACGTAATGGACAATGCTTACCATACCATGGGATCACTTGATCCCTCTCGGTACATCTTGTACGCTTTGTGTGTTGATCATCTTGATTTACTCTTTGTCTGAGATCTTGATCAACCATGTGTCTCTATGACCATTCTTTGGATAATACCTTGAATACCATCTTGGTCATCATATAAACTCCTTGAACCCAACAGATGGACTTCAAGAAGTGCCTATGGACAAATCCTATAAATGTAACTTAAGGCAACCATTAGTCCATAGGAATTGTCATCAATTACCAAAACCACATATGGAGATATATGCTCTAACAAAGATGTTGATGGTGACGAGTCCCCTCCGATGAGAGGAGTGTTGGTGATGACGATGGCGACGATTTCCCCCTCTGGGAGGGAAATTTCCCCGGCAGGATCGTCCTGCCTAGATTGGTTCTGCTCAAGTTCCGCCTCGTGGCGGCGGCGAAACCACGAAAAAGCTCCTCTGTGATTTTTTTCCTGGACGAAACCCTCCATATAGCAAAAGAGGGGGGCCAGTGGGCCAGTGGGCTGCCCACAAGCCCCCATGGCGCGGCCTTGGGGGTGGCCGCACCGTGCAGGCTTGTGGGCACCCCCTGGTGCCCCTCTGGCACTTCTTCGGCCCAGTATTTTTGATAAATTGGGGAAAAAATCCCTGTTGATTTTCACGGCGTTTGGAGTTGCGCAGAATAGGTATCTCAACTTTGCTCCACTTTCAGGCCAGAATTCCAGTTGCCGGTATTCTCCCTCTTCATGTAAACCTTGCAAAATAAGAGAGAAAAGGCACAAGAATAGTACCGTGAAGTGAAATAACAGCCAAAGAAGCGATAAATATCAACATGAAAACATGATGCAAAATGGACGTATCAGCGTGCACAATTAAATAGACATGCATCATATTTGATTATGCATCTTGTCATGAATATGTGTGGTGTTATCGTGTGTTGATTGTTGTTCCGGATTGTTTCTTCTCGATAGAGTTCTGAACTGCTTCGGAGTGTGAGGATCCGTTCGACTACGTTGGTTCGTCTGCTTCACGGATTCGTTTTTCTTCCAAGCGGGATCACATGCAAGATGATCATTTCCCTAGATACCATTACTATCATTGCTATGCTAGCTGTCACATTTCTTTCGCTATGTCTCGCTACCTACCACTTAAATGTCAGCCTCCCAACATCACCAAGAAAAGCCTCTAACCTTTCCACAACCCAACAAACCACTATTTGGCTATGTTACCGCTTGCTCAGCCTTCTTATAGCGTTGCTAGTTGCAGGTGTAGTTCCTTCCATGTGACAACATGGATTCTTTGGTATGTCACCATATAATTTCTATTTAATTTAATGCACCTATATACTTGGTAAAAGGTGGAAGGCTTGGCCCTCTAGCCTGGTGTTTTGTTCCATATTTTCCCCCGTAGTTACTTGTGTATCGGTGTTATGTTTCATAATCGAGCGCTCCTAACATGCTTGGGGTGTTATGGGGACCCCCTTGACTTTTGTTTTGGGATAAAACTCGTCTGGCAAGGCCCAACATTGGTACTATATTTGCCCAACATAATAATATTGAACATTGTTATTAAAACTTAGGGTGTCATGAACCCAAGGAGTAATTTAACATAATACAAGGGGGGCAATGCTGATGGTGTTGGTGTTGGAAATATGCCCTAGAGGCAATAATAATTAGTTATTATTATATTTCTTTGTTCATGATAATCGTTTATTATCCATGCTATAATTGTATTGATTGGAAACACAATACTTGTGTGGATACATAGACAAAACACTGTCCCTAGTAAGCCTCTAGTTGACTAGCTCATTGATCAAAGATGGTCAAGGTTTCCTGGCCATAGGCAAGTGTTGTTACTTGATAACGGGATCACATCATTAGGAGAATCATGTGATGGACTAGACCCAAACTAATAGACATAGCATGTTGATCGTGTCATTTTGTTGCTACTGTTTTCTGCGTGTCAAGTATTTGTTCCTATGACCATGAGATCATATAACTCACTAACACCGGAGGAATGCTTTGTGTGTATCAAACATCGCAACGTAACTTGGTGACTATAAAGATGCTCTACAGGTATCTCTGAAGGTGTTCGTTGAGTTAGTATGGATCAAGACTGGGATTTGTCACTCCGTATGACGGAGAGGTATCTCGGGGCCCACTCGGTAATACAACATCACACACAAGCCTTGCAAGCAATGTGACTTAGTGTAAGTTGCGGGATCTTGTATTACGAAACGAGTAAAGAGACTTGTCGGTAAACGAGATTGAAATATGTATGCGGATACTGACGATCGAATCTCCGGCAAGTAACATACCGAAGGACAAAGGGAATGACATACGGGATTATATGAATCCTTGGCACTGAGGTTCAAACGATAAGATCTTCGTAGAATATGTAGGATCCAATATGGGCATCCAGGTCCCGCTATTGGATATTGACCGAGGAGTCTCTCGGGTCATGTCTACATAGTTCTCGAACCCGCAGGGTCTGCACACTTAAGGTTCGACGTTGTTTTATGCGTATTTGAGCTATATGGTTGGTTACCGAATGTTGTTCGGAGTCCCGGATGAGATCACAGATGTCGCGAGGGTTTCCGAATGGTCCGGAAACGAAGATTGATATATAGGATGACCTCATTTGGTTACCGGAAGGTTTTCGTGCGTTACCGGAAAAGTTTCGGGCTCATCGGTAGTGTACTGGGAGTGCCGGGAGGGGTGCTGGGGACCATCAGGAGGGGTGTCACGCCCCAAGGGTTCTCATGGGCTATGGGAAGAGATAAACCAGCCCCTAGTGGGCTGGAATAAGTTCCCACTAAGGCCCATAAGGTTTGAGAAGGAAAAACACAAGGTGGAAAGAGTTTCCAAGTGGGAAGGTGGAATCCTACTCCAAGTAGGATTGGAGTAGGACTCCTCCACCTCCAATTTCGGCCAAACCTTTAGGTTTTGAGGCAGCCTCCTCCCCTCCCTCCCTCCTATATATAGTGGGGTTTTAGGGCTGATTTGAGACAACTTTTGCCACGGCAGCCCGACCACATACCTCCACGGTTTTACCTCTAGATCGCGTTTCTGCGGAGCTCGGGCGGAGCCTTGCTGAGATTAGATCACCACCAACCTCCGGAGCGCCGTCACGCTGCCAGAGAAGTCATCTATGTCTCTGTCTCTCTTGCTGGATCAAGAAGGCCGAGATCATCGTCGAGCCGTACGTGTGCTGAATGCGGAGGTGCCGTCCGTTCGGCACTAGATCGGAGCGGATCGTGGGACGGATCGCGGGACGGTTCGTGGGACGGTTCGCGGGGCGGATCGAGGGACGTGAGGACGTTCCACTACATCAACCGCGTTTCTTAACGCTTCTGCTGTGTGATCTACAAGGGTACGTAGATCGGAAATCCCCTCTCGTAGATGGACATCACCATGATAGGTCTTCGTGCCCGTAGGATTTTTTTTCCCATGCGATGTTCCCCAACAGTTGGTCCCAAACAGATCTACTTGCGGGGCCACCCAGGGCAACTCGGGGGATTTCTATCCGGCCACCGTACGTACTGCTCATCCGTTGTGTCCAAAGAACAAGATACGCGGCTCCTATCGGGATCGTCGACACGCCGGGCGGCCTTGCTGGATTTGTTTTACTTTTCTAGAATGTCTTGTGCGAGGGATTCAGAGGATACTTTGGGTTATCTCGAGGTTGAGGTTTTCCACCAGGAATTCGAGGAGATCATGGGTTTTCGGTAGTCGAGGCTTCCGACGCAGCTTGTCTTAGTTTGTGATGGAGTAGTTGGAGCACCCCTATAGGTTCAAATATTTCTAAGAGCCGTGCCCGCGGTTATGTGGCAACTTGGAAACTTTGTTTAACACCCGATCATAGCAAACTTGAAGTAAACTTAATTAAAACTTGCCAACTGCGTGTGTAACCGTGACTATCTCTTCTTGTGAGGTCTGCATTCGAAAGAGGACACGATGAGGTTATGTTTGATGTAAGTAGGTGTTCAGGATCACTTCAAGATCATTATCAGTTCACGTCCAATTATGCGTAGATCATCCCCCCTTTTGTTCTTGTACTCGTAAGTTAGCTACCTCAAATAAATGCTTAGTGCTTGCTGCAGCCTCCCCACTTAACCATACCTCACCCATTAAGCTTTACTAGTCTTGATACCTTTGGAAATGAGATTGTTTAGTCCCATGTGGCTCACAAATTACTACAACAACAGTTGCACATACAGGTAAAGTGATACTTTGACATGAACACAATGATTGTTCTATTTGGAGTTTCTTCTTCTTATTCTTCTTTGATCTAGGATGGATTCCAGGCCGACAGCCTGGGATAGCAAGGATGGACGTCGTTCTTTTATCGTTGTTTTCGTCCGTAGTCGGACCCTGCTCTTCTACATGATGATTGGATGTATTGTTGTATTGAGATGCTCATGATGTAGTTTGTGGCGAGTGTAAGCCAATTCCATATACTCAATCTTTCTGTACATGTACTTGTAACGATATCCATTCTTGCAAAACGATGAGATGCGTTTTTATCCTTGTTGACGTCCTCGAGCCAAAATAAGGACAACATCACATCTTAGGTGTTACACATGAAGCGCGAGCCAAGTGACCGTACACTACCCTTGGAGGTAGATGATTACAAGCCTCAAGGCTAATGCCGCTCCCAGCTCCTCCACTCTGGTTGCAGCTAGGATGTAGTGCTTGTTGGGATGTATGACAATGGATGTAAGCTCCATTTACCCCCCGCCCCCTGTAAAAACTTTACCAAGTCCCGCTCACACCACTCAAATCTCTAATCTGGTATGCCAAAATTAAACCCGAGAGGTAGATTGGATGCCTAGTGTGTGATGCGTAAATTGGATGCGGGCATTGTAAATCGGTTTCATTGGGTACAGAGGCCTTACCGCCATTAACGAACGCCTTGTCGTTGAGGTGATGAGGCCGTTTATCAACGTCCATGCTTGTCGTCCAGATCTTGTGGTAGCCTCCTTCTGTATGGAAGTGGACGATGGCAGAGGAGAGTGAGCGGTGAGAGAAGGGTGAGGGGAGTTATGGCGACGCTTCGGAAAGCAACACAACATCTCGAGCAAGGCTTCTCGCATGCAGCCTTTGACGCCCACGATGCTCACACATGACTATGAATAAAGGATTGATTCAAATGTTACTACTTAACCGGACCCAGAGGTGCTTTAAACAACTTGCACACCTAGATTTAAGATCAACTCCAACGTAAGGACCCAAATCGTCCGCCTGCGTCCGTATGGATCGGCGCGGACAAAAGTGATGGTCCAACCACATACCCATTTTTATTTTGGGTCACATTTGGATCACAAGCGGACACAAAACGAACGTTTTCTGTGTCTACGTAGTCTGCCTGTTTCGGCGTGACCCATTTGTCACCCACCCACCCACCTACCTCTTCCTACTTATTTAATTCGCTGGCCCACCCTCATCCACTTCTCTCCTATTATTTTATTGGCACGGTGCTGTTGTCCACTTGCTTTTCGTTGGATGCACCGGTTGATTTGTTTTCATAAACGAACACAGATATCCGAACGGACGACTTAAATCTCTCCCTGATAATAAAGCACCAATGGCTTCTGTCGTCCGTCGTGGCTATTTTGCAGAAAAGTCCCTGTCTTTTTCAATAATTAACCTGCAGTCCATCTTTTAGTCACAGCCGAACCTTTTTTTGCATTTTTCAGAAAACTTCCTGATGTTTCAGGTAATCAACCCGCCCTCCGTATTTAAGTTAGCCGAAACGTTTTTTTTGTTTTAAGAAAAAATACTGACTTTTCAGTTAATCAATCCATATTTTATCTAAAACAAAATTATCCTTATCTTTTAAACCGTAACTTCGATTTTAACATGTTATATATGAAATTTGATTAAAAATGTGTAGAATTTAAATATGATGTTATTTTTAGCTGTTGAATACTTCTTAAATATTATTTTTGGTGCAAGCTTAATCTGTAGTTTACGTCATGCTAAATTTATCATTTATGTAAATACTACTTCGTCTGTCCCGAAAAGCTTGTGTGCTTAATTCGATGTCGTTTCAGGGTATCTCGGCCAAATTTTATGTGTTCATAACAAGTGCGGGGAGCAAATGTTGTATCAGGTTTTCTCGACCTAATTCGAAGTTTTCTTAACAAATGTGGAGTGCAAATGTCTTTGTTTCTTTTCAAACATGACTACACATATCTCATGGTATAGTTTTGATGAATAGTGCATTGTTGGTTGCTTTGGTGGACCGAACAAATGGCATTTTTTTATCAAATTTCCTATAGGGAGTTGTGCTTGCAAATAATCAATTGCTTTCTCGGCGTAGAATTGTAGGGATGTTTTTAAGTGTTGTTGTCCCACACACAAATTTAAATATATGGAGCACACATTTAAAAACTGAGGGAGTAATTAAAATGAAAATATATGGAGCATAAATTCAATGTGCTTCATCAATCAAGCTTGTTGAGTAACGTGATTATTTAGGAAAGCATAGACAGATTAGGATTTGTTCCTGCCTTGACTTGTACTCCAAAATGATCATGTACTTCTATATATATATATATATATGCCCACGAGGCTCAAACAATACATCAACTATTCTATCAATCCCTATTCTCCGTTTTAACAAAGTTGGCCATTTTTCCTCTCCAAAGAGCATATAGGAAAATCATAGGAGTGTAAAGAATTTTTATTCAGTTGTATCACATGTGCGTGTGACAAACTGAGACGAGCAAGGAAGGAAATAGGTGTAGACATAACAATATATTTCGTTACAACGCATGGACATTTGTGTTAGTAAATAAAAAAGACAAAAGCGGTGTCCGTTTCATCGATGTGTTGGAGTTGCTTCAAGGGCAAGGTAGACGACCAAAAGAACGAGTCACGTGCGCGGTGCGCCTGATTGAACCTAACGCAGGCTATCAAAATTCGTCCATTTTGTTTCTGAAATCAAAAGAATGAAAAAAGAAAAAGAAAAACGCAGCTTGCCTTTCCCAATTCTGCACCTTTTGCGATGCAACCGAGCCAAATGCCTCGAGGCGACACGGACGGCTGGATGATGACCAGGGGCGAGGTTGGTTCGAGAGCGTGGGCGTCCGATTCGACTCGACGTCTGCCGTCTGCCCTGTTCCACAGAAGCAGGAGGGGGCCGAGCAAAGGACGGCACAACGCACAAGACGAGAGGGAAAGCAAAGCCGCCGCCGCACGCCGATTCCTCCGCCTTTTCCACTGATCCCCATCGCAAGCTCCAACACAGCGACCGCGGCCGCTTCTCTCCCGATGGCCGTAAGCTCGCGGCTACCCGCCCCTCCTGCGCGCGGCCTCCTGCGCCGCTCGCCGCCGCGTATCCTCCCTCCGAGGCGCCTCGCTTGTGGTGCCCGCGCTGTCTCCGGGAGCCCTGGGCAAGGCGGATCGCCCGTGCCCAGGCGGCCGCCGCAGCCTCTGGACGCCGCGGCAGTCGCGCCGCCCTCGCCGGTATCATCCGCGGCGTCGTCCGCCGCCTCGGCCATCGATTTCCTCACTCTCTGCCATAGCCTCAAGGTAAATCACGTGATGCTTGCTACTTCCTTTGCTGGTTTATACGTTGTGTACCATCAGACTGGTGATACTCCTAGGTCCTAGCAAAAGAGTACTATAATTTTGATATAGCTTTTCTAACTTGAGCTAAATACCGGGGAGGGCACAAAACTATACAATACTCGATCCGAGCAGGATTTCATATATGCAAGTTTTGAAACGATCAATTCGTATGGTGAAATTGGTCGTTCATGACGTCTTACTATGGCTGCTCAGCTAACAATGTCTTAAGAGCTACTCCAACCGGGAGACCCATTTCGTCCTCACGTGTCCGTTTGGGTTGCCGCGAACACAAAATTCAGCCCAACGGGCCGACCCAAACGGACGCGCGTCCATTTTTTATCCGCCCGCGATCCATTCCAGGCTTAGATTTGAGCCGGATTTGCGTCTGCGCTGCCACGGAACAGACGCGTGCGACGCTCACCCTTCTCCTCCCCTTGGCCCATCCGTCGGTGGCACAGCCCCAACATTTCCCCCCAATTTTCCCAAAAACCTCCCGCCCACTCGCTTGCGCGTCATGGACAACGACGCGCCGACCCTCGACGCCTCGACGGCCTCGCCTCCCACGCCTCTGCCGGTCCCGTCTCCGTCAAAGTAGTCGATCCCCGCGGCGCATGCAAAGGGCCGGTGCCAACCAAGAAGAAGAAGGTTCTGATGCCTGAGGAGCACGCCGTTCAATCGTTGAGGAGGAAGAACCGCCGGCATCAGCAAGAAGCCAGGAACGTCGTCGCCGCCGCGGCCATCCTCGTCACTGCCGCAGATCAAGAGGCTGAAGCCGTGAAGACCAGCCGGCTCGTCCGCGAGGCCACGAGGCAGACCCTGCCGATTCTAGGACATACAAAATAAGGAGCTCGCATTGGAGGGGCAGACCCTGCTGATTCTAGGACATACAAAATAAGGAGCTCGCCTTGGAGGCGGAGAAGCAAGCGAAGATGCTAGAGATCGAGGCCACCAGAGCAAGAGAAGTCCGGCTCGTTTGCATGACGAAGGGGGTCGAGATCATAAAGGTGGACTTGAGCACGGTCTCTTCGAGGAAGCGGTCTTGGTTCGAGAAGATGCAGGCTGACATGCTCAACCTCGATGATGAGTGATCCATGGAGTGGTGTGTGGGCATGACCACGGCCAAGATGGCGTGGTCGAACTACAGTCTCATTTTGTGTGCTGGCATCTGTTTCGGCTGCTGGCAAGTGCACCCAACATGAAAACTATGTATTTTTTTGGAGGCTGACATATGTATGCCGGCTGCTGGCATATCGCCGGCGTGAACTCTTGGCGCTGGCATGGTAGCTGGCATGATCTGTGGCCGCGGGCCTTTTTTACATGAAAAAGTGTTGTGCGCGGATGAAAAATGGGTCGCTCCGTTGGGCGCACGGCCGACCTATTTGCAAAAGGGGGCGGACATGCCGACCCAAACAGACAAAAGACGGACAAAGCGCGCGACCATTTGGGTTGCACGGTTGGAGTTGCTCTAAGTATATCATGTGTAGTGCATGAACATGGACTCTGTTTTCAGTTCGTGCCTTCATGCTCCCATGCCTATGAGGCGAGCATCTCCAGTGGACCACCTATCCACTACATAAAAGCTGGCAATAGTCGAGGTTTTCTTCCTCCAGCAGATCCTCTGTGTGGGTACCAATACCTAAATTTTTTGGGCGGCCACCTAAAAACCAAGCCCAACCTCCTACCCTCTATCCTTCTGTGTTTTTTCTTGGCGAGCTGAATTTTCAGCCCTCGCTGTGCGCTGCCTTTCCCAGCTGTCTGCCACCACCGGAGCTCCGTCCACTGCTGCATCACCCCCTCCTCACCCCTGCCACCTATTTATCCAGCGCGCGCCGCCTTCTGTCCCCTCTGCACAGCCACCGCCTATCTGTGCTGCGTGCGCCGCCGTCCCGCGCCCGCTGCTGGAGCTCCTTCCTGTGCTGCCATGGCTCACCATTCCCACGTTGCCTCCCCTCCGCATGGGCCGAGCTCGGCTGTTGCCGGTGGCAACATGGCTGGTTCGAGCTGCAGCACCATGGCATGAGTTCTAGAGCATCCCGAAGGTAGGGCAGAGCAAGGTGATGGACAACCGGAAGGTGGGGCAGGGCAGCGCTGTTGGAGTCGGTTTATTAGTAGTCGGTTGGAGGAGGTGCACAAAAAAGGCTTTACCTCAAAAGAGGGAGCTCCGAAGTGTTTTTTTAGGGGGTGTTTAGGGATCTGCTGGAGATGGTATCCATCATATTGCACTATTCTGAGGTTTATTTGGTTGTTCCCTTGTTCCGCTCTTACCACAGACCACTAAAAGGAAAGGCTGGATAAATCACAGCATCAAGGGTCCCGAGTCTATTGCTGATCACATGTATCGTATGGCACTGATGGCTTTGATCGCTGATGACCTACCTGCTGTAAATCGAGAAAGGTTAAGTTTTCTAATCCCCCCTTTGTAATATTGATATTAAAGTGACACTTTTAGGTCCCATTTTCCATTAATCATTACTACTCTACTTGCTGCTGAAGAAACATTTACTTTGCTGTAACAGGTGTATCAAAATAGCTATCGTTCATGACATTGCTGAAGGTAGTCCAATAAACATATTTATATTTACTTGTTGATTCTGTGTGCTGTTCTTCAGCTGCTCTTTTGTTAGCATCTCTCAGTTTTCAACCAAGTGCTTTTCAACTATTCATACCTTATTATATTAACAGCTATTGTTGGCGACATCACTCCATCTGACGGCATACCTAAAGCAGAAAAAAGCAGGCGTGAACAAGAAGCTCTAAATGAAATGTGTGAAGTTCTTGGTGGTGGATCAACAGGTATGTCTCCATTTGTGACAAGAATTTTCAGTTCTTAAATGAATGTTCGATAACATTGTGTTAACTTAATTGAATTTACTGTTTTCTAGCTGAGGAAATTAAGGGGCTGTGGGAAGAATACGAAAATAACTCCTCTGTTGAAGCCAATCTTGTAAAGGATTTTGATAAAGTAAGCCTGCCATTATTTTCTTAACTTCATACTTTGTTAATAAATATTGGTTCGGCTTTCCTTACACGTGTCGTCTAATTTGTATCATATATATCAGGGTTATGATTTGTTGTTGCCATGCAAAGTTTCTTTAGTTTGGACATAGCACACAGTTCTATACTTTCAAGTTTTATAGAGGATGTACTCTTGGTAAACCTTCCACGGCTCCCGACACAAACTAGTCATACTTCACTTGGTTGAAACTACTCATACTCACTTAGTTATTTAGTACATTTTCTTTCCGGAACTTGTGTTAACATTGAAAAATATATACCAGAATTGTGTTCTTCACAGATGTCCTATTTACTGCATCACAGCTCAAATAATTCAGTACTCCCTCTGATCCATATATAGGTTTTAGTGTTGGATACATCCGTATCTAGACAAATCTAAGACAAGTAATATGGATCGGAGGGAGTAGGTCACAAGGAGGCGGAAGGTCACTTTGGGTTTCCTTCCAGACATGTGAATTTCTGGCACTTTAAAGCATTTAAGTTTGTTAATGGATATTAATAATACTACTCCAAAAGTTTTGTCTCATGCAAATATGTTCATGTATATTGTTATGGTGTACTCTGATGTATATTTTGTTTCTTTCTTTGTTTTAATTGTTCTGTTTGGTCCAGCTGATTTCACCTGTTGCTAATTTTTTTTTTCAGGTGGAAATGATTCTTCAAGCGTTAGAGTATGAGAAGGGTATTAATTTTCTGCAATAGTTGATTTGTCTACATTCAAAGAATGAGTTGCTTGCTAATTTCAAATAGTTTCCCTATATACGAACTCTGGCACGGTGTGCATTGGTTTCTTATTCTTAAACAACCTGCCCTTACAAATAATATGCGTCTAAATCATCATGTTTTTGTTGCATCTTTGTGATCCTTTGATATTGATAATAGTAATATCTAGCAAAACTCATGTATACCTTGCTTCGGGAAGGACATAGTTGGAATCTGCTGCTACCTTGTTGGCAATAACAGGAAACTACTTGATTCATACGGCCAAACTTGTTTTTTGCTTCCAGCATTGTGCAATGTATCAACCCCGCATGCATATGTTAACATCCTACTCTCTTGCACGTATGTAATGTGCTAATCCATTTATGCTGACTCTGCACGTCTTGAACATTGCAGAGCATGGGAAAGTGCTAGATGAGTTTTTTCTCTCTACTGCTGGTAATGATTGATCAACCATATAGAGCGTAAAAAGGTGAGATTGTTTCCTTTTGCTAAATATATGCTTTTCAAACATGTTATTGCAGGCAAGTTCCAGACAGAGATTGGCAAGAGCTGGGCTGCTGAAGTGAATTCAAGGAGAACCAATGGATGTGGACAGAACTAGGGGTACTCGATGTTTGGTGCTTGATACAGCCTCTACGAAATTTTCATGATGGGTTGTGCGGCGAATCTCAGGCTCCAGATTCAAGCCCGCTTAGAGGCAAACAAACATAACAAATTTGCCTCAGCTATCAGGTGCTGGTAAGGAATAACGGGAATGGCATTGACAAAAACTCAGGGATCTAAGTTTGGTTAGAGCTAAGTGGGTTGAATGTGTGCACTGAGACTAGCAGTACGTATTGAGCAGTTTTTATGTATACTGTTGGTTAATAGTAGGAACTTAGGATCCAGGGAAACGTTGTTTTTTCTTGAGTCGGGGAAATAAAAAGGCAGGCTGGGGGCTGTTCTCCACTGCTACCTTCCTTCGGTTGAAGTTGATCTCTATTATTGCTTTGTGCAAATTAATCATTTCACTCTATACTTTTTGTATGACGGATGGATGTGGTGAACTACAGAGACTGAGTTTTGGTCATACAAGCTCATTAAAGAAATCGTCATGATTTGTACTTCCTCCGTCACAGTTTAGAAGACATGGTTAAATTTACGTGCATTTTCACAACAGATAAGGTTTATGACGTATTGTATTTACTTTTAATAGCTAATTAATATTTCGTTATACTATTTTTATATGCATGTATAGTGTGAATGTTATTTTTCAGGATATTTCACAACTAATCAATAATCATCCAGTTTTCAGAGAATTTTCAAGCACGTTTTCTAAACCGTGACGGAGGGAGTAGGAGAAACGGGCAATTATCAGTGAACTCATGAAACTGAATCATCAGCAGTCATTTTGGTTGTCTAATTTACAGCAAATAAGAGAAATTCCCACTCAAGAATGAATGATTTCGCATAAAAGCTCACTTTGTTAGCAAGCTTTCTAGAAAAACGTGATCAAGTTTCACATGTGCTATATGGATGGTCAGTAATTAGTCGTGCTTTTGATCTCGGAGCTAGTGCTCTGGATGTTGATCTGCTCTTGTTTATTAATAGCCCTTCAAATTTGTTTTCAGGTCCAGAAAATGGTAAATGAGTTTGGCTTCTTTCTGGACTTAAATATTTGACTAGATTGCAGAAAATTCACATTCCACGTAAGGTTTTGGCTGGTTTATAACCCTTCAAAAAACAAGAAGGGCGTGCATAGTGTAGTTGATGAACGCTAGATTCGGTTACACAACAGTACATCACTTCCGCATTCACTTCATGGCAAACAGATTATGGTCTCAAGATCTTGACTAAGTTCTACAATCACGGGGTAAGTTACAAGAGTTACTACTCATCACTAGCTATCATCAGCTCAATATCGCAAGAAAAAAAAAAGGAGAAAGAGAGACTAATAACAAGTCACTCACAAGCTGCACCTTGCAAAGAAAAAGATATCCCTTGGGTTAACTGTGAAACGTCACCAAAAACATTTATATTCCTTTACATGACTACCGGCACCATATCCATCCTACCTGAACCACCATCTCATGCCGGCGTTTATCGGGTCATGAAGAAAAGGGGTGTAACTGTTGATGTAGGGGTTAGCTGTCCGGCCAATCTTTAGCCAGATAGCTCTGTGGTAGCCAGCAGTTAAAGGAGAATGATACATTAGCTTCAACAACTGCAATTTCCGGATAACCAGAGTGAGAAACGAATTCACCAAGACATTGTATATTCTGTTATAGTAAAGTAATAAGTTCCCGAGTGCAACGTTTCGGTGCCCAGGTCATCTGCACCCTGTCAGAAAAAAAATCAAAACAAATACTAACAAAATTCAAAAAAATCCAGATTTTTCCCATGGTAGATAAGTTCTTGCGTGAAGTCCGCTTCAATTTTCATATCATTTGGACATCTGAGCAGCTCTCAGCAAAAAAGACAAATCGGGTCAAAACAGTAGATGAACAGTAAATTATTTTAAAGGCCTCGAATTTGTCTTTTTTGCCGAGAGCTGCTCAGATGTTCAGATGATTCAAAAATTGGAGTGAACCTCACGCATCAAATTATCTACCATGCAAAAAAAAATGATTTTTTTTTTCTTTTTTGAATATTTTTAGTATTTGTTTTATTTATTTTTACTCAGAACGGGTGCAGATGAGCCTGGGATCAGAAATGGATTTCCATAAGTTCGCCTATAATCTGAGTTACAGGTGAAATATCATGTAAAATCCTCTTTTGTCTTTGAACAAAACAAAATGTTACTTGGGCTTAAGCATATGAATGCTAACAGTGCCCTTATGAAATGTTTAAAATGTAGCTCATGGTACCAGGTTATTGAGACCAAAAGACATTGTTCGGCTCTATTAACATGCAAGAGTCTCGCAGCCTAAGATGATGGGGTTACCACTTCCCAGGTTTAAAATTCACTAACCAAAAGCAGTTACGTGCTATACTGCTATTGTCGGGCATACAACAGTCCTGACTATACAACCAGTCTAATTGAGTTTTTTAACAGATTAATAGAAGCCACACCCATTGCCTAGGTCCTTTTCTAAAAGTAAGCAGCAACGTTTAGTCAAGTTGGTGGTGTTAAGCTTCATACACTAGCCAACACAATCAAAAATCCGAACTGATGGAAGGGCTAGTGCAATCCACGTATGCTGTAACAACCCCTCTCAACTGGAAGAGAGCGACGGCGCGCGAAACTCACGTATGAATCAAGAGGCCTCTACGTGGACACAAAGGGGGGCTACCAGCAATTTTTTAATAAATTGCGAAAAGACTTGAACTCAAGACCTTAGCTCTGATACCATGATAAGCTTCATGCACTAACCAACACAACCAAAAGTCTGAACTGATGGAAAGGGTTAGTGCAATCCACATATACTGTAACAGATGGCTTGGCGCAGCCATTGTAGAAATTTCTTGGCTGGTCTCTTTCCCCTTTATTTGCCCTGTGTGTACCCTTAGAGCATCTCCAACAGACGCGTGTCGCCTGCTCACAATTTTTCTTACAGAACGGGCAAGGACTTTTTTTTGCGCCCGAGTAGGCAGTTGCTTCACCAGGTGCTGCAAATTTTAGCGCGCCGCTATCGCGCTTCAGCAGGCGCGCTAAAACTACAGCGCGCCGCTCATATTTCAACCATAGTTCATAGATAAAAACTACTCCTCATCGATAGTTCATAGATAAAAACATTGTTCATAGATAAAAAAGATAAAAACTACTCCTAGTCGTTTTCCTCCGACTCGGTGGTGTCCTCCTCCGACTCCTCCGTCGTGATGAAGGCGTCATTCCACCGTTCATCGTTGGGATCCCAGGTTGACGCTTCTTTGAGCTCGATGTTGAAGAGCACGGCCTGCTTCCGCATACGCTTGTCCTCGCGATAGGCGGCTCGCTCCGCCCTCCTCTCTGCCCTCCTTTGCGCGAAGAATTTGTGATCATTGAGGACGTCCTGTGGCGCCTCTGCGCTCCCGCCTCCGGTTCTCGCGACGGTCCTCTTCGATGACAAGCCGCAGGGGAGGCGCGAGCCGCTGCGCCCACTCCTGCATCATCACCTCGGGGAAGTTCATCTCCCTACGAGGCCGCCGGAGGCACCACGCCGCCGCATCGTACGCGCGGGTGGCCTGGTCGGTGGTATCGAACGTGTCAAGGCCGAGGCGCATCTCGCCAGAGCGGATCTCGGCGTAAAAGGTGCTGGAGGGGCACGCGCGGACGTCGTGGTAGCCCGAGCTTCCCCGGTGGCGCGGCGGCGGCGGCGAGGCGAGAAGGAAGAGCGATGGAGAGGGTGCATGGCGAAGCAGAGCGGGGAGAGTGCGCGTGGCGAGGCAGAGCGGTGGAGACGGCGCGTGGAGGGGCGCTGGATTTATATCGCGTGCGCGTCGACGCGCGCCAAAACTAACCCCCCCTCCCGCTTTTTCCCGCCGCGCACCGTTTTTTTTGCACATCACTTTTTCTTGCGCGCGTGCTAAAAGGCTTGTTTGGAGATGCTCTTACATGGGCTTCATCAAGCCCACGCTCCAGAAGGATGGGCGGCAAGAGAGATGCCTTAGAGGCTTAGACAGCTGGCAGAGCCTAGTTATTTCATTTCTCAACTAAGAAGTTGGTAAAGTAATTTCCTATTGTTAGAGCATGTCCAACCCGAATGGGCTAATTTGGCCCCTCATACGTCCGCGGACGCATCCGAACAATGTTCGGGCATGTCCGCTTTGAACTCTCATTTGTCCACTCGCGCGTTGTGTCCCTTAAATTGTTGGGTTGCATGCATATGATTGGTGGGGATGGAGAGACAGAAAAGTGGTCCAGTGGACATCCTAGCTTAATAAGAATGACAAACTTACTTATATCAACAAGGTGCATCTTCTTTTCCAGGAGCCCATCGGAAAGAAACCTCAAAGTTAAGTGTGCTTGACTTGGAGCAATTTGAGGATGAGTGACCGACCAAGAAGTTGATCCCTAGTGAGCATAAGTGAGGACAAAGTGCGTAGGAAAGACTAGCGTTGGTCTGTGAGGACAGTCTAGATCCTAAGCGGTAGCCAGGCACAACGACCAGGAACCGATGGGTGAACAAGTGGGTTTAGCCAAGGCGTTACATCCAAGGTGGGCCACGTCCGACATAGCGGACTGCTCGAACACGCCCGGCACCTTCATATCCTCCCCATACATGAGCTGAGTTTGAGGGTTCGCAGACAGCCCGGACATATGAGGATGATTTGAGGGGTCCGATTGGATGGCGTTTTTCCTTCTCTCTCCTGTCTGGGCAGTCCGACCGGACATATAGGGACAAAATGGGGGACAGCTTCCCCTCCCTATATTAGAGGAGTTTGCGGACATCCCTACGTAATAGAACTTGGCCATGAGGAACAACTAAACAAGAAATAAACCAATCTAATCCCAATTCTCCTTCCTCCGAGTCCTTCCTGCCCCTGAGGGCCGACTGCCAACAAGGTGACATCCTCCCTCCTGTGGTTTAGGCCAGTATCCTACCGCAATTATACCAATATAGGTGATATGCAGGTCAATAAAAATGCAGTACAAAAGTAGATATGATAAATGTTTACTGTGTTGTAGAATTCATTGAGTGCTTGCTATGGTCAAAAGCTGATTGGACAATTTTAGTGTGATGTCAAAATTTACAGATCATAGTATCATGTGTGAAAAAGCCAACGACTCAGTTAACAGTAAACAAGAAAGATCATTTGGAGAAGCCAATCGATGTTTATCAGAAACTAACCTGCCAGTACATGAATGTTTGCATAGCATTGCGTTGTTTCCTACAAAAGTAAAAGAACAATATAAATGTTAGGTTAAGTGGCCACTGGAAGGGGGTTAATGAGAATGAACAAGGCAAGCCTACTGACGAGAACAGGGATAAGATCATAAGAAAGCCCAACAAAATCTCTGCATTTGCAATCAGAAAGTTGACTGCAGTTGTGTTTGCCTCAACCCATGTGCAAAGCGGCTCCAGGTATGCCCTACAAATTAGCAACATGACAGTTATAATCCATTTTGCCAGCATGTTCAACGGGCAAAATATTGTAAACTGATGGCAGATTCAGTTAATACAAAATGATTGTTCTGCATTTATCGGCTTGTTACCATGCAAATTTAGTACACATAAAACATTTATATTTTGTGTTTGACTACTGATGGTCCGGGGCTTGCGCATGTGGTCTATTAGCCATTGCACGAAAAGGCAACAAAAAGGCTCAGAGAGATGAAAGCATATAACAAAAGAAGCGAAGATAATAACCTAATGAGTATGGAGATCATGCCTAAGCTATTGATTCTTTATGCACAAAGCTGGAATGATAACATGGACTGTATATGCATAGAAGGCAAAACATGTTCCTACAAATCTGTCAGGTTCATTTTACCTGTACAGAGAGGAATTGGTAAAATGGCGCCGTAGAAATCTGGCCACATGTTCAAGTGCCCAACAAATTACCGGTACCAAAACAACTGTCACAAAGGTTTAACTCATCATGTGCAGGAAAGCTAGACGTTCGGGTAGTAACATAAAAAAATTGATGTCAAAGATTAAATACATCATATGCTTACGCTTCAAGTGTAGTTTAGATGTAACAAACATAAGGCAGTACATGAAAGGTATAAAATCCTTTGATGAAGTTACATGGTGGCACCAGGCCTGAACAGCCTGCACGTTCCCTACTCTGGGTAGCTGATAGGAAGAGGAAATGTTAATTAAGTTGTGCAAGATATCTGAAGTGGGAGGAAGAATAAAAAAGGTAAATACAACACTCAGTTTCATGTTACTGACCCCATAAAGAGCAAATATGGTATAACCTGTGGTACAGGTTGTGCCAAGAAGTGACAAACGATATCCCTTGAGTTGCAGTTGTCGTGTTGCCAGTGGAATGATGCCGATCAGCGCAACAATAAGAACCTACAAAAAAAAAGGGTGTATGATAAAGATAATGTGATTATCTAAGAGTATTTTGCGCGCATAAAAAATCTCCCATTGCTCATCATTAATACATGCAAGCTAAAAGAAAGCATACAAGATTACGCATTCCACAGACTAACGTAGGTACTATCAAAAGTTGGGAAACTGATACTATAAAGTATAAAATGGATAGTTTGATGCAATTCCAGGCAAAAGTATAAAGTTCCATTCATACAGTTCAAATTACGCAAAAGGTGGGCACTAAGATCTTGTTCCTACAAAAACCAAGGATCAATTATACTTGACTACTGGTATTTTCGCGAAACAATAACTTAGAACACTGTATTAATCTGCTCTAACATATGCCTATTTTCTGCACTAATCCTGACCATCCATTCGCTTATGATTTTTTTTTAAACTAAACTTCCATTAGGCAAATGAAGGGTCAAGATGAGGGTATTTTCATGCACACCGGTGCGCAGGCTTGGCTAAAGCAAAATATGCTCGGACTAGCAGTTAGTCTGATTAATCTCACTTACAGAAGTGAGCTGTTGTTTTACAGTGCATTCAACTAAGCCTAGAAATAATTATCTGGTGGAGTACAAGATTGAGATGGATCTGACACTTCTAAGAGACGCATCAATTGAGACAAGACTAAGATGTTCAACAAGGATTGATGTTGACATATAGAAAAAGTAGATGTGATACAGTAATTGCTGACAAAGTACATCTGTCCATTTAAGCCATTTACCCAAGCATTAACAGAAAAATGTAATGACCGCTGATCCAACTGCAGCGAAAGTCTGCTTTGTGCTGGTCCAGCAGGATCAGCGCCTACAAAATCAACGAAGATCAGATTGACAGATGAAAATGACTACAAATAACTAGGGTATTGAGTGTGGAGAGATGATACGACGCAAGAATATGCTTGTTATCACCTGGATCATGAGGTCTCGCATTATCATTAGCAGTTGTAGATTCTCGCTCTGTTGATGCAGGGGACTGAGAAGAGCTGGCTGAGGACATTCCTCCAACAACAATATCAGGAACCTATAACCAAACACAGGATAAGAAACAAACCTAAGCTCTTATAAAACGGCGCTATGCATATCAAAATAAAAATAGACCCCAAAAGGAGAAGGAAAAATATATAAAGGCAGTTAACATCATAACTTCAATAGCAGTAGAACAATAAAAGGAAGATGGTTTGTGAAATTACAGCGGATATCAGTGACTTGACTTAGTTGGAATAAAATAAAATAAATCATGGTAAAAACGTTACATAGAAGGTCTTCCTTAAAGAAAGATGTTGTATATAGATACAACGATTTCAACAATGTAGATAGTCCTAAAACAAATGAAGCACCAGTGTAGAATTTCAATTGTTTTACCCTGCTCCCTATTTCGTACCGCGATAACTTAAATCTATTCTTTGCCATTTATGACTTTCATGGCCGTATGTACAATGTTCTAACTAGCACACTGGCAGAGACCATAGAGTCAAATTGGGCACAGATCGGGATCACTCAAATAGGCAGTACCAGAGCAGAAGCAGAAATAGCTGGAGCAACTATACGAACTGATTAGTGGTCATTTGAAATGGAACTAATCAAGCTTGTATGAAGCTCAAGGAGTGAAACCCAAAAAGTGGGAAACCGTTTGACAGCTGCCGTTTTGCTCTAGACAAGCTGAAGGGCGAGGTTAGGTCTGAAACATATGAGTGAGGAGGCAAGGATGCTGTGGATTACTTGAAGGCAGGAAGGAGGCGAATCTTTGCAACATTGCTTGGCCACAAGCTCAAAACCGGCGGAAAAGGAAGACATGGGGGCAAGGAGGCGAGAATCTTGAGAGACCCTAACGAATTCCACCGTAAATCAGGCATGGCCTAGTCCTGCAGCACTCAATCATCTCCTGTCTCTCTCGCCAGTGAGCTGAAACTTTGAGCTCGTGTCCGAACAATCTTGGGGGGTCATGTGGCGGGGGCAGCAGCAAGCGGGGCGGCTGCGCGCAATGCGGGGAGCAAAATCGGGTTTGGGGATTAGCGAAGTCAAATGAAGTAGAGCTCCACTACAGAACAGACCAGAAGAGAACATCGAGGAAGACGAGTAATACTAGTGCTGGTAGAAGCAGAGGCAGCGGCAAAACCTAACCTGCGTAAAATAATCCAGGGCCGCTTGGAACGGAGCCGGTTGCGGATTCCGATACAGTGGAGCCACGGGAAGCGGGGGGAGAGAGGGAGGGCGAGGGAGCCCTCCTCGAATCTAGACCTGGGCAATCTCCGACGCAAAGGCGGCAGCAGCAGCAGCACGGGGACAGAGGAAGAAGACTGACCCCCTGCCTCCTGCTGTCTCCTTCTCCTCCCCTTCTTTTTTTTTTCTCCTCTGATTTGTTTTTTAATTTTCTTTCGCGGTGCAGGCCATTGGTTATGTGATATCATTATGACGAACGCCCACTAGCCCATACCACACGGCACGAAAGCGACCGGTGCGGGGGACCCCGCGACTATGGACGGACAGTTCAGGGGCGAGATCGCAACGTTGGAGGGTTCCGTGGTGCCAACTGCCAAGATGCTCCTTTCAAAAAAAAAAAAAATGCCAAGATGCCCCTTTTTCTTTCCTATTCTTTTCCTTTTCCGTGACTGATAAAAAGACTACACGAGGAAAAAGAGGGCAAATTCGAGTTGGGAGGAGGAGCTAAAGCAAATCGCACCAGATCTCGACGACTCTCCGCACTGCGAAGCCACGATCTGCGTACCCTCGAATAACATTGGCGGCATCTTTGATTTATAGGATTTTGAAAACACGGAAATAAAAAAAGTAAAGGGTTAAATTGGCATGTTCATTTAAACCCTATATGATTGATTCGTAAAAAAAACATATATAATTAGTAAAGACTGTTTGATGTCATAGAAAAAACGAAAGAATTGTCAAAAGAGGTTGAAGTGGATGTTAGATTTTCTATGAAATATAATAAAAGAAATTCATAAGAATTTTTTTATATGATCTAATCCTATGAATCAAAGGATCAATGTAGGAAAAATTCTAAAAAATTGCAATCCTATAAAAATCCTATTGAATTCATCTGAACCAAAGGAGCTCTAAACCTCATCATTGGTGGGGCCGGGTCGGGTCGGACTGGGGTTGACAAAACCCGAAGAAAAGATCCCAAGCCCGAGCCCGGTTTGACCCGGCACGAAGCACATGAACAGTGGCGTTTTTAAATTAAATTAATCTTATTTAAAATATTATATTAAAAAAATTACCTATTTTTTGAATAAAAAATGTTTATAGGTACTTTTCGGCCTTTATTCACGCTTTGAGGCCAGGCTTCGGGCGAGAAAGTGGAGCCCGAGCCCGGCCAAAATGTCGGGCTTCGTTTTCGGGCCTCCAGGTCGGTTGTCCGTGAACATGTTTAAATTAGAGATCTACCTCCCGGATGCATCAAATTCAGTGTCGTGGGAATGAACCTGACAATACAGGTATGAGGTACGAAAGGAGAGGGCAGAGTCCTAGCTACGGCAAACTTGTACACAAGATGTATGAGTTCAGACCCCTCTCATGGAGGTAACAACCCTACGTCTCAGTGCTCGGGAGCTCTTGTAGTGTGGAATGCGTGTTACGGGGGTGCGAACCCTTGTGCCAGAGGGAAGGGGTGGGTTATATAGAGTGTGCTGCCCCTCATCAATACCGGGCAACTAAGGGTTCGATCAATGGAGTTTAAAGGTGTACGTTACTGACAACGTATGTAATTAATGTTACTTATAACGACCAGCCGAACGCTCGCATGTTGGCCTCCCTGGAGTGGCTTCTCGTCTTCTGCGTCGACTGGCTTCTTGTCCTTCCAAGTGGAAGTTGATTGTCGAGTAAAGGGGGAATCTTCCGAGTGATTTCTTACCGAGTGACTCAGACGCTATGGCTATCCAGTCAGAGCCCTCCTTGTAGTCTTCAAGTTAATAATGAGGTGCCCTTAGGATATGTAGGTCAGGCCTCTGGCCCTACCCTACGTACATATCCCCATCATTAGCCCTCGAATGGATCGGAGTTCGAGTGAGGAAGGGGTCGATGCAAATTTTATCGAGGCATACAGATCTTGAAGATGTTTCAAGGCTTAATAGAATTGTGCGTCGATCAAAGCCTTCGTCATTCACCCCGATCGATTCTGCTGTGAAGTACGTCTGAGTGAATTTGAGCATTGAAGTTGATCCGAGTGACTGACAGGATCTTGTGATGTGACAGATCACTTCGTCAGGTCCAGATTTCACGGGATTCAAAATTTTGGTTAACGCGCGATGTGCGGTGATGACGCAACAACAAGGGCATCTGGGGTAACGATGCCTCGATTATCGTGACGCCCTTATCGCCACATATTGCGCCTCCTTTGTTATCGGGATAGACAAAGATCGGGCAGGTCCACCAGCACTCAGGCGGTTATAAACCTGGACGACGCCAGGGTTGGAGCAGTGCCTTCTCTTGATTCTCCTCTATTTCCTCCGCCCCGCGGGTGTTGCTTTGATCTGTTTCTGCCGACGCTAAGATTATGAAAGGCAAGACGAGCCAGCTTGAGCACATCAAGAAGGGCGGAAAGTCGAAGAAGTCAGGCGGCCAAACCGCGCTGCCGCCAGGGTGAATCCAGGGAGATTTTCTCCCGTCAACCGTCTGGAAGGAGGATGTGCTGGAGCTCGTTGAATACGGGATGATAGCCGAGAAGTCGTGGAGGCTGCCTCAGAGGGAGGTTGAGCCGGAGCCACGCGAAGGAGAACGGGTCCTCCTCCTCACTCACATTGAGCGAGGTTTTCTTTTCCCCCTCATCCCTTTATCCGCGGTTTCTGAATTTCTTTGGTGCACAAGTTCATCATCTTCCTCCCAATTCCATCGCGTACCTTGCTGCATTCGTAACGTTGTGCGAATGCTTTCTGGGTTGTCCCCCTCATTGGGGACTATTTAAACACATCTTCACCATGCGCTCCCAACCGGTGAAGAAAACTAATCCGAGTGATAGTAGGACTCATGTCATTCAGTTTATGGTGGTCCTGGGATTCAGAAGAGGAGCAGGAGTACGTATCCTCGGATGACCCTTCCCGAGTCAGTCCGGAACTCGCAGTCGACTTGGTTTTACTGTAATGATATTGCATCTCCAAACATGTCGATTGGCCTTCCCCCATTTACTTTGGAGCGACCGACTGTTCCTAGAACGACAAATGTGTCAGATGAGGAGAAGGTTCAGGTAGGAATGCTGGTAAATGAGATGGTTAACTTGGTCTCTGACAGAGTAACTGGGATGGACTTGCTTGAAACATTCCTCAGTCGACGTATTCGGCCCCTTCAGGCGAGGGATCATGCCATGTGGCATTACTCGGACCCCGAGGATTCCACTCGGCCGGACCCAGAGGAGGTTTCTGAAGAAACCGTGGCTCAGTGGCTCAAAGGCATCACTGGAGCCTGCAACAATCCATTAGGGGCCAAGCGAGTCTTGCCTTTCTTTGCTAAAAACAAGCCACGGAACACGGTGAGTTATTTCCTTGTCGATTACTTTCATATCCTTGTCGAGTGATTGAATCTTTGGCCGACTGACTTTGCTATTTTTACATCTTGTAGGAGTGGACAAACATGCATTCACCCATGCCGAACGGGGATCAGCTTGACGTCGGTGGGGAAAGTGAAGGTGGCAGCATCAACATCGACTATGCCGAGGACAGCGAGGGGAGTGAAGACGACTCGGAAGAGAGTGAGGAAGAGATCCAGCCTCCTCCACGCACCGAGTCTCGATCCAAGCATCACCATGATCTGGTAGCTACCCCAAGCAAGACCTTAGTGTCAAGCACTAGGAATGTGAAACGTGACCGAGCTGCCGCAACTGAGTCGGCAGAAAAGGCCGCCAAACAACCCAAATCTGACGCTCCCAAGCCTCGGAAGGCTCTGTCCCAAATGAGGATTGTTGTGCGAGTCGCTTCAACGTGAGTGTTTACCTCTTTCTTTCTTCTGTCATTGTGAAATTTCATGCCTTTGATGTGCGAGTGGAATTTGCTTGCCAGAGCTGCTACCTCAGTGACATCGCCTCCTGGAGATGAAGATCCCATGGACCTGGAAACTGCGGATATGGCCACCTCCCAATGAGGTATGACAAGTCTTCATTCTGCTCTGTTTTCTGGATATGATTCATCGATTGGACTAACTGACATTGACGATTGACAGCTACAGAAGTCATACACTTGGAGGACGATGAAGAACTATGGCGGACGACTGCTGAATTAGCTAAAACATGCCTGAAACGCCGATGTCGAGTGCTCCTCCAGTCGGTTCGATTGTTGTGACTACAACTCCTCCAACCAGTTCGGTTGTTGTGACTACAGTGTCGACTGTGCCTCTTCCGGTAACTCGTGTTACCTCTGCTGCAACGTCGACTCCTTTGATGCTTGCATATCCTCTGCACCGTGCCCTGGAGGACCATACTGGAGCTACCAAAGAGGCCATGATTGTAATTGCCACCAACATCATTGTCGACTGCTTTTCCTTTACCGTTGCGGAGGCGGTCTTCTTCTTTGCCATTGGTGTATCGGGCAGCAATCTCCATCATTTTTCGCATGGACATGTCACATGTCCAACCGAACTTCAGATATAGCTCTGTGTACCTCACTCCAGCCTTGAAAGCGCAGAATGCGTGGTGCTCAGAAACGTTTTCCACGGTGTGATGAAGGGTGGTGTAACGCTGGATATAATCTCTCCCGGACTCATTTGGCTTCTTCACGCAATGCTACAACTCGGACAAACCAGCAGGGCGCTTGCACGTGCCCTTGAATGTTTTGATGAACACTCGGGTGAGATCCTCCTAGCAGTAGATGCTAGAAGGAGCCAACTGATTCAGCCACGCCCTGGCTGAACCATCCATCATCAAAGATAAATGCTTCATGGCGACGTTGTCGTTACCTCCGCCAGTCTGCACTGCCACTCGGTAGTCATCGAGCCATGTTTCAGGCTTAGATTCTCCTATGAACTTACTTTTTCCAGCTGCCAACCTGAAGTTGGGGGAATAGCAGCAGAACGAATTGCTCTACTGAAGCACTCGGGGCCGGAGACCACAGTGCCGCTTCCACTCGGACGATCTATGTCAAAACCATCTCGGTGAGCTCTGCCCCTGTCAATCCTCCTCTGGGCGAGTACATTTCTCGCATCGAACCCAAGACTCCGCTCCTCACCGAACGGACGCCTATCGTAATAGTGTCGGGACACATACGAACCACTCTACGGAGGTGAATGCACCCGACGACGGTCATCACGGTGGTAACGGGGAGCAATCTGGTTTCGCCCCTGATCTCTGTGTTGATCCTCTCGGTAACCCCCGCCTCCGCGGTGCTGAGGTGACCCTAGACTATAAACCGAACGGGCTGTATCTGCTCTGGGTGAATTGTTGTGCAATCAATTGAGTGACCGTGATACAGTTGAGTTTTGCTGCTGCGCTACTTGAAGCAAAGTATGAATCTGCTCTAAGCCTCTACCAACCTCTAAGTTTGATGGCTGAATATAATCTGCTATCTTAGCGGGAGCTGCAACATTTAGTACCGGAGTATGAAATACCTCGACGTTGTTCCGTGGTTCACTCGGGAACAGCTGTTGCTGACGCCGACTTGAAACTAGAGGACGTCGGTGGGCGTGTCCACTTGACGGCTCTCCAACATCGCGCTCGGTGCGACCTAGGCTAGGCGGGCTATCCATAGAACCCGCCATGAAGATCTCCACCCCAGGATTGCAGCTCTCGCACTTGAAGGGAACATCATACAGATCTGACGCCAAGTCGAACGCGCCGCGAAGGGTTTTGGTGGGCTCGATTGCCGCGACCTGCGGAGATGACGCCTGACGAGCCACCGCGTGTTTCACCCATCGCTAGAGTCGCGAGCGACCGGATCGCTTGTGGTGACGAACAATGGGGCAAACAGTTGACACCGAGGTCGATGGCTGCCGAAGGAGTGCGCCACAAAAACTTGCACGGAAGTGCGTTGCCCCGTGGATGGGAGTGCCTCGACGTCGAGAGGTGCCTCCTGAAGCCATGTCGAATCATCAGGAACAAAGACGAGCGCACCGAGACGGATCTCGCAGCCGAGGAACGAATCGCAGCCAAAAGACATGACGGAGAATGAAAATCGAAAACTTGTCGGAAGTCGCTTAGACGCCTGCCCCACGGTGGGCGCCAACTGTCGTGGGTACGAAAGGAGAGGACAAAGTCCTAGCTATGAGAAGCTTGTACGCAAGATGTATGAGTTCAGGCCCCTCTCGTGGAGGTAACAGCCCTACGTCTCAGTGCTCGGGAGCTCTTGCAGTGTGGAACGCGTGTTACAGGGGGTGCAAACCCTTGTGCCAGAGGGAAGGGGTGGCTTATATAGAGTGCACTGCCCCTCATCAATACCAGGCAACCAAGGGTTCGATCAATGGAGTTTAAAGGCGTACGTTACTAATAACATACGTAATTAATGTTGGTTATAACGACCAGCCGAACGCTCGCATGTTGGCCTCCCTGGAGTGGCTTCTAGTCTTCTACGTCGACTGGCTTCTCGTCCTTCCGAGTGGAAGTTGATTGTCAAGTAAAGGGGGGAATCTTCCGAGTGATTTCTTATCGAGTGACCGAGACACTATGGCTATCCAGTCGGAGCCCTCCTTGTAGTCTTAAAGTTAATAATGAGGTGCCCTTAGGTAGGACATGTAGGCCAGGCATGTGGACCTACCCTAGGTACATATCCCCATCATTCGGCACCTCAAACTCTAGCGTATGCGATCCATCGGTCACATCTTAATTTTTTATTTCATAACTGAATAACTCAATTATGAATGCTCCCATTCATATAATTACATGATGTGAAATAAATGAAGCGTCTCAACGCTCCAGAGGAGAGCCCGTGGGGTTTATATCAATTGAACGAGAAAACCTCACATAGGTGTTTACATGATTCAGTTGTTGGGAGAGAAGAAATGATAGAAACTTAAACAACCAACTTCTATCTCTAACAAACTCTGTTATTCCTATACGTAGAGTACAAGCCAAGTTTATGAGGGAGAGAGGGGGGCGTGTGTGACATAAGTCACGTTACAATCATTATGTTCAAGACCTCCCTTAATCACAATTGCGCAAGATGATATGACGCTTGAATTCTTCCAAGCTTCTGACTATCAATGCTTTTTGTGAACCCATCAGCAAAGCTGATCCTTGGAGGGAATGAACCTGATCTCTAACTGCTTATCACCAATTTGTTCTCTAACAAATTGAATGTCTATTTCAATGTGTTTAGTTCTGGCATGAAACATTGGATTAACAGACAAGTATGTATCACCAAGATTATCACGCCAAAGACATGGAGGCAAAGTTTGATGAACTCAACATAGATTGTATCCAAATTACCGCAATTGTTGCATTTGCTAGTGCCTTGTATTCTGCTTCAGTACTTGACCTAGAAACAGTTGGTTGCTTCTTTGCACAAATGAGATTAAATTTGGTCCACAGAAAATTGCAAACCCATCAGTTGATCTCCTACCATCAAGACAACCAACCCAATCCGCATCGGAAAAGGCACTAATATGGGTAGATGAAGATTTTCTGAAGGTTAAACCAAGACTTGTTGTATTCTTCACATACCTTAGAATACACTTTGTTGTTGTCCAGTGCACAGTGGTGGGTGTGTGCAAAAACTGAGAAACTTTATTTACTACAAACAATATATCAGTCCGAGTTGAAGTCAAATAGTAAACAATACCGCCAATTCTTCTATAGATGGTATTATCTTCCTGATTCAGAAGTCCTCCTTGAGTTAGAGTTACGGACTCTGGGCTGGACAAAGATGTTGGTGAAGACTTGCAATCTTTCACGCCTACTCTTCTCAATAGAGCATTTGCATATTTCTCATGTGAGAGCTGGATGCCTTCCTTGATTTTCTTAACTTCAATTCCTAAAAAGAAATGCAGCTCTCCTAGATCTTTTAGAGCAATCTATGAACTCAAACCTTCAAGTAAGACAGTTATTGCATCATTAGAGGAACTAGTCACAATAATATCATCAACATAAATGAGAAAAAAGATGGATGTCTTGAACTTGTTGTAAATAAACAGAGATGTGTAACATTTTGATGGTACAAACCCAAGTTGTTGCATCTTTGTACCGAGGCGAGAGTGCTATGCTCTGGGAGCCTGTTTCAATCCATTCAAAGCCTTATCAAGCTTACACACATGAAAATGTGCATTTTTATCCTCAAACCCAAGAGGTTGTTTTATGTACACTTACTCTTCCAGAACACCATGAAGAAACACATTCTGCACATCTAGCTGTCTAAGGCTCCATCCCCTCGAAATAACAATGGATAACACTAGACGAATAGAAGCAACTCTAACAACGGACTAAAAGTCTCATAACTAATATCATAGTGTTGCTTAAATCCCTTTGCTCCTAATCTTACCTTATAACGATCATGAGGTATCAATAGAAGAGGTGTCAAGAGGGGGGTATGAATAGACTGCTTGCATAATTAAAATCCTAGCCATTTCCCAATTTAATGGTTGGCAGATTTTAGCGATTCTAACAAGTCTAGTGCACCCTACACATGCTAGTCAACAAATATGGCAGCGGAAAATAAAGACTTTGCACATGTAGTAAGGAATAGGGGTTAGGAAGATCAAACGCGAAGAAGTTGACACGCCGATTTTTGGCATGGTTCCGATAGGTGGTGCTATCGTACGTCCATGTTAGTGGAGACTTCAAGCCATGGAGGGTAACGACTGCGAGAGTCCACGGAGGGCTCCACCCACAAGGGGTCCACGAAGAAGAGGCCTTGTCTATTCCACCACGGCTTCCGTCCACAAAGGACTAGCCTCACTCACGATAGATGTTCATGGAGTAGGCGATCTCCTTGCCCAAACAAACATCTTGCTTCAACTCCACAACACGAAGTAGGAGGCTCCCAAGCGACACCTAACCAATCTAGGAGGCAACACCCTACAAAAGGTAATAGATGTGGTAGAACAATGAACTCCTTGCTCTTGTGCTTCTAAAGATAGTCTCCTCAACACTCAATCACTCTCTCATAGAATAGGCATGGGTAGGAGAGATTGATTTGGTGGAAAGCAACTTGAGAGATCAAGTTTCAAATGAATGGATTGGAATATCTTGATCTCAACACATGAGTAGGTGTCTCTCTCTCAAAAAAATGGATTTTGCAATTGAGCGTTTGTTCTGAGTACTTCCTCTATGAATGAGAGGTTGGTGGAGGGGTATATATAGGCAGCACCCAAAATCCAACAGTTACACCTAAAGTGACCAACTCAGTGACACCCAAGTCATAAACTCGATGGTACCAACTTGCACAAAAGGCAACAACTTTTGAATCTCAGCGAGACCGATATACACAACTCGGTAGAACTAAAAAGGTTGTTAACAGTCAGATGACCCAACTCGGTGACACCGATACCCAAACTCAGAAATTCTGATTTTGTGTACCAAGGCAAGAGAAGGTTGGTCACGTGAACTCGGTATCTGTCGGGACCCCGATCCTGAGTCATAAGAACCTAGCCTGTAACACATCACATCACTTTGCGACGTCACGCACGGTAAACTCCACGGCTGCCACCTTACCTTGGCCGGGACCGTTTGCGTCTTTTGGCTCACGTAGATGAATATGTTGCTAGCGTTCAAACGACAAAGAACCCGGGTCGACATGACTAGTTATAAACCCAAGCGGTACATCTGTACAGGGACAGGCATACATAACCCAGCAAAGCAGGTGTCGATCAGCAGCGTGTGTAGACGAGTCGTAGCAAGCTACAAGGACTCCATTACACAGCGTGACATTTCCCCGAGGGGACACACATAGCAGCAAAGAAGGATACACGCCGGTCAATCAATGTGTCTAGAGCAGTAGCAAGCTACCAAGGCTCGATAGAAGCACAAAGAGGCATTTCCCTGTAAAGAGTACTACTAAAGGCACACAACTAGGTGTCGAATCCCACACATATAATGCATTTCATAACATACACACAATATGCACGATATGTGTAGATACAACATGGCATCACAACATAACTCTATGACTCAAGTTTTTATTAAGGACTATAAGAATCAACATAGTTTGATATTACAAACAGGGGTCTCGTGACCCGACACTCAAGTCATTCAAATAACAAGCGGAAGCAAAACATGTGTGGGTACATACATCTACTAAAAGTGGCTGGAAGAGCGTGAAAAGCTACTACGACCCTACCAAAGGAGCCAGACCTCTGTCTGGGATTCCCAAGCTATTCTGGTCAACATCGAACACGTCGCGTAGAACCTTTTAAAGAGACTAAATCTTCTCTGCAAAACATAAATAAAGCAACCGTGAGTACAAAGGTACTCAGCAAGACTTACATCAGAACTATCTACATATGCATCATGTTTCAATGGAAGGGTTGTGGGGTTTGATTGTAGCAAGCCAGCTTTGACTCTTGGCTAACCTGTACTACGACTACAAGTTCTTTCTTTGAGGTGGGATAGCGCACACGAGACCACATATTCACCAATTCAATACACCACTATGGATCCACTCTCATCTCCCTACGAGAAGGCCTTCCATAGCACTCACACTTATCTTGCATGTCTTAGAGTATCCATTTAAATTGTCTATGTACCACGTAATGTTTCCAAGTAGTCCATATCCGAGGACGCGGCTATTCGAACAGATTAAATCACCCTGCAGGGGTATACTTCTTCACACATGCTCTCACCACTTAGCACCATATGCACGTCATGCATCTCGGCAACCTTCAAGCGGAAGCACTGGCGTGGGTGTCGGCCACGACCATTAACCACACAAGACCCTAGTCTAGGTTTATCACCTATTTGAGACTGAACCCACAAGGAAGTCCGGCTGAGGTTTCCTTTACGGCCCCAAATGATGTGCGCAGGGTTCCCAAGCCCACCATCCGGGTGCCACTTGGTACACTGTGCCACTGTGTATCTACCGCAGAGAAGCCTACCCCGTCGGGCAGAGCTAAACACGGCCGCCAACACTTTTCCTACAAACACCAGAAACTAGTTGCAACTCCTGGACAGAGATCTAGGCGATTAATAAGCCAAGAGGGTCAATTAAGTATCCCAATGTGTGGTAGTATCTTGTCTTGGATAACATACACAGAACTCAGTTCTTAAGGACGGTCCCAATGAGAAAACCCACCATGTACTCCTACATGGCCTCTCGTCGCTACCTTTACCAAATCAGATTCACACTTTTACTCTCACACTGTAGAACATGATCACAACCATTCTGATTCATCATCCACATGGATCAGACTCGACACGACTCTAAGCACAACAGGCATTATAAACAAGCATGGATGAGTAAGCACAACAAGGCTCAAGCAGTTGCTACTCATGCTAAGTGGTTTCAACTATTTACTGTGACAAAATCAGGTCATGCAGAGGAATGGGTTCAACTACCGATAACATGTACAGTTGAATCGTGTTTGTCCTGATGCAGTAAAGGAGAGCAGGAGCGAGAGAGTGGGTTTATATCAATATGCTCAAGGGGGTTTGCTTGCCTGACACGTCTGAAGATAGCAATGAGTCTTCATCAATGTCAACAATCACATCGTCGGAACCGTCGTCTACCGAGAGGAAACAACACCGGCAAACAAGAAAGAACAACAATTACTTCATGGAAATGCAACACTATGATGCATGCTCAAGACATGAAATGAAAGGTGGCAGGGCTAATGTGGCTATCATTTCTTAAGTTGAAGTTGGATTTGAATTTGAATTCAAATATCACTTCAACAAGGTATTTTTCGGATACCCTTTTAATTGATTCGACCTGATGCTCAGGTAAACTTGTTTTAACATCCACGAAGATGGCATATTGGGGTGCTGAGTTTCATGGATCATTGTTTGGTCATAGTAATTGAAGTGGAATTCAAATAGGAATCAAACTCCAACTCCAAACTATTTATTAAATTTACCCTATTCATCATTTGGCCTATTGGGTGATGTTAACTTTTTCAAACATGCATGAAAATGCCATAGTCAGATTCTTTGGATTTTTGTGATCATTTTTCATATATAAATTATTTTCATCCGAGTTATATTTTAATTTCTATGATTTTTACAAGTTTTAGCAATTTCTTGGATTTAAATTAAATCAGAAAAGCTATTACTGCGTCAGGCTGATGTCATCCCTGCGTCAGCAGGTCAACCAGCCGGTCCAGGTCAAACCTGACCAGTGGGCCCACTAGTCAGTGACCCAGAGGCTAAACCTGCGCTGACCAGCCCCTAATTGGGGTTTGACCAGGCGTGGGGCCCTTTGGCAGTGACTAAGGGGAGGTTAATTACGCGCTAATGGTCGGCCACGTCGACACCCACCGACGGGTGGTCGCCGGCGACCAAGCCCGCGGCGGAGGGCTCGCCGGAGTTGGCCGGAATTGCGCTACGAGGCACTATTTGGCATGTGGTTGGGTTCTACAGGAAGCTGGAAGTGCGCCGCATCCGTTCCGACCAAGCCACGGGCCAGGAGGTGGCCGGAGTGAGGCCGGCGACGACCTCGGGCGGTGGCCGGAGTCGGCCATGGTGGGGGTTGGCGCTAGGGGCAGGGACAAAGGGGGGAAACACGGGGAAGGGAGGAGGAGCTCACGGAGAACCCATTTGCGGCGACGGGGGGGGGGGAGAGTCGCTGGCCGGCGAATCGAGGTGGGGATCTCCAACGATCGGAGGAGGAAGAAGATGGCGATGGCGACGCTACGGTGGCTCGGGTGCTCGGGGTGGTTGACGGTGAGGATCTTCTTGTCGAGGCGGAGCTAATGAGCCGGTCGGGGAGGCGAGGGGTGGCCGGAGACGAGCTGGAGGCGAGCTTGAGTAGATCGGCAATGGCGGCGGGATGAGAAAGAGACAGAGAAGAGAGGAGGGGAGTGGTCCAGGGGGAGGAGATAAGGGAGAGAGGAGCCTCGTGCTGGCGCGGTGGAGGCAGGAGAAGGCTCCATGGCGAGCAGGAGGTGGCGCGGCCAGCCCCGTTCTCTTCTTCTCCTCTGCCTACTGGCAGGAGGAGGAAGATGACAGGGGAGCCCCTGGTGGGCTGGGCCTGCAGGGGGCGACAGGTAAGCGTTTCCTTTTTTTTCTTCTATTCTTTTCTGTTTTTTTATTTCGAACATTTGTTTTATTTGTTTTGGCTCCAACTAATTCAAAGAAAATAGCTAAACAACTCTGGGGTGTTATTTGGAATATTTCGAACCCCATGTGAAGTTTTCAACATTTTATAAAACTAGGAAGTATTTGAAATCAATTAATTAATTGATTTCACTGGCTTTTGAGTTTAAAATAAAATGCCAAAAGTATTTTTAAAAAGAAAACCGATCCTGAATTGTGTTTTCCAAGATTTATCAAAAATGATGGACTTTTATGGAGGCCATTTTGGGTTTATTGATTTGTCACAACTTTGGATTGATTTTGAATATAGACTATGTTGGAGTTTTGCTTTGATTTCACTTCTTTATTGGGTTCAATTCATTTTCTTAGAATGCAAAGAAAGAAAACATGAGCTCAAACTTGCTAAGCTCTACTAGGGATTTCAGGGATGTGACAATTCACCCCTATTAAACAAGAATCTCGTCCCGAGATTCAAGCATAGTCGGGAAGAGGAAGAGGAGACACTAAACTATCACAATCTTCATGATCCATTTTCTCCTCTCGAGGTTGTTGATTCAACGCACCATGTTGATCTTGACATCTTTGTCTTTGAGGTCTTCATGTAGCTCGACGACAAAAGAACATGAAGACTCTACAAGATTCGATCTCCTCAAGATCGAGCAACTCAAGATCAGCTCATAGAATGAGACATAGGAACGTCCCTTGAGCTGAGACACAACACTCATGATGGAAACAAGGAAGGGAGGCATAAGACAAAGGTTCAATTGGTAGGCAGCAAATCCACGCTTAAAACAGATGATGATGAGGTTTCAAAGTAGCGAGGATTAAGTTAACCATCATACCATAACGGGGCACCGTAGGAGGGTGACTCGTAGAGTTATTCCCTTAAGTGGCAAAAAGAGTTACTTTTGATCCAAAGATCATTGAAACTCTTCATACCAGAGTAAGGAAATTCACAAATGATTGTTTGAAGGAATTTGAAAGAATGGCATACTCAGGTTGGAAAGAAACTAGGGTTATAGATCAACTCAGCGAACGGAAGGCACATTCCAATTACTACCGAGGATATAACCTAGTGTCTGAGCGTGCTCTCAAGAACTTGAGCATTTCCTTATTCATCAAGGTTTACCAACATCCGTGCCAAGGATCCTGGTGACACAACATACTACCATGATGAACAGTGATGGAGGATGCAGATGCAAAGGAAGACAACACTTCCTCAGATTTCACCTTAGCTGTGCCAAGGGAACGAAATCTGGTTGATTGACCGAGAGACATTTAGCACTCCGCTTCTAATGTTCTCCTTGATGTACTAGCACAACTATAGGTCATGCTTTATATCTAGCACATCAAATATAGGTCGGACTTCGGGCTCAAAGGGGATCCATGAGGAACAACTTATAAAATAGGTCATACAAAAACCTCACGGAAGATGGCTAAGATTGCTGATACAAGATATAATATCAAATCTTCCGGCTAGGTGTGTTAGCCACAACATCACTTTACCGGGTTACATAGAGACCAATATTATAATTCTTGGGGAAAGTTCCAACCATTTTAACTGCCTGAGATTCAGCTCTGGTTGGTGACACGTTGCTTCAGACTCAGCAGTACGAAAAGGAAGTTTGCAACACAAATCGACGAGACAACATTGCGTGATTCTCAGGAAATGAACTACGAAAGCCAACTCCAAAACATGAGGTGGATTGCAAGACACATGTGAACACGCTGCCCAAGACAATGATGACCACATGAAAAGTCTTACAACAAAACACTACCGAGTTCTGGATGGGAACCATCATTGCGGATAACGAAGCCATGTGCAAGTCCGTCTGGTACCTTCAGGAATGGCACTTAACTTCTTTTCCTTGAACAAATTAATCAGTGGCTTGGTGTGCTAGGAGATACATATGGAGTGAAGATGATCAGTCTATCAAACCATAGAATACTTCGCACGTGCATGATTGACTTGGGATGATTCCGAAGAAACAAATTAACTTTTCTCGAATTCACGGCGGTAACTTGCATCAGATGCACATGAATTAGAGGAAGTCACTTATTACACCTAAGATATACCTCGTGCTCGAGACAAGAAGACAATGTCTACAAAGTTTCCAACACTAGTTTAATGTCCAACATAGATCATGGAACAAATGAGAATGTTGCCGATGGGCTCAACAACAATTCATCAAGATACCCATATAAATGGATTTCCACAACTATGTGAGCAAGATAATAGCATTGGTCAGATCAAAGAATACAATAGTGTAGGCTCAAGGAAATCCATGAGTAAGACACCGTTACTACAATCTTTGGTTCTGAGTTTGATTTGACAATAGCCCATACTCAAATCAAAATTGAACAAGATAATATATGCAACAATTGATCACACGAATCAACCGATGAAGATATCATCTTTATTCAGACTCACACAACAGGAAAAATATCCTTTTTAAATGAGCTAAGTTTAGGCGAAGCTTTTATCTTCCAACTCCCCAAGTTGTTGTTTAGCTTAACCAACTAGCTCGGGGTATCCAACACGGATTCTTGGAGAAGATGGCTTATAGAGAAACCAACTTGATCATGAGCTCTATCATAACAGTCAGGAAACAACCTGGTAATACTTCCGAGAAGATATTCGGAAAATCACGAACCACCGATATGTTATTAAGCTCGGGAACAATCTCGCTTTTCAGGGCAAGATGATGTGATCAATAGAGCGAGGGATTGACACAATCCTAACCCATCGATCGAAAAGTGCACCATGAAACATGGACTAGGTAGCACACTCAATCTTAGGATGACGATTCAACCACCATCACCATAAGAGTGAAATTATTGTCCATTAGCTACCAAGCAATAACATTGCTAGGAGTATTCATTTCACACATCATGGTCACTTGTCGATATTCTGGTTTCAACCAACACGAAAACCAAGGAATGAACACTGATAGCAAAAAGTATCACTACATCAAGAGCTCATAAGAGATGGTGCAATTCGCACGACATTCTTGACAACAAGAGGGTAATACTCCCAGATAGGACAGAACAAAAGCTGGTTAGCATTTCGATCTACGGAATACAACTACTTTGACCCAATCCAAGAAATGAATGAAGTACTGGAGTTTGCTTCTCCCAGTCATTCGAGAATAGAACAATCTGACAGACCACATGAATAAAAGACATTGATGACACGAATGCACAATTACTCTTGACTATCCTCTCATAGTTGAAGGTCAGGATACAACTAGATAGGGCCAACTCAGAAGCACATGGTTTCTTGAGTTGTGGATGCATGGATTAGCATGTCGAATGGGTTCAACATAATTCTTCCAGATAACCCATGGAGAAGGGGGAAGTAGGCAGAATCACAATATGGAGTAGAGAACTCATCACGAGCACTCTTGTTATAATCTTTAGTTCACGGAGAACTTCTGCCAAAGATGATTCATGGTGTTGGAAAAATGATATACCATGAACCTTGGGAGCTACAGCAAGGTTACTAATCATTCTAAAGGAACTAGCAACACTATTAACAGAGATGAGCAGAATGATCCTTGGATTCAATGACCCAGAAATATAATACCTAAAAACTAAATAACATCACGAGATGTTTTTGAAAATGATGGCCAGAACTATCACACTGGAAGACATAGCACACATCTAGACTATTGGGTAGTTTTCGGAGTAACATGGTTTCCTAATACTTCAACAAAACGTTGAGGTAATAGAGTACCTCAACACAGTGATTAGTGTGCTTTGTCTGGCCAAAAGACATTAGAAATAAGAGGAAGGAAGTTGCAATTGCAACAGATTATTTAGGAACTTTGGAAAACTCGGACAGCATAACGGCTGTGCGGGCATGAAATATGAGGCAACCTGAAAGAAAACTAACAACATAACAATTGAGTTCTTATGGAGACACTGATTCAGGAAGACAACAACTTTTCTATAAGTCTCCAACATAGTAACTCGTCATCCTAATGAATAGATGAGAAAGCCTAATTATTAAACCTCGTAGAATAAAGAAGAGGATGACTTAGAATAAGAATATCACAAGGAAAGGAGTAAAAGAGCCTTACGTTACCTTCCACAAACAATTCCCTTATATAACTAAAGAGTTGCTAGACTCAACATCGACCAGTTTGGCTTGGTTATCCTACAGGCAGTCAAGCTCTGATACCAAAGCTGTCAGGACCCCGATCCTGAGTCATAAGAACCTAGCCTGTAACACATCACATCACTTTGCGGCCTCACGCACGGTAAACTCCACGGCTGCCACCTTACCTTGGCCGGGACCGTTTGCGTCTTTTTGCTCACATATATGAATATGTTGCTAGCGTTCAAACGACAAAGAACCCGGGTCGACATGACTAGTTATAAACCCAAGCAGTACATCCGTACAGGGACAGGCATACATAACCCAACAAAGCAGGTGTCGATCAGCAGCGTGTGTAGACGAATCGTAGCAAGCTACAAGGACTCCATTACACCGCGTGACATTTCCCCGAGGGGACAGACACAACACAAAGAAGGATACACGCCGGTCAATCAATGTGTCTAGAGCAATAGCAAGCTACCAAGGCTCGATAGAAGCACAAAGAGGCATTTCCCTGTAAAGAGTACTACTAAAGGCACACAACTAGGTGTCGAATCCCACACATATAATGCATTTCATAACATACACACAAATATGCACGATATGTGTAGATACAACATGGCATCACAACATAACTCTATGACTCAAGCTTTTATTAAGGATTCATAAGAATCAACATAGTGTGGTATTACAAACAGGGGTCTCGTGACCTGGCACTCAAGTCATTCAAACAACAAGCGGAAGCAAAACATGTCTGGGTACAGGCATCTACTAAAAGTGGCTGGAAGAGCCTGAAAAGCTACTACGACCCTACCAAAGGAGCCAGACCTCTGTCTGGGATTCCCAAGCTATTCCGGTCAACATCGAACACGTCGCGTAGAACCTTTTAAAGACACTAAATCTTCTCTGCAAAACATAAATAAAGCAACCGTGAGTACAAAGGTACTCAGTAAGACTTACATCAGAACTATCTACATATGCATCATGTTTCAATGGAAGGGTTGTGGGGTTTGATTGCAGCAAGCCAACTTTGACTCTTGGCTAACCTGTACTACGACTACAAGTTCTTTCTTTGAGGTGGGATAGCGCACACGAGTCCACATATTCACCAATTAAATACACCACTATGGATCCACTCTCGTCTCCCTACGAGAAGGCCTTCCATAGCACTCACAGTTATCTTGCATGTTTTAGAGTATCCATTTAAATTGTCTATGTACCACGTAATGTTTCCAAGTAGTCCATATCCGAGGACGCGGCTATTCGAACAGATTAAATCACCCTGCAGGGGTATACTTCTTCACACATGCTCTCACCACTTAGCACCATATGCACCTCATGCATCTCGGCAACCTTCAAGCGGAAGCACTGGCGTGGGTGTCGGCCATGACCGTTAACCACACAAGACCCTAGTCAAGGTTTATCGCCTATTTGAGATTGAACCCGCAAGGAAGTCCGACCGAGGTTTCCTCTACGGCCCCAAACGATGTGCGCAGGGTTCCCAAGCCCACCATCCGGGTGCCACTTGGTACACCGTGCCACCGTGTATCTACCGCAGAGAAGCCTACCCCGTCGGGCAGAGCTAAACACGGCCGCCAACACTTTTCCTACAAACACGAGAAACTAGTTGCAACTCCTGGACAGAGATCTAGGCGATTAATAAGCCAAGAGGGTCAATTAAGTATCCCAACGTGTGGTAGTATCTTGTCTTGGATAACATACACAGAACTCAGTTCTTAAGGATGGTCCCAATGAGACAACCCACCATGTACTCCTACATGGCCTCTCATCGCTACCTTTACCAAATCGGATTCAAACTTTTACTCTCACACTGTAGAACATGATCACAACCATTTTGATTCATCATCCAGATGGATCAGACCCGACACGACTCTAAGCATAGCAGGCATTGTAAACAAGCATGGATGAGTAAGCACAACAAGGCTCAAGCAGTTGCTACTCATGCTAAGTGGTTTCAACTATTTACCGTGACAAAATCAGGTCATGCAGAGGAATGGGTTCAACTACCGATAACATGTACAGTTGAATCGTGTTTGTCCTGATGCAGTAAAAGAGAGCAGGAGCGAGAGAGTGGGTTTATATCAATATGCTCAAGGGGGTTTGCTTGCCTGACACGTCTGAAGATAGCAATGAGTCTTCATCAATGTCAACGATCACATCGTCGGAACCATCGTCTACCGAGAGGAAACAACACCAGCAAACAAGAAAGAACAAGAATTACTTCACGGAAATGCAACGCTATGATGCATGCTCAAGACATGAAATGAAAGGTTGCAGGGCTAATGTGGCTATCATTTCTTAAGTTGAAGTTGGATTTGAATTTGAATTCAAATATCACTTCAACAAGGTATTTTCCGGATACCCTTTGAATTAATTCGACCTGAGGCTCAGGTAAACTTGTTTTAACATGCACGAAGATGGCATATTGGGGTGCTGAGTTTCATGGATCATTGTTTGGTCATAGTAATTGAAGTGGAATTCAAATAGGAATCAAAGTCCAACTCCAAACTATTTATTAAATTTACCCTATTCATCATTTTGCCTATTGGGTGATGTTAGATTTTTCAAACATGCATGAAAATGACATAATCAGATTCTTTGGATTTTTCTGATCATTTTTCATATATAAATTATTTTCATCCGAGTTATATTTTAATTTCTATGATTTTTACAAGTTTTAGCAATTTCCTGGATTTAAATTAAATCAGAAAAGCTATTACTGCGTCAGGCTGATGTCATCCCTGCGTCAGTAGGTCAACCAGCCGGTCCAGGTCAAACCTGACCAGTGGGGCCCACTGGTCAGTGACCGAGAGGCTAAACCCGCGCTGACCAGTCCCTAATTGGGGTTTGACCAGGCGTGGGGCCCTCTGACAGTGACTGAGGAGAGGTTAATTACGCGCTAATGGTCGGCCACGTCGACGCCCACCGGAGGGTGGTCGCCGGCGACCAAGCCCGCGGCGGAGGGCTCGCCGGAGTTGGTCGGAATTGCGCTACGAGGCACTATTTGGCATGCGTTGGGTTCTACAGGAAGCTGGAACTGCGTGCATCCGTTCCGACCAAGCCACGGGCCAGGAGGTGGCCGGAGCGAGGCCGACGATGACCTCGGGCGGTGGCCGGAGTCGGCCATGGTGGGGGTTGGCGCTAGGGGCAGGGACAAAGGGGGAAAACACGGGGAAGGGAGGAGGAGCTCACGGTGAACCCATTTGCGGCAACGGGGGGGGGGGGGGTGGAGAGAGTCGCTGGCCGGCGAATCGAGGTGGGGAGCTCTAGAGACCAGAGGAGGAAGAAGACGATGATGGCAACGCTACGGTGGCTCGGGTGCTCGGGGTGGTTGACGGTGAGGATCTTCTTGTCGACGCGGAGCTAATGAGCCGGCCGGGGAGGCGAGGGGTGGCCGGAGACGAGCTGGAGGCGAGCTTGAGCAGATCGACAATGGCGGCGGGATGAGCAAGAGACAGAGAAGAGAGGAGGGGAATGGTTCACGGGGAGGAGATAAGGGAGAGAGGAGCCTCGTGCTGGCGCGGTGGAGGCAGGAGAAGGCTCCACGGCGAGCAGGAGGTGGCGCGGCCAGCTCCGTGCTCATCTTCTCCTCTACCTACTCGCAGGAGGAGGAAGATGACAGGGGAGCCCCTGGTGGGCTGGGCCTGCAGGGGGCGACAGGTAAGCGTTTCCTTTTTTTTCTATTCTTTTCTGTTTTGTTATTTCTAACATTTGTTTTGTTTGTTTTGGCTCCAACTAATTCAGAGAAAATAGCTAAACAACTCTCGGGTGTTATTTGGAATATTTTGAACCCCATGTGAAGTTTTCAACATTTTATAAAACTAGGAAGTATTTGAAATCAATTAATTAATTGATTTCAGTGTCTTTTGAGTTTAAAATAAAATGCCAAAAGTATTTTTAAAAAGAAAACCAATCCTGAATTGTGTTTTCCAAGATTTATCAAAAATGATGGACTTTTATGGACTTTATTGATTTGTCACAACTTTGGATTGATTTTGAATATAGACTATGTTGGAGTTTTGCTTTGATTTCACTTCTTTCTTGGGTTCAATTCATTTTCTTAGAATGCAAAGAAAGAAAACATGAGCTCAAACTTGCTAAGCTCTACTAGGGATTTCAGGGATGTGACAGTATCACCGATGCAGAATCGTTTGTACCGAAATGGTAGGTTTGGCTAGGGTTTTGTGTGGGTTGAAAATCGGTAGGACCGAATTTGGAAACTTGGTGGCACCGATTTTGGATATTTGGCTTGGGACAGAAATGTTATGTGGGAGAATGGCTGAGTATTTTTGGTGGCTATGTCTGAGCACTTGAGCAACCAATTCATCATAATACCTCATCCCCTTTTAATAGTATTAGATTTCCTATGGACTCAAAAGTGATTTCTCACAAATATAAAATGAAGAGTCTTCTTCCTTGAAGCTTGAGCCAATCCTATTCCCTTTCCTTCATCAAGGGGCTTCTCCTCAAAAACCTTTAGCCAATGCTCTCTATGGACTAAACGTGAAATATACTAGGTAAACGTGTCAGTCCAAGAGATAATGTATGTTGCCATGAATTATTAAAACCACCAAGGGAGCATATGTGCTTTCAATCTCGCCCCTTTTGGTAATTGATGACAACATATAATCAAAGCTTCAAATAAAGATAGGCATTAGAACATGACAACTTTGAAAGATATATGACTAGTACAAGCCCCCCCTAAATGTGTGCAATCCTTTTTTAAAGGATAGTTGCTTTGGACTGCATGGGCACACACAAGGTAGAAAATACAGGACAAGTCATATATTTCTTGGCTATACGCATCAAACAAATAAGAATGAATAATTTGCATGTTCAAGACTCCCTCTTGCAAACAATATGTGCAAGAAACAAGTGATCGTCATGAACAAGGATATGATGCATATACTTACCTTGAGGATCTTGAGCATCTTAGCAGTATGAGTACACTTGAGAAAACAGTTGTTAGATAACACAAGAGTATACTATTGTAAAGTTGCAAAGAGCCTCAAAAGCACCAAGATATGAAGAACATACTAGAAAATATGATTTGATGATAGATATGTCTCCAAGAAAATTTAGAACTTTCTCCCTTAAGAATGAATATGTGATTACCTCTCCCCCTAAATCATAGCATATAGATATTGGGAGTAGGTGGGGTGAGACAAGTTTTATCCAGAAAATATCAATAGTAAGTAGCAATACCAATTGTACAAATTTGTAACTCTCTCTCCTCCTTAATGGTGTTGCTCCCCATGAGTATGTAAGGTTTGATATATGTTTCCTCTTGGAAAATCTTCCCTTAGATAGACCTTCCTTTAGGAACCTATATCTCCCCTCTTGATATTTCTCCCTTCATGTAAATATTTCTCCCCCTTTCTGTAAGCTTGTTGGAAGCTTTAATATTATTGCCCCTTTGTCATTAATTGCCAAAAAGGTCAGGTGGTAGGGCTCATTGAGAGTGAGGGACCTTGATTCATCTCCTTCTGATAAGGGTTCTTTGAAATATTTCTCTCCCTTAGATATGGATATGATTTCATTGATTCATCTCCCCCTTAGGTATAGGTAAGAGTTCATTTGAATGTTCTCCCCCTTTAATATGGATAAGAGTACCTAGAAAGATCTCCTCCTGTTTGTTATGGATCCTAGATGTTTCTCCCTCTTACTTTGTGGGATCACTAAGACTTCTTTTTTTAAGATTTCTCCTCCTTTGAAAAGTATGGGAAAATATTATATCCTCCTTTGGAAATGTGATAGGTTCAATAAAATTCAGAAGATTATAAACTTGGGATCACAGAAAATATTTCTCTCCCTTTGGCAAATATCCAGAAAATTTCCAGAAATAATATAGGCATAGATAATTTTCGAAGTCACCGATGCATTGTGATTCGGTAGAACCGAGTATGTGAAATAGGCCTCTTGAAGAAATTAGTGGAACCGTTTCTTCCAATTCGGTGAATCCGAGTTGCATAAAAAATCAACTCCTTAAATAGACACCAAATGTAAAGTACCAATTTAAGGGTTACCAATTGTAACAGATACCAATTGAGAAATTCCAATTTAGACAAAACAATAAAATATACCAATTGTAGGATAAATACAAAATGAAAAATGGCAAATACGAAATTCAGGATAACAAAGTAAAGAATTATTATTATTATTATTATTATTGAAAATATAAAACACATATAGATTAATGTTGTATGGTTCCAAGAAGTCAAGCGTAAAAAAATGAACCATAGAGGAATAGTGATCTAGATGTTGGGCGGTGACTAGGTCACCCATTTTAGAGTATTTGACTTGAGGAGTCAAGCAAAAATGCTTGATCATAGGTCATACTCATTGTTAAGCGTGAAATGGGGTTATCTTTTTTTTTATTAAGCATTTTAATGTCTTCATATCACTTGAGTTGCTTTACCTCATGAATTGGTGTAAATCTTTATCAAGAATATGAGTACATACCTTTGAATGATGTTGATGACGTAACATGTAGGTGAACTTGTTGTGGATGCTCTATGTTGATGAAGATCATCTTGAGTTTGGAGCGATCCTTGTCGTTTTGGCTCACTTTTCACCTACATAGGTTAGTCATGTAAGGAAAACCATAATATATCCAAATGACAAGAGTGAATGGATTGAACAAATAGTTGTCAAGGATATGATTTAGTTGTTTTCTTACTTCATCTCTGAAGAAAGGGTTGTTGATACTTGTCCATGTCAAGATTGGTTTTGATGAGAGTTGTTTGCAATCTTGTGGAGTGTAGTTCTTACAAGTACCTACAAAAGGTTAGATGCAATACAAAGAAGCATAATTTTCCAAGATAGAAGATAGTGTCAAATCAAAAGCATCATGGAATAGGCAATCAAGCTCATGCCCTTGCATGCATCCGAGTGAGTCTAGCTCAAGTTTCAAGCATCAATGATGTTCAACTCGCTCCTCAAATGAGAAAACACTTTATCATCAAGTGGTTGATGGGGAACGTCCCATGGGAAACAAAAAATTCCTACGCGCACATAATATCTATCCATGGTGATGACCATCCACGAGAGGAGAGAGTGCATCTACATACCCTTGTAGACCGCTAAGAGGAAGCGTATATAACGCGGTTGTTGTAGTTGAACATCTTCGTGATCGAAATCACAATCCGTTCCGCAACCCCATCACGATCAGTCCTGCAAACTCATCACGATCCATCCCGCGATCTCATCACGATCCGTCCCGCGATCTCATCACGATCCATCCCGATCTAGTGCCGAACGGACGGCACCTCCACATTCAGCACACGTACAACTTGATGAGGATCTCCGTCTTCTTGATCTAGCAAGAGGAAACAGAGAGGTAGCTGAGTTCTCTGACAGCCTAACGGCGTCGCGGTGATGGTGGTGGAGCTCATCCGGTAGGGCTTCGTCGTGCACTACCGAACCTATTCTAGAGGAAGAATGAACTAGAGGGAGGGAGAGGGGCTGCGCCTTGGAATAATGTGTTGGCTTCCCACTCTCCCCTCTAGTATATATAGGAGGAAGGGGAAGGGTGGCGCACCAAGAGAGGAGGAATCCTCCTCCACTTAGGGAGGTTGGGTCCTAGGATTCTTGTAACATCCCAAAATTATAAATTTTGGAATGTTAATATAATTATTAGATTGATTGTTTGTTGTTTGCTGAGTGATTGAAACTTGTGTGAAATCTGAAACTTTTCAAAACTTTTGAATGAGAGGGAATAAAATGACTTTCCCCTTCTCCGGTGAATTCAAATTCAATCTTTTAAAAGCAACGAGAGAAGATGACATGACTTCTTCAACCACAAAGAATTTGAACGGAGATATTTGCATTGAATTCTTTTGTTTTTCCATTCGTTTTCTTCGTGCAACAAAATGCCGGGAAATACATTCTAGAGCGGAGGAACATGACCCTCGAACCCACGGGCATTTTGAAAGTTATTTGAACCCTCAAACTTAGAGGATCATTTGAAAATAATTTGCAAAAAGAAATAATGCTTTTAGAGATTTTTGGGAAAACATTTTTTCTGAAGTTTTTATTTTTGCCGTGGAAAAATGCCCATCATCTATATTTTTTTTATGATAATTTTATTATATAAAAACTCTTTATTCCGAATTGATTTGATTTCCTTTTTAACGTTTTAGTTTCCTAGTTTTGAAAATAGGAATAGAATCGTTTTTATTAGGAAACTCTAGGTGGCCCATTAAGCACTTTCCAAACTTGGCCCAACCAGATCATCTCCTACCTCTCTCTCCCTCACGTCACAGCACGAAGTTTCCTTCCATGGAGAGGAGATCCCCTCCTCCGGGATTCGCGACGCACATACCTTCCCGGCGCCTCCCGTCGCCTCTATAAGAAGCCCCTACCTCTCCTCGTTCCATTCCCGTCGAAAAATTCACCTCTCCTCGCCTCTAACTCGTGCCCCACCTCGCCGGAGTCGTCACCGGAAACTCACCGGAGAAACATCACAGGAGCTCTCTGCACCTCCCCCACTTTGGCTCCACCTCGCTGCACCACCCCACCCCTACCCCTCCTCCACCGCCGCCACCCCTCCACCTCGCCCCCTGCTCCTCCCCTCGCCAGGACTCCTCCCCATCGCCCCCTGCTTCCCCATTACCAGGCACGAGCAACAGGAGCTTCCTCCTCCACCTCGCCCCCCTGCAGCCCCCCTCCACCTCGCCTCCCCACCCCCTTCGGCCCCCCCTCCACCACCCCACCCCCCCGCCGGCCCCTCCCCACCCCACCGCCGCCACCCCTCCACCTCGGCCAGCAGCCAGCCACGGGAGCTCTCCCAGCCGAAGGTAACTCCCTCCTCTTCTCTGTTTTTTTTCTTTTGTTTGGTAGCCCTTAGATCCTATTTAGATGGTTAGATTAGATCCTTAGAATAACTGTTCGGTTTATCTTAGAAAACCAACGGTTTTATTTCCACTTATGATTTAACCAGCGAGTTTGCTTAGCTTAGGCCGTTTGCTCCAAACCATGAAACAAACGCCCTCCGCAGCCAATAGCAACCTGCCACGTGTACCCCTCTGTTAGTACTAGTTAGCTGCAGTTTTCTGTCTAAATTACAAAAAACAGAAAGTTTCAATTTTGTTTTGGCCACAACTTTTGATCCCGAGGTCCAATGATAGTGATTCTTTTTCCAGTAGCTCACAAATTTCCTGTAATTTTTAAAAACATATAGTTTGTCTATGTTTGAAATTTTCAAATACAAGTTAGATCAGATTTAGTTTAAACCTTGTTTTGCCTATTCCAGGAGTTTAAAAATAGCTTTTAATTTGATTCTTTTTGGTACTGATCACTAGTGATCTTATTTATCAGTGGTAAAAATTTCAGATTTTTTTGAGTATTTATTTTATCTTAGTTAAACTTATATCTTAGTTCCTTGTTATTATTTTATGTTAGACAAAAACTATTTAGTGTTTGACGTAGTAGAAGACTCCCTAGTCTTATTTGAAGTTTCTTTCCGATTCCTATTCGCTCTCTCTTTTGTTTTGATTGTTAGAATGCTTGCTAGTATGAGTGCTTATGTGAATGATATGTTTGCTATATAGATTTCATCGGAGAGTGACGAGTAGTCTATCAAGTTATTTTCTCGAGGAATTCTTCTTCGTCAACATCACAGGCAAGTCACTTTGATCATACTATCACCCATGTTTTATGCATTGTAGTTCTACCATCCTATGCCCAATTGCATGCTGCCTAGGTACTTGGAAACTTTAGTATAAGTTGTAGTATCATGTGGTAGGAACACAACAACCCCGATACTTGGCCCCGGGACGACAATTTCTTAATTCTATGCTTGAGTAGACGGGTCATTGGTTGAGTGTATACCGCGAGTGATGCGAGGTTGATATAATAATCAAGACCGGTTAAGACAAGATTTTCAAGACCTCGGACGCAATGCAACACTGGGTGAAGGACGGTTGATCGGCTCCCTGGAAAACCCAGTGGATGCCCGGGATGCTGGAGAGGCCATGTCATCCTGCGGAAAGCTTCACCCAGGCTCAAAGAGACGGACGGATATTTTCAAGACCCAAGGCTTACCTGCACAGCCACAAGTCATTATGGGCTCTGGCTTGGTTGGACAATGCGGCGACTCTGGACAGGCGGTGCTAGCAGATGTAGAAGAACGGTAGGAATGGATGGGCACCGATAGGGATTCAGAGGGACCCGTTGAAAGACCATGTTTTGATCATCCGGTCTTCAAACACCCTGAAGTGCGAGGACATACTTGGAGGCGATCAAATCTTGTGGGGAACGTGTGCAAAACTCTGCAGAGTACTCAAAACCTAATCGATTAGCCGTGTCCACGGTCATGGACGACTTGAGCCAAAGGAACTGGAGTTATCTGGATTTCTCAACACCATTATATATATAATATTGATGTGGGTATTATCGACAACATGGGTACGAGAACTGGTTGGCGGAACCATCTCGTTAACAACCAACAATGTAGTAACATTTTGCTTTTAGCCCTCTCTTGATGTAGGAGAAAACTTGCTTTTCGCTAAAAACTTATAGCCCCACCTGCCATATATGCATATAGTATAGATGATTACTTTTCACCCCTCTCTTATGTGACTTGCCGGCATATTCAATATGCTGACCTACACGGCTGCAACGTCTTATGTTGCAGATATGTTTCTTCGACGAGTAAGAGTACGATTCAGGGTTACGGTCTACACTCAACTTGCCGTTGGTGTTATTGGGACTCCACTCCCTTGATTGCTTCCGCTGAAATATTTAAGGTATATATCAGTTTTACGCTATTTACATGTGATTGCACTTTGATATATACATTGATGTATTGTGTGTGCCAGCATACTGATCCAGGGATGGCACAGAAACACAGAGGCTTGACTCGTTTTGAGTCGGGTCGCTACAATTCCCTCCCAACTTGGCCTCCTCCCTCCTCCTTGGCGCAAGGGCCTTTAGGGGCTGGCTGCCCAGCCCACTAAGGGCTGGTGCGCAACCTCTTAGGACCATGTGGCCCCTGGGGTGGATGGACTTCTCCCGATGGATCCCCGGAAACCATTCGCCATTCCCGATACACTACCAGAAATGCCTGAAACAATTCCGGAGCCCAAATACCCTCTTACTATATATCAATCTTCATCTGCAGACCATTCCAAACTCCTCGTGACATCTAGGATCTCATCTGGGACTCTGAACAACCTTCGATCACCAACATACATAACTCAACTATACCGAAATGTCACCGAACTGTAAGAGTGCACACCCTATGGGTTCGAGAACTATGTAGACATGACCGAGACACTCTATGATCAATAACCAATAATGGGACCTGGATGCCCATATTAGCTCCTACATATTCTATGAAGATCTTTATCGGTCGAACCTCTATGTCAAGGATTCAGTTAATCCTGTATACTATTCCCTTCGTCCATTGGTATGCTACTTGCACAAGATTCGATCGTCGGTATATCTATACCTAGTTCAATCTCGTTACTGGCAAGTCTCTTTACTCGTTCCATAATACAAAATCCCATGACTAACTCTTTAGTCACATTGCTTGCAAGGCTTGTTGTGATGTTTTATTACCGAGTGGGCCCCGAGATACCTCTCCGTCACACGGAATGACAAATCCCAGTCTTGATCCATGTCAACCCAACAGAGACCTTCGGAGATACCTCTAGAGCACCTTTATAGTCACCCAGTTACGTTGTCACATTTGATACACACAAGGTATTCCTCCGGTGTGTGGGAGTTGCATGATCTCTTGGTCATAGGAACAGATACTTTGACATGCAGAAAACAGTAGCAATAAACTTACATGATCATATGCTATGTTCATAGTTTGGGTCTTGTCCATCACAATATTCTCCTAATGATGTGATGCCGTTACCAAAATACATTCATATCTATGGCCAGGAAACCTTGACCATCTTTGATCAACGAGCTAGTCCTTCAGAGTCTCACTAGGGACAGTGTGTTGTCTATGTATCCACACATGTATTTGAGTTTCCAATCAATACAATTCTAGCATGGATAATAAACGATTATCATGAACAAGGAAATATAATAATAACCAATTTATTATTGCCTCTAGGGCATATTTACAACAGTCTCCCATGTGCACTAGAGTCAATAATCTAGTTCACATCACTATGTGATTGTAATGAATCTAATACCCATACAGTTGTGGGGTTTGATCATGTATTGCTTGCGATAAAGGTTTTTAGTCAACGGGTCTGAAACATTTAAATTCGTGTGTACTTTACAAATCTCTATGTCATACTGTAGATGCTTCTATCACGCTTCACTTGGAACAATTCCAAACGACTGCTCCACTATATGAATCCAGTTTACTACTCAGAGTTATCCGGATTAGTGTTAAAGCTTGCATCGACGTAACCCTTTACGACGAACTCTTTTATCACCTCCATAATCGAGAAAAAAAAAATCCTTAGTACACTAGTTACTAAGGATAACTTTTGACCGTTGTCCAGTAATCCATTCCTGGATCACTTTGATACCCCTTGAGAGATTCATGGCAAGGCACACATCAGGTGCGGTACACATCATAGCATACTACAGAGCCTATGGCTAAGCCATAGGGGACGACCTTCGTCCTTCCTCTTTCTTCTGTCGTGGTCGAGCTTTGAGTCGTACTCAAATTTCACACCTTTACAACACAACCAAGAACTCCTTCTTTGACCGATCTATTTTTAACTCCTTCAAAACTTGTCAAGGTATGCATTCATCAAAATTTTTATCAAGCGTCTTGATCTATCTCCATAGATCTTGATGCTCAATGTTCAAGTAGGCTTAATTCAGGTTTTCCTTTGAAAAAACTCCTTTCAAACAACCCTTTATGCTTTCCAGAAATCCTACATTATTTCCGATCAACAATATGTCAACCACATATACTCATGAGTAATTCTATAGTGCTCCCACTCACTTTCTTGGAAATACAAGTTTCTCATAAACTTTGTATAAGCCCAAAGCTTTGATCATCTCATCAAAGTGTATATCCCAACTCTGAGATGCTTGCTCCAGGCCATAGAAGGATCGTTGGAGCTTGCATACTTGTTAGCATCCTTAGGATCGACAAAACCTTCTGGTTCTATCACATACAACATTTCCTCAAGGAAACCGTCGCGGAAACAATGTTTTGACATCCATCTGCAAGATTTCATAATTGAAAAAATGCAGCAACTACTAATATAATTCCAACAGACTTTTAGCATCACTACTAGTGATAAAGTCTCATCATAGTCAACTCTTTGAACTTGTCGGAAACCACTTTGTGACAAGTCGAGCTTACTAAATGATGGCATTCACCATCATCGTCTGTCCTCCTTTTAAAGATCCACTTCTACTTAACGGCCTTACGGCCATCAAGTAGTTCCTCCAAAGTCTACACTTTGTTTTTACATGGATGCTATCTCGGATTTCATGTCCTTCAGCCATTTGTCAGAATCCAGGCCCACCATCGCTTCTCCATGGCTCATAGGTTCATAGTTGTCTAGCAACATGACCTCCAAGACAAGATTACCGTACCACTTTGGGAGCAGTACTTGTCCTTGTCGACCTACGATGTTTGGTAGTAACTTGATCTGAAGCTTCATGATAACTATCATTAGCTTTCCACTTCAACTAGTGTAGATGCTACAGGAACAACTTCCTGCGCCCTTCTACTCTCTGGTTGAAGTGATGGTTCACTAACCTCATCAAGTTCCACGATCCTCCCACTCAATTCTTTTGAGAGAAACTCCTTCTTGAGAAAGGACCTGTTTCTAGAAACAAACACTTTTGATTTCGGATCTGAGATAGGAGGTATACCCAACTGTTTTGGGTGTCCTATGAAGATGCATTTATCCGCTTTGGGTTCGATCTTATCAAGTTGAAGCCTTTTAACATAAGCATCGTAGCCCCAAACTTTTAAGAAACGACGGCTTAGGTTTCTCCAAACCATAGTTCATACGATGTCATCTTAACGGAATTACATTTGCCCTGTTTAAAGTGAATGTAGTTGTCTCTAATACATAACCCCATAACGATAGTGGTAATTCGATAAGAGACATCATAGTATGCACCATATTCAATAGAGCGCGGCTATGACGTTCGGACACACAATCACACTATGGTGTTCTAGGTGGCATGAGTTATGAAAAATAATTCACATTGTCTTAAATGTTTACCAAACTCGCAACTCAGATTTACCTCCATGATCGCAGCGTAGACATATTATCCTCTTGTCACAACGGTCTTCAACTTCACTCTGAAATTGCTTGAACTTTTTAATATTTCAGATTTGTGATTCATCAAGAAAATACACCTGTATCTACTCAAATCATCAGTGAAGTAAGAACATAACAATATCCACTACGTACCTCAACACTCATTGGACTGCATACATCAAAATGTATTATTCCCAATAAGTTACTTGCTTGTTCCATCACTAGAAAACGAGTTCTTTAGTCATCTTGCCCATGTGGCATGATTTGCATGTCTCAAGTGATTCAAAATCAAGTGAGTCCAAACGATCCATCTGCATGGAGTTTCTTCATGCGTTTACACCAATAGGCATGGTTCGCATGTCTCAAATGATTCAAAAATGAGCGAGTCCAAAGATTCATCAACATGGAGCTTCTTGATGCATTTTATACCAATACTACTTAAGCGGCAGTGCCACAAGTAAGTGGTACTATCATTACTACTTTGTATCTTTTGGCATTGATATTATGAACATGTGTATCACTACGGTCAAGATTCGATAAACAGAGTAACCATTATTCTTTTTAAATGAATAACAGTATTGCAATAAACATTATCAAATCATGTTCATGCTCAACGCAAACACCAATCAATATATAGGTTTAACACTAATCCCAAAGGTAGAGGGAGCGTGCAATGTTGATCATATCAACCTTGGAATTACTTCCAACACACATCGTCACCTCATCCTTGCTAGTATCTGTTTGTTCCATAGCTATAATTTTGAGTTACTAACACTTAGCAACTGAACCGGTATCTAATACCCCGATGCTACTAGGAGTACTAGTAAGGTACACATCAATATCACGTATATCCAATATACTTTTGTCATCTTTGCCAACCCTGTTATCTATGAAGTATCTAGGGTAGTGCTGCTTCAGTGACCGTTGCCCTCATATTAGAAGCACTTAGTCTCGGGTTTGGGTTCAACCTTGGTTTTTTTACTAGAGACCATTCCCCTCATATTAGAAGCACTTAGTCTCGGGTTTGGGTTCAACCTTGGGTTTCTTTACTAGAGCGGCAACTGGTTTGACATTCATGAAGCATCCCTTCTTGCCCTTGCTCTTCTTGAAACTAGTAGTTTTACTAACCATCAATAATTGATGCTCCTACTTGATTTCTACTTTTGCGGTGTCAAACATTGCGAACAGCTCATGGATCATCAACTCTGTCCCTGATATGTTATAGTTCATCATGAAGCTCAGTAGCTTGGTGGCAGTGACTTTGGAGAACTATGTCAATCACTATCTTATGTGGAAGATCAACTCCCACTCGATTCAAGAAATTGTAGCACCCAGACAATCTAAGCACATGCTCAATGTTTGAGCATTTCTCCCCTACTTTGTAGGCCAAGAATCTTGTCGAAGGTCTCATACCCCCAACACGGGCACGAGCCTGAAATCCTAATTTAAGCTCTTGGAACATCTCATATTCTCCGTGACATTCAAAACGTCATGGGCACCTCAATTCTAAGCCGCAAAGCATGACACACTGAACTATCACGTAGTCATAAAAAACGTGTATGTTAGATGTTCACAACATCCACAGACAACGCTCGGGGGGGGGGGGGGGGGGGTAGCACACCGAGCGGTGCATTAAGGACATAAGCCTTCTGTGCAGCGATGAGGACAATCCTCAGTTTATGGACCCAATCCGCATAATTGGTACTATCATCTTTCAACTAAGTTTTCTCTAGGAACATATCAAAAACAGGGGAGCTACAATGCAAGCTAATCATTTACAACATAACTTGCAAAGACATTTTGACTATGTTCATGATAATGAATTCAATTAATCATATTACTTAAGAACTCCCACTCAAATTGACATCCCTCTAGTCAGTCGAGTGACACATGATCCAAATTCACCAACTCAAGTTCGATCATCACGTGAGTTGAGTTGGCTTCAATGGTGAACATCTCTATGTTGATCATATCTACTATATGACTCATGTTCGACCTTTCGGTCTCTTGTGTTTCGAGGCCATCTCTGTACATGCTAGCCGTGTCAAGTTTAACCCGAGTGTTCCGTGTGTGCAAAACTGTCTTGCACTCGTTGTATGCGAATGTAGAGTCTATCACACCCGATCATCACGTGGTGTCTCAAAACGACGAGCTGTCGCAAGAGTGCACACTCGGGGAGAACACAATTTTATCTTGAAATTTTAGTGAGGGATCGCCTTATAATGCTACCGTCGTATTAAGAAAAACAAGGTGCATAAAAGGATTAACATCACATGCAAATCATAAGTGACATGATATGGCCATCATCTTGTGCTTTTGATCTCCATCACCAAAGCACCGACATGATCTACATCGTCACCGGCACCAACCATGATCTCCATCATCATGATCTCCTTCATTGTGTTGCATCGAGGTTGTCACACCAACTATGTTGTTACTACTAAAGCTACTGAACTAGCGATAAAGCAAATCATCACCAGGTGCAAAAATAATTAAATACAAACCTATGGCCCCGCCGGTTGCCGTAACATCGACATACAAGTCCATATTTAACTATTACAAGATGATCATCTCATACATCTCCTCTAATTTGTTGTTGCTTGTTTAACGTGGGTGCTATGGGTATCTAGCATGATCGCATCTTACTTACGCAAAACCACAATGGTGATATACAAGTTGCTATTTAACCTTCTCCAAGGACCGCCTGTGTCAAATCCGATTCAGCTGAAGTAGGAGAAACAGACACCCGCCAGTCATCTTTATGCAACAAGTTGCATGTTAGTCGATGAAACCGGTCTCTCGTAAGCGTACGAGTAATGTTGGTCCGGTCCGCTTCATCCAACAATACCGCTGAATAAAGAAAACTCTAAGGAGGGAAGCAATATGAATATCAACACCCACAAACTCCTTTGTGTTCTACTCGAGATGTCATCTATGCATATATCTAGCTCATGATGCCACTGATGGGGAACGTCGCATGGGAAACAAATTTTTTCCTACACGCACATAAGATCTATCCATGGTGATGACCATCTACGATAGGAGAGAGTGCATCTACATACCCTTGTAGATCGCTAAGTGGAAGCATATATAACATGGTTGATGTAGTCGTACATCTTCGTGATCCAAATCACAATCCGTCCTGCGATCCCATCACGATTCGTCCCATGAACTCATCATGATCCGTCCTGCGATCTCATCACGATCCGTCCCACGATCTCACCATGATCCATCCCGATCTAGTGCCGAACGGGCGGGACCTCCGTGTTCAGCACACGTACAACTTGATGAAGATCTCCGTCTTCTTGATCCAGCAAGAGGGAGCGGAGAGGTAGCTGAGTTCTCCGACAGCCTAACGGCGTGGTGGCAATGGTGGTGGAGCTGATCCGGCAGGGCTTCGCCGTGCACTGCGGGACCTATTCTAGAGGAAGAACGATTTAGAGGGAGGGAGAGAGGCTACGCCTTGGAATAAGGTGTTGGCTGCCCTCTCTCCCCTCTATTATATATAGGAGGAAGGGGCAAGGGTGGTGCACCAAGAGAGGAGGAATCCTACTCCACTAAGGGAGGTGGAGTCCTACTCCTAGTAGGATTCCCTCCCAACTAGGCCTCCTCCCACCTCCTTGGCACAAGGGCCTTTAGGGGCTGTCTGCCTAGCCCACTAAGGGCTGGTGCGCCACCTCTTAGGCCCATGTGTCCCTGGGGTGGGTGTACTTCTCTGGATGGACCCCCGGAACCCATTCGCCATTCCCGGTACACTACCAGAAATGCCCAGAACCAGTCCGGAGCCCAAATACCCTCTTCCTATATATCAATCTTCGTCTCTGGACCATTACAGAACTCCTCGTGACGTCCGGGATATCATCCGGGACTCCTAAGAACCTTCGGTCACTAACATACATAACTCAACTATACCGAAACGTCACTGAATCTTAAGTGTGCAAACCCCGCGGGTTCAAGAACTATGTAGACATGGCCGAGACACTCCCGAGTCAATAACCAATAGTGGGACCTGGATGCCCATATTGGCTCTTACATATTCTACGAAGATCTTTATTGGTCGAACCTCTATGTCAAGGATTCAGTTAATCCTGTATACTATTCCATTTGTCCATCGGTATGTTACTTGCCCTAGATTCGGTCGTCGGTATCTCTATACCTAGTTCAATCTCGTTACTGGCAAGTCTCTTTACTGGTTCCGTAATACAAAATCCCATGACTAACTCTTCAGTCACATTGCTTGCAAGGCTTGTTGCGATGTTGTATTACCGAGTGGGCCCCGAGATACCTCTCCATCACGCCGAGTGACAAATCCCAGTCTTGATCCATGCCAACCCAACAGACACCTTCCGAGATACCTGTAGAGCACCTTTATAGTCACCCAGTTATGTTGTGATGTTTGATACACACAAGGTATTCTTCTAGTGTCCGGGAGTTGCATGATCTCACGGTCATAGGAATAGATACTTTGACATGCAGAAAATAGTAGCAATAAACAAACACGATCATATGCTACGTTCATAGTTTGGGTATTGTCCATCACATCATTCTCCTAATGATGTGATCCCGTTCTCAAACGACATCTCATGTCTATGGCCAGGAAACCTTGACCATCTTCCATCAACGAGCTAGTCCTTCAGAGGCTCACTAGGGACAGTTGAAAGGACGTGGATGTCGCCTAGAGGGGGGGGTGAATAGGCGCTTCAAAATAATTAAGGTTTAGGCTTGAACAAATGCGGAATAAAACTAACATTTAATATGTCAAGCACAAAACCTCAAACAACTAGGCTCACCTATGTGCACCAACAACTTATGCTAAGCGATATAAACAACTAAGTTATAGCAAGATATATGGCAAGAGACAATATGGCTATCACAAAGTAAAGTGCATAAGTAAAGGATTCGGGTAAGAGATAACCGAGGTACGCGAAGACGATGATGTATCCCGAAGTTCACACCCTTGCGAATGCTAATCTCCGTTGGAGCGGTGTGGAGGCACAATGCTCCCCAAGATGCCACTAAGGCCATCGTAATCTCCTCACGCCCTCGCACAATGCAAGATGCCGTGATTCCACTAAGGGACCCTTGAGGGCGGTCACCGAACCCGTACAAATGGCAAACCTTGGGGGCGGTCACCGAACCCGTACACGTGGCAACCCTTGGGGGTGGTTACCGGTACCCGTACAAATTGCTCGGGGCAATCTCCACAACCTAATTGGAGACCCCGACGCTTTCCCGGAGCTTCACACCACAATGATTGAGCTCCGAGACACCACCAAGCTTCTAGGATGCCAAAGCATCCACGAAGAACAATATCTAGGGTACTAAGTACCAAATGTAGTAAGCTTCTCAACTTCTCACTTCCACGTATCACCGTGGAGAACTCAAACCGATGCAACTAATGCAATGGCAAGAACACACGAAGTGGTCAAGTCCCTCACACTCAAATCCCTCCACAACAATGAAAGCTATGGAGAAATATGAGAGGAAGAACAAGGAGCTCACAAAGAACTCCAAGATCTAGATCCAAGGGGTTCCCCTCACATAGAGGAGAAAGTAATTGGTGGAGATGTGGATCTAGATCTCCTCTCTCTTTTCCCTCAAGAACAAGCAAGAATCATTGGAGGGATTGAGAGTTAGCAAGCTCTAAGAATGTCAACAATGGAGGTAGAACAAGAGCTCAACGAATGGATGAGACCAAGGGGGAAGAAGACCCCCTTTACATAGTGGGGGAAGGAATCAGACCGTTACCCCCACTTACAGCCCGAGCCTAGCGGTACTACCGCTGGGCCCATGGTAGCGCAATGATACTACCGGGCCAACCACCGCCAAGAAAGTCTTCGCAAAAATGTCTGACGCAGTACAACCGCAAAGATGACGGTACTAAAAACTTGGAGCGGTACTACCGCTGGCCAGGGGCGGTACTACCCCTGGGACAACGATACTACCGCCAGCTCTAGCGGTACTACCGCTAGGGCCAGCGGTACTACCGCCAACTCTAGCGGTACTACCGCTAGGTCCAGCGGTACTACCGCTCGCCACTGAAACAGCCATAACTTTCGCATACGAGCTCCGAATCGAGAAAACCCAAGCTTGTTGGATTCAAGACGACAAGAGCTATCCAAACAACTATGAAAATGCCAATGATATAGAGATGTGAGTCCTCTATGAATGAAGAACTGGCAAAAACTCCAACATCGAAAACATCATAGTAGATGCATATGGACTCCGTTTTCGATGAACTCGAGCTTGTCACAAAGATGACCATAAGCTCTAAAACTCACAAAGAGAAACACCAAACAAGAACCAAGAAGTATGATGCAAGGATGCAAATGGTTTGAGCTATCAACGAACGATACGATCAAGCTACTCACTTGAGAGCCCCCCTTGATAGTACAACAATATATCCTAAACAGAAAACCTATCAAGGGCAAACCTATACCTTGCACCTCGTCCTCTTGAGCTAGATGATGATGATCTTGGCTTCCTCAAGATGGACCAACTTTCTTGATTGCGTTGGCTTGATGAAGACTAGTTGATTGCTCCCCGATACTCACTATGGGTGAGCCACTCTTCAGCATATCTTCAAAAGTCCATTGCCACCGCAATGGACGGCTAGCTTCAAGCATGATATCTTCGTGCTGATCCACTTGAACTTGCACATCGCAATCTTGATGACGATCACAACTTGACGTCATACTTCATGGGTTGTATGAGATCTTCCCTTTGACGCAAGCCCATGGAAACACACCTAACCCCCACGTAGAACTCTCACGAAGACCATGGGTTAGTACACAAACACGTAATGGACAATGCTTACCATACCATGGGATCACTTGATCCCTCTCGGTACATCTTGTACGCTTTGTGTGTTGATCATCTTGATTTACTCTTTGTCTGAGATCTTGATCAACCATGTGTCTCTATGACCATTCTTTGGATAATACCTTGAATACCATCTTCGTCATCATATAAACTCCTTGAACCCAACAGATGGACTTCCAGAAGTGCCTATGGACAAATCCTATAAATGTAACTTAAGGCAACCATTAGTCCATAGGAATTGTCATCAATTACCAAAACCACATATGGAGATATATGCTCTAAGAATAGTGTGTTGTCTATGTATCCACACATGCATTTGAGTTTCCAATAAATACAATTCTAGCATCGATAATAAATAATTATCATGAACAAGGAAATATAACAATAACCAATTTATTATTGCCTCTAGGGAATATTTCTCATCAAGTGGTTTGGTAAATATATCAGCTAATTGCTTGTCGGTACGAACATGCTTGAGATCTGTATCTCCTTTACCAACATGATCATGAATGAAATGATGTCGCACTTGAATATATTTTGTTCTAGAATTTTGCATAGGATTATAGACAATTTTAATAGAACTTCCATTGTCACATAAAAATGGAACTCTTCTAACATGAATGCCATAATCCTTAAGAGTTTGAGTCATCCATAGTAATTGCCACAACATGATCCAGCGACAATGTATTCCGCTTCGGCAGTAGATAAAGATACCGAGTTTTGTTTCTTGGATGACCAAGACACAAGAGATCTCCCAAGAAATTGACATGTACCCGAGGTGGATTTTCTATCGACCTTGTCTCTGGCATAGTTCGAGGTGTAATAGCCAACAAGATTAAAAGAAGATCCCTTGGGATACCATATGCCAAAGTTTGTTGTATGTATGAGGTATCTCACTATTCTTTTCACAGCCAATAGATTACACTCTTTTGGTGCCGCTTGATATCGGGCACACTTGCAAACACTCAACATGATGTCAGGATGGGAGGCACATAGATATAGCAATGAACCAATCATTGATCGATACACCTTTTGATCAACTCATTTGTCTTCCTTAGTGAGGTCAATATGCCCACTAGTAGGCATGGGGGTTCACATACCTTTGCACTCTTGCATGTTGAACTTCTTGATTAAGTCCTTGGTGTACTTGGTTTGAGATATAAACGTACCCTCTCTAGATTGTTTGATTTGCAATCCAAGGAAGAATTTTAGCTCACACATCATAGACATCTCATACTTCTCTGACATCAATCTTCCAAATTTCTCACTAAAATGTGGGTTAGTGGAACCAAAGATAATATCATCCACACATATTTGGCACGCAAATAGTTCTCCATTAACTCTTTTAGTGAATAAGGTTGCATCTATTTTACCAATCTCGAAACCCTTTTGAATGAGAAACTTTGTTAGGGATTTGTACTAAGCTCTAGGGGCTTGTTTAAGACCATATAAAGCTTTACGAAGTTTGTAAACATGATTAGGTTTCTTAGGGTTCACAAAACTAGGAAGTTGTTTAACATAAACTTCCTCCTCAATTTCACCATTTATAAAAGCACTTTTGATATCCATTTGGTAAAGAGTAATATCATGGTGATTGGCATAAGCGAGAAGAATGCGAATGGCTTCAAATCTAGCAACGAGGGCATAGGTCTCACCGTAGTCCATACCTTCGACTTGCGTGTATCCTTGGGCTACGAGACGCGCCTTGTTGCGTATGACTTGTCCATCTTTATCTTGCTTGTTCCGAAACACCCATCTTGTACCAATAATGTTGTTATCTTCGTTGGGCTTCTCGACAAGTGTCCACACTTCGTTCCTCTCGAAGTTGTGTAGCTCTTCGTGCATGGCATTCACCCAATCCGGGTCTTGAAGGGCTTCTTAAACCTTCAAAGGCTCAATGCTAGAGATGAAAGGATAATGCTCACAAAAGTTAGCTAAACGAGATTTAGAGCGAGTGATTCTCCCGGTTTTTATGTCACCGTGATTTGATTTGGCGGATGATCTCTGTCCACTCTTGCTCTAACTCTTGGTAGCTTGTTATTGTTGGATGGTGGAGCTTCTTCATGATTATATTCTTCGTCGTTGTTGTTGACGGTGTCATCTCCTTGAGGTGGTGGTGAGGAAGGTTGCCGTGGATCACCACGATGTACTTCTTTCTCTTATTCATCATGTCGTGTACCGCTTGTGGATGCCTCCATGTCGTTCTGTGGTTCGCCTTGACGCGAAGCAGGGGCTTCCACTTGAGTTGATGAAGTACTCTCCTTGACCTCCATGGGGCGAAACTTGCCAATAGATAAATCTTGGATGGCTTCCAAAGGTTCCTTATCTCCTACATCATTTTGCAATTGATAGACTTGCGAACCATTAGTTTCATCAAACTTCACATCTACCATCTCTTCAACTTTACGAGTGAAGTTGTCGTAGACACGGTAAGTCTGAGAGTTCAATCTATCACCAAGTAGGAAACCTTCATAAGATTTAGGAGCAATTTTAGAGCGACGATTCTTATCAAGAATGTAGCACTTAGAGTCGAATACTCGAAAGTATCCAACTTGGGGTTTGTTACCAGTGAGTAGCTCATATTCCGTTTTATCAAGAATCTTGTGTAGGTAAAGTCGGTTTATGGCATGGCAAGCTGTTTCCACGTCTTGTGCCCAAAAATGTCTTGGAGTCTTGTATTCGTCAAGCATCGTTCTGGCCATCTCTATGAGAGTCTTGTTCTTACTCTCAATAACTCCATTTCATTGAGGCGTGTACATCGCCGAGAACTCATGTTAGATACCCTCTTCGTCAAGAAAAGTATCCACATTCGTGTTCTTGAACTTTGTTCCGTTGTCGCTCCGAACCTTTTTGATCTTCACTTCAAACTTATTTTGAGTTTTCTGAGTGAAGTTCTTGAAGATATTTTGTACCCGTGACTTATCATCAAGAAAGAATACCCACCTAAATCTGGAAAAATCTTCAACAATGACTAAACCATAAGAATTTCCACCGAGGCTCTTGTAAGCATTGGGACCAAAGAGATCCATGTGAAGCAGTTAGAGTGGTCTTCTTGTATTCATGATGTTCTTCACGGGATGACTTCCACAAACTTGCTTGCCTGCTTAACAAGCACTACAAAGTCTATCTTTGTCGAAGATAACATCTTTAACACCAAGAACATGATCACCTTTGATAAGTTTGTCAAGATTACGCATACCAACATGTCCTATATGCCACAACCAGCCTTTGGAAGATTTTTGCAATAAGACATGTACGAGGGTTGGATTTTTTAGTGAAATCGACGATGTATAGATCACCTCTACGGAAACGAGTAAAGACAATGTTATGGTTGTCGCTAAGAAACACTCGACAGTCAACTTTTGTGAATAGCACATCGAAACCAAAGTCTGCTAGTCTAGATACAGAAAGAGGATTGTAACCAAGGGATTCAACAAGCATGACATTTTGAATAGATCTATCATGAGATACAACCACCTTACCAAGACCAAGTACCTTACCCTTGGAGTTATCTCCAAAGATCACATACCTTCGAGGTCCACGGTTTGGTGTGAGCTCATGGAACATGTCTTTACCTCCAGTCATGTGATCGGTGCATCCACTGTCAAGTATCCACTCCTTTCCTCCAGCCATGTAGTCTCTAAGGTTTGCCATAAGACTAAGTCTCCTCATGGTCTTCTCATAGTCAATGTCAAACTCCTCATCTTCATTGTAATAGCCATGTTCCACATAGTCATCATCGGACGAAGTTCCCTCATCATAAGAAACAAGAATTTCATCAGAAATTTGACTATGACAATGTTCATATTTATGCATGCGAATGGATTCAACAATGATATTGTTAATAGTAATGACATCTCCTTTAGCACGCATGAGGTCACGAAGCTCAAACAGACATTTATCAAAATTAGGATCTTTTGGCTTCATTTTGTGAAAGGCAATGCATTTGTTGATAATGATATCGAGATTTTTCAGTGAATAATTTGGATATCTTTCCTCTAAGTCTTTCCACAAAGTAAGAGCACACTCAAAGTTTTTCATTTTATTAAGCACATTTCTTGGTAGTCCTCTAATGATTAGATTAAAAGTGTTTAGTACCAAGCATATGAATTTCATCATCATGTCAAGAATGTACGGGATCAATGGAAGGCAGATAGGGATATTCAACATACTTGTGCAAATGGAATTCATCAAATATATCAACCATTTCATCTTTCCATTGTCTATAATACTCACCATTGAGAATGGACACTCTACAACTAGTCAAATTCATCTTCCTCCAACGGTGATTAAACCATGGTTTTGGAGAACTTGGCTCTCATACCAATTGAGGGATCGATAGAAGAGGTGTCTAGGGGGGGGGTGAATAGACTACTTGCATAATTAAAATCCTAGCCTTTTCCCAATTTAATGGTTGACATATTTTAGTGATTCTAACAAGTATAGTGCACCCTACACATGCTAGTCAACAAATATGGCAGTGGAAAATAAAGACTTTGTGCATGTATTAAGGAGTAGAGTTTAGGAAGATCAAACGCGAAGAAGTTGACACGATGATTTTTGGCATGGTTTCGATAGGTGGTGCTATCGTATGTCCACGGTAGTGGAGACTTCAACCCATGGAGGGTAACGACAGCGAGAGTCCACGGAGGCTCCACCCACAAGGGGTCCACGAAGAAGCGGCCTTGTTTATTCCACCACGGCATCCGTCCATGAAAGATTAGCCTCACTGACGGTAGATCTTCACGAAGTAGGCGATCTCCTTGCCCTTACAAACATCTCAGTTCAACTCCACAGCACGAAGTAGGAGGCTCCCAAGTAACACCTAACCAATCTAGGAGGCACCACCCTCCAAAAGGTAATAGATGCTATAGAACGATGAACTCCTTGCTCTTGTGCTTCTAAAGATAGTCTCCTCAACACTCAATCACTCTCTCACAGAATAGGCATGGGTAGGAGAGATTGATTTGGTGGAAAGCAACTTGAGGAGGCTAGAGATCAAGTTTCAAATGAATGCATTGGAATATCTTGATATCAACACATGAGTAGGTGGCTCTCTCTTAGAAAAATGGATCTCACAATGAAGTGTGTGTTCTGAGTGCTTCCTCTATGAATGAGATGTTGGTGGAGGGTTATATATAGGCAGAACCCAAAATCCAACCGTTAAAACTAAAGTGACCAACTCCGTGACACCAAAGTCATAAACTCGATGGTACCGACTTGCACAAAAGGCATCAACTTTTGAATCTCGTGAGACTGATATACACAACTCGGTAGAATCAAAAAGGTGGCTAACGGTCAGATGAACCAACTCGGTGACACCGATACCCAAACTCGGAAATTCTGATTTTGTGTACCGAGGAAACTGAAGGTTGGTCACGTGAACTCGGTAGCACCGATGCAGAATCAGTTGTACCAAAATGGTAGGTTTGGCTAGGGTTGTGTGTGGGTTGAAAATCGGTAGGGCCGAATTTGGAAACTTGGTGGTACCGGTTTTGGATATTTGTCTTGGGACAGAAATGTTATGTCGGAGAATGGGTGAGTATTTTTGGTGGCTATCTCTGAGCACTTGAGCAACCAATTCATCATAATATCTCATCTCCTTTTAATAGTATTGGCTTTCCTGTGGACTCAAAAGTGATTTCTCACAAATATAAAATGAAGACTCTTCTTGCTTGAAGCTTGAGCCAATCCTATTCCCTTTCCTTCATCAAGGGGCTTCTCCTCACAAACCTTTAGCCAATGCTCTCTATGGACTAAACCTGAAATATACTAGGTAAAAGTATTAGTCCAAGAGCCAATGTATGTTGTCATGAATTATCAAAACCACGAAGGGAGCATATGTGCTTTAAGATCCATGGTACCATCTGATTTGCATTCAGTCCTATAAATTTTTACCTGTCTAACGAGGAACCAAGTGCCACGTCTTGTTTTTCTGAAGTGCATAGAATTCCTCTTCCATCGCATGTTTCCAATAAGCATCACCAAAGGCATCATGAACAATACGAGGTTGACCTGATAAACATGCTAGACAAAACTTAGCTATATTTTTTGATTAATATGGTTGGTGACTGCCCTTTGAAGACGTGTGTGTGGGGGTGAAGATGCAGCAACGAGACATGGTGGTGCAGCAAAACCCATAGTGGCCGCAAAGGATCCTGACGCTGGAGGGGATGCCACAGAAGATGGAGGCTCCTCAGATCTCAAGGTGGACCCGTCCGAGGAAACTTAGTCGCCGGAGGACCCTGCACTAAGGGACGCGTGTGTGGATGGGTCACCGATGTTGGGTCGGGAGGAGGGCGCGGGTGCATTTGGCCGATGCAGTGAGTGGGACACTGCCACGTGACCCGTGGGTCCGCCAGTTTATTGCGGGGAGTGGGCGGGCGCCTCGTCTGGTTGCAACACAACAATCAAGGAGGATCACCCTCACCTGACTGAGTCGCTTGACACCGTTCATCCCGGAGGAAATCGCATGATAGTCTGGTCCGGTGCAGATCCCGACACAGATTCACCTAGATTGTGTATGGTTGCTCGTGGACACATGAGATATGATTGTGCTGGCACCAAATTAACACCATTTTGAATGCTGTTTTCTTCCCTATTTTTTGAAATAGCACACTTAGCTATAGGATTAGAAGAATTAGATGGAGTTGAATCATTGGAGTTATTATCACCCTCAGAATAAAGTTGTGAAGGGAGCAAAAGCATTTTTTGCGAAGTAGGGCGCCGACATTGGGATGAAGCTTAGCAAAGGGGAATTGGTTTTCATTGAAAACAACATCATTGTCGGGACCGTGATCCTAAGCCATACAGGTCTAGCATGTAACACATCATATACCTTTGCGACCTCACACACTCTACACAACAGCTGCCACCTTACCTTGGTCGGATTTTTTGCTCCTTTTGGCTCACGTATATGATTTTGTCGCTAGCATCCATATGTCAAAGAACTCGGTCGACGTGACTAGTTATAGACCCAGGTGGGACTACCGTACAAGGACAAACATACGTAACCCAGCAAGACTGGTGTGAGTCATCAGGGTGTGTAGACCAGTCGTAGCAAGATACAAGGACTCCATTACAACGTGTGGCATTTCCTCGTAGGGGCAGACACAACAACAAGAAGGATACATGCTGATTAATCAATGTGTCCCGAGGAGTAGCAAGCTACCAAGGCTCAGTGGAGGCACAAAGAGTCATTTCCTCGTAAACAAGGCTACTAAAGGCATACAACTAGGTGTCAAGTCCCACACATACAATGCATTTCAAAGCATACACACAATATGCACGATATGTGTAGATACAACATGGAATCAGAACACAACTCTACGACTCAAGCATTTATTAAAGACTCATAAGTGTCAACATAGCGTCATATTACAAGCAGGGGTCACAAGATCCAACACTCAAGTCATACAAGCAACAAGCGGAAGCATAACATGTCTGGGTACTCCTACCTCTTGAGCTTGCGTTGGTTTTTCCCTTGAAGAGGAAAGGGTGATGCAACATAGTAGCAGTAAGTATTTCCCTCAGTTTTGAGAACCAAGGTATCAATCCAGTAGGAGAATCAAGCCAAGTGTCCAGAGTACCCGCGCAAACACAAACGAGCTTGCACCCAACGCAATAAAGGGGTTGTCAATCCATTCAAGATTGATTGTAAAGTGAGATCTGAAGGCGGAAAGTGCAACGAAGTAAAAGTGTAAGGCTGAAAATATGATGTGAAGTAGACCCGGGGGCCATAGTGTTCACTAGAAGCTTCTCTCAAAATAGCAAATATTACGGTGGGTGAACAAATTACTGTCTAGAACCAGGCAAAGTCATGACGATATCTAAGGCAATGATCATACATATAGGGATCACGTCTGAGACAAGTAGACCGATACTTTCTGCATCTACTACTATTACTCCACACATCGACCGCTATCCAGCATGCGTCTAGTGTATTGAGTTCATGAAGAATAGAGTAATGCCTTAAGCAAGATGACATGATGTAGAGGGATAAACTCAAACCAATGATGTAAACCCCATCTTTTTACCCTTGATGCCAACAATACAATACGTGCCTCGCTACCCCTTCTGTCACTGGGTGAGGTCACCGCACGGTATCAACCCAAAACCAAGCACTTCTCCCATTGCAAGAATCATAGATCAAGTTGGCCAAACAAAACCCACAACTCGAAGAGAATTACAAGGATATGAAATCATGCATATAAGAATCAGAAGAAACTCAAATAAGATTCATAGATAATCTGATCATAAATCCACAATTCATCGGATCTCGACAAGCACACCGCAAAAGAAGATTACATTGGATAGATCTCCATGAAGATCATGGAGAACTTTGTATTGAAGATCCAAGAGAGAGAAGAAGCCATCTAGCTACTAGCTATGGACTCGAAGTTCTATGGTGAACTACTCACGCATCACCAGAGAGGCAATGGTGTTGATGAAGAAGCCCTCCGTATCCGAATCCCCCTCCGGCAGGTCACCAGAACATGCCCCATATGGGATCTTGCGGTGACAGAAGCTTGCGGCGGCGGAAAAGTATTTTCGTGGATCTCTCCCTTGGTTTTGGATTTTTCGGGGATTTATAGGCGGAAGAAGTAGGGCAGACGAGCCACACGGGGTCCACAAGCCTGCTAGGCACGCCCCCCCTGGCCGCGCCTAGGGGGCTTGTGGCCTCCCCTGGTGGACTCTGCCTTGGTTCTCACGCCCCTGCGTATCTTCTGTTTCGGAAAAAATCTTTTCGGAAGTTTTATTCCGTTTGGACTCTCTTTAATATTCTCCTCTGGAAAGGGTCAAAACACAGAAAAAACAGGAACTGGCACTTGGCAGTGAGTTAATAAGTTAGTCCAAAAAAATATAAAAGGTATACAAAACATCCAAAGTTTGACAAGATAATAGCATGGAACCATAAAAAATTATAGATACGTTGGAGACGTATCAAGCATACCCAAGCTTAACTCCTGCTCGTCCTCGAGTAGGGAAGTGATAAAGACTGATTTTGTGATGTGGAATGCTACCTAGCATAGTTGTCCTTTGTAACTTCTTTCATGTGACATGAATGTTCAGATCCGTAAGATTCAAAACGATAGTTTGCTATTGACAATAAAACAATAATACTTCAAGCAAACTAGCAAGGTAATCATGAACTTTCAAAATAGCAAGGCCAAAGAAAATTATCCCTACAAAATCATATAGTTTGGCTATGCTCCATCGTCCTCACACAACTAATTTAAATCATGCACAGCCCCGATATTGGCCAAGTAATTGTTTTTGCACTCTTACTTTCTCAAACCTTTTTCAACTCTCACGCAATACATGAGCGTGAGCCATGGATATAGCACTATAGGTGGAATAGAGTGTGGTGGAGGTTGTGAGACAAAAAGGAGGAGATGGTCACATCGACTCGGCGTATCAAAGGGATTTGGAGATGCCCATTAATAGATATCAATGTGAATGAGTAGGGATTGCCATACAAGGGATGTACTAGAGCTATAAGTATGTGAAAGCTCAAAAGGAGAACTAGTGGGTGTGCATCCAACTTGCTTGCTCACGAAGACCTCGGTCAATTTTGAGGAAACCCATCATTGGAATATACAAGTCAAGCTATATAATGAAGATTCCCACTAGCATATGGTGGTGACAAAACGAGAGGCTCTCAATCATGAAGAACATGGTGCTATTATGAAGCACAAGTGTGGAAAAGATAGTAGCATTGTCCCTTCTCTCTTTTTCTCTCTCTTTTTTTGTTTGGGCTCTTTCGCCTCTTTCCATATCTCTTTTTTTGTGGGCAACTTTGGCCTCTTTTTTTTATTTCCTCACATGGGATAGGGCTGTAATAATGCTGATCATCACACTTTTATTTACTGACAGCTCAAAGCTTAGAACGATGATGACTCTATGGGAAATGCCTCCGGCAGTGTACCGTGATGTGCAACGATCTAGCTTGGCGTATGACGTTGAAACATCTCGCTAGCTATCTTACGATCATGCAACGGCAATATGAGAGTGACGACACAAGTCATGAGACGGAACGGTGGGAGTTGCATGGCAATATATCTCGGAAAGGCTATGAAAATGCCATAGTAGGTAGGTATTGTGGCTCTTTTGAGAAAGGCATATGGAGGGTTTGTGCACCGGCGAAAATTGCGCGGCACTAGAGAGGCTAACAATGGTGGAAGGTGAAAGTGCATCTATACCATGGACTCACATTAGTCATGAAGAACTCACATACTTATTGCGAAAGTTTTTATTAGTAATCGAAACAAAGTGCTAAACGCATACTCCTAGGGGAAGGGTTGGTAGGTGTTAACCATCGCGCGATCCCGACCGCAACACAAAGGATGACAATCAATAGATCAATTATGCTCCGACTTCCTAACATAGCGGTTCACCATACGTGAATGTTACGGGAATCACTAACTCCCACACAAGTATTTCTAGATTCACAACACCCTACTAACATAACTCTTAATATTACCAAATCCACGTCTCAAAACTAATTGAGAGGAATCAAACTTCTCTTTCTAATCAATGCACATGAAGATGGAAGTTTTATTGTATCCTCTTTGGGTGCCTATCACCTTTGGGACTACTTTCATAGCACAAGCCAACTACCAAGTTACGCACCACCGTGCTCTAAAAGATCTAAGTGAAGCACATAGAGCAAAGTTATCTAGCTCAAAGGATATAAGTGAAGCACATGTGAGCTATATTGCCTAACTCAAAAGATATAAGCGAAGCTCAACGAGTATTCTAGCAAATTCACGATGAGCGCATGTCTCTCTCAAAAGGTGTGCAAAAAGGATGATTGTGACACAACAAAAAGAAAAGACTCCTACGATACAAGACCCTCCAAGCAAAACACATATCATGTGGTGAATAAAAATATAGCTCCAAGTAATGTTACCGATGGATTGAAGACGAAAGAGGGGATGCCTTCCCGGGGCATCCCCAAGCTTAGGCTTTTTGGTGTCCTTTAATTTGGCTTGGGATGCCTTGGGCATCCCCAATCTTGAGCTCCTTCCACTCTTTATCCCTTTTTCCATGAGAACATCACCCAAAACTTGAAAACTTCACAACACAAAACTTAAACAGAAACTCGTGATATCATTAGCACAAGAAAACAAACTACCACCTCTTGAGGTACTGTAGCAAACTTGATTTCTATTTATATTGGTGTTAGATTACTGTATTCTCACTTTTCCATGGCTAGTACCCCCCCGATACTATCCATAGTTTCATCAAAACAAGCAATTAACACAACAAAAACAGAATCTGTCAAAAATAGACCAGTCTGTAGCAATCTGTATACTTCGTATAGTCATGGTATCTCAAAAATTCTGAACAATTACGTCAGCCTGGGAAAATGGCATATCAACCATAAGCAAAAAGGATCAACTCAAAATATCTTTCTGGATAAAAATGAAAAATAATATCGTGAGCGAAAAGTTTCTGTCTTTTTCCAGCAGGATCAAACAACCAACACCAAACTAGTCATAAAGGTTTTACTTGGCTCAAACACAAAAAGAAACACAAAAAACACAATCATACAATAATTATGATGGTATGGACACAACAAAACAGAAAGCAAAAAGCAAAGATAAATTCATTGGGTTGCTTCCCAACAAGCGCTATTGTTTAACGCCCTTAGCTAGGCATAAGGTGATGGAATCACGTATCATCGTCTTTGGTACTCAAACCATAAGTAGCCCTCATCATGGATTCATAAGGCAATCTAATTTTCTTTCTAGGAAAATGCTCCATGCCCTTCTTTAAAGGAAATTGAAATCTAATATTCCCTTCCTTCATATCGATGGTGGCACCAATAGTCCTTAGGAAAGGTCTACCAAGAATGATAGGGCATGTAGGATTGCAATCAATATCAATTACAATGAAATCCATGGGTACATAGTTCCTATTTGCAATAATAAGAACATCATTGATCCTTCCCATGGGTTTCATGATAGTAGAATCCGCAAGATGCAAATTAAGAGAGCACTCCTCAATCTCATTAAAGCCTAGAACATCACATAAAGACTTTGGAATCGCGGAAACACTAGCACCCAAATCACACAAAGCATTGCATTCATAGTTTTTGATCTTGATTTTTATAGTAGGTTCCCACTCATCATGAAGCTTTCTAGGAATAGAAACTTCCGACTCAAGTTTCTCTTCAAGAGATTTTATCATAGCATCGACGATATGATCGGTAAAGGCCTTGTTTTGGCTATAAGCGTGTGGAGAGTTTAGCATGGATTTCATCAAGGAAATGCATTCAATCAAGGAGAAACTATCATAATCGAATTCCTTGAAATTCAAAGTAGTAGTTTCATTACTACTCAAAGTTTTGATATCTTCTACTCCACTTTCAATGCTTTTAGCATCAAGATAGATGGACTCCGAATCATTGGGGCATTTTTCAACCAAAGTGGATTCATATCCAGCCCCATCATCATTAGGTTTGACACTAGAAAACAAGGATTCAATGGGAGTCACACCAAGCACTTTAAGATCTTCGTGATTCTTATCACGAGAACACGCCTTTTTAAGCCATTCATGTCTAGCACGAATTTGGGTGGTTCTTTCTTTTATCTCATTCATGGAGACACGCATAGCTTTCAAAGTTTCGTCCATATTGATCTTGGGAGGAGCACATCTAACTTCCAAAGCATCAATATCAATAGACATTCTATCAATGCTCCTAGCCAAATCATCAATTTTGAGTAGTTTTTCCTCTATGGACGCATTGAAAATCTTTTGCGAGTTGATAAACTCTTTGATATTACTCTCTGGATCAGAGGGTAATTTATTGTAATTTCCATGAGTATTGTTGTAGGAGTTGCCAAAGTTATTAGAGGGATTACTAGGAAAAGTCCAAGGGACATAGTTTCCTCTAAAAGCATTGTTGTTGCCAAAATTATTCCTACCAACAAAATTAACGTCCAAGCTCTCATTGCTACTCTCAATAAAGGAAGACAAGGGCATATCATTAGGATCTAAAGGAGCACCTTTACTACCAAACAATTTCATTAACTCATCCATCTTAGCACTCAACGAGTTAATTTCTTCTATAGCGTGTACCTTTTTACTAGTAGGTGACCTTTCAGTGTGCCACTGAGACTAGTTTGTCATGATATTGTCTAGGAGTTTTGTGGCTTCTCCTAAGGTGCTTTCCATGAACGTTCCACCTGAGGCGGAGTCCAAGATATTTCTAGAAGCGAAATTCAAACCAGCGTAGAAGATTTGTATAATCATCCAAAGACTCAGGCCATGAGCGGGACAATTTCTAATCATCAATTTCATTTTCTCCCAAGATTGTGCAACATGTTCATGATCAAGTTGATTAAAATCCATGATGTCATTATGGAGAGAGATAATCTTAGCCGGCGGAAAATACTTGGATATATAAGCATCCTTGCACTTGTTCCAAGAATCAATACTATTTTTGGGCAAATATGAAAACCAAGTTTTTGCTTGATCTCGCAACGAGAACGGAAAAAGCTTCAATTTAATCACACCATTATCCACATCTTTCTTCTTTTGCATATTGCAAAGCTCAATGAAGGTATTAAGATGGGATGCGGCATCTTCACTAGGAAGGTCGGAGAACTGCTCTTTCATAACAAGATTCAGCAAAGCAGCATTGATTTCGTATGATTCCGCACTAGTGGCGGGAGCAATCAGAGTACTAATAAAATCATTATTATTAGTATTCGGGAAGTCACAAAGTTTGGTGTTTTTATTCATGGTGACTTCAGCAAGCAAACAAGCACACAAGCAAACAGAAAGCAAGCGAAAGAAAAGGGCGAACAAAAAAGGCAAACATTTTTGTAAATTTTTGTTTTTCAGAAGTGGGGGAGAGGAAAACGAGAGGCAAAAAAGTAAATGCAAGAGATGTGTTTGCGACACTTACTTGGATAAGCTTCACCTAGAATAATCCCCGGTGCCAGAAATTGACACGTTGAAGGGAGACTATTCTTGACTTGATCCTCCCCGACAACGGCGCCATAAATCCTTCTTGCTACCTCTTGAGCTTGCGTTGGTTTTTCCCTTGCAGAGGAAAGGGTGATGCAGCACATTAGCAGTAAGTATTTCCCTTAGTTTTGAGAACCAAGGTATCAATCCAGTAGGAGAATCAAGCCAAGTGTCCAGAGTGCGTGCGCAAACAGAAACGAGCTTGCACCCAACGCTATAAAGGGGTTGTCAATCCCTTCAAGATCGATTGCAAAGTGAGATCTGAAGGCGGAAAGTGCAACGAAGTAAAAGTGTAAGGCTGAAAATATGATGTGAAGTAGACCCAGGGGCCATAGTGTTCACTAGAGGATTCCCTCAAAATAGCAAATATTACGGTGGGTGAACAAATTAGTGTCGAGCAATTGATAGAACCGCGCAAAGTCATGACGATATCCAAGGCAATGATCATACATATAGGCATCACGTCCAAGACAAGTAGACCGATACTTTCTGCATCTACTACTATTACTCCACACATCGACCGCTATCCAGCATGCATTTAGTGTATTGAGTTCATGACGAACAGAGTAACGCCGTAAGCAAGATGAAATGATGTAGAGGGATAAACTCAAACCAATGATGTAAACCCCATCTTTTTACCCTTGATGGCAACAACACGATACGTGCCTCGCTACCCCTTCTGTCACTGGGTGAGGTCACCACACGGTATCAACCCAAAACCAAGCACTTCTCCCATTGCAAGAATCATAGATCAAGTTGGCCAAACAAAACCCACAACTCGAAGAGAATTACAAGGATATGAAATCATGCATATAAGAGATCAGAAGAAACTCAAATAAGATTCATAGATAATCTGATCATAAATCCACAATTCATCGGATCTCGACAAACACACCACAAAAGAAGATTACATCGGATAGATCTCCATGAAGATCATGGAGAACTTTGTATTGAAGATCCAAGAGAGAGAAGAAGCCATCTAGCTACTAGCTATGGACCCGAAGGTCTATGATGAACTACTCACGCATCATCAAAGAGGCAATGGTGTTGATGAAGAAGTCCTCCGTATCCGAATCCCCCCTCCGGCAGGGCACCAGAACATGCCCTAGATGGCATCTTGCGGAGATAGAAGCTTGCGCCAGCCGAAAAGTATTTTCGTGGATCTCTCCCGTGGTTTTGGATTTTTGGGGGATTTATAGGCGGAAGAAGTAGGGCAGACGAGCCAGAGGGGGCCCACAAGCCTGCTAGGTGCGGGCGCCCTGGCCGCGCCTAGGGGGATTGTGGCCTCCCCTGGTGGCCTCTGCCTTGGTTCTCACGCCCCCTGCGTGTCTTCTGTTCCCGAAAAAATCTTTTCGAAAGTTCTTTTCCGTTTGGACTCTGTTTAATATTCTCCTCTGAAAAGGGTCAAAAACACGGAAAAAACAGGAACTGGCACTTGGCACTCAGTTAATAAAGTTAGTCCCAGAAAAGATATAAAAGGTATACAAAACATCCAAAGTTTGACAAGATAATAACATGGAACCATAAAAAATTATAGATATGTTGGAGACGTATCAGGTACAGACATTTAGAAAGTAAAAGGCTGTGAAAGCTTGTCTATCTACAAGACCCTCCATAGGAGCCAGACCTCTGTCTGGGATTCCCAAGCTACTCGGTCAACATCGATCTTATCGTAGAAACCACTAGTGAGACTGGAGTCTCCTCTGCAAAAACATAAATTAAGAAACAGTGAGTACACAGGTACTCAACAAGACTTACATTAGAACTAACTACATATGCATCAGTGTCAACAATGGGGGTTGTGGGGTTTAATGCAGCAAGCCAACTTTGACTCAGTGACTATCCTGTACTACGACTACCAGCAATTTAATAATGTGAGCAAGCACACATGAGTCCACTAGCTAGTCACCACAACAATACACCACTATGGATCCACTCCCATCTCCCTACGAGAAGGCCATCCATAGCACTCACACTTATCTAGCGCATTTTAAAGTATCCACTTCAAGTTGTCTATGACCATATAAGTCTCCAAGTAGTCCATATCCACGGACGCGGATATTCGAATAGATCATTACCCTGCAGGGGTGTACTTCTTGACACACGCTCTCACCACTTATCACCATATGCACATCATGCATTTCAGCAACCTTCAAGCGGAAGCACTAGCATGGGTGTAGGCCATGACCTGACCAACCACACAATACTATAGTGTAGGTTTATCACCTATTTGAGACTGAAGCCGTAAGGAAGTCTGGCCAAAGTTTCCTCTACGACCCCAAATGATGTGTACATGGTTCCCAAGCCCACCTTGACGGATGGTACTACGCTTTGTACACCGGGACACGATGCCTAGTCTGTCCCAAGCCCACCTGTACGGGGTGCCACTTGGTAGACTACTAGCACGATCTACAAACACTAGAAACTAGTTGCAACTCCTAGAGAGAGGTCAAGGCAATTAATAAGTCGACATAGTCGATTAAGGATCCCAATGTGCGGTAGTAGCTAGTCTTGGATAACATACACAAGACTCAGTTCTTAAAGACGGTCTCAATGAGACAACCCGCCATGTACTCCTACATGTCCTAGCATCTCTACCTTTACCAAATCGGGTTCACACACTTAGCTGTAATCATCACGACATGAACACATTTATTCCAAAACATCACCCAGATGGATCAGACCTAACACGACTCTAAGCATAGCAGGCATAGCAGGTAATGGCACAACATGGATCAAGCATCTACGAGGTATGCTAGGTTGCTTGGTTGAACTATTTAGTGTGACAATGACATATCATGTAGAGGAATGGGTTCAACTACAAAAACAAGTAACAATTGAAGCGTATTGTCCTAATGAATTAAATTAGAGCAAGAGCGAGAGAGTGGGATTGTATCAGAATGTTCAAGAGGGTTTGCTTGCATGATAAAACGCCAACACGTTAGTGCTCCTCGGATGGATACTCGACCATACCCTCCAGAACACGACCTAACACGAAGAACAACCATCGAAGGTGGGACAAATCAATACACATAAAATGCAATAGTATGATGCATGAATATGACATGGCAATATGATTTGGTTAGGCCTAATGCATATAGGAGCATAGTTAAATGAAGTAGGTTTGAACCCAAGGTTCAAATTCAACTCCATATATTAATTATTTCATTTGGAGTTACGAATGAATTTCTATGAATTTTACAAGTTTTAGCAATTTATGGATTTATTTAAAACTAAGAAATGCAATTACTACGTCACCTATACGTCAACATGATGTCATCCTAGTCAACTGACCGTTTCAGGTCAAATCTAACCTGTGGGCCAACCAGTCAGCGACACGAGGCTAAGCATGGTTAAGTCCCGCGTTGGCGTTGGGTTTGACCCATCGCGGGCCCATTGTGAGCCTCTATGGGGTTATTAAGCAGGGGGAATTAGCGCTAATGGTACGCCACGTCATCTCGAGAGAGTTCGGCTGGCGGCGACCAACCCGATGGCAGTTTCCCACCAGAGTTGCGCCTCTTGGCACTATTTGGCATGTAGATCGGCGCTATCGGGAGTGGGAAGCGAGCCCCATCCATCCCAGCAGGTGGGACGGCGCGGGGCAGCCCATAGGGTCGTCGGTGACGACGGTTATGGCGGACGGGGCTCGGGTGAGCACGGGCTTGAGGCCAGGGGCACGGGAGTGTTGAGTATATAGGCAATTTTTCGAGTAGATTAATCCATGAAATAATTACTAGCATGGCTTTGACTAGATTCATGACATATTGATCATGGAGCCTACTAGCAAGTACTACGCATATAGCAGAAACATCTACGCATATAGCTAGTACTACTAGGGTAGAACTAAATAGGCGCGGGATAAACAGGTTATACCCTCCGATCGACCACTTGGTCGTAGCAGGAGCGTTGGTGGCGGCAGCGTCCTCTGCGTTCTTCTTCTCGGCTTCGTCCTTCTCGAGGAGGAGATGGTCGGCTTCGCTTGGTTCAGCCATGGTGATGACGAGGACGACGCGGACATAGACGAAGCATGCGGACGGAGGTGAGCAGTCGCATGATCGCTCCCCAAAAACCTAATCACGCCTCTCCCGTACATGAACCGGAGAGGCCGTGTTTCGGAGGCCTGCTCTCCCGTCGACCGTGTATGCGGTGAACAGGACGGAGTCGCTGGCTGCAGTAGCAGGAAAGGAATGAGCGCGTGAGGCAGAGACGATATGATCTTGTGACGGCTAGGGTTGGCGTTAACCCTGCTTATATAGGCGACCGGGTGGAGAGATATGGGCTGAACCACATCCGAGTCGGTAACAGCCTAAGATCCGACGTCTCAGATCGTGGCGCATCCGCTAGTATTCTCCGTTCCTGACCGACAAAAATAAGCGCGTAGGTATGAGCTCGGCTCATTCCCACAACCCTCGTCGTGACGAGGCGTGGCCTGGCGAGGCGGGCGACGGAGGAGGAGTGCGCGAGGGCCTCTTCTCTTTTCACTCTCCAATAGCATGTAGAAGAGAGACCCTTATAAAGGGGTCCAACTTCTTCTCCACTAGCGGGGTGGGACTAAACTTCCCACCACCACCTTGTTATGCCACCACCTACATGGGCCCTTGGAGATTTCTGAAATTCTCTTATGGGCCTAAAGCCCCCACTAATTTCAACACGGGGTGGCTACGGGCTCCCCCGAGCTTCCTGAGCACGATGAAGTGCTCGGAGGCGAGCCTTGGGAGCTCTAGCCATGGCTGCCACATGGCCAACGACGAGAGGCTCATGGTTCCGGTGGCTATCGCGGCTACGACACAAAATCGAAGAAAAGGAAGGGGGGCATCGAGGCGCTCACGGTGAGTCAGATGGGCAGCTCAGCAGCTCGGGGGAGGGCTTGGAGCAGGCAAATCAACGGTAGTGAACCACGAGGTCGTAGGTTGAAGACGAAGGAGTCGGGGTGATGGAGGGCGTCCGGGCTTGCGTGGCTTGTCGGGGATGCACCTAACAGCGAGGCAGAGCGGTTGGAGGTGGAGCAGGGGCGAGGGAGTGGTGGGAGCTACTCGATCAATGGCGGCACATCCATGGCGTCTCGGACGCGAGCATGGAGAGGGAGCTAGGGGAAGGAGAGGTAGAGGAAGAGGAGAAGAAGGCCACGGGGCGAGGGCGTCGCGCGGGGCCTCTCAGCAGCCTCCAGCAGCGAGCAGCCAAGCAGGAGGTGGTCGCACGTGTGCCGACGTGCTGCAGCCACACGCCCAATCCTCTTGGCGGGAGGTTGCGGTGACTGGCAGCTGGGCTATTGCGCCCCCCCTCCTGGGCCTTAGGTGGGTCTGCCTCATTTTTATTTTTATTTGTATTATACTGAATCACTTTTGTTGCTTCCAAAATTTAATATGTGGTTAGTTGTAAAATATCTAGGGCCACATAACAATTTCGCGAATTATTGGATCTATAGAAATATTTATAGACTTCTATAACTCCAATTCAAATACTTATTGATTTAATTCAACAAACAAAGATGGCATGGAAAAAATATGCTTCACCACTGGTTGATGTTTCCACATTTTTCCAGAGACAAGGAACATTTTTGGAGAACCATTTTGGTTCATTGAAAACCATTTTTAGGTGAACCTATTTGAATTCAAATAGTGCCAGGGTTTGTCATTCCCATTTGAGGTTTAAAGAAAATTTTAAACATCATGCAATCACAAATATGAACCCAAGTGCATAGCAAGCCAGGGATGTGACAACTCACCCCCACTTAAAAGAATCTCGTCCCCAGATTCAGGAGTTGTCGGGAAGAGGGCGGGATACTCAAGTCGAAAACGACATTATCGCTCCAAGGTAGATTCATTTTCACAATGATGGGACAACTGAACCTTAAGAAACTTGATGTTCGGACGCCAGGTGACATGCTCATCTTGATCAAGAATTTGAACATGATATTCTTGGTAGGTGGGGTTATCTTGGAGATCAAGCATTTTGAGGTCCACTTCACGGATAGGATCCTTGAAGCAACGCATGAGTTGAGAAACGTGGAAGACATCATGAACTCTAGAAAGATGCGGGGGTGGTTCCAACTGGTAGGCAACCTCTCCTTGTTTAGCAAGAATGTGAAAAGGGCTAATGTAAAGAGGAGCCATCTTGCCCTTGATACCAAATCGATCGGTGCCCTTTAAAGGAGTAACCTGAAGGTAAGCATTTTCGTCAACCTCATAAGTTACTTCCTTATGATGGCAGTCATACTGGCTCTTGTGACGAGATTGAGTTGTCTTGACATTCTCGCTGATAATGCGAACTTGCTCTTCTACCTCCTGGGTCATATCTGGTCCAAAGAATTGCCTTTCACCGATTTCTGACCGGTTCAAAGGTTTTCGACATCTACATCCATAAAGAACTTCGAAAGGAGCTTTGCCGAGACTGGATTAGTAGCTGTTGCTGTAAGAAAATTCGACTAATGGAAGTTACTTCTACCAATCCATTCCAAATGATATAATACAAGCTCTTAGCATGTCTTCCAGAATTTGATTGACTCTTTCGACTTGACCACTTGACTCAGGGTGAAAAGCAGCGCCAAAGGAGAGATGGGTTCCCATAGCATTCTGGAAACTTTCCCAAAATCGAAAGGTGAAAAGACTTCCTTGGTCTGAATTGATATCTAATGGAACATCATGGACAAACACTATTAGAGAAATATATAATTCAGGCAACTGACTAGCAGTGATACTCTCTCGGATAGGAAGGAAATGAGCCACTTTGTAAAGGCGATCAATAACCACGAATATAACATTATTCCCTTTCTTGGTCCTCGGAAATCGAGTGATGAAGTCCATTCCAACTTTATCCCATTTCTAGTCAGGAATAGCTAAAGGCTGAAGGGTACCAACAGGCTTTTGATGCTCTGCCTTGACGCGACGATGAACATCGCAGTTAGCAATGAACTTGGTGATTTCTCTCTTCATTGTGGTCGAACAAAACTTTTGGCGTAGGTCCTGATACATCTTGGTGCTGCCAAGGTGAATTCTGAGAGGAGATTCATGAGCCTCCTTAAGGATCAACTCTTGAAGTTGTTGCTTCTTAGGAACTACCAATCGGTTCCCAAAGTATACTGCAGCTCTATCATCCATGGAGAAAATACTAGCAACTTCCTTTTTAATATTATCCTTGATTCAAGTAATACCCGCATCATACTACTGGCTAGCTATAATATGATCCTCCAGGGTAGGTTTTGCTAGCAAGGTAGAAAGGAATCCGCGAGGAACAATGTGAATATTATGCTTGGAGAATTCCTCATGAAGAAGTGGTTGACCTTGTTGCAGCATGAGTTGCAGTAGGACTCACGACTTAATGCATCCGCCATGAAATTGGTCTTGCCTGGGGTGTAAGGAATTCCTAAGTCCTAATTCATAATCAGCTCTAACTATCATCTTTGTGTGAGATTCAAATATGGATGGGTGAAGATATACTTCAAAATTTGGTAATCGGTGTAAATCTCGCAACGATTACCAATAAGGTAATGTCGCCCATGTCTTCAGTGCATGGATTACCGTTGCAATCTCCAAATCATGTGTTGGATAAGTTTACTCATGTGGATGCAATTGTCGGGATGCATAGGCGATCACATGTCGATATTGCATAAGAACACATCCAAGTCCTTATCGTGAGGCGTCACAATAGATGAAAAAGTCCTTCGAGAAATCCGATGGCACAAGTACGGGAGCAGAGGACAAACGTATTTTTAGTTCCTGGAAACTATGCTCACACTGTGGTGTCCACTCAAAGTTCTTTCCTTTCTTGAGGAGTTCTGTCAGGGGCTTGTCCACTTTGGAGAAGTTCTCAACGAAACAGCGACAATAGCTCGCTAAACCAAGGAAACTCCTAACTTGCTTAATTGTTTCAGTTGGAGTCCAATCGAGAAAGGCATGAACTCTCACGATGTTGACTATAATGCCCTTACCGGAAATCACATGGACGAGATAAATCACTTGTGGTAACCAAAATTCACATTTGGAGAACTTGGCATAAAGACGATGCTCTCTGAGTTTTTCTAACACAAGTCTGAGATGCTCAGCATGCTTTGTTTAATTCTTTGAGTAAATCAGTATATCATCGAGGTAAACCATGACAGACTTATCTAGGTATTCCATGAAGATTGAGTTTATCACGCGAGATAATGTGGCTGGAGCATTGGTCAAACCAAAGAACATGACCTAATACTCATATTGAGAGATCGATAGAAGAGGTGTCTAGAGGAGGGTGAATAGACTACTTGCATAATTAAAATCGTAGCTTTTTCCCAATTTAATGGTTGGCAGATTTTAGCGATTCTAAAAAGTCTAGTGCGCCCTACACATGCTAGTCAACAAGTATGGCAGCGAAAAGTAAGGACTTTCCACATGTAGTAAGGAGTAGAGATTAGGAAGATCAAACGCGAAGAAGTTAACACGACGATTTTTGGCTTCGTTCACATACGTGGCGCTATTGTACGTCCATGTTAGTGGAGAATTCAACCCATGGAGGGTAACGACTGCGAGAGTCCATGGAGGGGTCCACCCACAAGGGGTCCACGAAGAAGCGGCCTTGTATATTCCACCACGGCTTCCATCCACACACGCCTAGCCTCACTCACGGTAGATCTTCACGAAGTAGGCAATCTCCTTGCTCGTACAAACATCTTGGTTCAACTCGAGAACATGATGTAGGAGGATCCCAAGCGACACCTAACCAATCTAGGAGGCACCACCTTCCAAAAGGTAATAGATGTGGTAGAATGATGAACTCCTTGCTCTTGTGCTTCTAAAGATAGTCTCCTCAAAATTCAATCACTCTCTCTCAGATTTGGCAGGGGTAGGAGAGATTGATATTGTGTAAAGCAACTTGGGGAGCCTAGAGATCAAGTTTGAAATGGATGGCATGGAATCTCTTGATCTCAACACATGAGTAGGTGGCTCTCTCTTAGAAAAATGGTTGTGGCAACTGTAAGTGTGTTCTGAGTGCTTCCTCTGCGAATGAGAAGAGGTGGAGGGTATATATAGGCATCTCCCAAAATCCAACCGTTACAACATTATTGGCTAACTCGGTGACACCGAAATGTTAATCTCGGTGGTACCGAGTGCACTAAATGTGGCAACTTTGAATTCTCGGTGAAACTGATATATGAATCTCGGTGGTACTGATACAATGGCCTAGACTGGGTTTCCAAACTCGGTGAGGACTTCAAACTCGGAAATTCCAAAACTTGAAATTAGCTTAAACGAAAGTTGATCACCCAATCTCGGTGGCACCGATCGAAAGTTGGTTGTACCGAGATGGTGTGATTGGCATAGAATCTGTATAAGTGTAAAATCGGTATAGTCGAGTGGTAAATGTTGGTGGTACTGATTTTGCTTATGTGGCTTGGGACAAATATATTTTGCGGGAGAATGGTTGATTATTTTTGGTGGCTATCTCTAAGCACTTGAGCAACCAATTCATCATAGTACCTAACCCCTTCTAATAGTATTAGCTTTCCTATGGACTCAAAGTGATTTATCACAAATATAAAATGTAGAGTCTTATTTTTTGAAGCTTGAGCCAATCCTATTCCTTCCTTAATCAAGGGGCTTCTCCACACAATCCTATAGCTAAAGCTCTGTGTGGACTATACCTGAAATATACTAGGTAAAAGTGTTAGTCCAAGAGACAATATATGTTGTCATGAATTATCAAGACCACCAAAGGAGCATATGTGCTTTCAATATCCCCCTTTTTGGTAATTGATGACAACATACAATCAAAGCTTCAATAAAGATAAGCACTAGAATATGACAGCTTTGAAGGATACATGACTAGTACAAGCTCCCCCTAAATGTGTGCAATCCCTTTTAAAGGATAGTTGCTTTGGACTGCATGGGCACACACAAGGTAGGAGGACAAGACAAGTCATAAAGATATTGGCTATATGCATTGGACCGCTACTGATTGACAAGGAAGAAACATGGCAGAAGTACTGCTCAAGGCAGTACTTCCGCTACAAACTTTTGCTCCAAAATAATTGCTAAGCAGAACCAAAAATCTGGAAACATAAGCGAAAGTGAGGCCGGAAGTAGGGAGCGGCAATACCGCCTAATCGATAGTACCCGTCAACTCCAGTGGTACTTCCGCCCAAGCAGTAGTACCACTCAACTCCTAGCAATACTTCCACTTGAGAGAGAAAAACTACCCTGCCACTAAAACCGCCATAACTTCCGCATACGAGCTCCGAATTGAGAAAACTCAAGCTTGTTCGATTCAGATGACAAGGGCTATCCAACAGCGACTGGAAATCTTAAGAACATGCAATTATGAAAATGCCAATGATATAGAGATGTGAAACCTCTATGAATGAAGAACCGACAAAAACTCCAGCATCAAAACCATCATATAAGATGCACATGAACTCCGTTTGTGAGCCATAAGCTCTAAAATTCTTAAAGAGAAACACAAAACAAGAACCAAGAAATATGATGCAAGGATGCAAATGGTTTGAGCTCTCAACAAATGATACGATCAAGCTACTCACTTAAGATCTCCCTTTGACACTACGATAATCTATCCTAAGTAGAAAAACCTATCAAGGGGAAACCTATACCTTGCACATAGTCCACTTGAGCTAGATGATGACGATCTTAAATTACTCAAGATGGACCACATTTCTTGATTGTGTTGGCTTGATGAAGACTAGTTGATTGATCCCTCATACTCACTATGGGTGAGCCACTCTCCAACACATCTTCACAAGTCTATTTCCACTACAATGGACGACAAGCTTCAGGCATGATATCTTCGTGATGCTCCACTTGAATTTGCACACCACAATCTTGATGCGGATCACCACTTGATGTCATCCTTCATGGGTTGAATGAGATCTTCCTCTTGACGCAAGTCCATGTAAACACACCTAACCCCACACATAACTCTCACGAAGACCATGAGTTAGTACACAAAAGTGTAATGGACAATACTTACCATACCATGGGATCACTTGATCCATCTCGTTACATCTTGTACGCTTTGTGTGTTGATCAACTTGATTTAGTATTTGTCTTAGTATTGATCAACCTTGTGTATTTATGACCATTCTTTGGATAATACCTTGAATACCACCTTGGTCATCATATAAACTCCTTGAAATCAACAGATGGACTTCAAGAAGTGCCTATGGAAAAATCCTTTGAATATAACTTAAGACAACTATTAGTCCATAGGTATTGTCATCAATTACCAAAATCACATATGGAGAAGTATGCTTGATTAGAAGCGTATTGTCCTAATGCAATAAATGAGAACAAGAGCAAGAGATTGGGATTATATCGGAATGTTCAAGTGGGTTTGCTTGCCTGATAAAACATCAACACGTTACTGCTCATCAGACGGATACTCAACCATACCCTTTGGAATAGGACCTAACACGAAGAACAACCATCAAAGGGGGACATATCAATACACATCAAATGAAACACTATGATGCATGAATATGACATGGCAATATGATGTGGTTTGGCCTAATCCATATAGCAGCATAGTTAAATGAAGTAGGTTTGAACTCAAGGTTCAAATTCAACTCAATATGTGAAGTTTCATATTGTATTTGAACAAAAATGTCCAAGTTCTCCCATTTAGGTTGCTCTATCATGCATGAAAATATTACAAATGGATTCATTGAATTTTTTTAATAATTTTTCATACATAACTTATTTCATTTGGATTTACGGTTGAATTTCTATGAATTTACAAGTTTTAGCAATTCCTGGATTTATTTAAAACCGAGCAATGCAATTACTGCGTCATCGATATATCAGCATGACGTCATCGTGCTCAACTGGCCATTTCAGGTCAAATCTGACATGTGGGGCCTACCGGTCAGTGACCCAGGGCTAAGCAGGGGTTAAGTCCCGCATTGACAATGGGTTTGACTCACCGCGGGGCCCATTGTCAGCCTCTGCGGGGTTATTAAGTAGGGGGATTAGCGCTAATGGTGTGCCATGGCATCCCGCCAGAGTTCGGCCGGCGGCGACCAACCCAATGGTGATTTCCCATTAGATTTGCACCTCTGGCCACTATTTGGCACGCGGAACAACGCTATCAGGAGCAGGGAGCAAGCTGCATCCATCCCAGCAGGTGGAACGGCGCGGGGCGTCTTGTAGGGTCATCGGTGACGACGGCTATGGCGTACGGCGCTCGGGTCAGCACGGGCTCGAGGCCAGGGGCATGGGAGGAGGATCTAGGGGGTGGCTACGGGCTCCTACGAGGTTCCTAAGCACGATGAAGTGCTTAGAGGCGAGCCTCAGGAGCGCTAGCCATGGCTGTGAGATTGCCGACGGCGAGAGGCTCACGAGTCCGGCGACTATCGTGGTTATGATACAAAATCGAAGAAAAGGAAGGGGGACATTGAGGTGCTTACAGTGAGTCGGATGGGTAGCTCAGCAGCTCAGGGGAGGTCTGGGAGCAGGCAAATCAACGGTAGCAAAGCACGGGGTCGAAGGTTGAAGACGACGGAGTCGGGGCGATGGAGGGCGTCCGGGCTTGCGTGGCTTGTCGGGAATGCTGCTGATGATGAGGCGGAGCGGCTGGAGGTGGAGCAGGGGCGAGGGACTGGTGGGAGCTACTCGATCGACGATGGCACATCCATGGCGTCTCGGCTGCGAGCACGGAGAGAGAGCCAGGGGGAAGGAGAGGTAGAGGAAGAGGAGAAGAAGGCCACGGGGCAAGGGCGACGACGACGTGCTCGCGCTCTCAGCGGCCTCCAGCAGCGAGCAACCAGGCAGGAGGTGGCCGTGCGTGTGTCGGCGTGCCGTAGCCACACGCCCCAATCCTCCTGGCGGGAAGTTGGAGGTGACTGGTAGCTGGGCTGCTGGGGCGCCCTCCTCTTGGGCCTCACATAGGTCTCCCTCCTTTTTATTTTTATTTGTTTTCTGTTTGTTTCAGTTTTTCTAATATTTGCCTCTGTTTCTGATTTAGTAAAAATACTAAATCACATTTGTTTCTTTTGAAATTTAATATGTGGTTAGTTGTAAAATATCCAGGGCCATATAACAATTTCCAGAATTATTGGAGCTATAGAAATATTTATAGCCTTTTATAACTTCAATTCAAATACTTATTTATTTAATTCAACAAACAAAGATGACATGGAAAAAATATGCTTCACCACTAGTTGATGTTTCCACATTTTTCCAGAGATGAGGACCATTTTTGGAGAGCCATTTTGGTTCATTGAAAACCATTTTTAGGTGCTAGGGTTTGTCATCCCCATTTTAGGTTGAAAGAAAATTTTAAACATGACGCAATCACAAATATGAACCCTATTGCATACCAAGCTAGGGATGTGACAATCACGAGATGTGTAAACTCGACTACTAGAGACATCAAGACACTTGAGCCCTTTATGTTTGGCAATATAGCCAGAAACACACATTGGGTGGAGCGAAACATGATTTTATGTGGATTATAGGGGCGAAGGTTAGGCTAACAGGCACAATAAAAAACACAGAGTGAGGTATAAGCATGATTGACACCTAAGAACCGTTCAGTGGGAGTTTCATCGTTGATGGCATGACTAGGTACGTTGTTGATAAGATGAACATGAGTGAGAAAGGCTTCAACCCAAAGTGGCATACATGCGGCAGCAAGAGTATCAAGGCCTACTTAGACAATGTGTCTATGTTTGCGTTCAGTGGATCCATTCTGTTGATGAGCATGTGCACAAGAGACATCGTGTGAAATTCCTATTTGCTGAAAAAAGTAATTGAGTTTTTCATATTCAGCACCCAATGAGATTGCACACCAAGGGTTTTACTATCAAATTGATGTTCAATAAGAGCTTGAAAGTTGTGAAAACTTGAAACACATCGGAACATTTCTTAAGAAGCTAAACCCATGTATATTTGCTATAGTCGTCAATGAAACTCACATAATAAGTGTGCCTCCTAACAAAGGAGGGAGCTGGACCCCACACATAAGAAAAAATGAGTTGCAAAGGTTTAAAAGAAATACTAGTGGAGACTCGATACAGTAGTTGATGACTTTTAGCTTTCTGACATGAATCACAAATACTTTATGAACTATTCTCACCAACAGATGGGAGCTTATTTTTGCTAAGAACTTGATGAACAATAGAAAAAGAAGGGTGGCCTAAACGATGATGCCATCTATCCAAGGAAATTTTGATGACACCGAGCACTTGTTTATTGAGTCTCCTAAACTTGGGAATCAACGGGTAGAGTCCATGCACGCATCTACCTCGATAAATTATTCTCTTCGTGACCTGATCCTTGATCATAAATAAAAAGGGGTGAAATTTTAGAAATACATGATTGTCAAGAGCGATGCGATGGACGGGAAGAAGACTTTTGCTAGTGCTAGGAACATGGAGAACATTATTATGATGGATGTCTTTGTGTGGGGTTTTAATAACTAAATGACGAACATGATTACTCTCCATACGTCCACCATCAGTGTTGTGGACTTGCTCGTGGCCATTATACCTTTCATGCATGGTGATTTTCTTGAGTTCACTAGTTATGTGATTAGTGGTACCCGTATCGGCATACCATTTTGTGTCAACTCCATAGGAAGTGTCAATGGTCACAACTACCTTCTACTTCCTCGAGTTAGCTTCTGCATAGTGCCACTTGCAATCTTTTGCAACATATTTAGTTTTTTTTGCAAATTTGAGAAATAGCATCAAAGTTGTTGTTGTTGCAGTTTTCATAATTGTTGTTGTTGTAGCCTCCACCTCTATCGTAGTTGCCATGGATGCAACCATAGCCACCAGATTGGCCACGGTAGACACCTCCATAGCGGTCGTTGACTTGATGAGGTGGACCATCGCCGTTGTTGTGGCCACCACCATAGGCATCATTATGGTGAGCGCCACCATAGCAACCATTGTGGCCGCCACCGTAGCCGCCATTGTGGCGACTGCCGTAGTTTTCTAGCCACGACCACCTCCGCCTTGGCCAGGGTGACCGTCGCTGCCCTGGCCTCGGTTCGCACCGTCGCCCCCATTGCAAGGACATCCCTTGGAGAAGCCGCCACCACGTCCACGCCCGACCAGATTCGCCAAAGACTTGAACCCTCCTACACCCGAGTTGTGGAATAACTCAACTCATTTATCAAAGTTGCTCACCATAGAGAAGAGGTCAACGATGGAGGGTGGATGGATGCGGACATCCAGCAACGATATGATGGGATGGTAGTCCATGTCAAGGCCATCAATGGTGAAGGAGAGCAGCTGGCTACCAGTGATGGGTTCTTCGGCCATGGCGAGCTCGTCGGTGAGAGCCCTCATGTGACCAAAGTAGATGCCGAAAAATTGGTTTCACTTCTGCGGGTTTGTGAGGCTGATGTGAAGGTTGTTGATGCACAATCATGAGGTGGATGCTAAGATGGTGTTGATGGTCATCCACATTGCATGGGATTTCTCACGAGGTGCAACTTAGATCAACACCTCTTTTGAGATATTGTTTAGCAAGTAGGCAAGAACTTGCTAATCTTCTCGCGCCCAGATCGTGTACTCGGGGTTGACGATGATCTTCTCCTTGCTGTCGGAGTTCTTTGTGCTGAAGGTTTTCGAGGGCTCAAAAAGGGTTTTATCTAGGTAACTGTACATTCCCACGGCTCAAATCTGCGATAGCACTTGTGCATGCCATAAAACAAAGTTGGTTCGGGTAAGCTTTTTGTATACTTGGGAGTTCATGCTAAAGGTGTTAGGGGAGGTGGAGGATGACACCACGGAAGGATGTTGTTAGATGTGTTGGAAGAGAGGGGATATGTATACCATGTGAAATATGATGAAGTGTCTCAACCCTCCAAAGAAGAGACCATAGGGTTTATATTGATTAAAAGGGAAAACCTCTCATAGGTGTTTACAGGATTCAATTGTTGGAACAGAAGAAAGGATACAAACTTAAACAACCAACTTCTATCTCTAACAAACTCTATCTATTCCTATACGTGGAGTACAAGCCAAGTCTACGAGAGGGAGAGAGATAGAGGGGTGTGGGTGAAATAAGTGACGTTACAATCATTATATTCAACACATGCAACGTTATATCTAATTCAAATCCATGATACTGTCACCACTTGTCCATGTTCACCAGCCAACTGAGCACATCGGAATGGAGGGTGAAGTAGAGTAGGACATGGAACACACACCGGATCATGGGACTCGAGGCATTGTTATCTCCAATGGCCCACTCTTCCTTGTCGGACCCCGTGGAGTGCACGTCACCAGTTTATGTGAGGTTGACGATGGATCTGTTATGGTCACATCCCGACACATCCATCACAACGCGATTACAATGCCAAGGGTTACCGACCACCCACACCGGCACCACGACATGTGACTCCGCCTCACCGACATCTACCATGAGGATTCCCGTCGCCCCCCATGACCATTACCCTGCAAGCGGCCGTGCTGCACCATATTAGCACCCGCCAACAATGAGCCATAAGTGTGGTCCTTTGAGTTGGCGCGCCAACGAGGGGGTGCACATCCACCATAATGTTCGGATGCCATACGGACCACAAAGCCTATGATGAGGCAGTGGTGATGTGCCTCGTGTCGGATCCAATCATAATTTGAGCGAACCCCATGGATTCCAGCTTGATTGAGTCCGATAGCTGTCGAGCATTCTCCTCATGTGTGTATACAACCATCTCTTCCTCGAACCCAGATGGGATGACCTCCTAGTCCCTAGTTCGGAAGACAATGATCCGCTTCTCGCCATGCCAAAGAAGGCCGGAGATCATCGGATGGGAGGTCATGGGCGACACAGAGTGGCTAGGGTTTGTTCCATGGAGCGGATGTGGACGAATATATGCGGATAAGGGTACGACTTCATGGGTTGTATCTAACATGGCAGACGCGACCGGGTCTTCCCACAGCCACCCCAGATTTGGACTAATTGGGAGGAGTACCTGTCAGCCAGGGCATTTGGGGTTGGTATGAAGGGTCCATCTAGATTGTTTTTTTATTGGGGCAGTCCACCCGAGCATATAATGATGGTTTGGGGAGCCTAACTATAGATGAACTTACCTCAGCTAACCATAATGCGAATGGACATGCAGATATTTGTGTGGAAGAACGTGCATTACCAAGTGGTGGTTCAGCTTGTGATGTTGTATTTATTTGTCAAAAGGCCCTCTTTTGAATTTAAGAGCATACATGTGCCCCCGTGGAAAACTATTTGCTCGTTTAACCCCCTATAGAATGACTATTGACTAGGCACATCGCTTGTAGTACATTGATCAAACTACTATCACACCGCCGGTCGACGTGGCACCCACCGCACACATCCTTCTCAGAGTCATCACATCGTTGTCGACACTAACATTGTATGCTAGAGCTCGGTAGTCAAAACAAAATTTTGTTGTCAACACAAACTATGTCAGTCACATTAGCACCATGTTAGTCCGCCCGACGAATCTATAACGTATGAAACCAATGGTCGTATCTCTCGAGATCTTGAATGGCATACGGGAAGACGTGTTCATTTGGGACGCGTTTGGTTACCTGCATCGATTTTGGGCACTTTGCATACCTGGACTAGTTGAGCTCGACTGAGCATATGCAGGCTAAAAACTAACATATGCATGTTGATTGGTTGCCTGGATCTCCTCTAGCCTGCATGTGCCGAAATGGAAGGCATGTTGTTTGGTTGTGGCCTCGTTTGCGGAAAAACACAAGTCCGGTTGTTTGGTCACATCCATGACAGTAGTGTGGTAAAATCCTCTTTGATGTGGTTAGGTTAGGAGAGGAAAAAATATAAAGAAACCAGAATAGAACTAACTTATTAAGCACACATCAAAGTTTAACTGCACACGAAAGTTAAACATAGTACGATAAGTTTCAAAATTAAAGTGCAGCACACATTGTCGGCCGAGTGGGACCCAGGGTACCACGACCCGTCTACCACGTGCCTTGGAGGACGAGGCTCAAGCAGGCTCGGGTGAGGCAGCCTCGCCCGAGTTGCTCCGAAATGATGTGCCTCGCAAGGGGCTGCCCCATAAGGTCCCCCTTTGCTGCCAGACCAGGCCCTGCCGAGGGCGCCATCGCGGGGATGCCTCGTGATGCCTCACCCACAAGGCTGCCTCGTGAGCCTTGGCGGTGCCAGCCGCGGGTCTTCGTTCCTACCACGCGGGTGACACCCCATGCACAGAAGGACAACATGGACAACACTAGCCGGTGCAGACAAAGAGGTTTTCCTCTTTGGTGATTGCGGTGCAGCATTCGCTTCACTCCCAAAAGCATGTTCCCGAAGCTTACCATTCGCATGTAAGAGGATCACAACGGATCATCACAGCAAGGGAAAAGGTCAACACCGAGCCCACAAGTGTCACGAAGGCTACTTTAGCAGGCGGAGACCACCTTTTGCCAGGATAGTCTATGGTCCTGTCCCCCTTTGAATTGCGGCTCTGTGGCCACCCTTTCCAGCTCATGTTTTTGGACAAGAGGACCAAGGCACTACAAGAGGGGACTAGGGATCTCCATGTAAGGGACATAGTCATTATCTCCCACCAACTCGTGTACTCATATCTCAAGCTCTCCATCGCAATCAAACACGAGCAGGAGTAGGATTTTACACCGCACGATGGCCCGAACCTGGGTAGCTCGCGCGTACCCATGGTTTTCGGCGAGCATGAGTGAGCTTTCCATCGATCTTACCGTGTTTGTAGTCATGTTGTAGGTTGTCGAGCTAAGTCCCATGATATGTCTCCAACTTATCTATAATTTATGAAGTATTCATGCCAATATTCTAAAACTTTCATATACTTTTGGAAAGATTTTATATTATTGGACTAACATACTTATCCAGTACCCAGTGCCAATTCATGTTTTTTATATGTGTTTTGTTTCACAGAAAATCCATATCAAACGAAGTCCAAATGTGATAAAAATTTACAGTTTTTTTGAAACACATGTGAATTTTGGGAAGAAGAATCAACGCAACACGGTGCTCGAGGGCCCCACAAGCTAACATGGCGCGACCAAGGGGTGGCTGCACCCTGATAGCTTGTGGATACCCCTTAAGTCCCTTGGGGCCCTTCTTTCGCCAAAAGAAAGGTAATTTCCAGATAAAAATCCCCTCAAAATTTCAGCCCAATCGGAGTTATGTATCTCTAGACATTTAAGAAACTGTGAAGGGGCAAAAAACAACAGTGAAAAATGTAGAAAAACAGAGAGAGATCCAATCTCGGAGGGCGTATCACCCCTCCTGGAGCGATGGAGGCCAACGATGAGAGGGGAGAACCTAGCCCCATCCAGGGAGAGGACATCAATGAGGAAGCCTATGGGGGAGACTCTCTCCCCCTCTCTACTGATGGCGCTGCAGTGCCGCTGGGGGAACCATCGCCGTGGTGATCGTCTTCATCAACATCACTGTCTTCATCACCTTCCTCATCTCTTTTCAGCGGTCCACTCTCCCGCACCCTGCTGTAATCCCCTACTTGAACATGGTGTTTCATGCCACATATCATTATTCAATGATGTGTTGCCATCCTATGATGTTTGACTAGATTTATGTTGTCCTTTGGGTTGATTGACAATCTTGATTGGTTTGAGTGCAGTTGTGAAGCTAGCTATCTCGCAAGGCCTGGCAGCCACCATACCTAATAATTTGAACCAAATAAACTACTAGACCTAGGTGTTGTGCATTGACAAGGTACCAGTAACTAGCTAGTGGGCATGATGTAAAACTCCACTAAATAAAAACGAACATACATGTAAGATAAGTAATCTAGCACTTAAATTTGGGATTTTAGTTGTATTTTCATAACACTAAGTGACATATATCTAATATTTTAGTCAGTTATTGTACAATTGCATTTTACATGTTTTTCTCCTTTGTAAGGTCCGCCACATCTAAAAATTATTCTAGCATTCGCCACTGTTTGAGTGTATGTTTTTTTGGTTTTATCCTATGGTGGCCTCCGTGCCATGCACACATGAGGGATTCTCGCTATAGGGTGTTGCAATACGTTCATGATTCACTTGTAGTGGGTGGCTAGAGTGACAAAAGCTTACACCTGAGTAAGGGGATTGTTGCGTATGGGAGTAAATGGGACTTGATGTTTACTGCTATGGTTGGGTTTACCTTAATGATTTCTCATAGTTATGGATGCTTGATAGAGGTCCAATCATAAGTTCATACGATCCTAGTACGAAAAATATGTTAGCTCATGCCTCTCCCTCATAATTTTTTTGCAAAAGTGATTAACGACCTTGTTATCAATTGCCTAGGATGATTTCGCAAAACATACCATCATTATTCCACACTCGCTATTGTAATATATGGTAATATATTCTAACTTTATTTAGGTAGCGACTATTTTCATATTTTTGTTTCCAATATCACGCAAAGCTATCTTCTTTATGCCCACAATGCAGTTTTATTTCTCGTTACTAGATAGAAGCAAACGCTCGGTGCATGTAGAGTCGTATTAGTGGTAGATAGGACTTGAGAGAATATTGATATTACCTTTAGCTCCTGGTGGGTTCAACACTCCATAATTTTCACTTCCATCTTTGTAAAGTGCTACGATGATCCCTTGCACTTGGGTATTATCAAGCTCTTTTCTGGCGGCGTTGCTAGGGAGCAATAGCGCGGGGTTAATATTTTCATGTATGTTTGTTTGCTCTTATCATTAAGTAGATTTTGTTTTTTCATATTTATGTTTTATTGTTTTATTTCTTTATTTGTGGGTGAAACAAACAAACAAAAAATTAAAATCGAAAACATAAGAATTTTACTTGCCTTTTAAAAGAGAAGCGATTGGAAAGTTATGAATTGAAGAAGTGAGGGTCGACCGTGAACACTTGTGTTCATGCTCATGGACATAATTTAGATTTTTTCATGGAATTTTCTCATGTAAGTAATTATTGCCTTATATTTACCACTATACCATAAAAATAATGTGCTTTTCATAATACTCATGATGCTCTTTTGCATGTTTCATCTACTTTTATTTTGTGAGCATCATTGATATCATCATGCCCAGCTAAAGGAAACCAGTTGTTGGGAGATAACTCAACACTTATTCTTTACATTTTTTGTGTGTACACACGATTAAGCTACTATACTAATCATGTTTTGTGTCTTTTATTTCAATAATGTGCCAAGTAAAACCTTCGGATTGGTTTGGATTATAGTAGATTTGATCCTGTGCAAAAACAGAAACTTTTGCGTCGAGTGCAGAATTTCTCTGATTTTACTAAAACAATTTTTTGATCTGAATTTTTACATAGTATTGGTATACAAATTCCCCAGTCTGTCCTAACTTTTCAGAAATTTTGAATTCTAGATGCATGGTGTTTGTGTTGATCATTACAAAATGTTCTCTTTTAGACAGATTCTGTTTTTGCTTACATAGTTTGCTTGTTTTGATGATGCTATGGCAATATCGGGGGGGGGGGGGGTATAAGACATGGAGAAGTTATAATATAGTACCTTATGCAATAATTAAATATGGAACAATTTATGACAGTACCTAAAGTTTATGATTTGCCTATTATACTAACGGATCTCACGAGGTTTATGTTAAGTTTTGTGTGATTGAAGTTTTTAAGTTTTGGTTGAGATACCAATATGAGGAGCATAATGAGCATCAAGACCCTAAGATTTTGGATGCCCGAGGTACCCCAAGGTAATATTTAAGTAATACTCAAGCATCTAAGCTTGGGGATGCCATGGAAGGCATCCACTCTTTCGTCTTCAACACCATCGGTATACCTTACTTGGAGCTATATTTTTATTCGTCACATAATATGTGTTTTTATTGGAGCATCATTTTATTTTGTTGTTCTACGTTAGAAGTTATTCATAATCATGTTTTTCAATATAAAAAAAATCCAAGGATTGCCTTTAGAATGCTTCGATTGCATATGTTAGGAGTGCTGTATAAAAACATAAACTTTCGTTGTAGTATTTGAATTATGTGATTTTACTGGAATGTGGGAAGTTTCTGAAATTTTTACAGAATACTTTTATAAACACTATTTAGTTTGTATTAATTTTCCATATGTTTGGGCGATACAAAATTACACTTATTAAATTGATTACTACAGACTGTTCTGTTTGGACAGATTGTTGTCCTAGTTTTGTTATGTACTTATCCTAGAGTTTTCATGGCATATACTGGTAGATATAAATTGTGAAAATGATAGTATACAACACCTAATGTTTGAAAAGTTTTATGCAACTTGTCTTGGCAATATATGAAGTGTTGATTTATTTTTATGTGTACTACCTATCTCACAAGTTCTTTTCAAGTTTTGTGTGGATGAACTTTTTGAGACTTCGGTGAAACCAGGATATGAGAGAATTGTACGTGATACAAAATCTCAAGGATGGGGATGCCCAAGGATCCTGAGTTAATATTACAAGAAGTATCAAGCATCTAAGCTTGGGGATGCTACACATCCCACCTCTCTTCGTTCAACAATTATGGGTTAGCTAATGTTGATCCTATGTTTTCGTTCGTTCATATGTGCTATTATTGGAACATATTTTGTGGTTATTATTCCCTTTTTATTTTATGCACCATTCTTGTATGATATAATCCTTTTTTGATTTATATAATGCTTCACGTGCTTCACTTAACTCTTTTGAGTATGGCTTTATAGAATGCTTCGTGTGCTTCACTTATATATTTTGAGCTTGGATATTGGTCTGTCTATATTCATTGAAGAATGCTCTATGAGCTTTACTTATATATTTTTGAGAATAGTTTGATGATCGCTCTTGTTCTTCACTTATATCCTAAGAGAAAATTTTGAAAGAATTGAATGACATAAGACATGAAATTATATATGCTTCACATGCTTATCCCGTGGGGAGTAGCGACTTCACAACTAGTAGTATAAGCAATAAAAGTATTGGTCAATTAAAGAATTCAAGAAAGAATATCAAAGGAAGAGATATTTCACATATAAATGTACTATCTTGGACATCTTCTATGATTGTGAGCCCCCATTCATTATTTTCAAACTTGATCAAGTAGTTGACATTGGAGAAGGAAGACAACGTAATGGTTATGTTTGCTTATATTCACATAGAAGTTATATTGTCATGGATCCTCTAACATTTGGTGCATGCTTTAGATCCTTTGCTAGCCCAAAAATTTGCACTTAGTATAGATACTTATTGTGCATCCATAACCCTTAAACCCAGTTTCTTGTAGTCCACCATACCTACCTATGGATTGAATACGATCCTTCAAGTAAGTTGTCGTCGGTGCATAAAGCAATAAAAATTGCTCCTAAACATGTATGATATTTTATTTTAAGGGAAAACAATCTTTGTACGATCTTGGGATGGCAAATAAATAAAAGTGACATACTACATAATAAAGTTTGCTATCACAAGGGGCAATATAAAGTGACGTTCCTTTTTATTAAGAGATTGCACATGCAAAAATGAAAAAGCGCATGCCAACCTATGCTTCCCTCTGTGAAGGGCCTATATTTTACTTCTACATTTACTTTATGCAAGATTCAATACTGTTCATCCCTATTCCAATCTATTAATTCTTTATTTGGAAAGCATCACGTGGTGGGGAAAGATCCACACACATATATCCAGTTGGATATAGGTGATCATGATTCATTATTGTTGACATTATCTAGATAAGTTGGGAGGTGGAAAATTAAGCCCCTATCTTCCTATGTGTTTGATTGAAACTTCTTGTTCCAAAAATATGCCTTGAGTGTTAGCAATCATGGAAGACTAAATGATAGTGGAGTATGTGGAATTTTCTGAACCAAAGCTCTTACATAGACCCTTCGTGAAAATAAGATGAATTGTAATTGTTTGATGACTAAAAACATAGTTTGCTAGTTTTCAAGAAAGTTTATGGTCTATACTTTAACATGTGAATAGTTTGTCACTTGATCATGAGAATTGCTATGAGAAAAGAGTTGTTGTTTTATGATGCTAGGAAAAGTGATTGGAAGTAACTTTGATCAAACTTATATACTATGCTAGCATCCACACTTCATAAATTATTTCTTTTATCATTTAACTTCTCGAGGACGAGTAGGAATTACGCTTGGGGATGCTGATAGGTCTCCAATGTATAGATAATTTATGAAGTATTCATCCCAATATTCTACAAATTTCATATACTTTTGGCAACATTTTATATTTGTTTTGGGACTAACTTACTTAATCAATGCCTAGTGCCAGTTCCTGTTTTTTTGTGTTTTTTGTTTCATAGAAAATCCATATCAAACAAAGTCCAAACGCGATAAAAATTGATGGAGATTTTTTTGGAATATATGTGAATTTTGGGAAGAAGAATCAACGCAACACGGTACCCAAGGGCCCCACAAGCTAATAGGGGGCACCCTAATAGCTTGTGGCCACCCCTTAAGTAGGTTGTCAACCTTCTTTCGCATCAAGAAAGATAATTTTTAGATAAAAATCCCCTAAATATTTTAGCCTAATCGAAGATACGGATCTTCGGATATTTAAGAAATGGTGAAGCGCTAAAAACAACAGAGAATATCAGAGAGAAACAAGGAGAGTGACTCAATCTCGGAGGGGCTCTCGCCTCTCCGGGAGTCATGGAGGCCAACGACGAGAGAGGAGAACCTCTGCCCATCTTGGGAGAGGCCACGTAGGGGGAAGACAAAAGGGGAGACTCTCTCCCCCTCTCTCACGGTGGCACCAGAGTGCAGCCGGGGGTACCATCGCCGCGCTGATCGTCGTCATGAACATCACTATCTTCATCACCTTCCTCATCTCTCTTCAACGGTCCACTCTCCCACACCCCATTGTAATCCCCTACTTGAACATGGTGTTTCATGCCAGATATTATTATTCAATGATGTCTTGCCATCATATTATGTTTGACTAGATTTATGTTGTTCTTTGGGTTGATTGATGATCTTGATTGGTTTGAGTGTATGTTTTATTTTGGTTCTGTTCTATGGTGCCCTCCATGTCGCACACCTCCGAGGGATTCTCGCTGTAGGGTGTTTCAATACATTCATGATTCACTTATAGTGTGTGGCTAGAGTGACGAAAGCTTACACCCGAGTAAGGGGATTGTTGTGTATGGGAGTAAAGGGGACTTGATGTTTAATGCTATGGTTGGGTTTACCTTAATGATTTCTAGTAGTTGCGGATGCTTGCTAGAGGTCCAATCATAAGTTCATATGATCCAAGTACGGAAAGTATGTTAGCTCCTGCCTCTCTCTCATATAAAATTGCAAGAATCATTACCGATCTTGTTATCAATTGCCTAGGATGATTCCGCACACCATACCATAGTTATTCCACAGTCACTAGGCAGCGACTATTTTCATAGTTTTGTTCTCCAATATCATGCAAATCTATCTTCTTTATACCCACAACGCAGTTTTATTTCTCGTTACAAGATAGAAGCAAACGTTTGGTGTATGTAGAGTCGTATCGGTGGCATATAGGACTTGAGAGAATATTGATCTTACCTTTAGCTCCTTGTGGGTTCGACACTCCATACTTATTACTTTCACCTTTGGAAAGTGCTACGATGATTCTTTGCACTCGGGGATTATCATCCCTGAGTGTTTGAACCTTGGTTCTTGGAGTAGTTCTTGGATGCAGATCTCGAATTCCGACATTTGGCACGCAAGGTAGGGGGACTTACCGTATTTGCGCCTTCGACCTCGACGCCGCATCGACATAGATGAAGCTGCCGCTCGCTAGGAACATGATGCGCGTCGAGCTGCTACCAGGGTCCCCATGGTGCCAAGCGCCTGAGGTGTCGCGGCTCGACGCCCTCGAGCTGCTACCGAGCCCGTGGGGGAGTGGGTGGCCTCCCCCGACCACCCATCGATGAACCAGTAGGATCGAGGCCATTCTGCCACCATCTCCTCGCTCGCCCAACGCGAGCCCCCGGCTCCATGTGCCGCACTTCTCATGGCGCAAGAGATCTTGTGATACCGCGCCGCCAATGAAGGCTATAGTGCTTGTCTTGGGCGCATCACCAAACTCGTTGATGGCGTGCGCGAGGCCCCAAGTCACGATGGTCAGGCACTCTCCCACTGCCAGCTCGCTCTACCGCCCCACGCCGACTAGGCCGAGCACGACGCTCCTCCTGCTCCTTCGGCCCGCGATGCAGCCGAGCATAGCCCTGTGGCACGCGCTCCGAAGCCATCCTACGGTGCATCAACGCCAGCCCATGGAGGTGATAGCTACCACATCATCCAGCACGCGCCCCCGTATGTGCATGCGGCCCCCGAGAGGCCGCGCAATCATCAGGACCATGGCCTCCAGGACGTCGACATGGCCGGGCGCTAGAAACGCATGCCCTCGATAGAGGTCCCTTCACTGTCGGGGGCTACCTGGACCTCGCCCCGAGCTGCGCCATGTGGTGTGGCCCGAGAAGTTCAATATGGAGCTCCCTCTTTGCTACGACGGCAACACCAACCCCATGGATTTCCTCGTGCTCTACACCATCAGCGTCCAGGCCATGAAGGGGAGGACCGGGTCATGGTAAACTCGTTCCCCATGGACCTCAAGGACGCCCCAGCACATGGCTCATGAACCTCCCCGAGGCATCCATTACCTCATGGGAGGACGTGTGCAAGCATTTTGTCGCCAACTTTACGGGTACAAGCGACCGTCCCCTCACGTTCAACGACCTACGGGCTGTGCGCCGGCGCCCCGATGAGCCCCTTCGCAAGTTCATCCAGCGCTTCAGGCAGGTTTACAACAAGATCCCGAGGGCTTTCGACGCAGCAATCGTTTCCGCCTTCACCAACGAGTCACCGGCGTGAAGATGCGCGAGAAGCTCCTTGATGTCTACTACGCAACTTTATTCTTGTAGACGTTGTTGGGCCTTAGAGTGTAGAGTTTTGTAGGACAACAACAATTTTCCCTCATGTGGATGACCTAAGGTTTATGAATCTATGGGAGGTGTAGGATGAAGATGGCCTCTCGTAAACAACCCTGCAATCAAATGCAAGATATCTGTTGTGTCCCCAACACACGCAATACAATGGAAAATTGTATGGGTGCACTAGTTCGGCGAAGAGATGGTGATACAAGTGTAGTACGGATAATAGAAATAGATTTTTATAATCTGAATAAATATAAACAACAATGTAATAATTAGTAGACAACTATCAAAATAGTAGATTAATGCTTGGAAATAAGGCCTAGGCTTCATACTTTCACTAGTGCAATCTCTCAACAATGCTAACGTAGTAGAATCATATGATCATCCCTCAACGTGCGACAAAGAATCACTCCAAAATTCATAAGTAGCAGAGAACATAAGGTGAAATTGTTATTGGCGGCGAACCACCTCAAAGTTATTATTTCTGATCAATATTTTGGGCTATTTCTATAGGTGTCACAAACAACCCTAGGGTTCGTAATAGAATAACACCTATGATACATATCAATCAACCCTAATGTCACCTAGATACTCCAATGCCACCTCGAGTATCCGTGGGTTAATTATGTAACATGCATCAAACAATTTTAAATTCATCATATTCAGTCCAATACAAAGAACTTCAAAGAGTACCCCAACGTTTCTATCGGAGAAAGTAGGACAAGAACGTGTATCAACCCCTATACATAGATTACCCCATGGTCACTCCTTGATGTTGTTGATGCATTGGTTTTTCCGTCCAAGTGTAAAGGGTGATGTAGCACAATGACGACAAGAATTTCCTAGGTTTGGAACCAAGGTATCGAACCACTAGGAAGATCCACAAGACTATGTAAGAAGTACCTGCACACAAACAACAAATCCTCCAAACCCAACGCGTGTAGGGGTTATCACTCCCTTGTGGATAAGATAAAACGATAAATATATAGATTGATAGATGCAAATAACGTAAGGGAAAACAAAATGGAGCAAGGAATTTTTGGGTTTTTGTTAATATAGATCTGAAAATAAAAGAGAATAAATTGGAAACACGAATATCAAAATAGATCTTGCAAATAGATGATGGAAAATAGACCCGAGGCCATATGTTTCACTGCTGGCTTCTCTCCAGAAAATAACATACGGTGGGTAAACAAATTATTGTTGGGAAATTGATAGAAGAGCGAATAATTATGACTATATGCAAGACAATGATCATGTATATATGCATCATGTCCAAGACAAGTAGACCGACTCCTGCTTGCATCTACAACTATTACTCCACACATTGACCACTATTCACCATGCATCTAGTGTATTAAGTTCATGTAGAAAGAAAGTAATGCTCTAAGAACGATGACATGATGTAGACAAGATCTATTCATGTAGGAATACACCCCCATCATTTTATCCTTAATAGCAACGATATATGCGTGTCATGTCTCCTTCTCTCACGGAGATTGAGCACTGCAAGATCGAGCCCATCACAAAGCACCTCTTCCCATTGGCAGATAGAAATATCAATTTGGCCAAACAAAATCCAAATATTGGAGAAAAAAATATGAGGCTATAATAATCACGTATGGATATAATTTCATAGATCTGATCATAAACTCACAGTTCATCAGATCCCAACAAACACACCGCAAAAGAAAGGGTTACATCAAATAGATCTCCAAGAAACCATTGTATTGAGAAGCAAAATGAGAGAGAAATCCATCTAGCTACTGCCTACGGACCCGTAGGTATGATATGAACTACTCACGCATCATCGGAGGAGCACCGGTGAGGATGATGAACCCCTCCATGATCGTGTTCCCCTCCGACAGGTGTCGAAAAGCGCTCTAGATTGGATCTCATGGCTTCTAGAACTTGCAGTGGCTGAAACGATTTTTCGTCGACTTTTCTAGGGTTTCTGGAATATATGGGTATTTATGGAGTCAAGAGGCGGTGGAGGAGGTGCCCGAGGCCCCGACTACCCACTAGGGCGTGCTAGGGGCCTAAGGCGCACCCTGGTGCCAAGTGGTCCACCCCGGACTTCCCTGGTGAGCTTCCTTGGTTCTCATGTCTCTTTCTGGTCCAAAAAAATCTCCAAAAAGTTTCGTGGCATTTGGAATTCATCTGATATTGATTTTCTGTGAAGGAAAAAACAAGCAAAAGCAACAACTAGCACTAGGCACTATGTTAATAGGTTAGTCCCAAAAAATGATATAAAGTTCCTACAAAATGATTGTAAAACATCCAAGAATGATAATATAACAGCATGGAACAATCAAAATTATAGATACGTTGGAGACGTATCAGCATCTCCAAGCTTAATTCCTGCTCGTCCTTGAGTAGGTAAATGATTAAAACATTTTTTTTGTTTTGGAATGTTGCCTAACATGTTCATCATATTTTTTTCTTTATAGCATGTACATATGGACTTGTAGATGATTCAAAGCAATAGTCCATAATTTGACATGAAAAATTTAATACTCAAGCATATCAAAAAGCAACCAAGTATTTCAAAATATCAACACTAAAGAATGCTATCCCTAGCCCATCATGCTCCATCATTGATCCATTCATCCAACACACCCAAATATTAACTACATCCAATGCTCAAGTATGATAATACTGTTCCATAGTTGGTGCTTTATAATATAAGATGGATACTCAAATAAAAATATAAATTGCATAAAGGAAATAGATTGGCCCTTTGCAAAGGGAAGCAAAGATTCGTAGCGGTGCTAGAGCTCAAAGCGAAAAATTTGAGAGATAAATTATTTTGGGTGCCATGCTTTCCTTATCAACCAAAATGACTAACAATTCCCAATATCTTCCATGCTAAAGAAATCATAGGCGGTTCCCAAACTGAAAATAAAGTTTATTCCTTTTTCCTCCATTCTCTCACACTCCACGGCTAGCCGCATCCGCAGGTACCGTCCATAGCAACACTTTCCAAGGAATTTATTAATTGATAACATAAATATTTTTCCTTTGCATTTCGGGACTAGGCATCCCTATTACTGCCATACTCTCGTGCAATGACAAGTGAATAAACACTCATCTTGAGAATAACCTATTTAACTTGGAAGATACCGGCCACCCCTTGCCGCTTCATGAGCGGTACGGGCACACAAAATAGAAGTTTATTTTGAATATTAGAGTTGGCACATACAAATGTACTTAGAACGACATTGAAATACCACATGTAAATAGGTATGGTGGACTCATTTGGCACAACTTCGGGGGTTAGGATTTGGATGCACAAGCAACATTCCTGCTTAGTACAAGTGAAGGCTAGCAAATAGATTGAGAAGCGCCCAACCAAGGAACGAAAACCATCATAAGCAAACATTAAATGTAACTAACACTGAATAATGCAACACAAGTAGGATGTAATTTCATAGCATAATTATTGACTTCATGTGCATGCATAGGGAATCACAAACCTTAACACCAATATTCTTACTAAAGCATAATTACTCATCAACACAACTCACATATCACTATCTTCATATCGCGAAACTATTACAAATAATCAAGCTTAACATGCAATGATCTTAATGAAAGTTTTTATTATATCTCCCCTGGATATCTATCACTTTGGAACCAATTTCATTTAAAGCAAATTGCCATTGCTAATAACAAGCTCTCAAACAAACATAAGTGAAGAATGAGAGCACAAGTTCCTTTAAAAATTTCAACTCCCAAAATAATATAAGTGAAGCAAGAGAGGATTTGTTCAAAGTTTCTACTAACTCCCAAAATAATCTAAGTGAAGCATGAGAGCATATTTCTTCAAAATAACAACACCACCATGCTCAAAAAGATATAAGTGAAGTACTAGAGCAATTCCATGGCTCTAAAAAATTTAAATGAAGCATAGAGATCAATTCTAACAAATCATAGCATAATTTGGCTCTCTGAAATAGGTGTGTCCTGCAAGGATTATTGTGACAAACTAACAAGCAAATCAAGCAAAGACTCATATAATACAGGACGCTCCAAGCAAAACTCATGATATGTGACGAATAAAAATATAGCTCTAAGTAAAATTATCGATGGTCGTTAGAAAAAAGAGGGGTGCCTTACGGGGCATCCCCAAGCTTAGTTGCTTGGTACACTTTGGATACTACCTTGGGATGCCATGGTGCATCCCCAAGCTTAGGCTTTTTTCACTCCTTATTCCTTCGTCCATCGTGATCTCACCCAAAACTTGAAAACTTCAATCACACAAAACTCAACAAAACCTTTGTGAGATCCGCTAGTATAAGAAAACCAATCTTTGATTTAAGTACTGTTGAAAACCCATTCCGATTTTGATTTCGCATTATACCTACTGTATTATAACTTTACCATGTCTTATACGCCCCGATACAATCCATAGATTCATCAAAATAAACACACAACGCAAAGAAAATAGAATCTGTCAAAAACAGAACAGTCTATAAAGACTCGAATTTTACTCATACTTCTGTAACTCAAAAACTTCTGAAACATTAGGACAACATAGGCAATTTTTATATAAATCTGATGTAAAATATTCAGACACTTTTAGCACTTTTGTGTGTTTTTTTTAAATTCTGCTAGTGGACACAAAAGTTTCTATTTTCCAACAAGATCAAAGCAACTATCAACCAACATGATCCTAAATGATTTACTTGGCACAAATACTAATTAAAACATCAAAAACACAATAATAATAGTATCATAATTGTGCAAACACTCAAGAACAGAAAGCAAAAGTGAAAAATAAATTTTATTCATTGGGTTGCCTCCCAACAAGCGCTATCGTTTTACGCCCCTAGCTAGGCATAAAGCATGGATTCAAGTATTGTCATCTTTAGTTTCCAACTCCTCAATCATACAACCATAATTCTTTAGAGATCTAGCATGCATATTTTCAAGAATTACGCTTCTAGGAATAAAGTTAAGGAATTCATTCATATGAGTAAGTTTTTTCAAGTTGAGGTCAACTTTAATCATCTTAAGATCTATGTTGTTGTTGCTAGACGAGGCACCCTTGTTCCTAGGAGTTTGGGTAGGTTTATTACTAGGAGGAGTTTCCTCAATAGTTTTAATAGAATAAAAAGGCGTGCTCAAGTTACTAATAATTTCCTCTAACTTATCAATTCAAGTCGGATTCTCTACTACCCTTTCATTAATTATGGGTTGTTTATCTTTCAACATTTTAATAGCTTCTCCCATTTTTGAACAGATTCGATTAACAAGATCTTGCATCTTTTTATTAAAATTTTCAACATATTCTTTGGTAAGAATTTTATTTTTAGTAGCATTTAACCTTTGCATAACATGCTCGAGAGTTAAAATTGTTTCATTTATGATGATAGGTGGAGATACCAATAAACTTCCCATGGCATTAATAGCATGAGAGGGTGGACAACTTAAGAAATTTCCCCTGGTGTTAGTGTCAAGGACAAATCTATACCAAGTAATGATTGCCACATAATTTTTTTGAAGAAGAACAGTAGTAGATTGCTTATGGATAGATCTATATGAGCATTGCAAACTATACCAAGCATCTTTCAGACTTTCTCCTCCCCTTTGCTTAAAATTGAGACCTTCAATCTTAGGGGTTCTCATAGCAAGGGAGGAATTTGCCATAGTGAAAAGGCAAGAAAGAACACAAGTGAACAAGAGATCCAGCAAGAAAACACCAAACAGAAAGAAAGCAAATACAAAGGCAAAAAAATTTGTGAAGTTGGGAGAGGAAACCGAGAGGCAAATGGCAAATAATTAAGTGTAAGGAGATGAGAGTTGATGTGTGGGAAGCTGATAGATCTTGAGCCGATCTTCCCCGGCAACGGTGCCAGAAAGCTTGCTTGGTGTTGCAGATGTGTTGGTTTTTCCCTCCAAGTGTAAAGGGTGATGTAGCACAATGACGACAAGAATCCCCTTAGTTTGGAACCAAGGTATTGAACTAGCAGGAAGATCTATAAGACTATGTAAGCAGTACCTGCACACAAACAACAAATCCTCGCAACCCAATGCGTGTAGGGGTTGTCAATCCCTCGTGGGTAAGATAAAATTGTAAATTAATAGATGGAAATAAAGTAATGACAAATAAAATGCAGCGATGTATTTTTGGGTTTTTGATAATACAAATCTGAAAATAAAAGTGAAAATAAATTGGAAACATGAATAACAAAATAGATCTTGCAAATGGATGATGGAAAATAGACCCCGGGGCCTTAGGTTTCATTGGTGGCTTCTCTCGATAAAATAGCATACGATGGGTAAACAAATTACTGTTGGGCAATTGATAGAAGAGCGAATAATGACAATATCCAAGACAATGATCATGTATATAGGCATCACGTCCAAGACAAGTAGACGACTCCTATGTGCATCTACTACTATTACTCCACACATCGACCGCTATCTAGCCTGCATCTAGTGTATTAAGTTCATGGAGAAATGGAGTAATGCTTTAAGAATGATGACATGATGTAGACAAGACCTATTCATGTAGGAATAGACCCCATCATTTTATCCTCAAAAGCAATGATACATGCGTGTCATGTCTCCTTATGTCACTGAAATTGAGCACCGCAAGATCGAACCCATCACAAAGTATCTCTTCCCATTGCAAGATAAAAAGATCAAGCTGTCGAAACAAAACCCAAATGTCAGAGAAGAAATATGATGATATAATAATAAAGTATGAATATAATTTCATAGATATGATCATAAACTCAGAGTTCATCGGATCCCAACAAACACAACGCAAAAGAAAGAGTTACATCAAATAGATATCCTAGCTACTGACTACGGACCCGGAGGTCTAATATGAACTACTCATGGGTCATTGGAGGAGCACCAATGAGGATGATGAACCCCTCCGTGATCATTTTCCCTCCGACAAGGTGACGAAAAGGGCTCTATATTGGATCTCGTGGCTTTTGGAACTTGCGCTTGGTGAAACAATTTTCGTCGACTCCTGTAGGGTTTGTGGAATATCTGGGTATTTATGGAGTCTACAGGTGGTTGAGGAGGTGGCTGAGGCGCCCACTATCCACCAGGGCACTCCCTGGTGCTTAGTGGGCCACCTGGGCCTCCCCTGGTGAGCTTCCTTGGTTCTCATGTTTCCTTCTCGTCCAAAGAAATCTCCAAAAAGTTTCGTAGTATTTGGACTTCATCTGATATTGATTTTCTGCAAAGGAAATAACAAGCAAAAAAAAATTGGCACTCGACACTATGTTAATAGGTTAGTGCCAAAAAATGATATTAAGTTGCTAAAAAATGATTGTAAAACATCCAAGAATGATAATATAACAACGCGAAACAATAAAAAATTATAGATACGTTGGAGAAGTATGAGTCACCGCGGGAATCTGCAAGTTGAGTACCAAAACACATATCAAGTGAAGCAATAGAACACCCCATTGTCACCACGTGTATCCATATGCAAGACATACATCAAGTAATCTCAAATCAAATATTCAATCTGACACAACAATATCTCAAAGGGAAAGGTTCTATTCATCACATCAAGATAGCAAGGGACGAACACCATATGATCCAACCATATTTACAAAGTTCGTGATACATCAAGATAAGGAAATCTTAACAACATGAGAGAGAGTGATAAAACACATAGCTACTCATACATACCTTCAGCCCTGAGGGTGAACTACTCCCTCCTCGTGAGGGCCTCCGCCAACATGATAAAGATGGCCACCGGTGATAATTTCCCCCCATCGGCAGGGTACCGGAAAGGCTCGAGATGGGGTTTTGTTCGATATAGAGAGTTGCCGTGGCGGAACGGAAGTTCTAGGTTAATTTTCAGAGGTTTTTGTATATATAAGATTTTTCAGTGTTGGAATCATGTTAACCGGAGCCACATGGGCCCCACCACACAATAAGGTGTTCCCAAGGGGGTGGGCGTGCCCTTTTTCTTTGCTCCGATGTTTCTTATTTTCTCCAGAAAAAATCATACAAAAGTTTATGGCCATTCTGAGAACTTCTATTTTGTGCACAAAAATAACACCACAGTAATTCTGTTGAAAATAGCGTCAGTCCGGGTTAGTTCTAACTAAATCATATAAAGTGCATCAAAACCATATGAAGGTATTGTAAACATAGGCAAATATGGCATGAATACTTCATATAACTATCGATACATTGGAGACGTACCAGCATGCCCAACCTTAATTCGTTCTCGTCCTCGAGTAGGTAAATGTTAAAATAATTAATTTATGAAGTGCGAATGCTAGCACAGTAAATAGTTTTGATCATTAATAATTTCAATCACCTTTCTAGCATGATAACCAACAACTTTTTCTCATAAAAATCATCATGATAGAGTAGCAATCAATTCACATGTCATGGTTCAAACAATGCATTCTCTTGAAACTTATGTTTCTAGTCATAAAACAATTTCAATTCATCATCAAGTCTAAGTAAGAGCTACACATACTCAATTATCATATAGTCTTCTATGATTCCTAATACTCAAAGCATATTTTTAGAAAAAACGACACCCATCGAACACAGAGAAACATATGGGCTTAATGTTTCGGCTCCCAACGTACTTATCATGAAGATAATTGTCAATAATAATGAATCATGATCAAATATATTTGACTAGATATACGTGTTTGGATCTTTCCCCACCACATGCTGCTTTCCAACTAATAGATTGAGGTTGGAATAAGAAGTTTACTCAACATGAAAAGTAAATTACATGGAAGTAAATATATTGTCCCTTCATAGAGGGAAGTAGGGATTTGGAGAGGTGCTAGAGATATTCGTTTAAAACACAAAAGAATATATTTTTTGAGTGATATACTTTTCCTCTCAAAGTCACAACAGAGTTCTAAATATCTTCCATCCTAATCACATTATTGGCGGTTCCCAAACAAAATTGAAATTTTACTCCCGTCCACCATTCAAACACATTCCATGGCTATCCGTATCCATGGGTACCATCCAAACAATCAACTTTCTAGGGGGAGTTCTTGTTTATTTATTTTGTATTATGCAGGACCGGACATCCTTTTTACGAGCCTCTATCATGCAATGACAAGTGACGGGGATACAACCCTAGGGTAGGGTCATAGGCCTGACCTATATGTCCTACCCAAGGGCACCTCATTATTAGGACTACAAGGGAAATTCTGGCTGGATCGCGACAACATCTAATCCACTCGGACGACGGTAAACCACTCGGCCATATGTCTCACTCGGATATGCGAAGACCAACAGGGTAGTCGAAGCATCATACTCATAGTGGAGGTTTCATAGTGGGTTGTCATCATGGCACTAATGCTCCATCTTGTAACATAGGAGGTGAGGGGGTGACGCACTCTATATAAGCCACCGCCACCACATAGCTTAGGGGATAGTTTTTCTTCTCCCTCGGCGGGCTCATTCTTTCCCTCGAGCTCTGGCTCTCTCTACACCATGTAACTCATGTCCATGATAGATAAAACAAAGCCTCTCCGGAGCACGAGACATAGGGTTGTTATCTCCACCGTGAGAGCCCCGAACTCGCTAAAACCACCGTGTCACCCATGTGCATCTTGATAGATCATGCTCCGTTATCCTACCCGCTTTCTATTGTCGAAATCGTTACCACGACAGTTGGCGCCCACCTTGGGGCATGTCGTCTATTGAGCCATGATGCATACGGTTTGTGTTCGCTCTTATATCTATTTTTTCTGTTTTTGATGCATCTTACTTCTATCAAGAACAGGAACACCTCGATGATTCGGTATTTTCCACCGGAGACAAGCCATTTGTCAACGAAGAATTCAATCAGTGAACCTCCGGCCATCAGCTGGAACTTGATCGATGATCCATCTCCCGAGCGTCCAAGCACCATTATCGATGGCCTCTTCCTCCAGTCGACTACACAATGGCGGATTCCTAGATGGGAGCGTGGAACCGACATGGTGCGAATGTCGGGGCTTGCCATGTATCTACACTTGGCGGATCCTCCCTATAGCATCAACCATCCGACGCGGCGCCGGCGTCGAGGCTGGCCGCGTCCTCGACCGTGGCACTTCCCCATACGGTCGACTGCAGACGATAATCTCTGCGGTAGAGACACGGCTTCGATGCGCGCGCATGCCGGTGCTGGCTGCTCATGCTCAACCGTGAAACTTCCCTTCCTCTGGGCAAATGCTCGACGGCGCCGGCCTGACCGGCGCTCTGGCTCCTCGAGCGACAGGTCGCAGCAACCGGCATGTGGGTCTCCCTTGCCTGTCGACTGCTCGGTAGTGGCCCACGCGCCGGGGAGGCGCAGAGTCAACCGGCGTCCCCGACGTTGATGGTCCAGCGGCCGCCTCTACGATGGAGGCATAGGGCTGGCGCAACACCACAACCAGGACAGTCCGCTCCACCATGACGGTACCTTCCTCCATTCTACCAATTTCTGCCCATAAATCGCGTCAGTTTGTGAAGCAGGATGTGCACATGTAAGGAAAGCATGCAGCAACGCTTGCGGCTTGAGTGCCTGGGTAGGACTGGCCCACCATTACATGTGTATAATACGTAGCATGCTGGTCTTAGTTATGCGGCGATTAACACCCACGCTTAATTGCACGCTCTTAAAATGAGTAACATAGATGTTATTTCATCATGAAGTCTGAAATTGCTTACCTTTCAGTTTCCACACCGATTAATTCGTGCATGCATGCACGGCCATCCGTGGTCTTTACTTCTTGCAAAATAGCATCCTTATGTGGACACTTTAGTCCAACAAAAAATATTTTTGGATGTACGTGTATTTGCTAACTTGCAGGCTTACTGAGACAAATAATGCCGCCCGGCCGACTCATCATTTATTACACTCGGCTGATGGTGTGGCGACCGGATTGCGGCCCAGCTGTGGTTCATTCGGCCGATATTCCTTTTCACTAGGTCGGCTAACGAACAGGTTACCTGGACGCCTCCGCGCACCATTCTCAACAACATTCTCGATACGGCTGCCCCGCGCACCGTTACACGTACAGTGGACGCTCCTTCGTCACTCGGTCGCTCCGCGCACCGTCACTCAACATGACGCATCTTCGTCACTCGGGAGCTCCGTGCATTGCCACTTGACTGGACGCTCCTTCGTAACCTGGCCGCCCCGCGCGTCGCCACTCGGCGAGATAGACCTGCATCACTCGGTCACTCCGTGCACCTTCACTCAGTTGGTCGCTCCTTCATCACTCGGTTGCTCCCGCGCCGTCAGAAAGCTAAGTCATTCTCCATTCGCTTCATTCAATTAAATAGTTGCTTCCGCATTACCGAGTGTCGAGGAAGTCGCACATGACGTTCACTCGGAGGCCATGCCACCGAGTGTACCTCTGCACTCGGTTGTTTATTTTTATGTGGGAACACTTCACTTCCGCTTTGTTTTGGTCCAGTACTCAAACGAGTTCAGTCGAAACCTTCACTTGCATAACTACAGTTGGATCGTGCACAAGTACAACCACCTGTCACACCCACTCGGTGTCTATCGGTTATTTACACAAACTATTTCAGAAATGGTCAAATTACTTTGATAAATTTTCATGCTAGCTTGTGCTATTTTTCATACACAGGTTACGCGATCACTCGACGCATCCGTGTGCCATCCTCGTCGCTACTTAGTCTCAGTCGCCTCAACAATCATTTGTACGTTTTCACATGTACGGAAGCCCCTTCGATGACGTAGTGGACACGGCCGCCCCGCGTGCCGTCAGTGGATCGGACGCGTCCTCGACATACATCACTTGGACGCCCCTCGCGTTGCCACTCAGTCGGACTCGTCTACCTCACTCGGATGCCCCACGCATCGCCACTCCGTGTGGCACGTCTTCATCACTCGGACGCCCCGCGGGCCACCGCTCGGCTTAGCTGCGATTCAGTATCGCCTAAGTTAAAACTACTACGAGTACGGACACGCTCCACACCCGGGAACTTAGCTATGACTCTGTGTCGCCTAAGTTAAAATTACTCCGAACATGAACACGCTCCACACTCGGGAACTTAGCTGTGACTCCATGTCGCCTAAGTTAAAATTACTACGAGTACGGACACGCTCCACACTCGGGAACTTAGCTCTGACTCCGTGTCGCCTAAGTTAAAATTACTCCGAGTACGGACACGCTCCACACTCGGGAACTTAGCTGCGACTCCGTATCGCCTAAGTTAAAACAACTCCGAGTACGAACACGCTCCACACTCGGGGGCTTAGCTGCGACTCCGTATCGCCTAAGTTAAAACTACTTCGAGTACGGACACGCTCCACACTCGTGAACTTAGCTGCGAATCCGTATCGCCTAAGTTAAAACTACTACGAGTACGGACACGCTCCACACTCGGGAACGTAGCTGTGACTCCGTGTCGCCTCAGTTAAAATTACTCCGAGTACGAACACGCTCCACACTCGAGAACTTAGCTGTGACTCCGTGTCGCCTAAGTTAAAACAACTCCGAGTACGGACACGCTCCACACTCAGGGGCTGAGCTGCGACTCCGTATCGCCTAAGTTAAAACTACTTCGAGTACGGACACGGTCCACACTCGGGAACTTAGCTGCGACTCCGTATCGCCTAAGTAAAAACTACTACGAGTACGGAGACGGTCCACACTCGGGAACTTAGCTGTGACTCCGTGTCGCCTAAGTTAAAATTACTCCGAGTACGAACATGCTCCACACTCGGGAACTTAGCTGCGACTCCGTATCGCTTAAGTTAAAACAACTCAGAGTACGGACACGCTCCACACTCGGGGGCTTAGCTGCTACTCCGTATCGCTTAAGTTAAAAACTACTCCGAGTACGGACACGCTCCACACTCGGGGGCTTAGCTACGACTCCGTATCGCCTAAGTGAAAACTACTCCAAGTACGGACACGCTCCATACTCGAGAACTTAGATGCGAGTCTGTATCGCCTAAGTTAATAACAACTCTGAGTGCGGACATGCTCCACACTCAGAGACTTAGCTGCGACTCTGTATCGCCTAAGTTAAAAACTGCTCTGAGTGCGGATATGCTCCACACTCGGGGACTTAGCCGTGACTCCGTATCGCCTAAGTTAAAAACTACTCCGGGTACACATACACTCCACAATAAGGAACTTAGCTGCGACCCCGTATCGCCTAAGTTAAAAAATATACTCGGAGACTTGACTTTGATCCAGAAATCATATAATGCAGATTCAACAAACATTCAACATGACAAGCACTGGAAGTCTTAAACCCTCTGCCAGACTCATCTAGTCCGACAGAGGCTCGGGGACTACACCCAGTGGGTGCACTGAGCGTGCCCCCACAGGAAGAGAAATACAAAAAAACATTCTGCTTGGTCAGGTCCAGCAACAACATTCAAGTTCAACAGATTCAACAGACTCCAACCGACTACCAACAATCAGTTAGAGTATCAAGATCATGTTGGTCACTCGGATCTACTTCAATTCTCAAGTTCACTCGAACATACTACTCAGCAGAATCGATCAAGGCGAATGATGGATACTTCAATCGACACACAGTTCTGTAAGGCCCTGAAGCACGTTCAAGTTCGGTCTGCTGCTACAAGATTTACATTGGCACCTTCACCACTCGGACCCTGATCCATTCGGGGGCTAATGACGGGGATACATCCCCAGGGTAGGGTCATAGGCCTGACCTATATGTCCTACCCAAGGGCACCTCATTATTATGACTACAAGGGAAATTCTGGCTGGATCGCGACAACATCTAATCCACTCGGACGATGGTAAACCACTCGGCCATATGTCTCACTCGGATATGCGAAGACCAACAGGGTAGTCGAAGCATCATACTCATAGTGGAGGTTTCATAGTGGGTTGTCATCATGGCACTAATGCTCCATCTTGTAACATAGGAGGTGAGGGGGTGACGCACTCTATATAAGCCACCGCCACCACATAGCTTAGGGGATAGTTTTTCTTCTCCCTCGGCGGGCTCATTCTTTCCCTCGAGCTCTGGCTCTCTCTACACCATGTAACTCATGTCCATGACAGATAAAACAAAGCCTCTCCGGAGCACCAGACGTAGGGTTGTTATCTCCACTGCGAGAGGTCCGAACTCGCTAAAACCACCGTGTCACCCATGTGCATCTTGATAGATCATGCTCCGTTATCCTACCCCCTTTCTATTGTCGGAATCATTACCAAGTTGGAGTCTCAAGATCATGTTGGTCACTCGGATCTACTTCAATTCTCAAGTTCACTCGAACATACTACTCAGCAGAATCGATCAGGGGAATGATGGATACTTCAATCGACGCACAGTTCTGTAAGGCCCTGAAGCACGTTCAAGTTCGGTCTGTTGCTACAAGATTTACATTGGCACCTTCACCACTCGGACCCTGATCCATTCGGGAGCTAATGACGGGGATACAACCCTAGGGTAGGGTCATAGGCCTGACCTATATGTCCTACCCAAGGGCACCTCATTATTAGGACTACAAGGGAAATTCTAGCTGGATCGGGACAACATCTAATCCACTCGGACGACGGTAAACCACTCGGCCATATGTCTCACTCGGATATGCGAAGACCAACAGGGTAGTCGAAGCATCATACTCATAGTGGAGGTTTCATAGTGGGTTGTCATCATGGCACTAATGCTCCATCTTGTAACATAGGAGGTGAGGGGGTGACACGCTCTATATAAGACACCCCCACCACATAGCTTAGGGGATAGTTTTTCTTCTCCCTCGGCGGGCTCATTCTTTCTCTCGAGCTCTGGCTCTCTCTATACCATGTAACTCATGTCCATGACAGATAAAACAAAGCCTCTCCGGAGCACGAGACGTAGGGTTGTTATCTCCACTGTGAGAGGCCCGAACTCGCTAAAACCACCGTGTCACCCATGTGCATCTTGATAGATCATGCTCCGTTATCCTACCCCCTTTCTATTGTCGGAATCGTTATCACGACAACAAGTGAATAAACACTCATCTTGAGAATAACCCTCTTAGCATTCAATATAATGACCGCTCGATAGCTCCATGAGCGGTACGAGCACACAAAACAAATGTTTATTTGAATGTTTAGAGGTGGCACATGCAGATTTACTTGGAATGGCAGTGAAATATCATATATAGGTATGTATGGTGGACTCTCATGGAAGTAACTTGGCTCAAGGATTTGGATGCACAAGTCGTATCTCTACTTAGTACAAAGTTAGAGGCGCGAGAAAAGAGTTTGATGTCTACTACTCAACTTTATTCTTGTAGACGTTGTTCGGCCTCCAAGTTCAGAGTTTTGTAGGAGACCAGAAAATTTCCATCAAGTGGATGACCTAAGGTTTATCAATGCATGTGAGGTTTAGGATGAATATGGTCTCTCGCAAACAAGCCTGAAATCAAATACAAGAAATCTCTTGTGTCCCCAACACACCCAATACAATGGCAAATTTTATAGGTGCACTAGTTCGGCCAAGAGATGGTGATACAAGTGTAGTATGGATAGTAGACATAGATTTTTATAATCTGAATAAATAAAAATAGCAAGGTAATCATTAGTAGATAACGAGCAAAACAGTATATTAATGCTTGGAAATAAGGCTTAGTGTTTATACTTTCACTAGTGCAATCTCTCAACAATGCTGACATAGTAGAATCATATGATCATTCCTCTACATGTGACAAAGAATCACGCCAAAGTTCATAAGTAGAGAAGAACATAAGATGAAATTGTTGTAGGTACCGAACCACCTCAAAGTTATTCTTTCTGATCAATCTTTTGGGCTATTCCTATAGGTGTTACAAACAACCCTAGAGTTCATACTAGAATAGCGCATATGATACATATCAATCAACCCAAATGTCACCTAGATACTCTAATGTCACCTCAAGTATCAGTGGGTTAATTATACAACATGCATCAAACAATTTCAGATTCATCTTATTCAGTCCAATACAAAGAACTTCAAAGAGTACAACACGATTTCTATCGGAGAAAGTAGGACAAGAAGTGTATAAACCCCTAAGCATAGGTTGCCCCATTGTCACCATGGGAATCCGCAAGTTGAGTACCAAAACATATATCAAGTGAATCTATAGAACACCCCATTGTCACCACAGGTATCCACATGCAAGACATACGTCGAGTGATCTCAAATCCAATATTCAATCCGACACAACAAAATTTCGAAGGGAAAGATTCAAGCCATCACATCAAAATAGCAAGGGACGAACACCATATGATCCAACTATATTAACAAAGCCCGTGAGACATGAAGATCGGGACATCTCAAGAACATGCGAGACAGAGATCAAACACATAGGTACTGGTATGTACCCCTAGCCTCGAGGGTGAACTACCCCCTTCTTGTCATGGCCTTTGTCGGGATGATGAAGATGGCCACCGATGACGATTTCTCCCTCTATCATGGTACCAGAAAGTCTCCAGATGGGTTTTCCTTCAATATAGAGAGTTTTGGCAGCGGTGCGGAATTTCTGGGTAAACTTTCTGAGGTTTGTGTATATATAGCACTTTTCAGCGTTGGAATCTCATCAATTGAGCCACGTGGGCCCCACCACACAATAGGGCGTGCCTAGGGGGGTGGGCGCGTCATGTTGCCTTGTGGCCCACAAGTGGCTCCCTCTGGTGGTTCTTTGCTCCGGTATTTCTTATTTCTCCAGAAAAATCATAAAAAAGTTTTGGGCAATTCCGAGATATTCTATTTTTTGCACAAAAACAACGCCATGGTAATTCGGGTGAAAACAATGTTAGTTCGGGTTAGTTCACAATAAATCATATAAAGTGCATCAAGACCATATAAAGTATTGTAAACATAGGCAAATATGGCATGGATACTTCATAAATTATCGATACGTTGGAGACGTATCACTCTCCGTCAGAGACGAGCTCGACTCCGCGGCAGAGCTATTCATCCCCGTCGACCGCTACACGAAGGTAGAAGAGGGACGCCTCTTCTTCCATAGCGACGCTGACGTTGAGCACTCCACCACCAAGTCCAAGGACCCCAAGCGCAAGGGACGTGCCATGCATGCGGCATAATGTGAGAAGAAGCGCGGGCGTGACCACGAAGAAGCACCCAAGAAGCCCTTTTGGACCTACCACAACGTGAACTCTCACATCACCAAGAACTCCTACAAGCTCAAGCAGCTTCGTGAGGGCCACATCGATCGCTGTGGCAGCCGCTAGGAGGGCGACAGGGGTTGCGTCAGTGGCATGAGAGGTGGCTGTTGGGGCAACAACAATGACAACAACTGCTAGTGGCAGGACCAGCCATGACAGGGTGACCCTGAGGCGAACGCTGCCCCTCCACGCGCCGGCGACCTTCCTCCCACTAAGAATGCTGGGGCTACCAGGAGCCCCACTGGGTGGCTTGCATCATCGACGGGGCCCACGCCCCTCCATCCAACCTCCACTTCAAGAAGTTCTCTCGTGAGGTGAACGCGGCCCTCCCGGTGCTCGAGTCCACCGACCGCCTCAAGTGATCCCAACACCCCATCGTGTTCGACGTCGATGACCACCCCGAGTCTGCGAAGTCTATGGGAGCCGTCCCCCTGCTGTGCACCCCCACTATCAGCAACGTGGCCGTCACCAAGACCCTTATCGACGGTGGGGCATGGCTCAACCTGCTCTCCGTGGAGACCTTCGAGACACTTCACGTGCCCTACGAGCGTCTGATGCCCACCACGCCCTTATCGGGCGTCATTGACGGCTCGACTACCCCGCTGGGCGAGGTGCGCCTCCCATCACCTTCGGCACCCTCAGAAACTATCACACGGAGTTCGTCAACTTCGATGTGGCTCACATCAGACTGCCCTACAACACCATCTTAGGATACCCTACACTCTCCAAGTTCATGGTCGTGACTCACCACGCCTACGACCTCATCAAGATGCCTCACTATGGCGGCACAATCACCATCCACTGTGATGATAGGTCGCTATCCGCACCTTCGAGCATGCCTACAAGGCTTCCACCACCACATACCCGGCCGATGAATACACCCCAAGGCTTGCCGAGGAGGCGCCTGTGAAGAAGAAGCCACTGCTCTCCCAGGAGCGGGACGAGCCCAATAGGGCATCGCTGGATGATGGCAAGGCAGTCCCCTCCCATGCCGTGAATGGTGGCCCTTTCCACAAATAGGAAGGCACGCTCTTTGCCCCCTCCGGGAAAGCCTTGATGCATCAGCATGGATAACGCCATGCATGCCTGGCCTGCCGAGGGAGGTGGTCGAGCCCTACTCAGTCGCGCCCTGGGGCGCGTGGCCTGTCAATCACAAGGAGAGGTGCGAGGTGCCCGAGAAGCAGGAAGTCAGCATGTACCCGTTCTTGACCTGGTGAGCGGCGACAAAGATGGCCCAATCCTGATCAAGAGTGACCGTGCTGTCGACCACCTTCACTGTGACCCTCCATGAGTAGCTCGTGTTTGTCTTCAGATGAACTCTATAGGCACCGTGGGGAAGTGTTTGGTAAAGTCTAGAGGCAAAAGCAGAGCTTCCAACTTCCGAGCAAATATCACCTTGCAGAAGTGGGTTGGTCGTGCCTCCTCATGGTAGTGCATGTAGTTTCTCCGCTTGGCGTTAGGGTGTGCCTGCACTGGCCTCTCCACCACTGGTGGCATGATGCCCTTACCCTTGTACAATGGTGGCACCACCTCCTTGCCCTTATCCATCTGCATTATCAAGAACACGCATCTCAAAGGCCAACATTGAATACTACCGGCCCAACGCTCCTATAATTACCAACTCTTCTTACCCAGCGCCGCACTCAAACCCTCTCTCATTTGACCCCCTCTCTTCTTCAACCTCACCTTGTTTCACCACCTCTTCCTCACCACGAACTACAACCCCAACCCTTTCCCCTAGGGCATGGGATGGAGGGCATTCTTCCTCGGGTGCTCGCTCGATGATCGTGCTAAGTTCGAGGAGATAATGAAAGCGTGATCGAACTTCACCAACATGGAAGAAGGGCACAAGGAGGTCGACCTGTGGTGAAGAAGGCGACGATGAATGAGTTGAAGAATCTTATTCCAGACCCGATGAAGGTTGCTATTTCAGTTGACATCCTTCACAAGGCCAAATACAAGGAGTACAACCGTCCCAATGATGACCATGTCATGGTGTACTGGACGACACGGACTGTGGTGGATCCAGCAGAGGAAGACAACAAGGTGCATATGATGGCGAGGGCATCAGGGGCAGGCGATCATGCAATACCCATCGTTCTTGGCCATGATAATGAGGAAGAAGACGAAGAGGAAGAAGGCATGATGAGGAATAAAGGAGGCCTACTGTAAGTGTATCTTGTGCCCCTTAGTGACTTTGGTGGATTGAAGACTTAAAGGTTAAGAAATATGTTTGTGAGTGTAAACGGGCTCTATAAGTCGCTGAGGAGCTTGAGTTATACGATGAATATCGACCCCTAAAAATGTATGTCTCCGGATGAAGACTTTGGTCTTTCCGTGAAGACTTTGATCGCGAAGAAATTGCGATGAAATTGATATTCCTCATGAAGACATTGAAGATGAGGAATTCGGTGTGTCCTGAAGAATACACTCTGAAGACTTTGAAGCACGAAGATTACTCTTTCTGTTTCATTCTTTTACACTTAAGTCATAGGAACACCGTACTGTTAAAGGGGGTCGAGGTAAAACTATGAAATGAATTTCCTCATGATGCTCAACCCAAGCCTAAATCTACCAAAGCGTCATAGTGAGGAATATGAGAGACATGAGGACTTTCACAATTGAAAGTTCCGACCATTGCCGCGCCATGCGTCACCTCACTAATCTTATCAACCCAACGATCACATTATTTAAGGGCATTTATATCAAATCATGCCGGGATACTCCCAGGCTATAAATAGCCACCCCCATAACCACTAGCTGGTTGGTTTCTCCTAGAGAAAGTGACATTTGTCATTTAGAGCAACCCAAATTCCTTAGAGTCTTCGAGAGAAAATCATCAAGTGAGGAAATACCCCAAACACCAAACCGAAACCAAAAACCAAGTGATTGAGCATCACTGAAGAAATTGTTCCTTGTGTGGAACTGAAGCCTGTTACCTTTGAGGACTGTGTATCCTCCAGAAGGTTAGGCGTCATGGTCTAGAGCATCCATCAGTTAATTGTGGATTGCCAGGTGACCGAGTTTGTGAGGATTTGGAGGTCCGCCCTGAAGACTTACCACGAGTGTTGGGCGAGGATTGTGTGTCCTTAGCACAAGGAGAATACAGTAGGGACTTTGTGTCTTTTGGTTTCAATACCAAGCTGCTCCGAAACAGACATACAACTATCACCTCAGTTGGAACTGGGTCATCAACAACTGTCTTCATCAAGCTACGGGTTCAATTTCGTCAACTCTTTGATTTCCTCTATTGTATGTTGAAGACTTTCATCTGTACTGTTTGAAGAATTTGTCTAAAGACTTTTTCTGAATTTCCTCAACCTCAAATTCTTGACATGTGTTAATCCTCAGCAGCTTACTCTGTACTTGCGAACTGTGCAAACCGAATCTCTTAAATTTCATCGAGCACTTTGCTGTAGTCGTTTTTACACTCCTGACCCTGTAACATTTCCGCTGCACTAAGTTCATAATTGAGGACTTTCCTCACAAGGTATTTCCTCAGTGATGAAATTCTAAAAATCTCCTATTCGCCCCCCTCTAGTCGATATAACGCACTTTCAATTGGTACCGGAGCAAGGTACTCCCTTGTTCTGTGTGATTTTGGTTTAACCACATGAATTTTTAGTTATGTCGACCACATGTATGATCAAGGTTACTGCAGGATGTCCTACCTTTGAAGGAAAGATTTTCCCTACTGGAAGACCAAGATGCAAATGCATCTTCAAGCTATTGACAATGATCTCTAGTATATTGTGGAACACGGTGTGCCCTCCATCACTGCTACTATCTCTGTCGCAGATGTGAAGAAGTTCAAGCAACTTGACTCGCAAGCGAAGAATATCATCTGTGGCCATCTGAGCAAAGGTCAGTATGGCAGAGTGAGTGCTTTGGGCATAGCTAAGCTTATCTGGGATAGGCTGTCCAAAATCAATGAGGGAGTCTCAACACAACGTGACTCTCATGTTAATGTTCTTCGCAATCTCTTCAACCACTTCAAGATGCTTGACAATGAAAGCTACCAAGATACCTTTGATCGCCTCACTGACATCTCAAATGAACTGCAAGCACTGGGAGCTAGAGACATCACTGACCATGAAGTTGTGAAGAAACTACTAAGATCTCTTGATCCATCATTTGACTCACTGATTCTGATGATTCAAGAACGAAGAGACTACAAAATGCTTGATCCTGCTGATATACTCGAGAGACTCAATACTCATGAATTCCAACAGGAAGAAAAGAGAGATCTGTATGGACCAAGCTACTCAAGACCTTGTGCGCTGAAGGCTACGGCTATTTCCTCATCATCATCAGAAGACTCAGATTGCAACATTGTTGACCCTGAAGAACTGGGACAGGAACTTGCTATGCTTGTGAGGAAATTCTAGAAGTTCATAAAGCGTGGCCAGTTCGGTAAATCTTAAAGAAGATATATGAGGAAATCAGAATCTTCATCTGAGGATTACAAGAACAGAACCTGCAGCAAATGCAAAAAATCTGGTCACTACATTGCTGACTGTCCTCGATGGGTGAAGGAATCAAGGAACAAGAAATACAAGGATGAAAGTTCTGATGACTCGAAGAAAAACAAGAAATCTTCAAAATCCTCATCTACAAAGTCCTCATCGCACAAGAAGACCAGTTTCAGAAAGGTCGAGCACTCATTGGCAAGGAAATGGATTCTGAAGTAGAATCTGAGGAATGTGATGAACAGGAAGGTTCTAAAGAGGATTGAGAGTCTCTTGTGGCAAGTCTTGCACTGGCTACCACATTCGTCAGCAAGTCAATCTTCAACGTTGAAGAAAAGGATAACGTTATCTACACTGATGAATATGCTGATGAGTTCGCTCCAACCTATTGCTTCATGGCAAAAGGTTCAAAGGTACCAAACCTCAATTCCTCCTCTGATTCTAGTGATCGTGAATCTAATGATTATCAAAAACCGAGTTACTATAAACTTGCCAACATTGCCACTAAGCAACAAAGTGCCATTGAAAAGCTTCAGAAGCTGCTAGACAGAAGCTATGATTTGTTGAACAATGAAATGAATCGTACTCAAGTCCTCACTGAAGATGTGAAAAGTATTCAGTCTAGGTTTGATAGTCTTCAAGATCGTTATGGCACGCTTTTGGCTGATCATGAGAAACTGTCCTATGAATTTGTTCAAAGAAAGCTTGATATTGAGAAGTTGAAGATGTCTCATGATGATCTTCGAATGGAAAACGATTCATTGCTTGCTCAAGAGATCAATACCGCTCAGTTTGAATTCATTCCACCATGTTTGAAATGCATCGAGCGTGAAATTGCTAATTGTTCACTAGAATCATCAAATGCTTCTATCGCTACAAATTCTTCAACTGTTCCTGTGGTATCAAATTCTTCACTTGAGGCAACCACAAATTTTACTGATGAAAATGCAGGGTTGAAGGAATTGTATGTGACAGGCATATACAAAAGTCTCAAAGGGCATCAAACCCTTTGCGATGTGCTCAAAAAGCAGATTCTGAACATGAACCCTAGGAAAGAAGGCATTGCCTTTGAGAGGAAATTGAATGCTGATGGATCATACCGGAAACCTGAGCGGTACCCCAAAACCTCGTGGGTTGCTGCTAAGGGTCCTCCTGTCGATCCGTCCACTCTAACATGCTTTGCATGTGAAATATCCTATTCCTCCGATGAGTCATTTGACTCCAACTATAAACAATTCAAAAATCAATCTGGTGAAGTATTTGATCGATATGTTGGAACTAACTGCACGAATGGACCACCCCTGAGGAAAATATGGGTCCCCAAAAGTTGCTTGGAAAATCTTCAGGTGAATGTCCTCATGACACCACCTGTGAAGCATCAGAACCGTTGGAAATATGCCCTAGAGGCAATGATAAAATAGTTATTATTATATTTCCTCTTACAAGACAATCGTTTATTATCCATGCTATAATTGTATTGAATGAAAACGTAGATACATGTGTGGATACATAGACAAAACAATGCCCTAGCAAGCCTCTAGTTGGATAGCCAGTTGATCAATGATAGTCAAGGTTTTCTGACTATGCAAGTGTTGCCACTTGATAAATTGATCACATCATTAGGAGAATCATGTGATGGACTAGACCCAAACTATGAAGGTAGCATGTTGATCGCGTCGTTTTATTGCTATTGTTTTCTACGTGTCAAGTATTTATTCCTATGACCATGAGATCATATAACTCACTCGCACCGGAGGAATACCTTGTGTGTATCAAACGTTGCAACGTAACTGGGTGACTATAAAGGTGCTCTATGATACGTCTCAAATGTATCTATAATTTTTGATGGTTTCATGTTGTTATCTTGTCAACTTTGGATGTTTTATATACCTTTTATATCTTTTTTGGGACTAACTTATTAATTCAGTGCCAAGTGCCAGTTCCTGTTTTTTCTGTGTTTTTGACTCTTTTCAGATCTTATTTTGGAACGGAGTCCAAACGGAATAAAATCCCCGAAATAAATTTTTCCAGAACAAAAGAAGATTGGGGGACTTGAGGGCCAAGGCAGGAGGCCCACACGGAGCCCACAAGCCATGTCGCTGTGGCCAGGGGGACCCGCGGCCACCAGGCTTGTGGCCTCCCTGGCGCTCCCCTGCCCTAGCTCTTTGGCCTATATTTTCCCTAAAATCCCAGAAAAAATTAGGGCGTCCACGAAACCAATTTTCCCCCGCCGCAAGCTTCCGTTTCCGCAAGATCTCATCTGGAGACCCTTCCCGGTGCCCTGCCGGAGGGGACTTTGGAGCTGGAGGGCTTCTACATCAATATCATTGCCTCTCCAATGACTCGTGAGTAGTCCACTTCAGACCTACGGGTCCATAGTTAGTAGCTAGATGGCTTCTTCTCTCTCTTGGATCTTCAATACAAAGTTCTCCATGATCTTCATGGAGATCTATCCGATGTAATCCTCTTTGGCGGTGTGTTTGTCGAGATCCAATGAATTGTGGATTTGTGATCAGATTATCTATGAATTATATTTGAGTATTTGTTTATTTCTTATATGCATGATTTGATATCCTTGTAAGTCTCTCCGAGTCTTGGGTTTTGTTTGGCCAACTAGATCTATGATTCTTGCAATGGGAGAAGTGCTTGGATTTGGGTTCATACCGTGCGGTGACCTTTCCCAGTGATAGAAGGGGCAGCAAGGCACACATCATGTTGTTGCCATCAAGGGTAACAAGATGGGCTTTCATCATAGATTTGAGATTGTCCATCTACATCATGTCATCTTGCTTAAGGCGTTACTCTGTTCTTATGAACTCAATACACTAGATGCATGCTGGATAGCGGTCGACGTGTGGAGTAATAGTAGTAGATGCGGAAAGTATCGGTCTACTTGTTTTGGACGTGATGCTTATAGATATGATCATTGCCATAGATAACGTCATGACTTTGTGCAGTTCTGTCAATTGCTCGACAGTAATTCGTTCACCCACCGTCTACTTTCTTTCACGAGAGAAGCCACTAGTGAACACAACGGCCCCCGGGTCTATTCACAACTATCATCTCAGCTTTCACTTTTACTTTGCTCTGTTTACTTTTTTGCTTTCAGTTCTCACTTTGCAAACAATCTATAAGGGATTGACAACCCCTTCATAGCATTGGGTGCAAGCTCTTTGTGTTTGTGCAGGTACTTGTGACTTGACGCGATCCTCCTACTGGATTGATACCTTGGTTCTCAAACTAAGAGAAATACTTACCGCCGCTATGTTACATCACCCTTTCCTCTTCAAGGGAACACCAATGCAAGGCTCCAAGGCATCGGGGGAATCCTTTGCATATTTGCCAAGGAAATCCCTATAGGGGTAGCCAGCAGCAGAAGGATTTATGTCCCCGTTGCCGGGAAAGGTCTTTTGTTGCCGTAGCACTCTACAGGTATTTCCGAAGGTGTCCATTGAGTTAGTATGGATCAAGAATGGGATTTGTCACTCCGTGTGGCGGAGAGTTATCTCGGGGCCCACTCGGTAATACAACATCACACACATAAAATCGAATTGGAGTATGACCACGTACATCTCTAAGAAGATGGCGACTCCCACCTCCTCCCTCCCGCAGTGGTGACTCCATGGCAATCTGGATTTCTAGCCGGCGTGCTCCTCCCTCGCTCGGTGCATCATCTCAGGTGCACCCCCACGATCATGTAGATGCTTTTTCATGGCTTGAATGGGTGGCTCCACGTTGGATCTAGACTTCTCCCTTGGTGCAACTTTTGTGGATAAAGTTTTCTACTCCTATGGATTCTCTGTGCACCCGATGCATCACCGTCGACCTTTCATCATGGTGGTATCTTTTGGTCGTCACACTTTTGGTCTTACGGAAGATTCAGTGGTTGCGACCCTGGAATCTACCATTGGGGGTTGTGCCATTGATCTTATGGTGACGAAGATCACAGACTCGGTTTTCTCCTTCCTGGTTTCTTGCAAACAAGTTGGTTTTCATATACTGGATTTACGTTCTTACAAGTGCTCCAATTTTAAGTGTTTATTTCATCTATGGGGTAATGGTGGCCCAAATTGGAATCAGGAATTTTCTCTATGGAAGAAACAATGTGATGCTGAATGGGTTTTGGTCAACCCCTCTAAGCGACGAGCTACACTAGGTCTGATGGCAATGCATTCCAGGCCAGCAAAATCATGTTTTAAATCTGGATCATCTACACGCAAGAAGCTGTCTTTCGCAACCCTCCAACAGTATGAGGTTTGCAAGGTTTATCGGTGCCCTGTCACGCAGGATGAGCTATTGACATTACGAACTACTGGTTATTTTGTTCCGCTCCAGGAGCGTGTCATTATCAGTGCACCATCGCCGGTTGAACTCCGATGGACGACAGCGACACCACATATTACTTTTGGCACTGTTTGTCAGCCGATGTCATCTCCCGTGTTGTCCGGCAATGAAACAAATATCACCGTGATTGATGGGGTTTCTTCCTCTCATTGCGTTGATTCGGTGTCGCCCCCCTATTCCAGCAGGATTTCAAAATCTTTGGATTTGTCAGGGATGGACGGCTCGAATGCGGGCCTGCCTCTGTTAAACCTATTGGGCCATCTGTGAACTCTTCTTTGATGGGTCCAGATATTCCTTCCCCGTAAGAAGCCCATCAGCAATTTGACGATTTGATCAACGGGATGGTTCACGAGATATTTTCCTGCACGATCTGCTCTGAATGTGGGCATCTAACTCCCAACTGCACGTCGCCGTTATGCTCCTCCTGCGGCTTTGTGGGCCATTCCAAATATAATTGTGCTTCTTTTATGCGTGATAATTGTCTTACTTGGAAACGTAAGAGCCCCACCACCTCCCCTGTCGCCGATTTCTCGGGAACCTCTGTTGTTCTTGGGGAAGCCGCAGAGCCTACCGAACAGTTCCTTCCTGTCCTATCGCACTCATCGCCTCCCAGGACTCCATCAGAGCCTACCGAACAGTTCCTTCCTGCAGAAGTAGATCATCACCACCACCGGAGCACCGTCACGCTGCCGGACAACTCATCTACTTCTCCGTCTTTTTTGCTTTATCAACAAGGCCGAGATCGTCATCGAGTTGTACGTGTGCTGAACGCGGAGGTGCCGTCCGTTCGGCGCTAGATCGGAACCGTTCGTGGGACGGATCGTCGGACGACGGTGATTTGAATCAAATGGCTGTACCACTACATCAACCGCGTTTCTTAACGCTTCCAGCTTAGCGATCTACAAGGGTACGTAGATCTAATCTCCTCTCATAGAAAGACATCACCATGAGAGGTCTTCGTGTGCATAGGAATTTTTTTGTTTCCCATGCAATGTTCCCCATGAGTGGTATCGGAGCTAGGTTCATGCTAGATGTTATCTCGAGTAGAACACAAAAGGTTTTGTGGACGTTGATGTTCGATTTTCTGCCCTCCTTAGTCTTTTCTCGATTCGGCGGTATTGTTGGATTGAAGCGGCCCGGACCGACATTACTCGTACGCTTACAGGAGACTGGTTTCATCGACTAACATGCAACCTCATTGCATAAAGTTGACTGGCGGGTGTCGGTTTCTTCAACTTTAGTTGAATTGGTTTTGACTGAGGTGGTCCTTGGAGAGAGGTTAAATAGCAATTTGCACATCTCCGGTGTGGTTTTTGCGTAAGTAAGATGCGATCATACTAGATACCCATAGCAGCCACGTAAAACATGCAACAACAAATTAGAGGACGTCTAACTTGTTTTCGTAGGGTATGCTTGTGATATGATATGGCCAATAACGTGATGTGATATATTGGATGTATGAGATGATCATGTTGTAATAGTTAATATCGACTTGCACGTCGAAGCCACGGCAACCGGCAGGAGCCATAGGGTTGTTTTTAAACTAACGTTTGTGTTTGCACATGCGTTTACTATATTGCTAGGTCATAGCTTTAGTAGTAATAGCATAGATAGCACGACAACCTCGATGGCGACACGTTGATGGGGATCATGATGACGGAGATAATGGTGTGGCGCCGGTGACAAGAAGATGATGCCGGTGCTTTGGTGATGGAGATCAAGAAGCACAAGATGATGGCCATATCATGTCACTTATGAACTGCATTTGATGTTAATCCTTTTATGCACCTTATTTTTCTTAGAACGACGGTAGCATTATAAGGTGATCTCTCACTAAAATTTCAAGATGAAATTGTGGTTTCCCCGACTTTGCACCGTTGCGACAGTTCGTTGTTTCGAGACACTACGTGATGATCGGGTGTGATAGACTCAACGTTGACATACAACGGGTGCAAAACAATTGCACACGCGGAACACTCGGGTTAAACTTGACGAGCCTAGCATGTGTAGACATGGCCTCGGAACACATGAGACCGAAAGGTCGAGCATGAATCATATAGTTGATATGATTAGCATAGAGATGCTTACCACTGAAACTATTCTCAACTCACGTGGTGATCGGACTTGAGTTAGTGAATTTGGATCATGTACCACTCAAATGACTAGAGAGATGTACTTTTTGAGTGGGAGTTTATCAGTAATTTGATTAGTTAAACTCTAATTATCTTAAAAATACTCTAAGTCCACTTTGCAATATTTGTGTTGTAGATCAATGGCTCACGCAAGAGTCACCCTGAATTTTAATACGTTCCTAGAGAAAGCTAAGTTGAAAGATGATGGAAGCAACCTTGTAGACTGGGCTCGTAATCTTAAGTTGCTCCTGCAAGCTGGGAAGAAGGATTATGTCCATAATGCTGTGCTAGGAGATGAACCACCCGCTACGGCTGACCAAGATGTTAAGAACGCCTGGTTAACACGTAAGGAGGACTACTAGTAGTTCAATGTGCAGTCTTGTATGGCTTAGAGCCGGGACTTCAACGTCGATTTGAGCGTCATTGAGCATTTGAGGTGTTCCAGGAGTTGAAGTTTATCTTTCAGAAGAACAAGATCGAGAGGTATGAGACCTCCGATAAATTCTATGCTTGCAAGAAGGAGGAGAATTCGTCTGCCTGTGAACATGTGCTCAAAATGTCTGTGTACTCAAACCATCTAGCTGAGCTGGGTATTGAACTCCCGCAAGAAGCTATCACTGCAAGAATTCTTCAATCACTGCCACCTAGCTATAAGAGCTTTGTGTTGAACTATGACATGCAAGGGATGAACATGTCACCCGGCGAGTTATTCGCGATGCTGAAAGTCGCAGAGTCAGAACTCCGAAAAGAGCATCAAGTATTGATGGTCAATAAGACCACTAGTTTCAAGAGAAACGGCAAAGGCAAGAAGGGTAACTCCAAGAAGAGCGGCAAGCCTATTGCCAATACGACGAAGAAACCCAAGGCTGGGCCTAAGCCTGAAATAGAGTGTTATTATTGCAAGGGACTGGGTCACTTGAAGCGCAACTACCCCAAGTATTTGGCTGATAAGAAGGCGGCCAAGAAAAAATCAGGTATATTCGATATACATATTATTGATGTGTACTTAACCAACTCTAGGAGTAGTACCTGGGTATTCGATACCGGTTATGTTGCTCATATTTGCAACTCGAAGCAGGAACTGCGGAATAAACAAAGGTTGGCGAAGGATGAAGTGACGATGCACGTGGGAAATGGTTCCAAGGTTGATGCAATCGCCGTCGGCACAGTTTCACTTCAGTTACCATCAGGATAAGTTATGAACTTAAATAATTGTTATTTAGTGTACCTACATTAAGCATGAACATTATATCTGGATCTTGTTTATTGCGAGAGGGTTACTCATTTAAGTGAGAGAATAATGGTTGTTCTATTTCTATGAGTAATATCTTTTATGGTCATCCACCCAATGTGAGAGGATTTTTCATATTTAATCTTGATAGCGATGATACACATATACATAACATTGATACCAAAAGATGTAGGGTTAACAACGATAGCGCCATGTTTTTGTGGCACTTCCGCTTAGGTCATATTGGTGTAAAGCGCATGAAGAAACTCCATTCCGATGGGCTTTTGGAGTCACTTGATTTTGAATCACTTGACACGTGCGAACCACGCCTCATGGGCAAGATGACTAAGACTCCGTTCTCCGGAACAATGGAGCGTGCAGGTGACTTGTTGGAAATCATACATACCGATGTGTGCGGTCCGTTGAGTGTGGAGGCGCGCGGCGAATATCGTTATTTTCTCACCTTCACTAACGATTTGAGTAGGTATGGATATATCTACTTGATGAAGCACAAGTTTGAAACTTTTGAGAAGTTCAAGCAATTTCAGAGTGAAGTTGAAAATCATTGTAACAAGAAGATCAAGTTCCTACGTTCTGATCGTGGGGGTGAATATCTGAGTTTCGATTTTGGTGCTCATTTAAGACAATGTAGAATTGTTTCACAGTTGACACCGCCTGGAACACTGATACGTCCATTTTGCATCATGATTTTATGTTGATATTTATCGCTTCTTGGGCTATTAGTCCACCTCACGGTACAATACTTATGCCTTTTCTCTCTTATTTTGCAAGGTTTACTTGAAGAGGGAGAATGCCGGCAGCTGGAATTCTGGCCTGAAATTGGAGCAAGTTTGAGATACCTATTCTGCGCAACTCCAAACGCCGTAAAAATCAACGAGGATTTTTTTCCGAATTTATAAAAAATACTGGGCCGAAGAAGCCCGAGAGGGGCGCCAACAGGTGGCCACAAGCCTGCTAGGCGCGGCCACCCCCTGGCCGCGCCTAGGGGGCTTGTGGGCACCCAGCTGGCCCTCTGGCCCCCTGTTCTGCTATATGAAGGGTTTCGTTCGGGAAAAAATATATCAAGAGGAGGCTTTTTCTAGGATTCGCCGCGGCCATGAGGCGGAACTTGAGCAGAACCAATCTAGAGCTCCGGCAGGACCAAAGGGGGAAATCGTCGCCATCGTCATCACCAACACTCCTCTCATCGGAGGGGACTCGTCACCATCAACATCTTCATCAGCACCATCTCATCTCCAAACCCTAGTTCATCACTTGTAACCAATCTCCGTCTCGCGACTCCGATTGGTACTTGTAAGGTTGCTAGTAGTGTTAATTACTCTTCGTAGTTGATGCTAGTTGGATTATTTGGTGGAAGAGTTTATGTTCAGATCCTTGGTGCTACTCATTACCTCTCTGGTCATGAATATTATTATGCTTTGTGAGTAGTTACTTTTGTTCCTGAGGACATGGGATAAGTCATGCTAATAGTAGTCATGTGAATTTGGTATTCGTTCGATATTTTGATGTGTTGTATGTTGTTTTTCCTCTAGTGGTGTTATGTGAACCACGACTACGTAACACTTCACCATTATTTGGGCCTATAGGAAGGCATTGGGAAGTAGTAAGTAGATGATGGGTTGCTAGAGTGACAAAAGCTTAAACCCTAGTTTATGCGTTACTTCGTAAGGGGCTGATTTTGATGCACTAGTTTAATGATATGGTTAGACTTTGTATTAATTCTTCTTTTGTAGTTGCAGATGCTTGCGAGAGGGGTTAATCATAAGTGGGATGCTTGTCGAAGTAAGGGCACTACCCAAGCGCCGGTCCACCCACATATCAAACTATCAAAGTAACGAACGCGAATCATATGAATATGATGAAAACTAGCATGACAGAAATTCCCGTGTGTCCTCGGGAGCGTTTTTCCTCCTATAAGACTTTGTCCAGGCTTGTCCCTTGCTACAAAATGGATTGGGCCACTTTGCTGCACCATTGCTACTTTTGTTACTTGTTGCTTGTTACGAATCATCTCACCACACAATCACTTGTTACCGATAATTTCAGTGCGTGCAGATATTACCTTGCTAAAAACCACTTGTCAGATCCTTCTGCTCCTCGTTGGGTTCGACACTCTTACTTATCGAAAGGACTACGATTGATCTCCTATACTCGTGGGTCATCAAACACCACAGCGTAATGGTGTGTCCGAACATCTAATCGTACTTTGCTAGAAATGGCGTGATCTATGATGTCTATTACTGATTTGCCGTTATCATTTTGGGGTTAGGCATTCAAGACAGCTGCATTCACTTTAAATAGGGCACCATCAAAATCCATTGAGACGACACCATACGAGTTGTGGTATGGCAAAATACCGAAATTGTCGTTTCTTAAAGTTTAGGGATATGATGCTTATGTCAAAAAGCTTCAGCCTAAAAAGCTGGAACCCAAAGCGGAAAAGTGCGTCTTCATAGGTTACCCAAAGGAGACAGTTGGGTACACCTTCTATCTCAAATCCGAGGGCAAAGTGTTTGTTGCTAAGAACGGAGCTTTTCTTGAGAAGGAGTTTCTCTCGAAAGAATTGAATGGGAGGAAGATAGAACTTGATGAGGTTGTCGAACCTGTAGTCCCTCTAGATGGTGGCGCAGGGCAAGGGAAAACCTGTGTCGAAGCGACGCCGATTGAGGAGGAAGTTAATGATGATGATCATGAAACTTCGGATCAAGTTCCTATCGGACCTCGCAGGTCGACAAGATCGCATACTACTCCCGAGTGGTACGGTAATCCTGTCTTATCAATCATGTTGTTAGACAACAATGAACCTGCGAATTATGAATAAGCAATGGTGGGCCTGGATTCCAACAAATGGCTGGAGGCCATGAAGTCCGAGATAGGATCTATGTATAAAAATAAAGTCTGGACTTTGGAAGTATTACTTGAATGCTGCAAGGCTATTCAGAATAAATGGATCTTTAAGAAGAAGACGGACGCGGACGGTAACGTGACCGTTTATAAATCTCGACTTGTGGCAAAGGGTTTTTCACAAGTTCAAGGAGTTGACTATGATGAGACATTCTCGCGTGTAGCGATGCTTAAGTCCGTCTGAATCATGTTAGCAATAGCTGCATTTTTCGATTATGAAATCTGGCAGATGGATGTCAAAACGGCGTTCCTTGACGGTTTTCTTAAGGAAGAGTTGTATATGATGCAACCTGAAGGTTTTGTCGATCCAAAGAATGCTAACAAAGTATGCAAGCGGCAACGATCCATTTATGGACTGGTGCAAGCATCTCGGAGTTGGAATAAACGCTTTGATGAGGTGATCAAAGCATTTGGGTTTATACACGTGGTCGGAGAATCTTGTATTTACAAGAAAGTGAGTGGGAGCTCTGTGGCGTTTCCAATATTATATGTGGATGACATGTTGCTGATTGGAAACAACGTGGAGTTTTTGGAGAGCGTAAAGTATTACTTGAATAAAATTTTCTCTATGAAGGACCTAGGAGAAGCTGCTTACATTCTAGGCATTAAGATCTTTAGGGATAGATTGAGACGCCTGATAGGACTTTCACAAAGCACATACCTTGATAAAGTTTTGAAGAAGTTCAAAATGGAACAGTCCAAGAAGGGGTTCTTTCCAGTGTTACAAGGTATAAAATTGAGTAAGACTCAATGCCCAGCAACTGCGAATGATAGAAAACAAATGAGTTCCGTCCCCTATGCTTTAGGCAGGTTTCAAAGTAATCCAGGAGTGGATCACTGGACGGCAGTCAAGAATATTCTGAAGTACCTGAAAAGGACTAAGGAAATGTTTCTTGTTTATGGAGGTGACGAAGAGCTCGTCGTAAAGGGTTACGTCGACGCAAGCTTTGACACCGATCCGGATGATTATACGTCTCAAACCGGATATGTATTTATTCTTAATGGGGTGCGGTAAGCTGGTGCAGTTCCAAGCAAAGCGTCGTAGCAGATTCTACATGTGAAGTGGAGTACATGTCTGCCTCGGAGGCAGCTAAGGAGAGTGTCTGGATGAAGCAGTTCATGACGGATCTTGGAGTTGTGCCGAGCGCACTAAATCCAATAACTCTATTCTATGACAACACTGGTGCCATTGCTTTAGCAAAGGAACCAAGGTTTCACAACAAGAAGAGGCATATCAAATGACGCTTCAACCTCATCCGCGACTACGTCGAAGGAGAGGACGTAAATATTTGCAAAGTGCACACATATCTGAATGTAGCAGACCCACTAACTAAACCTCTTCCACGGGCAAAACATTATCAACACCAGAACTGTATGGGTGTTATATTTATTACAATGTAAATCGCATGGTGATGTGAGGACTAGATTATTGACTCTAGTGCAAGTGGGAGACTATTGGGAATACGCCCCAGAGGCAATGATAAAATAGTTATTATTATATTTACTGTTTCAAGATTATCGTTTATTATCCATGCTATAATTGTATTGAATGAAAACATAGATACATGTGTGGATACATAGACAAAACAATGTCCCTAAAAAGTTTCTAGTTAGCTAGCTAGTTGATCAATGATAGTCAAGGTTTTCTGACTATGTGCAAGTGTTGTCACTTGATAACTAGATCACATCATTAGGAAAATCATGTGATGGACTAGGCCCAAACTATGAACGTAGCATGTGATCGTGCCATTTTGTTGCTATTGTTTTCTACGTGTCAAGTATTTATTCCTATGACCATGAGATCATATAACTCACTGGCACCGGAGGAATACCTTGTGTGTATCAAACATCGCAATGTAACTCGGTGACTATAAATGTGCTCAACAGGTATCTCCGAAGGTGTCCGTTGAGTTAGTATGGAACAAGACTGGGATTTGTCACCCCGTGTGACGGAGAGGTATCTCGGGGCCTACTCGGTAATACAACATCACAGACAAGCCTTGTAAGCAAGGTGACTAAGTGTAAGTCACAGGATCTTGTATTACGGAACGAGTAAAGAGACTTGCCGGTAACGAGATTGAAATAGCTATGCGGATACCGACGATCGAATCTTGGGCAAGTAACATACCGCAGGACAAAGGGAATGACATACAGGAATATTAGAATCCTTGGCACCAAGGTTCAACCAATAAGATCTTCGGAGAATATGTAGGATCCAATATGGGCATCCAAGTCCCGCTATTGGATATTGGCCGAGGAGTGTCTCAGGTCATGTCTACATAGTTCTCGAACCCGCAGTGTCTACACACTTAAGGTACGATGATGTTTTAGTATAGTTGAGTTATATCTGTGGTTACCGAATGTTGTTCGGGGTCCTGGATGAGATCACGTACGTCACGATGGTTGACGGAATGGTCTGGAAACGAAGATTGATATATAGGATGGTTTCATTTGGTCACCGGAAAGTTTCAGACATTTCCGGCAGTGTACCGGGAGTGAAGAATGGGTTCCGGGTGTTAGAGTGCTCAAATGAATAGGCAGAGAAATTCTTCGAGGACTTATGAACATAATGATTTGAGGAATAACGCTCATATTCTTGTCCCCTGTAATTTCCCTGCATATCAGATGCATTAGAGCGTGTACGAGCATAATATTGACCATTTGAGGATTTTGATCCTCGTGAAGACTTTGGTCCACCTGTGGAATTTGATTTGGGGTTCTTGATGGGGAACGTTGCATGTGAAACAAATGTTTTCCTACACACACGAAGACCTATGATGGTGATGTCCATCTATGAGAGGAGATTAGATCTACGTACCCTTGTAGATCGCTAAGCTGGAAGCGTTAAGAAACACGGTTGATGTAGTGGTACAACTTCGTGATTCAAATCACCGTCATCCCACAATGCGTCCCATGAACGGTTCCGATCTAGCGTCGAACGGACGACACCTCCGCATTCAGCACACGTACAGCTCGATGACGATCTCGACCTTCTTGATCCAGCAAGCAAGACGGAGAAGTAGATGAGTTCTCCGGCAGCGTGACGACGCTCCGGTGGTGGTGAGGATCTACTCCTGTAGGGCTCTGCCCGAGCTCCGTAGAAATCCGATCTAGAGGTAAAACTATGTGGAATAGGCTAGAGTTGCACGTGGTAAAGTTGTGTCTCAAAAAGCCCTAAACCACCAATATATATAGGAGGAGGGGAGTGGCTAGCCTTGGGGCACAAGGGCCCCAAGGGTGCGCCAGCCGAAGGTTGGAGGAGGACTCCTCCTCCAATTCGGTTTGGGAAGGAGGAATCGTCCTCTTCCTTCCCATCTCCCTCTTTCCTTTGGTATTTTTGCTTGTGGCGCCATAGCCCTGTTGGGCTGACTCCAGCAGCCCACTAAGGGCATGGTGCGCCACCCTAAGGCCATGGGCTCACTCCCGGGTGGGTGGGCCCCTCCCAGGAAACACCCCGAACCCATCAGTCACTCCCGGTACACTTCCGGTAATGCCCGAAACTTTACGGTGACCAAATGAAACCATAATATATATCAATCTTTGTTTCCAGACCATTCTGGAAACCCTCTTGAGGTTCGTGATCTCATCCGGGACTCCGAACAAGATTAGGTAACCACACATATAACTCAACTATACTAAAACATCATCGGACCTTAAGTGTGCAGACCCTGCGGGTTCGAGAACTATGTAGACATGACTCGAGACACTCCTCGTTCAATATCCAATAGCAGGACCTGGATGCCCATATTGGATCCTACATATTCTCCGAAGATCTTATCGGTTGAACCTCAGTGCCAAGGATTCATATAATCCCGTATGTCATTCCCTTTGTCCTTCGGTATGTTACTTGCCCGAAATTCGATTGTCGGTATCCGTATACCTATTTCAATCTCGTTACTGGTAAGGCTCTATACTCGTTGTGTAATACAAGATCCCGTGACTTACACTTAGTCCCATTGCTTGCAAGGCTTGTGTGTGATGTTGTATGTTTTTGACAAGCTACTGTAGGGAAATACCCCACAACTTTTCTTTTATTCCATTAAGAGATTATATGTACATGAGGGGGGGGGGGGTAGGATATACAAATGGGGAGGGGGGGGGGTGGAAAGATACAAACCTCAAGGAGGTAAAAAAGATATCCACTTAAGTAAATCATCCCTAAATCTTGCCTTAATCTTGTGAGCTAAAAGTGATATATCATGAGTAAAACGAGACTTCCATTTGCCGAATCTTGGACGCTCATTGTTGAAAATCCTGGCGTATCGGACTGTCCAAATATTTCAGCACGCAGTAAACACTACTTCAGAGAAAAAAGGATGGTGAAAATCCTTTCTGGCTGACAATGAAGTGGTCCACATAGAAGTACCCTGCCAAGAGATCTGGAGGTAATTCCATACCCTGTTGCTGAAGAGGCAGCTAAATAAGAGATGATCTCTATCCTCTTTGACCCTAGCATGACAAAGAACACAAAGATTTGACTCAAACACCTTCCAATGCCTTCTTTCCAGCATATCCTGTGTGTTAAGTCTGTCAATTATGAGCATCTAGGCAAAAATCTTGATTTTCATAGTGCAACAACTTTTCCATATCCAACCAAGAAGTGGGTTGGGAATAATGGGTAGATGCACATGGATGTAATATTTCTTGGCAGTATAAGTTTTACAATCACTAATCCACAACCAAGTATCATTGCATGTTGGATCATTATCAAGATTCTGAAGTAAAGAGGTGACTGATTCCAACTCTTGATGGGCCCTGCCAGATAGAGGCACGTGAAACATATTGATCAAACTGTCAGCTTGATGAGCCTGGAACACTTCTTCAGCAGTGCAGAAAGTTTCAATGACAAAGGAGAATAATATTTGGAAACAAAGAGCTAGAGGCATTGTAGAATCTCCCACTGCCCAGGAATCTGACCAAAAAAGAAAAGTGTCTCCCCTGTTGGGCTGGACATATGTGACAGCTTTGTAATTATCCATCTTTTTGTAGATATCCTTCCACCAAAAGGAGCCATGGAGGGAGGTACCCCGAGGAACTGTAGTATGATAATAGGTGTTCCAGATTAAATGCACCTAGGGTATATCAGCCTTGTTTAAGAACTTATCCACATGTTTAAGCAACAGGACTTCATTCTGGACAGACAGATTCATAATGCCCAAACACCCCTTCATTTTTGGTCTGCATACTAAATCCCAAGCAGCAAGAGAAGGGGCATGGTCTTGGCCATTTTTTCTCCACAAGCATTGTATCTGTATCCTTTCCAACTGTTTAAGAATCGCTGGTGGTATATCCAAACTGCAGAGGAAAAAAGATGGGAATAGAGGACAAGGCAGAATTGAGGTATTGCAAGCGCCCCCCTGAGCCACGAAGGAGGAGCTAGCAGAAAGTCTCCTTTCCATACTGTCAACCAAGGGCATTAGATCAATAATTCTTGGTCTGGTTGTCCCAACAGGCCAAGATAGGTGAAAGGTAATTATCCAACCTTACAACCAATAGAGGCAGCAAGTGTTTGAAGTTCTCCCTGATCAATGTTAATGAGAAACAGAGCAGACTTGTGATAGTTTACTTGGAGACCTGTGGATTGGGAGAAAACCAGGAGCATGTTTTTGAATTCTAGTAGCTGAGACTCCACAACAGGCAAAATGATGAGTGCGTCATCTGCATATTGGACAATTGGAAAGTCTTTGTCATGACAGGGTATTAGCAGCTGGATGAGGCCATCCTGCAACAACTGATTGACACATGTTTGAAGAAAATCAGCAGCAATGACAAAAAGGAGAGGGGACATGGGATCCCCCTGCTTGACCCCTTTCTTGCACATAATTTTTTACTAGGAACTCCATTGAGAAGAACGGAGGAGGAGCCACAACTGGACAACTACTGTATCCATACAATCCACTTACCATTGAACCCTTTGTGCTTGAGAATATGAAAGATGAATTCATGTTCCACAGAGTCAAAAGATTTTTCAAAATCAAGCTTGAGGATGACAATTGGTTATTTGGAATGGAGACATTGATGTAGATATTCCAGTGTCCATCCAACACAATCTTGTATTGTTCTGGACTTGATGAAACCATACTGATTTTTATGAATGCATTTCATAATATGCAAGTGCAGCCTGTTGGCAATCATCTTGGAGAGGAATTTAAGACCCATACCAGTGAGTGAGATAGGTCTAAAATCACCAACTTATCAATGGCCATTTCTTTGACAGTCCTATCCATTTCCTATTTGGTGAAAGGCAGTGTCAAAATATCAAGCCCTTCCACTCTTGGAATGAGAGATTGAAGATCAAATGCCAAGTTGATTCCTTGAGAAGAACCCATCCTGTGTTTGAAGGAAGACCAAAAACATCCTGCAATCTTCTCATGATCAGTGATAACAGATCCATCTTCCAACTTAAGAGATGATATGGAGTTTATTCTGTATCTTTCAGTAGCCATGGCATGAAATTTTTTAGTATTTTCCTCACCCACCTTAATGAATCTGATGGTAGCTCTCTTTTTCCAATATAGAAACTCCAGATGCAGCAGATGATCTAATGAAGTTTGACAATCATTCTGAAATTAGCTTTAGGTCTGAAAAGGGTTCTTAGCTCCTCTAGGTCATCTAGAAAAAGTACCACTTGATTGCACTTATCAATGAGTGTTTTTAGCTTTGAAAGACTAGTTTGCCATCTCTTCAGGGCCTGCCTTAGATGCTTAAACTTATCCATGATAAGGGCAGAGATGTGACCTTTCCTGGAAGGGGTCTTGCAAGACTGTTGCACACATTCCAGAAAACCATCCAACTCCACCCAATAATTTTCAAACCTAAAAAGGTTACATTTAGGGATGGATGTGTTGAATGTTACCACACAGGGAACATGATCAGATGCAGACTTTGCCAAAGGCAGAACTTGAGGCAGGGGATAGGATGATATCCAATTAGCAGAAGTGAAGAACCAATCTAGCTGCTCCAGGAGGGGTGTGTCCTGCATGTTGGACCAAGTGAAAGATCTACCTTTGAGAGGCAATTCCAAAAGACCCAGGTGGCCGATGATCTCATTAAAAATGAACATGTCATTCACATCAGCACCAGGAAGATTTCTATTGGAAGGGGATCGAATAAAATTTAAATCTCCAACCAGCATCCAATCATCATTTGCAGGAATATTAAGATGGTATAACCAGCTGGCAAATTGGTCTCTAGCTTCTCCCTGACAAGGGCTATATACATAACCAGAGTCCAAGCCTCAGAGGTGTGATTAGAGGTGAATGACACATTTAAACCAAAAGTCTGTGTTTCAACCAGAGTGCCAATTAAAACTGAGGAGTTCCAAAGGGTGATCAATCCACCAGAGGCGCCACACGATGGGATATAAGCAAATTGATCAAATATTTTGGGGCAAAACATTCTAACAGTCTGAAAATCAATATGTTGCATTTTGGTTTCCTGGAGGCAAACAACCGTAGCCAAGCTTTCATCAATTTTGTTTCTAACCGCTCTTTGCCATGAATCAGAATTTAAACCACGCACATTCCAGCAAAGAACAGGCCAGCTTCTCGTAGATCGAGTATCCATAGAAAGGATGTAAAGAAGTAAAAGCGGAGTTACATAATAACCCACGCATCCAAAGTTCTGACGACTGTGATACACAGCGAGAAGTAGCAAAATAAACCGAACAACAATAAGAACATTGATACATAGATCGTGTTTTAATCATCAGCGGGCGCAGGCTTGAAGACATCAGGTGCAATGCCAAGGCTATGGCCCACCGCCTGAATCACACGCACAGGAGTCACAGGTGGGACAACCTCCTCTTGTGACGAAGATGGCCCTGCCTCAACCTCCGGGGCGTCCAAGGGTTTTGCTCGTGGCTTCCTCTTCTTGGGCACATGCATCAGGAGCTCCTGCATCACCGGCTTGATCGATCCCCTGGTACAACGGTGTATCGGGGAGTCCACAATGGGCGTGGCCTTCTTGCGAGGCCCCCGTTTCGGGGCAGCCAGAGTCTCAAAGGTGAACAAGTCAGCTGATGGTGCAGAGATGTTGTCAGATGAAGCAATTACCTCTAAAGCAGGTGCAGGAGTGATGTCTTGGTAGATGATGTGAGGTTCAACGCTGTCTTCATCAAAAGCCAATCACCAGGAGCGCTTGGGAAGCACAACTGGCATGGCCGCAGGCATGGTGAGGTGACGAGGAACCTCCTTGGAGGTGAAAACCCCCATTAGCGCTTCAGAGGAGCGTGTCCAAGATACAACCGGCGGGAGCGAAGGTCCATAGGCGACCCGAACCACTCCAATCCTCAGCTGATTAGATCAGAACAGGGGCTGCTGGTAGGGAACAATCGCCAGAGGATTGAAATCTTCAGCAGCTTCCTCCTCAGCATCTTCCTCTTCAGGGGCCATATCCCCAACAACATCATCCGCAGCAGCATTGTCCCCATTAGGAGGGACAGGAGCACCCACATCATCATTGTCAGCTGCCTCCTCACCTGCAGCATCATCCTTTGCAACAACTTCATCATCGTCCGGCTGAGGATCAACCACCACAATGTCCTGAACAGAGTCAGAAGAAGTTGGCTGATCAATGACCATGGACTCCTGGTCTTGTTCCGGTGCAGCAGGTTCCTCCATAGGAGCTTTAGGGTGCCAGCCCCAACCGCTATCATCGTGTTGAGCCGGAGGTTCAGGCATTGCGGGTGGTGGTGGGGGCGGCACAACATTCCAGTGTAGCGCTGGATATGGCGAAAGAGCGAAGAGCATGTTATTCTGCTCCAACTGTCCTGACAACGGATGGGGGTTGCCATTGAGGGGCATTGGATCCTCATCATTCGGCATTTGCTCAGCAAAACCTGCACCCAAGATGAACAGAGGTGCAGACCAAGAAACCCTCGCCCCATCCCAAGCAGTATACTCCGAAAAAGTGACACTGCGGGGAACCAGATTATCATCTGGGAAAGATGCAAAGACAATGGGGCGGACTAGGTATGGATCATCACTGACCCAATGATGAAATTCACCAAAAGTATTAATCACTCCCCGAAGATCATTAGTATTGCGGTAATCCAAAGGTCCGCCTAAAAACATCAGACAACCCTGACGAAAACCAGCAGCCCCTATAAAGCCTATTCCCTCATTGTGCCGCATGCATCTGACAAAAGTATCGTTCCCCAAATCTTGGGGAACCATCCGAGCGGCAGCAAAGCTTTCTCCAGCATCCATAAGCTCAAATAAACCTAACCCCTCAATCCATGGCTGAGCAGAGTGGACATGAAAGACCAAGTTGTGCAGAAGATCAACAACCTCCTGCCATACCTAAGCAACTTGATCACGAGGGGGCGCAGCCATGACCTCGGCGATGGCATACTGTTCATGTCTGCGGGCAATGGGGATTGCCGACATGATGAACGTCCACAGGAGGCGGTCAAGGCCTCCGTCGATGATGTTATGGCCCGGAGGCAGAAATCGCTCAGGGTCAAGCTCGAAGTTGGCCATGTCAGGAAGAGTAGCAGGAGGAGGAGGTGTAATGGCGGTGGCTCTGATGGAGTCCTGGGAGGCGATGAGTGCGATAGGACAGGAAGGAACTGTTCGGTAGGCTCTGCGGCTTCCCCAAGAACAACAGAGGTTCCCGAGAAATCGGCGACAGGGGAGGTGGTGGGGCTCTTACGTTTCCAAGTAAGACAATTATCACGCATAAAAGAAGCACAATTATATTTGGAATGGCCCACAAAGCCGCAGGAGGAGCATAACGGCGACGTGCAGTTGGGAGTTAGATGCCCACATTCAGAGCAGATCGTGCAGGAAAATATCTCGTGAACCATCCCGTTGATCAAATCGTCAAATTGCTGATGGGCTTCTTACGGGGAAGGAATATCTGGACCCATCAAAGCAGAGTTCACCGATGGCCCAATAGGTTTAACAGAGGCAGGCCCGCATTCGAAGCCGTCCATCCCTGACAAATCCAAAGATTTTGAAATCCTGCTGGAATAGGGGGGCGACACCGAATCAACGCAATGAGAGGAAGAAACCCCATCAATCACGGTGATATTTGTTTCATTGCCGGACAACACGGGAGATGACATCGGCTGACAAACAGTGCCAAAAGTAATATGTGGTGTCGCTGTCGTCCATCGGAGTTCAACCGGCGATGGTGCACTGATAATGACACGCTCCTGGAGCGGAACAAAATAACCAGTAGTTCGTAATGTCAATAGCTCATCCTGCGTGACAGGGCACTGATAAACCTTGCAAACCTCATACTGTTGGAGGGTTGCGAAAGACAGCTTCTTGCGTGTAGATGATCCAGATTTAAAACATGATTTTGCTGGCCTGGAATGCATTGCCATCAGACCTAGTGTAGCTCGTCGCTTAGAGGGGTTGACCAAAACCCATTCAGCATCACATTGTTTCTTCCATAGAGAAAATTCCCGATTCCAATTTGGGCCACCATTACCCCATAGATGAAATAAACACTTAAAATTGGAGCACTTGTAAGAACGTAAATCCAGTATATGAAAACGAACTTGTTTGCAAGAAACCAGGAAGGAGAAAACCGAGTCTGTGATCTTCGTCACCATAAGATCAATGGCACAACCCCCAATTGTAGATTCCAGGGTCGCAACCACTGAATCTTCCGTAAGACCAAAAGTGTGACGACCAAAAGATACCACCATGATGAAAGGTCGACGGTGATGCATCGGGTGCACAGAGAAGCCATAGGAGTAGAAAACTTTATCCACAAAAGTTGCACCAAGGGAGAAGTCTAGATCCAATGTGGAGCCACCCATTCAAGCCATGAAAAAGCATCTACATGATCGTGGGGGTGCACCTGAGATGATGCACCGAGCGAGGGAGGAGCACGCCGGCTAGAAATCCAGATTGCCATGGAGTCACCACTGCGGGAGGGAGGAGGTGGGAGTCGCCATCTTCTTAGAGATGTACGTGGTCATACTCCAATTCGATTTTATGTGTGTGATGTTGTATTACCGAGTGGGCCCCGAGATAACTCTCCGCCACACGGAGTGACAAATCCCATTCTTGATCCATACTAACTCAATGGACACCTTCGGAAATACCTGTAGAGTGCTACGGCAACAAAAGACCTTTCCCGGCAACGGGGACAGAAATCCTTCTGCTGCTGGCTACGCCTATAGGGATTTCCTTGGCAAATATGCAAAGGATTCCCCCGATGCCTTGGAGCCTTGCATTGGTGTTCCCTTGAAGAGGAAAGGGTGATGTAACATAGCGGCGGTAAGTATTTCTCTTAGTTTGAGAACCAAGGTATCAATCCAGTAGGAGGATCGCGTCAAGTCACAAGTACCTGCACAAACACAAAGAGCTTGCACCCAATGCTATGAAGGGGTTGTCAATCCCTTATAGATTGTTTGCAAAGTGAGAACTGAAAGCAAAAAAGTAAACAGAGCAAAGTAAAAGTGAAAGCTGAGATGATAGTTGTGAATAGACCCGGGGGCCGTTGTGTTCACTAGTGGCTTCTCTCGTGAAAGAAAGTAGACGGTGGGTGAACGAATTACTGTCGAGCAATTGACAGAACTGCACAAAGTCATGACGTTATCTATGGCAATGATCATATCTATAAGCATCACGTCCAAAACAAGTAGACCGATACTTTCCGCATCTACTACTATTACTCCACACGTCGACCGCTATCCAGCATGCATCTAGTGTATTGAGTTCATAAGAACAGAGTAACGCCTTAAGCAAGATGACATGATGTAGATGGACAATCTCAAATCTATGATGAAAGCCCATCTTGTTACCCTTGATGGCAACAACATGATGTGTGCCTTGCTGCCCCTTCTATCACTGGGAAAGGTCACCGCACGGTATGAACCCAAATCCAAGCACTTCTCCCATTGCAAGAATCATAGATCTAGTTGGCCAAACAAAACCCAAGACTCGGAGAGACTTACAAGGATATCAAATCATGCATATAAGAAATAAACAAATACTCAAATATAATTCATAGATAATCTGATCACAAATCCACAATTCATTGGATCTCGACAAACACACCGCCAAAGAGGATTACATCGGATAGATCTCCATGAAGATCATGGAGAACTTTGTATTGAAGATCCAAGAGAGAGAAGAAGCCATCTAGCTACTAACTACGGACCCGTAGGTCTGAAGTGGACTACTCACGAGTCATTGGAGAGGCAATGATGTTGATGTAGAAGCCCTCCAGCTCCAAAGTCCCCTCCGGCAGGGCACCGGGAAGGGTCTCCAGATGAGATCTTGCGGAAACGGAAGCTTGCGGCGGGGGAAAATTGGTTTCGTGGACGCCCTAATTTTTTCTGGGATTTTAGGGAAAATATAGGCCAAAGAGCTAGGGCAGGGGAGCGCCAGGGAGGCCACAAGCCTGGTGGCCGCGGGTCCCCCTGGCCACGGCGACATGGCTTGTGGGCTCCGTGTGGGCCTCCTGCCTTGGCCCTCAAGTCCCCCAATCTTCTTTTGTTCTGGAAAAATTTATTTCGGGGATTTTATTCCGTTTGGACTCCGTTCCAAAATAAGATCTGAAAAGAGTCAAAAACACAGAAAAAACAGGAACTGGCACTTGGCACTGAATTAATAAGTTAGTCCCAAAGAAGATATAAAAGGTATATAAAACATCCAAAGTTGACAAGATAACAACATGAAACCATCAAAAATTATAGATACGTTTGAGACGTATCATAGAGCACCTTTATAGTCACCCAGTTACGTTGCAACGTTTGATACACACAAGGTATTCCTCCGGTGCGAGTGAGTTATATGATCTCATGGTCATAGGAATAAATACTTGACACACAGAAAACATTAGCAATAAAATGACACAATCAACATGCTACGTTCATAGTTTGGGTCTAGTCCATCACATGATTCTCCTAATGATGTGATCGAGTTATCAAGTGACAACGCTTGCATATAGTCAGAAAACCTTGACTATCATTGATCAACTGGCTAGACAACTAGATGCTTGATAGGGACATTGTTTTGTCTATGTATCCACACATGTATATATGTTTTCATTCAATACAATTATAGCATGGATAATAAATGATTATCTTGTAAGAGGAAATATAATAATAACTATTTTATCATTGCCTTTAGGGCATATTTCCAACAGTCTCCCACTTGCACTAGAGTCAATAATCTAGTCCTCACACTGCCATGGGATTTACACTGTAATAAATCTAACACCCATATAGTTCTGGTGTTGATTATGTTTTGCCCGTGGAAGAGGTTTAGTCAGTGGGTCTGCAACATTCAGATCCATGTGCACTTTGAAAATATTTACGTCCTCTCCTTCGACGTATTCGCAGATGAGGTTGAAGTGTCGTTTGATATGTCTAGTCTTCTTGTGAAACCTTGGTTCCTTTGCTAAGGCAATGGCACCAGTGTTGTCACATAATAGAGTTATTTGATTTAGTGCGCTCGGCACAACTCCGATATCCGTCATGAACTGCTTCATCCACACACCCTCCTTAGCTGCCTCCGAGGCAGCCATGTACTCCGCTTCACATGTAGAATCTGCTACGACGCTTTTCTTGGAACTGCACCAGCTTACCGCACCCCCATTAAGAATAAATACGTATCCGGTTTGGGACTTAGAGTCATCCGGATCGGTGTTAAAGCTTGCATTGATGTAACCCTTTATGACGAGCTCTTCGTCACCTCCATAAATGAGAAACATTTCCTTAGTCCTTTTCAGGTACTTCAAAATATTCTTGACCGCCGTCCAGTGATCCACTCCTAGATTACTTTGAAACCTGCCTGCCATACTTATGGCCAAGCTGGCGTCTGGTCTAGTGCACAACATTGCATACATGATAGAACCTATGGCTGAAGCATAGCGGTCGAAACTCATTTGTTCTCTATCTTCCGTAGTTGCTGGGCACTTAGTCTTACTCAATTTTATACCTTGCAACACTGGTAAGAACCCCTTCTTGGACTGTTCCATTTTGAACTTCTTCAAAACATTATCAAGGTATGTGCTTTGTGAAAGTCCTATCAGGCGTCTCGATCTATCCATATAGATCTTAACGCCTAGAATGTAAGCAGCTTCTCCTATGTCCTTCATAGAGAAACTTTTATTCAAATAATCCTTTACGCTCTCCAAAAACTCCATGTTGTTTCCAATCAGCAATATGTCATCCACATATAATATTAGAAACGCCACAAAGCTCCCACTCACTTTCTTGTAAATAGAAGATTCTCCAACCACTTGTCTAAACCCAAATGCTTTGATCACCTCATCAAAGCACTTATTCCAACTCCAAGATGCTTGCACCAGTCCATAAATGGATCGCTGGAGCTTGCATACTTTGTTAGCATTCTATGGATCGACAAAACCTTCGGGTTGCATCATATACAACTCTTCTTAAGAAAACCGTTAAGGAATGCGGTTTTGACATCCATCTACCATATTTCATAAACGAAAAATGCAGCCGTTTTGACACCCGGGCACTACTACGAGAGTTGGTTAAGTACACATCAATAACATGTATATCAAATATACCTGATTTTTCCTTGGTCGCCTTCTTATCAGCCAAATACTTGGGGTAGTTGCACTTCTAGTGACCCAGTCCCTTGCAATAATAACACTCTCTTTCAGGCTTAGGTCCAGCCTTGGGTTTCTTTGTTGGATTGGCAATAGGCTTGTCGCTCTTCTTGGAGTTACCCTTCTTGCCTTTGTCGTTTCTCTTGGAACCAGTGGTCTTATTGACCATCAACACTTGATCCTCTTTCTCGAGTTTTGACTCTGTGACTTTCAGCATCGCGAATAACTCGCCGGGTGACTTGTTCATCCCTTGCATGTTATAGTTCAACACAAAGCTCTCATAGCTAGGTAGCAGTAATTGAAGAATTCTGTCAGTGATAGCCTGTTGCGGGAGTTCAATCCCCAGCTCAGCTTGACGGTTTGAGTACCCAGACATTTTGAGCACATGTTCACTGACACACGAATTCTCCTCCATCTTGCAAGCATAGAATTTATCGGAGGTCTCATACCTCTCGATCCGGGCGTTCTTCTGAAAGATAAACTTCAACTCCTAGAACATCTCATATGCTCCATGACGCTCAAAGCGACGTTGAAGTCTCGACTGTAAGCCATACAAGACTACACATTGAACTATGGAGTAGTCCTCCTTACGTGTTAACCAGACGTTCAAAACATCTTGGCTAGACATAGCGGGTGGTTCATCTCCTAGCGCAGCATTAAGGATATAATCCTTCTTCCTAGCTTGCAGGAGCAGCTTTAGATTATGAGCCCAGTCTACAAAGTTGCTTCCATCATCTTTCAACTTGGCTTTCTCTAGGAACGTATTAAAATTCAGGGTGACTACTGCGTGAGCCACTGATCTACAACACAAATATTGCAAAGTGGACTTAGACTATGTTTAAGATAATTAGAGTTTAACTAATCAAATTACTGATAAACTCCCACTCAAAAAGTACATCTCTCTAGTCATTTGAGTGGTACATGATCCAAATTCACTAACTCAAGTCCGATCATCACGTGAGTTGAGAATAGTTTCAGTGGTAAGCATCTCTATGCTAATCATATCAACTATATGATTCATGCTCGACCTTTTGGTCTCATGTGTTTCGAGGCCATGTCTGCACATGCTAGGCTTGTCAAGTTTAACCTGAGTGTTCCGTGTGTGCAACTGTTTTGCACCCGTTGTATGTCAACGTTGAATCTATCACACTCGATCATCATGTGGTGTCTTGGCTACCATCACATGCTTGGGAAAGATTTATATTCACATGTCAACTTGGAGGTAGGAATTCATAAATTGTTATTGTTGACATTACCCTTGAGGTAAGTAGTTGGGAGGCAAAACTGTAAGCCCCTATCTTTCTCTGTGTCCAGCTGAAACTTTGATCTCATGAGTACCACGTGAGTTGTAGCAATTGTAGAGAACGAAAGAATGATTGAGTATGTGGATTTGCTTTACAAGCTCTTACTTGACTCTTTGTGATGTTGTCATAAATTGCAATTGCTTCAATGACTAAAGGCTATCGGTTGTTACTTCTCGGTAAGGTTCTTCATCCATGCTTTTCCTTTGTGAAGGAATTATCACTTTAGCATGAGAGATTATATGTTGGTATTGCTGTTCTGATCTTGATCATGATGCATGCATGTTCTTATCTTGTTTTGTCGACACCTCTCGCCCTAAACAAGTGGACATATTTATTGAGCTCGGCTTTCGCTTGAGGACAAGCGAGGTCTAAGCTTGGGGGAGTTGATACGTCCATTTTGCATCATGTTTTCATGTTGATATTTATCGCTTCTTTGGCTGTTATTTCACTTCACAGTACTATTCTTATGCCTTTTCTCTCTTATTTTGCAAGGTTTACATGAAGAGGGAGAATACCGGCAACTGGAATTCTGGCGTGAAAGTGGAGCAAAGTTGAGATACCTATTCTGCCGACTCCAAACACCGTGAAAATCAACAAGGGATTTTTTCACAAATTTATCAAAAATACTGGGCCGAAGAAGTGCCAGGGGGTGCCCACAAGCCTGCACGGTGCGGCCACCCATCAGGCCGCGCCATGCGGGCTTGTGGGCAGCCCACTAGCCCACTGCCCCCCTCTTTTTCTATATGGAGGGTTTCGTCCAGGAAAAAAAATCAAGGAGGAGCTTTTTCATGGTTTCGCTGCCGCCACGAGGCGGAACTTGAGTAGAACCAATCTAGAGCTCCGACTGGACGATCCTGCCGGGGAAACTTCCCTCCTGGAGGGGGAAATCTTCGCCATCGTCATCACCACCACTCCTCTCATCGAAGGGGACTCTTCACCATCAACATCTTCATCAGCACCATCTCATCGCCAAACCCTAGTTCATCACTTGTAACCAATCTCCGTCTCGCGACTCCGATTGGTACTCGTAAGGTTGCTAGTAGTGTTAATTACTCTTTGTAGTTGATGCTAGTTGGATTATTTGGTGGAAGAGTTTATGTTCAGATCCTAGATGCTACCCATTACCTCTCTGATCATGAGTATGATTATGCTTTGTGACTAGTTACTTTTGTTCCTGAGGACATGGGATAAGTCATGCTAATAATAGTCATGTGAATTCGGTATTCGTTCGGTATTTTGATATGTTGTATGTTGTTTTTCCTCTAGTGGTGTTATGGGAACGTCGACTACATAACACTTCACCATTATTTGGGCCTAGAGGAAGGCATTGGGAAGTAGTAAGTAGATGATGGGTTGCTAGAGTGACAGAAGCTTAAAGCCTAGTTTATGCGTTACTTCGTAAGGGGCTTATTTGGATCCACTAGTTTAATGCTATGGTTAGACTTTGTCTTAATTCTTGTTTCGTAGTTGCGGATGCTTGTGAGAGGGGTTAATCATAAGTGGGATGCTTGTCCAAGTAAGGGCAGGACCCAAGCGCCGGTCCACCCACATATCAAACTATCAAAGTAACGAACGCGAATCATATGAACATGATGAAACTAGCATGACAGAAATTCCCGTGTGTCCTCGAGAGCGTTTTTCCTCCTATAAGACTTTGTCTAGGCTTTTCCCTTGCTACAAAAGGGATTGGGCCACTTTGCTGCACCGTTGCTACTTTTGTTACTTGTTGCTTGCTACGAATCATCTCACCACACAATCACTTGTTACCGACAATTTCAGTGCTTGCAGATATTTCCTTGCTGAAAACCACTTATCAGATCCTTCTGCTCCTCGTTGGGTTCGACACTCTTACTTATCGAAAGAACTACGATTGACCCCTTATACTTGTGGGTCATCAAGACTCTTTTCTGGTGCCGTTGCCGGGGAGTGAAGCACCTTTGGTAAGTGGAACTTGGTAAGGAAACATTCATATAGTGTGCTTATATTTATTGCCACTTGTTACTATGGATGCTAATCCTTTGAGGGGCTTGTTCGGGGTATATTCACCTCGAACGGAAGCACAAAGAGTTTCTCCTCAACCTGCTGCACCTACTGAAAATATTTGCTTTGAATTTCCTTCGGGTATGCTTGAGAAACTGCTGGCTAATCCTTTTACAGGAGATGGAACATCACATCCAAACTTGCATCTAATCTATGTAGATGAAGTTTGTGGTTTATTTAAGCTTGCAGGTGTGCCCGAGGATGAGGTCAAGAAGAAGGTTTTTCCTTTATCTTTGAAGGATAAGGCGTTGACATGGTATAGGCTATGTGATGATACGGGATCATGGGACTACAATTGGTTGCAATTGGAATTTCATCAAAAGTTTTATCCTATGCATTTAGTACATCGTGATCGGAATTATATTTACAATTTTTGGCCTCGTGACAGAGAAAGCAGCTCTCAAGCTTGGGGGAGGCTTAAATCAATGCTATATTCATGCCCCAATCATGAGCTCTCGAGAGAAATTATCATTCAGAACTTCTATGCTCGGCTTTCTCATGATGATCGCACCATGCTTGACACTTCCTGTACCGGTTCTTTTATGAAGAGAGATATTGACTTCAAATGGAATTTATTGGAGAGAATTAAACGCAACTTTGAAGATTGGGAGCTTGAAGAAGGTAAGGAGTTAGGTATGAATTTCACGTTTGGTTGCGTTAAATCCTTTGTTGAGACAAATACCTTTAGTGATTTTAGCGCTAAGTATGGACTTGACTCTGAGATAGTAGCTTCATTGTGTGAATCCTTTGTTGTTCATATTGATCTCCCCAAAGAGAAGTGGTTTAAATACCATCCTCCTTTAGAAGTCAATGTAGTTAAACCCACTCCAGTTGAAGAGAAAGTCATTGCCTATAGTGATCCTGTTGATCCCAGTGCTTACATTGAGAAACCACCTTTGCCTGTTAGGATAAAGGATCATTCTAAAGCTTCAACTGTCATACGTAGAGGCTATATTAGAACACCTACACCCCCTGAGAAAATTAGAGTTGAACCTAGCATTGCTATTATCAAAGATCTTCTTTCCGAAGAAGTTGAGGGACATAATATTCACTTCTGTGAAGATGCTGCTAGAATTGCTAAACCTCACGCTAGAGACAAACATAGGCCTGTTGTTGGCATGCTTGTGGTTTATGTTAAGATAGGAGATCATTGTTATCATGGTTTATGTGACGTGGGTGCTAGTGTTAGCGCAATACCTCAATCCTTATATGATGAAATCGAAGATGAGATTGCACCTGTTGAGATAGAGCCCATTGATGTCACTATTCAGCTTGCCAATAAAGATACCATCTGCCATGTGGGAATTGTTAGGGATGTTGAAGTCTTGTGTGGTAAAACGAAGTATCCTGCTGATTTCCTCGTTCTTTCTACCGCACAAGATAGCTTTTGTCCCATCATATTTGGCAGACCCTTCCTTAATACTGTCAATGCTCATATTGATTGTGAGAAGCAAACTGTCACTGTTGGCTTTGAAGGTGTGTCACATGAGTTCAATTTCTCTAAGTTTGGTAGACAACCTCATGAAAAGGAGTTTCCTAGTAGGGATGAAACTATTGCCTTAGCCTCTATTGCCATGCCTCCTACTGATCCCTCAGATCAATACTTGCTTGAGCATGAAAATGATATGCATATGGATGAAAGGGATGAGATAGATAGAGTTGTCTTAGAACAATATCCTATTCTTAAGAATAATCTGCCTATTGAACTGCTTGGGGATCCACCCCCACCAAAGGGTGATCTTGTGTTCGAGCTTAAACAGTTGCCTGATACTCTTAAGTATGCCTATCTTGATGAAGAAGAGATATATCCTGTTAATATTAGTGCTAGCCTCTCATAGCATGAAGAAAAGAAGTTACTAAAAACTCTGAGGAAGCACCATGCTGTTATTGGATATACTCTTGATGATCTTAAAGTCATTAGTCTTACCCTATGCTAGCACAAGATTAAAACTGATTCTGACTTCAAACCAGTTGCTGATCATCAAAGGAGATTGAATCCTAAGATGAAAGAAGTAGTGAGAAAAGAAATACTAAAGCTCCTGGAAGCAGGTATCATTTATCCTATTGCTCACAGCGATTGGGTGAGTCCGGTGCATTGTGTTCCTGAGAAGGGAGGCATTACCGTTGTCCCTAATGATAAGGATTAATTGATCCCACAGAGGATTATTACTGGCTATAGGATGGTGATTGATTTTAGGAAATTGAATAAAGCCACTAGGAAAGATCATTACCCTTTGCCTTTTATCGACCAAATGCTAGAAAGGCTGTCTAAACACACACACTTTTGCTTTCTAGACGGTTATTCTGGTTGCTCCCAAATACTAGTTGCACAATCTGATCAGGAGAAAACCACTTTCACCTGCCCTTTCGGTACCTTTGCCTATAGACGTATGCCTTTTGGCTTATGTAATGCACCTTCCACTTTTCAAAGATGTATGATGGCTATATTCTCTGACTTTTGTGAAAAGATTGTTGAGGTTTTCATGGATGACTTCTCCGTTTACGGGTCTTCCTTTGATGATTTCCTTAGCAACGTTGATCGAGTCTTGCAGAGATGTAAAGAAACCAATCTTGTCTTGAATTGGGAGAAGTGCCACCTTATGGTTAATGAAGGCATCGTCTTAGGACATAAAATTTCTGAAAGAGGTATTGAAGTCGATAAGGCTAAGGTTTATGCAATCGAGAAAATGCCATACCCCACAGATATTAAAGGGATAAGAAGTTTCCTTGGTCATGCTGGTTTCTATAGAAGGTTCATTAAAGACTTCTCTAAGATTTCTAGGCCTCTTACCAATCTCTTGCAAAAGGATATCCCTTTTGTCTTTGATGATGATTGTGAGGAAGCCTTCGAAATACTTAAGAGGGCTTTGATAACTGCACCTATTGTTCAACCTCCTGATTGGAACTTGCCTTTTGAGATCATGTGTGATGCTAGGGATTATGCTGTTGGTGCTGTCCTAGGGAAAATAGTTGATAAGAAGTTGAATGTTATTCACTATGTTAGTAAAACTCTAGACAGTGCCCAAATAAACTATGCCACTACGGAAAAGGAGTTTTTAGCAGTCGTGTTTGCATGTGAAAAGTTCAGGTCTTACATAGTTGATTCCAAAGTCAGTATTCACACTGATCACGCTGCTATTAAGTACCTCATAGAGAAGAAGGACGCTAAACCTAGACTTATCAGATGGGTTCTCTTGCTACAAGAATTTGATTTGCACGTTGTCGACAGAAAGGGTGCTGACAACCCAGTAGCAGATAACTTGTCTAGGTTGGAGAACGTTCTTGATGACCCATAACCTATTGATGATAGCTTTCCTGATGAGCAATTTAATGTCATCAATGCTTCACGTAGTGCACCGTGGTATACTGATTATGCAAACTATATCGTTGCCAAATATATACCACCTAGTTTCACGTACCAGCAAAAGAAGAAATTCTTCTTTGACTTGAGACATTACTTTTGGGATGATCCTCACCTTTATAAGGAAGGAGTAGATGGTGTTATTAGACGTTGTGTACCTAAACATGAATAGGGACAAATCCTACAGAAGTGTCACTCCGAGGCCTACGGAGGACACCATGCGGGAGATAGAACTGCACACAAGGTATTGCAATCAGGTTTCTATTGGCCCACTCTCTTCAAGGATGCCCGTAAGTTTGTCTTGTCTTGTGACGAATGTCAAAGAATAGGTAATATTAGCAAACGTCAGGAAATGCCTATGAACTATTCACTTGTCATTGAACCATTTGATGTCTGGGGCTTCGATTATATGGGACCTTTTCTAAAATCCAATGGGTATACTCACATCTTAGTTGCTGTTGATTACGTCACTAAATGGGTAGAAGCTACGTCCACTCGTAGTGCTGATCACATCACTTCTATCAAGATGTTGAAAGAAGTTATCTTCCCTAGATTTGGTGTCCCTGGATATCTAATGTCTGACGGTGGTTCACACTTCATTCATGGTGCTTTCCGTAAAACGCTTGCTATGTACGATGTCAACCATAGAATTGTGTCTCCCTACCACCCTCAGTCCAGTGGTCAAGTAGAGCTAAGCAATAGAGATATTAAACTAATTCTGCAAAAGACTGTCAACAGGTCTAGAAAGAATTGGTCTAAGAAGCTCGATGATGCACTGTGGGCTTATAGAACTGCCTAGAAGAATCCCATGGGCATGTCTCCGTACAAAATGGTGTACGGTAAAGCATGTCACTTACCTCTTGAGCTAGAGCATAAAGCTTATTGGGCAATCAAAGAGCTCAACTTTGATTTCAAACTTGCCGGTGAGAAGAGGTTATTTGATATTAGCTCGCTTGATGAGTGGAGAACTCAGGCATATGAGAATGCCAAGCTGTTCAAAGAGAAGGTTAAGAGGTGGTATGATAAGAGGATACAAAAGTATGAGTTCAATGTAGGTGATTATGTCTTGCTATATAACTCTCGTTTAAGATTCTTTGCAGGCAAGCTACTCTCTAAATGGGAAGGTCCCTATGTTGTTGAGGAAGTATATCGTTCCGGTGCTATCAAGATCAACAACACGGAAGGTAATTGTCCGAGAGTGGTAAATGGGTAGAGAATCAAACATTATATCTCAGGTACTCCCATAAATGTTGAAAGCAATATTATCAATACCATAACTCCGGAAGAATACCTAAGGGATATTTATCAGCCTGTTTCAGACTCCGAAAACGAAGAGGTATGTGATTCGGTAAGAAAACATAGTCCAAAACTTTTCCAGTAGGAAATTTTCTCCGTTTTCGAATATTTGAAAAAATACAAAAATTGGAAGTAGTGTGGAAAGTGCGCGAGGAGGCGACAAGTCTGCACGGCGTGGGCCCACCCCCTGGCCGCGCCCTGAGGGCTTGTGGCCACCTCGTGCGCCTCCCGGACTCCGTTTTCGTGCACGGTACTCCTTCTAGTCTGAAAAAAAATCATTATATATACTTCCCTTTGGTCTGACCGCTGCATCACGCAGATTTCCTCTGTTTTTCGTTTTGAGCCTGTTTTCTGCCGTAGATCTTGGTCAAGATGTCTTCTCAGGATTCATAGGGGGAGAGCTATGTGGCTGATTACCTTGCTAACCCCAAGGTCTATGTGGACTTTGATCCTTATGGCTGGACCTCTGACGAGGAAGAAGATTATGATCCCAAGGGGAAGGAACAAATGAGTTCCGATGAAGAGGAGGCTCCTGTACCTCAACCTGGACACACTCATGTGGAGTTCAAGAAGTCGAGCGTCCCTGAATCAAGGAAGAAGCCTAAGACCTTGTTTATCCCTTCTCGTTTCTTGCAGGAGAGTAAGCAGGAATTATGCCAAAGGGTGTTGAAGCTTGAAGAGGAAAATGATGATCTGAGGGAGCAGAATTTTATGCTCAAGTGAAAATTAAACAAGCTCAAGACCTCTTCAACAACTCCACCACCATCACCACCAAAGGAAGACAACTGAGCATTGGTATGGGCAATCCCCTGGGCTTGTGCCAAGCTTGGGGGAGTTTCCCCGGTATCGTATCACCATCACATCTTTTGCCTTTACCTTTGTTTTAGTTTTCCTTTTCAGTTTTCTTTTTCTCTAGTAGTTTTAAAGTCTTAGTGTTTGATTCTTGACTTTTTTCTTTGTGTGACCCCCGATGTATTCTTGCTCGTGAGCCATATAATAAAGAGTGTCTTAGTTGAAGGGCTTTGCCTCTTGCCATGATCAAAAGAGTGAGAATAGAACAAAAGCATGAAAGATCATGTAATGATCTTATGGGAAGTGATGGCTTCACATATGAAAAGAATGAGGATTGACATTTGTTGAGGGTAGGCAAACGTAGACCTTGGTCATTGTTGCAATTAATAGGAAGTGATAAGGAAGGAGAGGTTCACATATAAATATATCATCTCTGACACCATCTATGATTGTGAACACTCAATAAACTATTACATGGCTAGAAGTAGATTTTGGACAAGGAAGACAACATAATGAATTGTGTTTGCTTGGCTCCGAAAAATGTTATATGATTAGAGATCCCTTAGCATGTGACGATTGCTTCCACCTCATATTAGCCAAAACCTCCCGCACCAAGTAGAGATACTACTTGTGCATCCATAATCCTTCAAACCAGTTTTGCCATGAGTGTCCACCATACCTACCTATGGATTGAATAAGATCCCTCAAGTAAGTTGTCATTAGTGCAAGCAATAAAAATTGCTCTCTAACATGTATGATCTATTAGTGTGTAGGAAATAAGCTTTGTACGAACCTGTGGTGAGGAAGACATAAAAGAAACAAACTGCATAATAAATTCTTTATCAGAGGGGGCAATATAAGGTGACGTTCCTCCGCACTAAGAGGACACTCATCCAAACCTCAAAAGCGCGTGAGAACCTCTGCTTCCCTTTACGAAGGGCCTATCTTGTAACTTTACTTTTTACCCATGAAAGAGTCATGGTGATCTTCACCAACTCCTTATTTTACCTTTGTCTTGGCTATCATCACATGCATGGGAAAGATCTATATTCATATGTCAACTTGGAGGTAGGCATTCATGAATTACTATTGTTGACATTACCCTTGAGGTAAGCAGTTGGGAGGCAAAACTGTAAGCCCCTATCTTTCTCTGTGTCCAGCTGAAACTTTGATCTCATGAGTACCACGTGAGTTGTAGCAATTGTAGAGAACGAAAGAATGATTGAGTATGTGGATTTGCTTTACAAGCTCTTACTTGACTCTTTCTGATGTTGTGATAAATTGCAATTGCTTCAATGACTAAAGGCTATCGGTTGTTACTTCTCGGTAAGGTTCTTGATCCATGCTTTACTTTGTGAAGGAATTATCACTTTAGCATGAGAGATTATATGTTGGTATTGTTGTTCTGATCTTGATCATGATGCATGCATGTTCGTATCTTGTTTTGTCGACACCTCTCTCCCTAAACATGTGGACATATTTATTGAGCTCGGCTTTCGCTTGAGGACAAGCGAGGTCTAAGCTTGGGGGAGTTGATACGTCCATTTTGCATCATGTTTTCATGTTGATATTTATCGCTTCTTTGCTGTTATTTCACTTCATGTTACTATTCTTATGCCTTTTCTCTCTTATTTTGCAAGGTTTACATGAAGAGGGAGAATACTGGCAACTAGAATTTTGGCCTGAAAGTGGAGCAAAGTTGAGATACCTATTCTGCGCAACTCCAAACACCGTGAAAATCAACGGGGATTTTTTTCCAAATTTATCAAAAATACTGGGCCGAAGAAGTGCCAGAGGGGCACCAGGGGGTGCCCACAAGCTTACACGGCGCGACCACCCCCCAGGCCGCGCCATGGGGGCTTGTGGGAAGCCCATTGGCCCACTGGCCCCCCTCTTTTGATATATGGATGGTTTTGTCTAGGAAAAAAATCAAGGAGGAGCTTTTTCGTGGTTTCGCCGCCGCCACGAGGCGGAACTTGAGCAGAACCAATCTAGAGCTCCGGCAGGACGATCCTGCCGGGGAAACTTCCCTCCCGAAGGGGGAAATCGTCTCCATCGTCATCACCAAAACTCCTCTCATCAGAGGGGACTCTTCACCATCAACATCTTCATCAGCACCATCTCATCTCCAAACCCTAGTTCATCACTTGTAACCAATCTCCGTCTCGCGACTCCCATTGGTACTTGTAAGGTTGCTAGTAGTGTTAATTACTCTTTGTAGTTGATGCTAGTTCGATTATTTGGTGGAAGAGTTTATGTTCAGATCCTTGATGCTACTCATGAGTATGATTATGGTTTGTGAGTAGTTACTTTTGTTCCTGAAGACGTGGGATAAGTCATGCTAATAATAGTCATGTGAATTTGGTATTCGTTTGGTATGTTGATATGTTGTATGTTGTTTTTCCTCTAGTGGTGTTATGTGAACGTCGACTACATAACACTTCACAATTATTTGGGCCTAGAGGAAGGCATTGGGAAGTAGTAAGTAGATGATGAGTTGCTAGAGTGATAGAAGCTTAAACCCTAGTTTATGCGTTACTTCGTAAGGGGCTGATTTGGATCCACTAGTTTAATGCCATGGTTAGACTCTATCTTAATTCTTCTTTCGTAGTTGCAGATGCTTGCGAGAGGGGTTAATGATCAGCGGGTTGCTTGTCCAAGTAAGGGCAGTACCCAAGCGCCGGTCCACCCACATATCAAACTATCAAAGTAACGAACGTGAATCATATGAACATGATGAAACTAGCATGACAGAAATTCCCGTGTGTCCTCGGGAGCGTTTTTCCTCCTATAAGACTTTGTCCAGGCTTGTCCCTTGTTACAAAAGGGATTGGGCCACTTTGCTGCACCGTTGCTACTTTTGTTACTTGTTGCTTGCTACAAATCATCTCACCACACAATCACTTGTTACCGATAATTTCAGTGCTTGCAGATATTTCCTTGCTGAAAACCACTTATCAGATCCTTCTGCTCCTCGTTGGGTTCGACACTGTTACTTATCGAAAGGACTACGATTGATCCCCTATACTTGTGGGTCATGAGTGACATGATATGGCCATCATATTGTGCTTCTTGATCTCCATCACCAAAGCACCGGCATGATCTTCTTGTCACCGGCGCCACACCATGATCTCCATCATCGTGCTGCCATCGAGGTTGTCATGCTATCTATGCTATTACTACTTAAGCTACGACCTAGCAATATAGTAAACGCATCTGCAAACACAAACGTTAGTTTAAAGACAACCCTATGGCTCCTGCCGGTTGCCGTAGCATCGACGTGCAAGTCGATATTAACTATTACAACATGATAATCTCATACATCCAATATATCACATCACTGTAACATCCCAAAATTATAAATTTTGGAATGTTAATATAGTTATTACATTGATTGTTTGTTTGTTTGAGTGATTGAAACTTGAGTGGAATTTGAAACTACTTAAAAAAATGAGAGGGAATAAAATGACTTTCCCAAAATTTTCTATTTTGAATACCTTTTTAATTTTGAGTTTGAATATTTTCAAAACCCTGTGATAAAAAAATCAAATGAGAGGAGGAAAATGACACTCCAAAATGAGAGACAATGTCTTGATTCAAATTTTAAGTATTTGCAATTTATTTGAAAATTTAAAGTTATTGCAAAAAAAATAAATTTTTTATAAAGTATTTTATTTGGTCTTGAAAATATGTTCATGTTGTAGGAAATTTTATTCTGGAAATTTTGATATATAATATGCCTATATAAAATGTTCTCTCTATTTCGTTTATACGTTTTTCTTCATTGTTTTTTTTCTTTTCCAAAAAGAAAATACTGTTCATCCATAAAAAAAATGACGAGGTCAACCAGCCGAACCATGTGCGTGTGCTGTGCGGTGGCCGAATTGTTTTGGCCCATGCGGCACTTCCATTTCCCTCCTTCTTTCTAGTTTGCCTATATTACTTATATGTTTAGTCCCACATTGCCTATCTATGGACCTTTACACCTACCTTTCACCTATAAGTATAGACCCATAGGAGCATCCAAAAAATCATCTATTTCGGGTTAAATCAATCTTTTGGTTTGACTAGGTTTGTTAAATAAAAAATATTCTATTCTCTTCGACGGGATTTCTCGAAGTCGTCTCCTCATTGGAATTAATTCTTACTCTGCATTCTAAAGGTATTTCTCTTCGTATTTTTTTACTCCTGTAGTTTATTATTTTTAGACTAGTATTCCTACACTAGTATACGTTAGAGTAATTAGATTTAGCAATTAGTCTCTCTATTTACACATTAATCCTAGAATTCTTTTAGGCATAGCACTTTTCTTCCGTAAAACAGCTTGGCCCTGATTTTTCAAATAGCCATAACTTTTTACTCGTTTATCCGAATTAGATGAAACCAACGCCTAGAGTTTCGTCTTGATCCCACCTATCCGATGAACCTATCATATCAGCCTTTTCAAATTTTCAAAATTCGAAATTTGTTCACACTCATATTCAAACTTCTTTTGATCATATCTTTTTATCCGTAGCTCCATTTTAGATTAATCCAATTGCGTCAGATTCGTACCAAAGTAATCTCCCCGTTTGTATCATTAGTTTTAACTTTTCAACTTATAATTTTCATCAAATCAGATTTATCTATTAGTGCCCAAAAGTGTTCACATCGTTCTAAGCCGATTCAATGTTATATTGAAGTATTTGTATCTTTTGATCCGCTATTTCAAATCTAGTAATTATTTTTTCTACACGTTCATATTGATCTCCTATATCTAGTAGCATCATTACTTTCGACCTTTGAACCTTACAAATTTGAGCGATTCAAATTTGTATTCGAACATTCATTTGATCTTATCTTGCAAATCGTACCACCTTTTCAATTGATTCCTTTTACCCCTAAACACTCAGGTCATATATTTTTGTATGTAACCATCGTACTTCAGTTCAACTTCTCTGACCTTCTGAATGCAAATTCAATTCATACTTCAATTCGCTATAACTTGTGTTGTAGTGCTCCATTTCAAGAAATTCTTTCTACAAATAAATTCTTATGTCTTATACTATTTGTCAAACAACATTTGTGTTGTTCTCCCAATATTTTTGATCATCTCCCATAGTGTATACAAGTCGAGCTTATATAGCGATAGCTGATCATCCTTTGACTCTTTTGAGTTGACCCCTTTCACCTTTCCTTCTACAACACCATAAGGCCCTATCTTTTCTTATTAAATCTTGGTATGTTGTTATTTTGCACCAAGACATGTTTTGTTATTATGTTCTTTTGGTTCTTCCTTTTGGCATGAATGTTTATTGAATGCTATTCATTTACGATAGATTGCTCGGAGTGTGACGAGTAGAATTATCAGGATTATGAGAGCGACCATCTTCATCAAGTAATACCAGGCAAGTCATTTGATCATGTATCACCTATGTTTTATGCATCGTAGTTCTACCATCCTATACCCAATTGCATGCTGAGTAGGTACTTGGAAATTATGGTTACATATTGTAGTATCATGTGGTAGGCACCCGACAACCCCATTACTTGGCCCGAGACGACAAATTTCATATTGCTATGCTTGAGTAGACGGGATTCTGGTTGAGTGCATATCACGAGTGATGCGTGAATAATTTAATAACCAAGACCGGTTAAGTCAAGATTTTCAAGACCTCGTGATGCAATGCAACTCTGGGTGAAGGACGGTTGAACGGCTCCCTGGAGAAACCAGTGGATGACCCGGGATGCATGGAGACGTGCCATGACATCTTGCGGAAAGCTTCACCCAGGCTCAAAGAGACGGACGGATATTTTCAAGACCCAAGGCTTACCTGCACAACCACAAGTTATTATGGGCTCTGGCTTGGTTGGACAACGTGGCGACTCTGGACAGGCGGTGCTAGCAGATGTAGAAGAATGGTAGGATTGGATGGGCACCGACAGGTATTCAGAGGGACCCGTTGAAAGACCATGTTCTGATCATCCGGTCTTCAAACACCCTGAAGTGCGAGGACATACCGGTGGCGATCAAATCTTGTGGGGAACGTGTGCAAAACTCAGCAGAATACTCAAACCTAATCGATTAGCCGTGTCCACGGTCATGGACAACTTGAGCCAAAGGAACTAAAATTATCAGGAATTCTCAACACCATTATATACATTTGATGTGGGAATTATTGACAACTCGGGTACGAGAATTGGTTGGCGGAACCATCTCGTTAACAACAAAGTAGTAATATTTTGCTTTTAACCCTCTCTTGATGTAGGAGAAAACTTGCGTTTCGCTAAAAATTATAGCCCCACGTGCCATATATGCCATTATTAATTCACCCCCTCTCTTTGATGACTTGTCGGCATATTCAATATGCTGACCTACACGGCTGCAACGTCTTATGTTGCAGATACTTTCTTCGACGATTAAGTGTACGATTCAGGGTTACGGTCTGCACTCAACCTGCCGTTGGTGTTTATTGGGAATCCACTCCCTTGACTGCTTCCGCTGAGATTTTAAGGTATATATCCGTTTTACGCTATTTACATGTGGTCGCACTTGATATATACATTGAGGTACTGTGTGTGCCAGCATACTGATCCAGGGATGGCACAAATATACAGAGGCTTGACTTGTTTTGAGTCGGGTCGCTACAATCACGTCATTGGCCATATCATATCACAAGCATACCCTGCAAAAACAAGTTAGACGTCCTCTAATTTGTTGTTGCATGTTTTATGTGGCTGTTATGGGTATCTAGTATGATCGCATCTTACTTATGCAAAAACCACAAAGGAGATGTGCAAATTTCTATTTAACCTCACTCCAAGGAGCGCCTCGGTCAAAACCAATTCAACTAAAGTTGAAGAAACAGACACCCGCCAGTCATCTTTATGCAACGAGTTGCATGTTAGTCGATGAAACCAGTCTCCCGCAAGCGTACGAGTAATGTCGGTCCGGGCCGCTCCAATCCAACAATACCGCCGAATCGAGAATAGAGTAAGGAGGGCAGCAAATCAAACATCAAAGTCCACAAAACCTTTTGTGTTCTACTCGAGATAACATCTATGCATGAACCTAGCTCATGATGCCTCTGTTGGGGAATGTTGCTTGGGAAACAAAAAAATTCGTACGCACACGAAGACCTATCATGGCGATGTCCATCTACGAGAGGAGATTAGATCTACGTACCCATGTAGATCGCTAAGCGGGAAGCGTTAAGAAACGCGGTTGATGTAGTGGTACAACTTCGTGATTCAAATCACCGTCGTCCCACGATCCGTTCCGATCTAGTCCCGAACGGACGACACCTCCTCGTTCAACACACGTACAGCTCGATGACGATCTCGTCCTTCTTGATCCAGCAAGTGAAACGGAGAAGTAGATGAGTTCTCCGGCAATGTGACGGCGTTCCGGTGGTGGTGATGATCTACACCTGCAGGGCTCCGCCCAAGCTCCGCAGAAATCCGATCTAGAGGCAAAACTATGTGGAATAGGTTTGAGTTGCATGTGGCAAAGTTGTGTCTGAAAAACCCTAAAACCACTAGTATATATAGGACGAGGGGAGGGGCTAGCCTTGGGGCACAGGGGCCCCAAGGGTGCGCTGGACGAAGGGGGAGGACTCCTCCTCCTCCAATTCGGTTTGGGAAGGAGGAGTGCTCCTCTTCCTTCCTTCCTCCCTCTTTCCTTTTTTTTTTCTTTCCTTTGGTTTTTTCACTTGTGGTGCCATAGCCTTTTGGGCTGGCTCCACCAGCCCACTAAGGGCTGGTGAGCCACCCTAAGGCTACTGGGCTCACTCCCGAGTGGGTGGGCCCCTCCCGGTGAACACTCGGAACCCATTCGTCACTCCCGGTACACTGTCGGAAATGCCCGAAACTCTCTGGTGACCAAATGAAACCATCCTATATATCAATCTTCATTTCCAGACCTTTCTGTAAACCCTCATGATGTCCGTGATCTCATCCGGGACCCCGAACAACATTCTGTAACCATACATATAACTCAACTATACTAAAGCATTATCGAACCATAAGTGTGCAGACCCTGCAGGTTCTAGAACTATGTAGAGATGACCCGAGACACTCCTCGATTAATATCCAATAGCGGGACCTGGATGCCCATATTGGATCCTACATATTTTCCGAAGATCTTATCCGTTGAATCTCAGTGCCAAGGATTCATATAATCCCGTATGTCATTCCCTTTGTCCTTCGGTACGTTACTTGCCCGAGATTCGATCGTCGGTATCCGCATACCTATTTCAATCTTGTTATCAGCAAGTCTCTTTACTCGTTCCGTAATACAAGATCCTGTGACTTACACTTAGTCACATTGCTTGTAAGGCTTGTTTGTGATTTTGTATTACCGAGTGGGCCCCGAGATACCTCTCCGTCAGACGGTGTGACAAATCCCAGTCTTGATCCATACTAACTCAACGGACACCTTTGGAGATACCTGTAGAGCACCTTTATAGTCACCCAGTTACGTTGTGATGTTTGATAGACACAAGGTATTCCTCTGGTGCCAGTGAGTTATATGATCTCATGGTCATAGGAATAAGTGCTTGACACGCAGAAAACAATAGCAACAAAATGACACGATCACATGCTACGTTCATAGTTTGGGCCTAGTCCATGAGATGATTCTCCTAATGATGTGATCCAGTTATCAAGTGACAACACTTGCATATAGTCAGAAAACCTTGACTATTATTGATCAATTGGCTAGCCAACTAGAGGCTTGCTAGGGACATTGTTTTGTCTATGTATCCACACATGTATCTATGTTTTCATTCAATACAATTATAGCATGGATAATAAACGATCATCTTGAAACAGGAAATATAATAATAACTATTTTATCATTGCCTCTAGGGCATATTTCCAACAAGATGAGGATGCTCAAGTGGTGAGGAATAAGGCACGCCTTTGCCAGTGAAGAATCGACACCTATGGGGGCCTCAACGGTCCTCTTTTTGCTGGTTTGGCGGGGCGAGGGGTCACGCAAGAGTAGAACCAACAGTCAGGGCCTAGCAAGATCTTTTTTACACAGGTTCATGCCGCATGGTGCGTAAAACCCTACTCCTGCATGTGTTTAGTTACTCGTTTTGGGTTACTGTAGATCTGTCCCTTTTTACAGCCTTTCGATTGGTCAAAAAGCCAAAAAGCCTCTACTACTGAGCCTCGGGCCTCCTTTTATAGGCGAAGGGGTCACCACACTGGCTCATTGGGAGAACGGTGGGTTCATGAGTGAAACAACGCCGACCGACAGTTACAGTGTTACTGCCTTGTCAGAGGTGCATTAAATTCTTCGACAGACTTCCTTGACCTCGTCACGGGGGGTTGGACACGTACCAACAAGTGGCAATTTCGGGGTGTTGCGCTGGCATGCGGGCGGACGCGTGGCTCATGCATCGTCGGTGGTGTGCTCGTCTATGGAGGCGTTCGCAGGGCGCGAGGGTGCCCTCGGCCCGCGCCTCTCCTCGGGCCTTCTGTTCCTTCTCGGCAAGGTTACCTTGCCGGGGGTCTTCCCGTTCCTCTCGACACGGAGGTGATGGCCTGCCGAGGCCTTGTCAATCTTCCCGGCAAGGATGGCTTATCGGGGCTCAGTCCTTCTTCCTCGGCGGGAGGGTCTCTGCGTGGCATTGTCTATCTCCCTGGCAGGGAGTTCCTGCCGGGGTTTTTTCTTCCTTCCCAGCAAGCGAGTGCTTGCCGGGGCTTGCAATCAGCACTTGGTGGCTTCTGAGTCTTGTTTCCGCCCTAAGCTCCAGCGACGTGCCTTGCCGCTGCGGAGGGGTGCTGGTGTCCGCGCACTAGTCCGGGGCACTAGAGACCCCAGTCTTCAGTCTGCCGATAGTAGCCCCCGGGCCTGGGCCACACACGCATGTGAGGCGTTGTTGGGCCAGGCCCAAAGTGGTGCGTGGACTCGCGGGCGTCGGGCTTATCAAAATCGAGCCGTTGCAGGCTTTCTTTCCGCATGTCGCGCATTGAACGTGCGAAGTGGGAGGGTGCGCGGCGTGTGTGCAGTGGCCTCTTTATTCCTTGAAAACACCTTTGCCACGTGTAGGACATGCGCAACGGCGGTCGGACAAGTGGCGATCTTGGCCTCAAAAGCACCGGGCGTGGATGGGCCTGACCCTGCATGCATTGGTGCATCAGGGCGGTTCCATGTTCCGCTCGTGACTTGAGGGCGATTGGTCGATAGGGGCGGTGGCTTCTGGAGCGAGGAGCATGGCCTCTGAGCTATGCCCTATAAATCAGGGTGTTTGCACAGAGGTATTGCCCATCCACCTCACTCTCGAAGCCTTTAGCTTTGCCGATGGCACCCGCCCCTAACCATGGTTAGGGGACGGGGCCGACCTCCGTAGGCCGCCAGGGCGGCAAAGGGGATCCTGCTCGGATCATGACACAGCTTCAGGAGCTGCAACCAGTGGCAGCCCCGTTGACCGCGGCGGGAGAGGCTCGAGGGGCCGAGGACACTGGGGTCATGGCCGAGGTAGGCGTTGCTCTACTCCAGTGTTTCCACCTTCCCCTGGGCTTGTTCCGATGGGAACTCACGTCGAAAGGACCCCATTGGAGTTCCTTGTCCAATTGCGAGGATGCATCAGGACCCGGCTACAGCTCCCCCGTGCCTTTGCCAAGGCGATGGAGGAAGAGAAGCCCCCGATGCTATGGCTATGGGTACACGGCTGCGACATTGGTGCCGTCCCGGTGGCCGTAGAGCATCCGGGACCCCGACTCCTGTTCCTGGGCCGTGGGTGGAAGAGCTTCGCTCGTGCCGACAATATCTGGGATGGGTACATTCTCCGCTTCTGATGATGGCGGACAACCCGCTCTCCGTCAAGCTATATGGGAGCCGAGGTGCGCGTCTCGGCTACTCCGAAGAGAGCTCGAGCGGGACTCACAACCCTTCCTCGTCTATGGGTGACGAGGAAGGGTCGGATGGCAGCGACAGCGGAGATGGGTCAGATCCTCGGCGGGTTAAGCCTGTGTATTAGGATCTGACCTCGGATTGACCGTCGGCCGCACCATCACCGTCAACCCGCGGCCCACCTCTTCCTAAGCCGAGACCTGCGCGCCGGAAGAACCGATGCTGCCTCGTCTTCTCGGCAGCTTTCGAGGTTTGGCTCCGTCTTCCATCCTGGCCCCGTTCTCCTCTGTGCAATGCTGGTCCAGGAGGAACCAACATGGGTTGCGTAGCGGGCCCTGTCACTTTTTTTGTCTTCTTGAACTTCACTTCCTTCACGTAGGTCGTCCCTCGTTAAAAGACACAATTTTTAGGTTAGGACAACAATGCTTTGTAAGTGGAATCAAATGTATCCAGACAAATGAATGAATAGATGCATACTTTATTCGACTTTCCTTTTGTATAATTATTCCTTTGCACTTTTTGGACGCTTGCCGACTTGACTTATCCTGCCGCGAGTACTTAGAGGAGCGGATCCTCAGAGAACTCAACAAAGGAGGTCATCATCGGCAAGGCTCCTTGCCGCACTCGGTGCAACCATGTAAATCGTCCAAGGCAAGGCTCGAGGCGAAATAAGGTGCTACGTAGCCGTCCAAAATGTTGAACGTGTTCGAAACAAGATAAGGGCACTCCGTGGCCGCTCAAGTCGTTGAACATGCTCGAAACGGAGTCAGAGTGCAATGATCCTAGCAAGGTCCATCTACGCACGGGATTCTCATACAAAAGTCGATGCTTCAAAAGGGTGCAACTAATCTAGCAAGAGTCTGGCAAGAAGTTTGTCTCTGTACTTATCTCGCGCATCGCGGCATTCCTAGCCGCAGCGTCTGAAGGTGCCGCCGGGGTGGAATATCCGTACCCCCGGCAAGATGATGTTGCCTCTAGAGGCCTCCTTGCGGACGAGGTTTACGCCGGTGGCCTTTGGTCACTGTGAAGGAAAGAGGCACGCTGGGGCGTATCACTTTCTCAACTCTTTTGCAAGAGTTTTGTGGGTAGAGCCCCCGAGTGCATCTTTGTGATGTCACAATGCTCCAAGGAGAAATGAGAGCCAGAGGGCGCGTGAAGGGGCGGTTCGAGGCTCGAACGCTGATACGTCTCCAACGTATATATAATTTTTGATGGTTCCATGCTATTATCTTGTCAAACTTTGGATGTTTTGTATGCCTTTTATATCTTTTTTGGGACTAACTTATTAACTCAGTGCCGAGTGTCAGTTCCTGTTTTTTCGTGGTTTTGACCCTTTTCAGAGGAGGATTTTAAACAGTGTCCAAACGGAATAAAACTTCCGAAAAGATTTTTTCCAGGACAGAAGATACGCACCAGACTTGAGAACCAAGGCAGGGGCCAGCAGGGGACCCCACAAGCCCCCCAGGCGCGGCCAGGGGGACCTGCGCCTAGCAGGCTTGTGGGCCCCTTGTGGCTCGTCTGCCCTACCTCGTCCACCTATAAATTCAGAAAAATTCCAAAACTGAAGAGAGATCCACAAAAATACTTTTCCGCCGCCGCAAGCTTGTGTCTCCGCAAGATCCTATCTGGGGCACGTTCTGGTGCCCTGCCGGAGGGGGGATCCGGATACGGAGGGCTTCTTCATCAACACCATGATCTCTCCGATGATGCGTGAGTAGTTCACCATAGACCTTCGGGTCCATAGCTAGTAGCTAGATGGCTTCTAATCTCTCTTGGATCTTCAATACAAAGTTCTCCACGATCTTCATGCAGATCTATCCGGTGTAATATTCCTTTGCGGTGTGTTTGTCGAGATCTGATGAATTGTGGATTTATGACCAGATTATCTATGAATCTTATTTGAGTTTCTTCTGATCCTCTTATGCATGATTTCATATCCTTGTAATTCTCTTCGAGTTGTGGGTTTTGTTTGGCCAACTTGATCTATGATTCTTGCAATGGGAGAAGTGCTTGGTTTTGGGTTCATAGAGTGCGGTGACCTTTCCCAGTGATAGAAGGGGCAGCGAGGCACGCATCATGTTGTTGCCATCAAGGGTAAAATGATGGGGTTTTCATCATTTGTTTGAGTTTATCCCACTACATCATGTCATCTTTCTTAAAGCATTACTCTGTTCGTCATGAACTCAATACACTAGATGCATGCTGGGTAGCGGTCGATGTGTGGAGTAATAGTAGTAGATGCAGAAAGTATCGGTCTACTTGTCTCGGACGTGATGCCTATATGTATGATCATTTCCTTAGATATCGTCATGACTTTGCGCGGTTCTATCAATTGCTCGACAGAAATTTGTTCACCCACCGTATTATTTGCTATTTTGAGAGAAGCCTCTAGTGAACACTATGGCCCCCGAGTCTACTTCACACCATATTTTCAGCCTTACAATTTTACTTCGTTGCACTTTCCGCCTTCACATCTCACTTTGCAATCAATCTTGAAGGGATTGACAACCCCTTTATAGCGTTTGGTGCAAGCTCTTTTGTGTTTGCGCGGGTACTTTGGACTTGGCGCGATTCTCCTACTGGATTGATACCTTGGTTCTCCAACTAAGGGAAATACTTACTGCTCCTGTGCTGCATCGCCCTTTCCTCTTCAAGGGAAAAACCAACGCAAGTCTGTTTCTGGCGCCGTTGCTGGGGAGGATCAAGTCAAGAACTCATCCAAGTAAGTGTCGTAAACTCATCTCTTGCATTTATTTTTTTGCCTCTCATTTTCCTCTCCCCCACTGATGAAAAACAAAAAATTACAAAAATATTTGCCTTTTTCATTTTCCTTTCCTTTTCTTGTGTGCTTTCTGCCTTCAATATGGTTGCATTTTCGCTTACTGAAAATCTAGTGATATGGATCCTCATCCACTTGCTAATCTCTTTAAGAGATCCAATAATGTTGAACCAATTGCTAGCGAGTTGAGTGCACTTGACTATATTTATGGATTTTTGCTTGAAATGCGTGAATCTGAAAATCGTGATGAAGAAATTTATGAAGTGATTCACGAGGGCTCCTTGAATGAAAAGCATGATTGCAATGGTTTCACTATAAATCCTATTAGTGTCAATCATTCTAAAATATGCAAAACCCTAAGCTTGGGGATGCTAGTTTTGCTATGTCCACTACTTGTTGCAATGATCGTGATTTGGGTGATAATTTTTTTATGATCTTGAAAATTTATTTAACCCTCATGATGATTATGATATTTGCAATAATATAGAAAGTGGGTTTGGAGAAGTCATGACTTTAGTTGATGATAATCCCACTATTTTTGAAGAGTGCCAACTTTGCATGCTTGTGGATCATGAAATGAATATCCTTTGTGATAGCTATATTGTTGAATTTTATTATGATCCACATGTAATTGCTACGAGAGAGGAAACTATTGTGGTAGAAACTTCCATGTTATCAAATCACCTCTCGTTATGTTGAGATTGCTATTGTCCCTTTCTTCTTCCTTGCATTTGGTAACTATTGGTTGTCTTGACAATCTGTTTTCCTATAAAATGCCTATGCATAGGAAGTATGTTAGACTTAGATGTGATTTTCACAAGCTTTATGATGCTCTTGTTGTGCTTCAATTCTTGTCTTTTGTGTGAGCATCATTGAAATCCTTATACCTAGCTAAGGGCGTTAAACAATAGCGCTTGTTGGGAGGCAACCCAATGAAATTATCTTTTTTCTTTCTGTTTTGTTGTGTCCACACCATCATAATTCTGTTATGATTGTGTTTTTTGTGTTTCTTTTTGTGTTTGAGCCAAGCAAAACCTTTATGGTTAGTTTGGTAATGGTTGTTTGATCCTTCTGGAAAAAGACAGAAACTTTTAGCTCACGAAATTATTTTTCGTTTGTCTCAGAAAGAGCTTTAGAGTTGATTCTTTTTGCTGCTGGTTGATATGCCTTTTTCCCAGGCTGTAGTAATTTTTCAGAATTTTTGAGGTACCAGAAGTATACGAAGTATACAGATTGCTACAGACTGGTCTGTTTTTGACAGATTATGTTTTTGTTGAGTTGGTTGCTTGTTTTGATGAAACTACGGATAGTATCGGGGGGGGGGGGTGTACTAGGCATGGAAAAGTGAGAATACAGTAATCTAACACCAATATGAATAGAAATAAAGTTTGCTACAGTACCTAAAGAGGTGGTAGTTTGTTTTCTTGTGCGAATGATATCACGAGTTTCTGTTTAAGTTTTGTGTTGTGAAGTTTTCAAGTTTTGGCTGATGTTCTCATGGACAAAGGGATAAAGAGTGGAAAGAGCTCAAGCTTGGGGATTCCCAAGGAATCCCAAGCCAAATTCAAGGACACCAAAAAGCCTAAGCTTGGGGATGCCGGGAAGGCATCCCCTCCTTCGTCTTCAATCTATCGGTAACATTACTTGGAGCTATATTTTTATTCACCACATGATATGTGCTTTGATTGGAGAGTCTTGTATCATAGGAGTCTTTTCTTTTTGTTGTGTCACAATCATCCTTGCTGCACACCTTTTGAGAGAGACATGCACTTTTCGTGAATTTGCTAGAATGCTCATCGTGCTTCACTTATATCTTTTGAGCTAGATAATTTTTGCTCTATGTGCTTCACTTAGATCTTTTAGAGCACGGCGGTGTGTGACTTGGTAGTTGGTTCGTGCTATGAAATTAGTCCCAAAGATGATAGTTACCCAAATAGGATACAAAAACTTCCATCTTCATGTGTATTCAGTAGAAAGAGAAGTCTGATTCCTCTCAATTAGTTTTGAGACGTGGATTTGGTAATATTAAGAGTTATGTTAGTAGGGTGTTGCGAATCTAGGAAAACTTGTGTTGAAGTTAGTGATTCCCGTAACACGCACGTATGGTGAACCGCTATGTTAGGAAGTCGGAGCATAATTGATCTATTGATTGTCATCCTTTGTGTTGCGGTCGGGATCGCGCGATGGTTAACACCTACCAACCCTTCCCCTAGGAGTATGTGTTTAGCACTTTGTTTCGATTACTAATAAAATATTTCACAACAAGTATGTGAGTTCTTCATGACTAATGCGAGTCCATGGTATAGATGAACTTTCACCTTCCGCCATTGCTAGCCTCTCTAGTACCGCGCAATTTTTGCCGGTGCACAAACCCACCACATTCCTTCCTCAAAACAGTCACCATACCTACCTACTATGGCATTTTCATAGCCATTCGGAGATATATTGCCATGCAATTCCCACCGTTCTGTCTCATGACTTGTGCCGTCACTCCCATATTGCCATTGCATGATCATATCCCGATACACTGCCGGAGGCATTCCTTATAGAGTCATCATCGTTCTAAGCTTTGAGCTGTGAGTAAATAAAAGTGTGATGATCGTCATTATTAGAGCATTGTCCCATGTGAGGAAAAAAAAGAGGCCAAAGATCCCAAATAAAAAAAGAGAGAAAAAGAGCCCAAAGAGCCCAAACAAAAAAATAAAAAAAAGAGAAAAAGAGAGAAGGGACAATGCTACTATCTTCTTCCACACTTGTGCTTCATAATAGCACCATGTTCTTCATGATTGAGAGCCTCTTGTTTTGTCACCACCATATGCTAGTGGGAATTTTCATTATATAACTTGGCTTGTATATTCCAAGGATGGGCTTCCTCAAATTGCCCTAGGTCTTCGTGAGCAAGCAAGTTGGATGCACACCCACTAGTTCTCCTTTTGAGCTTTCACATACTTATAGCTCTAGTGCATCCTTTGTATGGCAATCCCTACTCATTCACATTGATATCTATTAATGGGCATCTCCATAGCCCTTTAATACGCCGAGTCAATGTGACCATCTCCTCCTTTTTGTCTCACAACCACCACCACACTCTATTCCCCCTATAGTGCTATATACATGGCTCACGCTCATGTATTGCGTGATAGTTGAAAAAGGTTTGAGAAAGTAAGAGTGCGAAAAAATTACTTGGCCAATACCAGGGTTGTGCATGACTTAAATTAGTTGTGTGAGGATGATGGAGCATAGCCAGACTATATGATTTTGTAGGGATAACTTTCTTTGTCTTTGTTATTTTGAAAGTTCACGATTACCTTGCTAGTTTGCTTGAAGTATTATTGTTTTCATGTCAATAGCAAACTATTGTTTTGAATATTACGGATCTAAACATTCATGTCACGTGAAAGAAGTTACAAAGGACAACTATGCTAGGTAGCATTTCACATCAAAAATTCAGTCTTTATCACTTCCCTACTCGAGGACGAGCAGGAGTTAAGCTTGGGGATGCTTGATACGTCTCCAACTATCTATAATTTTTTATGGTTCCATGCTATTATCTTGTCAAACTTTGGATGTTTTGTATGCCTTTTATATCTTTTTTGGGACTAACTTATTAACTCAGTGCCAAGTGCGAGTTCATGTTTTGTCCGTGTTTTTGACCCTTTTCAGAGGAGGATTTTAAACGGTGTCCAAACAGAATAAAACTTCCAGAAAGATTTTTCCGGAACAGAAGATACGCACCAGACTTGAGAACCAAGGCAGGGGCCAGCAGGGGACCCCACAAGCCCCCTAGGCGCGGCCAGGGGGCCCGCGCCTAGCAGGCTTGTGGCCCTTTGTGGCTCGTCTGCCCTACCTCTTCCGCCTATAAATTCAGAAAAATTCCAAAACTGAAGAGAGATCCACGAAAATACTTTTCCGCCGCCGCAAGCTTCTGTCTCTGCAAGATCCCATCTGGGGCACATTCTAGTGCACTGCCGATGTGGGGATTCGGATACGGAGGGCTTCTTCATCAACACCATGACCTCTCTGATGATGCGTGAGTAGTTCACCATAGACCTTCGGGTCCATAGCTAGTAGCTAGATGGCTTCTTCTCTCTCTTGGATCTTCAATACAAAGTTCTCCATGATCTTCATGGAGATCTATCCGATCTAATATTCCTTTGCGGTGTGTTTGTCGAGATCCGATGAATTGTGGATTTATGATCAGATTATCTATGAATCTTATTTGAGTTTCTTCTGATCTCTCTTATGCATGATTTCATATCCTTGTAATTCTCTTCGAGTTGTGGGTTTTGTTTGGCCAACTTGATCTATGATTCTTGCAATGGGAGAAGTGCTTGGTTTTGGGTTCATACCATGCGGTGACCTCTCCCAGTGACAGAAGGGGCAGCGAGGCACGCATTGTGTTGTTGCCATCAAGGGTAAAAAGATGGGGTTTTCATCATTGGTTTGAGTTTATCCGTCCACATCATGTCATCTTGCTTAAAGCGTTACTCTGTTTGTCATGAACTCAATACACTAGATGCATGCTGGATAGCGGTCGATGTGTGGAGTAATAGTAGTAGATGCAGAAAGTATCGGTCTACTTGTCTCGGACTTGATGCCTATATGTATGATCATTGCCTTAAATATCATCATGACTTTGCGCGGTTCTATCAATTGCTTGAAAGTAATTTGTTCACCCACCGTATTATTTGCTATTTTGAGAGAAGCCTCTAGTGAACACTATGGCCTCGAGGTCTTCTTCACACCATATTTTCAGCCTTACAATTTTACTTCATTGCACTTTCCGCCTTCAGATCTCACTTTGCAATCAATCTTGAAGGGATTGACAACCCCTTTATAGAGTTGGGTGCAAGCTCTTTTGTGTTTGCGCAGGTACTTTGGACTTGGCGCGATTCTCCTACTGGATTGATACCTTGGTTCTCAAACCGAGGGAAATACTTACTGCTCGTGTGCTGCATCGCCCTTTCCTCTTCAACGGAAAAACCAACGCAAGCTCAAGAGACGACAGAAGGATTTCTATCGCCGTAGCAGACGCGTCCTCGATGACCATGCAACACTCCAGAGATGTGCGTCGGTCGGAGTAAGCGTCGGAGGCCTGGCTGAAGCCCCCTGTCACGCCCTCGACAGCAGCGCGGCATTCCAAAGAGGTGTGTTGGCCGGGCGATGCGGATCTCGGGGCTTCCGCTCCTTCCACCCGCGCTCGCATAACACCTATGGAGGCGCTGCAGGCTCTTGTGCGGGCAGAGCAGCCACTGCTTCCTCCCACTCAGGGAAGATGCAGTGGCGAACTGAGATCCGTGCAGCCGACAAGCGGCTCGTCGAATCAGGGTGGCGCTGACGCCGGCCTGCTTCCGGTGATTCCCCTACCTAGCACGCTAAAGATGTCGGTGAAGGATCGACACCTATGGGGGCCTCAACGGTCCTCTTTTTGCTGGTTTGGCAGGGAGAGGGGTCGCGGCAAGAGCAGAACCAATAGTCAGGCCCCGACAAGATCATTTTTACCTAGGTTCGGGCTGTGTGGTGCGTGAAACCCTACTCCTCCATGTGTTAGCTATTCGTTTTGGGTTACTGTAGATCTGTCCCTTATTATAGCCTTTTGATTGGTCAAAAAGCAAAAAATCCTCTACTACTGAGCCTCGGGCCTCCTTTTATAGGCGAAGGGGTCACGACAGTGGCTCAGTGGGTGAACGGTGGGTTCAAGAGTGAAACAACACCGACCAACAGTTACAGTGTTACCGCCTTGTCAGAGGTGCATTAAATGCTTCGACAAACTTCCTGACCTCGTCAGGAGGGGTTGGACACATACCCACACGTGGCAACTTCGGAGTGTTGCGCTGGCGTGCGGGCGGACGCGTGGCTCATGCATCGTTGGTGGCGTGCTCGTGGGTGAAGGCGTCCGGAGGGCGCGAGGGCGCCCTGGGCCCGCGCCTCTCCTCGGGCCTTCTCTTCCTTCCCGACAGGGTTACCTTGCCGGGGGTCTTCCTGTTCCTCTCGGCAGGGAGGTGATGGCCTGCCGAGGCCTTGTCAATCTTCCCGGCAATGGTGGCTTGACGGGCATCAGTCCTTCTTCCTCGGCTGGAGGGTCTCGCGGTGGCATTGTCTATCTCCCCGGAAGGGAGCTCCTGTCGGAGTTTCGTCTTCCTTCCCAGCAAGTGAGTGCTTTTCGGGGCTTGCAATCATCACTTGGTGGCTTCTGAGTCTTGCTTCCGCCCTAAGCTCCTTCGACGCGCCTTGCCGCTGCGGAGGGGCTGCCGGTGTCCGCGCACTAGTCCGGGGCACTCGAGACCCCCGTTTTTAGTGCACCGACATGCTTGTAGCCCAAGGTTACACACAGGTTGAAGGAATCGACTTCGATGAAAATTGTGCACCTGTTGCTATACTTGAAGCTATTCTAATATTACTTGCTTATGCTAATCATCACAATATTACTCTATATCAAATGGATGTGAAAAGTGCATTCCTCAATGGTAAGCTTGAGGAAGAAGTATATGTTGCTCAGCCCTGAGGTTTTGAAGACCCGAAGCATCCAGACAAAGTCTTCAGACTAAATAAGGCACTCTATGGCCTCAAGCAAGCCCCTCGGGCGTGGTATGATACATTGAAGGAATTCCTCATGAAGAGAGGCTTCAAACCTGGTCCATTTGATCCCACTCTTTTCACAAAATCCTATGACAATGAACTATTTGTGTGCCAAATATACGTCGACGACATTATTTTTGGTGGTAATGACAAACGTTACAGTGATGAATTTGCCTACATGATGAGTGAAGAATATCAAATGTCTATGATGGGGGAGCTGAAATTCTTCTTAGGTCTAGAAATTCATCAACAATGCAATGGCATCTTCATATCTCAAGCAGAACTGTGTATCACTCTCCACTGCCGAAGCTGAGTACATTGCTGCTGGATCATGCTGTGCTCAACTGCTATGGATGAAGCAAACCCTCAGAGACTATGACATCAACATGAAGAATGTGCCTCTCTACTGTGACAATGAGAGTGCAATCAAGATCACCTACAACCCAGTACAACACTCTAAGACCAAGCACATCCAAATTCGTCATCATTTTGTTCATGACCATGTCCTCAAGGGCAATATCATCATCGTCCATGTGAAGACTGATGATCAACTAGCAGATATTTTCACAAGCCCTTGGATGAGAGAAGGTTTTGCAAGTTGCGGTGTGAGTTATGCAACTAGCAGATATCCTAGAATCTTTGATTGTCTTGTAAACATGCACACATCCTAACACTTATGCAAAATTGATGACTTAGATGTGCGAAACACACAGAGTAATGATTTTCTCCAACCAATGAAGAAAATCACTCTAACTGTGAAGAAATTAATGAAGAATTTGGTTCTCAGGGCCCTACAACAATTGTATGTGGCGCCTGAAATCATCATTCTTATACGGTGGGCCACGCCACCACCCCCCTTTGAAATTCTTCAAGCTGGTTTTTTTTCAAAGTTGAAATTCTTCAATCTCAGACTTTGTCACAAAATCCTCAATTTTTCAAAATCTTCAAAATCTTCAAAACTTTTTGATGATTTTCATGTGAGTATTTATATAATGAGCTTTCAAAGTCCTCAACAGCGTTAACTTATCGCTCAGTCTTCAATTTGATATTTCCTCTAAGTGAATGTGATCGGACCCAACTCCCCACTATGCTAAGCTCAACCCAGTCTATTCTCAATTCTTCATATGTGTTATATTTAACAATTGTTCAAAATCCTCACTGAATGCTTGTTAGCTGAGGACTTTGTAATCAAATCCTCAAAATTTAAAAAAATTTAACATTACAACAGTAACCACACCCACTACTCAAGTTCGGATAACCACGATCTCCACCGCTTCAATCGTGGGCACCACGTGTCAAGCGGAGACAAAGGGGCAAGGGTAGTTCGGTCCGAAAGTTTCGTCCCGGACAGTTTTTCACGTGAGCTATAAATATCCCCTTACCCCCCCTTAGTCAAAACTCTTCTCTACCTCTCGTCTTCTCCTCACGAGGTCGAACCCTAGCACCGCCGCTAGCATCTTCGTCGCCGGTGAGGAAAAGCTTCACTGCCTCGCCCTCGCCGTCCTCGGACTCACGCCGACTGCGAAATATCCTCCTCCGCCGCCGTCGTAGATGTTTTCAGTCACCAAGTTAGAGCACTGAAGATGTGAACCATAGAACTTCTTCTTTTTACTGCCTCAGCTCTTCATGTTCTTCGCACAGGGTAAATAAAATCTTATTTTACCACCGCTGTTGATTTCTTATTTATCTTTAGATTCGTGAAATCAATTTTTCCTCAAAAATTTCCTCAGTAGTGCACACCCATGTCTAGAACACTTGAGGAATTTCACTAAGTCACTAAAATTCTTCACGGCATTCCTCAATTGTGTAAATTTTCGAATCTACACAACTATGGAACCCAAGATCAAAATGCTTAGTTAAATTCCTCAACTCACTGGTCAAATTCCTCAACTTTAGTAATTCTTCAATTTCCTCAAATCTAAGAACACATATGAGCTCTCCAAATTTTTTGCACCTATACTCTGTTCACAGGTACAAAATGTCAGCTGATGAATCACTAGGTTCTCATCAACTCAACTCATGTGTAGCATTTCTAGAAGAAACCTTACCCGTGTCTTCAGAATCATCAAGAGTTCAAATTCGTGAGCAAAAACCTCAGCCGAAGAAAATGTAAGAAGACCGGAAACAGAAAGGTGGCAATTAGCTGGAACAGAATACTGCCTTTGAGATCCCTGAAGAAATATATGCTGACTACTCTACACCTGATGAGGAAATTCATGGTAAAGAGACCATCACGAAGCATAAGACAAGGCTTCAAAAGATTGAGCGCAGGTGGGCAAAAGAGTGGAAGGAGTACAGATATGTGACTCCAAAATATGCCAAGAAGTTTGCCCTCAAACCTCCCTGCAAAAGGTTGCCACAGGGAGATCGACAAGCTCCTCATCCCTCAAGTGTAGCCACTATTGAGTATTACCCTAAGGAAAAAGACAAATACTTGTGTAAATTACAGAAAAAGGACAAAGCTGTTGTGACGAAATTCGATGAGCACTATGCTGCTGCAGCCACTGCTGCCAGTTCTTCAGCTGCTGAGGCCTCTGCCACTGAAATTCCTCAGAAGAAGGCTCTGCTGAAGAAACCAAAAGATTCAACTATTGCGTCAAAAGAGCAGTTTCCTCAGAAAGTTGCAACGATTGCAAAATCTTCAACTGCATCTAAGTTTTCAACCCCTCCGCAAAAGCAGCTCACCAAGGTTCAAACTGAACACCCTAGTTCCTCTATGCCATCTGCTACTGGCTCTACTTCAAAATCTTCACCAAGTCTGTTGAAGACTAAGATGACTGCTAGTAGAGGTACTAGACCAAGTCCAAGCAAAATCGTCAACATTCCTTCTGCATCAGAAGGAAGTGAAGAATTTGATGATGAAACACTTCAAGCCATTATCAGAAACAAACAAGGACTAGTTGCACAAGCCTCTGGCAGTTCCTTTCCTCTTGCAATGGATCCGAAGGTATTGCTGGACTTCACCGACCTCTTGTATGAAGATCCAGACACTCCGATTGATGATTTGAAGCTTCCTCGTAGTGTAAGCCATGTGGTTGCCACTTTCATCAATGAAGCTAAATGGAAGGAACAGCAAGCCAAACAAGCCAGGGCTGCTAAAGTTAAAAAGGAGAAATTCCTGAAGCAGAATCTCCTCAACCTGTCGCCTGAAAAACTTGTTTCAGCTCAGGCTGAACAGAAAACCCTCACGGACAAGTATACAAGTCTTCACGCTGATCGTAAAGGGGTCAAAGTGAAATTCATCAAAGCTGCAAGTGGTGCAATTGATGAATACAATACCAGAATGGCCGCTTAACAGCAGCAGACAAACCCTCACCCAAGCTACAATGTTGAATTGCCTAAAGGAAGATGAAGATGAAGAACCAGCTGCTAAAGAATTTCCTCAGAATATTCCAGCTGAAGAATCTGCCAGGCCTGACTGTGATAAAACAGCGCCTGATGAAATTGCTCCTTCACCAAAATCCTCAAAGGTTAAGAAAGTGACTCCGTCTACAGCAGACGTGAAGAAAACCAACGCGGCTGAAAAAGAAGCTAAAAAGAGAAAATCTTCAATGGCTTCAGAATCCTCAGAAGCAAAACGTTTGAAGATTATGCGTTCAAAATCTTCATCAGCCCCGATGGATGCTACTCCTTTAAATATAGCACCATCATATATGATGGTCCCATTCGGCGAGGAATATGTCATTCCCGAAGAGGATGAAGAAATGGAAGACACACCCTCTCCTGCATCCACACCAATGGATGAGGAAATTCAAATTGATGATATTCCTCAACCCACAAAACCTCCTATGACCACTGAAGAAAAGGAGGGTGATGAAGAAATTGGATGCAACACACGTGTGATCCATGATGAGTTTTGGGAACAAGCTCACCCTAACTCACCAAGAACAGCCCAAGTTCCTCCAACTCCACCTGATACTGAAATTCCGACTGGCTCTAATGAAAATAGTATACATGAGGAATCAGCACTAGCGCGAATCAGCTGCATCAGCTGAAGAAAATGCAACATAAAAAACTGCAGCTGATTCCTCAAGTCAGAAAATTCTTCAAGCTGAAGAAAATCCTCTAGGTGAAGAAAATACTCAAGCTGACGAAAATACTTCTGCCCCAAATGCTGAAACTGCACTTGTTGTGGTAAATCCTCAAACTACCATTATGGTGGCCATAACTCCTCAAGCCGCACAGCAGCACAATCTTCAGCCGAAGCCTAATCAACCTTTTGTCCAAGGGGCCGAAGTTTCAGAAGGAAGAATTCTTTGATGAACGTCATTACTTCACATGTGCAAACTCCTTTGACAAACTTTGCATGAGGCGCAAAAAATTTTGGACCAAAAATCAGCTCAACTATTATGGCTTTATGCTCTGTGGAAGAAAGGGAATATTTCATCACACCCATATTCCTCATTTTGATATGGAGGAAATACCTTGTTTCTCTCGAGTCCTCAATGTTCTTCATGAATCTGGGCTACTTCCCTTCTGGACAGATATCACTGATTGGAACACGGACATAATTCTTCAATTTTATGCCACACTGCATATCTCACGCGACCCAAAAGACGTCACCACATGGATATTGGACTAAATGACTCAGCACACGCATTACAAAGCTCCAGCCACTGAATTGCTTCGAGCTCTCCTAATGTCAATTCCCTCAGCGGACATAGTCAAAATGTATGATGAACAAGACTGTTGAACAAGCTCATGGAAGTCCTCACGAAGCCTTTGGCTCAAGCCTAACCTCCAAGGACTAGATTCCTCGTAAAGGATCCGAAGTATGAGCCCAGAACCGTCTATCACATCCTGTCATATTCCTTTGCTCCAATCAAAGGGCATGACGATGAAGAAGACGTTGTAGGCATCATGAGGAATATCCTATTCAATGTAATTCATGGCATTCCTATGGATCTTCATGATTTCATCTTGAGGACTTTGGCTGACAACGCTTTGACACTATATGAGCTGAAGATTTATGCACCGTGGATTATGAGATTCATCAGGAACTGATCGGGCATCAATTATCAAGCTGACTTTCAGAATCACCTTGGATATTTCCCGCCTATCAAAGTCATCAAGCAATCTTTTGAACCTGTTGAAGGCAAAGGCAAGTCTGTGATTGATGAAGGAAATCGGCCCCTAGACGGCCAATTTCGCAAGGTTGATTCATATTCTTTGTATGATGATACTGCTAGTCAAGAACCTCCAAGCCCAACTGCCCCTCGGGTGATGGCTAACACAGAGCTTCTCCTTAGTATTCACCAGAATTTCTATCGCAATCACAAGTGGTTGAAATGCCAGTTTGGTGCCATTGTGAAAACCCTCAATGAGACTCAAAATGCAATGAAGAAAAATGACTATTATCTTCATGAGGTATTTGATCGCACTTGGTCCACCTTGGCTCACCTGAAGACTCCTCGAGATCTTGAGGAAATGGAATTCACTCAAGGCTTTGACTAGTCGTGGCCTCCAAAGAAGAAGTTCAAGCCAATTCCAATTCCTGACTTGGAGGACAATTCATTTTCTTCATTTCGCACTACAGAATCAGATGAAGAACCAAGGAAGAAGCTTGTCTCCAAGGATGCTCACGCCTCTACATCAACAAATAAGTGAATTTCTTCAAGGGCATTAGTCCTCAGTTTTGTCCGTTTTTGTCACTTGATGACAAAGGGGGAGAAATCTAATAGTTAGTCTTCAAGTGGGATACATTATGGGCTTCTAACTTTATTAAGTTACAAACTCTTGGTTCTTATGAAGTTTTTTATGTAATGAGTTCTAAATTAAGCCCGATGGAGTTCTGACTCTTTTGAACGTTTTTCCTCGCATGCTTATTCCTCAAGTTTATTAATGCAAGCATGCTGAAATTCGCTAGGCATCATTTTTCATCATGCATTTCTAATTCCTCATACTGTATGTCAAATGCATGCATGAATTGTAAGATACAGGGGGAGATCTCCATGATATAAATCATCAATGTGCATCTGCTGCTCAAAGCAAATTCCTGAAAATATGCACATCTTCAGGGGGAGTTTCTCTGTATCTTAATTTCAAATTCCTCAAACTATGTACTTATATTCCACATTATTATCCCCGTTGAAGACTTAAACTAATTGTCATCAACCACCAAAAAGGGGGAGATTGTAAGTGCATCTAGTGCCCCTTAGTGATTTTGGTGGATTGAAGACTTATAGGTTAAGAGACTAATATGTTTGTGAGTGTACACAGGCTCTATAAGTCGTTGAGGAGTTTGAGTTATACGACGAATATCGACCCCTAAAAATGTAGGGATAATTAGATTTATGCCCTTAGTTGTATCCCACTGGGATGTCTTACCCCTAATTTCCAAAAGTCACTGGCCCTATCCAAGTCACTTCGCTCCTCTTATGCTTTTTCCCTTTGACCGTTTGATCGTCAGTTCGAAAACTTCATTACTAATTCATACTAAATCAGAGAAATGCAAATAAGATACCAAAATGTCCGGAAAAATATCACCTATATGTGAGTGTCATTTGCATTCATGACAAAGGTGTTGAGAAGTGCCCATCCGAGTTTTAGATCTTATGATACCATCATGAATGGTAAAATAAAATAAAATCAAAAAATTCTAAAAAATATTTGATGGAAAAGAATGACAAATGTTTTAAGTGCTTGCCAAGTTTCATCAGGGAACAACATTCGTGGAAGTCATGGCAAAAAACAATCTATTTTGGAGTCACGACTTGCACGAATGTCGTTCGCTGATGAAATTTGGCAAGCACTTAAAACATTTATCATTCTTTGCAACCAATTGTTTTTAGAATTTTTTGAGTTTTTTTTAATATTTTACTATTCATGGTGGTATCATAAGAGCTAAACTCGGATGGGCTCTTTCCAACACCTTTGTCATGAATGCAAATGACACTGACATATAGGTGATGTTTTTCTGAACATTTTGGTATCTTATTTGCATTTTTCTGATTTAGTATGAATTAGTTATGAACTTTTCAAATTGACGAGCAAATGGTTAAAGGGCAAAAGCATAAGAGGAGCAAAGTGACTTGGACATAACCGGCGACTTTTGGAAATTAGTGGTAAAACAGCCGAGTGGGACACAACTAGGGGCATAAATCTAATTATCCAAAAATGTATGCCTCCGGATGAAGACTTTGGTCTTTCCGTGAAGACTTTGATCACGATGAAATTGCGATGAAATTGATAGTCCTCATGAAGACATTTAAGATGAGGAATTCGGTGTGTCCTAAAGAATACACTCTGGAGACTTTGAAGCGCGAAGATTTACTCTTTCTGTTTCATTTTTTTAGACTTGAGTCATAGGAACACCATACTGTTAAAGGGGTCGAGGTAAAACTACAAAATGAATTTCCTCATGATGCTCAACGCAAGCCTAAATCTACCAAAGCCTCAAAGTGAGGAATATGAGAGACATGAGGACTTCCACAGTTGAAAGTTCCGACCGTTGCCGCGCCATGCGCCGCCTCACTGATCTTATCCACCCAACGGTCACATTATTTAAGGGCATTTGTGTCAAATGATGTCGGCATGCTCCCAAGATATAAATAGCCACCCCTCACAACCACTAGCTGGTTGGCTGCTGTGTGGAACTGAAGCCTGTTACCTTTGAGGACTGTATATCCTCCAGACGGTTAGGCGTCATGGTCTAGAGCATCCAATAGTCAATTGTGGATCGTCGGGTGACAGAGTTTGTGAGGGTTTGGAAGTCTGCCCTGAAGACTTACCACGAGTGTTGGGCGAGGACTGTGTGTCCTTAGCTCATGGAGAATACGACAGTGACTGTGTGTCCCGGGACTGTATGTCTTTTAGTTTCAATACCAAGCCGCTCCGAACCAGACGGGTCGTCAATAACTGTCTTCATCAAGCTATGGTTTCTATTTCCTCAACTCTTTAATTTCCTCAATTGTATGTTGAAGACTTTCATCTATACTATTTGAAGAATTTGTGTGAAGAGTTTGTGTGAATGTCCTCAACCTCAAATTCTTCACTTGTGTTAATCCTCACCTGCTTACTCTGTATTTTGAACTATGCAAACTGAATCTCTTAAATTTCATCGAGCACTTTGTTGTAGTCATTTTTGCACTCCTGGTCCTGTACCATTTCCGTTGCACTAAGTTAATAACTAAGGACTTTCCTCACAAGGAATTTCCTGAGTGATGAAATTCTAAAGATCTCCTATCCACCCCCCTCTAGTCGATATAACGCACGTTCACCTACGCCCCACCGCTGCTTGATGCGACACGAGAGTCATCGCGGCTAGACAAGCAGGTTGTACCCCAATCCCCACCCCTGATGTAATCAATCTATTAGGCATGGACTGAAGATGTGTTCAATCCTCCTCACACTCGATGTGTTCAGTGCCCTCCCTCACTCTCCTATCATGCGCTCAATTAAAACTAGCCCGTCCTCGACGAAGTTACTCTAGAGAGGTCAAAGAAACTTACCGCCATTGTCGATGCGCCACATTGGAGGTGTGAAGTCGCTTCGGTCGTCACCACCAACGTAGATCTACTCGTGTCACTCCGGTGGTTGCCGGTGTCGGTGAGAATTGGGAAGAGGGGAGAGAGCGGTGATGAAGGTACGCGAGGGTAATTTGTGACGACGCTTAGGAAAACACTGCAGCTTCTTGAGAGTACATCCATGTGTTCAACCACCCACGCCCATGTGCATAGGGTTGCACGCTCGTACTTAACTCCACAAAAACTTCCGATTTGAGCGTTCTCATGGATGCAAGCCAAGTGGTGCTTTAATGTTCGTACTATGCAGGCCAAACTATCCATGCAGGTAACCAAACGGCCCAAAGTCTTCCCGCGCGCGCCTGGCTTGACCTAATGCAGGTAACCAAATGCATCCTTGGTTTTTAACGACATACAAGGTGTGATGACAACTTCCATAATGTGTCTAATAGTATGCCATCTTTCATGGTCACTCACGAACGTGCGTTTTGTGTGCCTTTTATGTGTTTCGTCGGTGTGTCCACCCCCTTTTGCAAAGGGTTATTTACTTATGTGCCCCGCTTCGCTTCTCTTTGCTCGTTTTTGCCCCACTTGCTTAACTTTCCTCGTTTTGCCCTACTTCGCTCTATCCCACTCTCGCATACGGCCAAGCGCCCATTTCCATCGGCTCAACCTCCTTTGACCGTTACTTAGCCTGACTAGTGGGGTCAGCTTGGGGCACCTCATCGCGCTCATGAGTGGGGCTTGGGTGGGGCCTACCTGGGGCCTCATTTTGAATCCACCCACGCCCAGTCCTCATCTCACCGCCGCAATAGCTACTTGTCGTGCCCCATTTTGAATCCACCACATGGCAGATCGAACCGCCGCAACAGCCACTCGCCACAGCCACCACCGCCGCCACACCCCGCCCCACCCCGCCCCTCCCTATTACTTCTGCTTGAAGGGAGCTGCGACGACGCATCAATGGCGAGCGTTTCTTCCGCATCAACGGCGAGTGGTTCTTCCACTATTGATCGCGGCGAGGACTGGGTCATTCTGAGATTCGATAGCAGTTCGATTCCATAGAAGTAAGTAATGAATCTCTTATTTGTATGATTTAGCTATTAAATACGAGGAGAATTGACAATAGTATGTTGATTTTCGTTCGTTAAATTGGTATAGGATGAACAAAGAGAGTGCTTATCGTTTGGCGGTAAGAATGGAAACTTTTGTTATGGGTGTGAATGAACCGTCCAAGGGGTTTTGGTATCCATTAGTGGTGGAGACGATTTGTACGTTCAAAGATTTGTTGGGTGCAATGTGTATGAAGTATGCTTGGTCTGAATGTGATTCAGTTCATGTGAAATACCGGGAAATGCTTGATGAGCAATTTGTCCCACTACAAAATGACGAGCAGATAGGCTGTATATTTTCTCAAAACATGATTAGCCGCTTTGGTAGAATTGGAGTCAGAGTGGTTCAGAAAATAAAAATATTTCCAAAGGAATCGGGAAAGGGGGCGGCTGTTGAGAAATCAAAGTCTGCTAATTCTGAGCTTCCACCCACACCTCATAGGCCCAATCCATCTAAACCTACTGGCAGTGCAAATCAAACTACTGCAGCCAGTGTAGACGAGGATTTGATGCTCGATGAGGCCGTGCCTTGCAACAATGATGAAGATGAGAAGATCTTCCCTGAACATGTGGATCATCCGAGCAAATTAGGCCTCGTTCCATTTGTAGATACTGATTCTGAAGAGGAGGAGGAGAACGATGACATGTTGGTTGAAGAGGAATACGACGACGAAGACATGCCACAGATTGAATGGAACACGGATAATCCTAATCTTAATGCAGGTGCAGTAAACGAAAATATGGCTGAACTTTGAAATGCATTTACAATGTACTACATTCAGAGCAATAATGTTTATGGCACTAAGAAGAATGAGAAACGAAAGATGACGGTGCATTGCCCAGATCCTATGTGTAGTTGGAAGCTGCATGCCACTGGTATGCGTGGGAAGAAGACTATTGAGGTAAGTTTTGGTTGGGTCCTTTTTTGCTAAATGTTTTCTTGATCTCAATCCCATTGTCTAACATATACTTCTCATTGTATTTCAGATCAGGTACAACAACAATCCACAGACTTGTCCAACCAAAGTGGAGATGCATAAACCAAAATTAGCAACCAAAAATTGGCTCGCACACGTAATGACGCCAATGCTAAGAAAGGATCCATCCATTGAGGCAACTGCCCTTGGTAATGTTTTTTTTACAGATTTATGGCTTTGAGGAGAAACTACCTTACATGAGGTTGTGGACTGCTAGAATGGTTGCTCTTCAGAACATTAATGGTACTGAATGGGAGGGAAGTTTTGAGTTGTTATACACATACACAGCTGAGGTGGAGAAGGCAAGTCCAGGCAGTGTGGTAGAGATCGATCATCACAATGTCAGTTACCAAGGAAAAAAGGGAAGATGCTCCACAGAACATGCTTCAGCAGGGCTTTTGTCTCTTTCAAGGCTTGCCATGAGGGGTTCTCACAGGTTGCAGACCCTATTTGGCTCTGGATGCAACTGCACTGAATGGAAGATGGAAAGGACAATTAGTAGCTGCTTGTGGAGTTGATGCACACAACTGACTTTTTCAAGTTGCTTTTAGTGTGGTGGAGGTGTAGTTAGAGGAAACTTGGAGGTGGTTCTTGGGGAATCTGCGCAATGTCGTAGGGTCCCCAAAAGGATTGACTATACACACAGATGCTTGAAAGGTTTTGGAGACTGCAGTAGAACAAGTGTTCCCTGAAGGAGAGCATAGGGAATGTATGCGACACCTTGCTGGTAATTTCATGAATAAGTTCAGGGGGAAATTTTTTGATGACAACATGTGGCCAGCGTCATACACATGCAGCCAGAAGAAGCATAGCCACCACTTGAGGGCGATGTACGGTGAAAATCCCTCGATGCAGACATACTTGGAAACACATCACGACAAGTTGTGGACAAGAAGCAAATTTGGTCAAGTAACCTCGCTGAAAGTTTCAACACAAAGATTAAGGGATTAAAAGCTCTTTTTGTGTGGGAAACATTTGACAAGATAAGGCAAATGATAATGGAGAAGATGGAATTGCGAAATAGAATTGGGCATGTTTCATATGCTAGCCATCTCATCATTTAATATGTGATCAAAGCTTTGCATTTGAAAGGTAGACATTATCAGGGTAATATGAGTTATCTTAGACGGTCGGAAGTTGAGGCTGAGGTGACATATGATAACGGGCAAGGAGGGTGTTGGAGGTACCCAATGAATTTGAGAGAAATGACATGTAGTTGTATGCGATGGCATATCACTGGCAAGCCATGCATTCATGCCCTGTATTTCCTGAACATCATCGGAGGTGAGCAGGGCAAAGTTGATCCATATGTGTCTGAATATTTCTCTGTTGAAAAGTTTTGGAAAACATATGAGGATAGCGTGCCTGCTTTGTTGGGAAAAGACCAATGGGACGAGGTCCATCCACGATTGAAGCTATGCCCTCCAGTTCTGACCACACCACGTGGCAGGACAAGGGTTAATAGATTTAGAGGTGCTGCCGAGGGTGGAACCGTTAAGAGGCAAAAGTGCAGTAGATGTGGGGAACTAGGACATATTGGTAGGGTATGCAACAATGCAGTGCCCGTGGTTTTGGAGATAACGACGCATATCAGATCGCCGCCGCCGCAGCCATCGCAGCAACACTAAAAGCGGCAAAAGCTGCAACCGCAACGGTTTCAGCTAGGTATGTGTGTCTTTGATTGTTTTGTGCACCAGTTTTTTATTTTCCACATTTTGAAATCTTTATTGCACTTCTATCTCGAATGCCATCTCTAGGCTAAGTAAGAAGGGTAAAACCAAACAACATTGGCAACCAAGGAGTAATAAAAGGAAGAGACATGAATTTATGACATCAACAGAAGGAGAAGCTTGCGTTCATGACCAAGAAGGAGAAAATTTTGTACCGGCGGCTTGTGCTGGATTTGGAGATGATACTTCTTTTCGTGACAAAGAGTCATTTCAACCCCAAGAACATGATTTTGTAGCTTCAGCTACTTTAAGTAACCAAGGAGCGACACCTACGCCAGATACTTCTATTTCTGAGATCACCCCTGTCCCAGCCAAGAACCCAGCACGGAAAAAACAAGCCAAGAAGGTTGTGCAACCAACAAGTGTTCCAGCAAAGAACGCAAGGAGCAAGGTTGTGACCCCATCATCTAGCACAAGGAGTAGGAGAGGAGTGTGAACATTGATTTTGTAATACCCTATTTGTTGTGGTACTTCTGTCGAACAATTGATGTGCGCCTCTCGCGCACTGTGGCGTGTTTTGTCGCGAACGGGCATGTCCCATGGTCATCTAGCTATGGATATTCACCCCAATATGAAGGGCTTGGTGAAATGTTTGATATTTTTACATTTCGAACACCCTAAACCATTCCTCACTTCCTTGAACTCTGAACAACTTCGTTCATGGTAGCTCATTTGTGTGAAGATTGTTTTATGAACATGTCCGTAGACAAAGTTTATTATTTTTTATGGTTACTATATCACATAATACGACAATCTGTGCAGGCATTGTATTTTTTCGATTTTTTTGAATTAGTTATGCTCATTTGAATGTTGGTCAAACCTAAGAAAACCACGTCGACGACCTCAAAACCCCGCTAACCCAAGCGCCGAACTACAGTCGTTCGATCATACCGTAGCGCCGAACTACAACCATTTGATCATACCCTAGCGCCAAACTAAAGCCGTTTGATCATACCCTAGCGCCGAAGTACAGCAGTTTGATCATACCCTAGTGTCGAACTACATCCGGTCGATCATACCCTAGCGTCGCCGAAGGAAATTATGTGTCCAAGCGCTGTCGCTGACTAGTGGGGCCGGCTATCCCGAAGACACGTGGGTACATAAGCTCGCTCGCCATTGCCTCCCCTTTCCCCCAACAATCAGAGCAGTCATTCTTCTTCTTCTCCCCGTGCTTGCTCATAATTGCCTCCCCTTTCCCCCACCCATTCTTCTTCTACTTCTCCGGCTACGAAGTGCAGAAACGCGGGCCGGTGAGAAATGTCGAGCTCTACCTCAGCCTCCATCCCCTCAGGGCAACTGATATTTGTTGTGTATCCCCGGCAACGGCGCCAGAAATACTTCTTCTACTGCAACAAAAGACCTTCCAACGGCGCCAGAAATAGGAGTGTTGCTTGATACTCCTCAGCAACAGCACCAGGAATTCTTCAGCTGCGGCTACGCCTTAAGGGACTTCCTAGGCAAGTATGCAAAGGATTTCCCCCGTGGCCTTGGAGCCTTGTGTTGGTGTTCCCTCGAAGAGGAAATGGTGATGTAGCACAGCGACGGTAAGTATTTCCCTCAGTTTGAGAACCAAGGTATCAATCCGGCGGAAGAGTATCTCAAGATCCTGCACAAACATAAAAGCTTGCACCCAACGCTATGAAGGGGTTGTCAATCCCTTATAGATTGTTTGCCAAGTGAGAACTGAAAGCAACAAAGTAACAAAGCAAAGTAAAAGCGGAGGTGTAAACGATGGATGTGAATAGACCCGAAGGCCGTAGTGTTTACTAGTGGCTTCTCTGATGAAAGCAAGTAGACGGTGGGTGTAAAAATTACTGTCGAGCAATTGATAGAACTGTGCAGAGTCATCATGATATCTATGCAATGATAATTTCTATAGGCATCACGTCCGAAACAAGTAGACCGGTGCTTTCTGCATCTACTACTATTACTCCACATGTCGACCGCTATCCAACATGCATCTAGTGTATTAAGTCCATAAGAACAGAGTAACGCCTTAAGCAAGATGACATGATGTAGAGGGATAATCTCAAACCAATGATAAAAACCCCATCTTTTTACCCTTGATGGCAACTGCTTGATGTGTGCCTTGCTGCCCCTACTGTCACTGGGAAATGTCACCACATGGGAGAACCCAAAACCAAGCACTTCTCCCATTGCAAGAATCATAGATCTAGTTGGCCAAACAAAACCCAAGACTCGGAGGGACTTACAAGGATATCAAATCATGCATATAAGAAATCAGCAAAGACTCAAATATATATCATAGATAATCCGATCACAAGTCCACAATTCATCGGATCTCGACAAACACACCGCCAAAGAAGATTACATCGGATAGATCTCCATGAAGATCATGGAGAACTTTGTATTGATGATCCAAGAGAGAGAAGAAGCCATCTAGCTACTAACTACGGACCCATAGGTGTGAAGTGAACTACTCACGAGTCATTGGAGGGGCGATGATGATGATGAAGAAGCCCTCCACCTCCAAAGCCCCCTCCGACAGGGCGCCGGGAAGGGTCTCCACACGAGATCTCACTGAAACGGAAGCTTGCGGCGGCGGAAAAGTATTTTCAAGGCTCCCCTGATTTTTTGTGGAGTATTTGGGAATATATAGGCGCAAAACCTAGGTCAGGAGGCGGCCAGGGAAGCCACAAGCTGGCGCACCGCCGCCTCCCCCCTGGGGGCGTGGTGCAAGCTTGTGGGCTCCCTGGGGCCCACCTGGCTTGGCCGAAAGGCTCCCTGGTCTTCTTTCGTTCGGGAAAAAAATCATTTCAGGGATTTTATTCTGTTTGGACTCCGTTCCAAAATCAGATCTGAAAAGAGTCAAAAACACGAAAAAACAGGAACTGGCAGTTGGCACTGAATCAATAAGTTAGTCCCCAAAAAGCTATAAAAAGGTACATAAAACATACAAAGAAGACAAGATAACAACGTGAAACCATCAAAAATTATAGATACGTTTGAGACGTATCAAGCATCCCCAAGCTTAACTCCTGCTCGTCCTCGAGTAGGGAAGTGATAAGAATGAATTTTTGATGCTTTCATGCTACCTAGCATAGGTGTCCTTTGTAATTCCTCTTATGTGACGTGAATGTTCAGATCCATTAGATTCAAAACAATAGTTTTCTATTGACGTGGAAACAATAATAATTCAAGCAAACTAGCAAAGTAATCATGAACTTTCAAAATAACAAGGCCAAAAGAAAGTTATCCCAACAAAAGCATATAGTTTGGCTATGCTCTACCATCATTGCACGACGAATTTAAATCATGCAGAACCCGGGTATTGTCCAAGTAATTGTTTCACACCTTTACTTTCGCAAACATTTTCAACTCCCACGCAATACATGAGCGTGAGCCATGGTTATAGCACTATAGATGGTGTGGAATGTGGTGGTGGTTGCAAGACAAAAAGGAGAAGATAGTCACATTAACTAGGCATATCAATGAGCTGTGGAGATGCTCATCAATAGATATCAATGTGAATGAGTAGGGATTTTCATACAAATGATGCACTAGAGCTATAAGTATGTGAAAGCTCTTAAAGAAAACTAGTGGGTGTGCATCCAACTTGCTTGCTCACGAAGACCTAAGGCAATTTTTAGGAAGCCTATCATTGGAATATACAAGCCAAGTTATATAATGAGAATTTCCTACTAGCTATATGGTGGTGACAGAACGAGAGACTCTCAATCATGAAGATCATGGTGCTTTAATATGCACAAGTGTGGAAAAAGTGGTAGCATTGTCCCTTCTCTCTTTTTCTCTCTTTTTTTGTTTTGGTGGGCTCTTTGGCCTCTTTTTATGGGCTTCTTTGGCCTCTTTTATTTCCTCACATGGGACAATGCTCCAATAATGATGATCATCACACTTTCAACTCAAAACTTAGAGCAATTATGATTCTATATGGAATGCCTTCGGTAGTGTACCGTGGCAATGATCTAGCATGGCATAGACATCAATGGAAACATCATGCTAGCTATCTTACGATCATGCAATGGCAATGTAGACGTGGTGGCACATGCCATGGTGGTAGTTGCATGGCAATATATCTCGGAATGACTTTGAAAAAGCCATAGTAGGTAGGTATGGTGGCTGTTTTGAGGGAGGCTAATGGTGGGTTTGTGCACCGGCGAAAGTTGCACGACACTAAGAAGATAGTGATGGTGGAAGGTGAAAGTGCATCTAAACCATGGACTCAACATTAGTCATGAAGAATCATATACTTGTTGCGAAAGTTTTATTAGTAATCGAAACAAAGCATTCAACGCATACTCCTAGGGGAAGGGTTGGTAGGTATAAACCATCGCGCAATCCCGACCGCCACGCAAAGGATGACAATCAATAGACTAATCATGCTTAGATTTCATCACATAGCGGTTCACCATACGTGCATGCTACGGGAATCACTAACTTCAACACATGTATTTCTAGATCGACAACACCTTACTAGCATGACTTTAATATTACCATAACCACAACTCAAAACTAATTGAGATGAATCAAACTTCTCTAACTATTCAATGCACATGAAGGTGGAGGTTTTCGTATCCCTTTGGATAACTACCCCTTTTGAGACTACTTTCAAAGCATAGATCAACTACCAAGACACGCACCGTTGCGCCCTAAAAGATATAAGTGACGCACATAGAGCAAAAGTATCTAGCTCAAAAGATATAAGTGAAGCACATGTGAGCTGAATTGTCTACCAAAAGATATAAGTGAAGCTCGACAAAATCACGGTGTGTGCATGTCTCTCTGTCTAGGTGTGCAGCAAGGATGATTGTGACATAACAACAAAAAAAAGACTCCTACGATACAAGACGCTCCAAGCAAAAACACATAACATGTGGTGAATAAAAATATTGCCCCAAGTAACGTTACCGATGGATTGAAGACGAGAGAGGGGATGCCTTCCCGGGGCATCCCCAAGCTTAGGATTTTACGACGTCCTTGAATCTCTTGGGGTGCCTTGGGCATCCCCAAGCTTGAGCTCTTGCCACTCTTTATCTTTTCGTCCATAAGAACTTCACCCAAAACTTGAAAACTTCACAACACGAAACTTAAACAGAAACTCGTGATAACATTAGTACAAGAAAGCAAACCATCACTTCCTTAGGTACCGTAGAAAACTTAAATTCTACTTGTGCTGATGTTGGGTTACTGTACCAATCTTCCATGGCTAATATCCCCGATACTATCCATAGTTTCATCAAAATACGTAACCAACACAACAAAAACAGAATTTGTTAACAGCAGACCAGTTTGTAGCAATCTGTATGTTTCGTATACCTATGGTACTTCAACAATTCTGACACATTACGACAGTCTGAAGAATTTGCGTAGCAATCCGCATCGAAAAGAATCAACTCAAAAGCTCTTACAGAAAAAGAAACTAAAATTCTTTTTGTGAGCAGAAAGTTTCTGTCTTTCCCAGCATGACCAAACGATCATCCTCAAGACTAATCATAACGGTTTTTCTTGGCACAAACGCAAAAAGAAACACAAAAACACAATCATAACAGAATTATGAAAGTGTGGAAAACACAAAATAGAAAAAAGGATAAATTCATTGGGTTGCCTCCCAACAAGTGCTTTTGTTTAACGCCCTTAGCTAGGCATTGATTCAATGATGCTCACACAAAAGACAAGAATTGAAGAACAACGAGAGCATCATAAAGCATGTGAAAATCACATCTAAGTCTAACATACTTCCTATGCATAGCCATTTTATAGGAAAACAGATTGTCAATACAACCAATAGCTGCCATATGCAAGGAAGGAAAACAGATTGTCAATACAACCAATCTCAACATCACGAGAGGTGATTTGGAAACATGAAAGTTTCTACCAAAACATTTTCCTCTCTCATAGCAATTACATGTGGGATCATATTCAAATTCCACAATGTAGCTATCCCATAGGATATTCTTTTCATGATCCATATGCATGCAAAGTTGATGCTCTTCAAAAATAGTGGGATTATCATCTAAAGTCATGACTTCTCCAAACCCACTTTCAATAATATTGCAAATATCATATTCATCTTGAGGCTTGAACAATTTTTCAAGATCATAAGAAAAATCATCACCCCAATCATGATTATTGCAACAAGTAGTGGACATAGCAAAGCTAGCATCTCCAAGCTTAGGGTTTTGCATATTTTTAGCATGATTGTCACTAATAGGATTTATAGTGAAATCATTGCAATCATGCATTTCATCCAAGGAGCCCTCGTGAATAACTTCATGAATTCTTCCTCGCAATTTTCAGATTCACGCATCTTATGCAAAACTCCAAAGAAATAGGCAATTTCCCTCAACTCAATAGCAATTTGTTCCACACGAGTGGGTCTCTTAAAGAGACTAGCAAGTGGATGAGGATCCATATCACTAGATTTTCAGCAAGCGAAGATGCAAGCATATTGAGGGCACATGGCACACAAGCGAACAGAAAGCAAGCGAGAGAAAAGGGCGAACAAAAAAGGCAAAGGAGAAAAAGGCGAAGGAGAAAGGCGAATGAAAACGGCAAATGTGAAGTGGGGGAGAGGAAAATGAGAGGCAACTGGCAAGAAAAATAAATGCAAGAGAAGAGTTTGTGAGACCTACTTGGATAGATCTTGATTTCTCCTCCCCGGCAACGGCGCCAGAAATACTTCTGATGTTTGCTGTGTATCCCCGGCAACGGTGCCAGAAATACTTCTGCTACTGCAACAAAAGACCTTCCAACGGCACCAGAAATAGGAGTGTTGCTTGATACTCCTCAGCAACGGTACCAGGAATTTTCAGCTGCGGCTATGCCTTAAGGGACTTCGTAGGCAAGTATGCAAAGGATTTCCCCCGTGGCCTTGGAGCCTTGCATTGGTGTTCCCTCGAAGCGGAAAGGGTGATGTAGCACAGCAACGGTAAGTATTTCCCTCAGTTTGAGAACCAAGGTATCAATCCGGCGGAAGAGTATCTCAAGATCCTGCACAAACACAAAAGCTTGCACCCAACGCTATGAAGGGGTTGTCAATCCCTTATAGATTGTTTGCCAAGTGAGAACTGAAAGCAACAAAGTAACAAAGCAAAGTAAAAGCGGAGGTGTAAACGATGGATGTGAATAGACCCGGAGGCCGTAGTGTTTACTAGTGGCTTCTCTCATGAAAGCAAGTAGACGGTGGGTGAACAAATTACTGTCGAGCAATTGATAGAACTGTGTAGAGTCGTCATGATATCTATGCAATGATTATTTCTATAGGCATCACGTCCGAAACAAGTAGACCGCTACTTTCTGCATCTACTACTATTACTCCACACGTCGACCGCTATCCAGCATGCATCTAGTGTATTAAGTCCATAAGAACAGAGTAACGCCTTAAGCAAGATGACATGATGTAGAGGGATAATCTCAAACAATTGATAAAAACCCAATCTTTTTACCCTTGATGGAAACTGCTTGATGTGTGCCTTGCTGCCCCTACTATCAATGGGAAAGGTCACCACATGGCAGAACCCAAAACCAAACACTTCTCCCATTGCCAGAATCATAGATCTAGTTGGCCAAACAAAACCCAAGACTCGGAGAGACTTACAAGGATATCAAATCATGCATATAAGAAATCAGCAAATACTCAAATATATATCATAGATAATCTGATCACAAGTCCACAATTCTTCGGATCTCGACAAACACACCGCCAAAGAAGATTACATCGGATAGATCTCCATGAAGATCATGGAGAACTTTGTATTGAAGATCCAAGAGAGAGAAGAAGCCATCTAGCTACTAACTACGGACCCGTAGGTGTGAAATGAACTACTCACGAGTCATTGGAGGGGCGATGATGATGATGAAGAAGCCCTCCACCTCCAAAGTCCCCTCCGGCAGGGCGCCGGTAAGGGTCTCTAGATGAGATCTCGCGGAAACGGAAGCTTGCGGCGGCGGAAGAGTATTTTCGAGGCTCCCCTGATTTTTTGCGGAATATTTGGGAATATATAGGCCCAAAACCTAGGTCAGGAGGCGGCCAGGGAAGCCACAAGCTTGCCCACCGCCGCCTCCCCCTGGTGGCGTGGTGCAAGCTTGTGGGCTCCCTGGGGTCCACCTGGCTTGGCCCAAAGGCTCCCTCGTCTTCTTTCATTCGGGAAAAATCATTTCGGGGATTTTATTCCGTTTGGACTCCGTTCCAAAATCAGATCTGAAAAAAGTCAAAAATACGGAAAAACAGGAACTGGCACTTGGCACTGAATCAATAAGTTAGTCCCCAAAAAGATATAAAAAGGTACATAAAACATACAAAGAAGACAAGATAACAGAGTGAAACCATCAAAAATTATAGATACGTTTGAGACATATCAGCCACGGTATGGCGAAGTGCCGCTAAAGCGATGTACAGATTGCCCAGGCATCAGGCCACTAGTATGTCGTGTTACTCGGAAAAAGGAGAAGGGGAACAAAGGGCGCGAGTGTGTGTCATGCGAGAGCATGCCAAAGGTGGGGAAGGTAAGATCTCTCCATATCTCTCCAGATTTCTCCAGATTTGCTTTTTGCTCAGATTTGAGATTTAGGGTTCATGTTTACGTTTTCAGGACCTGCCTCCATGCAACCATTTTGAGTGGATGTGTGCATACATTGAGAGGCTTCAAATGGAGGGCTTAATTGATTCGACGGGGGCAGCAAAGATGGTGCTCGATCTATGGTCAGCAAAGATGGTGCTCGATCGACGGGGGCTGTGGATATTTTGTGCTATGACAGCATCACTCAGAGGATGGGGGATGCAGAACTCAAAGGGGAACTGAAGAAGTTGAACAAGCACTTAAGGCAAATGATTGATATGACGAAGCAGGCAATCTGATAGTTGCAGCATTTTATTTGTGTATAGTTCCTCTAGGATTTTCTTACTTGGTGATCATAAGTCGTTAGAGGTTATTAGATGTAAGTTAATGTGACTAATGTGATGGCTCAATTATTTGTGTAGCTTAATCCATGTAAGCTTAATGTGATTGATCATATGCTAAGTGTATTGTTATTAGATGTAACTAACCGACCGAAGAATATAACTCTAACCTCTAATGGAGTTAGAGTATCCAAACATGGCCTAATTAATGCGAGTGTATTTCCCTTAGTTTTTTTGGGCCTAATTCTTGGATTCATACGCTCTCTCTTTGTCTCAGACCGAAATGACCACACTTTTCTCGAGTCGATCGTGCACAATGCCCAGTAGACACCCTTTATCTGGTTAACCCTCCTTTTCAACTTGTAAAAGAATAGAAACTCATTTCATTATTGTCGGTAAATACTATTTTCTGCGAATGAAATTTGTATTAATCAAGTGGTACGACCACGTTCCATATTACAAAGATTAATAGCCTCTCACAAGCGAGAGTTAAGCCAAACGACAGTTCTGTTCTCATGTCACACCATGATTCTACTATCACTTGTCTTTATTGTAAAATTCTAAGCTTGTTAAAACTTTTTCAAGACTAATGTTGTGAGTGCCATGATTGACTTTGTATACTTGTATGCTTGATCATGTGAGGTTTTAAAACCCTAAATTTTCTTTTTGGTATTATACTGATTTCCAAAAACCTTTGATAACCAAAGTAAAACCACCTTGAGATTGCACTGCAAGTCTTTGATAACAAGCAGTGCTACTACTCGTATTTGGTAATCTGATTTTTACTTATCTTTATATTTCAAAACCACAAAAATAATTATTTTTGTGAGTATTTTCCTAATTAAATAACCTGTCCATTTCTAAGGTCAGAATTGGTATTCGAGCATGGAAAAATACTTTTCTGCTTTGGAAAAATCTGATTAAATTTAGAGATGATCAGAAGGACATATATTTTCCATACATAGGATTTTAAACCCCATTTTATATTATATTTATTGATTAAAACTATAAAAGCTATTTCTGTCTGTTTTTGCATTTTGAAATATTTCCAAAGGAAATATTCTCAACAAATTCCTAGAAAGTTCCAGTGATGTCCCTAAGCCTTGTTTGGTGTCCACATAAAGTTTCACTTTGATCAAAGGTGGATACGGACCCCAAATAACCCAAAAACCCTGTCTGTCCAGAATCAAATTAGAGCAACTCTACATAGCAAAGTTTGTCCAATGAGGCTAAAACTTTGCAGGAGTGCCTAATACCTCAAATGATGGTTCTACACCAAAAATAGGATTTGTGGGACTTCGTTTGCCCACACTCCCTTTGGAAGGAACAGATCTGGTCATATTGGAGTGATTTCAAGTTTACAAAGCTAAACTTGTCCATTGGTGCTCAAATTTGGTGGAACTCCATGGTTTACCCCCAAAACCAAACCTGTTAAGTATCAGCACCAGTGGTGGGGTGCAACCCCCTATGACCACTGTCGAACACCTTTTGACAGATAGGAAAAAGCGACCTTAGCCACAGCTAAACCAAACTCCTTTGCTTCAAACTCTTAGATTAAGCAGCCAGCACCTGTATCTAACCCCATTCAACTGGCCCCTCACTGGTTCAAAGTGGAAAGACCAAAAACCCCAATTTAGACCTCAGTTCATGACTGACAACACCAGTATTTCTTGCGTGCTTTGACCAGCCGAAGCTCCCACTAAAACCAAACGGCTAGCCACACCCCTAGCAAGTGCCAGGACATGCTAGACACGTCCAAAGTGCCTCAGAGCGCACCAACATGCCGTGGCATGCCAAAACTGCGCTCTGGGTGCGCTACAGGGAGTCATCGAGGTGGGGGTGACGCCCTCGGCCGGTTCCAGCCTCCCCCGAGATGTCCAACCTTGCCCCCGACAGCCCCCTGCCTCGGGCAAGCCTCAGGGCCCCTCCTCTCTCGCGCTAGAGCTCGCGCGACGCGTGCCCGCGTGCTCCAGATTCGGCCAAGCTTGCGCGGCCACGAATGGACGGCTCTTCTGTCTCTCTCTCTGCAGCAGACGGTTCGGGCAGTCCAATACCACGTCCTGAGACCGTGGTTTGAACCCCAACGTCGCTCTGCACCCCCATGCGTGCCACGGTGAGTCACCGGCGCTCCCGAGTCTGCTCACCGTCGCGGGCCTATAAATAGCCCGCCCCCTCGCTCCAGCAACCCTCAGATAGCTTCGTCGCACCTACTAGCACCTCCCTAGCCACCCCAGCAACCCAGCAGAGCCCCGATGCTCGAGATCAACCGAGGGCCCTCCGCCTCGGAGCTCCGATCGATCTCCGGCTACACGACGGTTCTTGCGCCCCTCGACCCACCAAACTGACCCCCTTCACCCCAGGAAGCTTTCCCCCAACTCGCCCAAGCTTTTCCGTGTCTCTAGCCACCCCCTCGACCACTTCCTGAAACCCCTCCGCCACGGCCTCCTCGTCGCTGGCGAACTCCTGCCTCCCCTTCATTGTTTCGACCACCAGCAGGTAGGCGACGGTCTGGCGAACCCATTCCCGTGCTCATTGGAGCTTGAGCACGTCGGCAACCACGCCGGCGTCCTCCTCCTGCTCTCTGGCTGGAGGTAGGAGACGACCCCGACAGGTGTGCCCCACCTGTCGGTGGCCGAGCCTCCTCCCCCACGCTGGCTTCGGCCACTGACCGCAGGGCCCCGCGCGTCAGGTTCAAACCAGACGGCGCGCGCGCCTGGGCAGGCCGTCGGCTGGCCATGGGCCAGCCCAGCTCTGGGCCGAGTCAGGGGAGGAGCTCGCGTGTTTTTCTTTTATTTTGAAAACATGGATTTCTAAGATTTTTATAAAAACATCTAACTAGTGTAAAAATATAATTTTTCCACTGTAATTCTTTTAAAAATGTGTAATATTTAATGATATGCTTAGATGAATTTTTCCAGCAACTAATCTATTTGACAAAATTAAAAAAGGCTAATACCATGTTGACAAGTAAAGATAGAAGGAGTATTCTTCATGAGCAGGATGTTGTCATAAAGCAAGAGTTTTTGAAAACCCCGTCGGGTACCACTAATGCCCGAGGGTGATGATGAGTTGGTGGTCACTTTTGGTGAAGTGATGCACCCGGTATTTGTGTGAGTAAGGTTTCGGAAATGGGATTAGATTTATGATGTGTGACCGTCCCAACCTTACCAGTACGACCACGTAACGGGGCTATGTTAATTACTCTGGTCGGTGCTGGCAAAGAGCCACATTACTAGTGGCGGGAGTGATATGTGGTCACTCTCGTGATGGGGTCGTGCCGGGTAGGACGACTATGCCATTTTTATGAGTTCCAGTCACACCGTTGGTCCCCGCATGGTCGATACGGTCCAGAGTTGGTGCTCGTAAGACGTATGACATGTGGGCTCGGTACCAATCGAGTGGACCTCTTTTTCTAGTACCGTCAGGGGAAAGGCATTGATCGAGTACTTACCTCGGGTATGTGAAATACCGCGAGTCGTGGATGACACGGAAGTTTCCCGGATCTCGTGGGTCCAGCGTACTACCTCTGCAGAGTGTAAACTATTCGAATAGCCGTGTCCACGGTCAAGGACAGTTGGGTAATCCTGCTTAAACTACATCCTGATATTTCCGCATAAACCAAGTGTGTGTAGCGTGAGTATGTGTGTGGTTTTGGAAAAGGTGTTGCTATGATAGCAATGATATGACCAAGTTTGGTGACTTGGCATATAGGGTGAACCCGGACGGTTCAGCCCTCAACAGATATATTGATATCTATAACCTGTTCTTCAAGAGTAATTCTTTAATTTGATGCATAAACAATGATCATTCCACCCCGATGAGTTATACTAGAAATGCATGATATTGTTATCCTTCACTTTCATTGTTCATATCATGGGTTGTTTGCGAGTACATTCAAAGTACTCATTGGCTTGCCACTGGTTATGTTATTGACCAGACATGGAAGGACCGGAGTTTGGAGATGAGTACGTCTTCGGCGACACCCCTGCGAACTAGGACACTTCTGAGTCAGAATGCTTGTTGGTGTAGGCTTGATGGCATGGGCACCCGCTTAGCCCCTTTGTTTTCCGCTATTAGTGTATCCGTGTGATTGCCTTAGGCCCTGTCTTGTGAACTTGACCCTTCGGTCACATGTTGTAATAATCAGTACTTGGATGTAAGACTCTTTATTCAGTATCTGTGTTCGGTGAGCATTGATCTCTGGGATCACTGAGCACGGCGATTCTCGACTAGTAAGTCGGGGTCCCCACAAAGCTGGTATCAGAGCCGTCCTGACTATAGGAAGCCTTAGGTAGCATGTGCGATAGCCGGACCATTAGTGCACACAGATTGACCCGAGAACCGCACCCACTATATATTCCTAACCCTCTCCTCTACACCTTGTAGATGGCTGCCGTACCCGAGATTCTGGAAACGGGCTTTCCTCTGCTTTTGAGTGACAGCCTCGAGAAGTGTTAGTGCGCCGCACGCCCGTCTTTCTCTACCACGAATACTAGGTCAACGCCGACACCAAGGAGTATCATGTGGATGTGATAGTGAAGGCTAATGACTCCCCAACTAGTTGGTTCTTTGAAGGGCCACAAATGGAGGATCTGATGATGGCCGTGGAGACTACGACATGAGAGGCATCCGTGCGACTTCGGGACATCCTACCTGAGATGGCGGACGAACCCGCTACTCGTCACTTACCTTTTGTTAAGGATAAAATAGGCGGAAGTTGGACACTCAACCCCTCATCTGAGGACGGGATGCCATTAAGGTTTCAGACCTACTTCAGCCTCTACTCAGACACCTTGACGCATCTTTTGATCAAGGAGTCAACTAGGATTCGCCAAGAGCTGCACCAAGTTAAGGACCTACTTTGTATGGAGAAGATGAAGAACAACAAGGTGAAGAAAGAAAGAGCACATGTGATATCACCTGGCTTTGCTTTCCGAGGAGGAATACCCCCACTTCAGGCTGTTCCTCTTCAGGGTCGACGGTTAACCACAGAAGAGTACACCGAGCTTTTCGCCACCTCACCAACCAAGAGACGTCGAGGCGGTTTGCTTCCTTCCCCTACCCCTTCGAGGAAGGGAAGCACTAATGAAGATGAAGAAAGAGATGAAGATGAAGATGAAGACGAAGATCCCACCGAGCCGGCCTATGAGACCGCGTAGTCGATCGCGTAGCAGCGTAGGATGTACTGAACGTAGGAGTTCTTGTAGCAGGATTTTATGACCCGGATGTTGTGTGAACCTGTTGGATGCAAGTCGCATTCTGCCTTGAGCAGCTTGTGAGCGACTGCATCGCTTGCTTTAAATTAATGCAGTAGTTCTTTCAAAAACCTTTGTCATAAAACCTTGCACACTAGCACACACCAGACCCCCTCTTTACTAGAACGTCATCCTTGTCGAGTGCAACCGGTTCGGCAGAATTTGACCTGTCTACTCCCCTGACTCGATGGTGAATGCAACTTGCAACAGCACTTTCGGCAATCCCAGCTCTGCCTCTTCAGGACAGCAGCAGGGAACCCGAGGGGAAGCTCAAGCTGGAGATCACCATGTTCAGCAAGACGATGTTCCTCCTCCTCCGCCTCCCCCTGAAAGCTTGACCATGGCTCAGTTCCTTCAAGCTCTTCGTGAGGAGCGTCAAGCCAACAATGCCGCTATCAGGCAGCTGGCTCAAACTATGGTGAACCACCCGCCGCAGAACGGGAATGGCAACGGTCGCTCAACTCTCTCTGAGTTTATGCAGACTACGTCGCCCATATTCACGGAGACGACTGAACCCTTGGATGTTGATGACTGGATCCGCACTATCGAAGAATTTCTCGCGTTGGTCAAGTGCACTGACGACAACGAGAAAGTTCTCTATGCAACCCACTATCTCGGAGGCACAACCAGAGCCTGGAGGGATGGATTTTAGATCATGCGAGTCGGGCAAGTCATCACTTGGGCCGTGTTCAAGGATGGATTCCGCGCCGCTCACATTCCTCCGGGAATGATGACCATTAAGAAGCGGGAATTTCGAGCCTTAAGGCAAGGCAGTGGATCAGTCAAGGAGTATTTGCAGAAGTTCAACCTTCTATCAAGGTATGCACCTGAAGATGTCAGCACTGAGGCTGCCAAAGTGGAGCGCTTTATGGACGGACTGCAGCAGTCACTCCAATATCAACTGGTTGTTTGTGAATGTCGGACCTTCAGTGACCTAGTTAATAAGGCTCTTATGTTGGAAGACAAGCATCGTGCAATGGACGACACCCGTAAATGCAAGCTCATAAGTAGTGGAGGACCGATCAACTCAAAACCACGACCATGGCAGTCAGCACCAGCAAGACCCAACTCTCAGCAGCAGCAGTACAAGCACCCAACATTTCGCCAGAATTACCAACCTCAGCAAGTCAGCGTCAAGCCAGCAAGCACTCCGCCAAACAACGGTGGGAGCAAGACCAATCTTCCAGTGCAAGTTACCTGTTTCGGGTGTGGACAACCAGGGCACTCTTCCAGGCAGTGCCCCAATAAGAAACTCGATGTTTCGCGCCCCAATGCGCCAAATCTAGGCCAAGGAGCACTAGGTAGGAACCAGGAACCCCGCAATCAGCAGTATCACAGCAAAGGGCAGATTAATCATATTTCCGCGGAAGAGGCACATGAAGACTCGGACTGCATACTGGGTACGTTCCTCGTCAACTCTACCCCAGCAACAATATTGTTTGATTGTGGTGCTTCGCATTCCTTTGTTACGCAAAAGTTTGCGGAAAAGTGTGGACTAGAACCTACCTTGCTTCGTGGGCATATGGCAATTCAAACCCCGGGAGCAGTTTTGAGAACCAACCTAGGGTGTAGGAAGGTTGGGATAGTTATCAATGGGACGAGCTTCTCAGCAGATCTCATTCTGCTTAAGTCGCAAGGCCTAGAAGTAATCTTCGGTATGGACTGGTTGGCCAAGCATCAGAGTATCTTGGACTGTGCTAACAGGGCCATTACCATGACAAGCGACCAAGGGGTCAAAGTCAAGTATGTCCCTGAGCCAGTACCCACTCAAGTGCCACGAGTTAACAGCCTATCAGAGGAAGGACTCGACCACATGCCAATAGTCTGTGAGTACCCGGGTGTCTTTCCTGATGAGCAACCAGGGATGACTCCTAACCGAGACATCGAGTTCATCAACTGACTCATGCCCGGATCAAGGCCTATCTACAAGAAGCCTTATAGGATGGGATCCGAAGAGCTAGCAGAGTTGAAGAAGCAACTGGATGAGCAACTCAGGAAGGGGTTTATTCATCCAAGTGCGTCACCTTGGGGATCACCTGTTCTCTTCATGTCCAAGAAGGATGGGACAATCCGACTATGCGTCGATTACCGATCACTCAATGAGGTCACGATCAAGAATAAGTATCCTCTCCCCAAGATTGAAGACTTGTTTGACCAGCTAAATGGAGCAAAGGTATTCTCCAAGATCAACCTTCGATCTGGATATTACCAACTAAAGATTTGACCCGAGGACATTCCGAAGACGGCATTTGTGACCCGGTACGGTCTGTACGAATGCACTTTCATGTCCTTCGGATTGAGAAATGCCCCAACTTACTTTATGTACCTCATGAATAAGGTCTTCAAGGAGTATTTGGACAAGTTTGTCGTTGTATTCATTGACGACATATTAATCTTTTCGAAGTCTGAAGAAGAGCATGAGCAACACTTGAGGTTAGTATTGGAAAAACTTCGAGAGCACCAACTGTATGCCAAGTTCAGCAAATGCCAGTTTTGGCTAAACGAAGTTGGATTCCTAGGTCATACCATGACGGCAAGTGGATTGACAGTTGATCCCTCTAAGATTACCACGGTAACCAACTAGGAATCGCCAATCGACGTGAAGGAAGTCAAGAGCTTTCTCTGATTCGTGGGGTACTACCGCAAGTTCGTAGAAGGATTCTCCCGCATCGCGCGACCTATGACTCAACTCCTGAAGAAAGGCAAGAAGTTCGAATGGACGCCAGAATGTGAGGCACGCTTCCAAGAGTTGAAGAAGAGCCTAACCACCACCCCGGTATTGGCCACTCCAGATATCTGAAAGGAGTTCGTGATATATTGCGATGCCTCAAGGACCGGGCTAGGTGGGGTTCTAATGCAGGATGGCAGGGTCGTGGCATACTTGTCGCGGCAACTGCGCCCGCATGAGGAGAATTATGCCACCAATGATCTCGAGTTGGCAGCGGTAGTGCATGCCCTGAAGACATGGCGACATTACCTTCTGGGGAAGTGATGTGAAATATACACCGACCACAAGAGTCTGAAGTATATTTTTACCCAAAGGTAATTGAATATGAGGCAAATGAGATGGTTGGAGTTAATCAAAGACTACAACCTCAGCATTCAATATCACCCCGGCAAGGCAAATGTAGTGGCTGACGCCTTGAGTTGGAAGACCAGCACCTTAAACGTCATGCTTAAGGAAAGGCAGACCGCCTTACACGAAGAATTGGAGAACTTCGGATTGGAACTGGTGGAACCAGGATTCCTAGATAATCTCGAAGTCAAACCAACGCTGGAAGACGACATCAAGGAGGCCCAGAAGGGTCACAAGAGCATTGAAGGTATCAAGAAGAAGATTCCAGAAGGCAAGGCCCCAGGATTCTTGGAGGATGATCAAGGAGTGGTGTGGTTTAGGAAACGTTTATGTGTACCCAACAAGGCTGAACTCAAGGAACTCATCCTACAGGAAGCTCACGATACACCCTACTCCATTCACCCCGGTGGTACCAAGATGTATCAAGATCTTCGAGAAAAAATCTGGTGGCACGGCATGAAGAGGGAAATCGCATCGTATGTGGCCAAGTGCGATGTGTGTCACCAAGTTAAGGCTGAGCATCAGCGATCCGCAGGACTGCTACAACCTCTTCAAGTGCCGGAATGGAAGTGGGACAAGGTAGGGATGGATTTCATTACCGGTCTACCAAGGTCTAGCAAGGGCCATAACTCGATATGGGTCATTGTCGACCATTTGACCAAGGTGGCCCATTTCATCCCTGTCAACACCACATATGACGGGAACAAGTTGGCTAGTCTCTATATCGAGCGCATAGTAAGCCTTCATGGAGTTCCCAACGAGATTGTCTCTGACCAAGGCACGCAGTTCACCTCAAGGTTTTGGAGGAAACTTCAGGAAGCCCTCGGTACCAAGCTCTCTTTCAGCACTACCTTCATCCCGCAGACGGGAGGACAGACGGAAAGGGTGAATCAGATACTCGAAGATATGCTCCGCGCATGTGTCCTAGCGCATGGGGCCAAATGGGAAGAGTGTCTGTCGTTCGCTGAGTTCTCATACAACAACAGCTACCAGTCTAGTCTCCAGATGGCCCCGTTCGAAGTGCTGTACGGACAGAAATGCCGCACACCGCTCAACTGGTCAGAAACCGGAGATGGGCTGATTTTCGGACCAGAAGTTTTGCACCGGGCAGAAGAGAAGGTGCAACTAGTCCAAGAAAATCTGAAGGCAGCCAAGTCGCGACAAAAGAGTTATGCGGACTCTCGCCACAGGAATGTGGAGTTCATTCCCGGAGACCTGGTGTACCACCGAGTCACACCTCTTAAGGGGACCAAGCGTTTCCACATTAAGGGAAGCTCGCTCCAAGGTTCATTGGGCCATTCAAGATCACGGCAAGGCGTGGAGTGGTCGCTTATCAGCTGGAATTACCTCCAGAACTTTCGAGTGTGCACAACGTTTTCCATGTGTGACAGCTTCGGAAATGTCTCCTGACGCCAAGTCGTTCCGATCCTTATAAGGACATTGATCACCGGACCATCGACCTTCAGTCAAATCTTACCTATCGCGAGAGGCCAATCCGCATTCTGGATGAAGCAGAGCGATGCACTCGAAGCCGCACTATCAAGTATTTCAAGGTTCAATGGAGCAACCACACCGAAGCCGAAGCTACATGGGAGCGTGAAGACTATCTCCGATCTGAGTTTCCAGACCTTTTTAGCACCTAGCTTAGGAATCTCAGGGACGAGATTCTTGTAAGGGGGATAGGTCTGTCACACCCTGATTCTCCTATCACTTGTCTTTATTGTAAAATTCTGAGCTTGTTAAAACTTTTTCAAAACTAATGTTGTGAGTGCCATGATTGACTTTGTATGCTTGTATGCTTGATCATGTGAGGTTTTAAAACCCTAAATTTCCTTTTTGGTATTATACTGATTTCCAAAAACCTTTAATAACCACAGTAAAACCACCTTGAGATTGCACTGCAAGTCTTTGATAACAAGCAGTGCTACTACTCATATGTGGTAATCTGATTTTTACCTATCTTTATATTTCAAAACCACAAAAATAATTATATTTTTGAGTATTTTCCTAATTAAATAACCAGTCCATTTCTAAGGTCAGAATTGGTATTCCAGCATGGAAAAATACTTTTCTGCTTTGGAAAAATCTGATTAAATTTAGAGATGATCAGAAGGACATATTTTCCATACATAGGATTTTAAACCCCATTTTATATTATATTTATTGATTAAAACTATAAAAGCTATTTCTGTCTGTTTTGGCATTTTGAAATATTTCCAAAGGACATAATCTCAATAAATTCCTAGAAAATTCCAGTGATGTCCCTAAGCCTTGTTTGGTGTCCACATAAAGTTTCACCTTGATCAAAGGTGGATAAGGACCCCAAATAACCCAAAAACCCTGTCTGTCGAGAATCAAGTTAGAGCAACTCTACATAGCAAAGTTTGTCCAATGAGGCTAAAACTTTGTAGGAGTGTCTAATACCTCAAATGAGGGTTCTACACCAAAAATAGCATATGTGGGACTTAGTTTGCTCACACTCCCTTTGGAAGGAACATATCTGGTCATATTGGAGTGATTTCAAGTTTACAAAGCTAAACTTGTCCATTGGAGCTCAAATTTGGTGGACCTCCATGGTTTACCCCCAAAACCAAACGTGTTAAGTATCAGCACCAGTGGTGGGGTGCACCGTGTGATCACTGTCGAACACCTTCTGACAGATAGGAAAAAGCCACCTTAGACACAGCTAAACGAAACTCCTTTGCTTCAAACTCTTAGATTAAGCAGCCAACACCTGTATCTAACCCCAGTCAACCGGCCCCTCATTGGTTCAAAGTGGAAAGGCCAAAAACCCCAATTTAGACCTTGGTTCATGACTAACAACACCAGTATTTCTTGCCTCCTTTGACCAGCCGAAGCTCCCACTAAAACCAAACGGCTAGCCACACCCCCAGCAAGTGCCAGGACATGCTAGACACGTCTAAAGTGCCTCAGAGCGCACCAGCATGCCAAAACTGCGCTCTAGGCGTGCTATAGGGAGTCACCGAGGAGGGGGCAACGCCCTTGGCCAGTTCCAGCCTCCCCCGAGATGTCCAACCTCCTCCCAGACAATCCCTCTATGTCGGGCAAGTCTCAGGGGCCCTCCTCTCTCGCGCTAGAGCTCGCGCGACGCGTGCCCGCGCACTCCAGATTCGGCCAAGCTTGCGCGGCCACGAATGCACGACTCTCCTCTCTCTCTCTCTCTCTCTCTCTCTCTCTCTCTCGCAGCAGCAGACAGTTCGGGCAGTCCAATACCATGTCCTGAGACCGTGGTTTCAACCCCAACGTCTCTCTGCACCCCCATGCGCGCCACGGTGAGTCACTGGCGCTCCCGAGTCTGATCACCGTCGCGGGCCTATAAATAGCCCCCCCCTCGCTCCAGCAACCCTCACATAGCTTCGCCGCACCCACTAGCACCTCCCTAGCCACCCCAGCAACCTAGCAGAGCGCTGGTGCTCGAGATCGACCAAGGCCCCTTCGCCTCGGAGCTCCGGTCGATCACCGGCTACACGACGGCTCCTGCGCCCCTCGACCAACCAAATTGACCCCCTTGACCCCAGGAAGCTTTCCCCCAAATCGCCCGAGCTTTTCCGTGTCTCTAGCCACCCCCTCGACCACTTTCCGAAACCCCTCCGCCACGACCACCTCATCGCCGGCGAACCCCTGCCTCCCCGTCATTGTTTCGACCATCAGCAGGTAGGCGACGGTCTGGCGAACCCATTCCCGTGCTCATTGGAGGTTGAGCACGTCGGCAACCACGCAGGCGTCCTCCTCCTCCTCTCTGGCTGGTGGTAGGAGACGACCCCGATAGGTGTGCCCCACCTGTCGATGGCCCAGCCTCCTCCCCTGCGCTGGCCTCGGCCACTGACCGCAGGGCCCCGTGCGTCAGGTTCAAATCTGACGGCGCGCGCGCCTCGGAAGCCCGTCGGCTCGCCATGGGCCAGCCCAGCTCTGGGCCGAGCCAGGCTAGGAGCTGGCCTGTTTTTCTTTTATTTTCAAAACCTGGATTTCTATGATTTTTATAAAAACAGTTAACCAGTGTAAAAATATAATTCTTCGAGTGTAATTCTTCTAAAAATGTGTAGTATTTAATGATATGCTTAGATGAATTTTTCCAGCAACTAATCTATTTTACAATATTAAAAAGGCCTAAAATGGAATAGTTTTCCTTCTGCTTAGTTGTTTTTAAAAGTATTCCGTCAAGGAAAATTAAGGCAAGTATTTTTAAAATGATATCTTAGATTTGTGAGAAATAGGGAACATTTTTAAAATGACTTTGTGGACTATTTCTGTGTGAGATATTTCTTATTTATTGTTTTATCGACGATAGAAAACCCATGTGACGAGGGAATCGGAGCGGAAGACCTGAAGACCCGGATACTTAGCTGACCAAGGCAAGCAACCCTTTGACCATAAGTGAGCATATGTTACCTTGCATGTTAAATTAGCAAGTATTCCCGTTGCATATGATCATAAGTGTCGGTAGTCATTTGATATGATTTTACCGAAGGCTCCTCCGGAGCATTTGCATTGAGCTTGACCCTACCCCTTGAGGGTCATGCTAATACCATGTTGACAAGTAAAGATAGAAGTAGTATTATTCATGAGCATGATATTGTCATAAAGCAAGAGTTTATGAAAACCCCGTCGGGTGCCACTAATGCCCGAGGGTGATGATGAGTTGGTGGTCAGTTTTAGTGAAGTGATGCACCCGATATTTGTGTGAGTAAGGTTTCGGAAATGGGATTAGATTTATGATGTGTCGACCACCCCAACCTTACCAGTACGGCCACGTTACCCCTTATGGGACGGGGCTATGTTAATTACTCTGGTCGGTTCTAGCAAAGAGCCACATTACTAGTGGCGGGAGTGATATGTGGTCACTCTCATGATGGGGTCGTGCCGGCTAGGACGACTATGCCATTTTTATGAGTTCCAGTCACACCGTTGGTCCACGCATGGTCGGTACGGTCCAGAGTTGGTGCTCGTAAGACGTACGACATGTGGGCTGGGTACCAATCGAGTGGACCTCTTTGTATAGTATCGCCAGGGGAAAGGCATTGATCGGTACTTACCTCGGGTATGTGATATACCACGAGTCGTGGATGACACGGAAGTTTCCCGGATCTCGTGGGTCCAGCGTACTACCTCTACAGAGTGTAAACTATTCGAATAGTCGTGTCCACGGTCAAGGACAGTTGGGTAATCCTGCTTAAACTACGTCCTGATATTTCGGCATAAACCAAGTGTGCGTAGCGTGAGTATGTGTGTGGTGTTGGAAAAAGTGTTGCTATGATAGGAATGATATGACCAAGTTTGGTGACTTGGCATATAGGGTGAACCCGGACGGTTCAGCCCTCAACGGATATATTGATACCTGTAACCTGTTCTTCAAGAGTAATTCTTTAATTTGATGCATAAACAATGATCATTCCACCCCGATGAGTTATACTAGAATTGCATGATATTTTTATCCTTCACTTTCATTGTTCATATCATGGGTTGTTTGCGAATACATTCAAAGTACTCATCGGCTTGCCATTGGTTATGTTATTGACCAGACATGGAAGGACCGGAGTTTGGAGATGAGTACGTCTTCGGCGACACCCCTGCGAACTAGGATGCTTCCGAGTCAGAATGCCTGTCGGTGTAGGCTTGATGGCATGGGAACCCGCTTAGCCCCTTTGTTTTCCGCTATTAGTGTATCTGTGTGATTTGCCTTAGACCCTGTCTTGTGAACTTGATGCTTCGGTCACATGTTGTAATAATCGGTACTTGGATGTAAGACTCTTTATTCAGTGTATGTGTTCGGTGAGCTTTGATCTCTGGGATCACTGAGCACAACGATTCTCGACTAGTAAGTCGGGGTCCCCACATCTCAGTTCTACCAAACTTAGCCAAATAATCACTAACAATATTTTGGGTACGAAGAACATGAGTAAATGTAGTTTTGCGCAGATTACTAAGAAGCTTGATTTCCTCCACAATGGGAATTTTCGTAAAGGCTATTAAACCCATATAATGCATGGGAGATTGTTAAAAATCTCAAAAATAGGGATTTTGGCACTAAACAAATAAATAATATCAAATATTTCATTGGAATATATTTAAAAATCTCAAAAAACAAGGATTTCAACTAGTACGAGGCTAAAAACATACAAATATATTGAAACAACATACGCGTTCAACTAACTTCATTTCCATTCACATAAAGTTCTACTAAAAACAAAATAAACAACATACATATATATAAGGATACTCTATATATAAATAAACATGCGAACCCTATACTAGTTTTGCCGCCACGCCCGTCGCCGCCATCTCCTACTCCTCGTTGCTATCGGATGTGGGCGGCGCCTCTTCCTGCGCCGGAGGTGCCTGCTTGAGCGGCAGTGGAGCCGCTTGCTCCTCCGCTAGTGGATCTGCCAGCTCCACCGGCAGTGGAGCCGCCTATTCCTCTGCCGATGGATCAGCCACCTCTAGCGATAGTGCAGCCGCGTGTCCTTGCGCCGGGTGAGGCGGTGAACGCGTCCCTGGCCCGGTAGACGCGAAGTACATCCGCCGACGCCCCTCGGGCACGACTCCGGGGATGAACCAGTGATCCCACAGGTCGCTGGTGGGTGCAAAACCCGGGTCCAACTTGAAATTGAGCGGCTGGATGCTACGCCGCCGCCTAATCTCGCGCCACCGCTCGGTTCCATCTGCGGGAACCTGCAACATAGGCACCCGGCTCTCACTGAGGTTCCACCGCTCCGGGAGCATGATGCTTGGCCATGACACCGACTCGTTTCTCCCCCAGAGGTACTGCACGAAGTCCTTGTTCACCGTCCGGCGCCGGTTAGGGCTCGACGGACCTCCGTCGTCGTCGCAGGCAGCGAGGTTGCGCTTCACCATCGTTCCAGGTTTTTTTGGCTCGGGAGTGGGGTGGACGCATGGGGTAGACGACTAGGCAAGAAGGTGGTGGCGGTTCCTATTTAATGGGACCCTTCAGAACAGCTGAAGCGTCGCCGCTGTTGCTACCGTGTGGGCCAGCGGGAGATGAGTCGTTCCTGCGTTGGGACCAGTGAAAGTAGAAGTGTCGCTGCTGTCGCTGCCCGGTGGGCCAGCGAGAGACGAGTCGTTCCCTCGACATCGCCGCTATCGCTGCCCGATGGGCCAACGGGAGACAAGTCGTTCGCGCATGGGCCCTCTTTCCTGATCGAGCCCCACTCATAAGCGTGGTGAGGTGCCCCAGGACGACCCCACTAGTGAGGCGATGTAACGGTCAAAGGAGGTCGACTAGATGGAAAAGCCCTGTTTGGCCGCGTGCGAGAGTGGATAGAGCGAAGTAGGGCAAAAACGATGAAAGCTAAGCGAGTGGGGCAAAAACAAGCAAAACTAAGAGAAGTGGGGCACAAAAGTAAATAACCCTTTTGCAAATGGGGAGCCGTGCGCCCAACGGACGGACTCAAATCTCGTCCTCGCGGCCGGCCAACATTCATTTTGATCAGGCATTTTTTTATTTCATCAAATGCCTTTCAATACATACATTTTTTACCAATTCTTCGCTACCAGTACAAGACCAAAGAAAAGAGGAACAAGAATTAGAAATTTTAAAAGACGTCGTACTTCCATAACTGCTTCTCCTAGTTGGACTAAAATCTTCTCTATGTCTTCATTGTTGGTCTGCAGATTCTTGAGCTTAAAACTTCTTTCTTCTTTGTTTCTAAAGAATTAGATGTTGCTTCCCCTTTGGTCTCTTCTTTATTCTCATCTATAGCTTCAATTCTAGCTAGAAGTGCATGAACATCTAGCAAATTTCATGAGCTCAATATATCGATGTATTCTTCTTCCCGATATCAAGGGTGCATCCCTCCTACACACAAAATTGAGCAAATAAGCTACCAAGAGTGCATCAAATCAAAGAACAAAAGGGCGAACGAAAACCAGTTACCCCGTCATTTTTGCACTTGACGAACACTCAAACGTGATGTTCCGTCGTCCAAGAAATGAGTCAGATGACCCACAATAGGCAGTCGTCGCACCTTATGAATGGAAATGATGAGATGAAAAGCCTTCGAGCCAGTGCCGAGCAAGGTTGACGGCCGGCCATGGCTTTGTCGATGGATTGACGATGGTGCAGATCCGATTAGCTAGAGGCAAATTGAGCACCTGCATGCTGAACCGGGGCATTGCCCAGGCTGGGTGGACCGTAACTCGGCCAATCCATGGCAAGCGCAGTCCACCGGCGACCAGATTCGTCAAACCCTGCCAGCAGGATGCGCCAAATCTTGTCGCCACCGTCGCAGGTCTACCGCACGGCCTTTCGTGCCGGGACAAAGGAGGCACCCCGCTGGTGAATGTGTTGCTGGGTGGAGGAGGAAGGGGGATCGAGAGCAAGGTCGCCAGGGAAAATGGGTGCTGGCCTAGGGTTTGTGCACTTGCGGGCGACATGTGGGGGAAGGGGATAAGAACGGCGAGGATATGATGCCAACAAGCGGGCTAGTGGAAGGATCACGTGGGTCAAGCGCGTGTCCGCTTCCTATCTGCGCCAACGCAAATGCAACCCAAATAGGGCTTGTAATGGGTCACGTGGGGGGGGCTAAAAACGGATGCATGTCCGTTTGGGTCATCGCATTAGCCCGTGTTTCGTGTTTGTTGCGACCCAAACAGACATGCGCGGATGAAATGGGTCGCCCGGTTGGAGTTCCTCTTAGTCGTCTTTCCTCAGGTATAACGGCAGCATTAGTTGTCTCTTGAGCAGCTCATGTCATGACAATAACTAGCCCACTAGTTAATAGAATGCATGGTGTTCCACGTCAAAAAATAACTTTTATTCCTTTCATACATATATTTGGAATTGCCTTTTTCTAATGGGCTACCATCCCCTCGCATCATACTGATGTTGGGTCGAGCGGTTTTGCAAGACGCTTTCGCCAACCACTAGTGTTGAACCGCACACCTTAGAGCATCTATAATCTGATCCCTTATACCCATCTCCAACGTCCGAGCAGGCCGCCTGGTCACGGATCGGTCACAAAAAAGCGACTCAGCTAAGCACCTCAAACGGGCCTTAAACGTCGGGCTGACCGATACCCTTCATATCCGTCCCAAATATGGGGCGGATATGGAGGATCCTGGGTGCGCCCACACACACGCACCACGTCGGACTGACTATAGGGCCCAAGATTGATTTTCCCGAAAACCCGACGGTCCGATGAGCGCCTCGACCATCGCCGCGGTGTGAATGCTGCATGGCGGCGCTCTGGCTCGCCGCCCGAGGCCATAGTCAGCTACTTAATTCTGTCAACCTCCCCCATCCCTAGCGCATCCACCTCCTCCCTCCCCGTGCTGCAACCCGAGGCCATCCACCTCCCTCCATCTCTCTCCGTCGTCACTATGGTCCGCCATAGGATCACCATGTATGCTATGCTCATGCTCGAGCATCGAATGCATATCTAGGCTCGGAGCACCGCCCGCATTGCTGCGGGTCTGCCTCCGGACTCGCCGGAGCAAGATAAGGAGAAGAAGGAGGACGAGGAGTATCCGAAGGAGGAGCTACAGAAGGCGATGGAGGAGGACGAGGCGGTCCAGCCTGCTCTAGGATTGAACATGGAGGAAACCGAGGTGGAGTTCACCGTCGCCCAAGCCGAGGAGATGGCGGACTAGCAGGCCATCTTGGATTCCATCCAGGATGAGGCCGAGTGTAGGCCAACCACAGGCTCATACGGTAGAGGTAGGTGCAAGCCGACGCCCTCTTCAACAAGCTCAACATGGACATAGCAGTGGAGGGTGTTGTATTGGAGGCACCAGAGGAGGCAGAGCTGCATGTGCCGCACATTTATCCGCTGGAGGGCACAGAGATTGTCAAAATCTCCGACGATGAGTAGTTAGGTTTTTACGTAGTATGTAGGTTATTTACTTTCACTAGTGGATAAATGACTAGTCACAACTCTTGTTTGTGGCACACCACTTCTCTCGAGGCCAGCACAAATATTTCCAGTTAGATATTTTAAAAGATGTCCAACTTCCATAACTGCTCCTACTAGTTCAACTAATATCTTCTCTATGTCTTCATTGTTGATCTGCGAATTCTTGAGCTTAACAATGTCTTTCATCTTTGATTGTAAAGAATTAGACGTTGCATCCCCTTTGGTCTCTTCATTACTCTCATTTAGCTAATTTTGTGAGACCAATAGATCGATCGATGTAGCTAATTTTGTGAGACCAATAGATCGATGTATTCTTCTTCCCAGTACCAAAAGTTGCATCCATCCTACACACAAAATTAAGCAAATAAGCTACCAAAATTTCATTGAATCAAAGAACAAAAGGCCAAACGAAAAGCACTTACCCCGTCATTTTTGCACTTCACGAACACTCAACCACGATGATCCGGATTCCAAGAAACGCATCGGACAACCCGCAGCGGGCAGTCGTCACACTTTATGAATGCCAATGGTGATGCAGCAAGCCTCTATGCTAGCGCCAAGCCAGGGTGATGGTTGGCTATGGCTTTGTCGGCGGACTGACGATGGTGCAGACCCGGGCGACTAGAGGCGGATTGAGAACCTGCATGCGGCACCGAGGCATTTCCTAGGCTGGGTGGACGGTAACCTGACCAATCCATGGCAAGCGTAGTCCATCGATGTCCGGATTCGCCAAACCCCATCGGCAGGATGGCCAAATCTTGCCGCCGCCATAGATCTACCACTGGGTCTTCCGTGCTGAGATGAAGGAGGCACCCTGCTGGTGAATGTGCTGTTGGGTGGAGGAGGAAGGGGTCTGGAGAGCAAGGTTGCCTAGAAAAATGGGCGCCGGTCTAGGGTTTGTGCACTTACGTGTGACGGATGGGGGAAGGGGATAAGAAAGGCGAGGCTATGCCACCAACGAGCGGGCTAGGGGAAGGAGCACGCGGGCGAGACGCGTGTCCGCTTTGTATCTGTGCGGACGCAAATGCGGCCCAAATTTGGGTCTGGAATTGGTCACGGGTGGACTAAAAATGGACGTGCTTCCATTTTGGTTGCTGCATTGGGCCGTGTTTTGTGTCCGCGGCAACCCAAACAGGCACGCGTAAACGAAATGGCTCGCCTAGTTCGAGTTGCCCTTAGTCATGTTACGTGAGGCGTGTCACGACCATCAGTTATCTCTTGAGCAACTCATGTCATGACAATAACTAGCCCAGTAGTTAATGGAATGCAAAGTGTTCCACGTCAAAAGAATAACTTTTGTTCCTTGTGTACAAATATCTGGAATCGATTTTTCTAGTGGGCTACCATCCCCTCACATCTTACTGATGTTGGGCCAAGTGGTTTTGCAAGATGCTTTCACCATCCATGTGTGTTGAATTGCACGGCTCAGAGCATCTACAATCCGATCCCTTATACCCATCTCAAACGTCCGAGCAGGCCGCCCGGTCACTCACCGGTCATAAAAAAATGACCCGGCTGGGGACCTCAAACGGGCCTTCCGACACCCCCAATATCTGGCCCAAATATGGGGCAGATATGGAGGATCCCAGGTGCGCCCGGTCACGCGTGCCATGTTGGACTGATGATGTGGCCCCAAGCGTACTTACCATAAACCCGACGGTACGACGGGCGCCTCGATCTCACCATTGTGTGAATGTCGCGTGGCGCCGTTGTGGCTCGCGGCCCGAGGCATAGTTGACAATTTAAGTCGACTAATGTCCCCCAGTCTTTGCACATCCACATCCTCCCTCCCTCCGCCACTACCAGAGCCCATCAGCCTCCTCTCCCCGCTCTCCGACATCACCATAGTCCGCCATAGGATCACCATGTACGCTATGCTCATGCTGGAGCGCCAGATGCAGATCAAGGAAGAGATCGAGGCTCGTTGCGCCGCCCGCAACACTGCGGGTCTGCCTCTGGACTCGCCTGAGCCAGATGAGGAGGAGCAGCTGGAGGAGGAGCTATCGGAGGCGATGGAGGAGGACGGGGCGGACAAGACTGCTCTTGGCTTGAACATGGCGGAGGCGGAGGCGTAGTTCACCATCGCCCAAGCCGAGGAGATGGCGTACCAACATGCGAGCCTGGATTCCAGACGGGATGAGGTTGAGTGGAGGCCAACATGTCGGGGCTCTGGGACCGGGGGTACCCAGGCCCGCGTGCCAGTAGCCCACGACATAGTGTGCAGCATGGGCCCGGGGATGCTCCCCGCCAAGGCCCAAGAGTCCAACCCTCGAGGGCCCCTCCTCGCGAGGCTCTAATAATTTAAGGTTGCCGGGGACCTGTGGAGTCCCCCTCGAGGTCGTTCCTCGAGGTCCGCATCAAGAAGCCGCCTCCTGACGCCGCCCCGAGAGGGCGGACTTACCATGGGTGGCCTATCGGGGTCGCACGGTCCAACTCCCTCACATGGGTGATGTGAGCCATGCTACAGGGCCCCACGGTCAGTGCCAGCACGCACGTAGAGAGAAGCTTTCCCCTTTGGTGTTAAGGGAGTCGGGCCAGCCCGCATGTTCCCAAAGCAACCCCCAAAGGTTTCCCTATCGATGCAAGAGGTCCAAGGCTCGTGCTCGGCGGGACGGAGGTCACCTCTGATCCCACCAACGTGTCATGGCAAAGGGCTTTTGCAGGCGAAGACCACCTTTGTCAGGGCAGGCTGCACTCCTGTCGGCTTTCAGAATAGATGTTGTGGCGACCCTTCCCACCAAGTGTGTATTCGGGGGGAAGAGGACCAAGGCCAGTATAAAAGAGAGGCCTGGCCTCTGTAGTAGTGATCCATCATCTCCTCGAGGGAAAGAACCCTCCTTTGTACTCGTCTTCCACCTCAAGAAATCCACACAAACAGGGGTAGAGTTTTACACTGCAAGGTGGCCTGAACATGGGTAAACTGCTTGTGCGTTCTTGTTTGTTTCCCTTATCTCGAGCCGTTGGAGAGTCGCAGTGAATCAAGAGGTAGAACATGGTAGAAGGGCAAGCGCACCCCAGACTTTGAACCTTTTAAGGTCCGCTGAGCCCCGTTTCTGACATTTGGCGCACCAGGTAGGGGTGCGGATCCGTCCTCCTGCTCTGGTTTCATCTCGAGTCTAACTGTCCCCATGGCTGATGATCGTCGTGCATGCCCTGGGCGCTCGGTGCCACGCGACCGCCACTGACCTAATAGTGTCGCAGCCACCACCGTCATTGCCCGCACCACCCCCAAGCAACAGGGTTACCCGCGGTCCCCGGTGCAACAAGGAGGCCGCCCCGCTGCATCCCATGCGGTGTCTGCCTCAGCCTGTGTCCACGTGGGAGACCTGAATGCGCAGGATGCGCAGCTCATGGCAAGTGAACTGCTCCACCACCGCCCGACGGACAAGGTATATGACGCCTGGTAAGACCACATCGCCGAGCTGGACACCGTCTCCAGGAGGGAGCTGGAGCCCTACCTTCCGCTTCGGCCCCCCAGGCTAGAGGCAGGGGATCATCCAGCAAGCCGCCTCCACAACTGCATGAACACTTGCTCGGTACACAGTCTGAGGGGCCCGAGCAGGGTCTGTGTCACGTCGTTCTCTTGCTCCTCCAGGTGCCGGTGACCGGCTTTGGGCCTCTATTGGGCGTTATGGCAGCGCACCTGAAAGAGCCGGTGGAATGTTCTACGCCCACCACAATGTGTACACTCACAACATGGAGGACTGCCGGGTGATCGGGACTTCCTGCAGCGAGCGTGCCATCTTGCGCCGGAACCGTATTGACCATGTTGCCAAGTGCAAAGGTGACAGCGGCAACGGTGGAGGGGACGACCCGGGGATCACTATCACCAGGGCCGGCGCGATGAATCCCGCGGCGACAACGGAAGCAATCTGCCTCAAGAATACGCCCGATGCAGGTTGGCCTTGCGGCACGCGCCCTAAGGACAGCGCCACCTTGCCACCACGACCACGCCCCCCGAGGGGAAGGGTGTCGCAGCAGATGCTGGTGCCATGGGCCTCGCGCTCCAAGACGGGGCCGCCTCCCTCCGGCGTAGGAGGCCGCGCCGAGCACCCTCGTCAGGCCGAGCTCAGGGGCTCCCGCCTGGAGCCGCCTGGCTTGGCCGGTGTGAAGAGGGGGCGCCGAGAGACCACGTGGAGGTGCGCCCTGGCATGCGCGCCCACGAACCGGGAGAGTGGCGCCAAGCGCCAAGGGCACGAGAGTTCTTCGCCTAGGTGATCGACAAGCTATGGTAAGTGCATGCCATGCGCGGCAAGCACCGCCCGAAGCGCTTCCTCATGAGGATCATCGCTCCCAGGAGGACCAGGTGCGCATGTGCGTCAACATCACGGGACTCAATGGGATCGCCTCCCGGAGCTCCTTCCGGCCATCACACATGGTGCTAGGCCGAGGCGCCGCCGCCGACCATGTTCACATGCCCTTTGGCCTAGAGAATGTTGCTGCTACCTTCCAAATGATGGCATGGCTCGCACTGGCACCTCGTGAGGTGTCGGGGCCTCATGAGCCCCTAGGGCTGCGGGAGGCAGCCGACCTCGGAGGGACCATCCTTCACGACGTGCTTCATGAAGCAACCCAGAGCTCCCACTCCAACGCAATCGCTAGGTGAAGTTGTGTTTCATTCGAGATCGAGGGAACCCTTCGGACTGTGTTATCCTCAGGTATGAGGGCCCTCCCTCATGAAATTCTTGCTTTTTGGTTGTGTGGTAAACCCTACTAGTTCCCTGCAAAACTTATGTTGTTCCTTGAAATGCACCATTGCTGGTTTGGCACCTCGTCGCCTCGGGCGCTATGCACCGGGTAATTTTCGCTTGATCATTCCATGAAGTAACCTCGCACGGCGTCTATGCTCGGGTTCGTACCTATAGCATCGCTGAATCTGAGTAACTGAGCTGTGTCTGAAGGGCTCATCACCGTATACGTCACCTCCTGGGGTCCTCGGTACCAAACATCTTCGTGCAGTGCCCTCACGACGATCACTCGGCGCATATCGCCCCCGTATCATAGGTTCCGTAAAGCGTGTTGATGCGCAAAGAATGAGGCGCAACCCGACTGAAGACTGAGACTAGGAGCTCCCGAGCCCTGTGCGTGGGGTATCCGACACCTCTGTAATCGCCGCCCGTGACACTCTCACGTAATAATGAGTTTGGGGTTGTACACACCTCAGAGCCTCCTAAGTGGAATCCCACGATGAACCGCATCGTGGCCGCGGTGGAGGGCTCCCGCCCACGCCCAAGTGGAAGTCCCCATGCTCCATGCTGGCGGAATTACTATCGAACCGCGACTATGCTGACGCCCAAGTGGAAGACCCATGCATTGCGCTGAGGAGGATCGTCGGAGGTCCACGCTCGCAAGTTTCCCCTTGTACCTCGCACGAGCGGGGGCTAGGACACGGTGCCTATTCTCGGGTTCGTCCCTACAACGCTGAAAACTGCAAGCGATCGACCTATGTATCGCGGGCTTACCCCCGTGCACGTCACCTCCTGGGGTCCTTGGTGTCCAATTTCCCCGCGCGACAGCCAAGCGAAAGCATGCGAGCGCACGACACTCAGACCAATTCATGTGTATGAGAGTCGCTAGTGCGTCAAAGGGGGGCCCTGAGCGTCGCGAATTAGGGACCTTCACTAGTCCTGTCACCTCTCAACCCTTGCTGTTCCAGTGACGGTTGAGATATGCGAGGGCTGAGCCCTGTCGACGTAGAGTACAAGGCCCTCACTACGAAACGGAGCCGCTTGCGCGACAACGGGGGACCCTGAGCATCATGACTCACGGACCTTCACTAGTCATGTAGCCTCTCCCACCCGGTGTTCCAGTGGGTTGAGATATGCGAAGGGATAGGCCGTGTGGACGCAGAGCGCAAAGGCTCCCAACAGTGAGTACTAAGGCCCTCGAGGGAGACGCTTGCCCGTCAAGGGGGGATCTTGAGCATCGCATCTCACGAACATTCACTAGTCATGTAGCCTCTCACCCGTGGCATTCTAGTGGCGGTTGAGATACACGTAGGGTTAGGCCCTGCTGAGGACGTCTTGGGCTAAAGGGTCCTCAGGCCGCCGCACTATCTCTATGGGCCGGACTCCCGGGACACTCCCGACAGCCGATGACATATACGAGAAAGACTTCACAAGACTTGGTAATCAAGAGAAAGACTCCTCTACACCAACATAGCCGACTAGGACTCTTGTTATCCTAGGCCTATGATGCATTATATAAACCGAGGCCAGGCTAGTCGATAGACAATCTCATATTCATATGACCATTATCATTAGGGTTTAGACCCCAATATACGATCACGAGGTAGATCAACTCTCTACTCGATACTTCATCATTAATATAAACAAGAGCATGACGTAGGGTTTTACCTCTATCAACAGGGCCCGAACCTGGGTAAACATAGCCTCCTTCTTCCCTTCTTACCCATTGATCCAAGGTCCACTGCTTGGGATCCCCTACAAAAGATCTGCCAGTTTTGACACCGACATTGGTGCTTTCATTAAGAGTTTCGCTGTGTGACCGACCGAAGGATTGATGGCTCATTTGCAGATTGATTGCAGTTTTTTCTAACATCGAATTTATGTTCATTGTCACCGTTTCCTGCAGCGTCGCTTTGAGGATTGCTTTGGTAGAATTGTGTGGAATTGTATCTAAAAAATCCTACAAAATTTCGTCGCGTTCCGATGGAGAAATCTCCGTTGATTTCTAGTATACCAGAGACCTGTCGAATCTGGACGGGAATCTGGATAAGTTTAGGGCGAGGGTTTGAGTATCCAGCTGGTACATCCGTTGGAAAATCCCACCGGTCATCGGCTTCAGAATTCTAATGCCAACCACCCCTCATAATTTCAGCTCGAACCGACCGTCCAAATTCTGGGAAACATCTACTGAGTACAACGAATGTTGGATGTGTTTTCTTCGCGAAAACGAATCCGACCCGAGTTTATCTTTCCTTAGTTACGGGGTTTTCGACATCCTTTTTGAAGGAACTTCTTTAAGGAATTATGTGTTTTTCTAAAATACATGCTCCTAAATTATAAGCCTTTTCCAAGGCAATGTTCACCATCACGCTGGTGCCAAACTAGCCCGCCAACGTGGCTCCACGGCGGCCGACCTGCATTGGGTAGATCATCGCATCGTCGAGCCAAGGTCAGCCTCATTAGATCAACACCTCGGTGATCCGACTAAGTGTTCGACATCGCGAGGGACGAATAAATCTCCGGAGAATCTCGTCGCCCACGGGTTGCATGGGTCGGGCGCGCCATTACTTCATCAAGCTAGCATTGATCGCAAATTCTGACATGCGTCGGCATTGCCGCGCTGTCGCTTTTTCAAGCCTACGTTCAAGTCGCCGACCTGCTTTGACACGTCGGCTGGCATGGGGGCTCTAATGCCACCTTAACGAACTACTACGTCACCTCGACTAGACAGGGGGCTTCTCCATCTCTTCATCAACCTGCTCCGTGGACTTCTGCGTCTCTGGCTAACCATCTTTGTCATGTCGGCACTACTGAGGGCTTCGCCTTGGCACATCGGCCGTGCCGCATCGCAACTTCATCAAGCTGAGCTCTTCGCTCGGGCACTCCACGCTTAGGCTATATTTTTTCTAATTATTTACTTCACTTAAGTTGATTAAAAAGAGGATTTTTATTATTATTTGATATTACTTTGGGCTTCCACTATTTTATGTGCACAGGTGATCGACTCCGACTGTGTTAGATAGTCACCTCGATGTGCCAATGTCGTCGTCATGCCTCTATCAACCGAATTGCGTTATCGACATAGTCGACTAATGTGGGGGCTTCGCTGTCACACTGTACTACTCTATCTCCTCGGCTGGACCGTGGGTTTCGCCTCGGCCCTTCCGAAGTGTTGTGTTGTCACTTCGTCAAGCCGAGCTCTTCATCGGCCACCTCATGACCGGCTTGGGGGCTGTGACATTGACCCGCCACAAGCTCGGCCCTCATCATCAACACCGAGCACATTAACCAGCTAAGTCGCTTTCATGCTTAACTTTTTTCAATTCTTAATTTCGGTGCGGTTCAACCAACCATTATATTTCTGTTAAGCAAATAAGTTGTTTGTTAAAACTTAGCTTGTTAAGAGCATTGTTTGTTAAAAACACTTCTTTTACCCATGTTACTTGGGGGCTCTTAAAAATATATATGAGCCGTTTTATAATAAATGGTTTCTTCTTGGTCATTGCAAAGTATTTTTCTACTACTCCTTTTTCCGACAGAGTGTTTGGTCAATAGCCTGGTAGCTTGGTTTCTCTCTAAAGTCGCTTGAGTTTAGTTCGCTACACAGGCCTCGGAGAAACACTCCGCCCTCAGGATATGAAGGTTGAAGCCAAAGGTTGATCTGCTTGAAGTCTGAGGGATCAGATGTATCATGTTAAAGCATGACCGAAGCACATATTAATTTTAAGACCAATTTTTTGGATTGGCACCAAGAAACTTGATTTAGTTTGGAACGTAATGTTTTTCGTGATGTTTTTTGGTTTTTCATGCTTTAGACACCTTTAACCTATTTATATGTTTTTTCTTTCTGGAGGCGGGACATCCTCTTGTTTGAGGTGTTCCGCATGATAGTTCTTCTTGGAAAATCTTTTCCGACCCATAGTTCGACATCTTCCCTGCCCAGATCCACCTCGGTGTTGTCAAAAAACACTTAAAGGATGAAATAGTTCCGCAGGAGATACGATCCCATGGTCGTCGATGTTGCCTAACCAAAGTCTCGGGGGCTACTAGTTATACAGCTCGTCAGAAAATAAATTACACCAACTGAAAAATCTTTTCTCACCCACAGTTTGGCATCTTTCCTGCCGATCTACACCTCAACATTGTTAAAATGCACACAACAAGTGCAAAATGGTTTCCGAGGAGATTCAATCCTTAGATTGGTCGGCCGCCCCAACCTGAGTCTCGGGGGCTACTGCACACCGTGTTTTAACTCCTGAAGTATGTCGAGCAAGTAATTGATCCTGAGGTGATTTTGCGAATAGACGTGAGTGTCACGGGCTAGTGGGATCAGTGGATTTATTTTTTTCCTTCAGGAGCATCTCAGGTTTTAGACTGACTCGCACCTTGAGGGCTACTCGCTATATATCTCGACAGTAGTCGAATTGCACTGATCGAAATCAGCCCACGGTCGAGGTTGTGCACCACCTCGGAAGCAATCTGGCATATAGTTCTGATGCTAATGGCTGGCTCCACACAAGACTATTCCGACATTTAAGCTCGGATAAATTCCTTCAAATTTTCATAGACCAGGTAATCTATGACACCTCGGGTGCCGACCAGCGTTGAGCTCGGCTAGAAAAAGACACTCGAATGAAGTCCGGTGTTGGAGCTCAGACGCAAGAGGACACCTAGGATGCAGTTCGGCATTGGAGCTCGGACGCAAGAGGACACCGCCACACGAGAAACATTTAAAAGCTGGGGTGTGGCATGAAAAGTTACAAGGCATTAATAAAGGTTAATAACTTAAAGGGGCTCCTCGGATGCCCGACGTGTGAACTCTTCAGATACACTTGGGCGATCCTCAAGATCGAAGATGGGAAGATTTGTTGAACCAGTTTTCCACACCGACGACCGAAGATGAAGAACAGTTCGGAAGAACCGAGGAGCATCCCCAACTTGAAGACCTATTTTCGGAAATTCTGAAGTCATCGATGACTGGACTGGTGTTGGCTCATCACAAATGGAGAGAAGAACTCTTTGGCAAGCCGAAGACATTGGACGCGTGATGCTAAGGATCAAGACTACCGCATTGGCGGCCATTTCGAGGGCTACTGAGGGAGTCCTGGACTAAGGGGTCCTTGGGCTGCCGGCCTATCTCTATGGGCCGGACTCCTGGGCCACTTCGGGTAGCTGATGACGTATACGACGAAGATTGCACAAGACTTGGTGATCAAGACAATGCCTCCTCTACATCGACGTAGCCGACTAGGACTCTTGTTATCCTAGGCCTACGGTGCATTATATAAACCGAATCTAGGCTAGTCGATAGACAATCTCATATTCATATGATCATTATCATTATGGTTTAGACCCGAACATATGATCTCGAGGTAGATCAACTCTATACTCGATACTTCATCATCAATATAAACAAGAGCAGGACATAGGGTTTTACCTCCATCAAGAGGGCTCGAACCTGGGTAAACACCATCTCCTTCGTCCCTTCTTACCCATCGATCCAAGGTCCGACCCCCTACACGAGGTCCACCGGTTTTGACGCAGACACCTGCTGATGCAGAGCGCGATGGCTCCCAAAAGTGAACATGAAGGCCCACAAGTGAGTCGCTTGCGTGTTAAGGGGGTATCTTGAGCATCGCGTCTCAGGAACATTCACTAGTCTTGTAGCCTCTCACCTCCTACTGATGTAATGGCCTATGAGATACGCGCAAGGCTAGGCCCTGCCGAAGCAGAGCACAAAGGCAAGCAAGAGGAAAACCAAGCATGGAAAAAGAAATTACGGATCACAAACAATTATTACAGAATTCAAATTGTTTCATATGATAGAGTTGTCATATGACGCCTCCTCGAGGCAAGAGTAATCTATCTCAGGATAGGGAAAAGGGGCTTATTGTTAGGCTCCTCTCCATCATTGTAGAAGAACTTTCCCAATAGCGTGTGCATGTGGCCCTCCATGGTGGTCGCGAAGTTGCCGCGAGATACCTTAGGCACGGGGCCTATCACCTCCTTGAACTAGAAGCGGGGATGGCGGAGGAGGAGATGAATAAAGACGCGGGTCGCCGCCACGAAGAAGAGGTCGCGACACTCCTCCTCCAGGATGCCATCCACCTTCTTCGTCGTGCCCTCGAGCTCCTTCACCATCTCGAAGGAAAACTCGGCGTAGCTGGCGTACTAAGGGACGAAGGGAGACTCGAGCACTAGGTTGCAAATAGAGCTTAGGGCCTGGGAGGCCTTGAGTTCCATACAAGAGAGCGCGGCATGGTTCTTTGCCGCCTGTGCATCGGCAGCAACCCAGATCTCCTCCTCCCGGGCGGTCAGCTTGGCATGGGCCTCAACGACTTGCTTCTCGATCACCTCGCGCTAAAGCGCCTCCAGGAGCCCATGCTCCGCAACCTGTTCAGTCGCTGCCTTCGCTAGCTCAGAGTCACGACCTGCAAGCTTCACCTCACGGGCCTTGACAGCCTCCTGAAGCGCCTTGAAGCCGGCCTACGCTTCTTCGTAGTGCTTGGCGAGCGCCTGCTTCTCGTTAAGGGTGCTCGCACGGGCAGCCTTCGCCTCGATGACCTCCTGCCGGCCCTCCGCGCGAACGGCTTCGGCCTCACCTCGGACCTCCTTGGCGGAGGCCTCAAGTTGGCGCCACACCACGGCCAACCTCACACACTCCACGGTCTGGCGCACCTCAGCGTCCCGAAAATCCACCTCGAGGTGAGCGAGCATGTCCAGGGCATTGGTGAGGGCCCCACGCCTGAGCAACACATCCAGGTCCACTAGGGCAAGGGCCTCTGGAGGTGCTGCTGCCCTGGCGCTGCCCACTACCATGACGAGAGCGGCCCCGATGCCCTCCGCCTGAGGCACGGGGGATATGGGTTCTCCCCTGCATCAGGCAACCGTGTCGCAGTCACGAAGGCTGCCGCCTCAACCAACAGGGCCCCAGGGGTGGCAGCGGCCTCGGCAGTTCGCGCCGGGGGCTAGACTACCGCGACCTTGGCTGGTGGGGCTCGCGGGCCGTCGCGCCCCGATGCTCGCACTCCCTCGCTTCATGGAGGGGGCGCTTGGAGAAGCAGTAGTGCCCGTGCACCCAAGCGCGGTGCCCGAACAATGTGAGTCGCCTCCACGCCTGCTGAGACCCCGACCAAGGGATGAGGGCGCCCTCATGACTTCTAACACCTTCCCTCAATGACGGCCTTCTTCTTCTTCTCCTCCCCACCGCCAGGTCGCCTGCACCAAATGAGGGCTGGCCTAAGTAAATCAATCGCGAACGAATAGCATGAGGATGGGCAAAGGTATGCACTCGTCCTCGGCGGCCAACTTCCTCTTCTTGTCAACGGCGGGCGATGCGCCCTCGCCACCTTCATCTGTCGCCCCACCGCCACCAGGGGGGCGCTCGACGTGGTCCCTTGGGAGGTATGCTCGTTGCAAGGAGAGGTGTCGCACCGTCATCAGAGGATCCCGCCACCGATGCGTTGGCCGTCATGGGGCCCGACCCCGCTCCTTCTCCTCAGGCCACAAGCCCGACGGGAATCGCCTGGCGCTGTTCGTTTAAAGCAACGTAATCCCCGAGGTCGCATAAGGAGGAATGGTGGTTGGCCAGTGGAATCTGGTCGGCGTCCTCCTCCCCCTCCATCGCCTCCGAGTCCTAGTCGTTGTCGTCATCGCTTGAGGACGATACCACAATGGGGGAGCCCTTGTGCGATCCGACGAGGCCCCACTCGTCGAAGACGGGCATCTCCGCAACCAGTCCGTCCACGTCGTCGAAGTCATACATCGGCGGCATGGCATGCGGGAGGCCGTCAAGGCTAGGCCCTAGCAGAGCACCCAAGGCTCCGTCTAGCTTGTCGTGCGTCAGGCCGCTGATGTGCAGGCGCAGCGGGTCCCCCCGTTGGCAAACTACTAGAAGGGGCGTGAGTGTGCCTAAAGAGGCGCGATGCAATGCCCCAGGAACTCCTTGATGATCATCACCCCCGTCGGGTGGGCCTCGGCGATGGAAGCGATTTGCTCCAAGACTGATCCCGCCCTCGTGCCGGTGAGCTTCTTGTGGCTCCACTTGGAGGTCTACTCGGGCGGACCCAGGGGAGTCGAGAGGAGTGGGCTCTCCTAGCACGCGTCCATGGAGACCCAGTGGTGCCGGTAGCCTTCCACCTTCTTCCCGGCCTTCAGGTGGGTGCCCGCGCCTGCAACATTGACAAAGAAGACGCACGCGGAGCGGTGGCCCTGGGCGGTGAACCGCAAGCTGAAGAACTGGCGATAGAGCGCCATCGAGGGCCTCACATCCACGAAGGCCTCGCTGTAAAAGGTGAAGATGGGAAGGAGGAGGACAGAGTTGGGCTGAAGGTGTAGGGATCGGATCTGGTAATCGGAAAGGATGGCATTGACGAAATCGGATAATGACGGGACCAACCCGACGTAAATGTTGTGCAGGAAGAAGTGGTACACGGTCTTCACGAGGCTGCTCCGCACTGCTGGGCCCCGCCAAATGACGGTCGCTCCCCCCTCGTTCGTGTCGCCAGCCACCAACAGGAGCACCGGGCCCAAGTCCTCCTCCTTGGAGATGTGGGAGGGCATGAGAGCAGGCCCGGTAGCGACAGGGCTTGCGGTGGAAGCCGCAACCTTCCCTTTCTTGCCGGAAGACACCATCAATGAACCGGAGCAGCAAGAGGGGCAAGAAGGTGTCTCGCTCGGAGATTGGATTTGGCGCGTTCTTGAGCGGACGAAGAAGATGAAGAACGGTGGGTGTGGCATGAAGGTGAGTAATGATGGCATGCGTGCCCACTTTATGTCAGCCGAGGTGGATGCTAAAGCACTGTGGAGAGGCAGGGTGCCCCGCGCCCCGTTGTGCGCCAAGCTTTCGCTTGGCCCGTAGGAGGTGAGAGCCTGCAGCGTCTCACCCTCTGATTGTTGCTTTGTGAATGTCGCGGGCTCGGGGGCTACTGTCGGGGCATTGGGACTGGGGCTACCCAGGCCCGCCTACGTGCGGTCCAGGGCACGATGCATAGTATGGGCTTGGGGATGCTCGTCGCCAAGGCCGAGGAGTCCAACCAGCGCGAGTGCCCCTCCTTTTGAGGTGTTAATCATTGAAGGTTGTCCGAGACCTGAGGAGTCCCCCTTGAGGTCGTTCCCCCAAAGGTCTGCATCAAGAAACCACCTCGTGATGTCGCCCCCGCAGGGCGGACTTACCAAGGATGGCCTGCAGGGGTTGCACGGTCCAACTCGCTCATGTGGGTGACGTGAGCCATGCTGCACGGCGCCAGGGTCGGTGCCAACAGGCACGAACAGAGAAGCTTTCCCCTTTGGTGTTAAGGGAACCGAGGCAGCCCGCTGATTCCCAAAGCAACCCCAAAGGTTTCCCTGTCGGTGCAAGAGGTCCAAGGCTGGGGGCTTGACAGGACAAAGGTCACCCCCGAGCCCACCAGCACGTCATGATGATGGGCTTTTGCAATCGAAGACCACCTTTGTTAGGGCAGGCCGAAGTCGTGTCCCCTTTGAAAATGGCCGTTGTGGCGACCCTTCCTACCAAGTGTGTTTTCAGGGGGAAGAGGACCAATGCTAGTATAAAAGAGAGGCCCTGTCTCTGTAGCAGTGATCCATCATCTCCTCGAATGCAAGAACCCGCCTTTGTACTCGTCTTCCACCTCACGCAATCCAGACAAGCAATACTAGGGTTTTACACCACAAGGTGGTCTGAAACTGGGTAAACTGCTCGTGTGTTCTTGTTCGTTTTCCTTAGCTCGAGGCGTCAGAGAGTCATAGTGAAGTCGAGAGGTAGAACAGGGTAGGAGGGCGAGCACACCCTAGAGTTTGAACCTTTTTGGGTCCGTGGAGCCCCGATTCCGAAACAACCACACGCTCATCCGGTAGAGGTAGGTGCAGGTCAACGCCCTCTTCGACGAGCTCGACACGGAGATAGCGGTGGAAGAGGCCGCAGTGGAGCAACCAGAGGCGCCGCAGGGGGTTGTAGCGGAGGCACCAGAGGAGGCAGAGCTGTAGGTGCAACATATTTATCTATTGGAGGGCCCGGAGATCGTCGAAATCTCCGACGATGAGTACTTAGGTTTCCAAGTAGTATGTAGGCTCTTCACTTTCACTAGTGGAGAAATGACTAGCCACAACTCTTGTTTGTGGCACATCATTCCTCTCCAGGCAAGCACTAAAATTTTCAATTAGACATTTTAAAAGATGTCCAACTTCCATAACTACTCCTACTAGTTGGACTAATATCTTCTCTATGTCTTCATTGCTATTGTGCGGATTCTTGAGATTAACAATGTCTTTATTCTTTGATTCTAAAGAACTAGACATTCCTTCCCCTTTGGTCTCCTCTTTACTCCCATCTATAGCTTCAATTCTAGCTAGAAGTGCACGAACATCTAGCAAATTTCATGAGATCAATAGATCGATATATTTTTCTTCCTAATACCAAAAGTTGCATTCCTCCTACACACAAAATTGAGCGAATAAGCTACCAAAAATTCATCGAATCAAAGAACAAAAGGCCGAACGAAAATTACTTGCCCCCTCATTTTGCACCTCACGAACAACGAACCGCATTGTTTCGGCGTCCAAGAAATGTCGGCTGACCCGCAACGGACAGTCGTCACAATTTATTAATGGTAATGATGAGCCGGCAAGCCTATATACCAGCGCCGAGCAAGGGCGACGACTGGCCGTGGCCTTGTTAGCTGACCGATGATGGTGTAGATCCGAGCGGCTAGATGCCGATTGAGCACATTCATGCGTTACTGATGCATTGCCCATATTGGGGGGAGCAAAACCCAGCCAATCCATGGCAAGCGCAGTCCACTAGTGTCCGGATTCACCAAACCCCACCGACACGATGCGCCAAATCTTGTTGCCGCCGCTGCAATCTACCACTCGACCTTCCGCACCAGGACGAAGGAGGCACCCCGCTAGTGGATGTGCTGCTGGGTGGAGGAGGGAGGTGACTGGAGATCAAGGTCATCGGGAAAATGGTCGCCGGCCTAGGGTATGTGCACCTGCGGGCGACATGTGGGGGAAGGGGATAAGAAAGGTGAGATTGTGCCACCAACGAGTGGGCCAGGTGAAGAAGCATGCGGGGGAGGCATGTCTCCGGTTTGTATCTATGCCAAAATAAATGCGGCTCAAATTTTGGCATGGAATGGGTTACGGGTGGAATAAAAATGGATGTGCATCCGTTTGGGTCACCCCATTGGACCGGGTTTTGTGTCCGCGGCGACCCAAACAGACACGGGTGAACGAAATGGGTTGCCTCGTTGGAATTGCTCTTAGTTGTGTTTCCTCAGGTTTGTCGGGGCCATCAATTGTGTCTTAAGCAGATGATGTCATGACAATAAATAGCCCACTTGCTAATGGAATGCATGGTGTTCCATGTCAAAAAATAACTTTTGTTCCTTGCGTACATATATCTGGAATGGGCTTTTTATACTAGGCTGCCATCCCTTCGCATGGTACTGATGTTGGGTCGAGCGGTTTTGCAAGATGCTTTCGCCATACATGTGTGTTGAATTGCACGCCTTAGGGCATCTACAACCCGATCCCTTATACCTGTCTCAAACGTCCAAGCAGGCTCCCCGGTCACTGACCGGCCACAAAAAAGTGACCCAGCCGGGCACCTCAAACGGGCCTTAAACGCCATGCTGACCGACACCCCACATATCTGGCCCAAATATGAGGCGGATATGGAGGATCCCGGGTGCGCCCTACATGCCCACCACCTCAGCCTAACGAAGTCTCCTGAGGCGGACTTACCCAGAAACCCAACGGTCCGATGGCCACCACAGTGTGAATGCCGCTCGCATCGCTCTAGCTCGCTGCCCGAGGCCATAGTTGACTATTTATGTTGGCTGGCGTCCCCCAAGCATTCAGTATCACTACTAGAGAGATCTCTTGAATGGTGACACTAAATGCAATAAAACATAGGTATGAATAAAATGGTCAAGGTAAACTTTCCTGGTATTGCTTGATGTAGATAATATCTATCTTAGACACCTTGACAAAACTATTCATCACTCTTCGATGAAATCTATTACACTAAAACATTGCATTCATAAGCATTCCATCTAGCAATCATTCTAGCAACCAAATATGCAAAAGCAAATACTAAACCACACTAGTGTGGAGATGAAGGAAATACTTAGGACAAAAGTTAAAACAATAATTTTTTGAAGAAGCAACCAGGAACCAATTTATGTAATTAACTATTATTAACAAAAACAAAACATAAAAAATAAAGTCGTAACAAAAGGTATTTTAGTGAATCCTTGACTGGCAAAAAGAATCAAATAAAAAGCTATTCTAGGACTCAACATATGAGCAAAACAATTCTATGTTAGAAAACGCTAGACCAAGTTTATAGTTTGATATAGTTCTAAAATAAAATTTTGTAAATGAAAAATAAATATAAGAAAGTTTCTGAATTTTAAATTAAGTGGCAAAAAGAATTAGTTTTGAATAACAACTAATTTATCCTCTTTTCTCATTTAAATCTAAAGTGTTTTCAAATCACCATTGCAACCTAATAAATCTAAACAAAAGATTTTATAAAACAAAGTTGAGTTTCTATCAACTTAATGAAAACCAATCTAATAAAATAAAACTGACTAACTAATTAAAGTAAAAATAATTTTATATTAAAAACTAGCCTAATAGGGTAGAAAAGTCAATGTGGTCTAAACCAAAATAAATAAAGCAAAATGATATTTTTATAAATCCATCTCCTAAGTAATTTCAATAGAAACCATTAGCAAAAAGATTCGATCAAAATATCTTTTTGAACTCAAGATATTGCCAAATTGGTGATTTGAGCAAATTACATAAAATTCTAATTTGAAAACTTAAAATTTGTAAAATATTGGCACAAACATAAACTCAGAAAACTATAAAACTAATGCAAAAATAATGATGCAAAAAACCCTAAAAGATATTAACAGTCTAAAACAGAAACTATTATGTTTTTAAAATAGCAACTAAAATAAACGAAAAACCTAACTAATGGAGAGTGTACACGTGGCACTACGGGGTTGGCCGTGGCCGACACTAAAACGCGAGCGGACGACCGGTGTCCAACAGAAAATGTTTCACGTTAAAAAATTCTTATCTAAGCCATAGATCTAAGATGGACGGTGAGGATTCGAGATGGGGCTCACCGCGGCGGGGGAGGTCTTTGGCGAGGTTCTAGCGGTGTCCTAGTCTCGGGGTGGACACATACGATATTCCAGTGAGTCTTCTATGATGCCAAAGCCTTCAGTAGATTCGACGGAGATCGGCGGTGAGGTAGGTGGCATTATCAGGGCTCGAGGGCATCGCAGTTGACCAAAGCATCAAGAATGGTGGCGGTGGTGCTTGGATAGCTCCACCCAGGGCGCGCAAGGTGTATGGGGCGTCGGAGGAGGGGGTTAGGGGGAAACAGTTGTGGGGGTGAGAGGCTTTATAAAGGTCGCTCACAGGGCGGCTCAAACAGCAAGGGCTCGCGAGGATCTCACCAGCTCCAGCAAGATCCATCGAGGAGGGAAGGTGAGGTCAGGGATAGGAAGGAGGTGACCGAGGGAGATTCGGGATTGGGCAGGGCCCACACATCACACACACACACACACACACACACACACACACAGTGATCTATCGCGTGGTTGATCCGATCCTATTTAGTCTCGATCTGGATTTGGGCAAGATCAAGTTAAGTGGGCCGCACGGTGGGTTTCCTATTTAAAGAATTTTTCCATTTTTTGAAATTACACAAGGATAAAGGAATAAGAGAAAAGTAAAATAAAATAAAATATATACATTTTATATATCAAAATGACAAGAATTTTATAAGCAAAGTTATGTACTATTTTTTACTGTCGTTTGAAATATTTTTAAAAATGATCATTTTGAAAATTCACAAAATGCCTTTGAATATAAGATCAAATATGTTGCAATTGTTTTTGTCAGTTTTATGAATTCAAATATAATGTAAATTTGCCCCTGGGTTGGAGTGTCATATTACTCCTCTTTATTTTCAATTAGGTCAAGGGAATTTGAGTATATTAAAATTATAAAAAAGAAAAACATTCAAATGGAATTCATATATTGTTTTTTAACTCCCCACTCTCTTTCATTTAAGGTTCAATAATCCATTTCATCTTCACTCATGAAGGTCCTTGAGTGGCATGACGTTTTCAATAATATTCAAAATTGAATTCAAATCATTTTCAAGCGTGAACAATTTTGGGAAAGTCCTTTTATTCCATGTCTTTTCATGTTCAAAATATTTTCAAATTCCATTCAGTTTCAAACAACAGTCACGCAGTCAATCAAATAAAAATTCATAATTATAAATTTATTATAGCAGTCCAAAATTTAGAATTTTGGGATGTTACAATGACGATGAAAATGCTGAAGCATGTTACAAGTACAATCCAATTACGTGACTTGACACTGAGGTGCTCATGATTTATACATACGCGGTGAGGATAGAGTCATACCTTGCTTATATAATCAAATGAGTAGGGAGTACAATTATTTAAGGATTGTATATTTTGAAAATGAAGGAATATGGTATTTATGTTTATGGATGTCATTACGTTGATATCAATTAGTTCATCATTTCTCAATATCACACCTAAAAGAGATTACATGTTGGATAGCATGTCGCATCAAAAATTCTGTTTTTATCATTTACCTAGTCGGGGACGAGAATGAATTAAGCTTGGGGATGACGTTACGTCTCCAACGTATCTATAATTTTTTATTGTTCCATGTTATTATATTATTAATCTTGGATGCTCTATATGCATTTATATGTTGTTTTATATTATTTTTGGGAACTAACCTATTAACCCAGTGCCTAGTGGAAGATGACATTTTCTGCATGTTTTTGGCTTTTCAAGAAACCAGTACCAAACGGAGTCCAAATGCTAAAACACTTTTTGACCATTTTTTATGGACAAAAGAGGACCTCGAAGCTTGAGAAGGAGGCGAGAAGGTGCATGAGGAGATGGCAATGTAAGAGGGCGCGCCTAGGGGGTAGGCGCGCCATGTTACCCTGTGGGACCTGTGTGGCTCTGTCTGACCTAATTCCACCCCTATAAAATATAAAATATTGGGAAGACATCAAAGAGCCATCCGAAACACTTTTTCCTTTGCTGCAAGCTTTTGTTCGACGGGAGGCCACCCGGACCCTTGTTCCGGTGCCTTGCCGGAGGGGGAATCGGTCACGGATGCCATCTACATCAATCTTGCTGCCTCCATGATGTTGTATGAGTTGTCGACCACACACATAAGGGTCCATAGCTAGTACCTAGATGGCTTCTACTATCTCTATGATCCTCAATACAAGGTTCAGTGTGATTCCCGCGGTGATCTATTCGATGTAATCTTCTTTGTGGTGTGTTTGTTCGGATCTAATGAATTGTGGTTTATGATCAGGTTATTCTTGAATATTAATTGAGTATTCTCTGAATACTTTTATGCATGATTATTATAGCTTTGTATTTCTCTCCGATCTATCTGTTTGGTTTGACCAACTAGATTGATTTGTCTTCAGTGGGAGTGGTGGGTTGTGATGGGTTCAATCTTGCGATGTTCAATCCCAGTGATAGAAAGGGACATGACACGTATTTGCATTGTTGCCATTAAGTGTAGAACAATGGGGTTTATTCATGTTAATTGAGTTTAGTTTGTCGACAATATGCAACCTTGCCACATGCATTACTCTGTTACAGACTTAATACTCTAGACGCGAGATGGATATCGATTGATGAGTGGAGTAATAGTAGTAGATGCAGGCAGGAGTGGCTCTACTTGCTTATGGACAGGATGCCTATATACATGATCATTGCCTTGAATCAGATGCCATAACTATGCGCTATTATGTCAATTGCCCAACAGTAATTTGTCTACCCACCGTATGCTATGTTCAAGAGAGAAGCCTCTAGCAAAAATTATGTCCCTCGGGTCTACTCAAATTATATTACAAAAACTACAAAAATATTAATGCCATTTATTATATATTATTTATTTTATATTTATATTATCTATTTATTAGTATTTAATCCTTGCAAGTAACGAGTTCAAGGGGCTTGACAACCCTCTTAGCCCGCGTTGGGTGCAGGTGTTTGGTTCTCTGTGTGCATGTGTTGACTACGGGAGTTTCCTTAATACTGCTATTGGTTTGATAACCTTCGCTCCCAATGAGGTAAATAGTTATGTCTACCATGATGCATATCCTCTCCTCTTCGGGGAAAATCCAAATGTAGTTTACAAGAAGCACGACACTACTGCATCATTGACTTCGTGTGTTGTACGCTGAGGACAAAACTGTCATGCAGGGCGGTAGTACTGCTCACCACAACGGTACTACCGATTTTGCACGACTTGTGGGCAGAAAATAGGCAGATTCCCCCCCCCTATATAAGGGGATCTTCTTCTCCTAGTTGACCCACCTCTTTCCCAAAGCTCCATTGTTTCTCCTAAGCTCATGTTCGCCCGATCTCTCTCCCCAACCATCGGAACTTGTTGATGCTCTATGTGCTGGAGGAGAAGGATTTGATCTACACTTCCACCAAGATAAATTTTATTCCCCCCACTTATCACTTGTGGATCTTGTTAATCTTCGGTGTTTAAGCACCCTAGACACAACAGATCACCTCGAAGCCACAATCCATTGAGGTGAAGCTTCATGATGTTGTTGGGAGCCTCCAATTTAGTTAAGTAGATCGCTCCAACCTTGTTTACAAAGGTTCGGTTGGCACCATCAAGGGCCCCACTAGTGGAATCACGACACCTCGCATTGTGTGAGAGCATGAGGAGAATACGGTGGCCTTAGTGGTTTCTTGGGGAGCATTGTGTTGGGGAACGTTGCATGGGAAATTAAATTTTTCCTACATGCAAACACGATCTATCCATGGTGATGACCATCTACGAGAGGAGAGATTGAATCTACATACCCTCGTAGATTGCTAAGCGGAAGCGTTCAAGAACGGGGTTGATGTAGTGGTACGTCTTTCTGATCCAATCACGAACCGTCTCGCAATCTCCCAATCAAGTGCCGAACGGACGACACCTACGTGTTCAGCACATGTACAGCTTTGTGACACCTTCACCTCCTCGATCCAGTGAGCGATGGTGAAGTAGCATCCCGGGTCCTTCGGGAGCACGACGGCATGGTGAGGTGTTGGTGGTGACAGCTCAACACGGCTTCACCATGGGGTTTTGGAGGATAGAACTACGAGGGAGAGGAGGTGCAGCACCGCGACAAGATTGTCGTGTGGCTGCCCTCTCTACCTCTCTATATATCGGGGAAGGGAGAGGGGAGGGCGCCCTAGGGTTGGGTGGCCCCTCCCACTTGGGTGCCTTGCCACCCAAGTTTGGCTGACGGCGACCCAAGGAGGATCCCACCCCTTCGACCGAAGTGGGTAGGGGAGAGGGGTTGTGCCCAACCACGTGGTGGGCTGCGGTGCCCCCTCTCCTTGGCCCATGAGCCCCCCAACAATTGTCGGGCCCTCCCGAAATCCCTTTCGGCACTCCGTGAATCACTCGATACACCTAAGAACACTTCTGAAATCTGATGACCTTCATACCATGTATCAATCTTCACCTCCGGACCATTTCGGAGTTCCTCGTCATGTCCGGGATCTCATCTGGGACTCCGAACAACCTTTGGTCACCAACACAATGACTCAATTATGCTTATATCATGACCAAACCTTAAGTGTGTAGACCTTGCGGGTACGAGAACCATGCAGACATGACCGAGACACTCTCCAGTCAATAACCAATAGTGGGACCTGGGTGCCCATATTGGTTCCTACATATTCTACGAGGATCTATCATCGGTCGAACCTCAATGTCAAGGACTCAGTCAATCCCATATGCCATTCCCTTTGTCCATCGATATGTTACTTGCGCGAGATTCGATATGTTACTTGCTCCATACCTAGCTTAATCTCGTTACCGGCAAGTCTCTTTACTCGTTCCGTAATAGAAAATCCTGTGACCAACTCCTTAGCCACATTGCTTGCAAGCTCATTGTGATGTTGTATTACCGAGTGGGCCAAGAGATACCTCTCCATCATACGGATTGACAAAGCCAGTATCTATTCACGCCAACCCAACACACACGCTCAGATATACCTAAAGAGCACCTTTATATTCATCCAGTTACGTTGTGACGTTTGATACACACAAGACATTACTCAGGTGTCCGGGAGTTGCATGATCTCATGATCTTACGAACAAATGTTGGAAATATGCCCTAGAGGCAATAATAAATTGGTTATTATTATATTTCCTTATTCATGATAATCATTTATTATCCATGTTGGAATTGTATTGATTGGAAACTCAAATACATGTGTGGATACATAGACAACACACTATCCCTCGTGAGCCTCTAGTTGACTAGCTCGTTGATCAAAGATGGTCAAGGTTTCCTGGCCATAGACAAGTGTTGTCAGTTGATAACGGGATCACATCATTGGGAGAATGATATGATGGAAAAGACTGAAAACTATGAACGTAGCATATGATCGTGTCAGTTTATTGCTATTGTTTTCTGCATGTCAATGTATCTGTTCCTATGAGCATGAGATCATGCAACTCCCGGACACCGGAGGAATACCTTGCGGGTTATCAAACGTCGCAACGTAACTGGGGGACTATAAAGGTGCTCTACATGTATCTCCAAAGGTTTCTATTGGGTTGGCATGGATCAAGACTGGGATTTATCACTCCGTGTGACGGAGAGGTATCTCGGGGCCCACTTGGTAATACAACGTCACTACAAGCCTTGCAAGCAATGTGACTAAGGAGTTAGTTACGAGGTCTTGTATTACGAAACAAGTAAAGAGACTTGCCGGTAACGAGATTGAACAAGGTATGGAGATACTAACGATGGAATCTCGCGCAAGTAACATACCGAAGGACAAAGGGAACAACATACGGGATTAACTGAATCCTTGACATGAAGGTTCAACCGATAGAGATCTTCATAGAATATGTGGGAGCCAATATGGACATCCAAGTCCCTCTATTGGTGATTGACCGGAGAGTGTCTCAGGTCATGTCTGCATAGTTCTCGAACCCGCAGGGTATGCACACTTAAGGTTCAGTGACGTTTAGGTATAGTTGAGTTATATGTGTTGGTAACCGAAGGTTGTTCAGAGTCCCGGATGAGACCCAGGACGTCACGAGGAGCTCCGGAATGGTCCGGAGGTAAAGATTCATATATAGGAAGTCCTGTTTCGGTCACCGGAAAAGTTTCGGGCTCATCGATCGTGTACCGAGAGTGTCGGGAGGGGTGCCGGGGACAATAGGGAGGGGTGTCACGCCCCAAGGGACATCATGGGCTGTGGGAAGAGATAAACCAGCCCCTAGTGGGATGGAATAAGTTCCCACTAAGGCCCATAAGGTTTGAGAAGGAAAAAACACAAGGTGGAAAGAGTTTCCAAGTGGGAAGGAGGAATCCTACTCCTACTAGGATTGGAGGAGGACTCATCCTCTCCTCCTTGCGCAAGGGAAGGAAGGGCAGACCTAGGGCGCAGCCCTCTCCCTCCTCTCCTCCTATATACACTAAGGGTTTTGAGGGTCTTAGATACAACCGAAAACAACCACGTGCTGCCTTCTCTCTCTAGATCTGTTTCTCCTCTAGTTTCAGCGGTGCTTAGGCGAAGCCTTGCTAGAATAGCATCACCAACACCACCACCACGCCGCCATGTTGGAGAACTCATCTACCTCTCCGCCCCCTCTTGCTGGATCAATAAGGTCGAGATTGTCATCGAGCTGTACGTGTGCTGAACGCGGAGGTGCCGTCTGTTAGGCACTAGATCGGGAAGGATCGTGATGGGATCGCGGGACGGATCGTGATGAGATCGCGGGACGGACTGCGATTTGGACCGCGAAGATGTTCCACTACATCAACCGCGTTATATACGCTTCCGCTTAGAGATCTACAAGGGTATGTAGATTCACTCTCCCCTCTCGTAGATGATCATTACCATGGATATGTATTGCGTGTGCGTAGGAATTTTTTTGTTTCCCACACAACGTTCCCCAACAGTGGCACCATGAGCTAGGTTCATGCATAGTTGATATCTCGAGTAGAACACAAAAGAGTTTGTGGGTGTTGATGTTCAATTTTCTGCCCTCCTTAGTATTTTCTTGATTCAGCGGTATTGTTGGATTGAAGCGGCCCGGACCAACTTTACTCGTACGCTTACGAGAGACCGGTTTCATCGACTGGCATGCAACTTGTTGCATAAAGATGAATGGCGGGTGTCTGTTTCTTCTACTTTAGTTGAATAGGATTTGACCAAGGCGGTCCTTGGAGAAGGTTAAATTGCAATTTGCATATCACTGTTGTGGCTTTGCGTAAGTAAGATGCGATCATACTAGATACCCATAGTAGCCACGTAAAACATGCAACAACAAATTAGAGGACGTCTATCTTGTTTTTTGCAGGGTATGCATGTGATGTGATATGGCCAAAAACATGATATTATATATTGGATGTATGAGATGATCATGTTGTAATAGTTAAATATCGACTTGCACATCGATGCTATGCTAACCGGAAGGAGCCATAGGGTTGTCTTTAAACTAACGTTTGTGCTTGCAGATGTGTTTACTATATTGCTAGGTAGTAGCTTTAGTAGTAATAGCATAGATAGCACGATAACCTCAATGGCGGGACAATGATGGAGATCATGGTGTGGCGTCGGTGACGATGAAGATCATGCCAGTGCTTTGGTGATGGAGATCAAGAAGCACAAGATCATGGCCATATCATGTCACTTATGATTTGCATGTGATGTTAATCCATTTATGCACCTTATTATGCTTAGAACGGCGGTAGCATTATATATAAGGTGATCCCTCACTAAAATTTCAAGATAAAATTGTGTTCTCCCCGACTGTGCACCATTGCGACAGTTCGTCGTTTCGAGACACCACGTGATGATCAGGTGTGATAGACTCAACGTTCACATACCACGGGTACAAAACAGTTGCACACGCGGAACACTCGGGTTAAACTTGACGAGCCTAGCATGTACAGACATGGCCTCGGAACACAAGAGACCGAAAGGTCGAGCATGAATCATATAGTTGATATGATCAACATGGAGATGTTCACCAGTGAAACTATACTCAACTCACGTGATGATCGGACTTGAGTTAGTGGATTTGGATCATGCGCCACTCGAATGACTAGAGGGATGTCTATTTTGAGTGGGAGTTATTAGTAATATGATTAGCAAAACTCAATTATCGTGAACATAGTCAAAAGGTCTTTGCAAATTATATTGTAGCTTGCGTTGTAGATCTATTGTTTTTGATATGTTCCTAGAGAAAATTTAGTTCTAAGATGATAGTAGCAATTATGCGGACTGGGTCCGCAAACTGAGGATTGTCCTCATTGCTGCGTAGAAGGCTTATGTCCTTAATGCACCGCTCGTTGTGCTGAACCTCGAGCGTCATCTGTGGATGTTGCGAACATGTGACATACACGTTTTTTGATGACTACATGATACTTCAGTGCGTAATGCTTAAACGACTTAGAATTGAGGCACCGAAGATGTTTCAAACGTCACAGAACATGCGAGATGTTCCAAGAGATGAAATTGGGATTTCATGCTCGTGCCCTTGTTGAGAGGTAGGAGACCTCCAACAAGATTCTTTGTCTACAAAGTAATGGAGAAAAAGCTCAATCGTTGAGCATGTGCTCAGATTGTGTGAGTGCTACAATCGCTTGAATCGAGTGGGAGTTAATTTTTTAGATGAAATAGTGATAGTTCTCCAAAGTCACTGCCACCAAGCTACTAGAGCTTCGTGATGAACTATAACATATCAAGGATAGATATGGTGATCCTTAATCTATTCACGACGTTTGACATCGCGAAAGTAGAAATCAAATAGGAGCATCAATTGTTGATGGTTAGTAAAACCACTAGTTTCAAGAAGGGCAAGGGCAAGAAGGTATACTTCATGAAATGACAAACCAGTTGCTGCTCTAGTGAAGAAACCCAAGGTTGAACCCAAACTCGAGACTAAGTGCTTCTGTTATGAGGGGAACGGTCACTGAGGCGGAACTACCCTAGATACTTGGTAGATGAGAAGGCTGGCAAAGTCGACAAAAGTATATTGGATATACATGATATTGATGTGTACCTTACTAGTACTCCTAGTAGCACCAGGGTATTAAATACCACTTCAGTTGCTAAGTGTTAGTAACTCAAAATTATGGCTACGGATTAAATTGATACTAGCAAGGGTGAGGTGACGATGTGTGTTGGAAGTAATTCTAAGGTTTGTGTGATCAAACATCGCACGCGCCCTCTACCATCGGGATTAGTGTTAAACCTAAATAATTGTTATTTGGTGTTTGCGTTGAGCACGAACATGATTAGATCGTGTTTATTGCAATACGATTATTCATTTAAAGAGAATAATGGTTATTCTATTTGCTTGAATAAATACCTTCAATGGTTTATTGAATCTTGATCGTAGTGCTACACATGTTCATGATATTGATGCCAAAAGATACAAAGTAGTAATGATAGTACCACTTACTTGTGGCACTGCCGCTTGAGTCATGTTGGTATAAAATTCATGAAGAAACTCCATGCTGATGGATCTTTGTACTCACTCATATTTGAAACGTTTGAGACATGCAAACCATACCTATTGGTATAAACGCATGAAGAAACTCCATGCAGATGGATTGTTTGGACTCACTTGATTTTGAATCACTTAAGACATGCAAATCATACCACCTGGGCAAGATGACTGAAGGCCTCGTTTTCCAGTGAGATGGAACTAGAAAGTAACTTCTTGGAAGTAATACATTTGGATGTATGCAGTCCAATGAGTGCTGAAGCACGCAGTGGATATCGTTATGTTCTTACTTCACAGATGATTTGAGTATATACTAGTGTATTTGCTTGGTGAAACACACGTCTAAATTATTGAAAGGTTCAAGTAGTTTTAGAGTGAAGTTGAACATCGCCGTGACAAGATTGTAACATGTCTACGATATGATCATAGAGATGAATATCTGAGTTGCGAGTTTGGTAAACAATTAAGACAAATGTGAAAAATGTTTCACAACTCATGCCACCTAGAACACCATAGTGTGATGGTGTGTCCGAACTTCATAGCCGCGCCCTATTTGAAATGGTGCATACTATGATGTCTCTTATGAAATTACCACTATCGTTTATGGGTTATGCATTAGAGACAACCGCATTCACATTAAATAGGGCACCACATATTTCCGTTGAGATGACACCGTATGAACTATGGTTTGGAGAAACCTAAGCTGTTGTTTCTTAAAAGATTGGGGTTGCGATGCTTATGTTGAAAAGTTTCAGCATAATAAGCTCGAACCCAAAGCGGATAAATGCATCTTCATAGGACACCCAAAACAGATGGGTATACCTCCTATCTCAGATCCGGAAGCAAAGTGTTTGTTTCTAGAAACGGGTACTTTCTCGAGGAAAAGTTTCTCTCGAAAGAATTGTGTGGGAGGGTGGTGGAACTTGATGAGGTTATTGAACCGTCACTTCAACCAGTGTGTAGGAGAGTGCATGAAGTTTTTCCTATGGCGCCTACACCAATTGAAGTGGAAACTGATGATAGTGATCATTAAGCTTCGGATCAAGTTAATACAAACCTCGTAGGTTACTGCTACAGAGTTGTATGGTAACCATGTCTTGGAGGTCATGTTGTTGAACAACAATGAACCTACTAGCTATGGAGAAGCAATGGTAGGCCCGGATTCCGGCAAATGGCCAGAGGCCATGAAAACCGAGAGAGGATCCGTGTATAAAAACAAAGTGTAGACTTTGGAAGAACTACTTGATGATCGTAAGACAATTAAGTACATATGGATCTTTAAAAGGAAGACAGACGATGATGGTGAAAAGTCACCAATAAGAAAAGCTCGACTTGTCGCAAAGATGTTTCCGACAAGTTCAAAGAGTTGACTATGATGAGACATTCTCACTCGTAGCGATGCTAAAAGTCTGTTGGAATTATGTTAGCAGTTGATGCATTATTTATGAAATATTGCACATAGTATGTCAAAACATTGTTTTCTCGACGGTTTCCTTGAGGAAAGGTTGAATGTGATACAACAAGAAGGTTTTGTCGATCCTAAGGATGATAACAAGTATGCAAGCTGCAGCGATCTTTCTATGGACTAGTGCAAGCATCTCAGAGTTGTAATATACGCTTTGATGAGATGAACAAAGTTTTTGGGTTTATACAAGGTTTGTGAGAAACTTCTGTTTCCAAGGAAGTGAGTGGGAGAACTATGGGATTCTGATGAGTATATGTGGTAGACATATTGTTGATCGGAAATAATGTAGAATTTCTGGAAAGCATAAAGGGTTGTTTGAAAGGTGTTTTTCAAAGGAAAATCTTGATTAAGCTACTTGAACAGTGTGCATCAAGATCTATGGCGATAGATCAAGACGCTTCATAAGAACTTTGAACGAAATGCATGCCCTCACAAGTTTTGAAGGAGTTCAAAATAGATTGACAAAGAAGGAGTTCTTGGCTATGTTGTAAGGTGTAAATTTGAGTATGACTCAATGCTCGACCATGGTAGAAGAATGATATAGGACGAAGGTCGTCCCCTATGCATTAGCCGTAGGCTCTATAGTATGCTATATTGTGTACCGCACCTGATGTGTGACTTTCCATGAATCTGTCAAGAGGTACAGAAGTGATCCAGGAATGGATTACTTGACAGCGGTCAAAAGCTATCCTTAGTCACTAGTGGACTAAGTAATTTTTCTCAATTATGGAGGTGATTAAAGAGTTCATCGTAAAGAGTTACATCGATGCAAGCTTTGACACTAATCTGAATAACCATGAGTAGTAAACCAGATTCGTATAGTGGAGCAGTCATTTGGAATAGTTCCAAATGGTGCGTGGTAGCAACATCTATAGGATGACACAGAGATTTGTAAAGCACACATGGATCTGAAAGGTTCAGACCCATTGACTAAAAACCTCTCTCACAAGCAAGATATGATCAAACCCCATAACTGTATGGGAGTTAGGTTCATTGCAATCACATAGTGATGTAAACTAGATTATTGACTCTAGTGCAAGTGGGAGACTATTGTAAATATGCCCTAGAGGCAATAATAACTTGGTTATTATTATATTTCCTTATTCATGATAATCGTTTATTATCCATGCTGGAAATGTATTGATTGGAAACTCAAATACATGTGTGGATACATAGACAACACACTGTCCCTAGTGAGCCTCTAGTTGACTAGCTCGTTGATCAATGATGGTCAAGGTTTCCTCGCCATAGACAACTGTTGTCACTTGATAATGGGATCACATCACTGGGAGAATGATGTGATGGACAAGACCCAAAACTATTAACGTAGCATATGATCATGTCAGTTTATTGCTACTGTTTTCTGCATGTCAATGTATCTGTTCCTATGACCATGAGATCATGCAACTCCCGAACACTAGAGGATTACCTTGTGGGTTATAAAATGTTGCAACGCAACCGGGTGACTATAAAGTTGCTCTACAGGTATCTCCAAAGGTGTCTGTTGGGTTGGCATGGATCAAGACTGGGATTTATCACTCCGTGTGACGGAGAGGTATCTCGAGGCCCACTCAGTAATACAACATCACAACAAGCCTTGCAAGCAATGTGACTAAGGAGTTAGTTACGGGATCTTGTATTACGGAACGAGTAAAGAGACTTGCCAGTAACGAGATTGAACTAGGTATGGATATACTAACGATGGAATCTCGGGCAAGTAACATACCGAAGGACAAAGGGAACATCATACGGGATTAACTGAATCCTTGACATGAAGGTTCAACCGATAGAGATCTTCATAGAATATGTGGGAGCCAATATGGACATCCAAGTCCCTCTATTGGTGATTGACCGGAGAGTGTCTCGGGTCATGTCTGCATAGTTCTCGAACCCGTAGGGTCTGCACACTTACGGTTCGGTGACATATAGGTATAGTTGAGTTATATGTGTTGGTGACCGCAGGTTGTTCAGAGTCCCGAATGAGATCCAGGACGTCACGAGGAGCTCCGGAATGGTCCGGAGGTAAAGATTCATATATAGGAAGTCCTGTTTTGGTCACCAGAAAAGTTTCGGGCTCATCGCTCGTGTACCGGGAGTGTCGAGAGGGGTGTCGGGGACCATCGGGAGGGGTGTCATGCCCAAGGGACCTCATGGGCTCTGGGAAGATATAAACCAGCCCCTAGTGGGCTGGAATAAGTTCCAACTAAGGCCCATAAGGTTTGAGAAGGAAAAAACACAAGGTGGAAAGAGTTTCCAAGTGGGAAGGAGGAATCCTACTCCTACTAGGATTGGAGGAGGACTCATCCTCTCCTCCTTGCGCAAGGGAAGGAAGGGCAGACCTAGGGCGCAGCCCTCTCCCTCCTCTCCTCCTATATACACTAAGGGTTTTGAGGGTCTTAGATACAACCGAAAACAACCACGTGCTGCCTTCTCTCTCTAGATCTGTTTCTCCTCTAGTTTCAGCGGTGCTTAGGCGAAGCCTTGCTAGAATAGCATCACCAACACCACCACCACGCCGCCATGTTGGAGAACTCATCTACCTCTCCGCCCCCTCTTGCTGGATCAATAAGGTCGAGATTGTCATCGAGCTGTACGTGTGCTGAACGCGGAGGTGCCGTCCGTTCGGCACTAGATCGGGAAGGATCATGACGGGATCGTGGGACGGATCGTGATGAGATCGCAAGACAGGCTGCGATTTGGATCGTGAAGATGTTCCACTACGTCAACCGTGTTATATTTGCTTCCACTTAGAGATCTACAAGGGTATGTAGATTCACTCTCCCCTCTCATAGATGATCATCACCATGGATAGGTATTGCGTGTCGGTAGGAATTTTTTTGTTTCCCATGCAACGTTCCCCAACAACAATTACTTGACATGCAGAAAAAAGTAGCAGTAAACTGACACGATCATATGCTACGTTTATAGTTTGGGTCTCGTCCATCACATCATTCTCCTGATGACATGATCCCATTATCAAATGACAACTCATGTCTATTGTCAGGAAACCTTGACCATCTTTGATCAACGATCTAGTCCATTAGAGGCTTACCAGGGACAATGTGTTGTCTATTTATCCATACATTTATTTGAGTTTCCAATCAATACAATTCTAGCATGGATAATAAACTATTATCTTGAACAAGGAAATATAATAATTATTATTTTATTATTGCCTCTAGGGCATATTTCCAACAGTCTCCCACTTGCGCTAGAGTCAATAATCTAGCTCACATCACTATGTAATTTACACTGTAATGAATCTAACACCCATATAGTTCTGGTGTTGATCATGTTTTGCTTGTGGAAGATGCTTAGTCAACAGGTGTGCAACATTGGGATCCGTGTGTCGCTTTATGTGTTCGGTCCTCTTGTTAAACCTTGCTTCCTTGGCTAGAGCAATGTCACCAGTGTTGTCATAGAACAGAGTAATTGGATTTAGCGCACTAGGCACAACTCCAAGATCTGTCATGAACTCATTCATCCATACACCTTCTTTAGCCACCTCCGAGGCAGCTATATACTTCGCTTAGCATGTAGAATCAGCTACCACGCTTTTTCTTGGAATCGCACCAGCTTACCGCACCCCATTAATAATATATACGTATTCGGTTTGTGACTTAGAGTCATCCGGATCAGTGTCAAAGCGTGCATCGACGTAACCCTTTATGACGAGCTCTTGATCACCTCCATACATGAGAAAAATTTTCTTAGTCCTTTTTAGGTACTTCAGAATATTCTTGACCGTTGTCCAGTGTTCCATTCCTGGATCACTTTGAAACCTTCCCGCCATACTTATGGTAAGGCTGACATGAGGTCTTGTGCACAACATTGCATACATGATAGAGCCTAGGGCTAAAGCATAGGGGACTGTTGGGGAACGTCGCATGGGAAACAAAAAAATTCCTACGCGCATGAAGACCTATCATGGTGATGTCCATCTACGAGAGGGGATTTCCGATCTATGTACCCTTGTAGATCGCACAGCAGAAGCGTTAGCGAACGCGGTTGAGGTAGTGGAACGTCCTCACATCCCTCGATCCACCCCGCGAATCGTCCCACGGACCGTCCCGCGATCCGTCCCACGATCTAGTGCTGAACGGATAGCACCTCCACGTTCAGCACACGTATAGCTCGACGATGATCTCGGCCTTCTTGATCCAGCAAGAGAGATGGAGAGGTAGAAGAGTTCTCCGGCAGTGTGACGGTGCTCTGGAGGTTGGCGATGATCTAATCTCAGCAGGGCTCCGCCCGAGCTCCGCAGAAACGCGATCTAGAGGTAAAACTGTAGAGTTATGTGGTCGGGCTGCGTTGGAAAAGTTGTCTCAAATCAGCCCTAATTGCTCCATATATATAGGAGGAGGGAGGGGAGGCTTTCCTTGAGGCTCAAGGAGCCCCAAGGGCTGCGCCACCAAGGGAGGAGGAGTCCTCCTCCAATCCTAGTCCAACTAGGATTGGAAAGTGGAGTCCTTCTCTCCTTTCCCACCTCCTTTTTTTTTCTTTCTCTTTGATTTTCTATCGTTGGCGCATAGGACCTTCTTGGGCTGTCCCACCAGCCCACCAAGGGCTGGTGCGCCACCCCCAAGGCCTATGGGCTTCCCCGGGGTGGGTTGCCCCCCCGGTGAACATCCAAAATCCATTAGTCATTCCCGGTACATTCCCGGTAACTCCGAAACCCTTCGGGTAATCAAATGATGTCATCCTATATATCAATCTTCGTTTCCGGACCATTCCGGAAACCCTCGTGACGTTCGTGATCTCATCTGGGACTTTGAACAACATTAGGTAACCAACCATATAACTCAAATACGCATAAAACAACGTCGAACCTTAAGTGTGCAGACCCTGCGGGTTCGAGAACTATGTAGACATGACCCGAGTGACTCCTCGGTCAATATCCAATAGCGGGACCTGGATGCCCATATTGGATCCCACATATTCTACAAAGATCTTATCGTTTGAACGTCAATGCCAAGGATTCATATAATCCCGTATGTCATTCCCTTTGTCCTTCGGTATGTTACTTGCCCGAGATTCGATCGTCAATATCCGCATACCTATTTCAATCTCATTTATCGGCAAGTCTCTTTACTCGTTCCGTAATACAAGATCCCGCAACTTACACTAAGTCACATTGCTTGCAAGGCTTGTGTGTGATGTTGTATTACCGAGTGGGCCCCGAGATACCTCTCCGTCACAAGGAGTGACAAATCCGAGTCTCGATCCATACTAACTCAACGAACACCTTCGGAGATACCTGTAGAGCATCTTTATAGTCACCCAGTTACGTTGCGACGTTTGATACACATAAAGCATTCATCCGGTGTCAGTGAGTTATATGATCTCATGGTCATAGGAACAAATACTTGACACGGAGAAAACAGTAGCAACAAAATGACACGATCAACATGCTACGTCTATTAGTTCGGGTCTAGTCCATCCCGTGATTCTCTCAATGACGTGGTCCAGTTATCAAGTAACAACACCTTTTATGTAATCAGAAGACCCTGACTATCTTTGATCAACTGGCTAGCCAACTAGAGGCTTGCTAGGGACAGTGTTTTGTCTATGTATCCACACATGTACATAAGTCTTCATTCAATATTATAGCATGGATAATAAACGATTATCTTGATACAGGAATTATAATAATAACTATATTTATTATTGCCTCTAGGGCATAATTCCAATAGTCTCCCACTTGCACTAGAGTCAATAATCTAGCCCTCACATCATCATGCGAATTACATTGTAATAAATCTAACACCCATACAGTTCTGGTGTTGATCATGCTTTGCCCGTGGAAGAGGTTTAGTCAGCGGGTCTACTACATTCAGATCCGTGTGTACTTTGCATATATTTACGTCCTCCCCTTCGATGTAGTCGCGGATGAGGTTGAAGCGTCGTTTGATGTGTCTGGTCTTCTTGTGAAACCATGGTTCCTTTGCTAAGTCAATGGCACCCGTGTTGTCACAGAACAAGGTTATTGGATTCAGTGCGCTTGGCACCACTCCAAGATCCGTCATGAACTGCTTCATCCAGACACCCTCCTTAGCCGCCTCCGAGGCAGCCATGTACTCCGCTTCACATGTAGAATCTGCTACGACGCTTTGCTTGGAACTGCACCAGCTTACCGCAGCCCCATTAAGAATAAATACGTATCCGGTTTGTGACTTAGAGTCGTCTGGATCTGTGTCAAAGCTTGCATCGACGTAACCCTTTACGGCGAGCTCTTCGTCACCTCCATACACGAGAAACATCTCCTTAGTCCTTTTCAGGTACTTCAGGATATTCTTGACCGCCGTCCTTTGATCCACTCCTGGATTACTCTAGAACCTGCCTGCCATACTTATGGCCAGGCTAACGTCCGGTCTAGTGCACAACATTGCATACATGATAGAACCTATGGCTGAAGCATAGGGGGCGGTGCTCATATGCTCTCTATCCTTATCAGTTGCTGGGCACTGAGTCTTACTCAATCTCGTACCTTGTAAAACCAGCAAGAACCCTTTCTTGGACTGTTCCATTTTGAACCTCTTCAAAACTTTATCAAGGTATGTGCTTTGTGAAAGTCCTATCAGGCGTTTCGATCTATCCCTGTAGATCTTAATGCCTAGAATGTAAGCAGCTTCTCCTAGGTCCTTCATAGAGAAACTTTTATTCAAGTAATCCTTTATGCTCTCCAAAAACTCTATGTTGTTTCCAATCAGCAATATGTCATCCACATATAATACTCCCTCTGTTCCTAAATATAGGATGTATAGTTTTTAACACGGAAATTAAAGAATGCACCTAGAGGGAAGATTTCACAAGTTTTGGCTGAGATTACACGTGACTAATTGACATCAGAAAATAGAGGAGCTTGCCTGATATAAGGAAATGTAATCAAATCCCTAAAATAAATATCCAAACAAGTGGCGCAACGCAATACACCTTATATTTTGGATTTTTTCTCAAAAAACTATACACCTTATATCAAGGAACGGAGGGAGTATTAGAAACACCACAGAGCTCCCACTCACTTTCTTGTAAATACAAGATTCTCCAACCACTTGTATAAACCCAAATGCTTTGATCACCTCATCAAAGCGTTTGTTCCAACTCCGAGATGCTTGCACCAGTCCATAAATGGATCGCTGGAGCTTTCACACCTTGTTAGCATTCTTAGGATCGACAAAACCTTCGGGTTGCATCATATACAACTCTTCCTTAAGGAAACCGTTAAGGAACGCCGTTTTGACATCCATCTGTCAGATTTCATAATCGGAAAACGCAGCTATTGCTAACATGATTCTGACGGACTTAAGCATCGCTATGGGTGAGAATGTCTCATCGTAGTCAACTCCTTGAACTTGTGAAAAACCCTTTGCCACAAGTCGAGCTTTATAAATGGTCACATTGCCGTCAACGTTCGTCTTTTTCTTAAAGATCCATTTGTTCTGAATAGCCTTGCGGCCCTCAAGTAGTACTTCCAAAGTCCACACTTTGTTTTCATACATAGACCCTATCTCGGACTTCATGGCCTCCAGCCATTTGTTGGAATCTGGGCCCACCATTGCTTCTTCATAATTTGCAGGTTCCTTGTTGTCTAACAACATGATTGACAAAGCGGGATTACCGTACCACTCTGGAGCAGCACGTGGTCTCGTCGACCTCCGTGGTTCGATAGGAACTTGAACCGGAGTTTCATGCTCATCATCATTAACTTCCTCCTCAACCGGCGTCGCAACGACAGAGGTTTCCCCTTGCCCCGCGCCACCATCTAGAGGGATGAGAGGTTCAACAACCTCATCAAGTTCTATCTTCCTCCCACTCAATTCTCTCGAGAGAAACTCCTTCTCGAGAAAAGCTCCGTTTTTAGCAACAAACACCTTGCCCTCGGATTTGAGATTGAAGGTGTACCCAACTGTCTCTTTTGGGCAACCTATGAAGACGCACTTTTCTGCTTTGGGTTCCAGCTTTTCAGGCTGAAGCTTTTTGACATAAGCATCACATCCCCAAACTTTAAGAAATGACAACTTTGGCCTTTTGCCATACCACAGTTCGTATGGTGTCGTCTGAACGGATTTTGATGGTGCCCTATTTAAAGTGAATGCAGCTGTGTCTAATGCATAACCCCAAAACTATGACGACAAATCGGTAAGAGACATCATAGATCGCACCATCTCTAATAAAGTATGATTACGACGTTCGGACACACCATTACGCTGTGGTGTTCCAGGCGGTGTCAACTATGAAACAATTCCACATTGTCTTAAGTGAGCACCAAACTCGAAACTCAGATATTCACCCCCACGATCAGACCATAGGAACTTGATCTTCTTGTTACGATGATTTTCAACTTCACTCTAAAATTGCTTGAACTTTTCAAATGTTTCAGACTTGTGCTTCATTAAATAGAAATAACCATATCTACTCAAATCGTCAGTGAAGGTGACAAAATAACGATATCCGTCGCGTGCCTCCACGCTCGTCGGACCGCACCCATCGGTATGTATGATTTCCAACAAGTCACTGGCACGCTCCATTGTTCCGGAGAACGGAGTTTTAGTCATCTTGCCCATGAGGCATGGTTCGCATGTGTCAAGTGAATCAAAGTCAAGTGACTCCAAAAGTCCATCGGTATGGAGTTTCTTCATGCGCTTTAGACCAATATGACCTAAGCGGCAGTGCCACAAAGACATGGCGCTATCATGGTTAACTCTAACTCTTTTGGTCTCAATGTTATGTATATGTGTATCATCACTATCAAGATTCAATATGAAGAATCCTCTCACATTGGGTGCATGACCATAAAAGATGTTACTCATAGAAATAGAACAACCATTATTCTCTGACTTAAAAGAGTAACCGTCTCGCAATAAACAAGATCCAGATATAATGTTCATGCTCAATGCAGGCACTAAATAACAATTATTCAAGTTCATAACTAATCCCGATGGTAACTGAAGTGAAACTGTGCCGACGGCGATTGCATCAACCTTGGAACCATTTCCTACGCGCATCGTCACTTCATCTTTCGCCAGCCTTCGCCTATTCCGCAGTTCCTGTTTCGAGTTGCAAATATGAGCAACAAAACCGGTATCGAATACCCAGGCACTACTACGAGAGCCGGTTAAGTACACATCAATAACATGTATATCAAATATACCTGATTTTTCTTTGGCCGCCTTCTTATCAGCCAGATACTTGGGGCAGTTGCGCTTCCAGTGACCCATACCCTTGCAATAGTAGCACTTTGTTTCAGGCTTAGGTCCAGCTTTGGGTTTCTTCGTCGGATTGGCAACAGGCTTGCCGCTCTTCTTTGAATTACCCTTCCTGCCTTTGCCGTTTCTCTTGAAACTAGTGGTCTTATTCACCATCAACACTTGATGTTCTTTACGGAGTTCAGACTCTGCGACTTTCAGCATCGCAAACAACTCGCCGGGTGACTTGTTCATCCCTTGCATGTTGTAGTTCAACACAAAGCCCTTATAGCTTGGCGGCAGTGATTGAAGAATTATGTCAGTGATAGCCTCTTGCGGGAGTTCAATCCCCAGCTTAGCTAGACGGTTTGAGTACCCAGACATTTTGAGCACATGTTCAGACAGACGAATTCTCCTCCATCTTGCAAGCATAGAATTTATCGGAGGTCTCATACCTCTCGATCCGGGCGGTCTTCTGAAAGATAAACTTCAACTCCTAGAACATCTCATATGCTCCATGACGCTCAAAGCGACGTTGAAGTCCCGGTTCTAAGCCATACAAGACTGCACATTGAACTACTGAGTAGTCCTCCTTACGTGTTAACCAAGCGTTCTTAACATCCTGGTCAGCCGTAGTGGGTGGTTCATCTCCTAGCGCAGCATTAAGGACATAATCCTTCTTCCCAGCTTGTAGGATCAACTTAAGATTACGAGCCCAGTCTACAAAGTTGCTTCCATCATCTTTCAACTTAGCTTTCTCTAGGAATGTATTAAAATTCAGGGTGACTGTCGCGTGAGCCATGATCTACAACACAAATATATTCAAAGTGGACTTAGACTATGTTCAAGATAATTAGAGTTTAACTTAATCAAATTACTTGCTAAACTCCCACTCAAAAAGTACTTACACTAGCTCAAGTCCCATCATCACGTGAGTTGAGTATAGTTTCAGTGGTAAGCATCCCTATGCTAATCATATCAACTATATGATTCATGATCGACCTTTCAGTCTCATGTGTTCCGAGGCCATGTCTGCACATGCTAGGCTCGTCAAGCTTAACCCGAGTGTTCCGCGTGTGCAACTGTTTTGCACCCGTTGTATGTGAACGTTGAGTCTATCACACCTGATCATCACGTGGTGTCTCGAAACGACGAACTGTAGCAACGGTGCACAGTCGGGGAGAACACAATTTCGTCTTGAAATTTTAGTGAGAAATCACCTCATAATGCTACCATGGTTCTAAGCAAAATAAGGTGCATAAAAGGATTAACATGACATGCAATTCATAAGTGACATGATATGGCCATCATCACGTGCTCCTTGATCTCCATCACCAAAGCACCGGCACAAACTTCTTGTCACCGGCGCCACACCATGATCTCCATCAATGTGTCGCCATCGGGGTTGTCGTGCTGCTCATGCTATTACTACTAAAGCTACATCCTAGCAAAATAGTAAACGCATGTGCAAGCACAAACATTAGTTTAAAGACAACCCTATGGCTCCTGCCGGTTGCCGTACCATCGACGTGCAAGTCGATATTATCTATTACAACATGATCATCTCATACATCCAATATATCACATCACATCGTTGGCCATATCACATCACAAGCATACCCTGCAAAAACAAGTTAGACGTCCTCTAATTTTGTTGTTGCATGTTTTACGTGGTGACCATGGGTATCTAGTAGGATCGCATCTTACTTACGCAAACACCACAACGGAGATATACGAATTGCTATTTAACCTTATACAAGGACCTCCTCGGTCAAATCCGATTCAACTAAAGTTGGAGAAACCGACACTTGCCAGTCATCTTTGAGCAAGGGGGTTACTCGTAGCGATGAAGCCAGTCTCTCGTAAGCGTACGAGTAATGTCGGTCCAAGCCGCTTCAATCCAACAATACCACGGAATCAAGAAAAGACTAAGGAGGGCAGCAAAACGCACATCACCACCCACAAAAACTTTTGTGTTCTACTCGAGAAGACATCTACACATGTACCTAGCTCATGATGCCACTGTTGGGGAACGTCGCATGAAAAACAAAAATTTTCCTACGCGCACGAAGACCTATCATGGTGATGCCCATCTACGAGAGGGGATTTCCGATCTATGTACCCTTGTAGATTGCACAACAGAAGCGTTAGTGAACGCAGTTGATGTAGTGGAACGTCCTCACGTCCCTCGATCCACTCCGCGAACCGTCCCGCGATCCGTCCCACGATCTAGTGCTGAACGGACAACACCTCCGCGTTCAGCACACGTACAGCTCGACGATGATCTCGGCCTTCTTGATCCAGCAAGAGAGACGGAGAGGTAGAAGAGTTCTCCGACAGCGTGACGGCGCTCCAGAGGTTGGTGATGATCTAATCTCGGCAGGGCTCCGCCCGAGCTCCGCAGAAACGCGATCTAGAGGTAAAACCGTGGAGTTATGTGGTCGGGCTGCCTTGGAAAAGTTGTCTCAAATCAGCCCTAATTGCTCCATATATATAGGAGGAGGGAGGGGAGGCTTGCCTTGAGGCGCAAGGAGCCCCAAGGGCTGCGCCACCAAGGGAGGAGGAGTCCTCCTCCAATCCTAGTCCAACTAGGATTGGAAAGTGGAGTCCTTCTCTCCTTTCCCACCTCCTTTTTTTTATTTCTCTTTGATTTTCTATCCTTGGCGCATAGGACCTTCTTGGGCTGTCCCACCAGCCCACCAAGGGCTGGTGCGCCACCCCCAAGGCCTATGGGCTTCCCCGGGGTGGGTTGCCCCCCCGGTGAACACCCGGAACCCATTCGTCATTCCCGGTACATTCCGGGTAACTCTGAAAACCTTCCGGTAATCAAATGAGGTCATCCTATATATCAATCTTCGTTTCCGGACCATTCCGAAAACCCTCGTGACGTCCGTGATCTCATCCGGAACTCCGAACAACATTCGGTAACCAACCATATAACTCAAATACGCATAAAACAACGTTGAACCTTAAGTGTGCAGACCCTGCGGGTTCGAGAACTATGTAGACACGACCCGAGTGACTCCTCGGTCAATATCCAATAGTGGGACCTGGATGCCCATATTGGATCCCACATATTCTACGAAGATCTTATCGTTTGAACCTTAGTGCCAAGGATTCATAAAATCCCGTATGTCATTCCCTTTGTCCTTCGGTATGTTACTTGCCCGAGATTCGATCGTCAGTATCCGCATACCTATTTCAATCTCGTTTACCGGCAAGTCTATTTACTCGTTCCGTAATACAAGATCCCGCAACTTACACTAAGTCACATTGCTTGCAAGGCTTGTGTGTGATATTGTATTACCGAGTGGGCCCCGAGATACCTCTCCGTCACACGGAGTGACAAATCCGAGTCTCGATCCATACTAACTCAACGAACACCTTCGGAGATACCTGTAGAGCATCTTTATAGTCACCCAGTTACGTTGCGACGTTTGATACACACAAAGCATTCATCCGGTGTCAGTGAGTTATATGATCTCATGGTCATAGGAACAAATACTTGACACGCAGAAAACATTAGCAACAAAATGACACGATCAACATGCTACGTCTATTAGTTCGGGTCTAGTCCATCACGTGATTTTCTCAATGACGTGATCCAGTTATCAAGTAACAACACCTTGTATGTAATCAGAAGACCCTGACTATCTTTGATCAACTAGCTAGCCAACTAGAGGCTTGCTAGGGACAGTGTTTTGTCTATGTATCCACACATGTACATAAGTCTTCATTCAATACAATTATAGCATGGATAATAAATGATTATCTTGATACAGGAATTATAATAATAACTATATTTATTATTGCCTCTAGGGAATAATTCCAACAGGGACGACACTCATCTTTTCTGTATCTTCTACAGTCACTGGGTAGTGAGTCTTGCTCAACTTCATACCTTGCAACACAGGCAAGAACCCTTTGTTGGACCGATCCATTTTGAACTTCTTCAAAACTTTGTCAAGGTATGTGCTCTGTGAAAGTCCTATTAAGCATCTCGACCTATCTCTATAGATCTTGATGCCTAATATGTAAGTAACTTCTCCTAGGTCCTTCATTGAAAAACTCTTGTTCAAGTAATCCTTTACGCTTCCCAAAAATTCTATATTGTTTCCAATCAGCAATATGTCATCCACAGATAATATTAGAAACGCTATGGAGAGACCCACTCACTTTCATGTAAATACAAGCTTCTCCATAAACTTGTATAAACCCAAACACCTTGATCATGTCGTCAAAACGTTGATTCCAACTTCGAGATGCTTGCACTAGTCCATAAATAGATCGCTGGAGCTTGCACACTTTGCCAACATTATCTGGATCGATAGAACCTTCTGATTGCATCATATACAACTCTTCCTTAAGGAAACCGTTAAGGAACGCTCTTTTGACATCCATCTGCCAAATTTTATAACCGAAGAATGCAGCTATTACTAACATGATTATGACGGATTTAAGCATCGCTACACGTGATAAAATCTCATCATAGTCAAGTCCTTGAAGTTGTGAAAAACCCTTTGCCACAAGTCGAGCTTTCTAGACGGTGAAATTACCGTCGGTTTCCATCTTCTTCTTAAAGATCCATTTATTCTGAATGGCCTTTCACCATTCAGGTAATCTTCCAAAGTCCACACTTTGTTTTCATACATCGATTCTATCATAGATTAGTGGCCTCTAACCATTTGTTGGAATCCGGGCTCACCATCGCTTCTCCATAGCTCGTAGGTTCATCGTTGTCCAAAAACATGACTGTCAAGAGAGAGTTACCATACCACTCGAGAGCGGTGTGTGCCCTTGTCGATCTACGAGGTTCGATTGCAACTTGATCCAAAGTTTCATGATCATCATCATTAGCTTCCTCTTCAATTGATGTAGGCTCCACAGAAACAACTTTATGTGTTGTGCTACTCAACGGATGAAGTGAAGGTTCAATGACCTCATCAAGTTATATCTTTCTCCCACTCAATTCTTTCGAGAGCAACTCTTTCTCAAGAAATGTTCCGTTTTTAGCGACAAATACTTTGCCTTCAGATCTGAGATAGAAGGTGTACCCAACTATCTCTTTTGGGTATCCTATGAAGACGCACTTCTCCGCTTTGGGTTTGAGCTTTTCAGGCCGAAGCTTTTTTGACATAAGCATCACATCCCCAAACTTTAAGAAACGACAACTTTGGTTTCTTGCAAACCACATTTCATAAGGTGTCGTAACAACGGATTTTGTTGGTGCCCTATTTAAAGTGAATGAAGTTGTCTCTAATGCATAACTCCGAAATGATAACGACAAATCAGCAAGAAACATCATAGAATGCACCATATCCAATAAAGTACGATTACGACGTTCGAACACACCATTACGCTGTCGTGGTCCAGACGGTGTCAACTGTGAAACAATTCCACATTGTCTTAAGTGAGTGCCAAACTCATAAGTAAGATACTCTCCTCCCCGATCAGATCGTAGGAATTTGATCTTCTTGTTATGATGATTCTCCACTTCACTCTAAAATTCCTTGAACTTTTCAAATGTTTCAGACTTGTGTTTCATTAATTAAATATAACCATATCTACTTAAGTCATCGGTGAAGGTGAGAAAGTAATGATATCTGATACATCTCAAACGTATCTATAATTTTTGATGGTTTTATGCTGTTATCTTGACATCTTTGGATGTTTTATGTACCTTTTATATATGTTTTGGGAGTAACTTATTAATTCAGTGCCAAGTGCTAGTTCCTGTTTTTTCTGTGTTTTTGGCTCTTTTCAGATCTGATTTTGGAACGGAGTCCAAATGGAATAAAATCCCCGAAATGATTTTTTCCCGAACGGAAGAAGATCAGGGGGCCTGTGGGCCAAGCGACGAGGGCTACAGGGAGCCCACAAGCCCACACTCCGCCACCAGGGGGAGGCGGTGGTGGGCAGGCTTGGGGCCTCCCTGAGCGCGCCCTGACCTAGATCTTGCGCCTATATATTCCCTAAAAATCAGGAAAAAAATCAAGGGATCCATGAAAATACTTTTCCGCCGCCGCAAGCTTCCGTTTCCGCGAGATCTCATCTGGAGACCCTTCCTGGTGCCCTGCCGGAGGGGACTTTGGAGTTAGAGGGCTTCTTCATCATCATCATCGCCCCTCCAATGACTCGTGAGTAGTTCACTTCAGACCTACGGGTCCGTAGTTAGTATCTAGATGGCTTCTTCTCTCTCTTGGATCTTCAATACAAAGTTCTCCATGATCTTCATGGAGATCTATCCGATGTAATCTTCTTTGGCGGTGTGTTTGTCGAGATCCGATGAATTGTGGATTTGTGATCAGATTATCTATGATATATATTTGAGTCTTTGCTGATTTCTTATATGCATGATTTGATATCCTTGTAAGTCTCTCCGAGTCTTGGGTTTTGTTTGGCCAACTAGATCTATGAGTCTTGCAATGGGAGAAGTGCTTGGTTTTGGGTTCTACCATGTGGTGACCTTTCCCAGTGACAGTAGGGACAGCAAAGCACACATTACGTAGTTGCCATCAAGGGTAACAAGGTGTGCTCTGTCGTTGATATGAGATTGTCCATCTACATCATGTCATCTTGCTTAAGGCATTACTCTGTTCTTTTGGACTTAATACACTAGATGCATGCTGGATAGCGGTCGACGTGTGGAGTAATAGTAGTAGATGTAGAAAGTATCGGTCTACTTGTTTTGGACGTGATGCCTATAGATATAATCATTGCCATAGATGACGTCATGACTTTGTGCGGTTCTATCAATTGCGCGACAGTAATTTGTTCACCCAGCGTCTACTTGCTTTCATGAGAGAAGCCACTAGTAAACACTACAGCCCCGGGGTCTATTCACATCTATCGTTTCCACTTCCTCTTTTACTTTGCTTTGTTACTTTGTTGCTTTCAGTTCTCACTTGGGGACCAATCTATAAGGGCTTGACAACCCCTTCATAGCGTTGGGAGTAAGCTGTTTGTGTTTGTGCAGGCTCTTGTGATACTCCTCCACTGGATCGATACCTTGGTTCTCAAAGTGAGGGAAATACTTACCACCGCTGCGCTACATCACCCTTTCCGCTTTGAGGGAACACCAACGCAAGGCTCCAAGGCCACAAGGGAAATCCTTTGCATATTTGCCTAGCAAGTCCCTTAAGGCGTAGCCGTAGCAGAAGGATTCCTGGTGCCGCTGCTGAGGAGTATCAAGGAGAACTCCTATTTCTGGCGCCGTTGGAAGGTCTTTTGTTGCAGTAGAAATATCCACCGCGTGCCTCAATGCCCAATGGACGACATACATCAGTATGTATGATTTCCAACAATTCACTTTCTCTCTCAATTGTTCTGGAAAACGGAGTTTTGGTCATCTTGCCCATGAGGCATGGTTCACATGTGTCAAGTGATTCAAAATCAAGTGACTCCAAAAGTCCATCAACATGGAGTTTCTTCATGCGCTTTACACCAATATGACCTAAGCGGCAGTGCCACAAGAAAGCGGTACTATCATTATTAAATCTACATCTTTTGGCATCAATTTTATGAACATGCTTGTCACTACTATCGAGATTCAATAAGAAAAAAAACCTCACATTGGGTGTGTGACCATAAAAGATATTACTCATATAAATAGAACAACCATTATTCTTTGATTTAAATGAGTAACCGTCTAGCAATAAACAAGATCCAGATATAATGTTCATGCTTAACGCATACACTAAATAACAATTATTCACGTTCATCACTAATCCCAATGGTAACTGAAGTGAGAGTGTGCCCATGGCGACCATATCAGCCTTGGAACCATTTCCCATGCGCATCGTCACTTCATCCTTCGCCAACCTTCTTCTAGTCTGCAGTTCCTGTTTTGAGTTGCAAATGTGAGTAACTGAACCTGTATCAAATACCCAAGCACTACAACGAGAGTTGGTAAGGTACACATGAATAACATGTATATCATATATACCTAGTTTGGCGTGGGCCGCCTTCTTGTCTGCCAGATACTTGGGGCAGTTCTGCTTCCACTAACCAGTCCCCTTACAATGATAGCAATCAGTTTCTGGCTTGGGCCCAGCCTTGAGTTTCTTCACCAGAGGGGCAATAGCTTTGCCACTCTTCTTGAAGTTACCTTTCTTACCCTTGCCATTTTTCTTGAAACTGGTGGTCTTATTGACCATCAACACTTGATGTTCCTTCTGGATTTTTGACACAACGACTTTCAGCATTGCAAACAGCTCGGGGACTGGTTTATTCATCCCTTGCATGTTGTAGTTCAGCACAAAGGTTTTATAGCTAGGTGGCAGTGATTGGAGAACTCTATCAATGATTTCCTCTAGTGGGATAACAATTCCCAACTCAGCCAGACAGTTGGCATACCCAGACATTGTGAGTACATGCTCACTGACAGACCCGTTCTCCTCCATCTTGCAAGCATAAAACTTATCGGAGGTCGCATACCTCTCGATCCGGGCATTCTTCTCAAAGATAAACTTCAATTCCTAGAACATGTCATATGCTCCATGACGTTCAAAATGTCTTTGAATTCCCGGTTCTAAGCCATACAAGATCGCACACTGAACTACTGAGTAGTCATCCAGCCGCGATTGCCAAACGTTCATAACGTCTTCAGCCGCCCGGAAGAAGGGTGCATCACCTAGCGGTGCATCAAGTACATAGCTATTTTGGTAAACTGTGAGGACACGCCTCAGATTACGGGCCCAGTGTCACGCCCAAGATGCGATCCTATCCTTATTTTGGCACGAGGGCCTCGATAGGGATAGAAGGGCATCTCGTCGTTTCGCAAGAATGGATATCGTTACAAGTACATGTACTGAAGAGAAAAGTATATGGAATTGGCTTACACTCGCCACAAGCTACATCAGAGACACATCAGTACAATACATAAACATCACGAAGAAGAGCAGGGTCCGACTACGGATGAACACAAACAAGAAAAGAACGACATCCATCCTTTCTATCACATGCTACCGGCCTGGAACCCATCCTAGATCGATGAAGAAGAAGAAGAAACTCCAAATGAACAATCATCGCGCTCGCGTCAAAGTAACCCTTTACCTGTACCTGCAACTGGTGTTGTAGTAATCTATGAGCCACAGGGGACTCAGCAATCTCATTTCCAAAGGTATCAAGACTAGCAAAGCTTAATGGGTGAGGTATGGTTAAGTGGTGAGGCTGCAGGAAGCGACTAAACAATATATGAGGTGGCTAACTTACAAGTACAAGAATAAAGAGGGGGAAGATCTACGCATAGCGGACGTGAACTACTTATGATAAAATGAATGATCCTGAACACCTACTTACATCAAACATAACCCCACCGTGTCCTCGATCGGAGAACGGGCTCATGAAAGAGACAGTCAGGGTTGCGCACTCAGTTGGCAAGTTTTAATTAAGTTAAATTCAAGTTATCTAGAACCAGTGTTAAACAAAGTTTCCACGTTGCCACATAACCGCGGGCACGGCTTTCCAAAAGTTTTAACCATGCAGGGGTGCTCCAACTAGTCCATCACAAACTACCACACGCTGTGACGGAATGACCTCGATCAGGGAAATCCGTGATCTCCTCGGATCCCTATTGGAAAACCTCAACCCCGAGTTAGCTCAAAGCATCCTCGGAATCCCTCGCACAAGATGCTCTATAAAGATAAAACAAGTCCAGCAAGGCCGCCCGACGTGCCGACAATCTCGATAGGAGCCGCGTATCTCGTTCTCAGGGCACACCGGATGAGCGATGGTTACCACGCCAAATGCCAAGTTGCCCCGAGTAGTGTTAATAAGCTGCTCTGTTTTGGACCAGCACCATCAGCACTGGCCCTCCCTGTATTATGTTGAATTACTCGTCGGGTAGCGCTAACTCCCTATGCTTTTCAGTATTAATAAAATTATTATGTTGGGCAAATATAGTACCGATGTTGGGCCTTGCCAGACGAGCTTTATCCTAAAATGAGAATCTAGGGGGTCCCCATAACAACCCCAAGCATGTTAGGAGCGCTCATTTATGGAACATAACACCGGTAGCCGAAACTAAGGGGGCAAAGGTAGAACAAAACACCAGGGTAGAAAGGTCGAGCCTTCTACCTTTTACCACGTATATAGGTGCATTAAATTAAATAGCACTTAATATGGTGATATAACACGGAACCCATGTTATCACATGGAAGCAACTTCACCTACAACTAGCAACGCTAACACATGGTTAAGCAAGCGGTAACATAGCCAATCACTGGTTTGCTAGGTTGTGAACAGGTTGAAGGTTTTCATGGCAATGTTGGGAGGCTGATATTTAACATGTGGTAGGGAACGAGACATAACAATAGAAACGATAAAACTAGCATGTCAATGATAGTAATGGTATCTAGGGAAATGGTCATCTTGCCTGAGATCCCGCTTGGAAGAAGAACGACTCGTTGAAGCAGACGAACCGATGTAGTCGAATGGGTCCTCACTTTCCGACATGCTTGCGGAACTCTATCGAGACGAAGCAAACCGGAAACAAGAATCAACACACGATATTCACCACGACACATGCACGACAAGATGCAATCCACATATGATGCATGCTCAGTTGAATATATGCAAGACATGGCATGGCAATTCAAAACAACCAAACACTACACATTAAGTGAAGTTCAATATGCATCGAGTTGCATATTGACGAAACTCCACCTACGAATTATTTAGTTCTATCCCGATTAGGTACACGGCAATATTAAATGTTGGTTAAACATGGCAAGAGGTGACGCATAACAAAGCTATCTATCTAGGCATTTTAAATGAGGTCAGAAACAACATATAGCATCTCCAAGATGACCTCATACGTCAATTTATAATTCTGTACAGATTTGAACTAACACGTTTTAATATTCATTAAACAGCAACATAAATAGGTTCACGTGATTATACGCGTCGTTCCAATCAATTTACACATAGAGAACATCTCCAACGGAGCTACGGTTCAAAAGATACGAACACCGCAAGATATGATGGCATGAATGCAATATGTGTGCAACAACAGTCAGAAGCATTTCAACACATACAACCAGCAAGATATTATGAAAATACACAAGATTCTAAGCAAGTTTCATGTAGGACATGATCAAAACGGAGCAACGGTTCAACAAATACAAACTACACAAGAAATAGTCACAATCTGCCAAAAACAACAACATGGCATTTTCTACCCCCCAAAACAACAAGGTACATAAATCTAAAATGCTCAAGCAAGGCATGAGACAGTAGAGGGAAAGATGCACTTCAACACCCTACTAATAAAAGAATCACTAGGAAAAGAACTCACAAAATGGCATGTCACACAGAGTTTCACATTTAGTGAAAATAACAGTTTTGACAGTGCAGTTTTTGGTCTGAAGGCATATTGAAAGCAACAAAACTATATGCTACAGGGATCTAAATGGCATGAAAATTCACATCATGCTATATAATCTTAAGGACTACAAATAACTCCATTGCACCAACCTCAAAAGAGCTATAGATCACCAGATAAACTCATGGAAAGACACCAACAAAATATAACAAATTTCAGACTTAGAAATATTTCAACATCTCCAAATCAACACTATTTTCTAGTATGCTGAGAGCAAGAAAACAACACCTAAACATGGATTTCTATTGCAACCAAAATTACGAGGGGCTAGCATACATATCCAAGGGCATATCTCTAGATCAAAACTAATTCATATCATGCACGGAATAAATTCCACAACATAGACAAGAGGGTAACATGGCAAAATATCACGCGCACTAACTTGCTCAAAAGCTAAAACGAAATGGATAGTTAAATTCTATGGATTTTTCTACCCCTAAAACATATATAATATGTGGGGTTTGAAAAAACTAAAACTACGCCACACAATATGCGAGAATACGTCCTAAGCATGACATAACGAACTAGCGACGGAACCTACATACAAAAATGCAAACAACTACTCTAAAATACTTGGCAAAGGGCCCCGAACAACACGAACATTTAAACTACGTGATATGAGCAATATGGACACGCACGAAAATAGCTACGGAATAATTAGCATATTAGGACAACACACAAAACTAGGTAAATAGGTCAAACCACTCCAAACATGCATTCAAGGTGTAAAATCATAATCTACGCGAAATTCTACACGAGTTACATATATAATACGTCGCAATCCGAAGGACGGTCTAGAAACTACGGGCATTTGAAAATATCTATATCTGTGTGAAAAATTCTAATTCGCAAGCTAAATAGGAAAAATCTTCACGGGCCCGAATCTACAACAATTGGGCCTATAGTACCTAGGCGCAACCAAACTAAACAACGCACATGCAAAATAGAGGGGTTGGGGGCTTTAACCTCGCGCCTGGTCCGGTCTGAAGAGGCCACCGAGCTGGGGCTGGGCCGACGAGCTGGGGAGGCCGGCTGGGCCTTGGGCGGATGTCCTAGACTGGGCCGATGGGGTGGCTTGGCAGGCCAGGGGATCACCTCGTCTCCCTCCCGTCGCCTGCTTGGAGCGAGGTCACGAGGCCATGGCGGCGGCGGTGCAGAGCTTCCGGCAGGGCAAGGCGGGTGGTAGGGAAGCGCCGACGTAGGAGGAACGGGGCGACACCGGCCGGATCTGCGTGGATCAGGGCCGGGGCGGCAACGGCAGGATGAAGCGGGGCCGGCGGCGTGCTGCGGCGGCCATGACGGCATGGCTGCCTGCGCGGGGCTCCGACGCGGAGGGGCAGAGAGCCGCAGGAGGAGGGCGAGGTTTCTCCTGCGACGGGACAGAGCGGCCGGCGGCGAGGCACGGGGCTACACGCGGCGCGACGACGGGGAGCTGCGGGAGGCAGCGCGGCTGCGGGGCGACCCGGGCCCGAGCGGGCCGGATCTGGGCCTCAGACGGGCCGCGGCGGCTGGGAGGAGAGAGGGCAGTGGCTAGGGTTTGAGGGGCACGAATTTTGAGGCATAGGTGGGAGAAGGCCATTTCTGGACATGGCGGTGTCCATTTAGAGGCAAATGGGGCTAGGGTTTGCCAAATGGGGCGTTTTCGGACCCTCTGATCTCGATCGGACGCTCCGGAAATGCCCTAAGGTTGGGTTAGGCCGTGTAGAGTGGCTTAGGCGGAGATGAGAGGGAAATAGCGCGCCCGGCAACGTGATTTAAAACACTAAAACACGTCTGACAAATAACCGAAGACAGAGCCGCTACGGTCGACCGTTCGGGTACCAGACGAACTCCGATTGTGACAAAAATTGGCAGGCGTCCTACCTATATCTTAATAAGACCGCACGTCAAGTTTCAACCCAACAGAGGAAGTTATATACACACTTTTCAAACCAAGGTTTTGACGATGTCGTGGGCGCGTGCGTGTGTGGTTGGGCTCAACACGGACAACGACGAAAACAGAGGGAACCGGCAACTAACAACGGATGCAGGTTTTGAAAACTGGCGGCAACGGAGTGCCAATGCAATGCAGATGATGCGCCATGATGCGACAATTAAAATAAACAGACGCCAGCAATGGAAAAGAGGGGAATCTTCTGGAGCGTCGGTCTCGGGCTGTCACACCCAGTTAGCAAAGTTGCTCCCGTCATCTTTCAACTTAGCTTTCTCTAGGAACGCATTAAAATTCAAGGGTACTACTATGCGAGCCATTGATCTAACATAGATTTGCAAAGATTACTTAGACTATTGTTCAATATAATGAATTTAGTTAATCATATTACTAAAAACGCCCACTCAAATCGACATCCATCTAGTTATTCGAGTGAAACATGATCCAGATCCACCAACCCAAGTCTGATCATCACATGAGATGAGCTGGTTACAATGGTGAACATCTTCATGTTGATCATATCAACTATATGACTCACGTTCGACCTTTCGGTCTCTTGTGTTCCGAGTGCATGTATGTACGTGCTAAGCTCGTCAAGTTTAACCCTTCCGCTTGTGCAAAACAGTTTTGCACCCATTATATGTGAAAGTGGAGTCTATCACACCCGATCATCACATGGTGTCTCGAAACAACGAACTTTTGCAACGGTTCACACTCGGTGAGAACACAATTTTTTCTTGAAATTTTAGTGAGGGATCACCTTATAATGCTACTGTCGTCCTAAGCAAAACAAAGTGCATAAAAAGAGTTAACATCACTTGCAAATCATAAGTGACATGATATGGCCATGATCTTGTGCTTTTGATCTCCATCTCCGAAGCACCGACATGATCTCCATCATCATCGGCGCCACACCAAGATCTCCATCATTGTGCTGTCATTGAGGTTGTCACGCCATCTATGCTTGTACTACTATTGCTACTAATTTAGCGATAAAGTAAAGCATCACCAAGCGCTCAAAAATAAAGACAACCCTATGGTTCCTGCCTGTTGCCATAGCATCGACATGCAAGCCGATATTAATTATTACAACATGATCATCTCATACTTAAAATATATCTCATCATGTCATTAGCCATATCATATCACATGCATACCCTGCAAAAACAAGTTAGACTCCTATAATTTGTTGTTGCAAATTTTACGTGGCTGCTATGGGTATCTAGCAAGAACGTTTTTTACCTACGCAAAACCACAATGTGATATGCAAGTTTCTATTTAACCTTCTACAAGGACCGCCTTTTGTCGAATCCAATTCAACTAAAGTAAGAGAGACAGACACCCGCGGGCCATGTTTATGCAATAAGTTGCATGTCAGTCGATGGAACCGGTCTCTCGTACGTGGACGAGTAAAGTTGGTCCGGGCCACTTCATCCAACAATACCACCGAATCAAGAAAAACTAAAGAGGTAAGCAAATATCAACGCCCAGAAACTCCTTTGTGTTCTACTCGAGATGTCATCTATGCATAGACCTAGCTCATGATGCCACTGTTGGGGAACGTTGCATGGGAAATGAAAATTCTCCTACGTGCAAACACGATCTATCCATGGTGATGACCATCTACGAGAGGAGAGATTGAATCTACATACCCTTGTAGATTGCTAAGTGGAAGCGTTCAAGAACGCGGTTGATGTAGTGGTACGTCTTTGCGATCCAATCACGAACCTTCCAGTAATCTCTCGATCAAGTTCCAAACGAACGACACCTCCGCGGTCAACACACATACAACTTGGTGATGCCTTCACCTCCTCAATCCAGAGAGCGATGGTGAAGTAGCATCCCGAGTCCTCCGGCAGCATGACAACGTGGTGAGGTGTTGGTGGTGACAGCTCAGCACGGCTTTGCTGTGGGGTTTTGGAGGAGAGAACTACGAGGGAGAGGAGGTGCAGCACCATGGAAACATTGTCGTATGGCTGCCCTCTCTCTACCTCTCTATATATAGGGGGAAGGGAGAGGGAAGGGTGTCCTAGGGTTTCCCCCTAGGGGTCGGCGGCCAAGGGAGGGGAGTGGCAGCGGCTAGGGTTGGGTGGCCCTCCCACTTGGGTGCCTTGCCACCCAAATTGGGCTCGCGACACCCCAAGGAGGTGCCCACCCCCCTTCGTCCGAAGTGGGTTGGGGAGAGGGGTTGTGCCCATCCCCCTGGTGGGCTGCGGTGCCCCCTCTCCTTGGCCCATGAGGGCACCCAACAATTGTTAGGGCCTCCCAAAACCCCTTTCAGCACTCCGTGAATCACTTGGTACGCCTCAGAACACTTTCGGACTCCGATGACCTTCACACGATATGTCAATCTTCACCTTCGGACTATTCTGGAGTTCCTCGTCATGTCCGGGTTCTCATCGGGGACTCCGAACAACCTAGGGTCACCAACACAATGACTTATTTATGCTTATATCGTCACTGAACCTTAAGTGTGTAGACCTTGTGGGTTTGAGAATTATGCAGACATGACCGAGACACTCTCCGATCAATAACCAATAGCGGGACTTGGATGCCCATATTGGTTTCTACATATTCTATGAGGATCTTTCATCGGTAGAACCTCAATGTCAAGGATTCAATCAATCCCGTATGCTATTCCCTTTGTCCATCGGTATGTTACTTGCCCGAGATTCGATCGTCCGTATCTCCATACCTAGCTCAATATCATTACCGGCAAGTCTCTTTACTTGTTCCATAATACAAAATCTCATGACCAACTCCTTAGTCACATTGCTTACAAGCTCATTGTGATGTTGGATTACTGAGTGGGCCGAGAGATACCTCTCCGTCATTGATGACAAGTTGATGGATATACTTCTTGCCCCTCGTTGGTTACCCCAAGTGGAAGGTGGAGATGTAGTCAGCAACATATTTCCCTTACATGAGGACTGTAAAGTTTATCGAACCAGGAGGACTCCAAGGATCAACATGTAGGTGTTTGTTGCTCTAGCGTTAGCAGAAGACGTGGACCTACACACACAACAAATAACTTTGCTCCCAACAAGTAGAGAGAGGTTGTCAATCTCTCCGGCCTTGTAGTTTGCGAAGGATCAAAACACAAGCGGGAATAGTGATAGTGATTGCAACGGAAAAGTAAATGAAAGTAGTAAGTGATGGAGGTGTAAGCAATGGTGGTAATATGGACCTGAGTCACATGATTTTCACTAGTGATGTCTCTCTCCCGAAAGACGATAAACAACTATGCATGGGTAAACAAATTACAGCTCGGCAATTGACAGAATTATGAACGCACCGCAATGCTAATTATGCTAGTTGAAAGTTAGAGGCTCAATAGTAATGGGCAGTACGCCAAGACAAGTAGACCGTTTATTCATCATCATCTACTTACTAATCATCCACCTTGAGATATCTATCGAGAACATCTTGCTGGTATTAAGTTACCAGCCCCACCGCAAGTGTAAACTCAAAGCAACATACAACTACATTAACGAACTTTGCGTAAGGTAAACAATCGTTGCAACCGCGGTCACAATCACCGTTGTTTTCTCCCTGGTGGCAACAACACATCCCCTAGTCTCATGTTTCTGTCACTCAAGCTAGACATCAGGGGGCATGAGCCCACAATCATGCATAACGCTCCCTCTTGGAGTTACAATCTACTACTAGGCCAAAGCAATGAAGAGCAACAGAGAACATCCTTGAATCACAAAAGAACATAATATAAAAGGATAATCAAATATATAACTTAGCACAATCTGAACATAATCTCATAATCCATCGGATCCCAACAAACCAAGCATAGCAATAGCAGGAAAATTACATAGGTGCCTTGATCATGTAGGGCAGCTCACAAGGGCTAAACATTGAAGCACAAGATTGGAGAGAAGACATCACATAGCTATTGGTCATGGACTCATGGTCCAAGGAGGACTACTCACGACACGTCCGGGAAGCGTCCATGGCAGTGGAGAAGCTCCTGGAGGTCAATCCTCCCTCCGGCAGGGTGCCGAGAAGAGGTCTCTTGACGCTCCCGATCTCGGAAGCGCTACAGCGCAAAACAATGGAGAAATTCGCGATTCTGGATATGATGGAAGGATTTCCGATCGGAGGGGTAAATATATACCAAAGGAGGGCATTAGATGACGTGGGGCCCACCCAAGTGACCTGTGGGTGTGGCCAGGGGCCAAGCCGTGTAGGGAGGCCGCCAAGGCAGCCCCTCGCTCCCCTCTGTCCCACCTTTGGTGCTCCGGAAGCTTCCGTCAAGCGGATTTTTATATATTCTTCTCATGATTTTTGGGACTGTGGAAATTTGGGTAAAAGTCCCTACAAAAAAAGACGTCAGCAGACGGAAACTGGCACTGGGTGCATTGAGTTAGTAGGTTAGTCCAAATATGTGTAAAAAGATATAAAAGTGTAGCAAAACATATAACAATGTCACCCAAAAGATCATGGAACAAGCAGAAATTATTGATACGTTTGGGACATATCAACATCCCCAAGCTTAATTCCTGCTCGTCCTCAACTAGGTAAATGATAACACAAATAATTTATGTGGTGACATGCTAACACACATATAAGAACTTCAAAGTAAAGCAAGTAAGGTATGCAATTCATGTCAAGACAATAACAAGCAAGAGTCTATATTTAGTGTTGAAATTAGCAAAGTAAGAACATAAAGGTGCAAGACCTCTCGCTGTCCATGACTCGAATGTCTCCAAATGGTGTTTGCGTGCAAGAAGTGGGAGATGGGTTTAGAGCATAAAAATAATTTTTAATTGAGAACTCAATCTACTAAACTACACACTTGGTCTCCTTCGGAATCTTATCTTGACTCATCCCCACACCACTAGTCAGGCACAAGTCGAAATGATCCTCTCCCTTTCGACTTTGAGCACTCATGCAATGGATGAGCGCAAGAAAGATATGTTGGCACTTAGGATGGCAAATAGAATAATGATGGGGAAGGAAGACAAAAAGGTGTGAAAGGCTCACATCAACGAGGACAACCATAGGCGAGAGAAATCCAAATGATAGATATGATGTGAGGAGGAGGGATTGACATGCAACGGATGCACATATGAGCTAAGGTAAGCTCTCCAATGGAACTAGTGGGGGTGTATCCAACTTGCTTGCTCATTAAGACCTGGAGCTCATTTGAGGAGGTTCATCATTGGAATATACAAGCCAAGTTCTATAGTGTAAGGGTCCCCACATAGTTATGCATGAATGATAACCTCTATGTAGTACAAATATAACAATGGAGTACGAGTGTGGATATTTCAAAAGGAATAGTAGTGTTGCCCCCTTCTCTCTTTTTTTTCTTTTTTTTTGTGGCCTCTTTGGCTCTTTCTATTTATCTCTCATTTTTCCTCTTTGGGATCTTTTCATTTGTCATCTTTGGGATATTTCAAATTTTTCCTCTTTGGGATCTTTTCCTCACTTAAGGGCAACACTCTATGTTTTACAAGAATAGAAGAAGATCTTCACACTTTATAAGAACTACTCAACATAAAGATAAATGAAAACTATCATGATGTATGCAAATGTATGCCTCTGCGAGTGTAGAAGGATATGCAATGAAACTAGCACGTCATATAGCAATAATAAGGGCAAAGCCCAACTAACATGCGGCTCCTTGATCAAGCAAAAGCATCTATGACATGAAGATCAAGTCATGAGATGGTGGATGTTGCATGGAAATGTATCTCAGAAAGGCTATGGAAATGCCTTAATAGGTAGGTATGGTTGCTGTTTTGAGGAAAGATATAATGAGGCTGATGATGACAGAGCGTATCATGCCAAGGGTTTGGATGCACCGGCGAAGTTTGCACCAACTCTCAAGATGAGAAAGGGCAATGCACAGTACCGAAGAGGCTAGCAAAATATGGATGGTGGAAGTGCTAACAATCGAATACTCGCATTAGTCCGACGAACTCGTACACTTATTATCGGTAACTCTCTATCTAGTCAGGAAATTCACAAAGAGACAAGTACCCCGAGGAGGAGTGTTTGGGGGTTTGGTTATCCTTGCGCATCCTCGGCCCATGGTAACTTGAGGGTACTCTATATATTCCAACCCCTCCAGAGGTTAGCGATCAATCTAGTAGCTAGAGTTCTCAACTAATTTTTTGTTTTTGAAAAAACATCGATTTCCCAAAATACGACACCTATCACTAATAGGCTCAAGATCTTGGCACCAATAGTCCAAATATTACTCAAATCAATACCTCAAAACTATTGCAAGTTACTACTATACTTAAATAGCAACCTCAGTTACCTTCTCATGCATGACACACAACTCAGTGCAACAAGCCAACTCTCTAAACAAGATAAGCACGATAACTCCATAGAGTTCCATAATCAACCTAAATAAAAGCTCTTAAAACATAAAGCATGAAAAATAAGAGCTAAGCATGACAGCAGCTATGAAAAGATAAAGAATACACAAAAAGATAAGCATGAAAACCTATGTTGTGTTCTAGAGTGGAATGGAGCATGGTTCTCTCCCAAACAAGGAAGGCTAGGTTCCGAATTGTTATGAACAGCAAGAAAAACTAAAAAAATCTAAAAATTAAAGACCGGGACGCTCCAAGCATAGCACATAACATATGAAGTGATAAAAATATAACATGGAGATGGACGAACTCATGATTGTTGATAGAGAAGGGGATGCACTGGGGCATCCCCAAGCTTAGACGCTTGAGTATCCTTGAATATTTATTGGGGTGCATGGGGGCATCCTCAAGCTTGAGCGCTTCACATTCCTAGATCTTCTTTCATCATCTTCCGTCGCATACTTGAAAACTCCCTTCATACGAAACTCATCATAAGCCGATTAGAGTGGTTAGTACCCATGATAAAATAATTTTAATATCTACTGAAAATAAAGATTTTCATGAAGAGATACTTTTTGTCAAGATTTCAAAAAGGTTTATGCAAAGAAAAAGAAAGCTTAAGATTTGCAAAACGATGAAAACGCAAAACGTGGCAGAATCTGTGAAAAACAGAACAACATGTAGTAAAAACAATCGGGGCACTTCCTCAAATCAAATCAAAAAACTCAGAACAGATGCCAAAAAGAAAAATATATAGAGCATGCTATCAAAAACATTCAAATCAAAAAGATGATCTGGTGATTTTTAGCGAATGTTTCCGTCAAGCAGATAAAATCTGTTTCCAGACAGCATGTCACAAATTTTGAACTTTCTTGTAATTGGAGGCTAAAACTTGGCACACAGCTTGAAAATAAAGATACAATGATGTTTCTACAATAGTAATAAGCATCAAGACCACTAAAACTGAAAGTAAAAAAAGTTGGGTTGCCTCCCAACAAGTGCTATATTTTAGGCCTTTGAGCTAGGCATGATGCAAAAAGATCAAGTGTTATCAACTCCATAAGAATAACTTGCCCGAATAACGGGCTCATAAGGTAACTTAAACTTCTTTCGAGGGAAGTGTTCCATTCCCTTTTTAAGGGGAAATTGGAATCTAATGGTTCCTTCTTTCATTTCAATGATAGCACCAACGGTGCGGAGAAAAGGGCGTCCCAAAATAATTGGACATGAGGGATCACACTCAATGTCCATAATAAGAATATCAACGGGCACATAATTATCATTGACAACAATAAGAACATCATCAATTGTAACACCCTGTGTTTAGCTTTCCTTACTAATTAACTTATTTCAAAAATAGGATCAATTAAATTTTTTGTGAATGCTTGTGATGCTTGAAGTGACTATTGTTTGCATGCTTGCTCATATGCTTGTGTTGATTCTCCATAATTCATGTAACTCTCCAAACTCACTTCCTTATCTCAAAACTCCTGCCTAATGACCATGCCATGTGTTTAGGACCAGAAAATATTTTTACCAAATATTATTTTCACCAAAAAGCATTTCTTTGAATTAACCTTTGAAAACCCGTGAGATGGGATTTGTACTACAAGTCCTCAAATTAGGGAATTTATTTTGGACCAATTATTTTATTTAAAACCCATTATCAAAATGACTTCCCAAAACCACAATATTATTATTTTAAAAGTTATTTTACTATTTTATTTAAATGCCTTCTTGTTAGGCCACAAATGGTCTCTTATGAAGGAAATTTATTTTTATTGCTTTAAAAATATTTAAGAAAATTTCAGGAAACTCAGTGGATATATATATTTCATATATATTTGTTTCAACACATGTTCATGTTCAAAATATTGGGCAAACCCCTTCAAAACCCTTCGTGCCTATTTCAAGCTTTTGGAATATTTCTATAAGAAATATTCTCAATAAATTCTAGTAAAATTCTAGCATGTCACCAATGATATGTTTAATGATCTTGCCAAGTTTCATCTCAATCCAAGTTGATTTGATTCCCCTAATTATTCCAAAACCCTATCTGTCCAGATCCAAATTTGAGCAACTCTACACTGTCAATTGTCTCCTATTGTTCTCATATTTGGTGGACATGTTCTGATACTCCAATAATGCATTCACTCCAAGTGGTGAATTGAGGAGAATATAAGAACTTGTCCCAAGCCCCTTAAAACACTCTATGTTGATTTCTGACTTTGGGAAGCTTTACATTATAAAGATTCTCCAATTAACCCCAAACTTTTTGGGCATGACTTAATGCTCAAATAATGCCCCCACGCAAAATATTGGATTTGAGGGAATTGATTTTAATAGCTTGTAAGCAGAAATTCATTTCTGCCCATTTCAAGGGTTTTCCAAGTCTACATTGGAAACGTTCTCCACCAAATCCCAAATTTGGTGTCCAAGCCTAATTTCATCTATTATTTGATCGTCTTAAGTTTCATATCCATTGAGGTCCATCTGGTTTCCCTTACACTCATCAAACACCTTGTGTGCATTCACTTTATTGGCTACTTTGGCCCCTTCCACTTTAACCCTTGAGCTCAACTTTCTACCACAGCCCTATATAGTTACATTTCACCTCCAGTAGCTTTGCCATGGCCCCTGGCCAATTATTGTGGGGAGACTCTATGTTACTATTCCTTATTTTACCCTTGGAGCACCATTTTTACCCCTCTTGCGCCACTCCTTCTTAAGCCAAAGCCCCCACCTCTTTCCATAGGGCACCTAGTATCCCAAAGCGTTGTTTCAAACCAAGAGATGGCATGCTCATGTGGAGAAAATGAGCAGCACATCTACAAGTTCATCTCTGGCTGAAACATAGCTTTGTACAACAAATACTGGCTACCCTCCCTTGCTTGAGCTGAAACCTTGCACTGGTGTAGACCTTCCATACGAGATGCTTCTAGACATGGTTTCACCCCAAGACTTCCCTGTGAAAACCACTTTCGCCAGCCCCAGTTTCCTGTGGCAAATTTAATCAATGTTCAAACCAATTTAAACCAGCTCCATATCTGTCCAAACTCCACCAGTGCATTGTGGCACTCATGCCATGCATGTTTGACACCATGGCCTGGCTAAGGGGTGGCCTAGGGCACTAAGTGGGGTGGTGACGACCTGCCTGGAGTGCAGAAATGGTGCTATGCACCTTGTTTCTTTCCTCCGGACTGTTTCTAGCCGAACCAAGTTGTCTCAATATGTATCAGGCCTTTCTTTTGACCGTTCCAAGCGCTTCCACCAAGCATCTAGCTTCCAAGCCCTTCCAGGGGTACGTGGCGTCCATGCACAGAGTGCTCCAGAGAGCTCACGAGCTCTCTCTTCCTCTCCCCCTCTTATCCCCTCTCTCCCCGAGCCTCTAATGCTCTTGCATCTCTTCCCCTCTCCCTTGGGCTCCTCCAGAGCTTCTCCTTGAGCCCCCTCTCCTCCCAAGCTCTCCCCTCTCCGCCATGGCCGTGGGGTAGAGCTTCGGCCTCCGCTTGAACCTGAGCTAGCCAGCTCTCTCCCCTTGCCTCTAGCCCCATGGTGTCTCTTCTGGATGGTGCAGCTCCTCCCTAACGCCTCCAGCTCCTCCCCTTCACTCCTGGAGCCGAGTCCGGTAAAGGCCGACGGCCTCCCCACAGCCGCCGTTGTCGGCTTCCCTTGCAGCCCTCCCTGTGGGCGTCGATCCTGGGAATGGAGGCGTTGCAGCTCCCCAAACCGGCCAGTGTGCACGCCTCGGCTGGGGATGGACGGAGCACCGCCGGAGCCGACCCCTACATCGGCTGGGCCGTGCCTCCGTTCGTGCCTAGATCGAACGGAGGTAGGGGAAGGCCCTCGCGAGCGAGCCCCGCATGTCAGCGACCCAGTGGCTGGGGCGGTGCTTTAAGTGGAGGCGGGCTCCTCCACGAGCGCCTCCTCGCGCCGGAAACGTAAAGGCGCAGTGTGCCTTCGACGTGGTCGTTTCCCTGGCCAGCTAGTGCAGCTGGGCCGACCCATTGTATGTTTAGCGCGCCGACCGTGTTATAATTTTCTGGAGGCCCTCTATAAATTTTTATTTATCAGTAAACTTCGAAAATCAATAGCAAATTCATTTTAACTCCAATTTGCTTGATTCAAATTCCTTCAGGTTCCTAAAATCAAGGGCTATCCGAATATGTGCTTTGCACATTTTTCCAACCAACCTTTTTGTGGTGTTTTTATTTAAATCCAAATCTGGATAATTTAAACCCCACCTTGTGAAATTCCTAGAGGATCCAAATCAACTCCAAATGGAGTGATTCCAATTTCCAGAGACATATTAAATCCTTACCTAATTTTCTAGCTAAGGTGGACATTTTTCTGTGCCTTGTTTTTGTTGCGTTAAATAAATAGCTCCTTTTGCTATTTATTCCAGATTGTAAACCGCCTAGAATATCCATACGAACTCCAAACCAGTGAAACAACTTCCAAAATATTTCTGAAATTATGCTCTATTAAATGAGCGCCTCCACTCATTTTTATCATGATATTTTATGTGGGCTTTTTCAAGGAACACCTATTTCCCCTTTCGACCACTCAAAAATCCCTGATGGTCGAACTCTCCTCTAGCAAGCTTCATCTATTTTTCTTATGACTAGAGAGGTCCAAGAAAAATACAAATCCTATTTATGTAGCACTTTTGTTCTCCTTGATGTGTGGCTGACTGTGATTGTTTCCGACGGTAATTGACGAGTAGACAGAATTCTCGGAGTTGGATCGGAAGACCTTGAAGACCCTGAGAACTATGAGAGCAAAGGCAAGCAACCCTTTGACCATGTATGAGCATATGTAATATTGCATGCTAAGTAGCACAAATATTTCCGTTGCATGTGATCATAAGTACCGGTAAATCATTGACGTGATGTTACCGACGGCTCCTCCGGAGCACTTGCATTTTGAGCACGATCCTACCACCTATGAGGGTCACGCTAATATCATGTTGACAAGTAGAGCTAAGCATAGTAGCATGAGCATGATGATGGTATAAATCAAAGGCTTATGAAAACCCCGTCGGGTGCGACTAATGCCCGAGGGTGATAATGAATTAGGTGGCCACTTTCGGAGAAGTGGTGCACCGGGTATTTTGTGTGTGTACGGTTTTGGAAATGGGATTAGATTTATGATGTGTCGACCGTACCAACCTTACATGTATGACCACATTACCCCTTTATGGGACGGGGCTTTGTTGATTACTCTGGTCGGTGTTAGCAAAGAGCCACATTACTAGTCGCGGGAGTGATGTGTGGTCACTCTCGTGATGGGGTCGTGCCAGGTAGGGAGACTATGCTGTTTTTACGTGTTCCGGGCACACCGTTGCTCCCCACATGGAGGATACTGTCCAGAGTCGGTGCTCGTAAGACGTACATTATGTGGTCTCGGTACCAATCGAGTGGACCTCTTTGTCTAGTATCGTCAAGGGAAAGGCATTGATCGGGTACTTACCTCGGGTATGTTATATACCGCGAGTCGTGGATGACACAGAAGTTTCCCGGATCTCGTGGGTCCAGTGTACTACCTCTGCAGAGTGTAAAACTATTCGAATATCCGTGTCCATGGTTAAGGACAGTTGGGTGGTGCTTCTTAAACTACGTCCAGTCGTTTCCGCATAAACCATGTGTGAAAGCGTGTGTGTGTTCAAGGAGTTATGTGAAAGAGTTGATATGACCAAGTTTGGTGACATGATATACCGGGTGAACTCAAAGTGTTCAACCCGTAACAGATATGTTGATATCTGTCACCTGTTCTTCTAAATACCATCTAGGTTATGTTGCACATCCATCTATGATCATGTTTATTTGAAGTGAATTTTTTAGCCACCAAATACTGCATATTACTTGTTACCATACCAACTGCATTATCCCTATCATGGGCTGATTGCGAGTACATTCAAAGTACTCATTGGCTTGCCACTAGTTATTTCATTGACCAGGTATGAGAGAACAAGATATGGTGAAGAGTAACTTGGTGATGTTCTTGCGAGCTAGGATGCTTCCCAGTCAGAATGCTTGTAGGTCAAGGCTGATGGCATGGGTTCACGCTTTCGACCAATAATTCCGCTATTGGTCTAGTTTAGTGTGCTGGCCTTCAAGGCCCAATATATGTAAAGACTTGACCGCAACGGTCATTTATTGTATCAAACTGTATGTATGGATGTAAGACTCTTGTTATGCCCTTTCTATGTGTTCAGTGAGCATTGATCTCTGGGATCACTGAGCACGTTCATTCGGCGATCTCGACTCGTAAGTCGGGGTCCCCACGGAGCTGGTATTAGTGCCTTCATGACTGTAGGAAGCCCTTAGTTAGCTCCAATGTTAGTTAGCATAAAACTGATTTCCAGACCCTTCAAAAGTTCTTACAAACCCGTATCTTTCTCACCTCTCCTAAATTTTCAAAGGAAGCAAGGTTTTTCCTTAGCACTTCCACCCCTATTTTCTTGACACTCCTCGTTTACTTCTTCAAAACCTGCAAATGGCCGCTTACACCCTTATGCCTGGCCATAGGATTACTTGAAATCCTCGTGGGCAACTTGGAAGGGAGCAATCTTTCCAAGCAACCACCCATGTACTGGAGGACAAGGATGACAACTCTATGATCAAACGACACCAACAGAAGTACCTCCTAGAGGAACAAGGACATCGAGGCTTAGAAGATGGCTACACCCTCGGCACTGATCCCGAGTGATGCCACTTCCACTTACGATGATCAGGACATTATATGTGCAAGACCATGATCTGCATCGCTAATAAAGCAACCGTGTCAACATTAAGATTGTGTCGACCACCACCAGTAGATGAGAACCTCGCCATTTGGTCCGCCTCACCTTAGTGAGCAGGAAAACGGTTCTCTTCATCCCCTGCTCTAGGTGTCGATATCGCGATCAGTATGACTGACAGTTCGGAACTCTACCATGCCTTGCTAATGCCATTGCATAAAAGTTATCCAGTTGGAACTCTCGAAGCCTCGGAAGACAAGAAGACAATTACAAGAGTACGAAGACAACAGAAGACCTAGTCAACGACAGCCATGAAGAACCACCTTCGTCAGCAACTCTCCAAAGAAGAAATCATCCAGAATTCTTTCAGCCCAACCCGAGTCGTTCAGCAAGCAACAACAAGAGATGTGACAACACCATGAGAAGGTCCAAAAGACTTAGCAGACTTCTCCCTGGAGGACGAAGCAAGCACCACTTTCGAGTCCGAGAACCCTAGAGTAGGATGAGTCGCAAAACCCTTATGTGAAGTCGAGTCCGTGGAATGGTTCGGATGGAACCATGTTGGGTGTTGTTGTTTTTGTTGTTTGTGCTTTGATATAAGTCGCACTTTAGCTCTAGGCAACAAGCATGCGGTTATATCACGTGCCTCATCTTGGTGTTTGAGTTGACTTTTCCATCACATGTTTGATTGCACTTGCACTATAGCACCTCTTAGGCACTCCCTCTGTGCTACTCTCTCTCTCTCTCTCACCCCTCTCGAAAACTAAAGAACAGCAAGTCAAGATGCACCAGGGATCCACTTCGATGGAAGGCTGACACTTAAGACTCAGACTATACCATGCTTAACCACATGCCACCCGTAGGAGTTATGCTTTTCTCGAGATTGGGAACCCTCTCTAGACCAGACTAACCTCCACAAGCCTTTTGGGCTCGATTTTGTGGTGACGTGTCTAATACACGAACTTGCCAGAACACCCGTCGATTCCCGATTAAAACCCCCGCTTAGCACCTGGTTCTTTATGAAACGAGTGATCACTGTGAACAGGCATACTTCGTTCTTAAGCTAGCACCATAACCCTGATGCCATAATAAGGACCGTTCTCTGATATGAGAGTATTTGACTAAAGATTGTTGTGATGATGTTAGTTGTCCAGAGGATATAGCTAGACTATCTTGGTGGATCATTAGTCCCTTATAAAGATAGGTGAACTTGGTGGGACTAGTTGATATAGTAGCATAACCTACGTATTCCTGGAGTAAGTTTGGATTTAGTAGGATGATTATGATCGCGAGCAATAATTCTTGGTGGTATAATTGACCTGATCACGTAGTTCGCATGATTTGATGCTCTTACCATAAAGACTTGGAGTATCGAGTAAGAGTTCTTAATAGACTTGGGTTTTGGATTTAAATAGGTAGTCCCAACAGACTATTAATGATGACAAAGACCACATGGTTTGCAGTAAATTGGATTTAGCTGATGATCTCAATCGTGATACCATGTTTCTCGGTGGATAATGAGTGCGTATACTTGGAGTTGTCGAATTGATTTATGAACCTATGTTAATTGGCCTTGGATATTAGAGGGCCATGATATTGAAGTTGGTGGATAAATCATGACGTAATCCTTGCAATAATATGTGAATTATGAGGACTCTAAGTAATTATGTAGAACCCCATCAATATTGGATTCGTAGAAGGGAAACCAGGCTTTGGATTGGTATACTACGTGTCTCCTTGATATAATAATGCAGTACCCTGTCCATTGGATGATCTAGCTGGACATTTGGATTTGTAGCATCCCAGTTCAAGCTTAGAAGCTTGTATGATTCCCCGAGGTTCCCGCATAGGGACGCATGTGCAATGTATGTCGTATGATACTTGGAGTGTTGGGTTTAGTTCGTCCCTCAACCCCGGAGTTGACTGGCACAAGCGGTGTGGAGTTGACTTATGTGAGATGGTACCTTGATGAAATAGAGTGATTTTGTCAAGAGATAGAGGTTAGACTATTGGCATCCGAGGATTGTGCTTAGCAATAAGATGATAACTGTTCACCCACTTCCTAAGTTCCTTGAGACCCTAAGGCTTCACCGAGCCATAAGGTGGTCAGATTATGACCATAGAAGATGACTCTAAGTCGTTGGAATATGGCCAGTACTTCGCCCGACTACCACCCATCATCTCCATGTTGAACATAGGCATGAAGGACTAGGTAATGTTGGACAACAAACCTCTCGGCCAGAAACCATCCATAGCGAGACCCTGTTCTCCTCACCTGTCTCATGAGTACTGTGCTTATGTCATGCTTGGGGGGAAAATATGTTGTTATCCTCATGGATGACATACTTATTCACCCAATAAGAGGAAGAACACCTTAGTCCTGTTTGGACGAGCCCAGGAAGGCCGATCGCTATGTCTCTCGAGGGTACAGTGTTACCTCAAGAAGGTGGTTTTCTCGAAGCAACCTCAAGATGGCGAAAGTCTATCCCAACCAAGACAAAACAAAGAACCGCCATGGTCGGGAAACCACGACAGTGAAGAAGAAGCAGAAGAAGTCAACCACCGATCCTGCACCGACTACATCGAGCGTGTTTCTCTCTCAAACAAGGTAGGCCAGGTTCTGACTTGTTATGAACAGCAAGCAAACTAAAACAAACTAAAAAGTAAAGAGAGAGACGCTCCAAGCATATCACATATCATATGAAGTGATAAAAATATAGCATGTATATTTCTTGGGGTACATGGGGGCATCCCCAAGCTTGAGCGCTTGACACTCATGTATCTCCCATCGCATACTTGAAAACTCCCTTCATATGAAACTCATCATAAGCTGATTAGAGTGGTTAGTTCCCTTAATAAAATAATTCATTACCTGCTGGAAATACAGATTTTCATGAAAAGCTACTGCTTCTCATGAATTCCAAAATGTTGTTGCAAATAAAAACTAAGCTTAGGATTTGCAAAACAATGAAAGCGCAAAACATGGCAGAATCTGTGAAAAACAGAATAGCAGGTAGGAAATAATTTATTCAGGGCACTTCTGCAACTAAAATAAAAAAACTCAGAACAGATGCTAGAGAGGCAATTATATAGGGCATGCTGTAAAAAAATTCAGATCAAAAAGATGATGTGGTCAGTTTTGGCGAATTATCCGTCAAGCAGACATAATCTGTTCTTGGACAGCATGTCACAACTTTTGAACTTTCTTGCAATCGGAGGCTAAAACTTGGCACAAAGCTTGAAAATAAAGATACAATGATATTGATACAGTAGTAACAAGCATCAAGACCACTAAAACTGAAAGTAAAAACTCAAAGTAAAGATAACAAGGGTTGTCTCCCTAGAGCTCTTTCTTTATAGCCATAAAGATAGGCCTAAGATTTTAATGATGCTCTCGTAGGAATAAAAGTTGTAGAACAAAAGAGAGCATCAAGAAGCAAATACCAAACACATTTAAGTGTAACATGCTTCCTATGCATAGGAATATTGCAATAGAATAATTCATTGAAGCACAAAGCAATAAGCATAGGAAGGCAAAACAAGTACAACTTCAAAACCTTCAACATAAAGAGAGGGAACTTGATATTATTGAAATATCTATAAGCATATGTTCCCTTCTCATAATAATTTTCAGTGGGGTCATGAATAAACTCAACAATATAAGTATCACATAAAGCATTGTTACCATGATTCACATGGACTTCATGAAGAGGATAAAACTTGGAGTAAAAGAGAGACTGAATCTCTTCCCAATCCCGTAGATGAGAATCATCTAGTAGGCTATACCATTCCAACGCTTTTCCTTTCACTGACATTGCAAATAATTTCCTCATGACTCCATCTCTTGTCAAACCTGAAATATTAAACAACTCACAAAGTTCTGTAAGTTTCAAAAAATGAATACTAGGATTGACTATTCCATCTCCTGCATAACAATCATTCCTAATTATTTCAATTATCCCAAGTGGTGTTTTGAATGGGACACATTCAGTAGGTGGAGGAGACTTCTCTACCTCGGGTGTGGTAAAGCGGCCTTCCCCAAGCAGCAAACTAAGAGTGTAGTTTTCCATTAGCCTAACTAGTGAAGTCACAAAACTTAGTGTTCCAAGTGGAACCCATAGCAGCAGCAAAAAGCAAGAACAAAGCAACTAACTTTTTTGTGGTTTTTGGTATAAGACTCTAAAGCAAAGACTAAAAACCAATCTAACAAGAGTAAAAAGCAAAGGTAAAGGATAGCGTGCAACTCCCCTATCTTGAAGACTGGAGTCCCCGGCGACGGAGCCAGAAAACTTTGCTTGATGACGAGATGATGTATATACTTCTCGCACCTCATTGGTTACCCCAAGTGGAAGGTTGAGATGTAGTCAGCAACAAGTTTTCCATCACACGGGAACTATAAGGTTTATCGAACCAGGAGGACTCCTAGGATCAATAAGTAGGTGTCTTCCACCCAGGCGCTAGCAGAAGACGTGGACCTGCAGACACACAAATAACTTTGCTCCCAACGAGTACAGAGAGGTTGTCAATCCCTCCGGTCTTGTAGTTTGCAAAGGATCAAAACACAAGCGGGAATGTAATAGTGATTGCAACAGAAAAGTAAATGAAAGCGGTAAATGGTGGAGGTGTAAACAATGATGGTGATTTGGACTGGAGTCACACGATGTTCACTAGTGATGTATCTCTCCCAAAAGATGATAAACAACTATGCTTGGGTAAGAAAATCCATAACATCTCGCCGGTAATAAGTTGCGAGCCCCACCCAAAGTGTAAACTCAAAGCAACAGACAACTGCATTAATGAACTATGCGTAAGGTAAACAATCCTTGCAACAGTGGTCACAAGCACCGTTGTTTTCTCCCTGGTGGCAACAACACATCCCCTAGTCTCATGTTTTTGTCACTCAAGATAGACATCGAGGGGCATGAACCCACAATCTTGCATAATGCTCCCTCTTGGAGTTATAATCTACTACTCGGCCAAAGCAATAAATAGCAACGAAGAACATGCATGAATCACTAAGGAACGTAATATAAAGGGATAATCCAATATATAACTCATAAAAATCTGAACATAATCTCATAATCCATCGGATCCCAACAAAGCGAGCATAGCAATAGCAAGAGAATTACATAGATGCCTTGATCATGAAGGGCAACTCACAAGGACTAACCATTGAAGCACAAGATTGGATAGAAGACATCACATACCTACTAGTCATGGACTCATGGTCCAAGGAGGACTACTCGCGGCACGTCCGAGAGGCGTCCATGGCGGTGGAGAAGCTCCCGGAGGTCAATCCTCCCTCCGGCATGGTGCCGGGAAGAGGTCTCGTGACGCTCCCGATCTCGGAAGCGCTGTGGCGGTGGAATGATGGATAAATTCGTGATTCTAGAAGTTTTGGAAGGGTTTCCTCTCGGGACTCTAAATATAGGCCAAAGGAGGGCACCGAAGGAGGTGGGATCCACCCAGGCGGCCTCCTGGCGCGGCCTAGGACCTGGCCGCGCGAGCAGGTCGCCTGGGAGGCCCGTGGCCTCCCTCTGGCCCATCTTCGGTGATCCGGAAGCTTCTGTTTCACTGTTTTTTATATATTTTTTCTGGAATTTTTCGGGCTTCGGAAAATTTTGTAAAAGCCGCTGCAAAATAGACATCAGCAGACAGAAACTGGCACTGGGTGCACTGAGTTAGTAGGTTAGTCCAAACATGTGTAAAATGATATAAAAGTGTAGCAAAACATATAATATTGTCACCCAAAAGATCATGGAACAAGACAAAATTATAGATACGTTTGGGACGTATGAGATGTACAACATCATTGGTTCACCTATGCCACGTGTTGCTAGTGTAGGCTTTCTCGCCAATAGCTTTCATTTCTTCCAATGCAGCCATTTCTTCATCGGTCCATTTGAAGTTTTTTGTCCGTTTGAGCAGTGTGTAGAGCGGTAGTGCCTTTTCGCCAAGGTGGGCGATAAAGCGGCTCAAAGCCACCACATAGCCCGCCAGTTTTTGAAAGAGCTTTAATTCCATAGGAATCTCTAGTTGGGACAGGGCTCGGATTTTAGCCGGAGATTGGCCTCTATTCCTCTATGGGAGATGAAAATTCTAAGAGGTTTATCTGCGGGAATTCGGAAGATACATTCGTTCGAATTGAGCCGTATGTCGTAAGCCCATAGATTATCAAAGGTTTGTCGGAGGTCGTCCACCAGTTGGCTGATGTGTTTGATCTTGATAACCACATCGTCCATGTATGCCTTGACTGTTTTGTCTATTCACTTTTCTAGGCATGTCTGAATCATGCACTGGTATGTATCGCGTGTATTTTTATATCCCGAAGGGCATTGTGTTGAAGCGGAATAGCCCGTAGGGGGTGATGAAGGCGGTTGCATCTCGGTAGGACTCCTTCATTTTGATTTGGTGGTATCCAGAGTAAGCATCAAGGAAGCACGGTGAGTCAATATCTGGCGATGGCGTCACTGATCTCGTCTATGCAGGGTTAGAGTAAGGGAAAGGGATCCTTTGGGCAAGCTTTAGTTAAGTCTTTGAAATCGACGGACAACAACCAGGATTTGTCTTCCTTTGGCACCATGACCAAATTTGCCAACCACTCCGGATGTTTGATTTCTTGGATGAATCCCGCTTCGAGTAGTCTTGGTAGTTCTTCGCCCATACCTTGGTGCTTGGGTTTGAAAAATCAGCATATCATGTGTTTGATTGGTTTGAAACGTGCGATTATGTTCAAGCTATGCGCTGTCACTCTTAGGGGTGCCAGGCCAATATGTGTCAGTTTTCACGGAAGAATGTGCGCAGTGCTTCATCAACCGCGGAATCCAGCTCAGCTCTAATGGACACTATTTTGTTGGGGTCTGTTGGATGCACCTGAAAATTGACGATTTCATGTGCTGGTTTGAAGGATGTGGATTTGGGCATCTTACAAAGGATTACATCATCCTTATCTACCATTGAGAGGGGTGTAGTTAATTTGTTTGTCACGAGAGTCTCGGACAGTGCCTCGAAGGCAATCAAAGTGTTATGTTTTCTGCCCAAAGAGCTCTATACATGTCACTTATAATTGTGATCATGCCATTTGGCTCTGGCATTTTGAGCTTCATATACTCGTAATGTGCTATGGCCTAAAATCTTGTGAAGGTATCACGCCCAAGCAGGTCATGATAACCATTGTGAAAGGGCACAATATGAAAGAGCGGCTCTTCGGACCTTTAGTTCTCCAGGTATCGAACACCACATCAAGAAAAACTCGTCTTGTGCAACGTGCCTCTCTTTCCGGGATAATCCCTTAAAAGGTGGTGTGGCCTTGTTCGATACGATATTTTTTGAATTGTATTTTGTATAGGGTATCCACACAAATGAGGGTTAAACCGTTAGTGCCATCCATTAGTACCTTGTGGAGTCTCAAGTGATCTACTATGGGGTTAAGGACCAGGGCGGTAGGTGTTCGACTAGAGCGGATTCTCGGCTGGTCTGCCTTGCCGAATGTGATGGGTGCGCTTTTCCATGAATTCTTTGCTGCCATGTGGTATATTTAATCGAGTTCTCGAATATCTCTCTTCCTCTAATTCGTAGAGGGAAACATATCTTAGATTGTTAGGATCTTGAGGTTGTTATCCAATGGCATTGTTGGCATTTGTTTGAGGGTGGGACTCTGAGGATGGCCTCTCTGCTTTTTGCGACTTGCCTAATGTCCCAGAAAACTCAAAGGTTGTTAGTCGGGTTTGTATTCAGTAGGGCAGAGTGTATGGGACATGGTTTGTCCAATAGTTCGTCAAGGACAATTCTAGATCCTGCAAGGGGTTTATTCTTTTTCTCGACGGGTTCGTATTCGACCAACCATCATGGGGGTTGCACTTCCTTCAAGCTCATGTGGGCTTATCCTCATAGATTGACTCTATGCACATATGTTGATTCTGCCCGGTACTTTCCATGGCACACTATTTGCCTACCAGGGCCGATAGCTCGGTGAATTTTGTACATGGTGACGGGCAAGAGCATTTAGGACTCCCTCGTAGTGGCAGTTACGCCGAAAGGTTGCTATGGTTTTCTGGCCACTGCAGTCCATCATCCTGTTTTTGGTAAGGAAGAATCTAGCCCAGAAGTATTGGATCATTTCCCCTGGCTGTTGTTTGACAAGTGATAGATCCCGTATATCAAGATTCCCCGAATTACTTAGAGAGCATTTGATTTGGGGGTAGGTGGGAAAAAACTTTGCGGCCTGATAGCATGTGAGTCTGAAGCTTTGGTAGTCATGTCCTATACCATTGCGGAGCTTGGCGTGCCGAGCTTAGGATCCAGAGTACTAAACGGAAAATGCCGTGCATTATCCACATCATGCACGGAATCAGGGTGAACTTCGAATTCCGAATTGGAGGAGCAATCCTGGTGATCGGAAACCTGAACGTAAACCATTCTCAACTCAGATGGTTGAGAAGGCAAATCCTTGGTTGGGTCCACAATGGTGGCGACAATGTGTGTGATAGGTGGGACATAAATTTCCATGTCGTCGGGTTTATCCCCGATCTGATCATAACAGAGGGTTGGCTCTCGGTTATCCTCATGTCATGGATCCGTCCGAGTAACTCGTTTAATGCCAAGACATCTATAGAGTCCAAATTCTATGAGTGTGCAGGGTGGATGCGCAGTGTCACTATTTTGGGGGCATTTAAAGTCGTGTATGGGCAGTCTTCGGTCGAAGATAATCTGAGTGTATCGGATGGTTTGGGCTCTAAGGCCATACCCAAGGTGGAGGTCTCCCAAGAGGGACAATCCACCACTCCCCTCGTTGAGGCGACTGGACTCGGGAGATCTTCGAGGGAAGTCGAAAACTTCGTTACAATAAGACTTTTCTAGGAGTCAGCAGTGAACTCTGAGTTTCCAAACCCGATCTCCTGATCAGGAGCGAGGTTTCTCACCTAGACAAGTTGGCTTGTCGAATCAGTGTGCAACACGATGCTGCCGAACGCAAAGATCTATCCAGGGATGAAGACGTCCTTGTTAGAGATGTTGCCGCTCATGATTTGGCGAGCCATCGATCCTTTGGCGATCCTACAATGGAACTCTCAATGAAAGCACCAATGTCGTTGTCAAAACCGTAAGATCTCGAGTAGGAGGTCCCGAGCTATGAATCATGGAACAATGGGTAACAGGAAACAAGGGATTAGTTTTTACCCAGGTTCGAGCCCTCTCTAAGAGGTAAAACCCTATGTCCACCTCGATTATATTGGTGAGTGTATGATGGTTACAAAGTCGATGTACTACGAGATGAGTTGAACTAAACCCTAGATGATGGCTTCATTGATTTCCTCTACGAACTAAAACCCTCGGGTTTATATAGACACAAGGTGTACCTAGGGTTACATATGGTCGGTTACATCACGGAATAAACATGTCGATATTATCATCTTCACTTGGAGCACAAACCAAGGCTTTGGAAGTTTCCATCCTAAACATGACATCATGTTGTAGTTTGGCCCTTCAATGATAGCCATAGAGCGGCCCATGAGTCCAACCCGTAGGACCCCTTAGTATCGGACTCCATCACTACGACTTTGATAATATAGTTGGATCATATGGTGTTCGTCCCTAGATATCTCGTTGTTATGAATTTAGTGTTTCCCTTGGAGGTTTTGTTATGTTGTATTGAATATTTTATTAGATCACTTGATGTATCTCTTGCATGTGGATACCCATGGTGACAACGGGGTATTTTATTGATTCACTTGATATATGTTTTGGTATTCATCTTGGGGATTTCCTAGGTCATAATGGAGTAATCTATGCGTATGGGTTGATACACGTTCTTGTCCTACTTTCACCGATAAAAATCTCGGGGTGCAGTTTCAAGTTATTTGTGTTGGATTGAATACGATGAATCTGAAATTGTTTGATGCATGTCGAATAATTAACCCATGGATACTTGAGGTGACATTGGACTATCTAGGTGACATTAGGGTTGATTGATGTGTATGATAGGTGTTATTCTAGTACAAACTCTAGGGTTTTTTGTGACACTTATAGGAATAGCTCAACAAATTGATTGGAAATGATAAGTTTGAGGTGGTTCTACTACCTACAACAATTTCAGATTATGTTCTCTGCTACTTATGAACTTTGGAGTGATTCTTTGCCGCACATTGAGGAATGATCATATGATTCTATTATGTTAGCATTGTTGACAGATTACACTAGTGAAATTATGAATCCTAGGCAATATTTCTAAGCATTGTAATATCATTTATGCTCACTTTTGCAACTTGTTACCTTGATATTTTTATATTTTCATATTACGAAAACCTATATCTACTATCCATACTTCACTTTTATCACCATCTCTTTGCCTAACTAGTGCACCTATACAATTTACCATTGTATTGGGTGTGTTGGCAACACAAGAGATTTCTTGTATTTGCTTGCAGGATTCTCTCAGGGAGACCATTGATGTCTACTACGCAACTTTATTCTTGAAGACGTTGTTGGGCCTCCAAGTGCAGAGTTTTGTAGGAAAACAAGAAATTTCCCTCAAGTGGATGACCTAAGGTTTACAATCCATGGGAGGTGTAATATGATGATGGTCTCTCTCAAGCAACCCTACAATCAAATACAAAAAATTTCTCGTGTCATCAACACACCCAATACAATGGCAAATTGTATAGGTGCATTAGTTCGGGGAATAGATGGTGATAAGAGTGTAGTATGGATAGTAGAAATTGATTTTTATAATCCGAATAAATAAAAAACAGAAAGGTAATAATTAATAAACAACGAGCAAAACAGTATACTAACGCTTGGAGATAAGGCCTATGGTTCATACTTTCACTAGTGCAATCTCTCAACAAGGCTAACATAGTAGAATCATATGGTCATCCCTCATCGTCCAACAAAGAATCACTCCAAAGTTCATTTTTAGCAGAGAACATAAGATGAAATTGTTGTAGGCAACAAACCAGCTCAAAGTTGTCCTTTTCGATCAATCCATTGAGCTATTGCTATAGGGGTCACACACAACTCTACAGTTTGTACTAAAATAAGACCTATGATACATAGCAATCAACCCTAATGTCACCTAGATACTCCAATGTCACCTCAAGTATCTATGGGTTAATTATTAAACATGCATCAACCAATTTAATATTCATCAAATTCAATCCAAAACAAAGAACTCAAAGAGTACCCCAAGATTTCTATCATAGAAAGTAGAATGAAAACATCCAACCAAGCCCTATGCATAGATCCCCAAAGTCACCGGAATCCGCAAGTTGACGCCATAACATATATCAAGTGAATCAATAGAATACCCTATTGTCACCACGAGTATCCACATGCAAGACATACATCAACTGTTCTCAAACACAAAATATTCAATCCAACATAAAAAGATCTCAAAGGGAAAGATTCAATTCATCACAACAAGAAGGCAAGGGAAGAACACCATATGATCCAACTATATTAACAAAACCCTTGATGCATCAAGATCATGACATCTCAAGAACCTGAGAGAGATATATGAAACAAATAGCTACTCAGACATACCCTCGGCCCCGAGGGTGTACTACTCCCTCCTCGTCATGGCCTCCACCGGGGTGATGAAGATGGCCACCGTTGATGATTCCCCCCTCGGGCAGGGTACAAGAAAAGAACCAGATGGGTTTTCCTTTGATACAGAGAGTTATGGCGATGAAGCAGAAGTTCTAGATTTATTTCTGAGGGTTCCCCTCGGGCAGGGTACAAGAAAAGAACCAGATAGGTTTTCCTTTGATACAGAGAGTTATGGCGATGAAGCAGAAGTTCTAGATTTATTTCTGAGGGTTTCTAAATATATTGGAATTTTCCCCGTTGGAATCACGCTAAATGGATTCACGTGGGCCCCAGAAGCTACCATGGAGCGCCCAGGGGGAGGGCGCGCCATGTTGGCTTCTGGCTAACAGGTGTCCCCTCTTTGGTATTTCTTTGCTCCGGTATTTCTTATTGTCCCCCAAACAAATCACAAAAAAGTTTCAGACGATTACTAAAAAAATATTTTCTGCAAAAACAACACCACGGTAGTTCTGCTAAAAACACCGCCAGTCCGGCTTAGTTCAAAAAAATCATATAAAGTGCATGAAAACCGTATGAAAGTATTGTAAAAATAGGCAAATATGTCATGAATAATTCATAAATTATCGATACGTTGGAGACAGATTAGCATCCCCAAGCTTAACTCGTACTCGTCTCGAGTAGGTAAATGATAAAAGAAGTAATTTATGAAGTGTGAATACTAGCATAGTGTATATTTTTTATCAATGATAATTCCAATCACTTTTTCTAGCATCATAACGAGAAACATTTTCTCATAAAAATCATCATGATAGAGCAGCAATGGATTCCATGTCATGGTTCAAACAATGCATTCTCTTGAAACTTAACAACATATGTTCTTAGTCATCAAACAACTTCAATGCATCATCAAGTCTAAGTAAGAGCTCCATACACTCAATTATCATATAGTCTTTTATGATTTATAATACTCAAAGCATATTTTTAGAACAAACAACATCCATCGAACATAGAGAAAGATAGGGGCTTAATGTATCGCCTCCCAACGTACTTATCATGAAGATAATTTTCAACCATAATGAATCATGATCAAATATATTTGACTGGATATATATGTGTGGATATTTCCCCACCAAATGGTGCTTGCCAACTAATAGATATAAGGTGGAATAAGAAGTTGACTCAATATTAAAATTAAATAACATGAAAGTAAATTGATTGTCCCTTCACACAGGGAAGTAGGGAGTTGCAGAGATGCCAAACCTCATTGTTTAAAACAAATATGAATATGTTTTGGGTGGTGTGCCTGTCCCGTCAACGTTACAACAAATTTTTCAACACCTTCCATGCTAATCAAGTAATTGGAGATTCCCAAAACGAATAGAAATTTTACTCCCATGGCTAGCCATATCCACGAGTACCATGCAAACAATCAAATTTCTAAGGGAGTTCTTGTTTATTTATTTTTGTATTATGCAGGACTGGGCATCCTTTTTACCATCCTTTCTTGTGAAGTGACAAGTGTATAGACACTCATCTTGAGAATAACCCGCTTAGCATGGAATATAATGACCGCCCCGTCGCTCCATGAACGTACAAGCACACAAAACATATGTTTATTTGAAGGATTTAGAGGTGGCACATGCAAACTTGGAATGACAGTTAAATACCATATGTAGGTAGGTACGATGGACTCTCATGGAAGAAACTTGGCTCAAGGATTTGGATGCACAAGTAGTATCTCTACTTAGTACAAAGTTTTGGCTAGCAAAAGGTTCTAAACAAGCACCACATGGTGAAGGATCCCTAACAATATAACTTCTATGCAAATATACCCAAACATAAACATTACGTTTTCTTCCTTGTCCAACATGAACTACTTGATCAAGTTTGAAAAAAATTAATGGGTATTCACAATCATAAAAAGATGTCTAAGATAATATATTTGTATGTGGAAGTTCTCTTTCGTGTACTAATCATTCAAGAATTTCTTGTATGACCAATACTGTGATTGTCAAAGTTCAGTAGATTTTACTTTCTAAACCAAATGTGAAACTACTACTAAGGACATAGCACATCGATAATTTCAGATTTATCATATTTCATTATTTCACAGTTTACTCTTAGGATATAAGTGAAGCACACGAGTAAACATAAAACTACTCTCAGAAGATATACGTGAAGAATGATGAGTAGTCAAACAATTGAGTAGCTATGTGAGGACTCTATCTCAATAAAGACTATTAGATCTGAGAATTTTATTCAAAAAACAAATAAAACTAAAATACATTCCAAGAACAACACATATCATGTGGAGAAAAAAAATTGGGCAAACATAGGCTAACCGGTATTTGGTTGATGAAGAGAGGTGGGACGCGTAGCATCCCCAAGCTTAGATGCTTGAGACTTCTTGTAATATTTAATCGGGGTGCATTGGGCATCCCCTAGCTTGAGATTTTGTATCTCGTTCAATCCTGTCATATCCCATTTTCACCTAACTCTCAAAAACTTCATCCACATAAAACCTGAACATAACTCGTCAGATAGGTTAGTACACATAGGAATAAATAAACACTTCATGTACTACCAAGACAAGTTGCATAATAATTTTCAAACAATAGGTACTATATACTATAATTTTCACAATTTATATCTACCAATATAAGCCATGAAATCTCTAGCATAAGTAGATAAGAAAACTATGACAACAATACGTCTAAACAGAACAATCTCTAGCAATCTATTTTAAAAGTGTACTTTTATATCTCAATGACTCCGAAACTTTAGGACATGATAAAAGATTGAATTATAGTAATGTATAAAAATTTAGAAACTTTCTATTTTCGATGAAAATCAGATAATTCGAATACTACAACAAAAAATTCTGTTTTTATGCATCACACTTCACACATCTAATTCAAGCATTCTAAAGGAAATTTTAGGAACTTTGTTGGAATCGGGGATCCGGGGACCCAAAGAGGTTCGAACTCTCGAGTGCATTGGTTCTGTTGTCGAAGTCCACTATGCAACCTCATAGCAGCACTCCGACGTGATCAAGCTAAGGAAAAAACAATGGACATGACAAATTACCCATGTTCGGGCCACCTTGCTTGTCTGGATTGTCTGGATTTTTTGAGAGGGAGAAAGAGAGTACAAGGGTAGTTCTTGCTAGTGCTAGGGTCAATCCCCTTCTACGGTGGCAGCCTATCCTCTTTTATACTCGCCCTGGTCCTCTTCCCTCAAAAACAAGGCGGGAATGGTTGCCACGACGACCAGTTTGAAGGGGGAAAGTACTACAGCCTATCCTGGCAAAATTGGTTTTCTCCTCCAAAAGCTTCGTGCCATGACGCGCTGGTGGGCTCGAGGATGACCTCTGCACTAGCTATTCTCCTGCCTTGGTCTTCTTGCACCGAAGAGGAAAACTTTAGGCATTGCTTTGGAAACTCGCGATGGCCCTACTCCCCTAGCACAAAAGTGGAAATCCTCCTCATTTCTGCATGTTGGCACACCTCCTGGCGCCGCTTGGCACATCGCATGTCACCCATGCGATGGCAGAGGACAGTCCGACCTTGTCGAGCCACCTTTGATTAGTCTGCCCCGCAAGGTTCTCGAGGCAAACCTCGGGAGGTGTCCTCACAAGAGGACTTGGCGTGGCTCCCGACGACTTTGGCCTTGAATTCCGAAGAAGGATCATGCTCGGCCCCCGGTATGTGTCGCATCTGGGCCTGCAGATAGACGGGCCTGGATACCCCGAGTCCCACGGGCCAACAGTAGCCCCGGGCCGGCGGTGTGCACGATTCTGCAAGTGGTTGGGGCGAAATAGCACGAGCCCTAATCGCCTAAGGGTCGGGCATGATGTGTGACGCACGATGGGGCGTGGGACGCCCCCACTTCCCCACAACACCCGGGAAACCCCCCATGCCGACATAAAGCATGCGCGCGGCATGGGGCCATCATTTCTCTTCCTCGCCTTGCTTACGGCTAACTAAGGCGAGAGGGCGCAGGTCGGTCATCTACCAACTATTATACATAGGCAAGCTAGAGGGTCCCCCGAATCATCTTACTTGCTCTCACACCTCTCTCTTGCTTGTTGTTGCATCGACGATGGCGCGTGTGAGGAGGTTTTTCGCCGCCGAGAAGGGAAAGTCAACGGAGGAGGAGGCGGATGCGCCACCGTTGGTGAGGGGCGAGGCCGCCCCCGCATGTCCACCACAGTGTCGGGGGCGCCTCCTAGGGGGTGTGGGCGCGCCTCATCGATGACTCGCCTCAGACTGGGCACTCAAGGTGCAAGCTCAGCCCACGGGCGCGGCCGTGAGGGGTGAGGTGGCCGCGGGCGGGGCAAGAGGAATGACGTGGCCTCTCGACCGCCCCGGCCGTGTAGCCACTCTATGGACACGGCCCACGAGTTCATCATGGAGATAGACAGCCAACTCCGCACCTGGCTCCAAATCCCGTGCTCCTTTGGCGGGGAGATGGTGGAGCACACCCCCTTGGCTTGTGGCTAGAGCCAAACGGCTGCTCCAACGGGTCTTCTTGGCCGGCGACAGAATTCACCCCCCACGGCTTCAAGTACCTGGCACGGACGTGGAAATCATTCTCTCTCGCTTGCGGCTTGAAGGAGGGTCATGTCCTCTACTTGAAGTTCGACGGGGTCACCATACTCTTTGTGAAGATCTTCAAGAGAGCCGGCGACCGCTTGCATTGCTGCATGGAAAGCGACAGTAGCGGTTGCAGTTTCCCCGACAATGATGGCGGAAGGAGCACTTCTTTCGGGAGCTACGACCACGACGGTTCCCTGGGCGTCCGTGTCAAGGAGGAGAACTTAGACTAGGCAAAGGTAGCGCTAGGGTCGGCATCCTGGAAGCAGTGCTGCTCGAGCCTGATCCTTTTGTTTTTGTTTCTTACCTTCCCTGCAACAAACGTGCTGGCCCCGCGAGGGCATGTAAGAAGGATTATGGCCCTTCTGCCTTAAGTTAATGCCGCCAAAAATGAGTTCATTCTTGGTGCTTCTTGCTAGGATTTTCCCTTGCTCTGCGATTGCCTTGATGCTCTGCGTCACTAGGACCCAGCCCCCGAGCCGGACTCACCTCTCGGTGGTATATCAGGTCACGGTACTGAGGACTACCAAACCACGCGAGGCTGTAAACCCAACTCTTTGGAACACGCCGCACGGTGGCCGTGACCTACGAGGGAATACGCGGCATGATGGCGTGCCTCCCTAAAGCTTACTTCTCTTCCTATCTTATATCTATGCGCCCTCTTAAGAAGTCCCTTCGCGGGGTTCTCCCCTTCGTGCTTAGTTTTTTTTCTTGCCTTCGCGCCCTGCGTTAGCAGGGCCCAACCCCATGTGAACCTCAACTGTCATTAGTGATTTGCAATGTTAGTAGCTTGTCACCCTCCTGGCATGCCGTGCAAGACCCTTCAGGCGATCCGTCTCGAAGAAGATTCTCGCACGCATAAGCTTCGTTCCGAATGAAGTGTGCTCACTAGCTTGCGTTTGGGTGCCACGCGAAGATACCAAACACCAAGGGACTTGGCGGGGTGGCATGCACGGGAGAAGGCCCGCGAGCCCGGGCTTGGTCCCTTGCATTCTTCAGTGTTGCTAGGATTGAGACAATCACAAGCACCGTGTCCAGCCCCCACTCGCTTGGGGCCCGAGGGGTGGTTGGCGAGCGCAAGCCACAGAGGAGTCCAACAGCATCCTCAACAGGAGCCACATAGGGCACAACTCACCTTCAGGTTGAAGCGGGCTGTAGGGCACCCTTAGTTCTCGTAGACACCAACACAAAGCATGGTGCTTCCACTTGGGCGTGGGCATAGTCGTGGTTCGACCATTTTTCACCAACGTGGAGCATGGGGCTTCCACTTGGGTGTGGGCATAGTCGCGGTTCGACCGTTTTCCGACAGCGTGGAGCATGGGGCTTCCACTTGGGCATGGGGATTGTCGTGGTTCGACCGTTTTTCTCCAGCGCGGAGCATGGGGCTTCAACTAGTTGTGGGCATAGTCGCGGTTCGACCGTTTTCTGTGAGCGCGGAGCATGGGGCTTCCACTTCTGTGTGGGCATATTCGCGGTCCGACTGTTTTCTACCAGCACGGAGCAAGGGGCTTCCACTTGGCCCTGGGCTGAAGTCTGATACGTCTCCAACGTATCTACTTTTCCAAACTCATTTGCCCTTGTTTTGGACTATAATTAGCATGATTTGAATGGAACTAACCTGGACTGACGCTGTTTTCAGCAGAATTGCCTTGGTGTTATTTTTGTGCAGAAATCAAAGTTCTCCAAACGTCCTGAAAATTTACGGGGAGCAATTTTGGAAAATATCAAAAATATCTGCGCCAAGTTCCACCTCAGGGGGTGGGCCAGTGGGCCACAAGCCCTTGCCCCGCCACCACCCCCTGGTGGCGGTGGGCAGGCTTGTGGGGCCCACAGGCACATGCCGCCCCCAACTCCAGCTCCATAAGTTGCCTTTCGTCCCAGAAAAAATAAAAATAGAAATTTTCGTGGCGTTTTCGATACGGAGGCGCCGCCACCTCCTGTTCTTCATCTAGAGGGCGGATCTAGAGTCCGTCTTGGGCTCTGGAGAGGGGAAATCGTCGCCATCGCCATCATCAACCTTCTTCCCTCTCCAATTCCATGAAGCTCTTCGTCGTTCGTGAGTAATCTATTCATAGGCTCGCTGGGCGGTGATGAGTAGGATGAGATCTATCTTGTAATCGAGTTAGTTTTGATGGGGACTGATCCCTAGTATCCACTATGTTCTGAGTTTGATGTTGCTACTGCTTTGCCATGCTTAATGCTTGTCACTAGGGCCCGAGTACCATGATTTCAGATCTGAAATTATTATGCTGTCACCATTATATGTGTGTTTTAGATCCGATCTTGCAAGTTGTAGTTACCTACTATTTGTTATGATCCGGCAACCCCGGAGTGACAATAACCGGAACCACTCCCGGTGATGACCATAGTTTGAGGAGTTCATGTGTTCACCAAGTGCTAATGCGTTGGTCCGGTTCTTTATTAAAAGGAGAATCTTAATATCCCGTAGTTTCCTTTTGGACCCCGTTGCCACGGGAGGGATGGACAATAGATGCCATCGCTTGCTACTGTTGCTACTTGCCACTGCTGTCACTACTGTTGTTCCTTGCCGCTGCTATTGCTCGTTACATTGCCGCTACTCGTTACTTTGTTGTTACTACTTTGCTTGTAGATACCAATCTTTCAGGTGTGGTTTAATCTGACAAATTCAGCTGCTAATACTCGAGAGTATTCTCTCACCTCCTTTAGGCGATCTACAAATTTGGGTCGAATACTCTACGCTCGAAAACTGCTGCGAACCAACGCGTTGGTGGGCCATCAACAACATTCTTCCTGTCTCATTACTGGCGAGTTCTTTCAGCATTCTTCTGGTGCCGTTGCAGGAGAAGGTTTGTTGTCATAAGCATTCGTCTAGCTAACGCCAGAGATTGCACGATCAGCATTTTTCTGGCGCCGTTGACGGGGATGTATTGCTATATTCTCTGAGTCACTTGGGATTTATATCTGCTGATCACTATGAAGAATCTGAAGGATCCGAAGACCAAAGTCTTGCCCTGAACTACGAGGGGAGGTAAGGAATTGCCATCTTGCTCTGCACTTGATTCACCTTCAGTTATGAGTAAGTTTGCGACATCACCTCCTGCTAGAAATCTTGATATGTCGCCTGTGCTTGATGATGCTTATGATGATACTGCTAGAGATACTATGCTTGATACTATGCCTGATGATGCTATGCTTGATACTATGCTTGATACTACTAGAGATGCTATGCTTGATACTGCTTTTCCTGATGATGCTAGAGATGCTATTTTGCCTGATGATGCTATGCTTGATACTGCTTTGCCTGATGTTCCACTAGGAGTGTTCCTTGATGCTCATATTGCTAGAGTTACTGTCAATGCTCGTGATGCTTCTGAAACTATCGATACTATTGAGATAGAACCTGCTTTTTCTCCTGCTAGATCTAGCTCTCCTAGATATGAATTGCCTGATATACCTGAGGGTTACGTTATGGAGGGAGAGATAGCTGAGGATTTTCTTGCGTGTAAGGATGCCTATGATGCTGAGAAAGTACTTCTCAAGTGGAAGGAAAAATCTCGGGAAGCTAGGATGAAAAATGACCCGAAGTTTGCCACTTCGCCTATCTTTGTCACCGATAAGGATTATGAATTCTCTGTCGACCCTGAGATAATCTCTCTAGTCGAATCTGATCCTTTTCACGGTTATGAGTCTGAGACGGTCATAGCCCATCTTGCCAAACTATTCGAAATAGCCAACCTCTTCACTAATGAGGAGAAGATCCGCCACTACTATATCCTTAAGATGTTTCCTTTCTCTCTAAAGGATGATGCTAAAGTCTGGTTCACCTCTCTTGCTCTTGGATGTGTGCATAGTCCCCAGGAGATGGTCTATTACTTCTGTGAGAAATATTTCCCTGCCCATAAGAAGCAAACTGCCTTGCAGGAAATATACAACTTTGCTCAACTCCAAGAAGAGAGTCTTCCACAATCTTGGGGGAGGCTCCTCCAGCTACAGAATGCTTTGCTTGATCACCCTCTTAAGAAGAACGAGATACTTGATATCCTCTATAATGGACTTACCGATGCCTCTAGAGACTACCTAGATAGTTGTGTCGGTTGTGTTTTTTGGGAACAAACTGTAGAACAAGCTGAGACCCTACTGAATCACATGTTGATCAACGATACTGCTTGGACTATTCCCGAACCACCTCCTAAGCCAACTCCTAAGAAAAGAGGTATTCTATTCCTCAGTCCCAAAGATATGCAAGAAGCCAAGAAATCTATGCAAGAGAAATGCATTAGATCTGAAGATGTCAAAAATCTACCACCTATCGAAGAGATCCATGGTCTCGATAACCCGATACAGGTAGTAGAAGTGAATTCTCTGCGTAGGTTTGACGAGAGTGATATTCCTTTTGATAAACCTGCTAGCCTATGCTTCGATGAATTTGACAACTTTGTTGCCAAACAACAGAGTTTCAATGATTATGTTAGCAGACATTTGGAACAAAGTACTCGTATGCTTAGCCATCTAAGTGCTTGTCTAGACAGAAATGTCAATGCTCTGAAGCTTCTGAGTAAACATCCCTCTATGATTACTACTCAGGTAAAACAAGTACTTAAAGCTCAGAATGACCTGCTCAATGAATTACATGACAACTCTGTCAGAGTCATTACTAGAGGAGGCAAAATGACTCAGGAACCTTTGTATCCTGAAGGTCATCCTAAGAGAATTGATCAAGATTCTCAAGGAATCAATGCTGATACACCTAATCATCCTAAGGAGAAGAAGAAGGATGATAGAAACCTGCACGCCAGTTCACCAAATACTGTCACACCTGAAGAACCTAATGATATTTCTGCGTCTGATGCAGAAACACAATCAGGTGATGAACATGAACCTGGTGTCAACATGGACAGTGATGTTCATAATAATGCTCAACCTAGCCATGATAAGGATGTGGAGATTGAACCTACGGTTAATCCTGATAATACACAACCTAAGAGGTACGATAAGAATGACTTCACTGCTAGGAAGCATGGTACAGAAAGAGAGCCATGGGTTCAGAGACCTATGCCCTTTCCTCCTAAGCCATCCAAGAAAAAGGATGATGATGATTTTGAGCGCTTCGTTGAGATGATAAGACCCGTCTTTCTGCAAATGCGGTTAACTGATATGCTCAAGATGTCTCTGTATGCCAAGTACATTAAAGATATCGTGACTAATAAATGGAAGATACCAGATGTTGAGATATCCACCATGCTTGCCATCTACACTTTCAAAGGTGGAACTCCTAAGAAACTTGGTGATCCCGGAGTGCCCACTATACCTTGCTCCATTAAAGGAAACTATGTAAGAACTGCCTTATGTGACCTTGGAGCCGGTGTTAGTGTTATGCCGCTCTCTCATTATCGTAGACTTGAGTTGGGTAAGTTGACACCCACTGAAATTTCTCCGCAAATGGCCGACAAATCAACTGCTTTCCCTATCAGCATTTGCGAGGATGTGCCTGTTGTGGTTGCTAATACCACTATCTTAATAGACTTTGTTATCTTGGATATTCCCGAGGACGATGCCATGGCTATCATCCTCGGAAGACCCTTTTTAAACACTGCAGGGGCTGTTATAGATTGCAACAAAGGCAATGTCACTTTCCATGTCAACGGTAATGAGCACACAGTGCACTTTCCGAAGAAACGATATCCAGTACATTGCATCAATGCTATCGAAAAGACTTCATCGATTCTCATTGGGAGCTTTGAATGCCCTATTCCTCGTGTCAAGATGAAGTATGATTTGCTTTTTGGGGAGATACATATCCCCATTGAGGTGACTTAGTGGCTATTTGAAAATTCTCCGTTCTCTATTGCGATTCGAGAAGATTTTGTCATAAGGACTTGATCAATCCCATTGACGGATTTCTTTCGATGACCATGAAACGGATGAATCAGAGAGTCACATACCTCTGTTTTGAGTTTTCCTTTTCTTTTGCTTAGAAGAAAAATGATGGAATTAGTTTAGCTTTTCCTATTTTCTGTTTTAGCGTCCCGGAGAAAAATACTTGAAAAATAAAAGCTCTCCGATGGTCCTGAAAATTTAGTACGATTTTTTCTGGAATTTTTGAAAATTTCTGGGCCTGAGAGTTGGCTTGGGGGCCAGACCATTGGGCCACAAGCCCCTCACCGCCACCCACCCACCTGGTGGCGGGGTGCAATCTTGTGGGGCCCACAGGCATCCCCTCCACTCATTCCAGCTCCGATCCTCTTCTTCCACCTCCAGAAAAAAATTGTTTCACAGCTCAAACCCGTGTTCTTGCTCATTTGGCTGTGATTTTTGATCTCCTTGCCCAAAGCACCATTCTCAGAACCGTTTTGGGGAAATTACTCCTTGGTAAGTGACTGCTCCATTGGTCCAATTAGTTTTTGCTCTAGTGCTTTATACTTCGCGAATTCTTGCTACCTTGGTGACCCTGTTCTAGAGCTAGAAAAGTTAATTTTAATTGGTCCCAAGTAGGTTTAGTGCGTGATACGGTCTCTAGGCACTAGTAGGAGTAGTTGCTACAAGTTGGGTTAATCCTTATTCACTCTTCTTTCAAAGTCTCTAAATATTTCAGAATTTTTCAGAGCTAGAAAAGGGAAAAGATGAGGAGCTTCTTGAGAGGCTCTTCAAGCCATAACCACAAGGAGGATGAGAAGAACCACACCAAGTACGTAGTCCCTCGAGTCACAGACGTTCGAGCGTGTGAGTGGCCAAGTGATGAATTTTTGCGCGCCGCCGGACTTTATGAAGACTTTTATTACTTGGTGGAGAACACAGGTCTTACTGCGTTTGTTGAAGATAAGTGCCCACAATATCTCCTCCTCACCAATATTTTCGTTCAAAGCTTCAACTTTTATCCGAGGAAGAATCCTCCCATGGTTGAGTTCATGATAAACGATGTCCCCAGGTGCACTACGTTGCAGGATTTTTGCAACGTATGCAAATTACCTTATGTTGGGGATATCCATGACCCTCGTCCACGGGACTTGGAGGATTTCATTAGTTCTATTGCTATTGGAGAGGAGAGAGGAGTGTCTCGCGCTAGAATTGCTAGCATACATTTTCCTGTGCTTCGGTACTATTTGTGGGAAAAAATTTGATTGGCCGTGGGGAGGCTGGATCACTTAGTTCTCCAGACCTTGCGGTTTTGCGCGAAGGCCTTTATAACGATAAGACTTATAGCCTGGGTGTTATAGTAGCACAACGGTTGAACCTGAACTGTTCTAAAATCTATGCTACCCGTCTTGCCACACACTTTGAGATACCCATTAGACTAGGATAGGAAGGAGAGATGCTTCTCCCTGAGAGATATCTAGATTATGACAACATGGTTCGCCATGATTTTCTGGATAGAGATGCTAGTAGACGGATGATTTATAACCTGGTGTTTAGTCAGGGTACTCGAGAGACTATTACTTTGCCTGCTCCTTCTTTGTTTGATCTTCATGAGGGCAGATACACTATTATGCCCGCGGACATCTACGCATATTGGGGCTTGGCCCAACCACAGGCGCCCGTGCCCGAGCCGCCAGTCGAGTACCATATGCCAGTTTATCAGTGGGAGCCACAGGAGCTCACACAGCAGTGGCATCCACAGTTTTCTCCAGAGTATCCTGGAGCTGGTTATTTCCCACCCTGGGAGTAGACCAAGCTAGTCCAAAAGCCTAAGCTTGGGGGAGTACGTGTTCTCACTGACTTTACATTCATGCTGATGCTTTCACTTTGTTAGCCGGTGTTTACACTTTGCCACTATATTATCCATGCTAGTTTCTTTTTGTTTTCTTGTTTTCTTGTTTTGCGTCCTTTTGAGAAAACCCAAAAAGATTTTTCATTCTTCTTTTGCTTGTTGGGATCTTTCCCGTGTAAATAGTTTTATTTTTCTTTGTGTCAAGGTAGAAGATATTGGTTACAATGTTTAGTGGTTCTTACGTGCTTATCTGTTTAGCTTTCAAAGAGCCATATTACTTTGTCTTCTCCTTTGTGTTTTCCTGCAGCTTCAGCTTAGTCCAATGTGCTTATTATTGTTCACATCGTTCGATCGTTCAAATGAAAGGCAACAATGATGATATATGATGAAGTGACTGAGACTGAAAAGCTGGTATGAACTCTATCTATTTTGTTTTTGTAAATATGACTAGCTTGTCGACCCAGATTTAGCTTTGTTGTGAGAGAACCATGTTTGCAATGACTACTTAGAGATCATGGTTTCTGGTGACATGCTTATTTAGCTGAGAGCTTATAATGGTTTGTCTTGAATGCCAACATAGATTTTGAGATCACTATGATGTAGTATGATAGGATGGTATTCTCCTTTGAATGTTTCAAGTGGGTTGACTTGACGCATGTTCATGTATGTAGTTGAAACAAAATCAACATAGCCTCTATGATGTTCGTGTTAATGGTGATTTATATCCTGTTCATGCTTCCATTAAATGTTAGTCAAACTCATTGCATCTTGATGACTCTTGTCGCTCTCTAGTTGGTCGCTTCCCAGTCTTTTGCTAGCCTTCACTTGTACTAAGCGGAATACTGCTTGTGCATCCACTTCCATAAACCCAAAAGTATTTCCATGAGAGTCCACCGTACTTACCTATTTACGGTATCTACCTGCCGTTCCAAGTAAATTTGCATGTGCCATTCTCTAAACCTTCAAGAACTAAATCTGTTTTGCATTCCCGAACCACTCATGTGGTGAGAGAGAGGGCTATTGGTATCTTCCATGCTAGGAGTGTTATCCTCGACACGTGTTTATTCACAGTCATTCACGAGAAAGGGGCCGGTATTTGGGATGCCCAGTTCCACGCTTAAATCGAAAACATAAATGTAAAACAAGACTCCCCCCGGATTGATGTTAGTATGGACGGTACCCGAGGATTCGGCTAGCCGTGGAGTGTGATTGATTGGTGGTGGGGGAGTTAAAACTTTACTTTTCTGTTTGGGAACCGCCTATAGCATGAGTAGCATGGAATATATTGAGAACTCTTGGTCATTGCGTTGACAATGAAAGCATGCCAACCAAAATTATTATCTCTGTTTTCAAAGCTTGAGCTTTGGCACATCTGCAGATCAATGCTTCCCTGTGTGAAGGGTCTGTCTATTTATTTTCCTGTCGAGTCATCCTCCTCTTATATAAGCACCAAGTAGAGAGCACCTTTGTCATTTTTATGCTTTGCTTTTGATTGATATTGAGTATGACTATGACTGGATCTTCGTTGCTATGAATTACAATGTTTAGTCAGCCCTTGATCTTTGAAAGTGCTCTACATTTATGTTTTGCGGTCTCATAAAGAGCTAGTGAGATACCACCTATTCATATTGCTTCATGCTTGTTTTGATTGAAGTGTTGGTATTTGAAACTCATTATTATTTGCTCGTTAGCTGATTATGCCATTGATATTAGTTTACCGTGAGACCTTTGTGTCATTTTCTTATGTGGTTAACTTGTAATCTTGCTGAAATTCTGGTTATGACTTAGACATAGTTGCAACAACAAGATCAAACAGAGTATGTCAAAGTTTTTCTTTCTCTCTCAGTTTGTGAACTGAGTTGCTTGAGGACAAGCAAGGTTTTAAGCTTGGGGGAGTTGATATGTATCCAACGTATCTACTTTTCCAAACTCTTTTGCCCTTGTTTTGGACTATAATTTGCATGATTTGAATCGAACTAACCTGGACTGACGTTGTTTTCCAAACGTCCTGAAAATTTACGGGGAGAAGTTTTGGAAAATATCAAAAATATCTGCGCCAAGTTCCACCTCAGGGGGTGGGCCAGTGGGCCACAAGCCCGTGCCCCGCCACCACCACCCTGGTGGCGGTGGGTAGGCTTGTGGGGCCCACAGGCACCTGCCACCCCCAACTCTAGCTCTATAAGTTGCCTTTCGTCCCAGAAAAAATAAAAAGAGAAGTTTTCGTCGCGTTTTCCATACAGAGGCGCCACCACCTCCTGTTCTTCATCTGGAGGGCAGATCTGGAGTCCGTCTTGGGCTCCGGAGAGGGGAAATCGTCGCCATCGTCATCATCAACCTTCTTCCCTCTCCAATTCCATGAAGCTCTTCGTCGTTCGTGAGTAATCTATTCGTAGGCTCGCTAGGCGGTGATGAGTAGGATGAGATCTATCATGTAATCGAGTTAGTTTTGATGGGGATTGATCCTTAGTATCCACTATGTTCTGAGTTTAATGTTGCAACTACTTTGCCATGCTTAATGCTTGTCACTAGGGCCCGAGTGCCATGATTTCAGATCTAAAATTATTATGCTGTCACCAATATATGTGTGTTTTAGATCCGATCTTGCAAGTTGTAGTTACCTACTATGTGTTATGATCCGGCAACCCCGGAGTGACAATAACCGGAACCACTCCCGGTGATGACCATAGTTTGAGGAGCCCATGTGTTCACCAAGTGCTAATGCATTGGTCCGGTTCTTTATTAAAAGGAGAACCTTCATATCCCGTAGTTTCCTTTTGGACCCCACTGCCACGGGAGGGATGGACAATAGATGCCATGCAAGTTCTTTTCCCTAAGCACGTATGATGACACATGGAATGCATGCCTACATCACATTGACGAACGAGAGCTAGCCACTTATCTCTCCGTGTCATAACTGTTGCATGATGAATATCATCCAAACAAATCACCGACCCATTGCCTACGAGTTTGTCCTACTACTTCTACTACTGTTGCTACTGTTGTTACTTGTTTTGCTCTGTTGCTGCTGCTACTATTGTTGCTACTGCTGTTACTTGTATTGCTCTACTGCTGCTATTGCTACTACTGTCGCTTGCTACTGTTGCGACTTGCCACTGCTGTCACTACTGCTGTTCCTTGCCGCTGCTATTGCTCGTTACACTGCCGCTACTCGTTACTTTGCTGTTACTACTTTGCTTGCAGATACTAATCTTTCAGGTGTGGTTGAATCTGACAAATTCAGCTGCTAATACTAGAGAGTATTCTCTCACCTCCTTTAGGCGATCTACAAATTTGGGTCGAATACTCTACCCTCGAAAACTGCTGCGAACCCACGTGCTGGTGGGCCATCAACAACATTCTTCCCGTCTCATTACTCGGGAGTGCTTTCAGCATTCTTCTAGTGCCGTTGCAGGAGAAGGTTTGTTGTCATAAGCATTCGTCTAGCTAACACCAGAGATTGCACAATCAGAGTCCTCCCGAGGGCAAGGACTGGCGCACTGGGAGGCTCAGGGCGTGTATAGGCCCACCTCGTTCTTACGTGAGAGGGTCACGTCCGGAGACTTCAATGGTTCCACGTGCAAGGCTCACGAGTCGCTTCCATGGCCCTCAGGCGACTTGCACTCAGACCTTGGTGCGGTTGCGAGCTCATGCAACCCGTCTCGAGAGGGTGATGCGAGGGCCTTGCGATCCACATCACTCCTTTCGTCAGATGAACGCTCAGGTTGACGCGTGACATGCCATCATCCTGAGACTATTGCGCCAAGTCGTTGGGCACCGGGGGCGTAAATGAGACCGCATATGCGGGTCTGGTCCGCTAGGCATGGTCCAGTCACCCAGGATGAGCGATGCTGCAGGGATGGTCCTCGACACAGATGCCATGTCGAATTCTCCCATGAATTGTTCAAGGGGAAACTCACCGAGCGTGTGGCGCCTGGGGTGGCGAAACAACAAGCTGGTACTTATACAAATGGGGCACGCCCTTACTTACCCACCCGTGATGATCTGATGAGAGGGCGAGATACCAAGGACCTTTGTGAGGTTCCAAGAACGGGGGCTGGCCCACGAGGCAGAGCTAGGTACCTTGGATTTTCCAACGCTTTAGGGAAGGAGCCGAGCACAGATGTCGTGCCCAGCCCCGAGTCATGACGCGGCCAAGGGTAGAATCACGAGGGCGCGGTGATTGAGATGGCGTAGAGACATCAAGCACAAGATTTAGGCGGATAACATAAACTCAATGAAAAGATAATTAGTTTCACTACACAATCAAAAAGCGAGGACACTGCAAGGATGAAACCTTGCCGGCTCGAGGTTAACGCAACCTGATGGGCGCCCTTAATTCGAACAACCAAAAAGTCACCTCGTAATCAAGCCGCTCCTGGGCCGTCTGGTTGCTTGGCAAGGCAACGCACAGAGGCTCACCACTCAGGGGACATCCTGTGCCTGAGGTCTTTGGGGCTTGCAAGGGTTGGGCGACTTGCAAGGCACCACCGTGAGCTGCGCTAGCCTTTGGAAAGTGGCGGCAGCGTTTTCCATGTCGAAGGGCATGTGGGCATAGCTGGCGGCAACACCCCTGCCCAAGCAAATGCGTTTTTGTCAAAAGAGGTTCCGAGAGTCTTTCGTGTTGAGGCCCACGATGTCGATGCCCATGCACACCTGGTCGTTCCTCTCGAGGGCGGCGATCGAGTTGGCAGGGCATCGTGGGCTGCGCTCGCTACGCATGACACACACCTCTTGCAGCTTGTTAATCTCTTGGGCAATCAACTCTTGTGCCCCTAGAGCCTAGTGACATACTCGCCGCTCGCACGGGCTCACGTTGAAGCACGCCTCCAAGTGGTGCCCGAGCAGCTCCCTCATCACACTAGTCAGGTCATATGCTCTAGATGGAAATTCTTGAGTCTGGCCTGAAGTAGGTGTCGTTCGCACCTTCCTATACTGGGGAGAGGTCGGCGCTGGCCGTGGGCGCGGGGCTCATGGCGCGAGCATTGGACGGTGCATTCCTTGCCTCGGTGGGGCTTGGGCGGGCATCGACTGCTTCTTCCTTGGGTCCACGGCCTCGCGAGGTCCAACATCTCCCTTGCCATCCGAACGCTCGCCAGCGACAGCTTTGTTGGCGCGCTCGAGGGAATGGGTTGCATCCTTTTAGTTGCATGCGATGGTGATGACACCGCCGCAGCCAGGAATATTGAGGATGTTGTAACCATGGTGCGTCACCACCATCAAATCGGCCAGTGTCGAGTATCCCAGGTTTACGTTATACGGTAGGACGATGTGCGCTACGTTGGAGTCAATAAGCTCGGTGTAGTAGTTGTTGCGTGTGCCGAACGTGACAGGGAGGCGGACTTACCCCTGGGGAACAATAGAACCATCGGTCACTCTAGAAAACACCATCGTAGGCATCATCTGGTTGTAAGGCACCTGGAGTGTCCCAAAGGTCTTGACAGAGAGCACATTGAGGCAGGCACCTCCGTCAATGAGGGTCTTGGTGACCAAGATATGTTGATGGTGGGGTTGCACTATATGGGGAGCACGCCCGCGGTGACCATGGACCGGAGGCCATCCTTGGAGTCGAAAGTGACGGTGTACTGGGACCACTCGAGGGGCCGTGCAGCTTCCGACTTTGGGAGGGCGGCGTTCATCTCCCGAGAGACTGCTTGAATAGGCAGTTCGACGCAGGGGCATGGACTCCGCCAAAGATGCAGGCTACCGCACGGGGTTTCCGGTAGCTCCAGGACTTATCTTCATGTTGGTTCTCGTCGACCCTCCTTGGCGACGGCGAAAGAGCCGCATTGTCCTAGGGGTGTGCCTCACGGGTCTGTTCGTGCCATGCGTCCTCACAAGGGCAGTCGCGCCAAGCATCCTCGTGAGGCTGCTCATGCTAGCCATCCCCGTAAGGCTGCTCGTGCCAGCCCTGGTGAGGGTTGCCATTCCGGTTGTCCCACCTGCCACCTCCGTGACCACCGCCATGGGGAGAAACACGGTCGTTGCAGTCTGGGTGCCGGCAACACGGTCGTTGCGAAGTGACCTGAGCTCGTGGTAGTCCTCGGTGATGTGATTGTGCACGTTGTGGTAGGCGTAGAGCGGAGAATGGTCCTTCTCAGGCACATCATGTTCGCGGTCGCGCTTCTGCTTAGGCTCCACTTGAAGCACAGTGGGGGGCCTTGCGCTGAACTCCTAGCCCTTTGCCTTGCCATCGTCAGGCGTGACATTGGGGTTGCCGTGGAAGAACATGCGGTCTTCTTCGGCCTTGGCGCACTTTTCGGTGATGTTGAACATCTCCAAGGCTGTGCTCAAGCTATCGTTAATGGCAAGCTTCTCGCACATGTGGATGTCCGTGACGCTGTTGGAGAACGCCGTGATGGTATCCTCATTCGAGGCACACGAGATCTTGTTGCTCGCCTAGCTGAAGCATTAGATGTACTAGCATAGGGTCTCCCTTGGGCGCTGCTTCACACACCGCAGGTCGTTGACAGAAAGGAGACGGTCATGCGTGAAAGCACAATTTCTACCTAAGGTGGTTTTGGTAATCAATCACAACATATGCATCATTGGACTAATGAGTTTATCCAAGTATATTTCAAAAAAAGGTCAAAGACTCTTTGCCTATAGGATTTTGTGGAGATACCCCTTTGATGAAGGAAGGAATAGGATTGGCTAAAGCTTCAGGCAATAAGACTCTTCATTTTACACTTTGTGAGAAATCACATTTGAGTCCATAGGAAAGCCAATACTATTAAAAGGGGATGAGGTATTATGATGAATTGGTTGCTCAAGTACTTAGAGATAGCCACCAAAAATACTCACCCACATTCCCATAAAATATATCCTCCCCAAGCCAAACATGCAAAATCGGTACCACCAACTTCTCTCACTCGGTTATACTGATTTTACACTTAGACAGATCCTATGCCAATCCCACCATCTCGGTACAACCAACATTCCTATCGGAACCACCAACATTGGGTGACCAACTTTCGGTTAAGCTAATTGCAAGTTTCGGAGTTTCCGAGTTTAAAGTCGGTCTCACCGAGTTTGGAAATCCAATATAGGTCATCATATCGGTACCACCGAGATTCATATATCGGTTTCATGGAGAATTCAAAGTTGCCACATTTAGTGCACTCGGTACCACCGAGATTAACATTTCGATGTCACTGAGTCGGCCAATAATGTTGTAACAATTGAATTATGGGAGATGCCTATATATACCCCTCAACATACCTCTCATTCGCAGAGGAAGCACTCAGAACACACTTACACTTGCCAGATCCATTTTTCTGAGAGAGAGCCACCTACTCATGTGTTGAGATCAAGAGATTCCATTCCAACCATTTGAACCTTGATTTCTAGCCTCCCCAAGTTGCTTTCCACAAGATCAATCTCTTCTACCCCGACAAATCTGAGAGAGAGATAGCAATTGAGTGTTGATGAGACTATCTTTTGAAGCACAAGAGCAAGGAGTTCATCGTTCTACCACATATATTACCTTTTGGAGGGTGGTGCCTCCTAGATTGGTTAGGTGTCGCTTGGGAGCCTCCTACTTCGTGTTGTGGAGTTGAACCGAGATGTTTGTAAGGGCAAGGAGATCGCCTACTTCGTGAAGATCTACCATCAGTGAGACTAGTCCTGTGTGGACAAAAGTCGTGGTGGAATAGACAAGGCCGCTTCTTCGTGGACCCCTTGTGAGTGGAGCCCTCCGTGGACTCTTTCAGTCGTTACCCTTCGTGGGCTGAAGTCCTCACTAACATGGGCTTACAATAGCGACACCTATCGGAACCATGCCAAAAATAGTCTTGTCAACCTTTGCGTTTGATCTCCCTACCTTACCCTCTTTTTACACTTGCATGTTTTACTTTTCGCTGCAACACTCTTAGATCTGCATGTGTAGGGTGTACTTGACTAGTCATAGTTGCTAAAACTGGCCCACACTAAAAATTGGGAAAAGTCTAAGTTTTTATCTTGTCAAGTGGTCTAATCACCCCCTCTAGACATACTTTCGATCCTACAAGTGGTATTAGAGCTTTGGTCCCCATTGCATTGGTTTCATAACCTAGGAGAGTATGGCATCTAGTGAGGGAAATTATCACCATAGAGGTCTTTATTTATATGGCACTAATTTTGCTAGTTGGAAGCATAAAATGAAAATGCATATTCTTGGTCATAATCCTGTCGTTTGGGCTGTTGTTCGTGTTGGTGTGCAAGGTGATTTTTTCAGAGAAGGGAGAGAACTGGATCGTGATGCCACAGCAGAAGAATTGAAGATGTTGCAATTCAATGATCAAGACGGTGACATCCTGTTCAACTGCTCGTGTCCCGAAGAATTCAACAAAATCAGTCGCCTTGAGAATTCGAAGGAAATTTGGGATACTTTGATTGATATGCATGAAGGTACCGATTCTATCAGAGGATCTAAGTTGGATGTGCTTCAAAGTTAGCTTGACAAGTTCAAGATGAAGGATGGTGAAGGAGTTGCTGAGATGTATTCTAGGCTATCTCTCATCACAAATGAGATTGACGGCTTAGGAAGCAAACACATGACTGACAAATTCATCATCAAGAAGATACTTAGAGCTTTGGATGGAAGATACGACACCGTGTGAACATTAATCCAAATGATGCCGAACTACAAAGATCTCAAGACTACTAAGTCATTGAAAGGATTGTTGCTCATGAAATGTCTCTCAAGGACAAAGATGAGTTGCACAACAAGTCAAGCGGTGCTCACAAAGCCTTAGTCGATGCTCCCGATACTTCAAGTGACAACCTTGTCACCAATGAAGAGATCATCCTCATGGTCAGAAAGTTCAACAAGTTTTAGAAGAGTAAAAGCAAAGAGAGCAGATCAAGCTCAACATATGATGAGAAGCGTTCGTCTAGTTGTCAGCGAAACTGCTACAACCTTGGAAAGCCCCAACAATTCTCCAATGAGTGCTCAACTACCCATAAACGAAGAGAACAATCATCTAGAAGATGAAGCTCAAGAGATGAGTCACCTCGCAGAGAGAGAAGTAGTAGAGAAGATCATTATGAATGAAGACACTCTCGGAGAGGCAGAGAATCAGAGAAGAAGGACAAATACACCAAGAGCAGTTCCAGAAGAAGACATCAAGATCACATTGGTTAATGGGTTTCTGGCTCCGAGTCTCACAACCACTCTGAGAGAAGTTATAACTCCAACTCTGACTACAATCAAGATGAAGGTTTTGTTGGCATTGCACTTGTTTCCTCCAACTACTATGACTTATTTGATTCACCAAATGAAGGGATTGGAAACTGCTTCATGGCAAAAGGCCCCAAGCTAACACACCCCAAGAATTTTGACTTTGATAGTGATGAGGATGACTTGTTAGGGGAAGATGACTTGCTCTTTGATAACACTAGTGATAGTATTGAAAAAGAACTTGCTAATTTTCGTGCTACTCAAGAGAAATTTAATGATGGTGATAAGAAAGAGATTGAACGACTAACTAAATAATTAAACACTCTTCAGTTAGCTCATGGAACTAGCGTGACGCCCCGGTAGTTAAGTTACAGTAACCACACACTAATGGTGCCTGTTGGAAATATTCCCTAGAGGAAATAATAAATTGGTTATTATTATATTTGCTTGTTCATGATAATCATTTATTATGCATGCTAGAATTGTATTGATTGGAAACTCAAATACATGTGTGGATACATAGACAACACACTGTCCCAAGTGAGCCTCTCAAGGACTAGCTCATTGACAAAATATGGTCAAGGTTTCTTGACCATAGACATGAGATATCGTTTGATAATGGGATCACACCATTAGGAGAATGATGTGATGAACAAGACCTAAACTATGCACGTAGGATATGATCGTGTTAGTTTATTGCTACTATTTTCTACATGCCAAGCATTTGTTCCTATGACCATGAGATCATGCAACTCCCAGACACCGGAGGAATGCCTTATGTGTATCAAACTTCACAACGTAACTGGTGACTATAAAGGTTCTCTACAAGTATCTCCAAAGGTGTCTGTTGGGTTGGCATGGATCAAGACTAGGATTTGTCACTCCGTGTAACAGAGAGGTATCTCGGGGCCCACTCGGTAATGCAACATCACAACAAGCCTTGCAAGCAATGTGACTAAAGAGTTAGTCATGTGATTTTATATTACGGAATGAGTAAAGAGACTTGCAAGTAACGAGATTGAACTAGGTATAGAGATACCGACGATTGAATCTTGGGCAAGTAACATAGCGATGGACAAAGGGAACAGTATACTGGATTAACTAAATCCTTGACATAGAGGTTCGACCGATAAATATCTTCATGGAATATGTAGGAGCCAATATGGGCATTCAGTTCCAGCTATTGGTTATTGACCGAAGAGTGTCTCGGTCATGTCTTCATAGTTCTCGAACCCGCAGGGTCTGCACACTTAAGGTTTGGTGACGGTATGGTACTAATGAGTTATGTGTGGTAGTAACCGAAAGATGTTCGGAGTCCCGAATCAGATCCCGGGCATCACGAGGAGCTCCGTAATGGTCCAGAGGTAAAGATTTATATATGGGAATTCATATTTTGGCTACCGGAAAAGTTTCGGGTTTTTCTGGTATTGTAGCGGGAAGCTTCTACAAGGTTCTGGTAACTTCCGGAGGAGACCGTAAGTCCACCAAGGATTCCACCATGTCCCAAGGATTTGCATGGGCTGAGGGGCAACGTCGTAGCCATATTGGGCCAAGTGCACAAGTCCCTCAAGGCCCATACAGTTGGGAAAGGTGGAAAGTCCACCTTTGTATGGAAGGGAAGGAAGGGGACTAGGATTCCACTTCCTCCTCCTTGTTTATGCCCTAGGGCTTGGAGGGGCTGTTCCCCATGTCCCTCCACCTATATACAAAGAGGAGGGGGTTCCCCAAGAGCACACATGAAACCCTTGGCGTCCCTCTCTCTCCCTAGATTGTTTTCTCCTCCGTTTGCGGTTTCGGTAGCGCTAGGCGTAGCCCAGCCGGGATAGCACCACCACAACCGCCACCACACCGTCGTGTTGCCGGAGAACTCATATACGACTCCACCCTCGCTCGCTAGATTGAGGAGGCGGAGACGTCATCGAGCTGTACATGTGCTGAACGCGGAGGTGCCGTCCATTCGACGCTTGATCGGGAGTTGATGTGACGCATCGTGATTGGATCGCGAAGACGTACCACTACATAAAACACGTTCTTTAACGCTTCCGCTTAGCAATCTCCAAGGGTATGTGGATCCAATCTCTCCTCTCGTAGATGCTCATCACCATGGATAGATCTTGTATGCGCATAGGAAATTTTTTGTTTCCCTTGCAACGTTCCCCAACAATGGCATCATGAGCTAGGTCTATGCGTAGATGACATCTCGAGTGGAACACAAAAGTGTTTGTGGGCATTGATATTCAGATAGCTTTCGTCCTTAGTCTTTTCTTGATTCGGCGGTATTGTTGGATGAAGCGGCCTGGACCAACATTACTCGTACGCTTATGATAGACCAGTTTCATCGACTAACATGCAACTTGTTGCATAAAGATGACTGGCAGGTGTCTATTTCTCCTACTTTAGTTGAATCGGATTTCACAGAGGCAGTCCTTGGAGAAGGTTATATAGCAACTTGTGTATCGCCGTTGTGGTTTTGCGTAAGTAAGATGTGATCATGCTAGATACCCATAGCAGCCACGTAAAACATGCAACAAAAAATTAGAGGACGTCTAACTTGTTTTTGGAGGCTATGTTGTGATATGATATGGTCAAAGACAAGATATGAAATATTTGATGTATGAGATGATCATGTTGTAGTAGTTAAATATCGATTTGCATGTCGATGCTACGGCAACCGGCATGACCCATAGGGTTGTCTTCAACTATTTTGCGCCTAGTGATGCTTTGCTTTATCGCTAGTTCAGTAGCTTTAGTAGTAACCACATACATGGCGCGACAACCTCGATGGCAGCACAATGATGGAGATCATGATGATGGTGATCATGGTTTGGTGCCAGTGATGATGGAGATAATGCTGGTGCTTTCGTGATGGAGATCAAGAAGCACAAGTTCATGGCCATATCATGTCACTTATGATTTGCATGTGATGTTAATCCTTTTATGCACCTTATTTTTGCTGAGGACGACGGTAGCATTATAAGGCGATCCCTCACTAAAATTTCAAGATAAAATTGTGTTCTCCCCGAGTGTGCACTGTTGCGACAGTTCGTCGTTTCAAGACACCACGTGATGATTGGGAGTGATAGACTCTATGTTCACATACAGCGGGTGCAAGACAGTTTTGCACACGTGTAACACTCGGGTTAAACTTGAGGACCAAGCATGTACAGACATGGCATCGGAACACAAGAGACCGAAAGGTCAAACATGAGTCATATAGTAGATATGATCAACATAGAGATGTTCACCATTGAGACCAACTCAACTCACATGATGATCGGACTTGAGTTGGTGAATTTGGATCATGTGTCACTCGAATGACTTGAGGGATGTCAATTGGAGTGGGAGTTCTTAAGTAATATCATTAATTGAACTTATTATCATGAACATAGTCAAAATGTGTTTGCAAATTATGTTGTAGCTGGCATTGTAGCTCTACTGTTTTTGATATGTTCCTAGAGAAAACTTAGTTGAAAGATGATAGTAGCAATTATGTGGACTAGGTCCATAAACTGAGGATTGTCCTCATTGCTGCATACTCGGTGTGCTAAACCTCGAGCGTTGTCTGTGCATGTTGCGAACATCTGACATAGACGTTTTTGATGACTACGTGATAATTCAGTGTGTAATGCTTAACGACATAGAATTGAGGCGCCGAAGACGTTTTGAATGTCACGGGACATATGAGATGTTCCAAGAGATGAAATTAGGATTTCAGACTCGTGCCCGTGTTGAGAGGCATGAGACCTCCGACAAGATTCTTTGCCTACAAAGTCAGGGAGAAAAGGTCAATCGTTCAACATGTGATCAGATTGTCCGGGTACTACAATCGCTTGAATCGAATCAGAGTTGATCTTCCAGATAAGATAATGATTGACATAGCTCTCCAAAGTCACTGCCACCAAGGTACTAGAGCTTCGTCATGAACTATAACAAATCAGGGATGCACAAGATGATCCATGAGTTATTCGCGATGTTTGACCCCATGAAAGCAGAAATCAAGTAGGAGCATTAATTGTTGATGGTTAGTAAAACCACTAGTTTGAAGAAGGGCAAGGGCAAGAAGGGATACTTCATGAATGGCAAACGAGTTGCCACTCTATTAAAGAAACCCAAGGTTGAACCCAAACCCGAGACTAATTGCTTCTATTATGAGGGTAACAGTCAGTTAAGCGGACCTACCCTAGTTACTTGGTAGATGAGAAGGCTGACAAAGTCGACAAAAGTATATTGGATATACGTGATATTGATGTATATCTTACTAGTACTCCTAGTAGCACCGGGGTATTAGATACCGGTTCAGTTGCTAAGTGTTAGTAACTCAAAATTATAGCTACGAAATAAACGTATACTAGCAAGGGTGAGGTGACGATATGTGTTGGAAGTAATTCCAAGGTTGATGTGATCAAACATCACACGCTCCCTCTACCAACGGGAATCATGTTGAACCTTAATAAATGTTATTTAGCATGGACATGATTAGATCGTGTTTATTGAAATACGATTATTCATTTAAATAGAATAATAGTTACTCTGTTTACTTGAATAATACCTTCAATGGTCATGCACATAATATGAATGGTTTATTGAATCTCGATCGTAGTGATACACATGTTCATAATAATGATGCCAAAAGATACAAAGTAGTAATGATAGTACCACTTACTTGTGGCACTGCCGCCTAAGTAATATTGGTATAAAACACATGAAGAAGCTCCATGCTGATAGATCTTTGGACTCACTCATTTTTGAATCGTTTGAGACATGCCAACCATGGCTATTGGTGTAAACGCATGAAGAAACTCCATGCAGATTGATCGTTTGAACTCACTTCATTTTGAATCACTTGAGACGTGCAAATCGTACCTCATTGGCAAGATGACTGAAGACCACGTCTTCCTGTGATGGAACGAACAAGAAACTTATTGAAAATAATACATTTTGATGTATGCAGTCCAATGAGTGATGAGGCACGCAGTGGATATGGTTATGTTCTTACTTCACTCATGATTTGAGTAGATACAAGTGTATTTGCTTGATGAATCACAAGTCTGAAATATTGAAAAGTTCAAGCAATTCCAGAGTGAAGTTGAAGATCGACGTGACAAGAGGATAATATGTCTATGATGTGATCGTGGAGGTAAATATATATCTGAGTTGCGGTTTTGGTATACATTTAAGACAATGTGAAAATTGTTTCACAACTCATGCCACCTGGAACACCATAGTGTGATGGTGTGTCCGAATGTCATAGTCGCGCCCTACTGGATATGGTGCATACTATGATGTCTCTTATCGAAATACCACTATCATTTTGGGGTTAGGCATTAGAGAAGACCACATTTACTTTAAAATACGGCACCACGTAATTCTGTTGAGATGACAGCGTACGAATTATGGTTTGGAGAAACCTAAGCTGTCGTATCTTAAAGTTTGGGCTATGATTCTTATGTCAAAAGGGTTGTAACATCCCAAATTTTGGGATGTTAATACAATTATTAGAATGTTTGTTTGTTTATTTGAGTGATTGAAACTTGAGTGAAGTTTGAATTTTTTTAAACTTTTGAATGAGAGGGAATAAAATGACTTTCCTTTTTTCCTGTGAATTCAAATACATCCCTTTAAAAAACAGTGAAAGAAGATAGCATGACTTCTTCAACTATAAAGAATTTGACTCCGGGTGGCATTTGAATATCTTTCGATTTTTGCTTTGCATTTTATTAATTCACGGAGTACCGGGAACATTATCTTGCCAAGCAAGAAAAAGAGAGGAGGAACATGACCCTCCAAACCAGGGATATTTCTTTGAAATAATTGAACCATAAATCCCAAGGGGTATTTGTAAAATATTTGCAAAAAGGAAATAAACCAATTTAGGGATTTTCTGAAAAACATTTTTTTGAAGTATTTATTTTGGCCGTGGAAAATGTCCATCTTTTTGGATTAATTTTTCTAAAAATTTAAATATATTATACCCCTATATTCCGAGGATATTCTATTTCCTTTTAATCGTATTAATTCCTGTTTTAATAAAAAGGAAAAGAGATCTCTTATTTTAGGAATGTACTTGGGCCACGTTAGGAAACGAATCTCGCCCAATCCCACCTTCTTCTTCCTCCTCACGACCTTCCTTCTCTGGCCATGGCAGAAGCTTCCCACGAAGCTTCCCTCCCCCAATTCGCGGGCTCTACTTCCTTCCCACGACTCCCATCACCACTATAAGAAATCCCTTCCCTCCTCGTTCAATTTTCCACATCACCTCAGCCTCTCCCTCCCTATAGATGCCCCCACCATCATTCTTCCTGCCAAGAACGAGGCAGCACGAGACCCTGGCGCCTCACCCTACCCCTGCCGCACCACATCCCCACTCCCCTACCCTGTCGCCCCCCACACCACCTCCCCCACCTCGTTGCCCCTGCAGGCCAGCACCACCTCGCCACCTCCCTACCAGGAACGCAGGAGCTCGCCAGAAGGACGCCAGGAGCCCGGGACGCCACCCCCTCGCTTCCAGGATGCCCCTGACACTCCTCTCCACAGCGCCAGTACCTCCTCTGCTGTTCCCCCTCCCCACCAGCCCCCCTCGCCGGAGCAGCCTCTCCTCGCCGCCATTCACCCCTGCTAGCGTTATCTTCCGTGTAGCACACAGGTAACCCCTCTCTCTTTTTTTTCTTTTTAGTTTTCTCTTTTCAAAACAGAAACAATTTTGATTTTGTTTTCAAAATATAAACACTATGTTTGAATTTATAAAACTTGAGTTAGAACAGATTTTGTTTAAATATTGTTTTTCTTATACCAGGAGTTTAAAAATAGCTTTTTAATTAATTCTTTTTGCTACTGATCACTAGTGATCTTATTTATCAGTAGGTTAAGTTTCAGAATTTTTGAGATATTTTATCTTGGGGTTTTCACCAAAACATATTCTGATTTGGTTATGGAAGACAATTTTTCACCGTGTGCTATAGTTGTTTTTTTATTAGATGCTTTATTTTGTTTCTTGTCATTGTGGTGCTTATGGTGTGAATTTTTTTCGTCAATAGATTATCCGGAGTGGGAAGCTTGTTATCTAGACGCGCTCGAGCTCGACAACCATCAGCAAGGCAAGTCACGTTGATCATATTCTACCTATGTTTTATATGCATAGTAGTTCTATCTTCTTCACCCAATTGCATTCAAAGTAGGTACTTGGAAATTTGGATCTTGATGTAGTATCATGTGGTAGGCACCCATAACCCTTGTTACTTTGGCCGGGACGTTATTGTGCTATGCTCCTAGTAGACGGGGTTTGGTTGAGTGTTTATCATGAGTGTTGTGAGAACTTAATAATCAAGACCTGAAGACTCAAAGACTTGCAAGACCTCAGAACAAAATGTACCTCTGGGTGAAGGATGGTTTAGATGGGCTCCGTGGGGAAACCAGTGGATGCCCTTGGGATGCATGAAGAAGCGCCATGACATCTTGCGGAAAGCTTCACCCAGGCACGAAGAGATGGATGGATACTTCAAGACCCAACGCTTACCTACACAGCCACAAGTCATTATGGGCTCTAGCTTGGTTGGACAACGTGGTGGCTCTGGACAGGCGGTGCTACGAGATATAGAAGAACGGTAGGATTGGATGGGCACCGTCTGAGTCTCAGAGGAACCCGTTGAAAGACCATGTTTTGATCATCCGGTTCTCAAACACCCTGAAGTGCGAGGATTTCAGCGGAGGCAGCCAAATCTTGTGGGGAACGCGTGCAAATATTTTCAGAGTACTCAAACCTAATTGATAAGCCATGTCCACGGTCATGGACAACTTGAGCCGAAGGAACTGAAACTATCAGGAATTCTCAAAACCAATAAATCTAATTGATGTGGGTAATATTTATAACTTGGGTATGAGAACTGGTTGGTGGAACCATCTCATTAACAACCAACAATGTAGTAATATTTTGCTTTTAGGCCCTCTCTTGTTGTAGGAGAAAACTTTGCTTTCCGCTAAAGACTTACAGCCCCACCTGCCATATATGCATATAGTATAGATGATATTTTACCCCTCTCTTTTGTGACTTGTCGGCATATTCAATATGCTGACTTACACGGCTGCAATGTCTTATGTTGCAGATATTTTCTTCGACGAGTAAGAGTACAATTCAGGGTTATAGTCTGCACTCAATTTGCCGTTGGTCTTTATTGGGACTCCACTCCCTTGTTTTGTTTCCGCTGAGATTTTATCTGTACCGACCCGACTCAAAACGAGTCAAGCCTCTGTGTATCTGTAAGATCCCAAATTTTGGGATGTTAATAGAATTATTAGATTGATTGTTTGTTTGTTTGAGTGATTGAAACTTGATTGAAGTTTGAATTTTTTTTAAACTTTTGAATGAGAGGGAATAAACTGGCTTTCCCTTTTTCCAGTGAATTCAAATTCATCCCTTTAAAAACAATGAGAGAAGATAGCATGACTTCTTCAACTATAAATAATTTGACTCCAGGTGGCATTTGAATATCTTTTGATTTTTGCTTTGCATTTTATTCATTCACGGAGTAACGGGAACATTATCTTGCCAAGCAAGAAAAAGAGAGGAGGAACATGACCCTCCAAACCAAGGATATTTCTTTGAAATATTTGAACCATAAAACCCAAGGGGTATTTGTAAAATATTTGCAAAAAGGAAATAAACCAATTTAGGGATTTTCTGAAAAACATTTTTTTGAAGTATTTATATTGGCCGTGGAAAAATGCCCATCTTTTTGGATTTATTTTTCTGAAAATTTAAATATATTATACCCCTATATTCCGAGGATATTCTATTTCCTTTTAATCGTATTAATTCCTGTTTTAACAAAACGGGAAAAAGATCTCTTATTTTAGGAATGTACTTGGGCCACGTTAGGAAACGAATCTGGCCCAATCCCACCTTCTTCTTCCTCCTCATGACCTTCCTTCTATGGCCATGGCAGAAGCTTCCCTCCCTCGATTCGCGGGCTCTACTTCTTTCCCTTGACTCCCATCACCACTATAAGAACGCCCCTTCCCTCCTCGTTCCATTTTCCCCATCAGCTCACCCTCTCCCTGCCTGTAGACGCCCCCAACCATCGTTATTCCTGCCGAGAACGAGGCAGGAGGAGCCGCTTGTGCCTCACCCTACCCCTGCCGTGCCACCTCCCCACTACCCTACCCCTGCCCCCCCACGCCACCTCTCCCACCTCGTCGCCCCCTGTAGGCCAGCACCACCTCGCCGCCTCCCTACCAGGAACGCAGGAGTTCGCCAGAAGGACGCTAGGAGCCCAGGACGCCACCCCCTCGACTCCAGGACGTCCGTGACGCTGCTCTCCATAGCGCCAGTACCTCCTCCGCTGTTCCCCATCCCCGTCGGCGACCCCCCTCACCGGAGCAGCCTCTCCTCGCCGCCATTCACCCCTGCCAGCGTTATCTTCCCTGTAGCCCGCAGGTAATCTTTTTTTCTTTCATTTTCTATTTTCAAAATAGAATAGTTCTAATTTTGTTTTCTTAATAACTTTTATTCTACATATCCAATTAAAGTGATTCGTTTTTCATTAGATCGCAAATTTCAGGTAGTTTCCGAAAATAGATAATTTGAATATGTTTGAATTTATGAAATTTGAGTTAGAACAGATTAGGTTTAAATCTTGTTTTGCTTATACCGGGAGTTTCAAAATAGCTTTTTAATTAAATCTTTTTGCTACTGATCACTAGTGATCTTATTTATCAGTAGGTTCAGTTTCAGAATTTTTTAGATTTTATATTGGGGTTTTCACGAAAAGAAATTCTGATTTTTTCATGGAAGACAATTTTTCACCGTGTGCTATAGCTATTTTCTTAGTAGATGCTTTATTTTGATTTCTTGTCATTGTGGCGCTTATTGTGTGAAATTTTTTGTGTCGATAGATTATCCAGAGTGCGAAGCTTGTTATCTAGACACGCTCAAGCTCGACAATCATCAGCAAGGCAAGTCACATTGATCATATTCTACCTATGTTTTATATGCATAGTAGTTCTATCTTCTTCACCCAATTGCATGCAAAGTAGGTACTTGGAAATTTGGATCTTGATGTAGTATCATGTGGTAGGCACCCATCACCCTTGTTACTTTGGCCGGGACGTTATTGTGATACGCTCCTAGTAGACGGGGTTTGGTTGAGTGTTTATCATGAGTGTTCTGAGAACTTAATAATCAAGACCTAAAGACTCAAAGACTTGCAAGACCTCAGAATGAAATGTACCTCTGTGTAAAGGATGGTTTAGATGGGCTCCGTGGGGAAACCAGTGGACGACCCGGGATGCATGGAGAAGCGCCATGACATCTTGCGGAAAGCTTCAACCAGGCACGAAGAGATGGATGGATACTTCAAGACCCAAGGCTTACCTGCACAGCCACAAGTCATTATGGGCTCTGGCTTGGTTGGACAACGTGGTGACTCTGGACAGGCGGTGCTACGATATGTAGAAGAATGGTAGGATTGGATGGGCACCGTCAGAGTCTCAGAGGAACCCGTTGAAAGACCATGTTTTGATCATCCGGTTCTCAAACACCCTGAAGTGCGAGGATTTCAACGGAGGCGATCAAATCTTGTGGGGAACATGTGCAAAACTCTGCAGAGTACTCAAACCTAATCGATTATCCGTGTCCACGGTCATGGACAACTTGAGCCGAAGGAACTGAAACTATCAGGAATTCTCAACACCAATAAATCTTATTGATGTGGCTAATATTTATAACTTGGGTATGAGAACTAGTTGGTGGAACCATATAATTAACAACCAACAATGTAGTAATATTTTGCTTTTAGCCCCTCTCTTGTTGTAGGAGAAAACTTTGCTTTCCGCTAAAGACATACAGCCCCACCTGCCATATATTCATATAGTATAGATGATATTTTACCCCTGTCTTTTGTGATTTGCTGGCATATTCAATATGCTGACCTACACGGCTGCAACGTCTTATGTTGCAGATATTTTCTTTGACGAGTAAGAGTACGATTCAGGGTTACGGTCTGCAGTCAACTTGTCGTTGGTTTTTATTGGGACTCCACTCCCTTGACTGTTTGTGCTGAGATTTTAAGGTATATATCAGTTTTACGTTATTTACATGTCATTGTACTTTGATATATACATTGATGTACTGTGTGCCAGCATACTGATCCAGGGATGGCATAGATACACAGAGGCTTGACTCGTTTTGAGTCGGGTCACTACAGATATGGTATCAGAGCACATGTTGACTGTAGGACGTGACCCTAGAAACTAGAAATTTCATAGGAAAGGATCTCTCTAAAAATTTATTTCCAAGAAAATCCTTTACTTATCATCTCTTCTGATTTCATCAAATGTTCTCTCTCACCTCAAATAGTTAGACAATACCCTTTCCCATTCGACCACATGAAGGATCAACTGAGTTCTACTTCAAAGTAAAGAGGATTTCAACATGTATTTGAAGAATTGAAGCTGCACCAACTGAAGACTCTCAAGACTCAAAGAATTCGAAGACCCGGAAGCGTTCGAATATTTATATGACCATTAGAAGTCCAGACCCCTGTTATATACTGCGTTAGATACGATGATTTGTGAGCCGTCATCGGTGTGTGTTTTCGGACAGCCATAAATAAAACTTATTCTCAAAAATATTCTTTCTATTGTGTGTATCTCCCGTTCTCTCTTACCCATCTCATCCCCAAAACCTCAACCCTACCAGATGGAGTATGAAGTTGGACTTGTAATCTCTGGACCAATGACCCAACTGGAGGCTGATATATGGATTCAGAACATGGAGAACCACTTCGGGAGCAATTTTATTTCAAGGAAATATGAAGTGGCACACGCTCTTTAGTACTTTACCCAAGGTGCTGCTGATTGGTGGAAAATGCATCATGCCATAAAGGATTTAGTGGAGCAGAAACTTGGGACAAATTCAAGAAGACTCTGTTAAGATCCCATCTCATTCAGAAGAGATATGATAATCCGATGAAGAAGCCTTGTGCATGCAAGATCTATGGAGAAATAGGACACACCCAGGAAGAACACAATGATGGATGCCCTCATTGTGAAGAAAATCACTCATCAGAGGAATGCCCATCTAGTCAGGTGACTTGTTTCTTGTGTGAAGTAACCACCCACTACCCAGCCTAGTGTCACATTTACCCCAAGGTGCAACAAGTTGTCAAGCAGCAGAAAGCAATAATGAAGGAAACACTCAAGAATAAGATTTTAGAAGAACCTGTGATGAAGGAAAATATAGAAGACCCTGATGGACAAGGCCTAACATGATTTTTCTCCAATGCATGTTACTTATGTGGATAAGAAGGACATATCTCAAAGGATTTCACGAAGAAAGCCATAAATATCTGGGAGACTTCCCGACAGAAAAAGTAGAGTTGGATCCACTCGAAATAGAAGAACTGGCCAGAACGCACCAGTCCGGAAAGAAGAGAAAGTACCCTCGGAAGAGAAAAATCTCTGCAGATAAAGACCCGAGTCACATCAGATGTTTCAGGTGTATGGAATTTGGCCACTACAAAAACATGTGCCCAAAAGGAAGCAGGAAAACCAAGGAGTAATAGCAAACTCCAAGAAGCCCCGATACTTGTCGAAACTCATTTGTTTTCATTGCAAGGAAGCAGGACATTATGCTAGTAATTGTCCATAGGGAAAGAAAGTTAAATGGGAGTAGTTAAGATTTGATAGTGGCAATAAGTGTAACCCGAAGCACTCTTGTTTTTCATGAGATTATGGAGTTCAATTTTTGTAACAGAAGTCTCTGAGATTGCAATAACTCATGAATCAATAAAATTATTGTGTCATGATTGCCTATGTTGAAACGGTATGCATTGTTTCTCTACGAACAAAGATCTCTGAACATTTATAAGTATATGAGAAAATATGGTCTATGCAGGCATGAGTATAATTCATTTTAAGTGTGGTAGTAATCGGTAAACCCACATGATCCAATGGGTAGGAACATACCATGCTTACCAAGGAGACACATACATTCCTCCGAGTACCTATTTTCTGACACCTGTAGATGACAACCCTCTAAGAGTCCTTCCTTAAGGGCCCAGAAACGATCATGAACCTGACTAGTGATCATGATTACCCAAAAATCCTAAAGGACATGATGAAGCACATTCATCTTGAAGGAGATGAAGTCTACAAAGGCTACCCATTCATGGAAAGTGGAGTCGAACTTTGGTATGTGGAAGTACACCTCCACCATGTGAAAGGAGTTTGTCCAAAGACTATGGGCAATACTTTTTCATTTCACGTGTACCACGAGCAACCTTCTTTGATGTTGTTCGTGAAGCTGCCATGCAAGCCATATGACAGATTGAAGTAATACTTGAAGCAAGACTCCGTCATACCCAGGAATACCTGAGTGAAGTGCATGCGGAGATGATGGAGATGAAGCTCATGGCCACCATGAGAAAGCGAAAGATGGATGATTTCAAGGAGTAACTCGGAAAGTTCAAGTGGGACTAAAGTATCTCCAAGGTAGACAAATGAATAAAGTTGGCAGAAATGCTTGACCATACTGAACAATGTGGATGGCAGCATTTGTAATAAAGTACTTTTGAATTTGGAGTTTTTGAGAAGAAATTAAGGATGTAATAAAGGATTAAGTATGGAATTAATATGATTTATGGATGAACCAAGACCTTTTAATGGTAAACACACTAATGGAAAAAGAAAAGTATCCCACAAAGGGGGTGTGAACCAAAAATAAGTCTGAGGATTTTTATTATATGATGGTTACCCCAAGAGTATGATGGAATGAAACACCAGATGATTTAAAGGAAGAGTAATTTAAGTATGAGTTAAAGTGGGCCTGCAAACACACAGACCCCGGGACTAATAAGGATCAATCACTACCTTTATGAAGAAAGAAACTTGGAAGAAGCTATGATGGATTAGCAAACGTTTTCTTAGGAGCATGCTTAAACCCGAGAGCTATGAAGAAACGATAGATGTTGGTTCAGCTTGCAGAAATCAATGGATTATCCGAACTTCATTCGTGTACAAGAGAAATCCTGCAATGCTTATGAGGTTGCCCAAGTGTTAGAATGCGAGATTCGCTAAACCTTATACAGAGCAATGATTTGGGTACGGAATGGATTGATCACCATGACGACTTACTCTTATCATTCTCCTGCTATTTGGAATGGTAAATCTGAGAGACTTACCCATAAGTGAGAGGCGACGTTCTTTGAAGCTTTTGTTTAAGCCTTAGAATGGTATGATGAAGACCCATGTACATGGCACTTGTTGTCACGCATAGGAAATTGTACGGTGAGGATGAAACCAAGACCCCTCTCTTGGTAGGATAACCACGAATGGTAGACCACCATGAGCATCATCGATAGGTTATTTAGAATGATCATGAGACTGTCAGTTAAGAGGACCCTGTGACGGAAGAAGCTTATAACAACAGAAGAACCCTCGATTTTGATGGAAACATTATGAATATAATGGAAGAACTTGACCAAAGAAGTTACCATGAAGAATGTGAGGAGTCAGATGCCAAGACCCCAGAGGATTGTTAAAATTTTGAGGGACCAGTAACTCTCATTTTAAGTGTGGTAGCATCCCACTTTGCAGGAGATTGGATTTGTTTGAAGACCTCCAAAACCCTAACCCTTCTTTCTAGCCTCTTCGAATCTCGAGGACGAGATTCATTTTAAGTGTGGTAGGTTTGTAACATCCCAAATTTTGGGATGTTAATATAATTATTAGATTGATTGTTTGTTTGTTTGAGTGATTGAAACTTGAGTGAAGTTTGATTTTTTTTAACTTTTGAATGAGAGGGAATAAAATGACTTTCCCTTTTTCCTGTGAATTCAAATTCATCCCTTTAAAAACAGTGAGAGAAGATAGCATGACTTCTTCAACTATAAAGAATTTGACTCCAGGTGGCATTTGAATATCTTTCGATTTTTGCTTTGCATTTTATTCATTCACGGAGTACCGGGAACATTATCTTGCCAATCAAGAAAAAGAGAGGAGGAACATGACCCTCCAATCCAGGGATATTTCTTTGAAATATTTGAACCATAAAACCCAAGGGATAATTGTAAAATATTTGCAAAAAGGAAATAAACCAATTTCACGATTTTCTGAAAAACATTTTTTTGAAGTATTTAATTTGGCAGTGGAAAAATGTCCATCTTTTTGGATTTATTTTTCTGGAAATTTTAATATATTATACCCCTATATTCCAAGGATATTCTATTTCCTTTTAATCGTATTAATTCCTGTTTTAATAAAAAGGGAAAGCGATCTCTTATTTCAGGAATGTACTTGGGCCACGTTAGGAAACGAATCTGGCCCAATCCCACCTTCTTCTTCCTCCTCACGACCTTCCTTGTGTGGCCACGGCAGAAGCTTCCGAGGAAGCTTCCCTCCGCCGATTCGCGGGCTCTACTTCCTTCCCTCGACTCCCATCACCATTATAAGAATGCCCCTTCCCTCGTCGTTCAATTTTCCCCAATAGCTCACCCTCTCCCTGCCTGTAGACGTCCCCCACCATCGTTCTTCCTGCCAAGAACGAGGCCGGAGGACCCCTTGCACCTCACCCTACCCCAGTCGTGCCACCTCCCCACTCCCCTACCCCTGCCCCCCACGCCACGCCCCACCTCGTCACCCCCCTGCACGCCAGCACCACCTCGCCGCCTCCCTGCCAGCAATGCAGGACCTCGCCAGAAGGACGCCAGGAGCCGAGGATGCCACCCCCCTCGCCTCTAGGACGCCCCTGACGCTTCTCTCCACAGCACCAGTACCTCCTCCGCCGTTCCGCCTCCCCGCCGGCGACCCCCCTCACCGGAGCAGCCTCTCCTCGCCGCCATTCACCCCTGCCAGCGTTATCTTCCGTGTAGCACGCAGGTAATCTTTCTTTCAGTTTTCTGTTTTCAAAGCAGAAACAGTTCTGATTTTGTTTTCTTAATAACTTTTATTCTACAAATCCAATTAAAGTGATTCTTTTTGCATTAGATCAAAAAAATTAGTTAGTTTCCGGAAATAGATAATTTGAGTATGTTTGAATTTATAAAATTTGAGTTAGAACAGATTTGGTTTAAATCTTGTTTTGCTTATATCGGGAGTTTAAAAATAGCTTTTTAATTAATTCTGTTTTCTACTCATAACTAGTGATATTATTTATCAGTAGGTGCAGTTTCAAATTTTTTGAGATAATTTATCTTGGGGTTTTCACGAAAACAGATTCTGATTTGGTTATGGAAGACAATTTTTCACTGTGTGCTATAGCTATTTTCTTATTAGATGCTTTATTTTGATTTCTTGTCATTGTGGTGCTTATTGTGTGAAATTGTTTGTGTCGATAGATTATCCAAAGTGTGAAGCTTGTTATCTAGACGCGCTCGAGCTCGACAACCATCAACAAGGCAAGTCACATTGATCATATTCTACCTATGTTTTATATGCATAGTAGTTCTATCTTCTTCACCCAATTGCATGCAAAGTAGGTACTTGGAAATTTGGATCTTGATGTAGTATCATGTGGTAGGCACCCACCACCCTTGTTACTTTGGTCGGGACGTTATTGTGCTATGCTCCTAGTAGACGGGGTTTGGTTGAGTGTTTATCATGAGTGTTGTGAGAACTTAATAATCAAGACCTGAAGACTCAAAGACTTGCAAGACCTCAGAATAAAATGTACCTCTGCATAAAGGATGGTTTAGATGGGCTCCCTGGGGAAACCAGTGGACGACCCGGGATGCATGGAGAAGCGCCATCACATCTTCCGGAAAGCTTCACCCAGGCACGAAGAGATGGATGGATACTTCAAGACCCAAGGCTTACCTACACAGCCACAAGTCATTATGAGCTCTGGCTTGGTTGGACAACGTGGTGACTTTGGACATGCGGTGCTACAAGATGTAGAAGAACGGTAGGATTGGATGGGCACCGTTAGAGTCTCAGAGGAACCCGTTGAAAGACCATGTTTTGATCATCCGGTTCTCAAACACCATGAAGTGCGAGGATTTCAATGGAGGCGATCAAATCTTGTGGGGAACATGTGCAAAACTCTGCAGAGTACTCAAACCTAATCGATTAGCCGTGTCCACGATCATGGACAACTTGAGCCGAAGGAACTGAAACTAGCGGGAATTCTCAACACCAATAAATCTTATTGATGTGGGTAATATTTATAACTTGGGTATGAGAACTGGTTGGTGGAACCATCTCATTAACAACCAACAATGTAGTAATATTTTTCTTTTAGCCCCTCTCTTGTTGTAGGAGAAAACTTTGCTTTCCGCTAAAGACTTACAGCCCCACCTGCCATATATGCATATAGTATAGGTGATATTTTACCCCTCTCTTTTGTGAATTGTCGGCATATTCAATATGCTGACCTACAAGGCTGCAACGTCTTATGTTGCAGATATTTTCTTCGACGAGTAAGAGTACGATTCAGGGTTACGGTCTGCACTCAACTTGTCGTTGGTGTTTATTGGGACTCCACTCCCTTGGTTGTTTCTGCTAAGATTTTAAGGTATATATCAAGTTTATGTTATTTACATGTGATTGCACTTTGATATATACATTGATGTACTGTGTGTGCCAGCATACTGATCCAGGGATGGCACAATACACAGAGGCTTGACTCGTTTTGAGTCAGGTCGCTACAAGGGTCCATCCTGATAAGCTCGAACCCAAAACAGATAAATGCATCTTCGTAGGATACCCAAAATAGTTGGGTATACCTCCTACCTCGGATCAGAAATCAAAGTGTTCGTTTCTCGAAACGGGTCCTTTCTCGAGAAAGAGTTTCTCTTGAAAGAATTGAGTGGGAGGACGCTGAGACTGACGCTGCTGCCAAGTACGACTACACCTCTAACGACAAACCCTTTTCCACAGAGCAACAAGTCAAGCAACCCCCCCCCCCCTTGACCTTTCCTATATCACCTATTCTTTCTCGCTCATGCTTGCATTAGATTCTGATATTCTTGTAGTTAGCTCCTATTCTGATGCATAGCCTCTTTTTGATGAACTAGTACTTTACTCGACCGCACTTTAAACTGTTTAGTATAGGAGGAGCAGTCATCCCCTTTGACCCTTAGGCAAGTTTCCCCTGCTTTTTCATCAAAGTCTCGATCATATAATCGACGAGACAAGACTCGACACTTCACTTCACAACCCCTTGTTGTACGACGTTGCAGGGCTTCTATCGAGTACTGAGGGTGACCCCTCGACATGTACTCCCGATGTTAGCTCTGTAGTGTGGTTAACGGGCAGCGTTTCTTGGAGGGTGATTCCTCCTTCGCCACTTCTGGTAATAACTCTGTCGTACCACCATTCAAACGTGGTCCAACGAGGGTGATTCCTCCCTGGCCACCATGATGGTTACATTGTTTGAAATCCATCGAGGGTGATACCTCAGATTCCTATGATGTTATAGCAACGTAGTTACTTGACCTTGTTTCTGTAAATATTGATGGATGGTGTGTTGTGGGTGGATTCCCGTGTGGATGTGATGATGAGTTAATTAAAATGCTAAGGATTTGGCTATTTGATCTGGGTTGGTCGGATACCTTTTCGTAGTAACCTTCACGGGCGAGAAGTTATGGTTACTTGACGTTTCTATATCAGTCGAAGCTCTTCAGACGTCAGCAATGGAGAAGCGCGCGCCCGAGTGGCCCGGATAAGCATCGTTCTTGCATAAGAGGTGCCAGGACTAACATCGGACGCCCTCACATCATGCAGGAGAGCAAAGGGTAATGGGCCCATGACCCCCCGCGCTTGGGATTTAGACCGGTGGGCTGCGACATGTTGATGTTCCGAGGCCGCGCATGACCTAGGAAAGTGTGTCCGGCCAGAGTTTATCAAGCATGTTGGTTAGTATGGTGCAGTCCTGCAGGGATGAAAATTAACTATTCGAATAGTCATGTCCACTGTTACAGGACGACTTGGAGTTATGCCCCGATCTTATACAACTAGAACTCTTACTTAATTGGAATGTTTGCCCCAAGATTGCTTCCTCGCAGGGAGTCGAGGAAGAATCTTTGGGCGTGACCTCATATTTAAATTGCTGCAACAATATGACTATTAATTGTGTCACTTGCTCTATTCTTGTCTATTGCTGCAAGACCCCTGAAGATGCTAGTCTTTGATAGGACTAGGCCTTCTCTCTCGATTCTTGCATTGATGCAGTCAGTCCACATATAACCCCATCCCTTTAATATTGCTACATAACTTAGCATAGTTTTGATGTCAGTCTTGCGAGTACTTTGGATGAGTACTCAACGTTGCTTTGCTCCCCCTTTTTTCCCTTGATACGATTGTTGCAACCACATGATGGAGGCCAGGAGATGGCGTATCCTGCCGACGACGAGTGCTACCCCGACGGTGCCTACTACTACATGGAGGCCGCTGACGACCAGGAGTAGTTTAGCAGGTTCCGAGGCTGGAGGCCTCGTCTCGTTCGATCGTTGAATATTTTGTGTTAGCCTTCTCTAAGACATCTCCATGTTTCATGTCTGTACTTAGATATTTGTTGCTTCCGCTGACTCGTGTGTTTATCGAGCTTCTGTATTCTAGCCCTCAAGGCCCATGGCTTGTAATATGAAGCTTGTATGTTTTACTTGTGTATAGAGTTGTGTTGTGATATCTTCCCGTGAGTCCTTGAGCTTGGTCGTCCGCATTTGCGTGTATGATTAGCGTATGATCGAATTGAGGGAGTCACAAGTTGGTATCAGAGCCGAATGCCTATAGGTAGCCCCCTTTCCAACTCCTTGGTCAAAGTTGAATCTAATACTTGAAAAACTTTTACTAACATTGATGTGTGGTTTATGGGCCCACATTTCAATCGTGTGGTATTAGTATCCTTTACACCTCTTCGATACTTTGGTTCTGATCTCTCTTCTCTTTTGGGTTAAATACTTTGCTAACTCTAACTCTAGGTTCTTGTAGATACTTTATCCCGGAGAGCCCTTCATTCCAGACATTGGCTTGATTCATTAGAAGACTCCGAAGAACTCTCCGATGTTCTCCCGAGAACCTGTCCTCATCTCTTTTGCAAGTTCACTTCCTCCGTCAACCCCTATGGAAGACTACATACAAATGACGTTCATCCTTTCTTTTCCAATTGCCCTTGTTATACAAGGTACAACGAATTATCTTACCGAGGATTCATTCGTCCTCACTTCACATGGGTTTCACAAATTCTTCGAATTGCTATTTTATCTTCCGAAATCCTCAGTAGCCTATTGCTCTTGACCTTTCTCACCTGCTTGCATTATGTTTAATTCCATATGTCTAGCAACCATCATTTGAATCCTTAGTGATTTTCCTTTGATCTTATTGATTCAACCTATGTGTGAATGCATGCAATCACTAGTTGATCCTCATAAATTATCTTTCCGGCTCAAACGTCTTCTAAACAGGAGCTGGTTCTTTGCAAATCAACCTTGACTAATTGTCCATCTAAGTCCATTCAACTTACTTGTATTTGATCGAAGCATCCGATTCAAAGACACCAACCTAAAAATCATATTTCCTTTGGTATTTAAGTATCCGTATTTTTCATATGTTCTATAATACGATGCCTCCCATTCTACCTTCCTCTAACTAAGTACTGATACTCACATCCGGTCCTTTGTGGACCGTCAAACCCATTGTTGGGTTATTATCCGATAGCATCCTTCACCGTCAAAATTCTTATGATATTCTTCCCCTGATACAGTGTGCCATTGCTAAATTGTGTCTTCTCCCTCTCATAAGTTGTACCCTATGCTTTTGTCAGCCCTGCTCTTCGAGCATGTGTTAATTACTCTTGAAGTTTATGGTATATGTTCATAAGATGCCCCGATGGGTTGAACTTATGCCTTCCTAAATCCGTGTGACCCCATGAGTTTTCACGATTCTTACTCTTTTGGTGTTTTGCCATATAATCTTTCCAAGCTACAACCTCATCAAAGGCGAGGAGTAAATGGTGGGAGACGCATTGAGGAAGTGGGAGTCGACCTTCAACTTGTGTTCATGCCCACGAACCCGGTGTATGTCCTATTATGGAAGCTTCTCATAAAAATAAAATTTCCTTGGTATAATTTCATCTAGTATCTGTGATCTTGCCCTTTGCAATCGTGGTTCCGACCATGTTGTTCTACCTTGATTTCATTCCCAGACGAGTTGAAGTGCTTGTCTTCCACAGATAGATACAATAGTCTAACCTCTATTCTGATATACCTCCGAGTATTATCCCTAGTACATCGAGAATATCATGAAGGTAAATAACTCCTTATGAGCTCCTCATCAGCTATGATATTTCTATGATTCCAGTTTTCCTCGTGTTCTGAGTTGTTGGACACTCAAGGACACCGATGACTATACCGAGTATGCATTGCGATTCAACAGCTCTTAATGATATTTCCTTATGAGTTTGTGCTCAATTTGTCATTTCAAGCGGTTCGGCTATATCATCATCGTCATGCTAGAGCTTGACCTTTCTATCTATATCCTTCATCCCCAGAACACATTTCCAACGGTACACTAATCTTATATCGAGCTTTCAACATCATGTTGGTTGTCTTGAATGGCAATTTCGATTCTGAGCTAGAAGTCTTATCTATGATTCCGACAACCTTTCACTTCATCATTCCCTTTCTTGATGTCGTTGCTAAACTATTACATCTTCAGGAAACTTCTCGACAAATCGGTCGTGATCAGTCATAAGCATTCTGAGCTCTTCCACGATATCAATTGAATTCTTGATGATAAATACTATCCTTGCCTCTCGATGTTTTGTGTTATCATTGACAACCTTATTGCCTTCCCTCCACTACTAACTTATTCATGTTTTGTGTTCTCCCTTGAGTTCCTTGTTATCCATCTTATGTTGTCTTTTACCTTGGAGTATTACCATTTTTATGTCAAGAATGTTGTGAGAATTGTTGCACCTATTAATAATTCTTGGTATGGTGAAACTTATCGCCATCACCATTCATTTCTTCGTCCCTGTGTTGTTTCTAACCGGAATACCAACAAGTGAACTCTGATGTGTGATTTTGATACCTCGGGCAACCATATTGCTTTGAAGTTAATGACTGGTAGTTTCATTCTTAGGGTTGATGGTTGGCTAGCCATTTTTGCATTGGTCGTGCTACTCCATCCGTATTTCTGAGTGCACCCTTTGACCAATGTCTAATTGTTGTTGTTCCCTCTAGAATACGTCATCATATCATTTTATTTGACAAATTCTATCTCATTGATCTTAAAATTTTGAAAATTCATCTCAAGGGATTATTGCTGAGCCCATCGGCCACACCCTCGACTACTCCTTGTTCCACGATGAAGCTCTTGAAAGCATTATCTTTGTGCCTAGATCATGAAGAATATGTTTAATGGAAGAAGTGTTTCCCCAAAGTTCACGTGCATCCTTGCCGCCGTGAATGTGAGAAAGTTTTGTTTCGCTTCCTCTTAGGTTGTCCCAAATCATTCACGCATGTGTGAGGTGTTATATGTTTTGAAGATTTTCTATCTTCACTTAATATAACTTCTCTTAGCACCCTAGGCCACCGACTGATTTGACGAAGGAAAATGAGTTCCTTCATAAGAGCTAATCCAGGCTTACACAAGGACTTTGTTATCCTCGATGATGGTTCCCAAATCAGAACTTGGTTGCATTTCGTTATAGGAATTCCATGTGGGCACGAATGTCTTGACATTGTGTTCATGTGTCTTACAATTCAACTCATGATTCAAGACTTGCTTCCGTAGTCCATATCTCCAGAATCTTACATCATCATATTTTATTCTCAGGGATCCTGAGCCTGAGGCATCCTGACACAAACCAGAACGGAATCTCAGACATATATGATGGTTGGAACATTTCTCAATAATCATAAATTTGGTCTTTATATAAACCGGTACGGTGATGTCTTGTCTAGCACACCAGATCGGAGGCCCTATTGTTATATTATCTTGTTCAACAAGATTTGCCATTCTTACCTGAGGAAATTGTATGACTTATTTTATAAGTTGCTCATGATGGATCATTTGTGTACCCAAAGTCCGACCTTTGTATGATGACCATGTCGATGCTACCTCGGAGCACGGATGTGGTACTTCAAATGTCAGCAGGGACATTGGAAGCGCAATGCCAAACTGTTCTTGATCAATTATCCAAACAGTGTTGTATGGGTAATCATCATGATTCTCCTTGCCCTTTTACCTAAATGATTATCTACTTGCTGTCCTTTCACGGACATCATGCTTTGCTTGTCCTTGGGAAGGACATACTCCTGATAATTGTGTTTAAATACATTTTTCCTTCCATTGTTTGTTTTAATCTTTTATCGTAATCTAACTTATGAGAGAAGTGGTAATTCCCTGCATAGGTAAAAACCTCGGTGAATAACTTTGTCAGTAAGACCCCGTTACTATTGTGGATAACATTCCGGTAGCCGCCGGTGGACGAGAAATTTTCCAATAGGTCCGCCTCGTTTCAATGAGAAGGAAAATGTTTCTATTCGTCCCCCGACCTGGGTGCCGATGTTGTTACCAACATAACTGACACATTATCCTGTGACATGTCTTGCTACCAAGACCATGTAAGATATCATCGCTTTGCCTACTCTTGGCCCACATGGTGGACTCATAACCCAAAGTTCCACATGATTGAAATATGACTCTCCTGTACATATTTGACTTCAAAGTATCCTTTACACTTGGCTTCGTGTGAAATTCCTGAGCCACTGTCCAATGGGACGATCTATTATGTATCAGAAGCAATATTTATTTCGTTGCTATAACCCCCCCCCTTTCATATATATTTAGGCATCAAACGATTGCCTAATCATTTGAAACCATTGTACCATGAGGTACTATTCCCAATGAATTCTATGAGTTACAACTTGAGGAATAATTCATGTCCTCTTGTGTGAGTTCGCCATCAGATGCCCAACCTAGTGTAGGTACGTTCTTCCAACATTTTTCTCTATTATTGCGTTTCTAGGGTGATGAAGATCCCGAACGAAGGATGACGACTCCATCAGGTCGACCTTGATCAGAGTAATGAATACCTCAACAAGGACCAACGAAGACAAGAAGACTCGTATAATTACGTAACCAAACGTTTCCCCCTTACCTCTACCTCTTAATTCTTGGGACGAGAATTTCTTTTAGTGGTGGAGAGTTGTGACGCCCAAGTAGTTAAGTTACGGTAACCACACACTAATGGTGCCACGTCATCAAGTTTAACTAAGTTAAATTTCCACTTGATAAAAATCAAAGCCAATTTCATATTAAAAATGAAGTCAAATAAATTCTTTCATTAAACTGTAAAATAAAAATGTTGGCTGAGTTGCATATATTGACTAAGTAATTGCCATGTTGAAACAAGCGTCATTTGACTCACACATAAATCCCTAGGAAATTAATAAGTTGTTCAACAACAAATAACTTGGTCATTTTAATTTCTAACAATCTTTAAACCTTTCCAAATGACATGAAACTTTTTGTGCGGCTCTTGTATGATACAACGTATTTTTGTGCAAATTTTACCACAACTAACATCATTTGCTTTTAAAATAAAATGCAAAACCGAGGTTAATGAATAAAAAAAAAAGCCACCCACCCCTCGGTCTCGGCCCACCTAGCCAACCGGCATGGCCGGCCACCCCCCCCCCCCCCCCCCCCCCCCACCAGCACAGATGCCCCGTGGGGTATAAACCCCACGCTAAACCTAATCCCCCAGGCCCACCCTCATTGCTCCCTCCCCCTCCGCCGATTTCCCTCACCCGTGGCGGCGGCTCGCCCCTCCCCTCATTGAGCCCCCGACCCCGACAACTCCCACAGTCGCCGGACGTTCCTCGCCGGTGCTGCCGAGTCGCGCCGCCCCGCACCTCCTGCACCGCCCTCTCAGGCGCCGGGCTGTGCGACCACCACCGGCGCCCATTAGGCCACCGCGACGCCGGGCCTCGCCGGATCTGGCCGTCCCCGCCGTCTTCCTCCACCCCACTATCCGCCCTCCACCGCCCTGTTGGCCTCCTCCACCTCTCCACCACGTTGACTCCCCCCTCGAGCCTTTGCATCCCTTGCATGGTGGTGAGGCATCAGGCTCCTCCCCTTATCTCCCCTCCCCCAACTCCGACGTCCTCGCCGTGTTTCGGCGCCCCCACCACGTAGCTCCGCCTCGGGCCCTCCCCCCCCCCCCCCCCCCCCCCCCCGCAACCCCGTGGCCTCCTTAGGCTCGTCCGCCCCGCCGCAACGTCACTCGCCGTTAGTGCGCCCTGGGCACCCCACCACGACGCTGGCCGCCCACCCCCGCATAGGCCCTGGCTTTGCCTCGCCCCGGTTGCCCCTGTCCACTCCGTGCCGAGCTCGGTTAGTGGGGATTAACCCCCCTCCCCACCCCCACTAACCCCTCCCCCTCAGCGGTTGACACCAGGGGCCCACCCCCTACTAATTAGAATGGTTTAAAAAGGAGAATTAAATATTTATATATAATGATATCTAAATAACTAATTAATAAATTAATTAAGATTTAATTCATGATTAATTAGCGGTTTTAATTAAACCCTCTTGTTAATTCTATCTAATTTAATTAGGATAATTAATTTGGATGTTTAATTGGGTTAATTAAACCTAAGCTTAATAAATTAAATCTGCAAAATAATTTAATTAAGTAGAGTATGACATGTGGGTCCCCCGCCCTTAAGTTAATATATCTAATTGCTAATTAAACTTTTTGAAGTGTGAGTATGATGTATGGGACCCACTGGTCAGAGTTGACGAGTCAACTAACTGTTGACTACTGATGTTAGCATGACATCATGCTGATGTCATTAATGATTATTGAATTTAGTTAAACCTATTTAATTCCTAAATATTTTGTAAAACTTTCAAAATTAATATAAAAATCCGTAATCTGGATGAAAATAATTTGTACATGAAATTTGATGAGAAAAATGAGACGAACCCGGATACGCTATCCGTTCGTTTGTCACGCATCCCTTTCATAGCGAACATAGAACTTTTCCATCCGTTTCGCCTCTCTGTTAGTAGCCAGAGACCCGGGAAATATCGTCAGATATTTTATCGATCCGTCTATAATGAATAATACTGCGTTAGCTGATGCCTAGTGCTTCTTATTGCCACGTGTTACATCGTGTTGCACGTGTGCTTTATATTTATTGTTTCTCCCCCCTCTTCTCTCCGATAGACGCTGAGGCTGATGCTGCTGCCAGGTACGACTACACCTCTAACGACCAACCCTTTCCCGTAGAGCAACAAGACAAGCAACCCCCCCCCCCCTTGATCATTCCTATATCGCCTATTCTTTCTCCCTCATGTTTGCATTAGATTATGCTACTATTGTAGTTAGCTCCTATTCTGACGCATAGCCTGTTTTTGAAGAACTGCTACTTTACTCGACCGTACTTTAAACTGTTTAGTATAGGTGGAGTACTCATCCCTTTTGACCCTTAGTCCAGTTGCCCCTTCTTTTTCATCAAAGTCTCGATCATCTGATCGACGAGCCAAGACCCAACACTTCACTTCACACCCCCTTGTTGTACGATGCTGCAGGGCTACTATTGAGTACCGGGGGTGACACCTCGATACGTACTCTCGATGTTGTCTCTGTAGTGTGGTTAACCGGTGGTGGTTCTCGAAGGGTGATTCCTCCTTTGCAACTTCCGGTGACGACTCTGTCGTACCACCCATCAAGCATGGTCCAGCGAGGGTGATTCCTCCCTGGCTACCTTGACGGTTACATTGGTCGAAATCCATCGAGGGTGATACCTCAGATTCCTCTGATGTTATAGCCACCTAGTTACTTGACCTTGTTTCTTGGAACATTGATGAATGGTGTGTTACAGATGGATTCCCGCGTGGTTGTGACGTTGAGTTAATTAAAATGCTAAAGATTAAGGTATTTGATCTGGGTTGGTCGGAGACCTTTTGGTAGTAACCTTCACGTGGGAGAAGTTAGGGGTACTCGACGTCGTGGTATTATCCGAAGCTCTTCAGGCGTCAGCAATGGAGAGGCACGCGCCCGAGTGGCTCAGATAAGCATCGTTCTTGTATAAGAGGTACCAGGACTGACATCGGCCGCCCTCGCATCATGCATGAGTGCAAAGTGTGATGGGACCATGACCCCTGCGCTCTTGGGAGGCCTCTTTGTTGAGCCTAGGTAGGGCTACGACATGTTGATGTTCCTTTGGTCGGGCATGACCGAGGAAAGTGTGTCCCGCAGAGTTTATCAAGCGTGTTGGGTACTGTGGTGCACTCCTGCAGGGATGAAAATTAACTATACGAATAGTCATGTCCACGGTTACAGGACGACTTCAAGTTGTGCCTCGGTGTTATACAACTAGAACTGTTACTTAACTGGAATGTTTGCCCCGAGAATGCTTCCTCGGAGGCAGTCGAGGAAGAATCTTTGAGCGGGACCTCATATTAAAATTGCCGCAACAATATGACTACTAATTGTGTTACTTGCTCTACTCTCGTCTATTGCTGCAAGACCCATGAAGATCCTATTATTTCATAGGACTAGGCCCCTCTCTCTATTCTCGCATTGCCACAGTTAGTCCACATATAACCCCATCCCTTTGATACTGCTGCATAACATAGCATACTTCTAATGTTATTCTTGCGAGTACTTTGGATGAGTACTCACCGTTGCTTTGCTCCCCCTTTTTCCCATTGATACGATTTGTTAGGACCAGATGATGGAGCCCAGGAGATGGCGTATCCTGCCGACGACGACTGCTACCCCGACGGTGCTTACTACTATGTGGAGGCCGCTGACAGCTAGGAGTAGTTTAGGAGGTTCCGAGGCAGGAGGCCTCGCCTCGTACGATCCTTGTATATTTTGTTTTAGCCTTCTCTAAGGCATCTCCATGTTTCATGTGTGTACTCAGATATTTGTTGCTTTCGCTAACTTGTGTGTTTATCGAGCTTCTGTATTCTAGCCGTCGAGCGCCTGGCATATAATATGAAGCTTGTATGTTTTATTTGTGTCTAGAGTTGTGTTGTGATATCTTCGTGCGAGTCCTTGAGCTTGGTCGTACGCATTTGCGGGTATGATTAGCGTATGATCAAATCAAGGGAGTCACAACTACTCTAGAAGATCATAGAGAGCTTGCAAGAACTCATGAGAAGCTACGCTTCCAGAAGCTAAATTTAGAGCAAGAGCATGAGTTCCTAAAAGCAATTAATGATGATCTTCGAAAGAACAGTTCCGCTTATCTAGCCAAACGATTACTATTTTGTTACACAAGTTAAATCTAAAGACACTAGTAACAAATGCAAGAAAGTTTCTTCATCTAGTAACAACAATGCTAAAGCTAAATGAAACGATATTGTTGCTAGTATCTCTCTTGATTCCACTCATGATTCTCTTAGCCAAGTTACACTTGAGTAAGAAAACTATCTATTGAAAGGGATTATAGAGAGAGGTGTCTTCAAGAGTCTTGCCAGAAGTCAGAAATTTGAGGAAATTGTGCACAAACAAGGAGGACATCCGAAGAAGAAAGGTGTTTGCTACTTCAACGTCAACAGAGATATCTAGGAAGAAGCTCAACATCCCATTCCCAAGTTTGTTCCTCAAGAGGAGAAGTATGATCCTACTCCTCCCAAGGAAACAAGCTCACAACATGTCCTTCTACCACAAGACCACAAGGGAAAGGGGAAGATTCAAGAGGACATTAACTCATTTGAAGAAGAACACCAATCCAAGGTTGTGTGGGTTCCCAAGGACACTTCTAGCACTACCTCATCTAGTGCTACCATAAATCCAAGGATCCACATCAAGGTGATGTGGGTCCCCAAGAGAAAGAACTAGAAAGCTCTAAGACTTGAGTAGAAGCGTCTCCTAAATGATGTGAACACATTAATGCATTATGTAAAAGTGGTAACCCCAGTTGTGCTTAGTCGATGAGTATGACCTACGGTCATGTATTCTTACTTAACTCCTAAGTCAACATACTCATATATAGATGACTTCGTCATTGCCATAGTTCTTGATAGATGCTAGGACATTTGTGCATGTTCATCATGATTCAATTTGACCTCTTATTGTGTCAGCAAGTTGGTGTGCATATCTTTGCTCATTCGAGGATATCCAATTGTTGCTATTTGGCTTTTGATTTATCTTTTTCCAATTGGATGGACAACAATGCCTAGGACCCTTATCTAGCTATCTTTGTTTTCTCGTCTCAAGTTCTATTCATGCTACATCACAAAACTTTAACAAGCACTTCTCGACCCCTCTGTGTGAGAAGCACTCGGAGTTCCGTATCGTCAAAGGTTGCCTTCCAAAACCTCTTTGTGAATCTGAGTGGTACCAACCCCGCAAACTCGGTTCCACTGAATTCCCAAAGTTGATCTGGTTTTTCAATCTCGGTTCCACCGGAATCACCAACTCGGTTACACCGAGTTTCACTATCAGCTGACGGTTTCATGCTATTATCTTGTCAAACTTTTGATGTTTTGCATGCCTTTTATTAATTTTTTGGGACTAACTTATTAACTCAGTGCCAAGTGCCAGTTCCTGTTTTTTCCATGTTTTTGACCCCTTTCAGAGGAGATTTTGAAACAGAGTCCAAACGGAAGAAAATCCCCGAAAAGATTTTTTCTGGAATGGAAGAAGATCGGTGAGCTTGGGAGCTAAGGCAGGGGAGCCCCAGGGGCTCCACAAGCCCCCACCATGCGGCCAGGGGAGGCCGCGCCATCCAGGATTGTGGGCCCCCTGAGCGTCCCCTAACCTAGGGGTTGCGCCTATATATTCCCAAAAATTCCCAAAAAATCAGGAGATCATCGAAAGTACTTTTCCGCTGCCGCAAGCTTCTGTCTCCGCAAGATCCCATCTGGGGCATGTTTTGGTGCCCTGCCGGAGGGGGGATTCGGACACGGAGGGCTTCTTCATCAACACCATGACCTCTCCGATGATGCGTGAGTAGTTCACCATAGACCTACAGGTCCATAGCTAGTAGCTAGATGGCTTCTTCTCTCTCATGGATCTTCAATACAAAGTTCTCCATGATCTTCATGGAGATCTATCCGATGTAATCTTCTTTTGTGGTGTGTTTGTCGAGATCCGATGAATTGTGGATTTATGATCAGATTATCTATGAATCTTATTTGAGTTTCTTCTGATCTCTCTTATGCATGATTTCATATCCTTGTCATTCTCTTCGAGTTGTGGGTTTTGTCTGGCCAACTAGATCTATGATTCTTGCAATGCGAGAAGTGCTTGGTTTTGGGTTCATACCGTGGAGTGACCTCACCCAGTGACAGAAGGGGTAGTGAGGCACGCATCATGTTGTTGCCATCAAGGGTAAAAAGATGGGGTTTTCATCATTGGTTTGAGATTATCCCTCTACATCATGTCATCTTGCTTAAAGCGTTACTCTGTTCGTCATGAACTCAATACACTAGATGCATGCTGGATAGCGGTCGATGTGTGGAGTAATAGTAGTAGATGCAGAAAGTATCGGTCTACTTGTCTCGGACGTGATGCCTATATGTATGATCATTGCCTTAGATATCGTCATAACTTTGCGCGGTTCTATCAATTGCTCGAGAGTAATTTGTTCACCCACCATAATACTTGCTATTTTGAGAGAAGCCTCTAGTGAACACTATGGCCCCCAGGGTCTACTCCACACCATATTTTCAGCCTTACACTTTTTACTTCGTTGCACTTTCCGCCTTCAGATCTCACTTTGCAAACAATCTTGAAGGGATTGACAACCCCTTTGAAGCGTTGGGTGCAAGCTTGTTTGTGTTTGCGCAGGTACTTTGAAATTGATGAGGCCCTCCTTCTGGATCGATACCTTGGTTCTCAAACTGAGGGAAATACTTACTGCTCCTGTGCTGCATCACCCTTTCCTCTTCAAGGGAAAAACCGACGCAAACCAGAGAAGTAACAAGAAGAATTCCTAAGCGCCAGGCAAGGACTTTTGTTGCCGCAGCAGCTATCTACATCATGATCATTCACTTGTTTGTTGGTTCCATGTGCTTTGCTATTCATTCTTATCATTTATGGGCACCACCAAGTTGTATATGACATGGAAGAGTAACCCATGATCCTAATCGATTGTGCATTTGCATTCGAACACAAATTTAAAATAGTGCATAAATTTAGGGGGAGCTCTTTCTTTTCACATACTTCTCAAAGAGTAGATGCTAATCATTGATTATATATTTTGTCGAAGCTTTGATTTATATGTTGTCATCAATTACAAAAAAGGGGGAGACTAAAAGAACACTTTCTCCCTAAGGTGGTTTTGGTAATTAATTACAACATATGCATCATTGGACTAATGAGTTTATCCAAGTGTATTTCAGCAAAGTTCAAATATGGTTTGGCTATAGGATTCTGTGGAGATACCGCTTTGATGAAGGAAGGAATAGGGATGGCTAAAGCTTCAAGCAAGAAGACTCTTCGTTTATAGCTTACTGAGAAATCACATTTGAGTCCATAGGAAATCCAATACTATTAAAAGGGAATGAGGTATTATGATGAATTGGTTGCTCAAGTGCTTAGAGATAGCCACCAAAAACACTCAGACACTTTCCCACAACATATATTTGTCCCAAGCCAAACATGCAAAATTGGTGCCATCAACTTTTCTCACTCGGCTATACCAATTTTACACTTAGACAGATCCTATGCCAATCCCACCATCTCGGTACAACCAACATTCCTATCAGTGCCACTGAGATTGGGTGACCAACTTTTGCTTAAGGTAATTTCAAGTTTCGGAATTCCCGAGTTTGACGTCGGTCTCACCGAGTTTGGAAATCCAGTCTAGGTCACCGTATTGATACCACCGAGATTCATATATCGGTTTCACCGAGAATTAAAAGTTGCCACATTTAGTGCACTCGGTACGACCGAGATTAACATTTTGGTGTCACTAAGTTGGCCAACAATGTAGTAGGGGTTGGATTTTTGGAGATGCCTATATATACCCCTCCACCTACCTCTCATTCACAAAGAAGCACTCAAAACACACTTACACTTGCTAGATCCATTTTTCTGAGAGAGAGCCACCTACTCATGTGTTGAGATCAAGAGCAAGGAGTTCATTGATCTACCCCATCTACTACCTTTTGAAGGGTGGTGCCTCCTAGATTGGTTAGGTGTCGCTTGGGATCCTCCTACTTCGTGTTCTGTAGTTGAACCGAGATGTTTGTAAGGGCAAGCAGATCGCCTACTTCGTGAAGATCTACCGTGAGTGAGGCTAGTCCTGTGTGGACGGAAGCCGTGGTGGAATAGACAAGGCCGCTTCTTTGTGGACCCCTTGTTGGTGGAGCCCTCCGTTGAGTCTCGCAGCCATTACCCTCCTTGCGTTGAAGTCTCCACTAACATGGACGTACGATAGCGCCACCTATCGGAACCATGCCAACATTCCTCGTGTCAATCTTTGCGTTTGGTTTCCCTACCTTACCCTCTATTTACACTTGCATGTTTTACTTTCCACTACAATACTCTTAGATATGCATGTGTAGGGTGTACTTGACTAGACATACTTGCTCAAACTGGCCCACACTAAAAATTGGGAAAAGTCTAAGTTTTTATCATGTCAAGTAGTCTAATCACCCCCTCTAGACATATTTTCAATTCTACAATGTGTGCCCTTGAAGTTGGCGACAAACTCCTCGCAGAGCTCAGTCCATGAGGATATACATTCCTCGGGAAGGTTAATGAGCCACGAGCGCGCGCCATGATGGGGAACCAGTTCACCATAACCTTGTCATCGTGGCCCACCGCCATGATGTGTATCGCGTAGAGCTAGAGGAACTCCATGGGGTCGGGGACGCCATCGTAGCGTGGGGGCAGCTCTGGCTTGAACTTGACGGGCAAAACCACCCGACACAATACACGAGTGATGGCTTGGTAGCCCATGCTGCTCGAGGGGACGCCGCGTGCGAGGGCGGCCCTATTCCGGTGCCCGGTCGCTGTGACATCCTGGACGATCTGGTCTTGCCACTAGGGCTACTGCTCGAGACCATGCGTGCATCCGACGGCATACGACACACGACCTTGCAGCTAGCCTCATCTTGAGACCGTGGAGGGGCTCCACCATGTTGGTCGAGCGGGCGTGCGTCACACCGGGGCTCGAACAAGTCGTTGCATAAGGGAGGTGGTAGAGGGGCTCCGTGGGGCACGTCCCGAGCATGAGATAGGGGAGGGTGAAGCGAGCGGGAGGGTGCCAGGGCCTCTCGAGTTGCAGTGATGAGCTCGATGATGCGATCGAACCGGGCATCATAGCGGGTGTTTGCCGGGCGGTAGCAAAGCAGCTCGCGCACCATGTGTAGTGCAGCTTGAGCGTTCACGTGCTCAAGGCGTGCGTGTGAGGAGGAAGCTGTGGCGGTGCAGCCATCCAGCTACATGTAGGGGTGCAAGGAGGAGTTGTGATGTTCGCGGCTAGCGGGATTGGCGGCGGCGCCAGTCTCTTCGCCGACGGATTGGCGGCGGCCGTCACGGTTGTGGCCGAAAGGCGCGGTTTGGGCGACGCGGGCCTCCTGGCACTTGTCATGCACACGGCGGGCATGAGCCATCGAGTCGGCGGAGCTGGAGTCGAGACGGAGCTGAAGAACTGCATCGTACCTCTACCGAGTGCGCCAAATGTTGAAATCGAGGCTCCATGGACCGAAAGAGGTTCGAACTCTCGGGTTCACAGGTTCTCTTGCCCAACTTTACCATGCGAACTAATGGCGATACTCCGATGTGATTGATCTAAGGAAAAACAATGGAGACGACAAATTACCCAGGTTCGGGCCACCTTGCGGTGTAAAACCCAACTCCTGCATGTCTGTATTGCTTGAGAGCGAGAAAGAGAGTACAAGGGTGGTTCTTGCTAGTGATGAGGTCAATCCCCTTCTACTATGGCAGCTTATCCTCTTTTATACTCACCCAAGTCTTCTTCCCTAGAAAACAAGTGAGGAAGGGTTAACACAATGACCAGTTAGAAGGGGGGTAGGACTGTAGCCTATCCAGGCAAAAGTGGTCTTCACATGCAAAAGCTTCGTGTCGTGACGCGTTGGTGGGCTCGGGGATGACCTCCGCCCTTGCAATCCTCCCATCCTGGTCTTCTTGCACGAAAGAGGAAAACTTTAGGGATTGCTTTGGGAACTGGTGGTGGCCCTGCTCCCTTATCACAAAAGGGGAAAGCCTCCTCCTTTGTGCGTGCTAGCACATCTCCTAGAGCTGCTTGGCGTAGGACCATCCGACCTTGCCGAGCCACCTTTGATTAGTCCGCCCCGCGAGGGTCTTGAGGGCAGCCTCACGAGCTGCCCTCATGACGGGGCTTGTTGTGGCTCCCAATGATGTTTGCTAGTATCCACCGCACAAGGCGGGGGGCCTTGCGTTGGCATTGGCCATGAAGTTCGAAGAAGGATCATGCTCGGCTCTCGGCATGCATCGCGTCTGGGCATTCAAGTACACGTGCCTCGATACCCCTAGTCCCATGGGCCCGAGAAACTTTTTATTTAAGACAATATTACAAATGATAGCAAACATATAATAACAAAATAAAATTATTCTCCAAGCAAAACACATATCATGTGATGAATAAAAATATATCTGCAAGTAAGATATACTGATAGTGTTGAAGACGAAACAGGGGATGCCTTCCAGGGCATACTCAAGCTTACATGCTTGAGTATTCGTTGTATATTAACCTAGTGGTGCCTTGGGAATCCCCAAGCTTAGGTTCTTGCTGCTCCTTGTTCTCCTGATATCGATATCTCACCCAAAACTTGAAAACTTCAATCACACAAAACTTAACAAAACTTTGTGATATAGGTTAGTGTGATAAAGATAGATCATTCACTTAGGTACTGTCAAGACAAGGTTCATAAGTGTTATCAAATGATACCTACTATATTATATCATTCACATAACTTATATAACTAAATATAAGCTATGGAAACACTAAAACAAGCAAACTATGCATGCAAAACAAAATTTGTCAAAAACAAAACAATCTGTGAAGATATGAATGAACACCATACTTCCCTCACTCTATAAATTTTGTACAATTATGATAACACACAGAAGTTGCATAGGAAAACTTTGTAAAAAATTCAGAATTTTTTGGCTTTCGAGTAGAGAAATGTTGCACTAGTCGTAAAATATATGTTTTTGCACAAAATCAAACTAACAAGTATCCACACTATCCCAAAGGCTTTACTTGTCACCTTATTCAAATAAAAGACATAAAACATGATTAATATGATATTTTAATAATGTGAACATATAAAGATAGAAATTATAAGTGTTGGGTGTCTCCCAACAAGCGCTTTTCTTTAAAGACTTTTAGCTACGAATGATGATTTTAATGATGCTCACATAAAAAAGTAATAATTGAAACATGCAAAAGAGCATCGTGAATCACATGAACATTTCATTTAACTCTAACCAATACCTATGCATATTGATTTTTTCAGAAAAACATTTATGGGAGCAAGAATTAACTAGCATAGGAAGGCAAAACAAGCATATCTTCAAGATTATCAACACATGGGTAAACTTCATATTATTGCCATTCCTACAAGCATATGTTCCTCCGTCATAATAACTTTCAGTAGGTTCATGAAGTAATTCAAAATTATGACTATCACACAAATCATTCTTTTCATGATCCACAAGCATAGAAAATGTATTACTCTCCCCACAAGCAAACTTGTCATACATAATAGTGGGAGTATCATAGGAGACTTGAATGCTATAAATTGTTTCCACATTTAATAGATAATGTTTAGAAAAAGGGTATTCATAATTGTGACAATGTTTATAATAATAATCATCACCACTTTATATAACATAAGTATCATCACAATAATCGTCATAAGTAGTAACTTTGTTCTTATCATAATCAATTGAAACATCTTCCAAGCTAGTGGAATCGTTACTAAATTAAGTCATGAACTCTCCTAATCTAATTTTATCATTATAATAAGGTTTAACACCCTCCAAAATAGTGGGATAATAATCATCTAAAGTTGACACTCTTTTAAACCCACTTTCGTAAAAAATGCATTCATCGTAAATAGGAGGCATGCAATCCTCATAACAAATTTGATCATTCGAAGTAGGGGGACTAAAAAGATCATATTTATTATGCATAGCATCCCCAAGCTTGTAATACACATCGATCGCAGCAAAATATATTATCAAATATGTCCTTCTTATTAAGCATAGCATCCCTATGCTTGTGGGTTTGCATATCATTAGCATAATTATCGATAGCATGAATAACACCAATAGTGCAACAATTATTATCATCACAATTTTCCAAATTGCTTCCAAAAAGATTTTAAATATTATATAAGGACTATCATTATCTACACAATCATCCTCATCAAAACAAGTAGCGGGCATAACAAAATAATCATCAAGTGTATCATCATCCACATTACTTTTGGGTTTTTCTCAACGATTGTAGGAGCAACATTATTTCGGAGAGATATCTTTTTACCTCTACTTTTCCTTCTTTTCTTATTCTTAATCTCCTTATGTGTGGGTTTAAGTGATTTATCCGAGCTTCTTATTGATGAAATTGGTTACAAAGGAAGCTCCTTCTTGTCACCTATTGCATCACGAGAGACAAGAGGAGAGAAAGTGGAAATCTTTACTCTATCATCAGTATTCCTTTCATATTCTATTAGTTTTCTCGTGTTTCTATAGTTGGCAATATAAGCATTCTCATTGCAATTTAATACACAAACATATATATATATATATATATATATCTTGCAGATTAGTTTTAATTATCATTAATGATAAGGGATATATCAAACCAATCATTTTTATGTGATAATTCTTCACATCCCAAAAATAAACAAAGTTCAATATAGATTTCATCAAAGATCAAATTATCACAATATTTGTAAGTGGTTTAATCATCAAAATGCATGCATTGTAAATTAATATGACCAACCCTATTGCAAAGTTCATAAGTAATGGGATGAATAGAGCATAATATTGTGTCCAATTAACTATCACTTTAAGCCACCTATTAGTTTGATCATGTTTGTGCTTCTTAGAAAATCGGTCATCCCTATATGGCATGTCTTCACAAATGTTATTCACTCCAAAAAATGGCAAGCTTATAGGAAATATTTTTATCATGACTAGTGCAATCATCATTAGCATCATGGATATTTAGAGAATTCATACTAACAATATTTCTATCATGCTCGTCATTCCAAGATTTCACATTAAGCATTTTCATAAATTCTTCCTCTAACAATTGAGAAAAAAATTCTGAACAACATTTTCACGAAAGACATTATAAAGACAAAGGAATTGACGCAACCTAAATTCCATTTTTTATAGTTTTCTTTTATAAAACAAAGTAGTGAAAACCAAGAGACTAATAGATTTAGTTGCAAGATCTACATATATACCTTCAAGCACTCACCTCCCCGGAAGTGCGCCACAAAAGAGCTTGATGTCTACTACACAACTTTATTCTTGTAGACGTTGTTGGGGCTCAAGGTGCAGAGTTTTGTAGGATGGCAGCAAATTTCCCTCGAGTGGATGACCTAAGATTTATAAATCCGTGGGAGGTGTAGGGTGAAGATGGTCTCTCTCAAGCAACCCTGCAATCAAATAAAAGAAAGCTCTTGTGTCCCCAACACACCCAATACAATGGCAAATTGTATAGGTGTACTAGTTCGACGAAGAGATGGTGATAAAAGTGTAGTATGGATAATAGAAATAGATTTTATTAATCTTAATAAATAAAAACAGCAAGGTAATAATTACTAAACAGCGAGAAAAATGGTATATTAGTACTTGGAAATAAGGCCTATGGTTCATACTTTCACTAGTGCAATCTCTCAACAATGCTAACATAGTAGAATCATATTGTCAGCCCTCATAGTACAACAAAGAATCACTCCAAAGTTCATATTTAGCGGAGAACATAAGTTGAAATTAGTGTAGGCAGGAAACCACCTCAAATTTATCGTTTTCGATCAATCCATTGAGCTATTTCTATATGTTCCACAAATAGCTCTAGAGTTCATAATAAATAATACCAATGATACATGTCCATCAACCCCAAATGTCACCTAGATACTCCAATGTCACCTCAAGTATCCGTGGGTTAATTATTTGACATGCATCAAACAATTTCAGATTCATCATATTCAATCCAACGCAAAGAACTTCAAAGACTATCCCGAGATTTCTATCGAAGAAAGTAGGATGAAAACGTGCAATCAACCTCTATGCATAAATCCCCATGGTTACCTGAATCTACAAATTGACGCCATAACATATGTCGTGGGTATAAGTGTGACAGTAGATGTGTAGGGTACGAAAGGATAGGCAGAGCCTTAGCTACGGCGAGGTTGTATGAGTTCAGGCCCCTCTACGGTGGAGGTAATAGCCCTACGCCTCAGTGCTCTTGGAGCTTGTTGTCGAGTGGAATATGGATTACAATGAATTGCTAACCCTTGCACCAGTGGGGGAGGGCGGCTTATATAGAGTGCGCTACCCTCCACAACGGTTCGGTGCACAGGGGTGGAGTAGTGGCGAATAAATGCCTACGTTACAGGTAACGTATGTCTTAAATGCTAATAAAGGCACATGGAAACGTACGACCATTTCCCTCCAGGGGGGTTACGATGCACAGAGTGGAATCCAGTCGGTTAGTTTGATACACTCCGAATGCTCATCTCCGACTGGATGGTGGAGGATTTGTTACCGACTGGATGATGGGAAGTCCATAAGTCAGTCGGAACTGACTAAGGGTCTTATCCCTTATGAAGGGTAGTCCTTGGGTAGGACTTATAGGGCAGGCCTATGACCCTACCCTAGGACTATAACCCCATCATTAGTCCCCGAATGGATTGAGGTTGGAACGACGAAGCGATGTTTGAAGGATGGATTCGACTGGTATGGATGCGACTTTGGCGTTGCTTGCCTCGATCCATTTTGTCTTCTTTGTCCAACGATACGAGTGGAAGTATTTGTGAAATGAACTGTCGGGAACCGAGTGCTCCCGTGGTATCTTCTGACGTGACGAGTCAACTCACAGCGGCGGATTTTCCGGGATCCTCAAATTTCGGTTGCGACGCGCTCAGCGGGGATGACGACATCGCGCTCGAGTAGTACCTGACGCCTCGATTCCCGCGCCTTCATCTTGTCCACTGATATCGCCGCGACCGGTCGGGGGATAAGATTTCGGGGCCACTTGCCAGTGACCCAGTCGACACGTTATTTAAACCTCAGTGGCGAGGGTTTTTCGTTACACTCGCCGGATATCTTACACTTGCCTGCCCCGCTTCTCTCGCCACCTCCTGCGCCTCCCAAGCTCCTTCCTTCTTCTTCTCCCTCACGGATCCGCAGCCTCCGCCATGACAAAGGGGCAGACTAGCAAGCTAGAGGAGAAGAAGAAGAAGGGGAAGGCGGCGGCTCCTGCCCAGCGGCGGCAGCGAACGCTACCGGCGGGGTGGATCCAGGGGGATTTCCTCCCCTCCACGGTGACGGAGGAGAACCTGCTGGAGTTGGTGGACCATGGGATGATTGCGCACAAGTCGTGGAGGTTGCCGGCGGAAGGCGAGACCGAGCCGGCACCCTGGGAGGGGGAGCGCATCTTGCTGCTGAGCCATGTGTACAGAGGTTTCTCTCTGCCTCCTCACCCCTTCTTCAAAGGTATCATGAACCACTTCGGGGCGCAGCTCCACCATTTTCCTCCCAATGCCATAGCTCATTTCTCTGCCTTCGTTGTGTTGTGCGAGTGTTTCATTGGCTGTCCTCCCCATTGGGGGCTTTTCAAACATATCTTCTCTGCTAGATCCCAGACCATCAAAAGACTTAGCCAGTCGGATGACAAAACCCACCTTCTCCAGCTCTGCGGAGGCTTAGGCTTCCAAAAGAAAAGTAAAAGTAGCTATCCTGCTCTACAGTTGAGTGAATCTGTTAGGAACTGGCAGTCGACATGGTTCTACTGCCAGGACGTTGCTTGCCCGAATGCTACCACTAGACTCCCTCCTTTTAGCTTAGACCGACCGGCTCCTCCTAGGCAGCTCGCGCTCATGAAGGCGGAGAAAACCCTGATCCAGCCTCTGGTCGATGCGCTTGTAGAGGTCGTCCGAAGGGGAGTCACTGGCATAGATTTGCTGGAGGTTTTCCTGGGTCGGCGTATCCAGCCTCTGCAAGCTCGAGACCATGCCATGTGGCATTACACAGGGCCTGAGGACTCCACTCGGACTAACGTCGAGTGCGTGACCGGGGAGATGGTGGCGTCGTGGGTCCTCAACATCACCGGCGCCTGCGAAAACCCTAGAGGAGCTCGGCGAGTGAAGGCCTTCCGGGCGGACAACCCTCCTCCAAACGCAGTGAGTACAACTTGCCGTGTGCACACAACTGTCTTAGATTTATTGCTTTCTTGAATCACTGGCTGACGTCTGATGTTGTCGACTGTATCTTGTGCAGGAGTGGACTAACTGGTTTTCTCCCGTCTCGAACGGGAATCCGGCTGAGGAGGAGGAAGGCAGCCAGGAGGGCAGCATGGAGAGCGGCGAGTATGTCTCCGACAGTGGGGAGACGGAAGAGGAGTCCGCAGAAGAAGAAGAGGCAGATGAGGAGCAGAACTCGCCACCTCCGCCGCCAGAGCCTCGGACTAAGCGTCGTCATGAACCTGTGGCTCCTTCAGCTCCTCCAGCATCCTCGAGTGCACCGCCAGCTGCTCTTGTGGTACCGAGTGCTTCGCCAGCCACTGCCGTGGCTCCGAGCGTTCGGAGCACAAAGAGGACCAGGGACTCTGCTGCTGAACCTGCGGTCAGCCCTCTAAGGTGGCTAAACCGAGTGGATCTAAGCCTCGGAAGGCTCTTCCGCGGATGAGGGTCACAGTTCCCGTCACCTCAACGTAAGTGCATGGTTCTTCTATCTTCTTTCAGTATTTGATCGAATATCTGCTTATTGGTTGAATGAATGGCACTCGACAAAGCTGCTACCTCTGCCACCTCTCCGGCACGCCAAGGGGACAACGTTGTCACATCCCAGCAAGGTGCGTCGTGGTGATCCCGAGAGTTTATATTACTGCATCATGAATTCTGTCTTTGGTCTTGTCTTTTTCCTGTGGTCTCATGCCGTTCGGTCGGGTTTTCCTCAGAGGTGATCTATGTGGAGGAGGGCGACCAGAGGAGGTCGGAGCAAGCTGCGGTGCCTGTCCTTGAGGCTGTTCCACCGGTTACCACTCTTGCCATGGTCGCCCCACCGACTGAGATGATGTCGTCGACTGAAACGGCGCCGATCGCTGCTGAACCGACTGGAGCAAGCCTTGGGATGCCCCAGGAGCCTCCTACGATGCCAGGCCCGCCGACTGTCGAGTACAACGTCCAGCGCCTCCCAGAATATATGGTGGGAGCTGCCAAGGGGGCCATGGTGCAGGCCGAGCTGATGGGTGGAGAGGCCAAGAAGGCGTACGACTCCATCGCGTCCTTGTACAAGCGAAGCTTGGAACTGCGGGACGATATCCGAGTAAGTGGGCTAGTAAGTATTTACTTTCCTCTTGTAACCCACTCGGTGTGCTCGGATAGCGTATGATTTTTTGCAATGGGTTCACTCGTAGTGAACCCAGTGGGTGTAGTCCCCGAGACTTCTGTCGAGTGCTTGCACCGGCAGTTGTCTTTATACACATTTTCTTTAACTTGATCAGATCAAAAATTAATCTGTTCGAATGCTAAGAGTTGGGGCACTCGGAGTGCACCTACTGGATGAGTCCCCGAGAGTAATTTTACTCAGGTCGGGTAGTAGTAGCCTCATAGGCTTATTTGTTGTCATGTAGCTCAATAGGGCGAACCTGTTTGAGTTTCATGCCAGTGGGGTCACTCTTAGTGAACCCACTAGCTGTAGTCCCCGAGACCGCTGTCGACTGCTTGCGTCGGCAGGGGTCTGGAGAACTTAGAATTTTTATTGTTGTCCTTGTTGAATTTGTCTGGCCGTCTCTTGGCACTAACTTGCAGAAAACTTGTGAGATGGGTACAGCGTACGAGACTCTGAGGGCTGAAAAGGTTCAGTTTAAGGGTGAACTGGATGCAGCAATGGTTGCAATGGCTGGTATGAAGGATGTTCTGGCGGAATGAGAAAAGTCCTTGGAGCAGGCCCGTGAGGCAAACAAGGCATTGACTGCTGAGGTGGAGAAAATGGGGAAACAAAGGACGGAGCTGATGGGGCAGATGAAAGTGTTGAACAGGCGGTGCATAGCACAGGAAAATTACGTCAGTGATTGGGCCCGGAAGATGATAGCGCTTCTCGGTGGTAACTTCTGTTTTTCCGAGTGCTTGTGGACTGTGCATTTCATTCTGCGCTGACTGTTTGCTCGTCTTGTCTTTGCAGATTTTTGCATGGACGCGGAGGTTGAAGCAGCTGACGTTGAGCGGTCGATTCTTGAGAACATTCCACTCGGCGAGGACGCCAATCGAGATCTGCTTCAAGCGCACATTCGCCTGTGCAAAGTTGGACCTTTCATCGGTCGACTGAGAGAAGTCGTCGGCCGAATCGACAAGGAGCTTTGGCCTGAAGACGAGTCTCGGCACGAGATGGAAGGCTTGATGACTCGGCTGGAGGAGGTACCGAACCGAGTGCAGTCATGGAAGAAGTCTGCGGCTCGCTGTGGTGCGGACGTCGCTCTATCTCTGGTCCAAGTGCATTGCAAGGAGGCGCGTGAAGAGAAGCTGAAGGCATTGCAGGTCGCCAACACGAAAAAGCTTCGATTCGAAGACTTCATGGAGACCTTCCTTGAGAGCGCCACCCGCATCACCGACGGGATCAACCTCGACACGTTCGTAGAGCCTGCCAGTCCCAGCGCCAGTCCTGACGACGTTTGAGAAAACTTTTACCTCGGTATGCCGAGTGTTCGTTGTAAGAAACTTTGGCCACTGCTGTTGGCTGTCACATTCTTGGTTCGGTGTGGATAAGCTTGATCTGCACCGAGCCAACAATCCTTAGGTGAACTTTGAATTCGAATCGAATCTTTTGCACTTCTTTTACCAAAGAGGTGTTGATACGATTTTGGCTCGTGTTTTTTGTTTGGCGTTTCTTGGTGAAGCCAATGGCAAACATGCGGAGCGTGTAATTGTCAGTTGTCTTGACATCTGCATGAGCCTCACTGAGGGTCTGCTGAGTCTCCGAGTGGATTTGTAGGATACACTCGAAGGCAATAGAGTACTTAGGCGATTCGTGATCGCGGCTAAGTCTTCGAGTGCGACTGTCAGGTCGTACTCGGAGCGAGTTGTTACTCATGTAATTGTCAGTGGTCTTGACATCCACATGAGCCTCAATGAGGTTCTGCTACTCATGTAATTGTCAGTGGACTTGACATCTACATGAGCCTCACTGAGGGTCTGTTGAGTCCCCGAGTGTATCTGTAGGATATAGTCGAAGGCATTTGAGTACTTAGGCGATTCGTGATCGCGGGTAAGTCTTCGAGTGCGACTGTCAAGTCGTACTCGGAGCGAGTTGTTACTTGTTACTCATGTAATTTTCAGTGGTCTTGACATCCACATGAGCCTCAATGAGGGTCTGCTACTCATGTAATTGTCAATGGTCTTGACATCCACATGAGCCTCAATGAGGGTTTGCTCAGCCCCCGAGTGTGTCTGTAGGATACAGTCGAAGGAAGCTTTCTATTTAAGCGATTCTTGATCGCAATTAAGTCCTCGAGTGCGACGGTTAGTGCACGCTCGGAGAAAATTTGTACTTAGGCGATTCTTGATCGTAGCTAAGTCCCCGAGGGCGACGTGAAGTGCACACTCGGAGAAAGTTAATACCTAGGCGATTCTTGACCGCAGCTAAGTCCCCGAGTGCGACGTGAAGTGCACACTCGGAGAAAGTTAATACTTAGGCGATTCTTGATCGCAGCTCAGTCCCCGAGTGTGACGTGAAGTGCACACTCGGAGAAAGTTAATACTTAGGCGATTCTTGATCGCAGCTAAGTTCCCGAGTGCGACGTGAAGTGCACACTCGGAGAAAGTTAATACTTAGGCGATTCTTGATCGCAGCTAAGTCCCCGAGTGCGACGTGAAGTGCACACTCAGAGAAAGTTAATACTTAGGAAATTCTTGATCCCAGCTAAGTCCCCGAGTGCGACGTGAAGTGCACACTCGGAGAAAGTTAATACTTAGGCGATTCTTGATCGCAGCTAAGTCCCCGAGTGCGACGTGAAGTGCACACTCGGAGAAAGTTAATACTAGGCGACTCTTGATCGCAGCTAAGTCCCCGAGTGCGACGTGAAGTGCACACTCGGAGAAAGTTAATACTTAGGTGATTCTTGATCGCAGCTAAGTCCCCGAGTGCGACGTGAAGTGCACACTCGGAGAAAGTTAATACTTAGGTGATTCTTGATCGCCGCTAAGTCCCGGAGTGCGACGTGAAGTGCACACTCGGAGAAAGTTAATACTTAGGCGATTCTTGATCGCAGCTAAGTCCCCGAGTGCGACGTGAAGTGCACACTCGGAGAAAGTTAGTACTTAGGCGATTCTTGATCGCAACTAAGTCCCCGAGTGCGACGTGAAGTGCACACTCGGAGAAAGTTAGTACTTAGGCGATTCTTGATCGCAGCTATGTTTTTTTTTGAGACCGGAGTCTGCGACCGCGGAAGAATTTTGAATCTGCAAAAACTGAATCTCCTTTGTATTACTCCACCAATACTTGTTCTTTACATTGCTTCGGTCGACGGTCACGTGTAGAAGCGCTTCAGGAGATCTGCGTTCCATGCTCGCGGCTCGTCTGTTTCCCTGTCGATGTTGTAGAGTCTGTATGCTCCGTTGTTCAGCACCTTGGAGATGATGAAGGGTCCTTCCCAGGCGGGAGCCAACTCGTGAGGTCTTTGCTGATCCACTCGGAGCACCAGGTCGCCTGCTTGGAATGTACGACTCCTGACGTGTCGCGCGTGAAAGCGCTGCAGATCTTCCTGATAAATGGTTGAGCGAGTCAGTGCCATCTCGCGCTCCTCCTCTAGAAGGTCTACTCCGTCTTGCCTTGCTTGTTCTGCTTCAGCTTCGGAGAAGAGTTCGACTCGTGGAGCATTGTGAAGCAAGTCACTCGGAAGGACCGCTTCTGCTCCGCAAACGAGGAAGAACGGGGATCGCCCTGTAGATCTATTCGGGTTTGTGCGGAGACTCCAAAGCACTGAAGGTAGCTCGGTGACCCATGCGCCAGCGGCATGTCCCACCTCTCACAGGAGTCGGGGCTTCAAACCTTGCAGAATAAGTCCATTCGCCCGCTCTGCTTGTCCGTTTGTTTCACTACAAGAAATATGCTCGTACATGACGTTTTCTAAGACGTCGTTGATGAATTCGTCATAAATCTGTGACGATTTCATCCGAGATTGTCGTAAACGTTTGAGGGGATCAAATCTACATATAAATTACGACGATGTGAGTCAAAAACGTCGTAACCACATAAGATGAGATCGTCAAAACTTTTACGATGATTATAAAAATGTCGTAACATGTTCTAACTATGTTGACATGTCACTCGTGGGCCCATTCTTTGTCACGCGCCAAACCCGCCTAGTTTGTGAAGCAACCTACTATTCTATCATTCCAAAAATTCTCAAAAAATTCTCATAAATACTTTGGATCATATATTCCTCAAATATGTGAAAACCCTTCCTTCCATAGTTCAAAAATAATTCAGCAATATTCATTTTCCTATTCTGTTCAAAATAGCACTTTGTGAAGGAAGTGCTATTTCTATTTTTTTGATTACCCTCATATTTTTTGAGCACTCTTTCCTATCCAAATCATTTCCTCATGAAAACTTTCGGAACCATTTTCCTAGTAAATATTTGTCCGCAAATTTCCAAAGTTTGTGTTCAGCTAACAGATTTGTGAAGGAAGTACTAGATAGGTATACCGTGATGAGTTGATTTTTTTCCACATCTTCTATGTGCCCAAAACATAGCTCTCCAAATTTTTTTAGCCCCATCTAACATTCCATGTGAGCTCATCATCCAATCTTTGTTTCTGGTAATATTTTCATTTTATGAAGCAACTAAATTTTTTGATTTTTTTGTTTTTTTTTTGAATTTTCATGCCCATTCCAAAATGTGGTCAAAACGGTGGGCATAACCGTTCCTAGATAGTGGTTGAATACTAGAACATTTTTGGTATTTATTTGATTAAATAGATACCTATCTACCTAGAAATTATTTTTGAAAAAAATCGTGAGCAAACTATGAGGGAGCTGTAGTTCAAATTTGACCCGCTTCCAGCTAAATCAGCATCAATTTTTCTTTTTTACGAGAGGACAATAAAATATTTTAACACCCAACTATTTTGTCAATTGTACATTGAATATGACATAGTATTTTAGAAAAATGATTTGGTTCAATTTGGCAACAAATTTATGATAGGTCTTTAAAAAAACTTATTTTGAGCTCTTGAAAATTTCTGATTGGTGAAATCTGCTAGAGAGAATTCCTTATTTGACACTATCTTAAAATTGTGTTCCTTATTTGACACTAGAGAAAAGTTTCTTCCCTATATGACCTCTAGTCTTAAAAAATTTCCCTATATGACACTCTAGTGCATTTTGTACACGTGAAAAGACCATTTTGCCCATATGTATAATGTGGCGACAAATATGTATAAGATAGTAGCTGTTTCAAGATAATATGACCCCAAAGGTATCTTAATATACACATATGCAAGCTAGCAGGCTGCTGGATCGATATGCAACATAGTTATTATTACTAGTTAGGATATCTAAATCTCCGTGACAGAAAAAGGAATAAAATTGATTGATTCCATTATACTCGTAGCAGATTGCTAATTTCCTAACTTAAATGTAGGTAAGTCCGTTATCCACGTTATGTCGTTATCTTACATGGCTGTCACAACCGAGGTCATATGCTACTACTGCTGCTATTTTTTTAGGCTCAACGCTACTTGTTAGGATATCTAAATCTTCATGAAAGATTAGTAGTAGTATTTACTGAGCATAAAATACTACTACTGCTCTTTTTTAGGCACAATGCTAGATATTTCTGGCCACATTATGTACATCGGTAAAAAAGTCTTTTCATGTGTATAAAATGAACTAGAGTGTCATATATGGAAAAAATTAAGACTACATGTCATAAAGGGAATAAATTGTTTTGAGTGTCAAATAAGAAACATGATTTAAGGGAGTGTCAAATAAGGAATTATCTCAGTCTGCTATGGCATGGATCGATGACGTATCAAACATCCATCCATCCGTATGTCCATCCATCCGTTCATCCAACCCACCGGTCCACCAAACCCTAGGCTTCGCTCCACTGCTGCCACCAGCTCCTTTCCTCTGTCTTCCTCCTCCCCTCGAATCCCAGATCCACCCAACCAGCCGGCGGCGGCCACCTCTCCCCTACCCCCACCGATGACCTGCGGCCTCCGACCTCTGCCTCCGACCTCTGCCTCCGACAACCCAACCCAACCACCGTCGGCGAGGCCGCCGGAGCCATGGGCACATACAAGTGCTGCCTCATCTCCAAGCGCTGGTATCACTGGACGGACGCGCGATCGCCAGACGACATGCGCGCGCTCTTCACCGGCCACTCGGGCGGCGCCGCCACAATGGGCGCCGACGGCCTGCGCTGCTACCTCGAGTCCTCCGTGGGCGATGCCGACGTCGACAACGGAGAGGGCGAGGCGGAGCGCCTTCTGGACCAGATCTGGCTGCACGGGCACCAGGACCAGCACGCCAGCCCACGCCTACCCGCGCCTGGGCCACGGCCAGCTGCTCGGCCTCGACGACTTCCACCGCTTCCTCTTCTCCGCCGACCTCCACCCGCCCCTCCCCCGGCCGCGGGTCCACCACGACATGTTCAGGCCCCTCTCCCACTACTACGTATGCACCAGCCACAACTCCTACCTCACCGGCAACCAGCTCAGCAGCGACTGCAGCGACGTCCCCATCATCAAGGCCCTGCAGCGCAGCGTCCGGGTCATCGAGCTCGACATGTGGCCCAACTCCGCCAAGGACGACATCATCATCCTCCATGGCAGGTTGCTTTCTGATCCTTTAATTTGCTGCTACCTAGAGTACATACTGCATAACATAGTAGTACTACATGCTATTTGGATGTTGTTCCCCACATCGATCCGGCCTTCACTAGGTTGGACTCTTTCCTCTCCGATGCCAGCGATGATGGAAAATTCCAAGCAAATATCCATTGCACCCTCAGATTCGTAGGTGCATATTTTTGGAAAACAGAAAGCTCCCCTGCTCCATTACTCGAAAGAAACATGGGTATAGAGTGCAACGTTCAGTTTTTAGTTTTACTTGGAAATTAAAACAGGTTCAGTTTGTAATGTCATTAATACTAAGTTTGCTTGTTTCCCTTGAATAATATTTTCTGAGTACAAAACAATTAGCAGTGATTTTGGTATGGGTTAGTTTTTGATGAGGTGCCAAGAAACTTGCTCTATCAGTTGGTGTGGGTACATTTATCATATATGTAGTGTTGTTCTTAAATTAAATTAAATGAGCCACGCGGATCCATCGCACGGACGGAGGAGGAGCAACTGAATCTTTAGTCCTCCAATTTAACCTCACTTAGCTTTGTGGTTCATATAACAAATGATTCATAGAGTATGCCCATACTACTATATGTTCTTTGCCCTTGTGCATCTGCCAATGTCATATGTGCCATCTAGAGACAAACATATGATAAGTTGACCCAATTATTGATATCCCTATTTGTGGCATTAGTTATTTATTTCTAAAGAATTATTTCGTATAGCTGTTATATACTATCCTTAGTTCCTTACACATAAATTAATATTTTGTTTAATGGTATTAAGCATTCTGGGCAGAATCGGCAGATCAGGCGGGTGACTACAACCATCTACATGGGCAGAGGCATGATCTTTACAATGAAGCACAAAGTTTTCCGGACATTCTTGATAGCGAGTAGATGTATCTAACTATCTAAGTTGTGCGTGCTTATATTAAATGTTGTTCCCTTTCTTTCTTGACATATACAGGAGATGGTTTCCATTAACATCTCATCTCTATGTAGTGTGATGTGCCTGCTTATACTAAAAGTTGTTCCCTTTCTTTCTTGACATATACAGGAGATGCTTTTCATTAACATCTCATCTCTATGCAGTGTGATGGCTACCGTTGATGAAATACAAGATGCTCTGGGTTCCGCTCAGTGCTCTCGCCCTTCGCCTCACGCCGACCTCAAGTGGGGAATGAGATATCCCAGGACAGCCTTCATTGTGAAGGTTGGTGCTAGCCACCAAATTAGCTCTGTTGATTACTTATTCGTTAAGAGCTAATTGGTTCATGTTGTCTGACAGATCTAATCAGCTTCAATCCCCCAGTGATGGAGGGTTTGGATGCTCAGCTTGCAGTAAGCCTGCTATGCCTTGATGCTGCATCGTTGGTATTCACCCATGGTTTTTGTTTCATTCCATTAACCTGTGAGGGTGCTGCTTTTCATAAATCCAAGCATTTAGCAAAGAGGATCGATCAGGATATGGATGGGAATGAACAAACCCTTAAACCTAAAGTCAGCTGTAAATGTACAGATTATTCAGATTATAAAGTTTATTTTATTTACAGTGTACTATTCTCCTATCTTCAGGAGATTGGAGAAAAACTATCATAAATCGGAGGCAGGTCGTTGCTTGGCAAAGAACTCGTACATGTTGTAAGAAAATCAAGGGAGAATCTAGCCATTCAGGTGAAAATAACTTCTTATTTTGGTTTCTGTAAATGTGTACACTATCAAACAAACATCTTAATTATTTGGATTTTCGAAAATTCCTCCTCTCTGAATAAATGAAATGAATCCCCTTTTCCCGTCTCGTCTCTGTAGGTGAAGCATCCAGAGGAGGTGGAGCAGCAAGCCAACATCCATCTTAACCTACCACCTAGCGGCTGGACTGCCCCTTGCAGCGAACATGGTGAGCCCAACTACCCCCTGATCTGAACATCACCTGCACTTTCTACATTTTGGTTGAAGTCTGGTTCAGTTTGTACGTTTCTTTACTTTAGTTCCTCTCTCTCGCTCCCGCCGAGCTGTTTTCTGTGTGCTTCGTGCGTGTGCCGGCACGGTTCGATGCGTGCTAGATAATTTATTTGGTAAATACAGGAAACCAGGATCTTAGATTTACTCATATTGAACATTCACTACTCGTCTACTCCCAATGTTCTCTTCTGATTTATTTGCTAAATAAAGTAAATCATGCAAACTAGTTATATTGCAACTGTGAATATTTTCAGGATATTAGTATAGGAGAGTTTTTCTGAAACTTATTAATATAATCAAAGGAGCTTACATAAAATTTACCATATTCCACAGATTCAGTGAATACCCAAAAAGCCCAATGAACCAGTAACCATTTCCGAATTCTTATTCTAGAACAGATGATGAGTATGCTTCCTTCTTTCTAGGTACCTTGCAAAACTATTTGTGTTTTTTGCCGTTCGCGTTGCGTGGCCACTTCGTTTGCTTGCACTGTGCTCCGATCTGGTGAAGGGCGCCAAGGAGAAGCAGCTCAAGGTCAAGGGCCCCGCCAGGATGCCCACCAAGGTGCTCAACATCACCACCAAGAAGCCCCCCTTGGAGAAGGTAGTCGCCTACCACTCATGTGATCTAAAATAACATTATGTAAAACAATCTAATGAGCTATGGGTCCAGCCAAATGCTGAATCATCTATTCCTTCATCTTCTTAATTAGTGAGTGGGGCAAATCTTTTACTTTGATTCAAAAATAGTCAGGTTCACAAAATTTGCATGCAGCAGCAGCAGCATGTAGTGCATGCATTAGTCGTATCAAATCCTGTCAAGTAATATTAGTAGTTTCATTCAGAAAAATGAACTGCAGAAAGCAGTAGATTCTTTGGTACAAGATAAGTGAATATCATAATTCCTCTCACCGTTAGGCCATTGCTGTGAAATAGGATAACTAAATGTGTTGAACAACCATCTCTTGAGCGCATTGGAACAAGAGTAAACTATTCAACTAAAACTGTTGACAAAAATTACTGTAAAATCAGCAGTAGAATATGCTGCAGTGATTTGGGCCAAGCCCTTTGGCTGAGTAGGAAAATCTAACTAAAGCCATCCCTTCTTTTTTGAAAGTAACTAAAGTCATTCCTTGTGCAAACAAGCTTTGGTGAATCATAATAAGTTAGCACTCGTGTTTACAAGGCAGTGCATACACCACAACTGTATTAGGCCCCCGCAAAATCAACAATATGCAAATAAGATCTGTAGTACTCCCTCGGTTCACAAATGTAAGACGTTTCTGGCAGTTTAATTTGTGGGGGTCCTTTCATTACCCTGTAGGCTTGTACATCATTATGTGTCTCTTCAATGGTGCTTAGTGGCTAATTGTACTTGCTCCAGTCATGAGATCTAGGTGCCTGTCGACAAGTCAGCGACATTGTCGTCGTCTTTGCATATTAATGCTAGCGAATTTGTTTGCCTTAGCGTGTTCTGTGGAATGTGCTCCCACATAGTTGCATAGGAAAATCTCGGCAACTGCCCCTTCTATATTTCTCATGCTCGTTGTTATGTCCAGTAGATGCTTTCATTACCTTGTTGTTACGTGTCTCTTCAATGGTTGCTATAAACTAGATGTCATTAACTGTGTCCTAAGTCTACTGTTCCATGTGCCCATGAACTAGGTCCTTGTTTATCGATTTGTTATTGGACTGTTTAATGTTTTTTGTTTTGTCTCTTTTTCTATTGCTAGGAAAGTGGTGAGAAGATGTCGATGATGCCTACTTGGGACATTCAAATCAACGTTTTCTTGTGCAATTTTGTTCGTTCTTGCTATATTCGTGTGTAAGGAAATGTATTCATGAGATGAGTTATTGTGTTATGTAAACCTGGAAGATGTATTATGTGATGTTATATGATGGATGCTTTTAATTCGACTTGGAATTTTCTTAATTTGAATATGAAATAATGTTGAATTTAATATCGAACAAAAAGTTGGGTTGAAAAGGCCCAACAAATAGAAATGAAACCAAGTTCTGGAATAAAAAATTGTTGAATTCAAAAATGAAAAAAAGGCCAAAACTGAAATTGGACCAAATGTATTTGGGTACTATAAGGCCACGACCCAAATTATAATGATACAAAAAAAATACTAGAAGTGGCTGTAAAAAGGCTAAGGCCCAAAAAGAAGCCCAATAAGAAAAAGCCCAAAAAAATAAAACCAGCCCATGTGATCAATTGAAATGGGTTGGGCTAATTTCAACTATGATGTTTTGATTTCGTCGTAATTTTGCCACGTAGGACTGCCATGTAGGACTGGGTTATATTGTCAACGACGATTTAGGATCGTCGTAAAGGTTACGACAATCCAGGAATCGTCGTAAAAGTTACGACGATTTTGATCAAAACATCGCTGATGTTCATTTGTGACGCTCCGTTTTCGACGCTTGGTTTTTCGTCGTGAGATCGTCGTAAACTAAAAACCATGACGATGTAGCGACGAAAAATAGCGTCGTGTATTAGCATATTCCTTGTAGTGTTTGAGGATACGCCACAGATGCAAAATCCACTCGGATACCTTGGCTTGCACAGAAACTTTTGAATCTGTCCGAGTCAAAGTTTGTCCCGTTGTCCGTGATTATGCTGTGAGGTACCCCGAATCTGGAGATGATGCCTGACAAACTTGATGGCCGTTAGGGCGTCGAGCTTCTTGATGGGCTTGGCTTCAATCCATTTTGTGAACTTGTCGACTGCCACCAACAGATGTGTGTATCCCCCTTGGCCTGTCCTGAATGGACCGACTGTATCTAATCCCCATACTGCAAACGGCCAAACAAGAGGGATTGTCTTCAACGCTGATGTTGCCTTGTGGGACTTGTTGGAGTAGAACTGACAGCCTTCACATCGGTCGACCATATATTTAGCCATTTCGTTCGCCTGCAGCCAGAAGAAGCCAACTCTGAATGCTTTGGCGACGATTGCTCTTGAAGAGGCGTGATGACCGCAGGTTCCCGAGTGAATTCCTTCCAGGATTAACTGTCCCTCCTCTGGGGAGATGCAACGTTGAAGAATGCCTGAAACGCTTTCCTTGTACAACTGGCCATCAATGACAGTGAACGATTTTGACCTGCGGACGATCTACCTGGCTTGGACTTCGTCTTCCGGTAATTCCTGCCTCAGGATGTATGCAATGATCGGCACAGTCCAGTCGGGGATGACAGCAAGAATCTCCATGATCAAATCAACCACAGCAGGTACGTCGACTTCAGTCGGATCTGTCGAGCTCTTTGGTTGTACTGGTTCCTCTATGAAAGGATCTTCTTTAACTGCGGGAAGGTGGAGGTGCTTGAGGCAGACGTCACTCGGGACTGGTCTCCGAGTGGGTCCGAGTTTTGCCAACTCATCAGCTGCTTGGTTCTTCAGTCGCGGAACATGGTGGAGTTCTAGACCTTCAAACTTTTTCTCGAGCTTCCTCACTGCATTGCAGTATGTGGTCATGGTGGGGTTCCTGACGTCCCACTCTTTCATCACTTGATTAACCACCAAATTCGAATCACCATAGACCATCAGGCGATGGACGCCGAGTGCGATGGCCATGCGCAGTCCATAAAGGAGAGCTTCATACTCTGCCTCATTGTTGGAGGAATCAAAGTGTATCTGCAACACATACTTGAGTTTGTCGCCCTTTGGCGATACGATCACAACGCCAGCGCCGGAGCCATTCAACATCTTGGACCCATCGAAGAACATTGTCCAATGGGCCGAGTAGATGTGGGTCGGTTGCTATTGTTCTACCCATTCTTCTATGAAGTCAGCCAGATCTTGAGACTTTATAGCTTTCTTGGCCTCGAACTTGATGTCGCAGTACAACATCTCCATTGCCCACTTCGCCAATCGGCCCGATGCGTCCCGATTGTGGAGGATTTCCGACAACGGAGCCTCAGTAACGACAGACACCGAGTGGTCTTGGAAATAATGAGCCACCTTCTTCGCAGTCATGTAAATCCCGTAGATAAGTTTTTGATAGTGGGGATACCTCTGCTTGGAAGGAGTCAGGACTTCGGAGACGTAATACACTGGCCGCTGAACTTTGTATGCTTTGCCTTCTTCTTCTCGTTCGACTATGAGAACAGTGCTGACGACTTGATTTGTAGCCGCGATGTACAGAAGAAGGGGCTCTTTACTGAGCGGAGCAGTAAGAACCGGCTGGGTGGAAAGTAGGACTTTGAGGTCGTCGAATGCAACTTGGGCTTCGTCTGTCCACTCGAAAGTATCTGATTTCTTCATGAGTCGGTACAGAGGAAGTGCTTTCTCGCCGAGTCGACTGATAAACCTGCTCATAGCCGCTAGGCAACCTGTGAGCCATTGAACATCGTATATTTTGACTAGCCGCTCCATTCGGACGATGGTCCCGATCTTTTCGAGGTTGACATCGATCCCTCGTTCGAAAACGAAGAAACCAAGTAACTTTCCGCTGGGAACGCCGAATGAACACTTGGCGGGGTTGAGCTTGATATCGTACCTGTGAAGGTTGGCGAATGTTTCTGCCATGTCAGTCAGCAGGTCGGAACCTTTGCGTGACTTGACTACGATATCATCCATATACGCCTCCACGTTCCGACCGATCTGGTCGAGGAGGCATTTTTGGATCATGCGCATAAAGGTTGCTCCTGCATTCTTCAAACCAAATGGCATAGTGATGTAGCAGAAGCACCCGAATGGGGTGATGAAGGCGGTTTTTAATTCATCGGGGCCATACAGACGGATCTGATGATAGCCCGAGTAGGCATCAAGAAATGACAAACGCTCACAACCCGCAGTCGAATCGACAATTTGATCGATGCGGGGGAGCGGAAAATGGTCTTTCGGGCAGACCTTATTGAGATGTTTGAAGTCGATGCACATTCGGAGCGACTTGTCCTTCTTGGGCACCATGACAACATTGGCGAGCCACTCGGAGTGGTGTACCTCGCGAATGAAGTTGGCTGCCAAAAGCTTGGCCACTTCTTCTCCGATTGCCTTCCTCTTGTGCGCGGCGGACCGACGAAGACATTCTCGAACAGGCCGAGCGGTGGGATCCACATGCAGTCGGTGCTCAGCCAACTCCCTGGGTACACCTGGCATGTCAGAGGGCTTCCATGCGAAGATGTCCCAGTTCTCACGGAGGAATTGGGTGAGCCCGGCTTCCTATTTAGGATCGAGGGTAGTGGAGATGTTCGTTGGGGCAGCGGTGTCGTCCGTCGGGTGGATGCTGACCTTCTTCGTCTCTCCCGCCGACTGGAATGCAGACTCCGAAGCTGGCTTCTTCGCACGCATCAAGTCAACTGGTCGACTGTTTTCTTGTACTCGTCAAGCTCGAGGACAGCCATCTGCTGATCGGTGATCCTTGATCCCTGCCGCACACACTCTTCGTCCCGCTGTCGATTGCTTGTGATAGTGATCACACCTTTCGGGCCTAGCATCTTTAGCTTTAGGTACACGTAACATGGACAGGCCATGAAACGCGCATACGCCGGGCAGCCCAGAATTGCGTGATACGCGCTCTGGATGTCCACCACCTCGAACATCAGCTTTTCCTTGCGGAAGTTCTTGTCGGAGCCGAAAACGACGTCCAATGTGATCTGGCCGAGTGATTTGGCCTTTCGTCCAGGGACGACTCCATGGAACTGCCTGCTGCTCTCACTGAGTTTGGACATCAGAATGCCCATCCCCTTGAGAGTGTCGGCGTACATGATGTTCAAGCCACTGCCGCCGTCCATGAGGACTTTGCGCAGTCGGACTCCTTCCACCATCGGGTCAACGACCAGAGCTTGTCTCCCTAGGGTGGGTACGTGTGCTGGATGATCCGACTGGTCAAAGGTGATCGCAGTCTGAGACCATTTGAGGAACTTGGGGTTGGTAGACGTGGCCATGTTCACCTCCCCGTTCACCAGCTTCAGTCGACTCTTGCTCTCAACGTCAGCAAAAATCATCAATGTTGCATGGACATGGGGGAACGGATCCTCCTTATCCTCCTCATCCTGTTCATTGCCCTTTTCACTCGGTTGCCCTTCGCCGAGCTCCTGGATCAGGAGGCGACATTGCCGAGTGGTATGCTTCGGATATATAGCGTTGCCCTCTTCATCCATCTTCGTGTGAATCGGACATGGCTGGTCTAGGATGGGGTTGTTGAACCGCTTCTTCTTGGGGGTGAACTGAGCTTTCCCCTTGCCCTTGAGCTTGGTATTGGTAACAGCTGCGGCTTCTGCCTGCGGAGTGGACGGAGCTTTCTGCTTCTGCTTCCGAGTGTTATTTCCATCTCCATTGGCGACTGTTTTGTGCTTGCCGCTACGGATGCGGTCCTCTTCTTCGCCATTTGCATAGCGTGCCGCTATCTCCATCATCTTGCTCATGGAGATGTCGCCTGTTCGACCAAACTTCAGGTACAGATCCCTGTACCGCACGCCTGCCTTGAAGGCGCAGACTGCTTGGTGCTCTGTGACGTTCTCCACCGTGTGGTAGAGGGTCGTCCAACGTTGAATGAAATCGCGCAGGGGCTCATTCTGCTTCTGGACACAGTGCTGGAGCTCCACGAGGCCAGCAGGGCCTTTGCACGTCCCTTCGAAGTTCCTGATGAACACTGGGGCCAGATATGCCCAGCTGTAGATGCTTGAGGGGGCCAATTGGTTCAGCCACGCTTGCACCAAGCCGTCGAGCATCAGAGGGAGGTGCTTTATGGCGACGTGGTCGTCCCCTCCTCCGATCTGGACTGCCACTCGGTAGTCATCCAGCCACGTTTCTGGCTTGGAATCCCCTGTAAACTTGTTGATCCTAGTCGCCAATCGGAAGTTGGGAGGGATGTCAGCTGAATGGATGGCTCGACTGAAACACTCGGGACCGGAAACGATGGTCCTGCTTCCACTCGGACGGTCAATATCATGACCATCATGGTGGGCTCGTCCCCTGTCGACCCTCCGCTGGGCGATATACCCTCTCGCGTTGGGCCTTGGATCGTAAGTGTCACCGACTAAACGCCGATCATCATGATGTCGGGGCCTGTAGGGCCCACCCCGCGGAGGGGTGTGTGAACGGTGACGATCTTCGGGATTTATGGAACGGCTGCCTCCCCAGTGTCACTGATGAGAACCAGGGTTGTGAACTGACCGATGTGTGTTTGCATGAACAGAACTATAGTGGATCCTGTTGTGCAGCTGGGAGACCGCCGAATTTTGCTGCTGTGCCGTGTGCAGCAGTGTGCGGATTTGCTCGATCCCCCTGCCAGCCTCTGAATTATTCGGCTGAAGGGAATCGGCTATCTTGGCAGTGGTAGCCAAGTTGAGGATGGGCGTGCGGAACAACTCCACGTTGCTCCGCCGAGTGTGCCGACTGGCAGAACGGCGAGGTGGATGGCGAGCGCCAGATGTTTTGCCTATCTCGTGCTCGTTCCGGCCAGTTTGGCGGGGACTTTCGTGTGAGTTGGCCATGTGTACTTCTGCTCCAGGCCCGCGACCCAAGTACTCGGAAGGAAACTCAGTCGGAACCAAGTCCGAGCGTTGGGACGGCGGGGCAACCACAACCGACTCTAGGACCGCCACTTGTGAAGACGCGTTCTGGCGCGCCTGGGCGTGTTGCAACCAACGCTGGAGGCGCGGATCGCGGGACCGCTTGTTGCGGCGCGTGACGGCGGTGTAGGTCGACACCGGAGCCGACTGCTGGAGAAGAAGAATGCCGCTGCTGCCGGCACGGAAGTGCGTAGCTCCGCGACGGGGAAGCGCCTCAACGTCGAGAGGGGCGTCCCGAAGCCATGCCGAATCATCGACGATGAAGGAGAGAGCGCGGAAGAGGATCTCGTGACCCATGCTCGAATCTCCACCGGATGACATGACGAAAAGATGTCGTCGCAAACTTGCCAGAAGTCGCTTAGACGCCTGCCCCACGGTGGGCGCCAACTGTCGTGGGCATAAGTCTGACAGTAGATGTGTAGGGTACGAAAGGATGGGCAGAGCCTTAGCTACGGCGAGGTTGTATGAGTTCAGGCCCCTCTACGGTGGAGGTAATAGCCCTATGTCTCAGTGCTCTGGGAGCTTGTTGTCGAGTGTAATATGGATTACAATGAATTGCTAACCCTTGCACCAGTGGGGGAGGGCGGCTTATATAGAGTGCGCTACCCTCCACAACGGTTCGGTGCACAGGGGTGGAGTAGTGGCGAATAAATGCCTACATTACAGGTAACGTATGTCTTAAATGCTAATAAAGGCACATGGAAACATACGACCGTTTCCCTCCAGGGGGGGTACGATGCACAAAGTGGAATCCAGTCGGTTAGTTTGATACACTCCGAATGCTCATCTCCGACTGGATGGTGGAGGATTTGTTACCGACTGGATGATGGGAAGTCCATAAGTCAGTCGGAACTGACTAAGGGTCTTATCCCTTATGAAGGGTAGTCCCTGGGTAGGACTTATAGGGCATGCCTATGACCCTACCCTAGGACTATAACCCGATCAACATATATCAAGTTAATCAACAAAATACCCAATTATCTCCACGGGTGTCCACATGCAAGACATAAATCAAATGTTCTCAAACCAAAAATATTCAATCCAACATATTTAAATCTCAAAGGGAAAGGTTAAATTCATCACAACAAGATGGCAAGGGAAGAACACACTATGATCCAACTATATTAACATAGCACATCATACATCAATACCATGACATCTCAAGAACACGAGAGAGAGAGAGAGAGAGAGATTAAAACATAGCCACTCGTACATACCCTCAGCCCCAAGGGTGAACTACTCCCACCTCATCATGGCCTCCCCCGGGGTGATGAAGATGGACATCTGTGATGATACCCCCTCCGACAGGGTACCAGAAATGCTATAGATGCTTTTTATTTGATACATAGAGTTGCGGCAGCAAATAGGTAGTTCCAGGTTTATTTCTGAGGGTTTCTATAAATATAGGATTTTTCGGTGTTGAAATCATGCTAAACGGAGCCACATGGGCCCCACAAGCTGTCACGGCGTGCCTAGGCAGGTAGACATGCCTTGTTGGCTTCTGGCGCATAGGTGGCACACCTCCGGTGGTTCTTTGCTCTAGTATTTCTTATTTTCCCTAGAAAATATCACAAAAAAATCTGGATGATTTTGCTAACTTCTATTTTCTTAACACAAACAACACCATAGTAGTTCAGCTGGAAACAACGTCAGTCCGGGGTAGTTCTAAATAAATCATATAAAGTGCATCAACCATATAAAAGCATTGTAAACATAGGCAAATATATCATGAATACTTCATAAATTATAGATACGTTGGGTACATATGAACCATATTCATCCTACACCTCCCACAGATTGATAAAACATAGGCCATCCACTTGAGAGAAAATTGCTACTCTCCTACAAAACTATTAGCTCGGAGGCCCAACGGAGTCTACAAGAATAAAGTTGTTTAGTAGACATCAAGCTCTTTTCTGGCACCATTGCCGGGGACGTGAGTACTTGAATGTATTTCTTTAGATCTTGTAATTAAATCTTTTAGTTTCTTGTTTATCACTAGTTTGTTTTATAAAATAAAACCAAAAAAATAGAATTTAGGTAACCTCAGTTGGTTCATCTTTATAATGTATTTTGTGAAAATGATGGTTCAGAAAATTATGCCAAAGTGTTAGAAGAAGAGTTTAACAAAATGTTTGGCATTAAATCCTTGAATGATGGGCATGGTAGCAATGTTTTTAGTATGAATTCCTTGAATATACATGATACTAATTGTCATGGTTTTGTCACGGTAGATGTCCTAGCGATAGGACTAAGTCTAGGAGTCTTCACAACTAGATGGTTGCTTGTATGGGGTTGACACGAAACGAGAGACAAGGATTTACCAAGGTTCGGCCCCTTCTGGAGGTGAAGGCCTACTTCCTGCTTTCTGTGTTATTGATTACAATCTTGATTATAAAGGTGTGGGATCGCTCACCTAGCTCTCGAGCATTTCTTCCTTGTCGTTCTACCTGAGTGGCTCACTTTTATATATAGGTCAAGTCCCTCAGATCAGAACACAGTCTAGGTCGTATTAAAACCTGCCTCCTACTGTAATTCTTATTTACCTTGTGTCTCTCATATGAAAAACGCCTTGGTCCTTCCTTCTACGAGCCTTCCTACCAAATACTAGCCCACAAGCCGGCCCACTCGACAAGCCGCTTTCTTGGCCTTGGGCTTCTGGGCTGCATTGCTCGTATAATGTTTACACCAAGAGCCGCCACCTTGACAGTCGGGTCATCTTGATGGTGGATCATTCTGTGGGGTATATCCCCAACACTAATGATGAATACATTAGCCCTTATAAAAAGTTTTCCTATAAGCATGTCAATTTTTGTAAAGTGAATAAAATTTGTGAAGACATGGATTATAGGATGATAGATTTTTGTAAGAAGCATAAACATGATAAAACCAATTGTTGGCTTAAAGGATAGACGAATTTGCTACGAAATCATTCTCTCTTGATCCTATTACTTTTGAACTTTGCAATAGGATTGTTCATATTAATTTTCAATACATAATTTTTCAAGATTGAATCGTGACCAAATATTATAATAACTTGATCGCCTTTGAACTTCATAATGAACTTTGTTTATTTTTGGGGTGTGTAGAATTGAAAACAAAAAAATACTTGGTTTGAAGCATTCTTATTCACAGACTATTTTGACAAGAGCTTTATATGTTTTCTGTATTTCATTGCAATGAGAATGCTTATTGTAGCGACCCGACTCGAAATAAGTCAAGCCTCTGTGTATCTATGCCATCCCTGGATCAGTATGCTGGCACACACAGTACATCAATGTATATATCAAAGTGCAATCACATGTAAATAACGTAAAACTGATATATACCTCAAAATCTCAGCGGAAACAGTCAAGGGGAGTGGAGTCCCAATAAACACCAATGGCAAGTTGAGTGCAGACCGTAACCCTGAATCATACTCTGCTCGTCGAAGAAATGTATCTGAAACATAAGACGTTGCAGCCCTGTAGGTCAGCATATTGAATATGCCGGCAAGTCACAAAAGAGAGGGGTGAAAATATCATCTATACTATATGCATATATGGCAGGGGGCTGTAGTTTAACTTTTGCATAAAGCAAATTTTTCCTACAACAAGAGAGAGGGTAAAAGCAAAACTTACTATATTGTTGGTTGTTAATGAGATGGTTCCACCAACCAATTCTGATACCCAAGTTGTCAATAATACCCACATCAATAATTAATGGTGTTGAGAATTCCTGATAGTTTCAGTTCCTTCAACTCAAGTCGTCCATGACCGTGGACACGGCTAATCGATTAGGTTTGAGTACTATGCAGAGTTTTGCACACGTGTAGCGACCCGAGTCAAAATGAGTCAAGCCTCTGTGTGTCTGTGCCATCCCTGGATCATTATGCTGGCACACACAGTACATTAATGTATATATCAAAGGGCAATCACATGTAAATAACGTAAAATCTGATATATACCTCAAAAACTTCAGTGGAAACAGTGAAGGGAGTGAAGTCCCAATAAACACCAACGGCAAGTTGAGTGCAGACCGTAACCCTGAATAGTACTCTTACTCGTCGAAGAGAATATCTGCAACATAAGACGTTGCAGCCGTGTAGGTCAGCATATTGAATATGCCGGCAAGTCACAAAAGAGGGAGGTGAAAAAGTATCATCTATAGTATATGCATGTATGGCAGGTGGGGCCGTAAGTTTTTAGCTGAAAGCAATGTTTTCTCCAATAATAATACTCAGACTTATTTTTGGTACACACTCGACTCTGTGGGATACTTTATTCCATTGGTGTGCTTAATATTAAAAGGTATTAGTTCTTCCATAAATCATATTCATTTCATATTCAATCCTTTATTACATCCTTAATTTCTTCTCAAAACTCCAATTCAAAAGTACTTTATTACCAATGCTGCCATCCACATTGTTCGGTATGGTCAAGCATTTCTGCCAACTTTATTCATTTGTCTCCCTTGGAGATACTTTAGTCCCACAAGAACTTTCTGAGGTGCTCCTTGAAATAATCCATCTTTTGCTTTATCATGGTGGCCATGAGCTTCATCTCCATCATGTCCGCATGCACTTCACTCAGGTATTCCTGGGTATGACGGAGTCTTGCTTCAAGTATTTCACCAATCTGACGTATGGCTTCCATGGCACCTTCACAGACAGCATCAAAGAAGGTTGCTCTTGGTACACGTGAAATGAAAAGTATTGCCCCATAGTCTTTGGACAAACTCCTTTCACATGGTGGAGGTGTACTTCCACATACCAAGGTTCCACTCCACTTTCCATGAATGGGTAGCCTTTGTAGACTGCATCTCCTTCAAGATGAATGTGCTTCATCATGTCCTTCAGGATTTTCGGGTAATCATGATCACTAGTTAGGGTCATGATCCTTTCTGGGCCCTTAAGGAAGTACTCGTAGAGGGTTGTCATCTCCAGGTGTCAGAAAAACGGGTACTCAGAGGAATGTATGTGTCTCCTTGGTATGCATGGTATATTCCTACTCATTGGATCCTGTGGGTTTAACGATTACTACCACACTTAAAATGAAATACTCATGCCTGCATAGACCATATTTTCTCATATCCTTATAAATGTTCAGAGATCTTTGTTCGTAGAGAAACAATGCATACAATTTTGACATAGGTAATCATGAGACAATAAATTTTATTGATTCATGAAGTTATTACAACCTCAGAGACTTCCATTACAAAATTTAACTCCATAAAGTCATGATAACAAGAGGGCTTCATGTTATACTTATTGCCATTGTCAAAACTTAACTACTCCATTTTAGCTTTCTTCCCATGTGGACAATTACTAGCATAATGTCGTGCTTCCTTGCAATGAAAACAAATGAGTTCCGACAAGTCTCGGGGCTTCTTGGAGTTTGCTATTACTCCTTGGTTTTCCTGCTTCTTTTTTGGGCACATATTTTTGTAGTGGCCAAATTCCATACACTTGAAACATCTGATATGACCCAGGTCTTTATCTGCAGAGTTTTGGCTTTTCCGAGGGTACTTTCTCTTCTTTTCGGACTGCTTTGTTCTGGCCAGTTCTTCTATTTCAAGTGGATCCAACTCTACTTTTTCCGTTGGGAAGTCTCCCAGATACTTATGGCTTTCCTTCGTGCAATCTTGTGAATAATGTCCTTCTTCTCCACATGAGTAGCATGTTGTGGAGAAAAATATGGTTAGGCTTTGTCCATCAGGGTCTTCTATATTTTCCTTCATCACATGTTCTTCTAGAATCTTGTTCTTGAGTGTTTCCTTCGTTACTTCTTTCTGTTGGCTGACAACTTGTTGCACCTTGGGGTAAATGTAACATTGGGCTGGGTAGTGGGTGGTTCCTACACACAAGAAACAAGTCACCTGACTAGTTGGGCATTCCTCTGATGAGTGTTTTCTTCACAATGAGGGCATCCATCATTGTGTTCTTCCTGGGTGTGTCCTATTTCTACATAGATCTTGCATGCACAAGGCTTCTTCATCGGATTATCATAGCTCTTCTGAATGAGACGGGATCTTAATAGAGTCTTCTTGAATTTGTCCCAAGTTTCTGCTCAACTAAATCCTTGTATGGCATGATGCATTTTCCACCAAATAGCAGCACCTTGGGTAAAGTAATGAAGAACGTGTGCCACTTCATATTTCCTTGAAATCAAATTGCTCCCGAAGTGGTTCTCCATGTTCTGAATCCATATATCAGCCTCCAGCTGGGTCATTGGTCCATAGATTACAAGTCCAGCTTCATACTCCATCTGGTAGGGTTGAGGTTTTGGGGATGAGATGGGTAAGAGAGAGAGAGGGAGATACACACAATACAAACAATATTTTTGCGAATAGGTTTTATTTGTGGCTGTCGGAAAACACACACCAATGACGGCTCACGAATCATCGTATCTAACATGGGTATATAACAGGGGTTTGGACTTCTAATGGTCATATAAATATTCGAACGCTTCACGGTCTTCGAATTCTTCGAGTCTTGAGAGTCTTCAGTTGGTGCAGCTTCAATTCTTCAAATGCATGTTGAAATCCTCTTTACTTTGAAGTAAAACTCAGTTGATCCTTCATGTGGTCGAATGGGAAAGGGTATTGTCTAAATATTTGAAGTGAGAGAGAACATTTGATGAAATCAGAAGAGATGATAAGTAAAGGATTTTCTTGGAAATAAAATTTTAGAGAGATCCTTTCCTATGAAATTTCCAGTTTCTAGGGACACGTCCTACAGTCAACATGTGCTATGATACCATATCTGTCTAACTATTTGAGGCGAGAGAGAACATTTGATGAAATCAGAAGGGATGAGAAGTAAAGGATGTCCTTGAAAATAAAACTTTTGAGAGATCCTTTCCTAAGGGATTTCCAGTTTCTAGGGTCATGTCCTACAGTCAACATGTGTTGTGATACCATATTTGTAGCGACCCGACTCAAAATGAGTCAACCTCTGTGTGTTTGTGCCATCCCTGGATCAGTATGCAGGCACACACAGTACATCAATGTATATATCAAAGGGAAATCACATGTAAATAACGTAAAATCTGATATATATACCTCAAAATCTCAGCGGAAACAGTCAAGCGAGTGGAGTTCCAATAAACACCAATGACAAGTTGAGTGCAGACTCTAACCCTGAATCGTACGCTTACTCGTCGAAGAAAATATGTGCAACATAAGACGTTGCAGCCGTATAGGTTAGCATATTGAATATGCCGGCAAGTCAAAAAAGAGGGAGGTGAAAAAGTATCATCTATACTATATGCACATATGGCAGGTGGGGCTGTAAGTTTTTAGCGGAAACCAAAGTTTTCTCCTACAACAAGAGAGGGTTAAAAGCAAAATATTACTACATGGTTGGTTGTTAATGAGATGGTTCCACCAACAAATTCTCATACCCAAGTTGTCAATAATTCCCACATCATTAATATTATTTGTGTTGAGAATTCCAGATAGTTTCAGTTCCTTCGGCTCAAGTTGTCCATGACTGTGGACACGGCTAATCGATTAGGTTTGAGTACTCTGCAGAGTTTTGCACACGTTCCCCACAAGATTTGATGGCCTCTGTTGAAGTCCTCGCACTTCAGGGTGATTGAGAATCGGATGATCAAAACATGGTCTTTCAACGGGTTCCTTTGAGACTCTGTCGGTGCCCATCCAATCTTACCGTTCTTCTATATCTCATAGCACCGCCTGTCCAGAGTCGCCACGATGTCCAACCAAGCCAAAGCCCATAATGACTTGTGGCTGTGCAGGTAAGCCTTGTGTCTTGAAGCATCCATCCATCTCTTCGTGCATGGGTGAAGCTTTCCGCAAGATGTCATGGCGCTTCTCCATGCATCTCAGGTCCTCTGCTGGTTTATCCCAGGGAGCACATCAAAACCGTCCTTCACCCAGAGGTATATTGCATCACGAGGTCTCGAAAGTCTTGACATATCCGGTCTTGATTATTAAAATTTTCTCACAACACTCGTGATAGATTCTCAACCAAAACCCCGTCCACTTAAGCATAGCAAAATAAGATGTATTGTCCCGGGCCAAGTAACAAAGGCGATGGGTGCCTACCACATGTTGCTACATCTGGAACCAATTTTTTGAGGCCCTACTTAGCATGCAATAGGTGAAGAAAGGTAGATCTACAATGCATATAAAATATAGGAAATATGATCAACGCGACTTGCCTCGTTGACAATTGTCGAACTCGAACGATTCTAGATAACAAGCTTCGCACTCCGGATGATCTATCGACACAACCAAATTCACATAATAAGCACCACAATGACAAGTAATCAAAATAAAACAACAAACAAAAATAGCTATAACATGTGAGATGAAAAATTGTCTTTCGTGAACCAAAACAGAATCTGTTTTGTTGAAAACCCCAAGATAAAATATATTAAAAATCCTAAAATTAAACCTACTGATAACTAAGATCACTAATGATCAGTAGCAAAAAGAATTAATTAAAAATCTATTTTTAAACTCCCGGTATGCGCAAAATAAGATTTGAACCAAATTTGTTCTAACTCAACTTTTATAAAATCAAACATAGTCAAGCCTCTGTGTGTTAGTGCCATCCCTGGATCAGTATGCTGGCACACACAGTACATAAAGATATATATCAAAGTGCAATCACATGTAAATAACGTAAAACTGATATATACCTCAAAATCTCAGCGGAAACAGTCAAGGGGAGTGGAGTCCCAATAAACACCAACGACAAGTTGAGTGCAGACCGTAACCCTGAATCGTACTCTTACTCGTCGAAGAAATGTATCTGCAACATAAGACGTTGCAGCCGTGTAGGTCAGCATATTGAATATACCGGCAAGTCACAAAAGAGGGAGGTGAAAAAGTATCAGGAGAGGCGGTGGAGGTGGCGTCAGGGGCTCCTGTTGCTTCATTATTGGCAGGAAGAACGATGGTGGGGGCGTCTACAGGTTGGGAGAGGGCGAGCCGATGGGAAAACGGAACGAGGAGAGGTGGGGCAATCTTATAGGGGTGGTAGGAGGCTCGGGGGGGGGGGAAGTAGAGCTCGCGAATCTCGGAAGGGAACCTTCCTGGGAGCTTTGGCCATGGCAGGAAGTAAAGTGACGAGAGGAGGAAGAAGAAGGTGGGATTGGGCCAGTTTCGTTTCTTAAAGTGGCCCAGGAAATTTCCTAAAAAAAGATCTTTCTCCATTTTATTAAAAACAGGAAATAAAGCATATAAAAGGAAAATAAGATATCCTTGGAATATAGGGGTATTATATATTAAAATTATCAGAAAAATAAATCCAAAAAGAAGGACATTTTTCCATGGCTAAAATAAATACTTAAAAAATGTTTTTTCAGAAAATCCCTAGTTTGGTATATTTTCTTTTTGCAAATATTTTTTTCAAATACCCCTTGAGTTTTTATGGTTCAAATATTTCAAAGCAATACCCCTGGTTTGGAGGGTCATGTTCCTCCTCTCTTTTCTTGCTTGGCAAGATATTGTTCCTGGCATTTCGTGAGTGAAGAAAAATAAAAAATAAAAATGCAAAGCAAAAATCGGAAGAAAATCAAATGCCACCTTGATTCAAATTCTTTATAGCTGAAGAAGTCATGCTATCTTCTCTCATTGATTTTAAATGAATGCATTTGAATTCACAGGAAAAGGGGAAAGTCATTTTATTACCTCTTATTCCAAAAGTTTTAAAAGTTTCAAATTTCACTCAAGTTTCAACCATTCAAACACATAAACAATCAATCTAATAATTATATTAACATTCCAAAATTTGGGATATTACAACACGTTCCGCACAAGATTTGATCGTCTCCGTTGAAGTCCTCGCACTTCAGGGTGTTTGAGAACCGGATGATCAAAACATGGTCTTTCAACGGGTTCCTCTGAGACTTTGTCTGTGCCCATCCAATCCAACCGTTCTTCTACATCTTGTAGCACCGCCTGTCTAGAGTCGCCACGATGTCCAACCAAGCCAGAGCCCATAATGACTTGTGGTTTTGCTAGTAAGCCTTGGGTCTTGAAGCATCCATCCATCTCTTCGTGCCTGGGTGAAGCTTTCCGCAAGATGTCATGGCGCGTCTCCATGCATCCCGGGTCCTCCGCTGGTTTATCCCAGGGGAGGCCATCAAAACCGTCCTTCACCCAGACGTATATTGCATCACAAGGTCTCGAACCATAACCCCGTCTACTAAAAGCATAGCAAAATAAAATTCATCGTCCCAGGCCAAGTAACAAGGGTATTGGGTGCCTATCACATGATACTACGTCAAGATCCAAATTTCCAAGTACCTACTTTGCATGCAATTGGGTGAAGAAGGTAGAACTACAATGCATATAAAAGATAGGTAGTAACATTATCAACGTGACTTGCCTTGTTGACGATTGTCGAACTCGAGCGTGTCTAGATAACAAGTTTCACACTCTGAATCATCCAAGGAAGCAAACAATTTCACACAATAAGCATCACAAGATCAAAATAAAGCAATAAACAAAAGTAGCTATAACATGTGTGAGGAAGAATTGTCTTTCGTGAACCAAAACAGAATTTGTTTTGTTTAAAACCCCAAGATAAAATACTCTAAAAATTCTGAAATTAAACCTACTGATAAATAAGATCACTAGTGATCAGTAGCAAAAAGAAGCAATTAAAAATCTATTTTTAAACTCCCGGTACTCACAAAATAAGATTTGAATTGAATCTGTTTTAACTCAAATTTTATAAATTCAAACATAATCAAATTTTATATTTTCAGAAACTACATGAAATTTGTGATCTAATGCAAAAAAGCATCACCATAATTGGATTTGTAGATTAAAAGTTATTGAGAAACAAAAACAGAATTATTTCTGTTATAGAATTAAAACAGAGAAAGAAACGGTGACGTGGCATGCTCTGATTTGCCGTGGCGTGTGCACGTTTTAGGCTATCTAGAGGGCGGCCGCAATATAAGAAAAACCCTTTCGGTTTAGAATTACTAACAGGGAACCGGTTTGGTTTTCTAACTAAAACCGAAGGGGTAAGTTACTCTAATCTACACCATTTAAAATAGATCTAGTGGTGGAAAGAAAAAAGAGGAAAGCTTACCTGCGCTATAGGAGCTTCCAGCGACGGCAGGAGGATGGGCCGGCGAGGTGGGCACTTCGGCGAGGGAACCAGCGGCAGGGAGGGGTGAAACCGACGAAGGGGACCTCGGTGGGTTGGTTTTCCTTGTGACAGCGGGGTTCCAGGCGTCGGCGTCAGCTTCCTGGCGAGCTCCTGGTCCAGAAGCAGGAAGGAAGCGGCAAGGTGGGGTGGGTCTCTAGGGGCGAGGAGGTGGGAGGAGGCGGCGATGGGAGGCGCGGCAGGGGTGGTGGCGGGGAGAGGGGTGGTCCAGGTGGCTAAGGGGCGCCCTAGCGATGGGGTTCGCTCGTGGAGCCTCTGTTGGTTGGTCCCTAGCAGGAAGACGACGGTGGTGCATGGTGGCTACACGCAGGGAGGATGGAAAGTTTCGAGGGGAATGGAACGAGGAGGGTGTGGGGGTACTTATAGGGGTGCTGGGAGGAGCGGGGAGGCAAGGGATCTCACGAATCCCGGAGGGAAGCTTCCAGGAAGGTGCTGACATCGCGAGAGAAAGGAAGTAACGTGAGGAAGAAGAAGGTGGAGTAATGGGCCTGATATGTTTCCTAATGTGGCCTAGATAGCTTTCATAATAAAAGCTAGTTTCCTATTTATTAAAAACAGGAAAGAAATCCCCGAGAGGAAATTAATCTTGTTTTCAAATAAATGGGTATTATATACTGAAATGCTTATAAAAAATTTCCCACCACGTGGATATTTTATTTTTCCCAAAATAAAAACTTCATAAAAATTTATTTTTTTGAGAATCCAATAAAATCCAAAATTTATCTTTAAACTTTTTGGCACTATTTTTCTTCTGACTTTCTACTTATATTGGGGTGTCATGTTACCTCCTCTCTTTCTTACTTGGCAAGCATACTGTGAGGAAGAATTTTAGTGGGTGAAATCTTGTGCCAAAATAAATTCGAATCAACTACCGAAAGAATTTCTAGTGCCACCATGATTCAAATTCTTTATAGTTGAAGAAGTCATGCTATCTTCTCTCACGGATTTTTAAACGGAGGAATTTGAATTCACAATAAAAAGGGGGAAAGTCATTTTATTCGCTCTCATTCAAAAGTTTTTAAAAAAATTCAAACTTCACTCAAGTTTCAATCACGCAAACAAACAAACAATCAATCTAATAATTGTATTAACATTACAAAATTTGGGATGTTACACTTATATTGCCAACTATGGGAAGACGTGAAAACTAATGGTATAGAAGGAGTATTGATGAAAGGGTAAAGATTTCCACTTTCACTCCTATTGTCTCTTGTGATGAAACACGTGACGAGAAGGAGCTTCCTATCCAACCAATCTCACTAATAAGAAGCTTAGCAAAATTGAGTAAACCCACATATGATGTGGTGGTGACGAATAAAAGAAGACAAATTCGAGGTAAAAAGGTATCTCTCCAAAATAATGTTGCTCCTATCATTGTTGAGAACGAATCCTACAATATTGAGGATGATGATACACTTGATTATGTTGTTATGCCTATTACTTGTCATGATAGTTACGATTGGGAAGATAATGGTACTTCTTATAACCTTGAAAATATTTTTCGCACCAACATGGAAAGTTATGATAATAAGTGTTATACTATTTGGTGCCATTCTTGTTATTGATCATAAGAGTGATTATGCTACTGATATGCAAACCCACAAGCTTGGGTACGCTATGCTTGATGAGAATGACATTTTTAAAAATATATTTGCTCCAATTAATGTTTGTCCCAAGCTTGGGGATTCTATGCTAAATGAAGATGATCTTTTTAATCCCCCTACTTCAAATGGTCAAATTTGTTATGATGATTGCATGCCTCCTACTTATGATGATTATTGTGATGATACTTACTTTACAAAATGTAGCGATGATTATTATCACAAAACTTGTCATAATTATGAATACCCTTTTTCTGAACATTAATATTTTAATGTGGAAATAGTTTATAGTATTCGAGTCTCTTATGGGGAGAGTAACAAATTCTATGTTTGTGGATCCTTAAGACAATTCTTTATGTGATAGTTATATTATTGAATTCGTTCATGATGCTACTAAAAATTATTATGAGAGGGGAATATATGATGGACGTCATTCTATTGTCATTTGTTTTCGTCCATAGCCGGACCCTGCTCTTCTACATGGTGATTGAATATGTTGATGTATTGATGTGATATTGTTGTAGCTTGTGGCAAGTGCAAGCCAATTCCATATACTCATCTCTTATGTACATGTACTTGTAACGATATCCGTTCTTGCAAAACGACGAGATGCGCTTCCTCATAGGTAGGTGATTCGCACTGGTGAAGACCTTACTCCTCAGTTAGAGCAAATTCCTTAGAGACCAGAAGATCTTCGTCTGTGTCACTGAAGAATTTGGCTAAACTGTTGAAAATTTCCAAAGTCTACACTCGAAGGATTTGTATGTGTAGGCTTTGAGATGAGCATCACTTGGAAACTTTTCCTTAGTTTTACCTCGACCCCCTTTAATAGTACGGTGGTCCTATGACACGGAATATAGAAAATGAAACAACAAAAACGAAACTATTCACGCTTTAAAGTCCTCGCATCAATTTCTTCACGGACACACCAATTTGCTCACACTAAAAGTCTTCGAGGAAATGCCAAAGTCTCCGGGCGAAGACATACATTTTTAGGCATCGGTATTCTTACTTAAACTCCTCAGCGACTTATAGAGCATGTGTACACTCACAAACACATCAGTCTCTTAACCTATAGGTCTTCAATACACCAAAATCACTAAGGGGCACTAGGTGCACTTACAATCTCACCCTTTTTGGTGATTGATGACAAATAGGTTAAGTTTTCAACAGGGATAATAATATGAAGTGTAAGTACACAGTTTGAGGAATTTAACCGTAAGATATAGAGAAACTCCCCTAAAGATGTGCGTATTTGAGGAATTTGCTTCGGACTGAAAATGCACATTGAGGATTTATATCATGGAGATTTCCCCCTATATCTTGTAATCCATGCACGCATTTGACATATATCATGAGGAAATTGAAATGCGTGATGGAAAGTGGAGTTTGACAAATTTCAGCGTGTGTGCATTAATCAACATGAGGAATAAGCATGTGAGGAAAAACGGTTCAAAAGTGTCGGGACACCATCGGACATAAGTTTACAACTCATACAACCAAACACTTCAGAAGATCGAGAGTAGTAACTTACATAAAATATAGTTCAAAAGCCCATAAATTAGACCCGCTTGAAGACGAACTCAGATTTCTCCCCCTTTCATCAAGTGACGAAAAGGGACGAAACTGAGGACCAACGCCCCTGAATAATATCAACTTGTTGGTGGAGGAGGAGTATTGTTGGGGTCGTTCGTTGCAGCTATGTCGTCAAGATTTTCAGCTTCATCAGTTGTGCGCGTTGAGGAATATGAATTGGACACCAATGGGGGAACTGGAATGTTCTTGAATTTCTTCTTGGGTGACCGGGACCAATCAAATTCTTGCTGGAACTCCATCTCAGTGACTTCGTGAGAGGTCTTGAGGTAAGATAGAATGTTCCATGTGCGATCAAAGATCTCACGAAGGTAATAGTGATGTTTCTTCACAGCATTTTGAGTTGCATTGAGATCATGAACAATAGCACCAAACAGACGGTTTACCCATTTGGTGTTGCGATCAACCTTTTGATGAAGACTTAGAAAAAGCTCATGGTTAGTCATCACACACGGTCCAGATTTGTGAGGGGCTTTACCTCTTGCAGCTGAGTCTTGAGAAGTAGTGTCATCACTATGGAGTAGGACACAGCTTTGCGAAAATTTTCCATCAAGGGGGTGAGATCCTTCATCAATCACATATTTGCCTTTGCGTTCAATCATCTCGAAGGATTTCTTGATGACTTCAAGTGGAGGCAAGTAGCTGAGGTGATTCTGAAAATCTGCCTTGTAAGGAACTGTAGATCTGGCCCGGATGAATTTCATAATCCACGACGCATAAGGCTTCAGATCAAAAGGTGACAGAGCATTATTGGCCCAAGTCCTCGTGAAGAAATCGTGAATATTTATTGGAATCCCATGGATGATATTGAACGACAAATTCATCATGATTCCCACAACATCTTCTTTTTCAGAGTTATGGCCCTTGATTGGATTGACGGTTTTGGTCAAAATGCGGTAAACTATCCTGGGCACATAGAGCAATTCCTTCACAAGGAATGTGTTTTTTGGCGGCATTCCCGGAGGCAAAGGCTTCATCAACACTTGCATCATGTGATTGGGCAGTTCAGTTTCTTCATATATGCATCTCGCTGCTCTCAAGGGAATTGGAACTAGGACTGCACGAAGTAATTCCATAGCAGTAGATTTTTAATGAGTGTTTGCAGTCATCCAGTCCAGAACCCAAGTGTTGACATGTGATACTTCACGTGAGATGTGCAAGTTAGCATAGAATTTAAGTACGATTTCCTCATTCCAGTCACAAATGTCCATGCAGAATGGAAGTAGTCCAGCGTAAAAAAGAACGGAAAGGACAAGAGCAAAGCAAGGAATGTTCTTCATATCTGCATGAGGAATTTTCCGATGCTAAATCACTTTGTTCTTGTTGAAGAGTACATCGTCATAGTAGTTCAGCTGAGTAGTGGTCCAGAATCTGTTGCGCCTTATCCTTGGAGATTCGAATGGATTTGGGCTGATGAAATAGTGTTTTTCATCGAAGAATCTCGCTTTGTCAAACTTTGGCCTTCTTGTTCTAGTGTAAGGCTAAAGAGTTTTGGGTTGAAGATTTGGCTTAAGCAGCCCACAAGTCTTTGAAGATCTTCAATTTGAGGAATTTCAGCCACAACCATTGCTGACCGAGGATTGTCAACATGAGGTTCCGATGCATTGACTTCACTGTAAGGAACATGTTCTTGAGGCACATTTTTCTCAGTTTCAGGAATATGTTGTGCAGATTCAACAATTTCGAGTGCAACAGTTTCCTAAGTTGTTTGATTGGTAGTGTCTTCAGCTGATGTCGATGTGGATGTACTTCATTGAAGTGCTCTTGTCTTCAGACCCTGTATGAATTTCTTCAGTGGCTACAGGGGACCGAGGTACTTGAGGAATTAGAGTTGTCAATGGTGAGTTTGGATGAGCCTCTTCCAAGTAGTTGTCATTGATCACTGGTGTTGTGCTGCCTATGTCCACTTCTTCATCTTTTTCTTCATCTCCCACATTTGTGTTCTGTTGTCGATGAGGAGATGAGGGTTGAGGGATTGAAGGATTTGGGCCAACTTCAATTTCCTCATCGAGTGGTTCTGTGGAGGCAACAGATTGAGTGTCTTCCATTTCTTCATCCCCTTCTTGGATAACGTGCTCGACACCAAATGGCACCACCACATAGGAGGGTGCCATGTTGATAGGGGTGGCGTCAATAGGTTCTATTTAGGAACTTGTCAAAGTCCTCAAGCGTTTTGCTTCTGAGGCCTTTAAGCTCGTTGACACCTTTCTTTTCTTTGCTGCTTCCTTTTAAGCATCCTTTGTTTTCTTCACTTCTCTTGCACAAGGAAGCTTCACTCTCTTCACTTGTCAAGATTTTGGTGCCGGGGCAAATTCTTCGGGCATGGCTGATGCAGTCATCCTCATAGTAATAATTTCTTAAGGACCATTCATTTCTTCAGCTTCCTTGACAAGTTCATCACTTGCAGGAATTTCTTCATCAGAGCCGTCAGGAAGTTCAACAGTGTAGCCATCCTGAGTAATTTGAGGTTGCATTGAGGCTGCAACTTGTTTATTGTGATCAGTGATGGATTTGTTTTCAATGTTGACGAATCTGACTTTTGCGCCCTTTCAGTCCGCATGAAAGTGATTGTCTTCTTCACTGAGTTTTTTGATCTTAGTTTGAGCGGTGAGGAGTTGATCAGGGGTCATAGTTAGAATGTTTTTTTTCAGAAAGCTCTCTTTTTTAGTCTAAGCTTTTCCTGCTTGCTTGGCTTTCTGAACCTTCCATTTTTCCTCATTGATGAAGGCTTTCAGCATGCGACCTGGTCCAGGTCGAAGTTTCAAGTCGTCAATCGGTGTTTGAGGATTTTGATACGAGAGATCTGTGAAGCCTAGTATCACCTTTGGATCCATCATGAGGGGAATGGTGGTGCCTTTGTGTTGTGCGACTATTACTTACTTGTTTCTGATGATAGCAGCAAGTACTTCATCATCAGCTTCTTCTTCTTCTTTTGATCCACAAGGAACATTAAGGACTTTCCTAGGGCTGTGCCTTCTTCCTTGCCTAGCAGTCATCTTCTTCTTCACTTCTGCACTTGAAGAAGTATGTGCAGAGCCAGAAGCAGAGGGCCCTGAGGGAATTGAAGTCCGCATAGGATTCTGACTTGTAGTTAGCTTCAGTGTCGGTGAGGAATGTGTGGCAGCAGTAGAGGACTTTGCTGCCAGCTAAGGAGGTGACTCAGGAATTTGTTGTGAGGGATTTGCCGATGATGACTTAGGCTTGACAACTGAGCTCTTCAAAATAGTTCGTTTTGGAGCAGTTTTAGTGCGAGAAACCTCGGCAGCAGAGGACGAGGCAGCAGCTGCTGCAGCAGCAGATACCTCATTGAATATCTTCACGACCTGTTTTGCCACTTTTTGCAATTTGGCGTGTTGCTTTGCCCATTCTTCACGATAGTATTCAATGGTTGCAAGTATTCTTGGATCACCAACTTGTTGATTGCCTAGAGGAGGCCTTTTTCATGGAGGCTTCAGGGCGAATTTATTCATGTATTTAGGAGTCACATACATGTACTCCTTCCATTATTTGTCCCATCTCCTCTCAATCTTATGCAAGCCATTTTGCGCTTTTCTTTTGTCTCTTTTCCATGGACTACTTCATCAAGTGTGCAATATTCATCATAGATGTCGTCAGGTATCTCAAAAGCACTGTTGGTGTGAGCCTTCTTTCCTCCCTTCTATTTATTCTCATCAGCCATTTTCTTCACTTGAGGAATATGAAGCTTTGATGAATCTCATGAGGTATGCAAATTTTCTGCAAGAAATGCTGCAAATAAGTTAAGTTGATGAGAACCTAGTGATTCGTCATCAGACATTTTGTACCAGTGAACAGAGTATAGGTGCGAAGAACTTGAAGAGGTCATATGCGTTCTCAGAAGATTTTCAAAAATGACTCAAGTTAAGGAAATTAACCAATACTATTTTTGAGGAATTTCTCTAAGTGTTCTTGTCTTGGGTTCCAGAGTTGTGCAGATCTGAAAATTCAAACAATTGAGGAATCTCGTGACGAATTGAGGAACTTAGTGAAATTTATCGAGTGTTCTAGACATGAAGTGTTCATCTGATGAATTTGCCTAGGAATAACACTTTTTGAAGCTTTTATGGAAACACATAGACCTAACAGGGTAGTAAAATTAGATTTTAATTACCCCGGTCGACGAATATGAAGAACACGACGAACTGTAGATGGTGAAATAGAAGTTTGTCGGTTTAGATCTTCAGCTCCCTAACTCGGCGGTTGAAGACACCTACGACGGCTGTGGAGGAAGGAGATCCGTGACCGACATGAGTACGACGACAATGAGGTCGAGGCAGTGAAGTTTTTCCTCACCGGTGACGATGATTTCCAGCGGCGGTGCTAGGTCTGGCTTTGAGCAATGAGAAGTATAAACGAGAGGAAGAAGTGACCGAGGGGTGGAAGTGGGGTATTTAGCTGAGATGAAAATGGTCCGGTCAATTTTTTTGGAACAGATTGCCCCTGGCCCTTCCTCTCTGCTTGACAAGTGGCACTCATGTATTAAGCGGCGGTGTTAGTGGAGATCATGGAGAATGTGCTTATCTAGTCGTGGGTAGTGGGTGCGGTTTGAGCGGTAACAACTGAAAAACATTGAAATAAATTTGGAGGACTTTGTTCGCAAATTCTTGAGCTGGCAAGGATTCAGTACAGACTTTGAACGAGTTTCAAATAGAACACATACAAAGAATTTGAGAACAGGCTGGGTTGAGCTTAGCATAGAGGGGAACGGATCCGATCACATTCACTTAGAGAAAAAACACAACATGAAAACTTAGTTATAAGTGAATGATGCTGAGGACTTTGAAAGCTCACGAATAAGTATATAGTCAATGAAGAACACATTTTGAAAAGTTTGAAGAATTTGAACTTCTAAGGAATTTGCAAAGATGAAGAATTTGGAAAACTGAAGACTTTGAAGATTTGAAGAATTTGCAAAAATCTCAACTTTGAAGAATTTCAACTTGAAGAATTTCAAATTGGGTTGGTGGAATGACCCACCATATAAGAATGATGATTTCAGGCACCGCATACAATTGTCGCAGGGTCATGAGAATCAAATACTTTATTAACTTCTTCACACTTAGAGTGTTATTCTTCATTGATTGAAGAAAAATGTTACTTCGTGTGTTGCACACCTAAGTCATCAATTTTGCATAATTGTTAGGATGTGTGTCCTCTTACTGAACATTCGAAGATTCTAATATTTTTAGCTCACACCGCAACTTGCCAAATCTCTTTTCATCCAAGGGCTTAGTGAAGATATCTTCTAGTTGTCCTTGTGTATTCACGTGGTGGATGATGATATTGCCCTTGAGTACATGATCAGGAAGAAAATGATGACGAGTCTGGATGTGCTTTGTCTTCGAGTGTTGTACTAGGTTGTATGCAATCTTGGTTGCACTCTCATTGTGGCAGTAGAGTGGCACATTCTTCATGTTGATGATGTAGTCCTTGAGGGTTTGCTTCATCCACAACAGTTGAGCACAATAGGAACCAACAGCAATGTATTCAGCTTCGGCAAGGGAAAGTGATACACAGTTCTGCTTCTTTGAGGACCAACATACTAAGGATCGTCCGAGGAAATAGCAGGTGCCAAATGTTGACTAGGGATCCACACGACCACCAGTATAGTAAGAGTTAGTATATCCAACGAGATGAAGATTTGAGCCCTTGGGGTAGCATAATCCAAGTGTTGGTGTGTGAGCTAGATATCGAAAAATATGCTTCACAGCCTTATGGTGTGATTCCTTCGGTGTTGTTTGGAAACAGGAACACATGCAAACACTAAGCATAATATCTGGCCTAGATACACATAGGTACAATAAAGAGCCAATCATAGAGCGATATACATGCTGGTCGAAATCTTTACCATTTTCGTCACTGCATAGGTGGCCGTTGGTATGCATGGGAATTTTGACGCCTTTGCATTTATGCATGCCGAATTTATTTAGGACATCCTTGAGGTGTTCATATTGATAAATGAAGATGCCATTATGTTGTTGACAAATTTGAAGCCCTAGGAAGAATTCTAGCTCCCCCATCAGGGACATTTGGTATTCTTCACGCATCATGTTGGCAAATTTGTGACTGTAATGTTTGTGAGTACCACCAAAGATGATATCGTCCACATATATTTGGCCCGCGAATAGTTCATTGTCATAGGATTTAGTGAAAAGAGTTGATGAGGGAGTCCGGGATTAAGGGCTCGTCAAATACTCGGCTTACTACTAAAAGGTCGGCCTGATGGGTTGTACCAATCATGGGCTTGGTTGCGTGATTGTCTGATATTCAAGAAAGGAGAACCCCGAAGACTGGCGTGGCAACTAAGTAAAGTTGACTAGGTCGGTTGCATGTAACCCTAGGCCCTCCCGTTGAATATATAAACCGGGGGTCCTCGTCCATGTTGGGGCATTAATCTACCTAGGGTTTAGTATACATGATCTCGAGGTAGACTATGTAATCATCATCCACATCAATATAATCAAGTAGACGTAGGGTTTTACCTCGTCAAGAGGTCCCAAATCTAGGTAAGTATTGTCTCCCCCTCTCTCCTGCAAGCCATCGATCTAAGGTCCACAGTTCGGGACCCCCTACCCAAGATTTGCCGATTTTGACACCGACATTGGTGCTTTCATTGAGAGTACCACTGATTGAATCACCGGAAAGATCGATGGCGCGTCTAGTCATCAGCAAAGAGATCGTCAACACGGATGTCTTCATCCCCGAAAAAATCTTCGCCTTTGGAAGCGTGGTCCCGCACGCTAATCCGGCCGGCCACCTCGGCCTGGTCGAGAACTTTGACCATGGTCAGGAAGTTAGGTTTGTAAACCTAGAGTTCACAACGGACTTTAGGGGAAATCTTGCATTCACAAAACTCTTATCTCCTCTTGAGGAACCCACGGCCATCGACACTTCAGCGTCGGAAGCAGCAAACTTCAACACTAAGACGGCCTTCGTCCGAACCTCGGTCTTAAATCTCATCACGATGCACACACCAATGCGTGGCTCGACCGAAAACACTTTGGAAGCGACCCCGAGTGCCGCTAGGGGATCTACGACATGGGTTGAACCCGAAAAATCAAGCGGCGCAAGCCCCACTGAAATCCCCATGCTACACAAGCTAATCGATCAGATACAGGTCATGGGGATGACGAATGATCAATTACGATCTATGACCAGATCGGGCTTAGACCCGACGACGAGGAAATCACCTCACCAAGATCGTCGAGTGCCCGGGTACGGGCTCCTCGCACCAATCAGCCGAGTTAAGGACGATTTACGTCCCGATCAGCGATCTACCGGACTCACCCAATAGTCCAGAAAATCTATCACGCCCTGACAATGCGTCGGGGCCAGCGACAGGCCCAACACACGACCTAATTAGAGATGCGACCATCGAGGTCTTCTACCTGCAAATCACGGGAACCCAAAATCTTTGCCCACCCACCACCCATACCAAGCATAAGATCGAAGAGTACGACTCCTCAACCGTGCATGAAGTCATGCGGAGTCCGGGGGAATCGGTACACCACTTTTGGGCCAGATTCCTACTCTATAGTATGACCAGGGGTCGCAACGAGCGGGAACTTGTTCACCCATTGCCGGTCAAAAAAAAACTTGTTCACCCATTTGAGAGACAATTTCGCGATGAGGTTATCCTCAAGACACTCTCCCGCCGCTGGATTCAATCTTTCACCAAGTTGTCAAACATAGTGCTTAAATACTGCGCGAGGGAAAGTACTTTGCAAATTCAGCAAATGTGCAACGACCCTAGCCTCGCCAGACCAATCCGGACAAGATGCACACCAGAAACTCGGCAAAACAACTGAGACGCTGGCTAAATCGGTCCTCGACACACTACAAGACAAGCCATGTCCCATACACTCCGCCCTACCTGAATCAAGCTCCACCCATAGCCTTTGAGCATGTTGGGTCATCAAGCAGGTCACAAAGAGCAGAGAAACCATCCTCAACGCAACACCTTCGGAGCGTCGGCCAATGGCACCACTACATACAACCGAAAAGATCTTAACAATCTAGGAGACGTTCACCTCAAAAAATCAGAGAAAGAGAGCCTTTGAGGAGCTCCATCAAATCCATCATGGTCGAACACACCTATCACATTCGACCAGGGTGATGAGCCGATGACCAGCACTGGCTGGGCACCTGCCGCCCTAGCCCTAAACCCCATAGTCGACTGCTTCAGACTCAACAAGGTACTTATGGACAGGGGTAGTGGCCTCAACCTAATTTATGACACGCTTGAAAAAATGCAGTTCAACCGATCTAGAATCGGGCCGAGCAAGACGACCTTCCGGGGTATTGTCCCCGGAAGAGAGGCCCGCTGCAAAGGACGAGTAGCGCTCGATGTGGTTTTCGGCACACCCCATAATTATAGATCCAGAGAGCTACTCTTTCATATCGTCCCTTTCCACAACGATTACCACGCACTATTGGGACATGAAGCCTTCACAGGTTCCCGGACATAGTGCATTACGGGTACATGAAACTCAAATGACACGGCCAAAGGGAGTGATCACGATAAACAGTGACGCCAAAATAGCCCTCCAAGCCGAAAACAAAACAACATACCTTGCCCTGGAAGTGCTAAGAGAGACCCTAGCCGTAGAAGAACTCAGTGCACTACGTGCTATGGTAGACAAAAATGATGTGATCCTCGGTAAGCGGCCCAAGTTCACATACTTCAAACTGGGCGAGGAAATAATCAAATTCCAGGTACACCCCATGGATCCCAATAAAACAACATCTATCGGGGCACAACTGGAGCCCAAAATCGACGAAGCACTATGCGCTTTTCTACATGAAAATTGGGACATATTTGTGTGGCACCCATCAGACATGCCATGAATCCCTCGGGGACTGGCAGAGCATGGCCTGCACGTAATCGCCAATTTCAGACCCATCAAATAGGCCTTGCACCGATTTTCTGAACCTAAACAACAAGCTATGGGCGAAGAGCTCGCCGAGCTACTGGAAGCCGGTTTCATTAGGGACATTAAACAACCCGACTGGTTGGCAAACCTGGTCGTGGTACCAAAGAAGGATAAATCCTGGCGGCTATGTGTCACTTTTAAAGACCTAGATAAAGCCTCCCCCAAGGATCCCTTTCCATTGCCCCGAATAGATCAAATTATCGATGCCACAGTCAGTCATGATTCCTATGCTTCCTCGATGCCTACTCCGTATACCATCAAATCAAAATGAAGGAATCCGATCAGGCAGCAACCACATTCATAATGCCCTACGGGCCATTCTGCTTTAACACAATGTCGTTCGGGTTGAAAAACGCATGCACCACTTACCAGCGCATGATTCAGACTTGCTTGGGGAAGCAAATCGGAAAAATAGTAGAGACATACGTAGACGTTGTGGTCATCAATACCACACACGTCAACCAACTGGTGGGCGACCTCGGGGAGAATTTTGCCACCTTACGGGCATACGATATTCGGCTTAATCCGAATAAATGCGTCTTTGGAGTCCCCGCTGGCAAACTCCTTGGATTTATTGTATCACAAAGAGGAATAAAATCCAATCCGGCCAAAATACGAGCATTGCCACAGCTCCTGATACCAACAGAGCTACAACATGTTCAAAAGCTGGCAGGCTGCGTGGCAACCCTAAGCCGATTTATATCCAGTCTAGGAGAGAAGGCACTGCCACTGTATCGGCTGTTGAAGAAAACCAAAGACTTCAAGTGGACCTATGAGGACACAATGGCTCTGGAGGACATCAAGGCGACATTAGCCAGCAATCCCATACTAGCAACACCCTTCACAAGGGAGCCGGTGTTTCTATATATCTCGCCCACCAAACAAGTCGTCGGTGCGGTAGTCATCATAGAATGAGAAGCTGAGGGCTAGCAACAACGGATTCAAAGGCCGGTCTACTACGTATCCGAAGTTCTCACCCCATGCAAAACTAGGTACCCACATTACGAAAAGATCACCTATATAGTGTGCATGGCATCATGGAAGCTTCAACATTATTTCCAGGAGCGTGCGGTTACTGTGACTTCAGAAGTTCCGCTGAACGATATTATCAACAATAAGGATGCCACTAGCCGAATAGAAAATGGGCCATCGAGCTCCTGCCTTTCGAGATCACCTACAAACCATGACGGGCCATTAAATCTTAGGTCCTGGCCGACTTTGTGGCTGAATGGACCGAGGCCGAACTCCCTAGAGAGTATAACACTTATGCTCATTGGACATGCATTTTGATGGGTCTAATACTCTCACCGGACTGGGGACTGGAGTGATTCTCACATCCCCCATCGGGGATAATGCTCGGTACGTGCTACAGATTATATACACAGATTCAAACAACATAGCCAAAAAGGAAGCCCTGATACACGGGCTTCGGATGGCAGCTTCAATGGGCATTGAGCGGCTTGAGGTGTGAGAAAACTCTAATCTCGTCATTTCACAAGTCAACGGCGAATTTGATGCAAAGAATACAAAAATGGTGGCTTATAGGAATGCTGTCCTCAAAATATCATCACGATTCGAAGGATTAGAGTTCCACCATGTCTCATGAGACAACAACCAAGCAATGGACGTTCTCGCCCGCTTAGGTGCAAAGCGTGACCCCGTCCCTAGCAGCATCTTTCTAGAGTGGTTGTTCAAGCCATCCGTAGTATGGCAAGATGAGACAGTCCGTAGAGGGGATGACGACGAAGAGCAGGTGGTACCCCGAGCGACCAAATATGACGATAATCATACCATGGACTGAACTCTTCCTTGCTTATCTATCACGCAAGGAGCTGCCTCGCAACCAACTGGAGGCACGAGGTATCATCCGCCGATCAAAGGCCTATAAGGTCCACGAGGGCGAGCTATATAAGAAGAGCACCATAGGAGTACTCCAGCGGTGCATATCTGAGGAGGAAGGAAGGAAGCTTTTGGTCAAGGTACACACTGGTATGGGCAGTCACCATGCAGCGGCATGGACCCAAGTGATCAAGGCTTTTCGAGCCGGCTTCTTCAGGCCGACGGCCTGAGAGGACGCCCACGCACTCGTTCGACATTGTACAGGGTGTCAACTCTTTGCAAACCAAAGCCACATGCCCCCAACATCTCTTCGAACTATTCCATTCAGTTGGACCTTCGCGGTCTGGGGTGTGGATATGGTCGGCCCACTTAAAGGGGGGGACCAAGAAAAAGAAATACCCCCTGGTTAAGGGTTGACAAATTTACCAAATAGATCGAAGCAAAGCCGGTCACCTCGACCAAGGCTTAATCAGTAATCGAATTTGTCTCCAGCGTCGTACACCGTTATGATATTCCGCACAGCTAAATAACAGACAGCGGATGCAATTTCACTGCCCAGGAGGTAAAAGATTGGTGCACAAACTTGGGCATAAAGCTCGATTGTGCTTCTGTATACCACTCGCACACCAACAGACAAGTCGAAAGAGCCAACTGGCTCATTATGAGCAGTAGTAAACCCAGGTTGGTCCGGTCCCTTCAAGACTCTCATTGCCAATGGGTGGAGGATCTCGACTCCATGCTATGGGGCTTGCCCAGCACGCCGAATCGATCCACAGGGTACACCCCGTTCTTTTTGGTGTACGGGGCTGAAGCGGTCCTCCCCTGTGACATTATACATGATGCACCTCGGGTGCATACCTACGAGGAAAAAGAAGCTGAGTTAGATCGGCAAGACGACTTAGATGCATTGGAAGGCATGCGCGGCATAGCTCTGGCCCAATCAACTTTCTATCAACAACAAGCTCGGCGCTGTCAGAGCAGGGAAGTCCGAGCAAAGACATATAACATGGGAGAACTCGTCCTACGCCTCCCCGACAAGCAGAAGCATGAACTTCACCATAAGTGAGAGGGCCCTTTTATAATCAATGAAATCTTTACAGGCGGAGCTTATCGCATGCGAAGATCCGAAGACAACTGCCGCGGGCCGAACCCGTGGAATGCAGCTCGCCTTCGGCGTTTTTACGGCTAAACCACTATCATCCTCCCCTTTTCTGCCACTTTCTTTTTCCCACATCACCCACATTTTTTATTTTTTCCTATAGGGATAATTAGGTGTTCCCGAGGCATGTTCAGCTTAACTAAACACCCTCGGGCATTTACCAAATGCTTCGTGTTAAATAGAATGATCAAGTAGAACCTGAGGCTTCCTAAAGAAGTTGTTCAATATATTTGTCATACCTACTTGTTCATGTATACATCTTGAAATAAAAACATCGATTCTTGCCATTTTATGCATCAATTGGACTTAAAATGTTAGCAAAGCAGGGTTGCCTCGCTCTTGTGCTTACTCTCTATGTTACCGATGTATTCGGCTAGGGGGTAAAGGGAGCACCGCTGCGATTGTTACGACCGGTTCACCCGGACACGTACCTCACGCAGGTAAAGCCAAAAGCTAGCGCTTCTTGCGTTACAACTTGATCGGCTAGGACGATGCCCACTTATTCGGCAATTTCGCATCATAAAACTGCTGGCCGTGTTGAGCGGATAAATAACCATACCGACTACAAAGTATGTAGCAGTCACGGAAAAAGGAACCCATTAAGGAACTATTTTTTCGGAAGACGTTTCTTACACCTAGTCGTAATATAGCATAATCCACCAATATAAATATTGTCTCTTAGTACCACATAGCCGGATTGCCTAGTTATCGAAAATCTGATTCCTACCTTTTCATGATACAAAGTACGAAACACTGCCTAGTTTATAACAGGGGAGGCAGAAGCCGATGGTTGGTTAAAGACGGAATTTTCACAATATGGAAGGAAATGTCTTAACACACAAATATCATTACAGGCGATTACACTCTTGGTGATTGAGCCATTTGATCTATTACAACATCTTACGTGCAGTCCTCCTGCGATAAGCGCAGTGGGCTTCACCTAATCGTACACAGATGTGGAGGAATCTCCTTCCCATCTAGTCCCACTGGTCCAACTCGAGCCATGTGCTCGGGATCTAGGCGGGTAAATAAGGTCTTCACCATAGCCCATGCCTCCCAAGTTCCTTTTCGGCAGGCGGAGGTCTTCCACAATTTTAACCGACTACGGGCTCTTGTAAATTGCTCGGCAAGATCAGCCATCCCTTGTGGAGGGTTTTGATTCGGCCATAAAGCTCGGAGCATACTCCGCATAGCTTTCCGCGCACGCTCATGCACAATGTATAGTTCCTTCAATAGGCCCCCCTCAAAGGAAGGGGCCTCCTCTTCAGGACGCCCAGTCAAAAGACGTAATCCAAAGGAGGAATAAATTTTCATGATCAACACAATAAAAATTGGATTAGTCCGAGGGTCAAATTTGACTTACACAACATGCCGCCTTTCAATTTTTGGTTATCTTCTTGAGTTTTCGCCAATAGAGTTTTAAAACTCTCCACTTCCTCAGCTTGTTTTTTATTCTCTTCCTTGAGATTGTTGTTTTCTTTGCGACGACACCTCAGTACGCCTTGACCGGTTTCAAGCTGTGATTCAGCATACTACTGAGCTTCTCGAGAGGCATCCAGATCTTTTTTACATTTCCCCTATTGAGTCACCTGCTATAGCAATTTTTTGGCTATTATTATATATATATATATATATATATATATATATATATATACTAAGAAAATTCAACATACTACAAATCAACTACCTTACCATGGGCTTCTCTAGTAAATTTCTTCACATCTTCTAGCTCGGCCCCATGGCTCTTTAACTCGGCCTGGCTCTGATGGAGATATTTCGATAAACTCTCGTTTTTCTGCTTCATAGCTTGTAGATTGAAAAAGTAATTGACATCGACCCTTAATTCAGCCGCCCCAACCAAATTAAGGCTACTGGGTCCAAAATTTTGTTCGGATATTATAAAGTCGACAACTTACTAATGACGAGATCATGTATATAATTCTCGCACCTCGTTGGTTACCCCAAGTGGAAGGTTGAGATGTAATCAGCAGCAAGTTTTCCCTCACACGGGAACTGTAAGGTTTATCAAACCAGGAGGACTCCTAGGATCAACAAGTAGGTGTCTTACACCTTGGCGCTAGCAGAAGACATGGACCTGCACACACACAAATAACTTTGCTCCCAACGAGTACAGAGACGTTGTCAATCTCTCCGGCCTTGTAGTTTGCAAAGGATCAAAACACAAGCGGGAAGGTAATAGTGATTGCAACAGAAAAGTAAATGAAAGCGGTAAATGGTGAAGGTGTAAACAATGATGGTGATATGGATCAGAGTCAGATGATGTTCACTAGTAATGTCTCTCTCCCAAAAGACGATAAACAACTATGCTTGGGTAAACAAATCACAGTTGGGCAATTGACAGAATTATGAACGCACCACAATGCTAACTATTCTACTTGATAGTTAGAGGTTCAATAGTAATGGGCAGTACGCCAAGACAAGTAGACTGTTTATTCATCAGCATCTACTTACTAATCATCCACCTTGAGATATCTATCCAGAATATCTCGCTGGTATTAAGTTGCGAGCCCCACCCAAAGTGTAAACTCAAAGCAACACACAACTTCATTAACGAACTATGCTTAAGGTAAACAATCCTTGCAACCGTGGTCACAAGCACCGTCGTTTTCACCCTACTGGCAACAGCAAATCCCCTAGTCTCATGTTTGTGTCACTCAAGCTAGACATCGAGGGGCATGAACCCACAATCATGCATAACGCTCCCTATTGGAGTTACAATCTACTACTCGGTCAAAGCAATAAATTGCAACGGAGAAAATGCATGAATCACTAAGGAACAGAATATAAAAGGATAATGAAATATATAACTCATAACAATCTGAACATAATCTCATAATCCATCGGATCACAACAAACCGAGCATAGCAATAGCAAGAGAATTACATAGATTCCTTGATCATGTAGGGCAGCTCACAAGGACTAACCAGTGAAGCACAAGATTGGACTAAAGACATCACATAGCTACTCGTCATGGACACATGGTTCAAGGAGGACTACTCACGACACGTCCGGGAGGCGTCCATGGCGGTGGAGAAGCTCCCGGAGATCAATCCTCCCTCCGACAGGGTGCCGGGGAGAGGTCTCCTGACGCTCCCGATCTCGTATGCGCTGCGGCGGCGGAACGATGGAGAAATTCACGATTCTAGAAGTTGTGTAAGGGTTTCCTCTCACGACTCTAAATATAGGAGAAAGGAGGACACCGGAGGAGGTGGGGCCCACCTAGGCGGCCTCCTGGCTCGGCCTTGGGCCTGGTCGCGCCAGCAGGTCACCTGAGAGGCCCCTGGCCCCCTCTGGCCCATCTTCGGTGGTTCAGAAGCTTCTGTTTCGCTGCTTTTTTATGTATTTTTTCTGGAATTTTTCGGGCTTCGGAAAATTGGGTTAAAGCCCGTGCAAAATAGACATCAGCGGACAGAAACTGCCACCAGGTGAACTGAGTTAGTAGGTTAGTCCAAATATGTGTAAAATGATATAAACGTGTAGCAAAACATATAACATTGTCACCCAAAACATCATGGCACAAGCAGAAATTATAGATACGTTTGGGACGTATCAACATCCCCAAGCTTAATTTCTTCTCGTCCTCGAGTAGATAAATGATAACACAATAATTTCTGTGGTGACATGCTAACACACATATAAGAACTTCGAAGTAAAGCAAGTAAGATATGCAATTCAAGTCAAGACAATAACAAGCAAGAGTCTATATCTAGTATTGAATTTAGCAAAGTAAGAACATAAAGGTGCAAGAGCTCTTGTTGTATGACTCGGATGTCTCCAAATGGTGTTTGCGTGCAAGAAGTGGGAGATGGGTTGATATCATAAAATATATTTTTAATTCACAGACCACTAGTCTGGCAGAAGTCAAAAGGATCCTCTCTCTTTCAACTTTGAGCACTCGTGCAATGGATGAGCATAAGCAAGATATGTTGGCACTTAGGATGGCAAAAAGAATAATGATGGGGAGGAAGACAAAAAGGTGTGAAAGTCTCACATCAATGAGGACAACCATAGGCGAGAGAAAGCCAAATGATAGATATGATGTGAGGAGTAGGGATTGCCATGTAACGAATGCACACATGAGCTAAGGTAAGCTCTCCAATGGAACTAGTGGGGGTGCATCCAACTTGTTTGCTCATGAAGACCTAGAGCTCATTTGAGGAGGCTCGTCATTGGAATATGCAAACCAAGTTCTATAGTGTAAGTGTCCCCACATAGTTATGCATGAATGATAATCTCTATGTAGTACCAATATAGCAATGGAGTACGAGTGTGGATCTTCAAAAGGAATAGTAGTGTTCCCCCTTGTCTCTTTTTATTTCTTTTATTTCTTCCATTTCTTTTTTTCTTTTTGTGTGGCCTCTTTGGCTCTTTCTTTTTATCTCTCATTTGTCCTCTTTGGGATCATTTGTTTGTCCTCTTTGGGATTTTTTCCTCACTTAAGGGCAACACTCTATGTTTTACAAGAATAAAAAGAAGATCATCACACTTCATAAGAAGTACTCAACATAAAGACAAGTGAAAACTATCATGATGTATGCAAAATGTATGCCTCTGCGAGTGTAGCAGGATATGCAATGATACAAGCGCGTCATGTAGCAATAATTGGGGCAAGGCCCAACTATCATGCGGCTCTACGATCAAGCAAAAGCATGTATGACATGAAGATCAAGTCATGAGATGGTGGATGTTGCATGGAAATGTATCTCTGAAAGGCTATGGAAATGCCTTAATAAGTAGGTATGGTGGCTGTTTTGAGGAATGATATAATGAGGCTTATGTATGACAGCGCATATCATGTCTTGGGTTTGTATGCACCAACGGAGTTTGCACCAACTCTCAATGTGAGAAAGGGCAATGCATGGTACTGAAGAGGCTAGCAAAATATGGATGGTGGAAGTGCCAACAATCGAATACTCACATTAGTCTGAAGAACTCATACACTTATTATTGGTAACTCTCTATATAGTTAGGAAATTCACAAAGAGACAAGTACCCCAAGGAGGAGTTTTTGGGGGTTTGGTTATCCTTGCGCATCCTCGACTCATGGTAACGTGAGGGTACTCTATATATTCCAACCCCTTCAGAGATTCACGATCAATTTAGTAGCTAGAGTTCTCAACTAATTTTTAATTTTTGAAAAACACACGGATTTCCCAGAATACGACACCTATCACTAATAGTCTCAAGCTCTTGGCACTAATAGTCCAAACATTACTCAAGTCAATACCTCAAAACTATTGCAAGTTACTACTATACTTAAATAGCATTCTCAATTACCTATTGTCGGTGCACTAAAAACTGGGGTCCCTAGGGCCCCAGACTTGTGCACGGGCGCAAAGAGCCCCCGACGGTAGGGCGTGGCAGAGTCCAGACAAGATGCATCCCTGATACGTCCATTTTGTATCATGCTTTCATGTTGATATTTATCGCTTTTTGGGTTGTTATTACACTTCAAGGTACAATAGTTATGCCTTTTCTATCTTATTTTACAAGGTTTACATGAAGAGGGAGAATGCCGGCAGCTGGAATTCTCGCCTGAAAAAAGAGCAAGTTTGAGATACCTATTCTGCGCAACTCCAAAAGCCGTGAAAATCAACAAGGATTTTTTTTGGGATTTATAAAAAATATTGGGCCGAAAAGTCCTAGAGGGGCGCCAGGAGGAAGCCACAAGCCTGCTACGTGCGGCCTCCCCCCTGGCCGCGCTTAGGGGGCTTGTGGGATCCCACTTGGCCCTATGGCTCCCCCCTTTTGCTATAAGAAGGGTTTCAGTCTGAAAAAATCAAGGAGAGACTTTTCGGAGGATTCACCGCCACCACGAGGCGGACCTTGAGCAGAACCAGTCTAGAGCTCCAGCAGGACAATCCTGCAGGGGAAACTTCCCTCCCGGAGGGAGAAATCGTCGCCATCGTCATCACCAACACTCCTTTCATCGGAGGGGACTCATCATCATCAACATCTTCATCAGCACCATCTCATCTCCAAACCCTAGTTCATCTCTTGTAACCAATCTCCGTCTCGCGACTCCGATTGGTACTTGTAAGGTTGCTAGTAGTGTTGATTACTCTTTGTAGTTGATGCTAGTTGGATTACTTGGTGGAAGAGTTTATGTTCAGATCTTTGATTCTACTCATTAGCTCTGTGGTCATGAATATGATTATGCTTTGTGAGTAGTTAATTTTGTTCCTGGGACATGGGATAAGTCTTGCTATAAGTAGTCATGTGAATTTGGTATTCGTTCGATAATTTGATGTGTTGTATATTGTTTTTCCTCTAGTGGTGTTATGTGAACGTCGACTACATAACACTTCACCATTATTTGGGCCTATAGGAAGACATTGGGAAGTAGTAAGTAGATGATGGGTTGCTAGAGTGACGGAAGCTTAAACCCTAGTTTATGCGTTGCTTCGTGAGGGGCTGATTTGGATCCACTAGTTTAATGCTATGGTTAGACTTTGTCTTAATTATTCTTTCGTAGCTGCGGATGCTTGCGAGAGGGGTTAATCATAAGTGGGATGCTTGTCCAAGTAAGGGCAGTACCCAAGCGTCGTTCCACCCACAAATCAAACTGTCAAAGTAACGAACGCGAATCATATGAACATGATGAAAACTAGCTTGACAGAATTTCCCATGTGTCCTCGGGAGCGCTTTACCTCCTATAAGACTTTGTCCAGGCTTGTCCCTTGCTACAAAAGGGATTGGGCCACTTTTTCTGCACCGTTGTTACTTTTGTTACTTGCTACTTGCTATGAATCATCTCACCACACAACTACTTGTTACCGATAATTTCAGTGCTTGCGATATTACCTTGTGAAAACCACTTGTCAGATCCTTCTGCTCCTCGTTGGGTTCGACACTCTTACTTATCAAAAGGACTGCGATAGATCCCCTATACTCGTGGGTCATCAAGACTCTTTTTTGGCGCCGTTGCCGGGGAGTGAAGCGCCTTTGGTAAGTGGAATTTGGTAAGGAAACATTTATTTAGTGTGCTGAAATTTATTGTCACTTGTTGCTATGGAAACTAATCCTTTGAGGGGTTTATTCAGGGTATCTTCACCTTGAACGGAAGCACAAACAGTTGCTCCTCAACCTGCTGCACCTACTGAAAATATTTGCTATGAATTTCCTTCGGGTATGCTTGAGAAACTGCTGGCTAATCCTTTTATAGGAGATGGAACATAACATCCAGACTTGCATCTAATCTATGTAGATGAAGTTTGTGGTTTATTTAAGCTTCAAGGTTTGCCCGAGGATGAGGTCAAGAAGAAGGTCTTTCCCTTATCTTTGAGGGATAGGGCGTTGACATGGTATAGGCTATGTGATGATACTGGATCATGGAACTACAATCGGTTGAAATAGGAATTTCATCAAAAGTTTTATCCTATGCATTTAGTACATCGTGATCGGAATTATATTTATAATTTTTGGCCTCGTGACACAGAAAGCATCGTTCAAGCTTAGGGCAGGCTTAAATCAATGTTATATTCATGCCCCAACCATGAGCTCTCGAGAGAAATTATCATTCAGAATTTCTATGCTCGGCTTTGTCATGATGATCGCACCATGCTTGACACTTCTTGTACTGGTTATTTTATGAAGATAGATATTGACTTCAAATGGAATTTATTGGAAAGAATTAAACGCTAACTCTAAAGATTGGGAGCTTGATGAAGGTAAGGAGTCAGGTATGAATTTCAAGTTTGATTGCGTTAAATCCTTTGTTGAAACAAATACTTTTCGTGATTTTAGCGCTAAGTATGGACTTGACTCTGAGATAGTAGCTTCATTGTGTGAATCATCTGCTGCTCATATTGATCTCCCCAAAGAGAAGTAGTTTAAATATCATCCTCCCTTAGAAGTCAATGTAGTTAAACCCAATCCAGTTGAAGAGAGAGTCATTGCCTATAATGATCCTATTGTTCCCAGTGCTTACATTGAGAAACCACCTTCCCTCTTAGGATAAAGGATCATTCTAAAGCTTCAACTGTGATACGTAGAGGCTACATTACAACACCTACACCCCCTGAGCAAATTAGAGTTGAACCTAGCATTGCTATTATCAAAGATCTCCTGTCCGACAATGTTGATGGCCATGATATTCACTTCGGTGAAGATGCTGCTAGAATTGCTAAACCACATGCTAGAGACAAACATAGGCCTGTTGTTGGCACGCCTGTTGTTTCTGTTAAGATAGAAGATCATTGTTATCATGGTTTATGTGACGTGGGTGCTAGTGTTAGTGCAATACCTCAATCCTTATATGATGAAATCAAAGACGAGATTGCACCTGTTGAGATAAAACCTATTGATGTCACTATCCAGCTTGCCAATAGAGATACTATCTGCCCTGTGGGAATTGTTAGGGATGTTGAAGTCTTGTGTGGTAATACGAAGTATCCTGCTGATTTCCTCGTTCTTGCTACCACACAATATAGCTTTTGTCCCATCATATTTGACACACCTTTTCTCAATACTGTCAATGCTCATATTGACTGTGAGAAGCAAACTGTCACTGTTGGCTTTGAAGGTGTGTCACATGAGTTCAATTTCTCCAAGTTTGGTAGACAACCTCATGAAAAAGAGTTGCCTAGTAAGGATGAAACTATTGCCCTAGATTCTATTGCTGGGCCTCCTACTGATCCTTTAGAGCAATACTTGCTTGAGCATGAAAATGATATGCATATGGATGAAAGGGATGAGATAGATAGAGTTGTCTTAGAACAACATCCTATCCTTAAGAATAATTTGCATGTTGAACTGCTTGGGGATCCACCCCCACCAAAGGGTGATCCTGTGTTCGAGCTTAAACAGTTTCCTGATACTCTTAAGTATGCTTATCTTGATGAAAAATAGATATATCCTGTTATAATTAGTGCTAGCCTCTGAGAGCATGAAGAAAAGAAGTTACTAAAAACTCCGAGGAAGCACCGTGCTGCTATTGGATATACTCTTGATGATCTTAAGGGCATTAGTCCCACTCTATGCCAGCACAAGAATAAAACTGATCCTAATTCCGAGCGAGTTGTTGATCATCAACGGAGATTAAATCCAAAGATGAAAGAGCTAGTAAGAAAAGAAATACTAAAGCTCCTGGAAGCAGGTATTATCTATCATGTTGCTCATAGTGATTGGGTGAGTCCGGTGCATTGCGTCCGTAAGAAGGGAGGCATTACCATTGTCACTAATGATAAGGATGAATTGATCCCACAGAGGATTATTACTGGCTATAGGATGGTGATTGATTTTAGGAAATTGAATAAAGGCACTAGGAAAGATCATTACCCTTTGCCTTTTATCGACCAAATGCTAGAAAGACTGTCTAAACACACACACTTGTGCTTTCTAGACGGTTATTCTGGTTCCTCCCAAATACCAGTTGCACATTCTCATCAGGAGAAAACCACTTTCACCTGCCCTTTCGGTACCTTTGCTTACAGACGTATGCCTTTTGGCTTATGTAATGCACCTGCCACCTTTCAAAGATGTATGATGGCTATATTCTCTGACTTCTGTGAAAATATTGTTGAGGTTTTCATGGATGACTTCTCCGTTTACGGGTCTTCTTTTGATGACTGCCCCAGCAACCTTGACCGGGTCTTGCAGAGATGTAAAGACACCAATCTTGTCTTGAATTGGGAGAAGTGCCACTTTATGGTTAATGAAGGCATCGTCTTAGGACATAAAATTTCTGAAAGAGGTATTGAAGTCGATAAGGCTAAGGTTGATGCAATCGAGAAAATGCCATACCCCACAGATATCAAAGGTATAAGAAGTTTCCTTGGTCATGCTGGTTTCTATAGGAGGTTAATTAAAGACTTCTCTAATATTTCTAGGCCTCTTACCAATCTCTTGCAAAAGGATATTCCTTTTGTTTTTGACGATGATTTTGAGGAAGCCTTCGAAATACTTAAGAAGGCCTTGATAACTGCACCTATTGTTCAACCACCTGATTGGAACTTACCTTTTGAAATCATGTGTGATGCTAGCGATTATGTTGTTGGTGTTGTCCTAGGGCAAAGAGTTGATAAGAAGTTGAATGTTATTCACTATGCTAGTAAAACTCTAGACAGTGCCCAAAGAAACTATGCTACTACGGAAAAGGGATTTTTAGCAGTCCTGTTTGCATGTGAAAAGTTTAGATCTTACATAGTTGATTCCAAAGTCACTATTCACATTAATCACGCTGCTATTAAGTACCTCATGCAGAAGAAAGACGCTAAACCTAGACTTATCAGATGGGTTCTCTTGCTATAGGAATTTGATTTGCATGTTGTTGACAAGAAGGGTGCTGATAACCCCGTAGAAGATAACTTGTCTAGGTTAGAGAATGTTCTTGATGACCCACAACCTATTGATGATAGATTTCCTGATGAGCAATTGAATGTCATCAATACTTCACGTAGTGCACCGTGGTATGCTGATTATGCAAACTATGTCATTGCCAAATATATACCACCTAGTTTCACATACCAGCAAAAGAAGAAATTCTTCTTTGACTTGAGACATTACTTCTGGGATGATCCTCACCTTTATAAGGAAGGAGTAGATGGTGTTATTAGACGTTGTGTACCTGAACATGAACAGGGACAAATCCTATAGAAGTGTCACTCCGAGGCCTACAAAGGACACCACGCGGGAGATAGAACTGCACACAAGGTATTGCAATCGGGTTTGTATTGGCCAACTCTCTTCAAGGATGCCCGTAAGTTTGTCTTGTCTTGTGATGAATGTCAAAGAATAGGTAATATCAGTAAATGTCAGGAAATGCCTATGAATTATTCACTTGTCATTGAACCATTTGATGTTTGGGGCTTTGATTATATGGGACCTTTTCCAAAATCCAATGGGTATACTCACATCTTAGTTGTTGTTGATTACGTCACTAAGTGGATAAAAGCTATCCCCACTAGTAGTGCTGATCACAACACCTCTATCAAGATTCTTAAAGAAGTTATTTTCCCTAGATTTGGAGTCCCTAGATATCTAATGATCGACGGTGGTTCACATTTCATTCATGGTGCTTTTCGTAAAACGCTTGCTAAGTACGATGTCAACCATAGAATTGCGTGCCCCTATCACCCTCAGTCCAGTGGTCAAGTAGAGCTAAGCAATAGAGAGATTAAACTAATTCTGCAAAAGACTGTTGGTAGGTCTAGAAAGAATTGGTCTAAGAAGCTCGATGATGCACTGTGGGCTTATAAAACTGCCTATAAGAATCCCATGGGCATGTATCCGTACAAAATGGTGTACGGTAAATCATGTCATTTACCTCTTGAGATAGAGCATAAAGCTTATTGGGCATCAAAGAACTCAACTTTGATTTCAAACTTGCTGGTGAGAAGAGGTTATTTGATATTAGCTCGCTTGATGAATGGACAGCTCAGGCATATGAGAATGCCAAGTTGTTCAAAGAAAAGGTTAAGAGGTGGCATGATATAAGGATACAAAAGCGTGAGTTCAATGTAGGTGATTATGTCTTGCTATATAATTCTCGTTTAAGATTTTTTGCAGGCAAGCTTCTCTCTAAATGGGAAGGTCCCTATATTGTTGAGGAAGTATATCGTTCTGGTGCTATCAAGATCAACAACACGGAAGGTAATTTTCCGAGAGTGGTAAATGGGCAGAGAATAAAGCATTATATCTCAGGTACTCCCATAAATGTTGAAAGCAATATTATCAATACCATAACTCCGGAGGAGTACCTAAGGGATATTTATCCGCCTGTTCCAGAATCTCAAAATGAAGAGGTATGTGATTCGGTAAGTAAATAGACTCCAAAAAAAATTCCTGTAGGATTTTTCCTCCGTTCTGGAATTTTTGAAAAAATAGAAAAAATTTAAGTAGTCCGGAAAGCGCACGAAGAGGCGACAAGCCTGCCAGGCGCGGGCCACCCCCCTGTCCGTGCGCGGGGGGCTTGTGGCCACCTCGTGTGCCTCCTGGACTTTGTTTTATTGCAGAGTACTCCTTCTGGTCGGAAAAAAATCATTATATATTCTCCCGTAAGGTCTGACCCTCGTATCGCGCAAATTTCCTATGTTTTTGTTTCGAGCCTGTTTTCTGCCGCAGATTTAGAGCAAGGATGCCGTCTCAGGAATCTGTCGGGGAGAACAATTTCCCTCAAGTCTATGAAGAAGTAGATGCTGATCTGAAAAGAGTGGAAGTCACGGAAGCCAAGGGCAGAACTAAGGAGAGGAATCAGGCGTGGGACGAAGTACAATCTGTTTTCAACAAGGAAGAAGTTGAAGAGGTGGATTTCCTCCAACCCTACCTCCACCTACCATGTCCAGCGTTGATTGAACTCTTGAGGTTTTGTGAAACAACTCGTGCTCGCAATACTTATCTCACTCGTGAAGTTGTTTTGCTGGAGAAACATATCACAGATCTCCAAGATATAAATCAAAGACTGATGGCCCTCTTGGAATCAAAGGACAGAACAACTCGACCACCATCACCTCCAAAGGAAGACAACTAAGCATGGGTATGGGCAATCCCCTTGGCTTGTGCCAAGCTTGGCGGAGTTGTCCCGGTATCGTATAACCATCACATCTTTTGCCTTTACCTTTTCTTAGTTCGTTCCTTTTTGGTTTTATCTTTCTCTAGTAGAATAAAGGTCTTAGTGTTTTAGACTTGAGTTTTTCTTTGTGTCACCCCAAATGTATTCGAGCTCATGAGTCATATAATAAAGAGTGTCTTAGTTAAGGGCCTTGCCTCATGCCATGATCAAAAGAATGAGAAAAGAACAAAAGCATGAAAAGATCATGCAATGATCTTATGGGAAGTGATGGCTTCACATATAAAAAGAATGATGATTGAAACTTGTTCAGGGTAGACAAACGTAGACCTTGGCCATTGTTGCAATTAATAGGAAGTGATAAAGAAGGAGAGGTTCACATATAAATATATCATCTTTGACACCATCTATGATTGTGAACACTCACTAAACTATTGCATGCTTAGAAGTGGATGTTGGACAAGGAAGACAACTTAATGAATTGTGTTTGCTTGGTTCCGAACAATGTTATATGATTAGAGATCCCTTAGCATGTGACGATTGCTTCCACCTCATATTAGCCAAACTTCCGCACCAAGTAGAGATACTACTTGTGCATCCATAAACCTTCAACCCAGTTTTGCCATGAGAGTCCACCATACCTACCTATGGATTGAATAAGATCCTTCAAGTAAGTTGTCATCGGTGCAAGCAATAAAAATTTCTCCATAATATGTATGATCTATTAGTGTGTGGAAAATAAGCTTTGTACGAACCTGTGATGAGGAAGACATAAAAGCGACGGACTGCATAATAAAGTTGTTTATCACAGGAGGCCATATAAAGTGACGTTCCTCCACACTAAAAGGACACACATCCAAACCTCAAAAGCGCATGAAAACCTCTGCTTCCCTGTTCGAAGGGCCTATCTTGTACCTTTCCTTTTGGCCCTTGAAAGAGTCATGGTGATCTTCACCAATTCCTTATTTCGCCTTTATCTTGGCTAACGTCATATGCTAAGGAAAGATCTATATTCATATGTCAACTTGGAAGTAAGTATTCATGAATTATTATTGTTGACATTACCCTTGAGGTAAATGGTTGGGAGGCGAAACTATAAGCCCCTATCTTTCTCTGCGCCCAACTGAAACTTTGATCTCATGAGTACCACGTGAGTTGTAGCAATTGTAGAAGACAAAAGGATGATTGAGTATGTGGATTTGCTTTACAAGCTCTTATTTGACTCTTTCCGATGTTGTGATAAATTGCAATTGCTTCAATGACTAAAGGCTAGGGGTTGTTAATTCTCGGTAAGGTTCTTGATCCATACTTTACTTTGTGAAGGAATTGTCACTTCAGCATAAGAGATGATATGATGGTATTGCTATTCTGATCATGATCATGATGCCTGCATGTTCGTATCTTGTTTTGTCGACACCTCTCTCTCTAAACATGTGGGCATATTTATTGATCTTGGCTTTCGCTTGAGGACAAGTGATGTCTAAGCTTGGGGGAGTTGATACGTCCATTTTGTATCATGCTTTCATGTTGATATTTATCGCTTTTTGGGCTGTTATTACACTTCAAGGTACAATAGTTATGCCTTTTCTCTCTTATTTTGCAAGGTTTACATGAAGAGGGAGAATGCCGGCAGCTGGGATTCTGGCCTGAAAAAGGAGCAAGTTTGAGATACCTATTATGCGCAACTCCAAAAGCCGTGAAAATCAATCAGGATTTTGTTTGGGATTTATAAAAAATACTGGGGCGAAGAAGTGCCAGAGGGGCGCCAGCAGGAGGCCACAAGCCTACTAGGTGCGGCCTCCCCCTGGCCGCGCCTAGGGGGCTTGTGGGCTCCCACTTGGCCCACTAGCTCCCCCCTTTTGCTATAAGAAGGGTTTCGGTCTGGAAAAAATCAGGGAGAGGCTTTTCGGAGGATTCGCCGCCGCCACGAGGCGGAACTTGAGCAGAACCGATATAGAGCTCCGGGAGGACGATCCTGCCGGGGCAACCCCCCCCCCCCCCCCCCGGAGGAGGAAATCGTTGCCATCTTCATCGCCAACACTCCTCTCATCGGAGGGGACTCATCACCATCAACATCTTCTTCAGCACCATCCCATCTCCAAACCCTAGTTCATCTCTTGTAACCAATCTCCGTCTCGCGACTCCGATTGGTACTTGTAAGGTTGCTAGTAGTGTGATTACTCTTTGTAGTTGATGCTAGTTGGATTACTTGGTGGAAGAGTTTATGTTCAGATATTTGATGCTACTCATTACCTCTCTGGTAATGAATACGATTATGTTTTGTGAGTAGTTACTTTTGTTCCTGAGGAAATGGGTTAAGTCTTGCTATAAGTAGTCATGTGAATTTGGTATTCGTTCGATAATTTGATGTGTTGTATGTTGTTTTTCCTCTAGTGGTGTTATGTGAACGTCGACTACATAACATTTCACCATTCTTTGGGCCTAGAGGAAGGCATTGGGAAGTAGTAAGTAGATGATGGGTTGCTAGAGTGACAAAAGCTTAAACCCTAGTTTATGTGTTGCATCGTGAGGGGCTGATTTGGATCCACTAGTTTAATGCTATGGTTAGACTTTGTCTTGGTTCTTCTTTCGTAGTTGCGGATGCTTGTGAGAGGGGTTAATCATAAGTGGGATGCTTGTCCAAGTAAGGGCAGTACCCAAGCGCCGGTCCACCCACATATCAAACTGTCAAAGTAACGAATGTGAATCATATGAACATGATGAAAACTAGCTTGACAGAATTTCCCATGTGTCCTCGGGAGCGTTTTACCTCATATAAGACTTTGCCAAGGCTTGTCCCTTGCTACAAAAGGGATTGGGCCACTTTTGCTGGACCGTTGTTACTTTTGTTACTTGCTACTTGCTACGAATCATCTCACCACACAACTACTTGTTACCGATAATTTCAGTGCTTGCAGATATTACATTGCTGAAAAGCACTTGTCAGATCCTTCTGCTCCTCGTTGGGTTCGACACTCTTACTTATTGAAAGGACTACAATAGATCCCCAATACTTGTGGGCCATCAACCCCCAAGATTACCAAGGCCCCGGCAAGCCTGCCTTGCCGGGAAGATAACCAAGGCCACGTCTGTTTAGTGGGCGTGATGAACTCACCAGGCACAAGGCCTCGGCAAACCTCCCTTGTCCGGACGACAACCGAAGCCCCCGGCAAGCTTCCTTGCCGGGAAGAAGACCCAAGTCCCCGGCAAGCTCCCTTGTGGGGATGACAGGCCAGGCAATGGAGGGCAACCACTCTTGCCACAGTGCCACCGCCCCCCTAAGTTGTAGTGCATTCCGCATGCGCTAGCGCGGCGTCCAGGTGTCAAAACACCTGGACACGTGTCTTCACCAGCACATTGCTGACATGGACAAGACGTGCATTTAATCTCATAGGACGTGGCTCTAGCGGCGGGAGCAGCAATAGGAGTGCAGATAAAGTCATTGTTGTTGTGACTAGTGAAGTCACACAACTTGGTGTTCTCAATGGAACCCATGCCAGCGGCATCAAGCAAGAACAAAGCAACTAATTTTTTGTGGTTTTTGGTACAAGACTCTAAAGCAAAAACTAGAAAGCAAACTAACAAGACTAAAAAGCAAAGGTAAAAGATAGTGTGCAACTCCCCTATCTTGAAGATTGGAGTCCCCAGGAACGACGCGAGGAAACTTTGCTTGATGACGAGATGATGTATATACTTCTCGTGCCTCATTGGTTACCCCAAGTGGAAGGTTGAGATGTAGTCAAAGTTGTCAGAATCGTGACTCAAGTCTTAGAATCTTACGATCTTACAATCCAAACTAGCCCCTCCGATTCTATGATTTTGTTCATAGAATCTAAGTTTCTACGATCCTAATAGTTAAGATTCTACGATTCACGATCCTAGCAACAGAGCTCCGATCCGATTCAGAATCGCGATTCTGACAACTTTGGATGTAGTCAGCAGCAAGTTTTCCCTCACACGGGAACTGTAAGGTATATCGAACCAGGAGGACTCCTAGGATCAACAAGTAGTTGTCTTCCACCATGGCGCTAGCAGAAGACGTGGACCTGCACACACACAAATAACTTTGCTCCCAATGAGTACAGAGAGGTTGTCAATATCTTCGGCCTTGTAATTTGCAAAGGATCAAAACACAAGCGGGAAGGTAATAGTGATTGCAATGGAAAAGTAAATGAAAGCGGTAAATGGTGAAAGTGTAAACAATGATGGTGATATGGACCGGAGTCATATGATGTTCACTATTGACGTCTCTCTCCCAAAAGACGATAAACAACTATGTTTGGGTAAAGAAATCACAGTTGGGCAATTGACAGAATAATGAACGCACCGCAATGCTAATTATGCTACTTGATAGTTAGAGGATCAATTGTAATGGGCAGTACGCCAAGACAAGTAGACCGTTTATTCATCAGCATCTACTTACTAATCATCCACCTTGAGATATCTATCTAGAATATCTCGTCGGTATTAAGTTGCGAGCACCACCCAAAGTGTAAACTCAAAGCAACAGACAACTGCATTAATGAACTATGTGTAAGGTAAACAATCCTTGCAACCGTGGTCACAAGCACCGTTGTTTTCTCCCAGGTGGCAACAGCAAATCCCCTAGTCTCATGTTTCTGTCACTCAAGCTAGACATCGAGGGGCATGAACCCACAATCATGCATAACGCTCCCTCTTGGAGTTACAATCTACTACTCGGCCAAAACAATAAATAGCAACGGAGAACATGCATGAATCACTAAGGAACATAATATAAAAGGATAATCAAATATATAACTCATAACAATCTGAACATAATCTCATAATCCATCGGATCACAACAAGTCGAGCATAGCAATAGCAAGAGAATTACATAGATGCCTTGATCATGTAGGGTAACTCACAAGGACTAACCATTGAAGCACGAGATTGGAGAGAAGACATCACGTAGCTACTAATCATGGACTCATGGTCCAACGAGGACTACTCATGGCACGTCCGGGAGGCGTCCGTGGCGGTGGAGAAGCTCCCAGAAGTCAATCCTCCCTCCGGCAGGTGGCCGGGAAGAGGTCTCCTGACGCTCCCGATCTCGGAAGTGCTGTGGCGGCAGAACGATGGAGAAATTCGCGATTCTGGAAGTTGTGTAAGGGTTTCCTCTCGGGACTCTAAATATAGGCCAGATGAGGGCACCGGAGGAGGTGGGACCTACCCAGGCGGCCTCCTCGTGCGGCCTAGGTCCTGGCCGCGCCAGCAGGTCGCGTGGGAGGCCCTTGCCCCCCCTCTGGCCCATCTTCGGTGATCCGGAAGCTTCTGTTTCGCTGATTTTTATATACTTTTTCTGGATTTTTTTGGGCTTTGGAAAATTGGGTAAAAGCCCGTGCGAAATAGACATTAGCAGACATAAACTAGCACTGGGTGCACTGAGTTAGTAGGTTAGTCAAAATATGTGTAAAATGATATAAAAGTGTAGCAAAACATATAGCATTGTCACCCAAAAGATCATTGAACAAGCAGAAATTATAGATACGTTTGGGACATATCACTTACCTGCAGGTGGGTAGACACTTGCCCAACCACTTCTTGAAGGCCGGTTCACGAGGCTCTGTTGTATGCATTGGCTGAATTAAGAGCATTAAATCTTGTTCGGAAAATATAGGATGACGTAGTGCCTCGTTCCGCTACCAGTGATTCGTTGTGCTCTCGTATTCGGAGTTGGTTGCCGACAGTCTGTCCGAACACTCTAGGAGTGGTCCTGTGTTCGGCGTCTACTGACGCTCTAGGGTTTGGTTGGCTACCCAATACGTCGACTCCGTCCTCGGGCGGGGAGGGTTGCGCACATCTCCTACATTGGTCGGTCGAGGGTCATGAAAGTTTAGAAGGACAGATATCATCATAAGGAAGATAAGTCAGTTCGTATACCTTTTTTCCGAAGGGGGAGTATATGAGTTTTCTCCCGCCACCTTTTGTTCGAGAATCATGTCCTCGTATGACAGAACCCCGGTCGGTTTTGTCCGGGGAGTGGTCCGGCGAGCACTCTGACGACCCCTAGGAGCGGGCCCTTGTTGGGTCGTTGATTTTCTCTTACTCCTCGAATATGGAAGGGAACTAGGGTTGTTTGCTACAAGGGCTACCCTCTGTTCATCAACTCCATCCTGGTACAAGACCTCATCCTCGAAAATGATCGAAAGCTCTGGGTCTTCATGAAACTGAGCATCGTCATCACGGGCATAGTCATCGGGCTGAGGCGCGGGACATTTTACCATCTCGATCCATGGCTTCTAGGGCTGCAAGGAAAGGGTAGAAATTATAAATCAAACAATAAAGGGCATGAATGCCCGAAACTTTGACAATTAGCACACTTACGTATTCAACAGGGTTGTATGCCGAATGGACGTCCTTGGTGATGAGGCGGGTAAATTCCTCTTTCTCCCCTTTGAAGAGATCGGCTAGGATGGCCACTAAGGCTTTCTGGTCTTTCGGTTCTTGCCTTCTGGATCGTGTGGAATCGCTCGTCCCACTGTAACATCAAAAGGGATGTGTACGTTGTTGGAGCGGCTACATGCACCGGGTAATCATTGCGGCCCTTACATCAATGTTGGCAATCGACAATGAGGAGCACCTTGACCTTCGCGGATAGACGTTGTACTTCGGAACTCTCCTCTTGGGAGAGACTCTTCGGCCTCCAGCTCATTCGCTTCTTCAAAGGATCCATGGATTATTCGGGAAGGCCCCTCTGAACCGGACAGAATAGGGGAACGTCCTCGATATAAACCACTCCGAGGGCCACTCGTCCAGTTCTTTCTTCGCAGGTATCCTGCGGCGGCTATATGCCACACTTTGGCTCTGCCCACTTCCTCTATTGTTGTTGCTCAGGTTCGAGGAAATGACGCGGAAATACCTTCTCCGGATATCAAAGTGGGGTTCGCAACCCAAAAACATCTCGCATAAGGCCACGAAACCGGAGATATGGAGGATGGAACCGGGAGTGAGATTATCGAGCTGCAACCCGTAAAATTTGAATAAACCCCTTAAGAAGGGGTCAATGGGGAATCCCACCCCTCGCAGCAAGAAGGGAACGAGGCAAACCCGCTCTCCCCTGCGCAGGGAAGGGAAGTTTTCTGCAAAGGCCTTTCCGTCAATGGAGGTCAGACCAGCGCGAGTGCGTGCGAGATTTGATTGGGGGAGATATCCTTGTGTTTCGAGCTCACGCAGGCGGAGGAGAGAGATAGAGCAGCTAGCCCAGTCCCCTGGAAGGGGGTCGAGGGGGGGCACAGAAGAACCAGCCATGATTCAAGGAGTGATAACAGCTCTAGGGTTTCTTGGCGAGGCTGAGATGCGATGGGGCCTCAAGGAGGATTTTGATATGTTTATAAAGTGCGCTACCCTGCTTGCTATAGGGAACGGTTCCATCAAGGATTGTTAGAAGTGTTTTCCTCTACAAAAGCATGCGAGAATCGAGAAATATTGGTAATCTTTGTGCAAAATTAAAAGTTGTGGGCCCCGTGACGCTTCAGTAATTGTCAGTCGGGCGAAGACCACGTCCATCATTTCTTGCTCAGAGGAGATGAAGGAACTCACCTTACAAGCCGAACACTTTGGGCGTAAGCATACAAAGACCCTGCATGTACAAGATATTCTCAAGAGGCAATAATAAACGTTATTGTTTATCTCCAAGATCATAATTATGTTTATGTTCCATGCTATAACTGTTATGGGTCTCAAGTCGACGATAACCACGAGGCTCGGAAGAAGACTCATATGCACATGTGGAATAATAAATGGTAAAATGTATTCCTAGTCTGGCCTTTAAGACTAGCTCAAGTGTTGTATGATGCTTCTGTTTTCCTAATCATGGGCATGACTATTCCGACAACTTTGAGGGCAAAATTTAGTAGAACAGTTGTGTCGAATCGACCCAATTGATGTTACGCTATGAGATACATTTGTCACAAGTTAATGGTAAAAACACCAATAAAGTTAATGTTTGCATATTTCCTTAGACCATGAGAGTATCGAGTTTCTTCATGCTTGCTCCATGAACTTTGGGGTTTGTTAAACATCATCCATAAAAGGGTGGCTATTACGGCGGCTTAAGGGTTAATGGAAAAGTATGACAAGGAACTTGATAGCTCAAGATTGGGACTTGCTCCTCCGGGGTTGGAGAGATATTTTTTGGGCCCTCGGTGTTACGGTATCCAACATCGTCTGGCAGACACAATGTGATTTGATCACAGGGATGCCGAAAGGCGGGAACAAGAAAAGAGAACAAAACCGAAAATGAGGAAACTGACATAGTGGACAAGTGGTTTATCCACGGGGATGCCGATAAATCTCACCTTGGGTGTTTGTAACATATCACGAAGCAATAGAATACCACACGACAACTCGAGTTTCACTTGAATATTTATTCGTGTGGGTATAGGGGTCAATATGGGTGTCCACGACTCCGATGTTGATCATTGATCGGAAAGTGTTCCGGTCATGTCTATACTTCACCGAACCTATAGGGTTACACGCTTAAGGGTCATCTATGTGATGAATACTAGACAGGGAGTCTGAGAAAAAGTCATGTGAAAAGTTTTAGAGACAACAGAAAAGTTTCGGAGAGAAAACCAGAATAAGTTTCGGAGACAGTGAAAAGTAGTCATAAATAGTGCATGATGTCATGGTGATGACACATGTACCTTAAATTAGTAAGGTGATGTCATAATTTTGTCACTCACACCTTAATGTAGTGGGTGATGTCATGGTAATGACACATGTACCTTAAAGTAGTAAGGCGGTGTCATAATTATGTCACCCGTACCTTAATGTAGTGAGTGATGTCATGGTGATGACACATGTACCTTAAAGTAGTAAGGCGGTATCATAATTTGTCACTTGTACCTTAATGTAGTGGGCGATTTCATGGTAATGACACATGTACCTCAAAGTAGTAAGGGTATGTCATAATTATGTCACTCATACCTTAATGTAGTGGGTGATGTCATCATGATGACACATGTACCTTAAAGTAGTAAGGTTATGTCATAACTATGTAACATGTACCTTAATGTAGTGGGTGATGTCATGGTGATGACACATGTACCTTAAAGTAGTAAGGTGATGTCATGGTGACACATGAACCTTAAACGAAGTGGGTGATGTCATGATGATGACACATGTACCTTAATGTATTAAGTGATGTCATTATTATGTCACTTGTACTTTATTGTATTGGGTGATGTCATGGGGAGGCTATTTTTGTCTTTTCCCCTTGCCTCCCACTATAAATAGAGGTGGACATAAGCTCTCTACACTCACTCTAACTCTCTCACAAATGCCATGTATGATTTGGCTTTCTTCTCTCCCTCCCACGAAATAGTTTCGTCGAGCCAAAAGGTTGTCTGGGTTCCGGTGGGAACTAGTTTTGGATGGTGAAGCCCTAACGGATAGGTGACACCGTTTGTGTGCCACCCCGTAGAGAGGTCGTAGGGTCGATCTTTTTCCCAAGAGGTTGTTTGTGTGTCCTCCCGAAGGGCTGTACGAGTGACCGTCCAAGTTTTGGTGGTTCTCCCAAAGGGCTGTCCGTGACACCGTCCGAGTGACCGTTCGACCGCTTCCCGAAGGGCTGTCCGAGGGGTAGACGAGGGAAAACATCCTCGTGGTTGGGAGGTTGTAAATCCTAGCTGCAGGGATCTGCACCAATGATCTATATCGACTCTAATTCCGTTGTGCTATGAGTCGGTAACAATCAGATCAAACCCTGTATGCATCTTCATAGTGGTCCTCGGCTGGTGCGTAGGTCTGAATTTTTTGTTTTCTATCGCGTTCCCCTACACTCCACATCGGCCTTGAAGCTTATTTTGTGGGCTACTGAGGGAATCCGGGATTAAGGGGTCCGCAATTAGTCAGCTTACTACTAAAAGGTCGGCCTGATGGGTTGTGCCTATCATGGGCTCGGCTGCGCGATTGTCTCATATTCAAGAAATGAGAACCCCGAAGTCTGGCGTTGCAACCAAGAAAGTAGACTTGGTCAATTCCATGTAACCCTAGGCCCTCCCGGTGACTATATAATCTCAGGCTCCTCATCCATGTAGGGGCATTATTCCACCTAGGGTTTAGTATACATGATCTCGAGGTAGACTCCATAATCATCATCCACATCAATATAATCAAGCAGTACGTAGGGTTTTACCTACTCAAGAGGGCCCTAACTTGGGTAAACATTGTATCCCCCTCGCTCCTGCAAGCCATCGATTTAAGGTCCACAGTTGGGGATCCCCTACCCGAGGTCTGCCGGTTTTGACACCGACACTTGGGTTGAGTGAACCGGGTTTGAAGCCTTTCTTCACTAGGAATTCCTTCAATGTGTCATACCACGCCCGAGGGGCTTGCTTGAGGCCATAGAGAGCCTTGTTGAGTCTGAAGACTTTCTCAGGATGCTTTGGGTCTTCAAAAACTGGGGGTTGAGCAACATATACTTCTCCTCAAGCTTACCATTGAGGAATGCACTTTTTACATCCATTTTATACAATGTGATATTGTGATAGTTAGCATAAGCAAGCAATATAAGAATAGCTTCAAGTCTAGCAACATGTGCAAAAGTGTTATCAACGTCAATTTCCTCAACCTTTATGTAGCCTTGGGCTACAAGTCGTGCCTTGTTCCTCACAACCTGACCAATGTCGTCTTGCTTGTTATGGTAGATCCACTTGGTACCGATGACATTGTGCTTCTAAGGATCAGGTCGCTTAACGAGTGCCCACACGTTGTTAAGCTAGAATTGATGAAGTTATTCTTGCATACCTTGAATCCACTCTGGTTCCATGAAGGCTTCATCAAGTTTTGAGGGTTCTGTGATAGACACGAAGGAAGAATGCCCATGAAAGTTAATCAAATGTGAAGCTTTTAAGCTAGTGAGGGGACCTGGTGCATTGATGTCATCGAGGAATTTTTTCAATTTGCATTTCATTTGCAGTCCTTGGATGCGCGGGTTGAAGAATTTGACCGAGTTGAGGAAGTCCATCTGGAGCAATTTTCTCAGGTGCACCAGCCAGAATTTCTTTGTTGTTTGGGACGACTTCTTCAGTAGGTGGTTTTTCTTCAGTAGGAATGATATATTCAGTAGCCTTGAGCTTAATAGCTTCGCGAGGAGGCATTTCATCTAGCACAAGAGGCAAGTGCTCTCTTTGTGAGCCATTAATTTCATCGAACCGCACGTCAACAGTTTCAACAACCTTGTTGTGGTAGTTGTTGAAGACTCTGTAGGTGTGCGAGTCCTTTCCATAACCAAGCATAAAACCCTCATGTGCTTGTGGTTCAAACTTTTAACTGTGGTGTGGATCTCTAATCCTGCATCTTGCACCGAAGAGTTTGAAATACCTTACATTGGGTTTCTTGCTAGTGAGAAGTTCATATGAAGTCTTCTTGTGGAATTTGTGAAGATATACCATGTTCATGATGTGTCATGCAGTGTTGTTTGCCTCAGGACAGAAGCGACTAGGAGTCTGATATTCTTTAAGTATACTCCATGCCATCTCAACCAGAGTCTTGTTCTTGCGCTCCATGGCGCCATTTTGTTGAGGAGTATAAGGGGCACACAATTCATGAGTAATCCCAAGTTCATCAAGATAGTCATCAAGACCAGTGTTCTTGACCTCTGTCCCATTGTCACTTCGGATGTGCTTGATCTTGACATCGAAGTTCGTCGAGGTCCTTGAGGAAAATCGTTTGAAGACTTCCTGCACTTTAGTTTTGTAAAGGATAATATGCACCCAAGTATAACAAGAATAGTCTTCAATGATAACAAAGCCATATAGTGATGTTGCATTGGTTAGAGTGGCATAATGAGTAGGTCCAAAGATGCCATTGTGAAGCAATTCAAAAGAACGAGTGGTTGTCATGATAGTCTTCGAGGGGTGTTTGGATCTGGTCATCTTTCCACACTAGCAAGCCCCGTAGAGATGATCCTTGAGGAATTTGACACTTTCAATGCCAATGGAATGCTTCTTCTTCGCTAGTGTGTGCAGATTCCTCATGCCTGCATGACCAAGTTGTCGATTCCATAGCCAGCCATCTAAGGCTTTTGCAAGTGAGCACATGGCCGGCTGTGGACCTGTAGAGAAATCAACAATGTACAGGTCTCCTCTCCTAAAGCCTTTGAATACTTTAGATTTGTCATATTCCATGATGACTACGCATCGATATTTGCCAAAGATGACAATCATATCAAGATCACAAAGCATTGAGACTGACATGAGCTTAAAGCCAATGTATTCGACAAGCATGACTTTGTCCATGTGTCGGTTCTTAGAAATAGCCACCTTACCAAGTCCCCATACCTTGCTTTTACCTTCGTCTACGTAGGTGATAGGCTTCAATGGTGATAGAGTCAGTGGGATATTCATCAGTAAGCTTTTGTCACCAGTCATGTCATTTGTACATGCACTGTCAAGAACCCACTCTATGGTTTTGGGTTTGTCATCCTACATATGAATTAGTAGTGCTTACCATCTCATATGCTTCAGAGTGAAGAATAAGATATCAAATTCATCAGACTTCAATTTAATCACATAAAGTAGAATTAAGACATAATGAGGATGTGTGAAATGATAATCATTTCATCATGATTAAATTGCGTCCTTTCAAGCATTTCCTTAGGTCTCCAGAAAATTCTTTAGATGATGACTTTCATTTGGAGACCTCACATGCACAAGTGATTAGTTCAATTTCTTTATCACCCACATCTGAAGGGGTGGCAAAGTTTCCATCATCCTCCGAGCACCTTAAGAAAATTGAGGCATTGAAGCTAATGCACTTCGTTTCACAGGAGGAGGGTTAGATTACTCAAATGAATAAGCAGAGAAATTCTTCGAGGACTTATGAACATAGTGATTTGAGGAATAGTGCACATATTCATGTCCCTTGTAGTTTCCGTGCATATCAGAAGCATTAGTGCGAGTACAAGCAGAATTTTGACCATATGAGGAATATGATCCTCGTGAAGACTTTGGTCCACTTGAGGAATTTTGATGTGGTGTTATTGTTCTTCACTCGTTGTGCCGTGAGGGCATTCACGTGAAGACTTTCCAAGCGAATTTTGGGAACCTAAATTTTCCTCAAGGGTAGTCCGTTCCTGCAGTTAGTTCCAACATATCTAGCAAATACTTCACCATGCTGATTTTTGAATAGTTTATAGTTTGAGTCATGTGACTCATCACACGAATATGAAGTTTCACATTCAAAGCCTCATAGAGTAGATGGATCAACATGAGGTCCTTTTGCAGCAACCCATAAGGTTTCGGGATACTCCTCAGGTTTGTAATATGACCCATCAACAATTTCCTCCCAAATGCAACACCCTCTTTCGTAGGGTTTCTATTCAGAATTTGCTTTTTGAGCACATCGCAAGGGGTTTGATGCCCTTTAAGGCTTTTGTAAATGCATGTCACATACAATAACTTAAACCCTGCATTTTTGTGAGTGACGATTGTGGTTTCCTCAAGTGAGGAATTTGTAACCACGTATCCAGTTGAAGAATTTGTAGTAATAGAAGCATTTGAAGTTTGAGGTGAAGAATTAGTAGATTCGCGTTCAATGCATTTCAAGCATGGTGGAATGAATTCTTCGTGAGCGGTACTGATCTATTGAGCAAGTAAAGAATCATTTTGAATTCGAAAATCATCATGAGACACCCTTAGCTTCCCAAGATCTTTCTTTCTTTGAAGAAATTCTTAAGAAAGCTTCTCATGATCAGCCAAGAGGGTGACATGACTTCCCTCAATACAATCAAACCTAGACTGAAGACTTTTGACATCATCAATCAAGATTTGAGTCTGATCCATTTCCTCATTCAACAGGTCATCGCTTTTGTCTAGCAGTTTCTGAAGCTTTTCAATAACAGTTTGTTGCTTAGAGGCAATATTAGCAAGTTTTTAGTAACTGGGTTTTTGATAGTCATTAGGTTCATAGTCACTAGAGGCATAAGAGGAAGAGTGGTTGGGTACCTTGGAACCTTTTGCCATGAAGCAATAGGTGGGAGCAAAGTTGTCATGAGAGCTGTCAGTCTTGTTGACGTTGTCATTTTCTTCGAGGTCGAAGATGGACTTGCTGACGAATGTAGTAGCAAGGGTTAGGCTTGTCACACCAGATTGTGACTCCACTTCAGACCCTTCATCTTCATCACAATCTTTAGATTCTTACTCGGAATCCATTTCCTTGACGATAAGAGCCCGAGCCTTTCTTAAGCTGTTCTTCTTGTGCGATGAGGAATTTGAGGATGAGGACTTTGAACATTTATTCTTTTTCTTCGAGTCATCAGAACTGTCACCCTTGTATTTCTTCTTCTTCGATTCCTTCACACACTGAGGACAATCAGCAATATAGTGACCAGATTTCTTACATTTATGACAGGTTCTCTTCTTGTAGTCCTCAGAAGAGGATTCTGGTTTCCTCATATCTCTTCTTAAAGACTTTTCGATAAAACCTCATCTTGAGAACTTCTGGAATTTCCTCACGAGCATAGCAAGTTCCTGACCAAGTTCTTCATGATGACCAAGGCTGCAATCAGAGTCTTCGTATTCAGATGAGGAAACAACCTTTGCCTTCATCACAAGAGGTCTTCCATAGCTTGATCCATAAAGGTCTCTTTTCTCAGCTTGTTGGAATTCATGAGTATTGAGTGTCTCAAGAATATCAACGGGATCTAGTGCCTTATAGTCTCTTCGTTCTTGAATCATGAGAACGAGTGTATCGAATGAAGAATCAAGAGATCTGAGCAGTTTCTTCACAACCTCATGTTCAGTGATGTATCTGGCTCCAAGAGCTTGTAGCTCATTGGAAATATGAGTGAGGCAACCGAAGGTTTCTTGGCAGCTTTCATTATCAAGTCTCTAGAAGCGGTTGAAGAGATTGCGAAGAACATCAACTCGAGGGTCACGTTGAGTGGACACTCCCTCATTGATCTTGGATAGTTTTCCCAAATTTTCTTAGCAGAGCCCAAAGCACTCACTGTGCCATACTCACCTTTGCTTAGATGGTCACAAATGTTATTCTACGCTTGAGAGACAACTTGCTTCAATCTCTTCACATCAACAGCATTGAAAGTGCGTTATATTGACTAGAGGGGTGTGAATAACTGTTTTTATGAATTCGTCACTGAAAAAATTCCTTGTGAGGAAATCCCTCAGTCACGAACTACGTTCAGTGGAATAAGTACTCACGAAAGCGGTCAAAATAGTGATAGCATAGTCATAAGAGTGAAATGAAATAGTCGGATTGCACAAGTGGCGTGTTCAGGATATGCAGGTGGAGAATAAGTAAGGCGAAGAATTTGACATGAGGAAATTGTGAAAGTCTTAAGTCAAATTCTTTAAATAGTAAATATCAAATTCATCAACGTATAAATGAGGAAATGAAAGGGTTGAGGAATTAGAACCAGGTGCTCGATGCAGACAATGGTTTGATGACCCACTTCCAACTGTTGTGACACTCGTACGTCTGGTTTGGAGCGGTTGGTATTTAAACTAAAGGACATGCAGTGCTAGGACACACAGTCCTTACCATATTCTCCTTCAGCTAAGGACACACAGTCCTCGCCCAACACTCGTGGTAAGTCTTCACGGTAAACTTCCAAACCCTCAAAAACTTGGTCACCTGGCGATCCTCATTTCACTACTGGATGCTCTAGGCCATGATGCCTAACCGTCTGGACGATGCACAATCCTCAAAGGTAACAAGTGTCGGTTCCACACATAAACAACCTCTTTAGTGATGCTCAATCACTTTGGGGTTTCAGGGTTTTGGTTTGGGTGTTTTGGTTTTTTCCTTGCTGATGAATTAGTCCTAAAGTCTTCGAGGAATGTGTTGCTCTCAAATGATAAGTGTTAGTTTCTCTCCGGAGCAGCCAAGCAACTAGTGGTTATGGGGGCGGATATATATAGCCGGGGAGCAATCCCGACATGAACTGACATAAATTCCCCAATGATATAACTATTATGTGGATAAGGTTAGGGACAGCTGGCGCGCGGCGCAGCAATGGTCAGAATCTTTTGTGACAGCCCGACACCGACGTTCCAGAAGATTCCCCCCTTTATTCCGTTTTCGTCGCGTGTCTATTTTATTTTGTCGCATCATCATCGCATCATGCGCATCATCAGCATTGCATTGGCACCCTGTTGCCGCCAGTTTTCAAAAGTTGCATCCGTTGTTAGTTGCCGGTTATCGTCGTTGTTCGTTCCGAGTCTGACCGCACTCACACGCGCCCGCGGCATCGTCAAACCTTGTTTTAAAAGTGTGTTGAAAACTTCCTCTGATCGGGTTGAGATTTGACGCGCGGTCTTTATTAGTTGTAGTTAGGCCGCCTGTCAAGTTTTGTCGCGATCAGAGTTCGTCTGGTACCCGAACGATCGACCGTAGCGGCACCGTCTTCGGTTATTCATCGGACGTTTGTCGGTGTTTTAAAACTCATTGCCGCGCCGCCCGTTTTCCCTCTCGTCTTCGGTAAACTACTCTTCACAGCCACTCACCCGTTCCCGCGTGCGGAATCGTCCGATTCCGACCGCACGTTGGATCCGGAACGCGATTCCGGTTAACCTTGCCCCCCCTTTGCCTATAAATAGACCCCGTGCTTATTTTTAAACAGCCCCCTCCTCTGCCTCGGGATCTGCGCCACCAACCCCCGAAACCCTAGACTCCCGCACCCTCTCTCTCCTCCTCCAGCCGCTCGGCCCGCCCGAGCCCGCGCGCGGCCCGCCCGAAGCCCATCCGGCCGCCACCCGTTTTGCCTCGAGCTCCCGAGCTCCCATCCATGGCACCCGAGCCCGAGGCAGCAGCCCCGAGCTGTCGTGCCCCGCCGCCGGCGCCGCCGGCCGCCACCATGACGCTCCTCCGCCGCCGCCTTGTGCCCCAGCTCGCCGGAGAGTCCCAGCGTCGCCTCCCCATCGCCGGAGGTCGCCCGCAGCCCGGAGCTATGCCGCCGCCAGCTCCCGTCGCCAGATCCGGGCCGGCAACCCCCGGATCCGGCCCCCTCTGGCCAGCCCTGCCTCTGTGCGCTCCCGTGGCGGCTCCCCCCTCGCCGAAAGCCCTGTCGCCGGCCGCCGCAGCAGGTTCTAGCGCTGCCGTCTCCTCTGGATCGGGGAGAACGACGAGGTGACGCCCGATCGCCAGCGCTTGGCCCTGTCCTGGGCCTCCCAGCGCCCAAGAGGCTCAGCTCCAGCGCGCCGCCTCCCTCCCGCGGCCCAGCTGCCGCCTAGCCCAGCTGGCCCCGAGCCAGGCTGAGACCTCCCGCTCCCTCCCAGCCAGGCCGACCCAAGAGCGAGGTGTGATCCTCCCCCACCTGTGCATTTTTTTGTTAGATTGCGTCTGTTAGGCCCATTTAGCTTAGGATTTCCAGAGATTATATTATTATTCAGAAAAATAGACATATATTCGATCGTACGTATCTTTTATTCCGTAAGTCGGATTGAAGCGGGTAGCATATGGATTTCGTGTAGTTTCTCGCGTAAAATGTGATTCCACAACTTGCATATTTGTTTGACGTGTTTTAGCGTGTCGTATGCCTAGGTTTATGTATTGTCCAGATAGGATAGACGCATGTATTTATTTTTCGCTCGAGACCGGATTGCTCGTATGCCGTAGATAAAATGTCCATGCTCTAGGGACCCCTTTTCCATGTATTTTAGAGTAGACATTGATATTTTTGTGCATAGGGATTTGCCGCTAGATTATTTTCCGTGTTTAGGTCTTTATCTCGCATTTTTGTGTGGCAATATTTTTGTGTTGCAACCCCACATGTTTTATATGTTTTCGGGGTAGAAAAATCCATTGGATTTTTCTGTGCAATTAGTTTTAGCTTTTGAGCAAGTTAGTTCGCGCGATATTTTGCTATGTTGCCCTCTTGTCTTTTTCGTAGGTTTTATTCCGTGCTTCGTTTGATTAAGTTGTCAACTAGAGAGTTGTTCTTGGATGTTTACTCTAGCCCCTGGTATTTTTGGTTGCAATAGAAATGCATGTTAAGGTGTGGTTTGCTTGCTCTCAAGTTGCTAGAAATAGTGCTGATTTGGAGGTGCTGAAATATTTCTAAGTCTGCAATCTGTTATATTTTGTTGATGTTTTGTTTTGCTTCTATCTTGTGATCTGTAGCTCTTTTGAGGTTGGTGCAATGGATTTAGTTGTAGCCCTTGTGTTTCTATAGTATGCTGTGAATTTTCAGGCCATTTGGAGTCCTGTAGCTATAGGTTTTTCTGCTGTCAATATGGCTTCAGATCGAAAACTGCACTTTCATGAGGTGTAATTTTCACTAAGTCTGAAATAGTGTGTGAGATGCCATTTTGTGACTTCTTTTCCTAGTGATCCATGATGCCATGCTAGTTGTTGTTAGTTGTTTGTTGTAGTGCTTCTTGCCATATTTCGGGCCATGTCTTGCTTGAGCATATCGGAGTTGTGTAGCTCGTAGTTGTGGGGTGTAGAAGATGCTATGTGGCTGATTTTGGCAGATTGTAGTGATTTCTTGTTTTGCTCGTATCTTTTGATCCGTAGCTTCGTTTTGATCGTGTCCTACATGAAACTTTCTTAGAATCTCGTGTAGTTCCATTTTATCTTGTTGGTTGTATGTTTTGAAGTGCTCGTGACCGTCGTTGCACCCATATTGCATTCATGCCATCATATCTTGCGGTGCTTGTATCTTTTGAACCGTAGCTCCGTTGGTGTAGTTCTCTATGTGTAAATTGCTTGTCTCGACGCGAAGAATCACGTGGACCTATTTTTTTGCTGTTTAACAACCAATTAAATGTGTTAGTTCAGATCTGGACAGAATTGTAAATTAACATGTGAGGTCATTTCAGAGGTGCTATATGTCATTTCCGACCTCATTTAAAATGCCTAGATAGGTAGTTTAATTACGTTTAACCTCTTGTCATGTTTAACCACATTTAATATTGCCGTGTACCTAATCGGGATAGAACTAAATAAATAAACGTGGAGTTTCATCAATATGCAACTCGTTGCATATTGAACTTCACTTAATGTGTAGTGTTTGTTTGTGTGATTTGCCATGTCGTGACTTGCATGTGTTCAGCTGCCCATGCATCATATGTGTTGTGCATCGTGTGTTGAATTCCGTGTGTTGATTTGTGTTCGGTTTTCTTCGTCTCAATAGAGTTCCGCAGCGTGCCAGATTGTGAGGACCCATTCGACTACGTCGGTTCGTCTGCTTCACGGAGGCATTCTTGTTCCAAGCGGGATCTCAGGCAAGATGACCATTTCCCCAAATACCATTACTATCATTGCCATGCTAGTTTTATCGCTTCTCTCGATTAACTCTCGTTGCCTACCACATGTTAAATATCAGCCTCTCAACGATGCCATGAAACCTTCAACCTGTTCAACCTAGCAAACCACTGATTGGCTATGTTACTGCTTGCTTAACCCTGTGTTAGCATTGCTAGTTGAAGGTGCTTTGCTTCCATGTGAAAGCATGGGTTCCTTGTTATATCACCATATTAAATGCTATTTAATTTAATGCACCTATATACTTGGTAAAAGGTGGAAGGCTCGGCCTTTCTAGCCTGGTGTCTTGTTCCACCTTTGCCGCCTTAGTTTCCGGCTACCGGTGTTATGTTCCATAATTGAGCACTCCTAACACGATCGGGGTTGTTATGGGGACCCCCTTGATAATTCGTTTTAGATTAAAGCTGGTCTGGCAAGGCCCAACTTTGGTACTACATTTGCCTAATCTCCTAATAAAATTGCATAGGAACTTTCCAGACCCCGAGGATAATTTAATCAACCCCCGGGCCAGTGCTCATCATGAGTGTTGGTCCAAATTGGCAGACTACAGGGCCATCGCGGGGTAACCCGAGGTTTGGTATCTCCTAGTGTGACCCATCCGTCGTGTCCTGAGAACGAGATACGCTGATCCTATCGAGATCGCGACACATCGGGCGGCCTTGCTGGATTAGTTTTACCTTTGACGAAATATCTTGTGCATCGGGATTCCGGTGATGCTTTGGGTAATCTCAGATTTGAGGTTTTCCACTAGGGAATCCGACAAGATCGCGAGCTTCGTGATTGAGGATTTCTATGCGGCTTGTGGTAATTTTTGATGGCCTAGTTGGAGCACCCCTGCAGGGTTAAACCTTTACGGAAAGCCGTGCCCGCGGTTATGTGGCAACGTGGAAACTTTGTTTAACACTGGTTCTAGATAACTTGAAGTTAACTTAATTAAAATATGCCAACTGTGTGCGTAACCGTGATTGTCTCTTTCGTGAGTTCCTTCTCCGATCGAGGACACGGTGGGGTTATGTCTGACGTAGGTAGGTGTTCAGGATCATTCTTTTGATCATCAGTAGTTCACGTCCGCTAGGCATAGATCTTCCCCCTCTTATTTTTGGTACTCATAAGTTTAGCCACCAAATATATGCTTAGCCGCTGCTGCAACCTCACCACTTAACCATGCCTCACCCATTAAGCTTTGCTAGTCTTGATACCTTTGGAAATGAGATTGCTGAGTCCCCTGTGGCACACAGATTACTGGAACACCAGTTGTAGGTACAGGTAAAGGTTATATGACGCGAGCGCGTTGATTGTTCATTTGGAGTTGCTTCTTCTTCTTCTTCTTCTTCATCGATCTAGGATGGGTTCTAGGCCGACAACCTGGGATAGCAAGGATGGACGTCGTTCTTCTTTTGTCATTTGTTTTCCTTCGTAGTCAGACCCTGCTCTTACTCTTGATGATTATGTAATGTACTGATGTGACTCTGATGTATCTTGTGGCGAGTGTAAGCCAATTCTATATATATCTCTTCTTTTCAGTACATGTACTTGTTACGATATCCATTCTTGCGACACGACGAGATGCGCTTCTATCCGTGACAAGGCCTTCATGCCAAATTGAGGATAGGGTCGCATCTTGGGCATGACAAGTTGGTATCAGAGCAGTACCAACCTAGGAGCCCCCTTGATTGATCGAACTTGGCCGAGTCGAGTCTAGTGAAAAACTACTTTGAGTCTAGTTATATATCGGAGAGTAGGATTCCTTTTTCTCCTCTTCTATGCTCTGGTGAGGAATCTTGATGTAATAATTTGTTCTACTCCTCTTCTCACTCAAAAAAAAAATTAGGATCACGCGGATATTTTTGGAATCTATATGATGCTGATGTGACGGAGTTCTGTCTTGGTGCCACCTGTTTGACTTGATTTCCTTCCGGGGAGTTGAGCTCGAGGGGATTCTTGAGCACATCGTTATCATTCAGATTTCTTAGTATCTCAGAACGAAGGATGTTCGTAATTGCTTCAATACTAGTAGTGGCGAGATAACCCCGATGTCCCCAGTATTGGTGCAGATTGTTCGGGAGTACTGCCATACTTTGTATCGTTGTGATCACGAGGGTCTGTTATAGATGAAGGTCCGAGATTCTGGTCGTGTGTTGACGGATGTGATACAGGTGACGGGTTAGTATAGGAGTTGTGTGAATATTACTCCTTGTATCCGTGTACCAGATTGCATGACCAGAAATTTCGGGAATTCATAGGTTGGAATTCTAGTAGTTGCTTATAGGACAATCTTCTAACAAATGCATGATGTTAGGTTGGGGTTCGACATCTAGTGGATTCGTTTGTTCACGGTCGACTTACAACGGTACACGTTGTGTCTTAAAGAGTCCTTGTAGCTTGCTACGACTCGGGGACGCTTCGTATGTCGGGTGCACTACCTTGCACTTGATGGCTACTGTAAAATCGAGCCCGTGCGATCCTGTCCACGAAAATATCAGACAAAATCTTTCGCATGAGTTTGTTCTGCCTTGTTTCATAAGCCTCATCCCTTTGTTTTGTTGAATATGGTAATTCAATTTGCTTCGATGTCAAGTGGTGACTTCAGATCTTTTCTAAGAAGTGTTCTCATATTTTCAGGAGAGTATTTATTTTGTTGCTCAAATCAACTTGTCTTGTCAATTTCTTGCTAACCGGAGTCGTGATATCAATTCTTTTTCAACCGGTGTGTTTCTCTTCAAGTAATTCTATCCTCTCCAATTTTGCAATTTCTCTCATTTTATTTTGGAGTTCATCTCATCTGTCCCAAGTTGTCTTTGTTTTTCCCCGCCCTCCCACCCTTTTCTTCAGTGATTCAATTTTCATCCAAGAGTTTTCTTTTTATTGTGCTTCTGATGTCTGTCCTTTCTCTCTTACCCGGTGATTCGTTGTGAAGATTATCAGGAGGTTAGTGTTCATATTTATTCAATCCTGTTATTTTTCCGGCCAATCTAATTTAATTATCCGTGTCATCTTATCCATTCATCCTTGTAATTCTTTCCTATGTTGGGAATTCTTATCAGCCTATCCTGTTATGCATTCATCTCTTTTCTATCCGGAGTTTTGAAGATATCTCGGAAGTTTCGTGTTTTCAATTCTTTTAATTATTTCGTGGTTCTCAACCTCATCTAGTTCTCTTCATACCGGTGCAATATCTCTCTTCTAAGCAATATTTTCTACGGTGGTTTCTTTGAGTGGGCCCATAACCCACAGGTTCTTTCCCAGGATCTTTCCTAGCTCTTCTAATTTTTTTTCCGGAGATCTCTAATTCTTTTCAACTATCACGTAAGTATGAATTTCATCAGTCATATCCCTTCTCCAAGGCCTATTTGAATTAAATCTCATATTTGGCTAAACCTTTCATTCTTCGTTATTTCGGAGTGTCTCGTTATTCTTGGTGGTGTTCTCCTCGTCATTTTCAGCTTCAAGACCGAAGGAGTATTTTTCTCAATCTTGGTCCATTCTCTTCATGATTCATCGTTTCAGCCTTCTTGCATCATCTTGAATTATTCCCAATCATGAGTATCCCTTTCTTGCGACCCGGTGCATTTCAATGTTGTGTTCATTTCTCGTTCCTCCGAAGGCCATCATTTTAGAAGATTTTGTTTGTTCTCAGCTTGCATCTTTCATTCCCAAATTCTTCTCCATTGTTGTCTCTTCGTTCCTCTCTCGGTTATTCCGGCGCCTTGTTCAAGTTTTCTCTCAGCTGGCTCATGAGCTCTTCATTCTGATGTATCTCCATTAATTCGTGGTGTTCACATTCAATTGTGATTTCTTACCGGTGCTTCCTTCAATTATGCCTCAAGTGGTTCTTATCTCTCTGTCTCTTCAAGATTCTTTCAAGAGGAATAAGTTGCATGCTTAATACGTTGCTTGTCATCAATTAAATTTGATGAAGGATAAGCATAACATAATTCTTATTCTTGTTCATAAGTAATCTGAATTCTTCTTCCGTAGTGGCTCATGGTTTGAATTCTTTTCTCGTGTGCTTATCTTTCTTTTCCAGAGTTCCAAGTTCTTTCAAGTATCTCTTTGTGAGGCTTCATCTAAATCTTGGCAAGGTCATAATCTTATTCTTTTCTACCTTCATATTTGTTGCATCATTCAGTTGTATACGGAGATCCTTCATGGTGGTTCATCAAGGTTTCAATCCATGCTCAAGTGTTCTTCAAGATTCTTATTGGAGAACCGCAAGTTTTCTTATCTTGCATTTCCAAGTGCATTTGTTCTTCCTTTATCCTTTGAGGTGGTATTATAGCATTCTTGTTAGTGTAGGAGCCTCGAAGAGATTTCCTTTCAAGAATGAGATAAATAAACCCACCAATTCTATGATCATGAGATATTTTCAAACCATGAGTTTTTCTTTGAGCTATCTTGGTTTGGATTTCATCTAAAGCTTTTCCTATGGATTGTTGCTATCATGGTGCTTGTCATTAATCCAAGTTCTCAATGTATCCTCTTGGTGTAAGAATTGTTCATATCTTGTTTCTCCCAATCAATCCTTGTTTCTGTAGTGGCTGGTTGTCACTTCATTAGTTTGAAAAGGTTTCCATAAGCCCACTACTATCTTGTTCTTTTCGTTGTTGGTTTTCCAACTACTACGTCAATTCACTGTCCGGAGGCTCTTCAATTCTTTTGTGATGATAGTTGGCATTCTTTCTTCATTCTCTTCTTCTGCTTGAGCTAGTTCATATTCTTTTGTTCCAGAGAGATGGTGATGTTGCACTTTTGGGTCTATTATGTTGTTCTACCAAGATCATGGCGTTCCCTTGTTCTATTTACTTGTTTGTTGTGAATATTGTCTATTTCTTCCATCTTATCGAATTTTTTGTCCCATTTTCATACCGAAGTGCTGCCGAAATTTTCCGTGAATTCTTCCTTCTTTCTGATATCATTTCTCGTCTCTTTGCAACCTTCAAGGATTGTTGGTTTCACTCGTTTGTCAACTAAGCGATTAATTTTTACCTCTTGTTCTTTCTCATCCTCTCCCCCTTTCATTCTTGGATCTCGGCGCGAGATCCTCTTGTAGTGTAGGAGAGTTGTGACAGCCCAAGACCGACGTTCCAGAAGATTCCCCCCTTTATTCCATTTTTGTCGTGTGTCTATTTTATTTTGTCGCATCATCGTCGCATCATGCGCATCATCAGCATTGCATCGGCACCCTGTTGCCGCCAGTTTTCAGAAGTTGCATCCATTGTTAGTTGCCAGTTATCGTCGTTGTTCGTTCTGAGTCCGACCGCACTCGCACGCGCCTACGGCATCGTCAAACCTTGTTTTAAAAGTGTGTTGAAAACTTCCTCTGATCGGCTTGAGATTTGACGCGCGGTCTTTATTAGTTGTAGTTAGGCCGCCTGTCAAGTTTTATCGCGATCGGAGTTCGTGTGGTACCCGAACGGTCCACCGTAGCGGCACCGTCTTCGGTTATTCGTCGGACGTTTGTCTGTGTTTTAAAACTCATTGCCGCGCCGCCCGTTTTCCCTCTCGTCTCTGGTAAACTACTCTTCACAGCCACTCACCCGTTCCCGCGTGCGGAATCGTCCAATTCCGACCGCACGGTTGGATCCGGAACGTGATTCCGGTTAACCTAGCCCCCCCTTTGCCTATAAATAGACCCCGTGCTTATTTTTAGACAGCCCCTCCTCTGCCTCGGGATCCGCGCCACCAACCCCCGAAACCCTAGCCTCCCGCACCCTCTCTCTCCTCCCCCAGCAGCCGGGCCCAACCGAGCCCGCGCGCGCCACGCCCGAAGCCCATCCGGCCGCCACCCGTTCTGCCCCGAGCTCCCGTCCATGTCTCCCGAGCCCTAGGCAGCAGCCCCGAGCTTCTGTGCCCCGCCGCCAGCGCCGCCGGCCGCCGCCATGGCGCTCCTCCGTCGTCGCCTTGTTTCCCAGCTCGTCGGAGAGTCCGAGCGCCGCCTCCCCGTCGCCGGAGGTCGCCCGCAGCCCGGAGCTATACCCCCGCTAGCTCCCGTCGCCAGATCCGGGCCGGCAACCCCCGGATCCGGCCCCGTCCGTCTAGCCCCGCCTCTCTGCGCTCCCATGGCGGCTCCCTCCTCGCCGAAAGCCCTGTTGTCGGCCGTCGCAGCAGGTTCCAGCGCCGCCGTCTCCTCTGGATCGGGGAGAACGACGAGGTGACGCCCGATCGCCAGCGGTTGGCCGTGTCCTGGGCCTCCCAACGCCCCAGAGGCCCAGCTCCAGCGCGCCGCCTCCCTCCCGCGGCCCACCTACCGCCTGGCCCAGCTGGCCCCGAGCCAGGCCGAGGCCTCCCGCTCCCTCCCAGCCAGGCCGGCCCAGGAGCGAGGTGAGATCCTCCCCCACCTGTGCATTTTTTTTGTTAGGTTGCGTCTGTTAGGCCCATGTAGCTTAGGATTTCCTGAGATTATATTATTATTCAGGAAAATAGACATATATTCAATCGTACGTATCTTTTCTTCCGTAAGTCAGATTGAGGCGTGTAGCATATGGATTTCGTGTAGTTTCTCGTGTAGAATGCGATTCCATAACTTGCATATTTGTTTGACGTGTTTTAGCGTGTCGTATGCCTAGGTTTATGTGCTGTCTAGATAGGATAGACGCCCGTATTTATTTTTCGTGCGAGATCGGATTGCTCGTATGCCGTAGATAAAATTTCCATGCTCTAGGGACCCCTTTTACATGTATTTTAGAGTAGACGTTGATATTTTTGCGCATAGGGATTTGCCGCTAGATTATTTTCCGTGTTTAGGTCTTTATCTCGCATTTATGTGTGGCAATATTTTTGTGTTGCAACCCCACATGTTTTATATGTGGATTTTTCTGTGCAATTAGTTTTAGCTTTTGAGCAAGTTAGTTCGCGCGATCTTTTGCTATGTTGTCCTCTTGTCTTTTTCGTAGGTTTTATTCCGTGCTTCGTTTGAGTAAGTTGTCAACTAGAGAGTTGTTCTTGGATGTTTACTCTTGCCCCTGGTATTTTTGGTTGCAATAGAAATTCATGTTTAGGTGTGGTTTTCGTGCTCTCAAGTTGCTAGAAATAGTGCTGATTTGGAGGTGCTGAAATATTTCTAAGTTTGGAATCTGTTATATTTTGTTGATGTTTTGTTTTGCTTCTATCTTGTGATCTGTAGCTCTTTTAAGGTTGGTGCAATGGAGTTAGTTGTAGCCCTTGTGTTTCTCTAGCATGCTGTGAATTTTCATGCCATTTGGAGTCCTGTAGCTATAGTTTTTTCTGCTCTAAATATGGCTTCAGATCGAAAACTGCACTTTCATGAGGTGTAATTTTCACTAAGTCTGAAATAGTGTGTGAGATACCATTTTGTGTCTTCTTTTCCTAGTGATCCATGATGCCATGCTAGTTGTTGTTAGTTGTTTGTTGTAGTGATTCTTGCCCTCTTTAGGGTCATGTCTTGCTTGAGCATATCGGAGTTGTGTAGCTCATAGTTGTGGGGTGTAGAAGATGCTATGTGGCTGATTTTGGCAGATTGTAGTGATTTCTTGTTTTGCTCGTATCTTTTGATCCGTAGCTCCGTTTTGATCGTGTCCTACATGAAACTTGCTTAGAATCTCGTGTAGTTTCATTTTATCTTTCTGGTTGTATGTTTTGAAGTGCTCGTGACCGTTGTTGCACCCATATTGCATTCATGCCATCATATCTTGTGGTGCTTGTATCTTTTGAACCGTAGCTCCGTTGGAGTAGTTCTCTATGTGTAAATTGCTTGTCTCGACACTTAGAATCACGTGGACCTATTTGTTTGGATGTTTAACAACCAATTAAATGTGTTAGTTCAGATCTGGACAGAATTGTAAATTAACATGTGAGGTCGTTTCGGAGGTGCTATATGTCATTTCCGACCTCATTTGAAATGCCTAGATAGGTAGTTTAATTACGCTTAACCTCTTGTCATGTTTAAACACATTTAATATTGTCGTGTACCTAATCGGGATAGAACTAAATAAATAAACGTGGAGTTTCGTCAATATGCAACTCGTTGCATATTGAACTTCACTTAATGTGTAGTGTCTGTTTGTGTGATTTGCCATGCCGTGACTTGCATGTGTTCAGCTCCTCATGCATCATATGTGTTGTGCATCGTGTGTTGAATTCTGTGTGTTGATTTGTGTTTCGGTTTGCTTCATCTCGATAGAGTTCCGCAGCGTGCCGGATTGTGAGGACCCGTTCGACTACGTCGGTTCGTCTGCTTCACAGAGGCATTCTTCTTCCAAGCGAGATCTCAGGCAAGATGACCATTTCCCCAGATACCATTACTATCATTGCCATGCTAGTTTTATCGCTTCTCTCGATTACGTCTTGTTGCCTACCACATGTTAAATATCAGCCTCTCAACAATGCCATGAAACCTTCAACCTATTCAACCTAGCAAACCACTGATTGGTTATGGTACTGCTTGCTTAACCCTGTGTTAGCGTTGCTAGTTGCAGGTGCTTTGCTTCCATGTGAAAGCATGGGTTCCTTGTTATATCACCATATTAAATGCTATTTAATTTAATGCACCTATATACATGGTAAAAGGTGGAAGGCTCGGCCTTTCTAGCCTGGTGTCCTGTTCCACCTTTGCCCCCTTAGTTTCCGGCTACAGGTGTTATGTTCCATAATTGAGCGCTCCTAACACGATCGGGGTTGTTATGGGGACCCCCTTGATAATTCGTTTTAGATTAAAGCTGGTCTCGCAAGGCCCAACTTTGGTACTACATTTGCCTAATCACCTAGTAAAATTGCGTATGGACTTTCCGGACCCCGAGGATAATTTAATCAACCCCGGGGCCAGTGCTCCTCATGCGTGTTGGTCCAAATTGGCACACTACGGGGCCACCGCGGGGCAACTCGAGGTTTGGTATCTCCTAGTGTGACCCATCCGACGTGTCCTGAGAACGAGATACGCGGCTCCTATCGGGATCGTCGACACGTCGGGCGGCCTTGCTGGATTAGTTTTACCTTTGACGAAATATCTTGTGCATCGGGATTCCGGTGATGCTTTGGGTAATCTCAGAGTTGAGGTTTTCCACTAGGGAATCTGATGAGATCGCGAGCTTCGTGATTGAGGATTTCTATGCGGCTTGTGGTAATTTGTGATGGACTAGTTGGAGCACCCCTCCAGGGTTAAATCTTTTCGGAAAGCCGTGCCCGCGGTTATGTGGCAACGTTGAAACTTTGTTTAACACTAGTTCTAGATAACTTGAAGTTAACTTAATTAAAATACGCCAACTGTGTTCGTAACCATGACTATCTCTTTCGTGAGTTCCTTCTGCGATCGAGGACACGGTGGGGTTATGTCTGACGTAGGTAGGTGTTTAGGATCATTCTTTTGATCATCAGTAGTTCACGTCCGCTATGCATAGATCTTCCCCCTCTTATTTCTAGTACTCATAAGTTTAGCCACCAAATATATGCTTAGGCGCTGCTGCAACCTCACCACTTAACCATGCCTCACCCATTAAGCTTTGCTAGTCTTGATACCTTTGGAAATGAGATTGCTGAGTCCCCTGTGGCTCACAGATTACTGCAACACGAGTTGCAGGTACAGGTAAAGCTTATATTACGCGAGCGCGTTGATTGTTCATTTGGAGTTGCTTCTTCTTCTTCTTCTTCATCGATCTAGGATGGGTTCTAGGCCGGCAGCCTGGGATAGCAAGGATGGACGTCGTTCTTCTTTTGTCGTTTGTTTTCGTCCGTAGTCGGACCCTGCTCTTACTCTTGATGATTATGTAATGTACTGATGTGACTCTGATGTATCTTGTGGTGAGTGTAAGCCAATTCTATATATATATATCTCTTCTTTTTAGTACATGTACTTGTTACGATATCCATTCTTGCGACATGACGAGATGCGCTTCTATCCCTGACGAGGCCTTCATGCCAAATTGAGGATAGGGTCGCATCTTCGGCGTGACATCTTTCAACTGTGAAATTCCTCATGTCACTCATGTTCCACACAGGTAGGTGATTCGCACTGGCGAAGACCTAACTCCTCAGTTAGAGCGAATTCCTCGGAGACCAGAAGATCTTCGTCTCTGTCACTGAAGAATTTGGCTAACTGTTGAAGATTTCCAAAGGCCTCACTCGAAGGATTTGTATGTCTAGGCTTTGATATGAGCATCACTTGGAAACTTTTCCTTAGTTTTACCTAGGCCCCCTCAAACAGTACGATGGTCCTATGACACAAAATACAGAAAATGAAACAATGAAAACGAAAGTCTTCACACTTCAAAGTCCTCACATCAATTTCTTCACAGACACACCAATTTCATCACTTTCAAAGTTTTCAAGGAAATACCAAAGTCTTCGGCCGAAAACATACATTTTTAGGGGTCAATATATTTGAATTAGTCAAACTCCTCGGTGACTTATAGAGCATGTGTACACTCACAAACACATCAGTATCTTAACCTATAAGTCTTCTATACACCAAAATCACTAAAGGTCACTAGATGCACTTACAACACATCCAAAAATAAAAAGCGCATGACAACCTCTCCTTCCCTGTGTGAAGGGCCTATCTTCTACTTTTATCTATTTACTTTCATGCAAGAGTCAATAATGTTCATCCCTATTCCAATCGATTAGTTATTTAGTTGGCAACCATCATGTGGTAGGGAACAATCCGGGCACATATATCCAACTAAATATAGGTGATCATGATTCATTATTGTTGACATTATCCCTGAGATAAATAATTTGGGAGGCGAATCATTAATCCCCTATCTTCCTATGCGTTTGATTGAAATTGTTTGTTCTAAAAATTATGTTTTGAGTGTTAGCAATCATGGAAGACTAAATCAAAGCTCTTACATAGACCCTTTGTGAAAATAAGATGAATTGTAATTCTTTGATGACTGAGAACATAGTTTGTTGGTTTTCAAGGAAGATTATGGTCTATACTTTATTAAGTGAGTAGCTTGCTACTTGATCAAGAGAAGTTTTATGAGAAAAGAGTTGTTGATTATGATGCTAGAAAAAGCGATTGGAATTATTATTGATCAAACTTATATACTATGCTAGCATTCACACTTCGCAAATTACTTCTTTTATCATTTACCTACTCTAGGACGAGTAGGAATTATGCTTGGGGATACTGATACTCTCCAACATATTGATAATTTATGAAGTATTCATGCAATATTTACCTATGGTTATAATACTTTATATGGTTTTCATGCACTTTATATTACTTAATTCGAACTAACTTGGAGTGACGTTGTTTTCAGTAAAATTACCATGGTGTTGTTTATGTGCAGAAAATAAAAGTTCAATGAAACATCAAAATCTATTTGGTGATTTAGTTTCTGGAACAAATGAGAAATATTGGAGCGAAAAAACATCGGAGGAGGGCCACCTGTTGGTGCCAAAACAACAGGGTGCGACCACCCCCTCGCTGCGCCCTAATGGCTTAGGACCATTTCGTGGCTCCGTTTGACGTGATTCCAACGCTGAAAAATCCTATATATTAGGAAACCCTTGGAAGTTAACCTAGAACTTCCACTCCGCCCCTGCAAGCCTCTGTACCAAATATAACTCATATGCAGCCCTATTCTCGCACCTTGCCGGAAGGGGCAATAATCACCGAAGGTCGTCTTCATCATCCCGGCGATCTCCATGACGAAGAGGGAGTAGTTCACCCTTAGGGCTAATGGTATGTACCAGTAGCCATGTGCTCTATCTCTCTCTCTCTCTCTGTCTCTCTCTCGTGTTCTTGCGATGTCATGATCTTGATGTATCACGGGCTTTGTTAATAGAGTTGGATCATATGGTGTTCGTCCCTTGCTATCATGTTGTGATGAATTGAATCTTTCCCTTTAATGGTTTTTATGTTGGATTGAATATTGGATTAGAGCACTTGATGTATGACTTTCATGTGGATACCCGTGCTGACAATGGGGTATCCTATCGATTCACATGATATAAGTATCGGTAGTCAACTTGGGGATTCCTAAGGTGACACTGCGGTAATCTATGCATATGGGTTGATGCACATTATTGTCCTACTTTCTCCGATAGAAATCTTGGGGTACTCTTTAAAGTTATTTGTGTTGGATTGAATATGATGAATATTAAATTATTTGATGCATGTCGAATAATTCACCCATGGATAATTGAGGTGACATTAGGGTTGAGTGATTTGCACAGGTGTTATTCTAGTACGAACTCTAAGGTTGTTTCTGACACTTATAGTAATAGCTCAATAGATTGATCAGAAAGGATAACTTTGAGGTGGTTCTACTATCTAGAACAATCTCATCTTATGTTATCCGTTCCTTATGAACTTTGAGAGATTCTTTGTCGCACGTTGAGGGATGATCATATGATTCTATTGTGTTAGCATTGTTGAGATATTGCACTAGTGAAAGTATGAACCCTAGGCCTTATTTCCAAGCATTCCAATACCGTTTACGCTCACGTTTACTACTTGTTAACTTGGTGTTTTTTATATTTTCATATTACAGAAAGCTATATCTACTATCCATACTAGACTTTTATCACCATCTCTTCACCGAACCAGTGCACTTATGCAATTTACCATTATATTTTGTGTGTTGTGGGCACCAGAGATTTCTTGTATTTGATTGCAGGGTTGGTTGAGAGACACCATCTTCATCCTACACCTCCCACGGATTGAAAAACCTTGGGTCATCCACTTGAAGGAAAATTGGTATTGTCCTACAAAACTCGATGCTTGGAGGCCCAACACAGTCTACAAGAATAAAGTTGTGTATTAGACATCACACCGCAATTCCCTCATTGATCGATTCGATGTAATCTTCTTTTGTGGTGTATTTGTTTGGATTTGATGGATTGTGGGTTCTTGATCAAATTATTCATGAATAAATATTTAATATTTTCTGAATTCTTTTAGGCATGATTATTATAGATTTGTATTTCTCTCTCATATATGGGTTCGGTTTGGCCAACTAGATTTATTTATCTTCAGCGGGAGTAGTGCGTTCTGATGGGTTCCATCTTGTCGTGCTCAATCCCAGTGACAGAAAGGGCCATGACACATATTGTATTGCTGCAACTAAGGAAAAACTAAACATATTGCTTGTCTTACTTTGTCTACATCATGTCATCTTGCTCGAGGCATTACCCTGTTTCATACTTAATACTCTAGATGCATTGTGGATAGAGGTCGATGAGTGTTGTAATTGTTGGAGAACGAAGCATGGTAAACAAAAAAAATCCTATGAACACCCAAGATCTATCTATGAGGATGTGTAGAAACGAGAGGGAGAGTGTGTATACGTACCCTTATAGATCGTTAAGCGGAAGCGTTTATAACGCGATTGATGTAGGCATACTTCTTCACGTTCCAATCGCGATCCGATCTGATCCAGCGCCGAATGGAGTACACCTCCATTTTCAGCAAATGTGCGGATCAATGACGTATCCATCGCCTAGATCCATAGAGAGAGGGTGGAGTAGTAGATGGGATCGCTGGAAGCACGACAACGTGGTGGTGATGGTGGCGGTGCTATCTCAGCAGGGCCTCATCGAGTGCTACCGGAATCGCGAACGGAGGAGAAAACAAACTAGGGAGAGAGGGACGGATGTGCCAAGGCTTGGGGGTGTGGCTTCCCTCCCTCTCCCCACATATATATAGGGGCAAGGGGGAGGGGCACCCTCCCTATCCCCTCGTCTAAGGGAGGGGGCGGCGGCCGAGGGGGTGCATTTGCCGCCAAGGCAAGTGGGTGCCCCCCTTACGGTTTCCCCCAAACCCTAAGGCGCATGGGCCCTTGGGACAAGGGGGCGCCCAGCCCACCACGGTCCCGTGTGCCTCCCCTATTAGGCCTTGAGGCTCCGGGGGTTGGTGTGACTCTCCCAGTGGAACCGAGTGACCCCTCGGCACTCTTGGTATCTTGCTGGTAAAACCCTAGGCCTTTCCGAAACCCAAATATCACTTTCTCATATATAATTATTTACCTCCGGACCAATCTGGAGCTCCTCGTCATGTCCACGACCTCATCCGGGACTCCCAACAACATTCGGTCACCAACACATATATCCTTTTACTACTCTATCATCATCGAATGTTAAGTGTGTGGACCCTATGAGTTGGAGAATCATGCAGACATGACCAAGGCACCTCTCTAGTCAATAACCAATAGCAAGACCTAGATGCCCATATTGGTTCCCATATATTCCATGAAGATCATTCTCGGTTGAAACATGATGTTAAGGATTTAGTCAATCTTGTATGCAGTTCCCTTTTTTCATCAGTATGTTACTTTCCGGAGATTCGATCATCGGTATCTCCATACCTAGTTTGATATCATTACCAACAAAATCTCTTTACTAGCTCCATAATAAAAGGTCTCATGACTAACTCCTTAGTCCCATTGATTGCTAGCTTCTTCGTATGTTGTATTACTGAGAGGGCCCAAAGAACCTCTCTGTCATACGGTGTGACAAATCTCAGTCTCGATCCACGGCAACCCAACAAACACCCTAAGAGATACATGTAGAGCACATTTATGATCACCCAGTTGTGAAGTGACATTTCATAGCACACAAGGTATTCCTTTGGTGTCATTGTATTAGGAATAGATACTTGACATGAATAAAGTAGTAGCAACAAACTAAGTGATACAATCAAATGCTATGTTTACGGTTGGGTCTTGTCCACCACATCATTCTCCCAATCATATGATCCCGTTATCAAATGGCAACTCATATCTATGGTTAGGAAACCTTAACCATCTTTGATCAACGAGCTATTCTAGTAGAGGCTCACTAGGGACACAGTGTTGTTTATGTATGCACACATGGATGTAAGTTTACAATCAATTCTAGCATGGATAATAAACGATTATCATGAACAAGGACATATGATAGTAACCAATTTATTATTACCTCTAGGGCATATTTCCAACAGTAATAGTAGTAGATGTATGCAAGAGTAGGTCTACTTTTTTATGGACATGATGCCTATATACATGATCATTGTCGTGAATAACATGTCACGGCCATGTGTTTTTGTGTGAGTTGCCCAATAGTAATTTGCTTACCTACCGTTTGTTATGTTCTAGAGAGAAGCCTATAGCGAAAATTATGGTCCCCAAGTCTACTCAAACATAATAACAAAAACTCCAAAAATATTTTGCTATAATTTATTTACTAATATTAAATTCTATTTATTTCTATTATCTATCTACCATTATTTAATCCTTGCAAGTAATGAGTTCAAGGGGCTTGACAACCCTCTTGCCCGCGTTGGGTGCAAGTGGTTGGTTATATGTATGTAGGTGCTGCTAAACAAGGTTTGGGTGATTCTTCTATTGGTTCAATAACATTGATTCTCACTAAGGGAAATTCTTATCTCTATTGTGTTGCATCTCCCCTCCTCTTCGGGAAAAACCCAACGCATTTTACATCTAGCAGTAATCTTTCCAGGCAAACACCTGTGCTGAAGGACAGACAAGACCACTCCGCGACCAGACGACACCAACAGAAGTATCTCCATGAGGGACAAGGATATCAAGGCTTAGAAATGGCGAAACCCTGGGCACTGTTCCAGAGTGATGCCACTTCTGCCTACGATAATCTGGACATAATATATGCAAACCTTGATCTGCATCACTAATAGAGCGACCGTGTGAGTTATAAGGAATTGTGTCGACCACCACCGGTGGATGAGAACCTTGCCATTTGGTCCGCCTCACCTTAGTGAGCAGGAAAACGGTTCTCTTCATCCCCCGCTCTAGGTGTCGATATCGCAATTAGTATGATTGATAGATCAGAACTCTATCACGTCATGCAAATATCGGTGCATGAAGATGTGCACTTGAGACTCTCGAAGCCTCAGAAGACAAGAAGACACTGACAAGATCATGAAGACAACAGAAGACCCTGTCAGTGACAGCTATGAAGAACCACCTTCGTCAGGAACTTTCCAGACGAGAAGACAACCAGAGTTCTTTACAACTCAAGCGAATTGCTTCAGCAAGCGACAACAAGAAGCGTGACAACACCATGAGAAGGTCCAGAAGACTTAGCGGACTCCTCTCCGGAGCAAGAAGCAAGCACGACTGTCGAGTCCCTGAACCTAGGATAGGATGAGTCGTGAATCCCCTATGCGAAGTCGAGTCCGTGGAATGGTTCGGATGGACCATGTTATGTGTTGTTTGCTTTTGTTATTTGTGCTTTGATATAAGTCGCACTTTTGCTTAGGCAACAAGCATGCGGTTATACCACTTGTCTTATTTTGATGTTCAAAATAATTTTTGAACTTGTTTGAGTTGACTTTCGGATGCTTGCTGGATTGCACTAAGACCCTTAGACATTCCCCTTGGTACTCTCTCTCTTTCTCTCACCTCTCTCGACAACTGAAGACGGCAAGGAAGATGCGCCAAGGATCCACTTCGAAGGACGGCTGACGTTGAAGACACTGACTGTGCTACGCTTAACCACACACAACCCGTAGGAGTGTGTTTTCCCCTCGAGATTGGAAAACCACACTAGACCAGACTAACCTCCACAAGCCTTTCCGGCTCAAATTTTCTGGTCACGTGTCTAGTACACGGACTTGCCAGAACTCGTGTAGGTCCCCGATAAACCCCGCTGAGCACCGGGTTCTCAATGGAACAAGTGATCGTCGTGAATAAGTATCCTTCCATCTCAAGCTAGCACTGTAACCTTGATGCCATAAGAGGACCGATCTCCGATATGAGAGCATTAGACTAAGATTGTTGTGATGATAATAGATGTCTTGAGGATATAGCTAGACTATTTTGGTGGATCATGAGACCCTTGTAAAGGTAAGTAAACTTGGTGGAACAAGTTGGTATTAGCATAATCTTCATAATCTGGAGTAAGATTGGATTTAGTAAGATGATTATGAACGCAAACATCATTCTTGGTGGTATACATGACTTTAGCTAGTGGTTGGCATGATTTGATGCGTTTGCCAAGATAACTTGGAGTATCAAGTATACTTATTATTGGATTTGAGTCTTGGATTTAAATAGGTAATCTTAATAGAGATTTGAGGATGACAAAGACCACATGGTTTGGAGTAAATTGGATTTAGCTCATTAATCTCGATCATGATACCATGTTTCTCGGTGGATATAGAGTGTGTATACTTGGAGTTGTCAAATTGATTTACAACCTATGTGGTTTGACCTTGGAGATTAGATGGCCATGATTATTGAAGTTGGTGGATATACTATGACATAATTCTTGCAGTATTATGTGAATTATGAGGACCCTGAGAGTTTATGTGGAACCTCATCAATGCTGGATTTGTAGGAGTGGTGAGTCTAGTCATGGTTGGTCGGATTGATGGATTACTTGATCGGATTCATAGGAGGGAAACAAGATATTGGATTGGTGTACTATGTGTTTCCTTAATATAGTAATGCAGTACCCTGTTCATTATATGATCTAGCTGGATATTGGATTTGTAGCATCCCAGTGCAACCTTAGTAGCTTATATACCCCCGAGGTCCTTGCATACTAATGCATGTGCATTTGGGGCTACACCATACTTGTAGTGGTTGGGTTTAGTTCTTCCCTCAACCCGGGGTTGACTAGCATGAGCGGTGTGGAGTTGACCCACGTGGGATGATATCCTTGATGAGATGAGGTGATGTTGTCTCAAGTTAGCGGTCGAACTACTGGCATATAAGGAATGTGCTTAGAGATAAGATGATAACTGTTCGCCACATCCTAAGTTTCTTGAGACCCTAAAGCTTCATTGAGCCACAAGATGGACGGACTACGACCATAGAAGACGACTCTAAGTCGTTAAAATGTGGCCAGTACCCGCCCATAGCAAGTCCTGTTCTCCTCACCTAACTTTTGAGCACTGTGCTTATGCCGTGTTTGGGAAGGTAGGTTGTCATCCTCACTGATGACATCCTTACTCACCCAGTAAGAGGAAGAACACCTTAGTCCTATTTGGACGAACCCCAGGAACGCAGATTGTTATACCTCTCGAGGGTACCGTGATATCTCGAGAAGGTGGACTTCTCGAAGCAATCCCAAGACGACGGAAGTCTATCCTACTCAAGTCAAGGCGAATAACCGCCGTGACAAGGAAGCCACGACAACGACGATGAAGCAACAAAAGTCAAGCACCGGCCGCGCACCGACTACATCAACGACATCAAGAAGCCTCGGCGATTCAAGATGACGAAGCCCTTGGACAAGCAAAAGAATCAGACGACCTCTCCTTGGTCCATATTAAGGACGCAAATACTAGTTGGTCGTGGTGGAAACCTGCTAAAGGTGATTTCCGCCCGCCAAGTCGCAGACCTTGGGATTGGATGACTGGTCTATACTCTTGGGTAGCCAGCTTATCCAGAAACCCTCGCAAACTCCCAAGATGGCAGGACCTGTTCGGAACCTGAGCCTCCGAGCTTAGACTCATAGGTGAGACCCAGCCCGGACCCTTTCAAGAGAAGCCTTCGAGGACTAATTGCGACCATAGCTTGACTGCCGAAAGGAAGTCAAGGACTTCCCCGTAAGCAGGAAGCCATGCGAAGACTTGACAGTGCGTTCTAACACGAGACATCTTGATGTCACTAACTGGCATGCGAAACCCCAGGACCAGATCCCAGACACACCATCTTGCCACGTATTCTGACTTTGGAATACACTCGCATGCCAGAACCTTGCACAGACTTAGCTCACCAAGCCCTTGACCTCGGTCAAGCATAACTTATTGCCAGATTCCGCTCACGATCAGTCGAGGACTTGTGAACATTCGAAGTTGTACCATCAAGCACCTCAAGACCACGACAACAACATGGGGACATGAAGACTACCTCCAACTCAAGATTCTATATCTCACTAACCCCTAGCCCAGAAATCTCGTGGACGAGATTTTCTTAAGAGGGTAAGGTCTGTCACACCCTGTTTTTGGCTTCCCTGACTAATTAACTTATTTCAAAATTTAGGACCAATTAAAATTTTTGTGAATGCTTGTGATGCTTGGAGTGACTATTGTCTGCCTGTTTGTTTAATTGCATGTGATTGATCCCCATTAATTCTTGCCATCCTCCTAATCACCTCCTCACTCCATGATCTCCTGCCTAATGATCATACCATGTGTTTAGGACAAATATCTATTTTTACCAAATATTATTTTCACCAAAAAGCTTTTCTTTGAATTAAACTTTCAAACCCCTGAGATGAGGTTTGTACTACAAGTCCTCAAATTAGGGAGTTTCTTTTGCACCAATTGTTTTATTTAAAACCATTATCAAAATGACTTTCAAAAACCACCATATTATTATTTTAAAAGTTATTTTATTATTTTATTTAAAAGCCCTTCTGTGAGGCCAGAAATGGTCTCCTATGAAGGAAAGTTATTTTTATTGCCTTCAAAATATTTCAGAAAATTTAGGGAAACTTAGTGGATATATTTATTCCATATTTATGAGTTTCAACACATGGTCATGTTCAAAATATTGGGCAAACCCCTCCAAAACCATTCCTGCCTATTTGAAGCTTTTGGAATATTTCTATAAGAAATATTCTAAATAAATTCCAGTAAAGTTCTAGCATGTCATCTATGATATTATGGATGATCTTGCCAAGTTTCATTTTTATCCAAGTTGATTTGGCTCCCCTAATCACCCTAAAACCCTATTTGTCCAGAATCAAATTTGAGCAACTCTACATTGTGAAGTGTCTCCAATTGTGCTCAAATTTGGTGGACATGTTCCAGTACTCCAATCAGGCATCCAAACCAAGTGGTACACCAAGGAGAATAGAGGAACTTGTCCTAAGACCCTCAAAACCCTCTCTGTTGATTTCTGACTTTGGTAAACTTTACATTATAAAGTTTTTCCAATTATCCTCAAAAATTTTGTGCATGCCTTAATGCTCAAATAATGCCCCTACACCAAATATTGGATTTGTGGGGATTCATTTGAATAGGGTTCTAAGCAGAAACCCATTTCTGCCCATTTCTAGGGTTTTTCAAGTCTACATTGGAAAACTCCTCCAGCAAATCCCAAATTTGGTGTGCAAGCCTATTTTAATCTATTGTTTGACCCTGCTAAGTTTCATAGCCATTGGAATTCATCTGGTGGCCCAACCACAGATCAAACACCTTGTGTGCACTCACTAATTTGGCTTCTTTTGTCCCTTCCACTTTATTCCTTGAGCTCAACTTTCTACCACAGCCTCACACAGTCATATTTTACCTCCAGTAACTTTCCCATGGCCACTGGTCAATTATTGGGGAAGGACCCTTTGTAAGTTTCTCTCATTTTCACCCTTGGCAGCACTGTTTTACCCTTCTTTCCATTATTCTGCTTAAGCTATCACCCCCAACTCTTTCCAGAGCATCTATTATATGCCAAGGCTTCATTTAGAACAAAGATATGGCCTGCTTATGTGGGAAGAATGAGCAACACTTCTTCAAATGGATTTCTGGCTGAATCATGGCTTTGAACAGCAAGTAGTAGCTATCCTCCCTTGTTTGGGCTGAAACCTTGCAGTAATGGAGTCCTTCCATGCCTAAGATTTCCAGACATAATTTCTCCCCAAGGCTCCCCTCCTAAGACCCACTTTTATCAGCTCCAAGTTTGTTGTTAGAAACTTTGCGGCAGTCAAGAGCCATTCAAATCAACTCTACTAGCCTCCAAACTCCAGAGTTACCTTTCTGCATGTATGCCTTGCATGCTGGACATGTTTGGCTGGCCATTAAAAACCTGTGGGCGTGAGTGGCCGTGGTGACCACCATCCTGACCTGCAAACCGGGTGCTCTGCACCTAGTTTCTCTCCTCCCGACAGTTTCTTGGCGAGGCAGGTTCTCCCAGCGTGTCTCACAGCATCATGTTGACCATTCAAAGCATCTCCATCCATCAGCTAGACTCCAAGGTGGCTCAGAGACGCGTGGCCACCGTGCCCTGGGTGCACCAGAGAGCTCCGAGACCCTTCTCGGCTCCCCTTCCCCCACTTAGAGTGTTCCTCGAGCGCCTGAGCCTCTCAAACCCTCCTCCTCTCTCCCTGGAACCCCTCTCGAGCTCCCCTTCTTCTCCCCAAGCTTCCCCTCCTCCTGCCATAGCCATGGCCGAGGGGTAGAGCTCCGGCCTCCGCGGGGCTAGCACGCTCGGAGCCTCCCCTCGATTCTTTCCTCCCCTACCAGAGACCCCATGCCACCGCAGCTCCTCCGCAACACCTTCAGCTCTCTCTCCCTTCGCGGTTGGCCGAAGCCAGGGGGTAGACGACCTCCCCGCAGCCGCCATCGTCGGCCTCCATTGCGGCCCTCCCTGTGGGCGCCGAGCTCCGGAATGGGAGCGGTGTGGCTCCCCGAGCTCGCCGGTGCTCCTACCTCGGTTGGGGGTGGCCGGAGCACCGCCGGAGCCGGCCTGCATCAGCCTGCCCTACCTCCCTTCGCGCCTCAGATCGGGCAGGAGGTAGGAGAAGGCTCTGGCGAGCGGGGCCTGCCTGTAAGAGGAACATCGGCTGGGCCCGCGCGGTTAAGTGGAAGCGGGCTTCCCGTGTTGTCGCCTCCCCGCCGTGAAGGCGTATTCCCAGAAGGCGCCTTCGGCGTGGCCTCCTCCCTGGCCAGACCGAGCTGCTGGGCCAGCCCGAACGCCTACCCAACGCCTTGAGCGTTATTTAACGCAAAGCTAAGCTTTTCCCTTTTTCATATTTGCTTCAACTTACAAATTCCACCATAAATTCATTCTAACTCCAATTTATTTGATTCAAATTTCTGCAGGATCCTAAAAATGAGGCCTATCCAAATAAGTGCTTTGCACATTTTACCCTCCCAACTTTATGTGGTGTTTTATTTAAAATCCCAATCTGGATATAAAATATCCCACCTTTCAAAATTCCTAGCAGATTCAAATCAACTCCAAATGGAGTGATTCAAACTCCTAGAGCCTTCTAAAATCCTTCTCTAATTTTAGAACCCTGGTCAACATTTTTGTGTGACTTACTTCTGTTGCAATAAATAAATAGCTCCTATTGCTATTTATTCCTCATTGTAAAATCTCTAGAATATTCATACCATCTCCAAATCCAGTGAAACCACTTCCTAAATATTTCTAAAATCATTCTCTGTTAAATGGGTGCCTCCACTCATTTTTAACAGAATGGTTTCTGTTGGCTTCTTCAATGATTACCTATTGCTCCTTTCACCTATTCAAAAATACTTGATGATTCAAATCTCCTGTGAGAAGCTTCAGGTATTTTTCTTATGACCAGAGAGGTCCAAGAAAAATAAAACTTCTATTTATAGAACACTTTTATTCTGCTTGCTATATGGCTTACTAAAGTTCTTTCCGACGATAGTTGACGGTAGACGGAGTATTCGGAGTTGGAGCAGAAGACCTCGAAGACCCCGAGAACTTACGTGAGCAAGGCAAGCAGCCCTATGACCATGACTTGAGCATATGAATTGATGCATGCTAGAATAGCAAGTATTTTTCCGTTGCATGTGATCACAGTGCCGGTTCATCATTGGTGTGATGGTACCGAAGGCTTCATCGAAGCACTTGCATGATAGTGACGTTATACATATGGCTCCTCGGAGCAAAAACATGATGATCTTGACCCTACCATCTATGAGGATCATGCTACTGTCATGTTGACTAGTAAAGTTATAAGATCATTGCATTGAGCTTGACCCTACCCCTTGAGGATCATGTTAATACCATGTTGACAAGTAAAGTAAAAGCATTTTATCATGAGCATGATGATGAGTTAAATCAAAGAGTTTATGAAAACCCCATCAGGTGCCACTAATGCCCGAGGGTGATGATGAGTTGGTGATCACTTTTGGTGAAGTGATGCACCGGTGTTTTTGTGTGAGTATGGTTTCGGAAATGGGATTAGATTTATGATGTGTCGACCGTCCCAACCTTACCAGTACGACCACGATACCCCTTTATGGGACGGGGCTTTGTTGATTACTCTGGTCGGTGCTAGCAAAGAGCCACATTACTAGTGGCGGGAGTGATTGTCGTCACTCTCGTGATGGGGTCGTGCCAGGTAGGATGACTATGCCATTATTATGAGTTCCAGGCACACCGTTGGTCCCCGGATGGTTGATACTGTCCAGAGTTGGTGCTCGTAAGACGTACAACATGTGGGCTGGGTACCAATCGAGTGGACCTTTTTGTCTAGTATCGTCAGGGGAAAGATGATGATCGGGTACTTACCTCGGGTATATGTAATATACCGCGAGTCGTGGATGACACGGAAGTTTCCCGTTTCTCGTTGGTCCTGCGTACTACCTCTGCAGAGTGTCAAACTATTTGAATAGCCGTGTCCACGGTCAAGGACAGTTGGGTGGTGCTGCTTAAACTACGTCCAGCGTTTCCGCATAAGCCAAGTGTGAGTGTGTGTGTGTGGTGTTAAAAAGGTGTTGTTATATAATAATATGAACAAGTTGGGTGACTTGGCATATAGGGTAAACCCGAATGGTTTAACCCTCAGCTGATACATTGAGGTTATGACAAGTCCGATGACTTGGCATATAGGGTGAACTCGGATGGTTCAGCCCTTAGCACATATGTTGATATCTGTAACCTGTTCATCAAAAGTAATTCTTTAAACTTGATGCATAATCATGACCATTCCACCCATATGAGTTACACTAAAGATGCATGATATTGCTATCCTTCACTTTCATTGTTCGTGTCATGGGCTGTTTGCGAGTACATTCAAAGTACTCATTGGCTTGCCACTGGTTATTTCATTGACCAGGTGTGAAAGACAGGATATGGTGAAGACTAACTCGGTGACGTTCTTGCCAGCTAGGACGCTTCCTAGTCAGAATGCCTGTAGGTTAAGGCTAATGGCATGGGTTCACGCTTTCAACCAATAATTCCGCTATTGGTCTAGTTTGGTGCTTTGGCCTTTAAGGCCCTATGTATGTAAGACTCGACCGAAGTGGTCATTTATTGTATCAAACGGTATGTATGGATGTAAGACTCTATTATTCAGTATATGTGTTCAGTGAGCATTGATCCTTGGGATCACTAGGCACGGCGATCTCGACTTGTAAGTCGGGGTCCCCACAATACTAGGGGGTATAGGTCATGGATAAGTTATAATACAGTACCTTATGCAATAATTAAATATGAATTAATTTATAACAGTACCTAAATCTTACGATTTGCCTATTATACTAACGGATCTCACAAGATTTCTGTTGAGTTTTATGTGCTTAAGTTTTCAAGTTTTGGGTGAGACAACGATGTATGAAGGAATAAGAAGCGACAAGACCCTAAGATTGGGAATTAACAAGGCACCTCAAGGTAATATTCAAGGAATACCCAAGCTTCTAAGCTTGGGGATGCCCCAGAAGGCTTTCCCTCTTCCGTCTCCATTCTATCGGTATGTCACTAAGAGCTATCTTTTTATTCATCACATGATATGTGTTCTGCTTGGAGTGTCATGTATTATAGTTTACTTTAATTTTAGTTCGCCACAATCATTGTTTTCTTGATACACTTATTTGAGAGAGAATCATGTTCATGAAAATTTGTTAGAATACTCTATACGCTTCACTTATATCTTTTGAGCTAGGCAGTTTCTCTAGTGCTTCACTTATATCTTTTAGAGCACGGTGATGTTACGATTTTATAGAAATATTTGTACCCTCATGCTTAACTTAAATATTTTTGAGAGTCTAATAAATAGTAATGGTAATATGCACAGGTTATAAGACTAGTCCAAAAAAGGATAGGTATCCAAGGGGGATATAATAAAAACTTTCATGTAGCTCACTAAAAGAGAACCATGGGTTAATTATATTGATGTAGTAATATGAAAGGATATCAGTGCATGATTATTTGTTTTTAGAAATATTGGTATTAAAGCATGTTATTAATTAGTCACCTATATATTGGTTATGGCATGATGATGATGTGTGAACATTCTTATGTCTAATTGAAATCCTATGTGTTGTTCGGGTCAGAGGGGCACGATGTTTAACTTCTACCAACCTGCTCCCTAGGGGTATGTGGTAGTACTTTGCATTGAGAGAACTAATAGGCTTTGCAATAATTATATGAGTTCTTTATGACTAATGTGAATCCATGGATATGTACACTCTCACCTTTCCATAATTGATAGCCTCTTTGATACCATGCATTGCCCATTCTCACCTCGAGGATCGGTGGAGCCTTCGTCGGTGCATCCAAACCCCGTGATATGATACATTCCATCAGACATAAGAAACTCTATAGCTTCCTCAAAAAACCACCATACCTACTTATCATGACATTTCCATAGACATTTCGAGATATATTGCCATGCAACTTCCACCATTTTGTCACATGACTTTTGTGTTCACCATCATATTGCTTTGCATGATCATGCAACTGACATAGTATTTGTGGAAAATCCATCGTTCATCATTACCTACATGTTATGCTTGAGCATTCCACACATGGGTACACTACTAGAGTGTCGATGTGAAAACCGGTAGACCTCGACGTAGGGGGTCCCGAGCTGTGGATCTCGGATCGGTGGTAACAGGAACAAAAGAGATAAGGTTTACTCAGGTTTGGGCCCTCTTGATGGAGGTAAAACCCTACATCATCCCCTTGTTTATTTGATGGAAAAGTATAGAGGATAGAGTTGATATAACTTGAGATCTTGAGATGTCTTCTAACCCTACGCCTAGGCAAGTAATCTTGTATCAGAGTCCCCTCTACGGGCTAAACCCCACGGCTTCTATACACGCCGAGTAGGGTATCTAGGGTTACAAGGTCAGTATCCTAGGGTAAAGGCGGCAGTGGAAGTCTTGGAGTATACGTCAAGCCTTTGAACAATGCAGTGTTGATCACTTCCATCGTGCAGTCCATGGAGTCCATCTTGAGAGGGCGGAGGACTCCTCGGCCTAGACCAAAGAGTGTGGGCCAGCTAGGTTAGGACCCGCTAGTCCATGACACCGTCAGTTAGCCCCCAAACTGGTCTTCTACGCCGAAGATGATTCTCTTGATGTAGATAACTTCAGATCTGAAGTCCTTGGTTTGACAGACAAGATCCCCTTCATGATTTAAAAACTCCCGAACCATCCTTGAAACAAAACGGTGCCTTACAAAAAGTCCGATATGGGCTTTATTTTCATAAAAAGAGGTGGTTTAGCTCAGCCTCGAAGGCGGGTCACGTAGGCACGAACAGTGCCATTTACCCTGACAACTTTATCAAAATGACACTCCCCACGACAGGTTGAGTAGTTAGTGCCTTGCTCAAATAGCGGACCGATATATCCTTTTTCCTCGCATGTCCCATCGAGATGGACATCATGCCCGCTTTATGATGGATATCATCAAGATTTTGTTTCTCCCCATGCGCATAACGACATATTTGTGGGAGTGGTGTTTTTATCTCTGTAGTAAGGGGGGACTCTTGGCCTTTCAACAGACTATAAGACTGTAAAATATATGGCATAAGTGAAAGGACCGATATGGTTCACTAGAGGGGGTGAATAGGCAACTATCAATTTTGAGCTTTTCTTTAACAAATTAAGTTTAGCAACAAATAGGTTGTCTAGATATGCAACTAAGTAGCAACCTATATGATGCAACAACAATAAAAAACAAGTAGCTAATACAAGTAAAGGTAAGAAGTAACCACAAGTGGAACCCACGAAGAGGAGGATGTGTTTTTAAAGTTCCTTCCCTTTGAGGGGAAGTACGTCTCCATTGGAGCGGTGTGGAGGCACCATGCTCCCCAAGATACCACTAAGGCCACGGTATTCTCCTCACGCGCTCACACAATGCGAGATGTCGTGATTCTACTAGTGGTGCCCTTGAAGGTGGCAACCGAACCTTTACAAACAAGGTTGGGGCAATCTCCACAACTGAATTGGAGGCTCCCAATAAAGCCACGAAGCTTCACCACAGTGGACTATGGGTTCGAGGTGACCTCTTCCGTCTAGGGTGCTCAAACACCCAAGAGTAACAAGATTCGCGAAGGATTAATGAGGCGAAACAACTTTTCTCTTGGTGGAAGTGTGGACCAAGGCCTTCTCCTCGAATCACTAGAGCATCAACAAGAATGGATGGCTAGGGAGAGAGATCGGGCAAGATTGAGCTTAGGACCAACAATGGAGCTTGGAGAGGGAAAATCTGAAGTCTTTCTGGGGAAGAAGACCTCTATTTATAGCGGGAAGAAAAGTGGTTGTTATTCTGCCCAAAGTCGCAACTAAGCGGTAGTACCACACACGGGGAGGTACTTCTGCTTGCACGGGAGTACCAACCACCACAGGCAATAGAACACAGCCAGAGGGGGCGGTAGTTCCGCCAGAGCGGTACTACCTCCCAGCTCCAAGCGGTACTTCCGCTCAATATTGACGATAGGGACCAATGATACCATGAGAATAAAATAAGAGAAATAAAGAACGGTAGGTGAGGGCGGCAGTACCGCTGGAGCGGTACTACTGCTCCCCCTCCCCCAAGCGATACTTCCGCTCAAACTGAAAAAGGACCCCGAAGATGCAAGAAGAAAAATATAAGCGAAAGAGAGGCCGGCCCTGGAGGGTGGTAGTACCGCTCAAGTGGTACTACTGCTCCCTAGAGCGGTACTTCCGCTTATACAACTTCTGGGAACTTAGAGGCGGAAAAGAGGCTCCATTGCTCCTGGAATTGGATGGGGTGCAAGTGTGTATGAGTTAATTCCACCCAACATTTCCATATGCGGATCCTCTCTTGATAGTACGGGTTTACCTATGACTCAAGTCTACCAACTTTAAATCGATAGCTAAGCACAGTCTTCTCTTTCAACCACTTAGGGGAAAATGACCGTCTCGTGCCACCTGATAATTCTATGAAAGTTTAATGCACATGATTAATCTGCAAGGGGCATCGTCATCACCCACCAAAACTTCTTAGGATAAACTGTGCTCTTACAATGTCCCCCTTTTTGGTGGGTTGATGACAATACAGGATTTGTTATAACATGAATAAAATAGAAAGACTTCAGCATTCCCAATACCTACAAAATATAGATAGGCTCCCCCTAGATGTGTTCTCTATTTGAACATGCTTTTGGAATGCAAAAAAAACACACACTAGGATCAACACTCCCCCTATATTTTATAGACACATCCATATACTTGCATAAACAGGAAATGAGTTAGGCATGGATGCAAGTACAGGAAACATGAACTCACATAATAACTAAAGTAGACAAGTAGACATAACATAATAGGAAGGGTAGCATATGTCTTACACCATACTTTAGTTCACATAAGTCTCAGTAACACAAACCAAACCAAGCAAACAAAAAGAGCTCATGAGAGGAGACAACAAATAAGCGGTAAAGCACTCCTGACTTGGCAAATCCAGCCTAACCACTCTCTCCCCCTTTGGCATCGAGATACCAAAAGGGGAAAAGAGGACGAAAATAAGCAAAAGTGATGGTGAGCTCAGTCCTCCTCTTCATCATCACCCTCTAACTCGTTAGAAGCAGCAGACTCCTCCTCTTCAGACTCAGTCCACTAATAGCGTGCCTTAATCCAGTCCTACTCATTAGTGATCTTGTCCTCTGACCCGCTCTGGACATCTTCCTCATGATTAGCTTGTCGTGACTGCGTGCCTTCTTGGCGTCAACATGTGCCTTATACTATCCCTAGGCCTGGAAGTAGAGGAGAACCTTCATCTTCTTCCTTAGCTTGGATACACATGAAGGTTCTGTCTCAGACTTGGGCACAAATCATAGTCAGGCTCGGGCTCATCATTCAAGTCTGTGGGGGCAATCTCGGGAACTGCAGGTGGAATCCCCCAATTTTCCTTCACATGGAGCTTGAGTACACCATGATGAACCATGCGATTAGTCACAAAATACTTGTAGGAAATGTAGCATCCCATGTATTCTCAATCAGCTTGTACAGATGCGGGCCATAGATTGGCACTTTCTTCTTGTCAAGAACAGACAAATGTAGCTCCATCCACATAATGTGGGAAACATCCAAAGTATACTGGCCCCCTCGCTCGTTAATGCCAAGAAGTAATAGGTTCACAAGATAAGAATGCACCTGGTCCTTGTTTCCAACACGAGGAAACAGAGTGTTGCGGAAAGCCATGTGCATGATGTCCAGAAAGGGAATGAGCTTAGTGGGATCACCCTTGATGGTCTTCATAATTCTGGAGTGACGAATGAGCTTGGACTTGTGAATAGCAATAATACCCTCAGTGTGTGGCCTCAGTCTAATAGGCTCATCCGGGCCACAGTGAGCGTAGCCCAGAGATTTTATGAAGGTCTTCCAGTCGGCATGCAACACACGAGCTCCAGTCATCCATGTCACGCGCCTCACCTCATCCTCGTGAAAGTGAGCAGTGGCATAAATTTGAGCCACAATCTCGCTGTCAAAGTACTTGTTGAAGCTGATGATAGCACCAAGACCCCACTGCTAACAAATAGCATGAGCTTCAGCAAAATATGCAGCATGAGGATGGGAAGGCATGTGCCCTCTATCAATACTCTTGGCATCCATAAAGAGATTGGTCCTTTTCTTGATGATCTTGGAATAAATGAGTGACTGGGCCTTGTTCCAGAACGGACGCCCAGCAAGAGCCTCGTGTAAGGAAAGCAATAAAATCATGCTTACGAAAAACCACATACTCTACTTGAGTTATATCCTTAGGCTCTTTGGGACCCTTATTCTTGGTGATAATCTTCTTCACAAAATGCCTCTGCGGTTGAGTACTAGAACCAGCCACTGCCTCATCAGACATGTGTGGGCGCTTGGGGACACGACAAGGGTTCACACGACGAGTAGGCGAAGGAGAGCTACCAACACCTGGAACTCACAAGAAGTTTGACAAGAAAAACATGTGTAAAAGGACTACATAAGTCAAAGAATCAATCAAAATAGAACAGATAGATGCACAGGAAAAACTTGGTTCTGATGCCCGGGTGGTAGTACCGTTGCTACAGGAGGGGTACTTCCGACGCAGCGGTAGTACCAGTCGTGCACGGGTGGTAGTACCACCCGGATGGCAGAAAACGTCCGCGGCAAGGGGGCGGTAGTGCCGGAGCCATAGACCCCAATATTCCGATACCTCTACCTATTCTATTGCAACTAGATTTCATCACATGTCCCTCTCATGCCATGAAAAAGCGAATTAAACATGGAATCCTCATGCAAAGCCCTGATCAAGATTCAAAAAAAGCACCACAAAGACACGAGATCGTGGGCAGTATCGGAGTCCCTGGCATGAGGGAGATGGGGGAGTGATCCCACAGGACAAAACGTGGAGGGAGGCACAGAATGGTATATCCGAATCCGGCCTCGGGTGGTGGTCTTGGTCACCATAGAGAGGGAGAGAGTCGAGGGGAGGGGAGTGAATGGGTATGGGGAGTTAGAACTCCCCCTGTCCACTAGTTGAACTGTCAAGGAACTCCTCGAGGAGGTAGTACTGCTACCCTGCATGATAGTACCGTTGGAGAGGTAGTAATGGCCTCGGAGTGGTAGTACCGCCTGTGACCCAAAAGACAACCACAAAACAAGCATAGAATACCTATCTGACTACGTAGTGGAGAGAAGGATGACAATTAGGGGTTGTTTAGTAGAAAGCCTTTTGTGTAACCCAAGAGAAATATTGTCCATAGGCATTTGAATATAACATGATAGATACTTATTATGTGCAATGAGGGAGAGGCATACGCTAACACACTTTACGTACTTGAATCATATGCACTTATGATTGGACCTCTAACAAGCATCCGCAACTACTAGAAATCATTAAGGTAAACCCAACCATAGCATTAAACATCAACTCCTCTTTACTCCCATACACCCACAACTCCCTTACTCGGGTGTAAGTTTATGTCACTCTGGCCGCCCGCTATAAGCAAATCATGAACATATTGAAAACCATCCAGCGTGTATCCTTCACGTGTGCGCATCACGGAAGGTAACTTAGGGCAACACCATAACAACACGCAAGTCGTATCTATAACATCATATCAGAATTAACCCATAGGACAAAATAGATCTACTCAAACATCATTGGATAACCACATATCATTGGGAAATAGTATGTAGTGTTGAGCACCAAGTTTAAGTAGAGAATTACAGCGGGAAAAGAGGTGTTACACTGTTGCAAAGAGGGGGAAACAGTTGGCGTTGACGGCGGCAAGATTGTTTATGTAGAACATCGTCACGCTCCTTGCCCGGCGGCCCTCCGGTGCCACAGGGAGAGAGGGGGGAGACCCCCTCTTTCTTCTTCAGACTTGGCCTCCCCCTAGATGGGAGGATATTTTCCCCTCTCGTCCATGGCCTCCATGGCGGAGGAGAGGTGGAAGCCCTTCTGAGATTCGATCTCCCTCTTTGTTCTCTTCTGTTTTGCGTTTTTGTTTTCTGGCACTTCACCGTTTCGTAAATTCCCGAAGATTTGTAACTCTGATTGGGCTGAAATTTTGACGAGATTTTTATCCATAAATTAGGTTTCTTGCGCCCGAAGAAGATCCCCAGTCGACATAAGGGGTGCCCACTAGACACCACCCTGCTCTAGGGGCCCCAGGCACGTCCTGGTGTCTAGTGGAGGTTGTGGGCCTCCATTTGTGTTGATTCTGCCTCCCAAAATCACATATATTCCAAAATAATTCACGGTAAATTTTTATCGTGTTTGGACTTTGTTTGATATGGATATTTTGCGAAACAAAAAACATGCAACAAACAGGAACTGACAATTGGCACTCGATCAATAAATCATATAAAATGTTGCAAGAAATATGTGAAATTTGTATAATATTGGCATGGAACAATCAAAAATTATAGATACGATGAATACGTATTAGCATCCCCAAGCTTAATTCCTTCTCGTCCTCGAGTAGGTTAATAATAAAGAAGATAATTTTTAATGTGGAATGCTACCTAGCATAATCTTGATCATATATCTAATCATCGCATGTATATTAAGATACAAGTGATTCAAGGCAATAGTCTATCATTGGACAAAAAGACATCCATACTCAGGTTTACTAGAAAACAATCATGTCCTTTGAAAATAATAATTCTTGAAGAATGCTATCCCTACAAAATGATATAGCTTGTCATGCTTGGTCTTCCTAGCATAAGGTATAGATCATGAGCATCCCGATGTCAAATCAAGCAATTGGATCGTACTTTTTTAATGTGTTCCAGCTTTTTATTACTTACTCAATGAGCATGAACCATGGATATAGCATAAAGGTGGAATAGAATATGGTGGTAGGTTTCAAAGGGATAAAAGTGAAGAAGAAAGTCTCCCATCAACTCGGCGTATGATACATCTCCAACGTATCTATAATTTTTGATGGTTCCATGCTATTATCTTGTCAAACTTTGGATGTTTTGTATGCCTTTTATATATTTTTTGGGACTAACTTATTAACTCGGTGCCAATTGTGAGTTCCTGTTTTTTTCCATGTTTTTGACCCCTTTCAGAGGAGATTTTGAAACGGAGTCCAAACGGAAGAAAATCCCCGAAAAGATTTTGTTTTTGGAACGGAAGAAGATCGGAGAACTTGGGAGCCAAGCCGGAAGAGCCCTAGGGGCCCCACAAGTCCCCACCCCACGGCCAGGGGGCGCGCCATCCAGGCTTGTGGGCCCCCTGGAGGTCCCTTGACCTAGATCTTTCGCCTATATAATCCTAAAAATTCCAGAAAAAATTAGGAGATCATCGCAATCGCTTTTCCGCCGCCGCAAGCTTCTGTCTCCGCAAGATCCCATCTGGGGCACGTCCTGGTGCCCTGTCGGAGGGGGATTCGGACAAGGAGGGCTTCTCCATCAACACCATGACCTCTCCGATGATGCGTGAGTAGTTCACCATAGACCTAAGGTCCATAGCTAGTAACTAGATGGCTTCTTCTCTCTCTTGGATCTTGAATACAAAATTCTCCATGATCTTCATGGAGATCTATCCGATGTAATCTTTTTTTGCAGTGTGTTTGTCGAGATCCGATGAATTGTGGATTTATGATCAGATTATCTATGAATCTTATTTGAGTTTCTTTTGATCACTCTTATGCATGATTTCATATCCTTGTAATTCTCTTCGAGTTGTGGGTTTTGTCTGGCAAACTAGATGTATGATTCTTGCAATGGGAGAAGTGCTTTGTTTTGGGTTCATACCGTGCGGTGACCTCACCCAGTGACAGAAGGGGTAGTGAGGCACGCATCATGTTGTTGCCATCAAGGGTAAAAAGATGGGGTTTTCATCATTGGTTTGAGATTATCCCTCTACATCATGTCATCTTGCTTAAAGCGTTACTCTGTTCGTCATGAACTCAATACACTAGATGCATGCTGGATAGCGGTCGGTTTGTGGAGTAATAGTAGTAGATGCAGAAAGTATCAGTCTACTTGTCTCGGACATGATGCCTATATGTATGATCATTGCCTTAGATATCGTCATGACTTTGCGCGGTTCTATCAATTGCTCGACAGTAATTTGTTCACCCACCGTAAGACTTGCTATTTTGAGAGAAGCCTCTAGTGAACACTATGGCCCCCAGGGTCTACTCCACACCATATTTTCAGCCTTACACTTTTTACTTCGTTGCACTTTCTGCCTTCAGATCTCACTTTGCAAACAATCTTGAAGGGATTGACAACCCCTTTGAAACTTTGGGTGCAAGCTTGTTTGTGTTTGCACAGGTACTCTGTACTTGACGAGACCCTCCTTCTGGATCGATACCTTGGTTCTCAATCTGAGGGAAATACTTACTACTCCTGTGCTGCATCACCCTTTCCTCTTAAAGGGAAGAACCAACGCAAGCCCAGCCTCTGTCAACGTGTCAACTTCTGGCGTTGTTGTTTGTGGGATAGCAGAAGAATTTCTGGTGCCGTTGCCGGGGAGGAAGATAAAGTCAAGAACTCATCCAAGTAGGTGTCGCAAACTCACCTCTTGCATTTACTTTGTTTGCCAGTTGCCTCTCGTTTTCTTCTCCCCCACTTCACCAATTTGCCTTTTTTGTTCGCCCTTTTTCTCGCTTGCTTTTTGCTCGTCTGTGTGGGATAGTCTATCCTGATGGCTAGATCCACCACTTCGAATGATACTCCCGAGAGCGAAGTTCTCAATTTCAAACAAACTGAGGGAGAAAACTTAAAGGACGCTTGGTATAGGATTTGCAACGCTCAGAGTAGATCTACTCATAAGCAATCCACTAACGTCTTGCTTCGAAGTTTTTATGTGGATATTTCTACTTGGAATAGGTATATTCTTGACACCATAGTAGGTGGAAATTTCTTGGGTAGCCATACCATTGATTCTTACGGAGCTGTGATAAATTTGGTAGGCGCACCCCCACTCTTGGTTAATGGAACTACCTTAACTCTGGAACATGTGATGCACAGACTGGACGTTATTGAAAATAAAGTCGCTACGATTGAACTCATTCAGAATTTGGATAAAAAGATCCACAATCAAATCATTCAGTACGGATCCAAGGTCGGAATGGTTTTGAAAAGTCTAAAGGAGAAGGAACCCACAGTTAACGAAAAGCTAGGTCATGATTCCGCTAGAATTGGCAAACTAGAGGATGTTATAACCAACTTGGGTTCCGCTTTTGCCGCTGTGCAGAATACTCCAAATTTTGCCCACAATAAAATCACCAAGTCTGTCTTTGTTCCTAAAAATAGTGGTGAATCATCCAGTAAGAAAGATGAAAACCTCAAGGTGATAAGTGATCACGCCACTTATGGTTTGAGCACCAAAGACGACGATACGTGATTCTATCGCTTTTATGCCTAGCTAAGGGTGTTAAACAATAGCGCTTGTTGGGAGGCAACCCGATGAATTTATCTTTTTCTTTCTGTTTTATTGTGTCCACACTTTCATAATTCTGTTGTGATTGTGTTTTTGGTGTTTCTTTTTGTGTTTGATCCAAGCAAAGCCTTTATGACTAGTGTTGATAATGGTTGTTTGATCCTGCTGGAAAAAGACAGAAACTTTTCGCTCACGAGATGATTTTTCATTTTTATTCAGAAAGACCTTTTGAGTTGATCCTTTTTGCTGCTGATTTATATGCCTTTTCCCTAGGCCTTCATAATGTTTCAGATTTTTTTTAGGTACCAGAAGTATACGAAGTATACAGATTGCTACAAACTGATCTGTTTTTGACAGATTCTGTTTTTGTTGAGTTGGTTTTGTTTTTTGATGAAAGTATGGTTAGTATCAGGGGGTACTAGCCATGGAAAAGTGACAATACATTAGCCCATCATCAATATAGATGGAATTCAAGTTTGCTACAGTACCAAAAGAAGTGGTGGTTTGTTTTCTTGTACTAGTGTTATCACAAGTTTCTGTTTATGTTTTGTGTTGTGAAGTTTTCAAGTTTTGGGTGATGCTCTCATGGAAAAAGAGACAAGGAGTGGAAAGAGCTCAAGCTTGGGGATGCCCAAGGCACCCCAAGCCAAATTCAAGGACACCAAAAAGCCTAAGCTTGGGGATGCCCCGGGAAGGCATCCCCTCTTTCGTCTTCAATCCATCGGTAACATTACTTGGAGCTATATTTTTATTCACCACATGATATGTGATTTGCTTGGAGCGTCTTGTACCATAGGAGATTTTTCTTTTTGTTGTGTCACAATCATCCTTGATGAACACCTTTTTTAGAGAGGGCGACATGCACTCATCGTGATATTGCTAGAATGCTCATAGTGCTTCACTTATATCTTTTGAGCTATATACTTTTGCTCTAGTGCTTCAGTTATATCTTTTGAGCTAGATACTTTTGCTCTTGTGCTTCTATTATATCTTTAGAGCACGGCGGTGCGTGATTTGGTAGTTGTCTTATGCTATGAAAGTAGTCCCATGTGCTAGGTACCCAAAGAGGATGCAAAAACCTCCATCTTCATGTGCATTGAGTAGAAAGAGAAGTTTCGATTCCTCTCAATTAGTTTTGAGACATGGATTCGGTAATATTAAGAGTTATGTTAGTAGGGTGTTGTGAATCTAGAAATACTTGTGTTTAAGTTAGTGATTCCCGTAGCATCCACGTATGGCGAACCGCTATGTTAGGAAGTCGGAGCATAATTGATCTATTGATTGTCATCCTTTGTGTTGAGGTCGGGATCGCGCGATGGTTTACACCTACCAACCCTTCCCCTCGGAGTATGCGTTTAGCACTTTGTTTCGATTACTAATATAAACTTTCACAACAAGTATGTGAGTTCTTCATGACTAATGTGAGTCCATGATATAGATGCACTTTCACCTTCCACCATTGCTAGCCTCTAGTGCCGCGCAATTCTCGCAGGTGCACAAACCCACCAAATTCCTTCTTCAAAACAGCCACCATACCTACCTACTATGGCATTTTCATAGCCATTCCGAGATATATTCCATGCAACTCCCACCGTTCCGTCTCATGACTTGCGTCGTCACTCTCATATTGCCATTGCATGATCGTAAGATAGCTAGCGAGATGTTTTCAACGTCATACGCCATGCTAGATCGTTGCACATCCCGGTACATTGCTAGAGGCATTTCCTATGGAGTCATCATCATTGTGATCTTTGAGCTGTGAGTAAATAAAAGTGTGATGATCATCATTATTAGAGCATTGTCCCATGTGAGTAAATAAATAGAACAAAAGAAAAAATAAAAAAAGAGGCCTAAGAGCCCAAATGAAAAAAAAAGAAGGGACAATGCTACTATCTTTTTCCTCACTTGTGCTTCATGATAGCACCATGTTCTTCATGGTTGAGAGCTTCTTGCTTTGTCACTACCATATGCTAGTGGGAATCTTCATTATATAACTTAGCTTGTATATTCCAATGATGGGCTTCCTCAAAATTGCCCTAGGTCTTCATGAGGAAGCAAGTTGGATGCACACCCACTAGTTTTCCTTTTGAGCTTTCACATACTTATAGCTCTAGTGCATCTCTTGTATGGCAATCCCTACTCATTCACATTGATACCTATTAATGGGCATCTCCATAGCCTATTGATACGCCAAGTAAATGTGACCATCTCCTCCTTTTTGTCTCACAACCACCACCACACTCTATTCCACCTATAGTGCTATATCCATGGCTTGCGCTCATGTATTGCGTGATAGTTATAAAAAGGTTTGAGAAAGTAAGAGTGCGGAAACAATTACTTGGCCAATTCCGGGGTTGTGCATGATTTACATTAGTTGTGTGAGGATGATAAAGCATAGCCAGACTATATGATTTTGTAGGGATAACTTTCTTTGGCCTTATTATTTTGAAACTTCATGATTACTTTGCTAGTTTGCTTGAAGTATTACTGTTTTCATGTCAATAGCAAACTACTGTTTTGAATCTTATGGATCTGAACATTCATGTCACGTGAAAGAAGTTGCAAAGGACAACTATGATAGGTAGCATTCCACATCAAAAATTCATTCTTTATCACTTCCCTACTCGAGGACGAGCAGGAGTTAAGCTTGGGTATGCTTGATACGTCTCCAACGTATCTATAATTTTTGATGGTTTCATGCTATTATCTTGTCAAACTCTGGATGTTTTGTATGCCTTTTATATATTTTTTGGGACTAACTTATTAACTCAGTGCCAAGTGCCAGTTCCTATTTTTTCCATGTTTTTGACCCCTTTGAGAGGAGATTTTGATAAGGAGTCCAAACGGAAGAAAATCCCCGAAAAGATTTTTTTTTGGAACGGAAGAAGATCGGAGAACTTGGGAGCCAAGCCAGAAGAGCCCCGGGGGCCCCACAAGCCCCCACCCCGGGGCTAGGGGGCCGCGCCATCTAGGCTTGTGGGCCCCCTGGAGGTCCCCTGACCTAGATCTTTCACTTATATAATCCCAAAAATTCCAGAAAAAGTCAGGAGATCATCGCAATCGCTTTTCCGCCGCCGCAAGCTTTTGTCTCCGCAAGATCCCATCTAGGGCACGTCCTGGTGCCCTGCCGGAGGGGCGATTCGGACACAGAGGGCTTCTCCATCAACACCATGACCTCTCCGATGATGCGTGAGTAGTTCACCATAGACCTACGGGTCCATAGCAAGTAACTAGATGGCTTCTTCTCTCTCTTGGATCTTCAATACAAAGTTCTCCATGATCTTCATGGAGATCTATCCGATGTAATATTCTTTTGTGGTGTGTTTGTCAAGATCCGATGAATTGTGGATTTATGATAAGATTATCTATGAATCTTATTTGAGTTTCTTCTGATCTCTCTTATGCATGATTTCATATCTTTGTAATTCTCTTCGAGTTGTGGGTTTTGTCTGGCCAACTAGATCTATGATTCTTGTAATGGGAGAAGTGCTTGGTTTTGGGTTCATACCGTGCGGTGACCTCACCCAGTGACAGAACGTGTAGCGAGGCACACATCGTGTTGTTGCCATCAAGGGTAAAAAGATGGGGTTTTCATCATTGGTTTGAGATTATTCCTCTACATCATGTCATCTTGCTTAAAGCGTTACTCTGTTCGTCATGAACTCAATACACTAGATGCATGTTGGATAGCGGTCAATGTGTGGAGTAATAGTAGTAGATGCAGAAAGTATCGGTCTACTTGTCTCGGACGTGATGCCTATATGTATGATCATTGCCTTAGATATCGTCATGACTTTGCGCGGTTCTATCAGTTGCTCGACTGTAATTTGTTCACCCACCGTAATACTTGATATTTTGAGAGAAGCCTCTAGTGAACACTATGGCCCCCAGGGTCTACTCCACACCATATTTTCAGCCTTACACTTTTTACTTCGTTGCACTTTCCGCCTTCAGATCTCACTTTGCAAACAATCTTGAAGGGATTGACAACCCCTTTGAAGTGTTGGGTGCAAGCTTGTTTGTGTTTGCGCAGGTACTCTGGACATGACGAGACCCTCCTTCTGGATCGATACCTTGGTTCTCAAACTGAGGGAAATACTTACTGCTCCTGTGCTGCATCACCCTTTCCTATTCAAGGGAAGAACCAACGCAAGCCCAGCCTCTATCAGCGTGTCAACTTCTGGCGCTGTTGTTTGCGGGATAGCAGCGTATCAACGGGCTAAGGAGATGCCCATCAGTAGATATCAATGCGAGGAGTATATATTGCCATGCGAAGGATGCACTAGGAGTTATAAGTGTATGAAAGCTAAATATGAACACTAAGTGGGTGTGCATCAAACTCTATAATGAAAAATCCCCACTAGTATATGAAAGTGACAACATACGAGACTTCCCATACGAAAAACATGGTGCTGCTTTGAAGCACAAGTGTGGAGTTAGCATGCCCCTTCTCTCTTTTCTCTCATTTTTTGTTTTGTTTTTCTCTTCTTCTCTTTTATTTTTTTTATTTTTTCTCTTTTTTCTCTTTTTCTTTTTTTGGTGGGCTCATTTGGCCTCACACTTTTTACATTTTTCGTTCGGAGTCTCATTGCGACTTGTGGGAGAATTATACTCTCCATCATCCTTTACTCACTCGGACAACGCTCTAATGATGAATAATGATGATCATGACACTTCTATTTACTTACAACTCTATATTACGACTTGATACCTAGAAGAAAGTATGACTCTATATGAATGCCTCTGGCAGTGTACGAGGATGTGCAATGATCTAGCGTAGCAGGAACACCAAAAAATGGACAAGCCATGCAAATATCATGCTAGCTATCTTATGATCATGCAAAGCAATATAACAATGAATGCTCAAGTCATCAAAGGTGGAAGCTGCACGGAAATATATCTCGGAGTGGCTATGGAAATGCCATAATAGGTAGGTATGGTGGTTTTTTGAGGAAGATATAATAAGGTTTATGTGTTATAGGGCGTATCATGTCACGGGGTTTGGAAGCACCTACAAAGTTTGCACCGATTCTCGAGGTGAGAAAGGGAAATGCATGGTACCATAGAGGCTAGCAAATTGCGGAAAGGTAAGAGTGCGTATATCCATGGATTCACATTAGTCACAAAGAACTCACATACTTATTGCAAGTTTTGTTAGCTCTCTCGAAGCAAAGCACTACTCGCATGCCCCTAGGGAGAAGGTTGGGAGGAGTTAACCATCCCACACTCCAATTATAACAGCGCAAAGGATTTCAATCAAGGATAAATTATGCTCCAACTTCATTGCATAACCAAAGACTATTTGTGCATGTTTCGGGAATCACAAACCTGAACATAAATACTCTTACTAATCCACATCGTCAACTAGTGCACCCACATATTAATATCTTAATGTCGCAAAACTATTGCAAGGAATCAAATATATCATACTCAGTGATCTACAAATTTTATGTAGGATTTTATGACAAACCATGTAAATCACCAATTCTTTTTGACTCTCTAAATAGATATAAGTGAAGCATGAGAGTTCAATTCTTTCTACAAAATACCACGCTCTAATAAATATAAGTGCACCATAAGATCATTCTACAAATAACGGTTTTCTATATGTAGAGAAACAGGTAATCTAAACTTCAAATGATATAAGTGAAGCACATGAAGCATTCTATAAATCCATACTCAAAAGATATAAGTGAATTGCAATGATAATTCTATAAATCAACCATGGACTAACTCATACCAGCATGGTGCATAAAATGCAAGTGAAAACTAAACACAAAATATGCTCCAAGATTTACGCATATCACGTGAACGAAACAAAGACGAAAACATACCAATACTTGTTGAAGAAAGATGAGATGCCTTTCGGGGCATCACCAAGATTAGACGCTTGAGTCTCCTTGGATATTTACCTGGGGTGCCTTGGGCATCCCCAATATTGAAATCTTTCGTCTCGTCCTTCTTCTCATATCGAGACCTCCTGCAACTCCGAACACTTCATCCACACAAAACTAAAACAGAAAACTCGTGAGATCCGTTAGTATAATAATGCCAATTACTACCTTAAGTATTCTTGCAAACCCATTAATATTTTGTTTTTTAATTATATCTACTGTAATATAAATTCTACATGGCTTATAGCACTGATACAATCAATAATTTCATCAAAACGAGCAAAACAATGCATCAAAAAAAGAGTCTATTAAAAACAAGAGAGTCTGTAGTAATATGAACGTTGACCATACTTGTTTAACTTCACAAATTCTGAAAAAATAGGAAGAAATAAAAAAATTGCATGGGATTACCGTGTAAAAATTTCAGGAACTTTCGATAACCTAGTAAAAATGTAAATCCACGCACTACAACCAAAGTTTCTGTTTTTGCACAGCACATACCGACAAGCAATTTAATCATCCTAAAGGAAAATCTTGGCACATTATTTTTAGAATACAATGGTATTTATACAAGAGGATAATTATTTTTGTTGAAAAGTTTCTGTAATCTAGATTCACAATGTCTCCATGGGCATGAACAAAGTTCAGGGCTAGCCACCACTTCAACGGTGCTCGCACTTCTCACTTTCACTTTCCTTTTAAAAAAGTTTGTAGTTCCCCACTTTATTTTTTTTGTCTTTAAATGTTTTAAAAGCAAAAAAATGACTCTCTAAATCTTCCGGGTTGTCTCCCTGGTAGCGCTTTCTTTAAAGCCATTAAGCTAGGCATAAAGTGCTAAACTAATGGATCCACCCGAATCCCAAGGTATATCAAAGCAAATTTTAACTAACAATGATTTGTAATTTAGTAGTGAGCACAAAGCAACATATATCATGCAATGACAAAGTCCAACTCTCTTCCTATGCATCGATATGTCATAAAAGAACAATTCATGCACATCAAGTAAAGTCAAATACATAGCATAAGTAGTTTCTTGCAATTTTATCGTGTTGGAAACATAAAGAGGTGGATATGTAGTTCCTATCTCATAATAATTGCAAGTAGGAGAAGCAAGCACATTCACATTATATCCATCAAAATCATCATGTGTAATGGTAAAAGGCAACCCATCAATATAATCCTTAATAAGAGCAAACTTCTTCGAAATAGTGTAGTTGGGAGAATTCAAAAAGATAATAGGACTATCATGTGTGGGTGCAATAGCAACAATTTAATGCTTAACGTAAGGAACTATGGATAGTTCATCTCCATAAGCATAATTCATATTGGCATCATGGCCACAAGCATAGCAAGCATCAATTTCATCAAAATGGAATATTTCAAAAGAATTAACGAGGTCATAGCAGCTATCATAGAATTCATCCTTCGATATGTGCAAAGGGAAATTAAACAATGTATGAGTCGAAGAGTTACTATCATTAGAAGGTGGGAACGAGTAGCTAATCCGCTCTTCCTCCTTTTGTTCTTCACTCTCCTCATCATCTTTTTCATCAAATGAGCTCAAAGTTTCATCAATTTTTTCTTCCATAGACTCCTACAAAATTTTAATCTATTCCAAGGCAGCAAACATTCTCTCAACAAATTTATTAATATCAGCATTGTATTCATAATTGTCATAGCAATATTTAAGTACGTCAACATTTTTAGATTCGTAAGGAACATCGTCATACTTTTCAAGCAAAGAAGCAATTTCATAAGCACCTTTAAAAGCAACAAATTTTTCTATTCGTTCCACATCATAGTAATCATATATACCATTAGCATAAGAAGCCAAGGTTTTATTATCATTAAATTCGCATTGAAAGGGAAGGTGTAGACCCTTAATCTTGGAGCAAAAAGTATAACCACATCCCAAACATGCATCCCAAGCAAACCAAGGCAACATTTTAATTTCATCCCATAACAATTTCCCTTTTTGAGTCAAGCGATAGTCTCTAAAGTATTCACGTTGACCCAACATTACTCCCATTATAAAGTTGAATGGGGTTTTCTCAAGATTATCAAACTAGTGTTTAATATTTTACACATAATGAGCATCAAGGGTTTTAGGAGGTTCCCCATCTCCATGAGTAGCAAGTACACCTAATTCTTTGGTGTTTCGTGTTCCATATCCATAACTAAAGATATAAAACAACTAACAATAGAAAATAAAAACTACTTAGTTATAAAGCAAACAAGCACACACGATAATATTCACCCCACGCTATTGCTCCCGGCAATGGCGCCAGAAAAGGTCAAAATAACCCATAAGTGTAGGGGGTCGTCTGTAACCTTTTTCAATAAGTAAGAGTGCCGAACCCAACGAGGAGCTAAATGTAGAATAAATATTCCCTCAATTTCCATCTACCACCGATACAACTCTACGCACACTTAACATTTGATTTACCTAAAACAAGAATAAAACTAGAAGTACTTTGCGAGAAAATAAAGAGCAAGTAAATAAAAGCTAGGAGATGTTTAGTAGAAAGCTTTTTGTGTAGCGCAAGAGAGAGATTGTCCATAGGCAATTGAATATAACATGATAGATACTTATTATCTGCAATGAGGGAGAGGCATACGCTAATGCACTTTCCATACTTGGATCATATGCATTTATGATTGGACCTCTAGCAAGCATCCGCAACTACTTGAAATCATTAAGGTAAACCTAACCATGGCATTAAACATCAAGTCCTCTTTACTCCCATACGCGCACAACTCCCTTACACGGGTGTAACTTTCTGTCACTCTCGCCACCCACTATAAGCATATCATGAACATATTGCAAACCCTCCAACGTGTATCCTTCACGTGTGCGCATCATGGAAGATGCCTTAGGAAAGCACCATAACAACACATGACTCATATCAATAACATAATATCACAATTAACCCGTAGGACAAAACGGATCTACTCAAACATCATTGGATAACCACATATCATTGGGAAATAGTATGTAGTGTTGAGAACCATGTTTAAGTAGATAACTACAGCAATAAAAGAGGCGTTGCACCGCTGCAAAGAGAGGGGGGAGTTGGCGTTGACGGCGACAACATTGTTGATGTAGATCGTTGTCACGCTCCTTGCTCCGGTGGCACTCCGGCGCCACTCGGAGAGACGGGGAGAGAGCCACCCTCCTTCTTGTTATTACTTGGCCTCCCCCTAGATGGGAGGAGAGTTCCCCCTCTGGTCCATGGAGTCCATGGCTGTGGAGAGGCAGGAGCCCCTCCAAGATTGGATCTCCCTCTCTGTTCTCTTCAGTTTTGCGCTTTTGTTTTCTGGCCCTTCACCGTTTCTTAAATTCCTGGAGATCTGTAGCTCTAATCGGGCTGAAATTTTGAGGGGGTTTTATCCGTCAATTAGGTTTCTTGCGCTCTAAGAAGAGCACCAACCAACTTAAGGGGTACCCACTATACACCACCTTACGCTAGGGGCTCCAGGCATGCCCTGGTGTCTAGTGGAGGTTGTGGGCCTCCATTTGCTTTGATTCCGCCTCCCAAAAATCACATATATTCCAAAATAATTCTTTGTAAATTTTTATCGCGTTTGTACTTCGTTTGATATGGATATTCCGCGAAACAAAAAGCATGCAACAAACATGAACCGACACATGGCAGTGGATCAATACGTTAGTCCAATATATCGTATAAAATGGTTCCAAAAATATGTGAAAGTTTTATAATATTGGCATGGAATAATCAAAATTTATAGATACGATGGAGACATACCAATGACACAGAAACACTTCTAAGTTCAAAATAAGGCTCTCCAATTTGAAAGAGTTCATACATGAAGAAAAACGAATCTTGGAGTGACCTTGCATGTTACATCAAATACCTCAACGAGAGGGGGCGGTGGCTGAAGACACCTATGTTTGAGTCAGATGGTATGGCACTGCGAAGATTTTAACCTTGGGCCCATGACCAAAACTCGTCTTTGAAGCAAAAGTGTCATCTAAGATGACCAATGTGAAAGATTTGATCTGTTTAGGCATAATAGGGGGAGGGAGAGTTCATTGAGAGAACAATACTCCCCCTAAATCCATGCCTACATCTAAACAAGATAATATGATGAGAGTGGTGGGGTGTGCCTAAAATCAATCCACATTGCTCAAATCAATGATATTTAGATCATGCATTAACTCACGAAATCTTGCTTCATTCAATGGCTTCGTGAAAATATCTCCAAGTTGATCATTAGTGTTAATATGAATGAGATCAATCTCCCCACGCTTGTGAAATGGTGATAAATATTAATGTGCTTCATCTTGCAGTGTTGAACCAGGTTGTTGGACATCGAGATTGAACTTTCATTATCACAATAAAGAGGAAAATTTTCCATATTGACACCATAATCCTTTAAAGTTTGCCTCATCGAAAGTAACTCAACACAGCAACTTGCAGCAGCTACATACTCAGCCTCGGTGAATGAGAGAGAAACACAGTTTTGCTTATTTGAAGACCAACTTACCAGAGCGCGACCAAGGAATTGGCAACCTCCGAAAGTTGATTTCCTCTCCACAGGGTCTCCTGCCCGATCGGAGTCTGAATACCCTATGAGGTCAAATGAAGCACCTTTCGGATACCATAAGCCAAAGTTTGGGGCATGAGACAAATATCAAAAGATTCGCTTGACAGCCACCATGTGACTTTCCTGAGGTGCGGATTGAAATCGTGTACAAATTCCCACACTCAAAATAATATCCAGTCTAGATGCACAAAGGTAAATCAAAGAGCCAATCATAGAGCGATATACCTTTTGATCCACAGCTTTACCATTGGGATCTAAGTCAAGTTGGCATTTGAGAGGCATGGGACTGTTTGCCTTGGCTGGTTTGAGATCATCCATCCTGAACCTCTTGAGCTTGTCTTGGGTATATTTTTCTTGATTGATGAAGTTTACTTGACTTCGTTGCTTGACTTCGAACCCAGGGAAGAACTTAAACTCTCCCATCATAGATATCTCAAATTCTTTGGTCATTAGTGTGGCAAACTCTTCATTAAAAGCTTTGTTAGGAGAACCAAAGATAATATCATCAACATATAGTTGGCATATGAAGAAACTCCCTTTGACCTTCTTAGTAAAAAGACTGGGGTCAATTTTCCCAATTTCAAACCCATGATCATGTAACATCTTGGTAAGGTGCTCATATCACGCTCGTAGGGCTTGTTTAAGGCCATAGAATGCCTTATCAAGAACGTAAACATAATTGGGGAACTTTGGATCCTCGAACCCTCGGTGTTGCTTGACATATACCAACTCCTTAAGGGGAGCATTAATAAATGCACTCTTCACATCCAGTTGACATAATTTGAAGTTATGACGTGAAGCAAATGCAAGGAACATGAAAATAGATTCAAGGCGAGCAATGGGCGCAAAGGTTTCACTGTTGTCGATGCCCTTGACTTGGGAGTAGACTTGTGCTACCAATCTTACCTTGTTGCGAACGACAACACCGTTTGCATCTTGCTTGTTCTTAAAGATCCACTAGATTCAAATGACATTGTGTTTCCCCTTCGGTCTTGGCACCAACCGCCACACTTTGTTGCGCTCGAAGTTATTGAGTTCATCATGCATGGCTTCAAGCCTGTCACACCCTGTGTTTGTACCACTTTGCCACAATGTGTATTTACAAAATTTAGAACCATTTATAACTTTTTGCATGCTTGTGATGTTTGATCTCGTTGCTACTTGCTTGTGTAATTGATTGTGTTTTGAACCACAAAAACTCATTCTTCTCTCAAGAACTTATCTCCTTGGACCCAAACCTTTCCCCGATGATCATGCCATGAATATTGGACTAGAAACTATTTTTATAAAATATCATTTCAACCAAAAGGCATTTATTTATTTTGAGCTTTTAGAAAACCCTGAGTTGAGATTTGTACTGCAAATCCTCAATTTCGGAGAGGTGTTTTACCCCATAGATTTTATTTGGATCCTATTATCAAAAAGACTTCCCAAAACCACAAAATAATTATTTTAAAAATTATTTTCCTTTTTTATTTAAATACTTCTTTTTGAGACTGGAAAGGGTATTTTATAGGGGGAAATGTTTCTTACTTCAAATATATTTGAGAAAATTTAGGGAAACTTAGTGGACATATATTTTCCATATATAAGATTTTCAACACATGGTCATGTTCAAAATATTGGACAAAACCCCACAAAACCCTTTTTGCCTATTTCAAGCTTTCGAAATATTTCCATATGAAATATTCTCAATAAATTCCAGGAAAATTCTGGGGAGTCACACATGACATATGTGGTGATCTTGCAAAGTTTCATCTCAATCCAAGGTGATTTGATTCACCAAAATATCCCAAAACCCTCACTATCCACAACCAAATTTGAGCAACTTTACATTGCCAAGTTTATCCAATTGATCTCAAACTATGCAGGAGTGATCTAGACCCCAAATAATGATGCTAGACCAAGTTGTGTATTTTTGGGGATAGATTAGCCTAGCCTAGACTTCAGAAATCTGATTTTGTCCATTTCTAGGGGTTTTCAAGTTTGCATTACCAGCTTTGCTCAAATGAGCTCAAGTTTGGTGACCCCTCTTGTTTTTACCCACAACTCCATCCTTCTAAGTCTCACAACAAATGCGTAATGGATCTTGCACAAAACACCGTCAAACACCTTCACCCAGAAACCAAAAACTACTCCTTTGAGCCCCAAAACCATTCCCGTTGCCACCAAAAATTTACCACGACTTGTCTGGGACCCGGAGCACCCCGGAAGCCACCCCAACGTCTAGATGCAAGATTGAGGGGTGAAAGTCAACTTGCTCCCCTCTGGACATCAGTTTTCCTCCCCTCCCTCTCTTCTCTCTCTTTCCTGGCCAGCACCAACAGCATCCAACGCTCCCTCACCCTTTGTTTATCCCTCTTGCAGCCTGTTGAAACTCGTGGCCAAGCAAGAGCATGACAGCAACATAATCATGCCGGCCATACGCACGCTCTCGAGCATGCTACAAGACGGCCGAAGCACTGGCCTCGCCCCTGCCCATCTCCTGGCTTCTTTGAGCCCCACCTGTGCGTCAGCAGCTCCGTCTCAACAACCGCGTCACGCCAAGTCCTCACCCCCTCCTCTCTGCCCTTTTGGTGGCGTTTGCAGCACACGTCGTGGCCACCCCTCTCGGCCAATCACCTCCCTCACACGCGCGCACTCCCCTCTCTCCTCTCTGCCTGTTTCTAGTCTTGGATGACCCCCGGGAAGACCCCCGAGCTGCTGACTCCTTATCCCGTGACCCATAGTGTCATTGCAGCCAACTCCAGCGGAAAGGACCAAGGTGATCCTGTGCCCCGCTTATTTAAAGCCTTCCCGAGGCTCCCCCTCGCTTCTGGATTCTCTCTCCCAACCCCAACTGCATGAATGCACTACTCTCCCTTCGATTTTAAGCTCAGGCGCTCCGGATCGATCTGGAGCTCGCCGCCTCTCGTCGCCGGTGATCTCGCGGTGAGGGACATCCCCAGCTCCATTTTCTATCCCCATGGTTGTCTCTTGCCCTCCTAACACGGTTCCCCCTCCCCCGCCCTTCGTCCTTTTCCAGCAAGGGTACGCTCTAGTGACTCCCTCCCGAAGCTCCTCCGTCTGCTCGTCGCTAGCGAACCACTACACCCCAGCGCCCCTCTCCACCTCAGACCGAGCAGGGGACAAGAAAGAGGTCATCGCCATCATCATCTCGCCTCGCTATCATCCACATCATCACCGGTGAGCTCCCGTGCTCTTTCCCTTGAGGAGGGAGATGACAGATGGGCTCCAACTTTCATACTCCCGCCCACCTCTCTCTGTGTCAAGCCCGACCCGCGGGCAGGTCTGAATGAAAAACCTACCGCCCCCACCCCTCTGCCCTGGGCCGTTTTCATGTGGGCCGGCTAGACTAGCGTCACCTTCGGCCTAGAGGGCATAGTTGGCTTTTTTTTCTTTTTCATATCTTAGCAGATCTTGCAAAAAATTCCCTAGGATTAAATATAGATCCAAATACAATGATAACAACTCCTAAAATCTTCTAAAAACGTAAGCTATTTAATGGTGTAACTTGTGTAATTTGTACACGAAGTTTTATACACTGTTTGACCTAGTTTTGAATATTTTAACTATATCTTATAATGATTTTTGACACTTTCTACACTTCAAATCCAAACTCCAATAATTTTCACAAAACTTACATTCACCCTTGAATTTACAAAAATGGGTTGACATTTTTCTGAGTGTGTTATTTTTCCTATTTTTGACGTGGTCTTATTATTCCGGTTATAATTGCGATGATAGATTGCATGGTTGGGGAAGGGTTTGGACCAGAAGACTTTGAAGACCCCGGAGACTTTGTTGAGCCATGCAAGCAACCCCTTGACCATGACTTGAAACCATTTATGCATGTCATGTGGCACTTTACTTCGTTGCATTTGAATCATGTTGAATCGGTGACCACCTTGGTGGGTTGTCTCTGATAACTCATCGTTGACACTTGCACTGAGCATGACCCTACCTTCCTATGAGGGTTGTGTGGGTGGGAAGTAGATAGGTTGATGGGTAGTTGCTATGCAATTGGGATGGGGAAATATGCATGGAGTCGAAAAGGAAACGTTTTCAAAGACTTTTCGAAAACCCCATAGGGTGCCACTAATACCCGAGGGAGATGATGATGAGCTAGGTGGCTACTTGATAAAGAAGTGGTGTATCGACGCAAGTGAGTCTGCGGTTTTTGAAAAACAGATTATATTTAAGATGTGATGACCGTCCCAACCTTACATGTGCAACGACGATACCCCTTTATTGGACGTGGCTTTGTTAATTACCTTGGTCGATGCTAGCAGAGAGCCCGCATTACCAGTGGCGAGAGGACCAGAGTTACCCTCTCGATAAGGGGTCGTGCCAACTAGGGAGACCATGGGATGTTTTCACAGACACCGGGCACACCATTGCGTGCTCTCATGGATGGTACGATCTAGAGCGAGGCTCGTATGATGTACATCATGAGGAATGTCACCAACGAGTGGACTCTTTGTTTAGTGTCTCCAGGCGTAAGGAATTGTTTGGGTGCTTACCTCAGGTATGTAATATACTACGAGTCATGGATCACACAGAAGTTCCCTGACTCTCGTGGGTACAGCGCACAAACCTCTACAAAGTGTAACACTATTCGAATAGCCATGTCCACGATCAAGGATAGTTGGGTGGACCTGCTTAGACTATGTCCAGATGTTTTCACAAACTTGGTGTGTGTGTGAGAGAGAAAGATGATGGTGTGAGAAAGACTATGCTTGACTTTAGTTGGATGACTTGACATGATAAATGAACATTGGATGTTCAACCCTTGCTTATGATGATATCTATGGCTTGTTCGTATGGATATCTGCAACCTGTTGATGCATGCTTTCACTAGTTGATTGATCGTGACATTGTACTCAAATCTAGCTTTCTGCAACTTACCTATTAAGTGCTACATCATGCATTGTTATTGCCTTGTTCCAAAAATGGGTTGCTTGCGAGTACATTCAAAGTACTCATTGGCTTGCCATTGATTATTTAATTGCCCTGGCATGGAACAGTAGGAATATGGAGAAGAATTCGCTGGTGATGACCATGCGAACTAGGACGCTTCCCAGTCAGAATACGTGTAGGGTTAAGGCAGATGACATGGGTTCACGCTTTCTTTCAAGAATTCCACTGTTATTTATGTTTGGTGTGTCGGCCTTCGAGGCCCTATCTATGTAAGACTTGACCTTAATGGTCTCTATTCGTATTAGACGGTATGTATGGATGTAAGACTCTTGCAATTCAGCTTCTGTGTGTTCAATGAGCATTGATCTCTGGGTTAGCTATACACGTGCATTCAGTGGTCACGACTCATGAGTCAGGGTCCCCACAGAGCTAGTATCAGAGCCATCATGACTATAGGAAACCTTAGGACGTTAGATAGGATAAACCCCCTTTCAGAAACTATACCTAGTATCCATACTTAGGAGTTTCTGCACTTCTTACCTCTTCCACTCTACTTCAAAAGCATTACTGACACCCTCCCCTTAAACCTTGTAGATGGTCATTGTACCCAAAGACCTCCTGGCATCCGGCTTTCCCCTACTCCTTGAGGATAGCGTGAAGAAGTGCCAGTTTCGCCGAACGCCCTTTTTCCTTTACCACGAGTATTGGGTCGATGCCACCACGAAGGAGTACCACGTTGATGTGGTCGTGAAGGAAAACGACTCCCTGACGAGTTGATTCTTTGAGGGACCACAGATGGAGAATCCCGCGTTAGTAGTTGAAACAGCTGCGCGGAAGGCACTCATCCACCTTTGAGATATCATCCCAAAGATGGATGATGAGGCGGCTATTCGCCACTTTCCTTTTGAGAAATATGATATTGGCGAGAGTTGGATGTTGATCCCATCCCCGGAGGATGGAACACCACTTAGATTCCAGACCCACTTCAGCCTCTCCACCGATAGTCCGGCTCACAACCTGATTAAGGAGTCTGTGAAGCTCCGCAAGGAACTTTACCACACTCGCGAGCTACTCCGACTAGCTAAGGCGAAGCCAGACAAGATCGAGAAGGATGGGGCCCTCGAGGGATGACCTGCTATCGCTTACAAAGGAGGAGTACCCCAGCTAGAGATGCACCCACACATCATCATCGCATGAGTGCGAAGGAGTATCATGCGTTCTTCACTGATCCACCGGCGAAGCGTCGTTCGGATGGACCTCCTCGTCCTCCGACCCCCTCTTTAGTAGATGATGCCCATATGGATGATGACCAGGAGGAATACCTAGAGGAGCGTGAGTACGAGACCAAGCACTCCACCACTTGATTCCGAGAACCCCTAGGGTAGGATAAGTCATGTATCCCTCATGCGAAGTCGAGTCTGTGTAATGGTTCGTATGAAACCATGTGTGTCTGATGTTAGTTTTACTGTTTGTGTTTCGATGCAAGTCGCACTTTTTCCTTAGGCAACATGTAAGCGACTACATCTCCTATCGTATATTAATGTTATGTGTTGGGTCTTTCGACCTTGGATTGTCACACTTGCACTATACCAACCCCCTTATGTTTCCCTCTTCTTGCTTTTTCCTTCGTCTATTTTAGTTGTTTGACTTGTCTGCTCCAAACATGATTGTGCCTGCGACCTGCACCATCACTTTAGGCAACCCGAGCACCGACAACTCTAGCCAGCAGCCGGAGGCCGGTGGGTCTGCTCAAGCTAGAGATCACCAGGAGCAGCCACAAGGCGACATTCCCCCGCCACCATCTCCACTGAAGAATATGACCATAGCTCAGTTTCTCCAAGTTCTCCGAGAGGAATGCCAAGCCAACTTTGCCACTATGCAGCAGATGGCTCAAGTTCTTGTGAACAACTACCAGCAAGGCAGGAATGGCAATGGTCGTTCCACTTTGTCAAATTTCATGAAGAATTCGCCCCCCCCCACCTTCACCGAGATAGCTTGTAAGTGCATCTAGTGCCCCTTAGTGATTTTCGTGGTTTGAAGACTTATAAGTTAAGAGATTGATATGTTTATGAGTGTACACACGCTCTATAAGTCCCTAAGGAGTTTGAGTTAGTTGATGAATATCGACCCCTAAAAATGAATGTATTCGGATGAATGCTTTGGTCATTCCTTGAAGACTTTGATCGCGAAGAAATTGCGAAGAAATTGATATTCCTCATGAAGATATTGAAGATGAGGAATTCGGTGCATCTTGAAGAAAATACACTGAAGACTTTGAAGCTTGAAGATTTACTCTTTTTGTTTCATTTTCTTTATACTTGAGTCATAGGAACACCGTACTATTAAAGGGGGTCTAGGTAAAACTATGAAACGAATTTCCTCATGATGCTCAACCCAATCCTACATCTACCAAATCTTCAGAGTGAGGAACACGAGAGACATGAGGATTTTCACAGTTGAAAGTTTCGACCGTTGTCGCGCCACGCGCCACCTGTCCCAGATCTTATCCACCCAACGGTCATATTATAAAAGGGCATTTATGTCAAATCATGTCGGGATGCTCCCAGGCTATAAATAGCCGCCCCCAAAACCACTAGCTTGTTGGCTGCTCCGAGAGAAACTAACACTAGTCATGTAGAGCAACCCAAATTCCTCACAGTCTTCGAGCGAAAATCATCAAGTGAGGAAATACCCCAAACACCAAACCCAAACCAAAACTGAAGTGATTGAGCGTCACTGAAGAAGTTATTCCTGTGTGGAACCGACGCTTGTTACATTTGAGGATCGTGCATCCTCCAGACTACTAGGCGTCATGGTCTAGAGCATCCAACAGTCAATTGTGGATCGTCGGGTGACCAAGTTTGTGAGGATTTGGAAGTCTACCCTGAAGACTTACCACGAATGTTGAGTGAGTATTGTGTGTCCTTAGCTCAAGGAGAATACGGTAGGGACTGTGTGTCCCTGGACTGTGTGTCCTTTCGTTTCAATACCAAGCCGCTGCAAACTAGACGTACAACTGTCACAGCAGTTGGAACTGGGTCATCAACAACTATCTTCATCAAGCTACTGGTTCTAATTTCCTCAACACTCTTATTTCATCAATTGCATGTTGAAGACTTTCATCTGTACTGTTTGAAGAATTTAACTGAAGACTTTCTCTGAATTCCTCACCTCAAATTCTTCACCTGAGTTATTCTTCACCTGCTTATCTTGTACTTGTGACCTGTGCAAACCGATTCTCCATAATCACGTTGTGTACTTTGTTGTAGACGTTTTTGCACTTCTGAGTTAGTACTACTTCCGCTGCACTCGCTTCATGACTGAGGACTTTCCTCACTAGGAATTTCCTCAGTGATGAAATTGTAAAATCGCCTATTCACCCCATCTAGTTGATATAACGCACTTTCAATTGCTATCACAGCAAGGTACTCCGTTGTTCTGTGTGATTTTGTTTAACCGCGTGGAGTTTTAGTTATGTCGACCATAGGGATGATCAAGGTTACTGCAAGATGTCCTATCTTTGAAGGAAAGTACTTCCCCTACTGGAAGACCAAGATGCAAATGCATCTTCAAGCAATTGACAATGATCTCTGGTATATTGGGAAAAATGGTATTCCCTCCATCACTGCTACTATCTCTGTCGCTGATGTGAAGAAGTTCAAGCAACTTGACTCGCAAGCGAAGAATATCATATGTGGCCACCTGAGCAAAGGTTAGTATGGTAGAGTTAGTGATTTGGGCACTACTAAGCTTATCTCGGACAGGTTGTCCAAAGTCAATGAGGGAGTCTCAACACAGCGTTACTCTCGTGTCGATGTTCTTCGCAATCTCTTCAATCGCTTCAAGAGGCTTGACAATGAAAGCTACCAAGATAGCTTTGATCGCCTCACTGACATCTCAAATGAATTGCAAGCTCTCGGAGCTAGAGACATCAGTGACCATGAAGTTGTGAAGAAACTGCTACGATCTCTTGATCCATCATTTGATACACTCGTTCTGATGATCCAAGAACGAAGAGACTACAAGAGCTTGATCCTGCTGATATACTTGAGAGACTCAATACCCATGAATTCCAACAAGAAGAAAAGAGATATCTATATAGACCAAGCTTATCAAAACCTCATGCGTTGAAGGCTAAGGTTGTTTCCTCATCTTAACAAGAAGACTCAGATTGTAGTCTTGGTGAATCAGAAGAACTTGGACAAGAACTTGCAATGCTCGTGAGGAAATTCCAGAAGTTCACATAGCATGGCTAGTTCGTAAAATCTTCAAGAAAAGATATGAGGAAATCATAATTTCATCTGAGGACTACAAGAAAAGAACCTTTCACAAATGCAAGAAATCTGGTCACTGCATTGCTCATTGTCCTCGCTGGGTGAAAGAATCAATAAAGAAGAAATACAAGGATGAAAGTTCTGATGACTCGAAGAAAAAGAAGAAATCTTCAAAGTACTCATCCTCAAAGTCATCATCGCACAAGAAGACCAGTTTCAGAAAGGCTCGGGCACTCATAGGAAAGGAAATGGATTATGAAGAAGAATCTGAGGAAAGTGATAAAGAGGAAGGTTCTGAAGTGGAGTCAGAGTGTGGTGTGGCGAGTCTTGCACTGGCCACCACATTCATCAGCAAGTCAATCTTCAACCTTGAAGAAAATGACAATGTCAACTACACTCATGAATATGCTGATGACTTTGCTCCAACCTATTGCTTCATGGCAAACGGTTCAAAGGTACTAAACCACACTTCCTCCTCTGATTCTAGTAATTGTGAACCTGATGATTATCAAAAACCTAGTTACTATAAACTTGCCAACATTGCCACTAAGCAACAAAGTGCTACTGAAAAGCTTCAGAAATTGTCGACGATATGTTGAATGATGAAATCAATCGTACTCAAGTCCTCACTGAAGATGTTCAAAGTCTTCACTCTAGATTTGATAGTCTTCAAGATCGCTATGGCACACTCTTGGCTGATCATGAGAAACTTTCCTATGAATTTCTTCAAAGGCAGCTTGATCTTGAGAATTTAAGAATGTCTCATGATGATCTTCAAATGGAAAATGATTCATTGCTTGCTCAATAGATCAGTACCGCTCAGGTAGAACTCAGTCCACCATGTCTGAAATGCATCGAGCATGAAACTGCTAATTCTTCACCTGAATCATCAAATGCTTCTATCGCTACAAATTCTTCAACTATTCCTGTGGTATCAAATTCTTCACTTGAAGAAACCAAAAATGGTACTGACCAAAATGCAGGATTGAAGGAATTGTATGTGACATACTTATACAAAAGTCTCAAAGGGCATCAAACCATTTGTGATGTGCTCAAAAATAAGATTCTAAATAGGAACCCGAGGAAAGAGGGAATTGCCTTCGAGAGGAAATTGAATGTTGATGGATCATACTGGAAACCTGAGTAGCACAGGAAAATCTCATGGTTGATGCTAAAGGCCCTCACATTGATCCGTCCACTCTAACAGGCTTTGCATGTGAAATGTCCTATTCCTCTGATGAGTCATTTGTCTCCAATTATAAACTGTTCAAAAATCAATCTGGTGAAGTATTTGCTCGATATGTTGGAACTAACTACAGGAATGGACCACCCCTGGGGAAATTTGGGTCCCCAAAAGTTGCTTGGAAAATATTCAGGTGAATGTCCTCATGACACCACGAGTGAAGAACCGGAACCCGAGATCAAACTCCTCAGGTGGACCAAAGTCTTCACGAGGATCGAATTCCACAAATGGTCAAAATTATGCTCGTACTCGCACTAATGCTTCTGATATGCACGGAAACTACAAGGGACATGAATATGAGCATTATTCCTCAAATCATTATGTTCATAAGTCCTCAAAGAATTTCTCTGTCTATTAATTTGAGTACTCTAACATCCTGCTATAAAAAGAAGCTCATTAGCTTCAATGTCTCCATTCTCATATGGTGCTCGCAGGATGATGAACTATTTGCCACACCTTCATATGTGGGTGGTGAAGAAATTGAACTAATCACTACTGCAGGTCAGGTCTCCAAATGAAAGTCATCCTCTGAAGAATTTGCTGGAGACCTAAGGAAATTTCTTGATTGGACGCAAGCTAAAACATGATAAAATGATCTAACATTTCACACATCCTCAAATTTATGTTTTATGATGAAATTCTTGTGTGACGAAATTTACTGTTTATGATGAAATTCTTGTGTGATGAAATTGATATCATATTCTTCAAGTTTGAAGCATATGAGATGGTAAGTTGTACTAATTCATCTGCAGGATGACAAACCCAAGAATACAGAGTGGGTTATTGACAGTGGTTGCACAAATCACATGGCCGGTGATAAAAGCTTATTGATGAATATACCACTAACTCAATCACCACCGAAGCAAATCACTTATGCTGATAAAGGTAAAAGGAAGGGGGACTTGGTAAAGTGGCTATCTCTAAGGATCGGCACATGGACAAGGTCATGCTTGTCGAATCCCTTGGGTTTAACCTCATGTCAGTCTCAATGCTTTGTGAACTTGATATGATTGTCATCTTTGGAAAATATAGATGTGTAGTCATCATGGAATCTGACAAATCCAAAGTCTTCGGAGGCTTTAGGAGAGCAGACTTGTACATTGTTGATTTATCCATAGGTCCTCAACCAGCCATCTGTTTACTAGCAAAAACCATAGAAGGCTGGCTATGGCATCGACGACTTGGTCATGCAGGCATGACGAGTTTGCACACACTAGCGAACAAGAAGCACATCATTGGCATCGAATCGGTCAAATTCATCAAGGACCATCTATGCGGTGCTTGTGAGTTTAGAAAATAACCAGATCCAAACACCCCTCGAAGACTATCATGACTACTACTCGTCCGTTTGAATTGCTTTACATGGATCTGTTTGTACCTACTCATTATGCTACTCTAACCAATGCAGCATCATTATATGGCTTTGTCATCGTTGATGACTATTCTCGTTATACTTGGGTACACATCATTCTGTATAAAACTGAAGTGCAAGAAGTCTTCAAACGATTTTCCTTAAGGGCCTCGACGACCTTCGGCATCAAGATCAAAGACATCAGGAGTGATAATGGGACAGAATTCAAAAATACTGTTCTTGATGATTATCTTGATAAACTTGGTATTACTCAAGAATTATCTGCTCCTTATACTCCCCAACAGAATGGCGTCGTTGAACGCAAGAACAGGACTCTAGTTGAAATGGCATGGACTATGCTTGAAGAATAGCACACACCTCGTCGTTTTTGGCCTAAAGCAATCAACGCTGCTTGCCACATCATCAACAGGGTATATCTTCACCAATTCCTCAAGAAAACCTCATATGAACTTCTCACTGACAAGAAACCCAATGTAAGTTATTCAAAGTCTTCGGTGTAAGATGTTGGATTAGAAATCCTCACCATAGCTAAAAGTTTGCACCTAAAGCACATGAGGGTTTTATGCTTGGTTACGGAAAGGACTCGCACACCTATAGAGTCTTCAACACCTATCACAACAAGTGTTGAAACTGTAGATGTGCGGTTTCGATGAAACTAACGGCGCGCAAAGAGAGCAACTGCCACCGGTGCCAGATAAATTGACTCTTGAGGAAGCTATTAAGCGCAAGGCTACTGAAGATATCATTCCTACAAAGGAACAACCCCTCGTTGAAGAAGTTGTCCCCAACATTGATGAAATTCAAGCAGCGCACTTGAGGAAAATGCTACACATCAAATTCCTCAGCCCAACCGAAGTCTTCAATCAGCTCATCCAAGGATTGCAAATGAAGTGGAACTTGACAAAATCCTCGATGACATCAATGCGCCAGGTCCTCTCACTTGCTCAAAAGCTTCACATTTAGTTAACTTTTGTGGGCATTCCTCTTTTGTGTCTATAACAGAACCCTCAAAAGTTGTTGAAGCCTTCATGGAACCTGTGTGGATTCAAGCTATGCATGATGAACTTCTTCAGTTCAAGCTAAATGACGTATGGAAACTCGTCAAAATACCAGATCCTTGCAAGAACAATATCATCGGCACCAAGTGGGTCTACCGAAACAAGCAACATGAGGATGGTCAGGTTGTGAGGAACAAGATACGGCTTGTAGCCCAAGGCTACACACTGGTTGAAAGAATTGACTTTGATGAAACTTTTGCACCTATTGCTAGACTTGAAGCTATTCAAATATTACTTGCTTATGCTAACCATCATAATATTACTCTATATCAAATGGATGTGAAAAGTGCATTCCTCAATGGTAAGCTTGAGGAAGAAGTATATGTTTCTTAGACCCTAGGTTTTGAAGACCCGAAGCATCCTGACAAAGTCTTCACACTCAAAAAGTCACTTTATGGCCTCAAGCAAGCCCCTCGGGCGTGGTATGATACATTGATGGAATTCCTCATGAATGATAAATTTGCCTACATGATGGGTGAGGAATACCAAATGTCCATGATGGGGGGGCTGAAATTTATCTTAGGACTACAAATTCGTCAACAACGCAATGGCATCTTCATTTCTCATGAGAAATACCTCAAGGATGTTCTGAGGAAATTCGTCATGCATGAATACAAAGGCATCAAGATACCTATGCCTACCAAAGGCTACCTCTACCTGACGAAAATGGTACAGATTTTGATCAGCCGGTATATCGTTCTATGATTGGCTCTTTGTTGTACCTATGTGCATCTAGGCCAGACATTATGCTTAGTGTTTGCATGTGTGCACGTTTTCAAGCAAAAACGAAGGAATCACACCATAAGGCTGTGAAGCATATTCTTTTAATCTAGCTCACACGCCAACACTAGGATTATGGTACCCCAAGGGCTCAAATCTTCACCTCGTTGGATATTCCGATTCTGATTATGCTGGTGACCGTGTGGATCGCAAGTCAACATCAGGCATATGTCATTTCCTGGGACGATCCTTAGTGTGCTGGTCCTCAAAGAAGTAGAACTGTGTACTGCTCTCCACTGCTGAAGCTGAATACATTGCTGCTGGATCTTGTTGTGCTCAACTCGTATGGATGGAGCAAACCCTCAGATATTACGGCATCAACATGAAGAATGTTCCCCTCTACGACGACAATGAGAGTGCAATAAAGATCGCCTACAGCCCCATACAACACTCAAAGACCAAGCGCATCCAGATTTGTCATCATTTTCTTCGTGATCATGTACTCAAGGGCAATATCATCATTGACCATGTGAAGACTGATGGCCAGCTAGCAAATATCGTCACAAAGTCCTTGGTTGAGAGAAGGTTTTGCATGTTTTGGTGTGAGCTAAATATCATAGAGTCTTCAAACGTTTTGTAAACATCCACACATCCTAACACTTGTGCAAAATTGATGACTTAGATGTGCAACACATGAAATAACGATTTTCTTCAACCAATGAACAATATCACTCTAAGTGTGAAGAAATTGATGAAGAACTTGGTTCTTAGGGCCCTACGACAATTGCACGCGGCGCCTGAAATCATCATTCCTATACGGTGGGTCACGCCACCACCAAACTTTGAAATTCTTCAAGTTGGAAATTCTTCAAATTTGAAATTCTTCAAATCTGAGACTTTTCACAAAATCCTCGAAATATTTTAATTTCTTCAATATTTTCTGTGATGATCTTCACTGACTATATATTATATATGGAGCTTTCACTACAAGGAATATGCTAGTACACGACGCTATTTTTTCGTCGCTACATCGTCACGGTTTTTCATTTACGACGATCGCACAACGAAAAACCAAGCGTCGAAAACGGAGCGTCAGAAATGAACGACGTTTTGGTCAAAATCGTTGTAACTTTACGACGATTCCTGGATTGTCGTAACCTTTACGACGATCCTAAATCATCGCTGACAATCAAACCCAATCCTACGTGGCAGTCCTACGTGGCAAAATTACGACGAAATCAAAACGTCATGGCTGAAATCAGCCCAACCCATTTCAATTGATCACATGGGCTCGTTTTATTTTTTTTGGGCTATTCTTATTGGGCTTCTTTTGGGTCTTGGCCTATTTTCAGCCACTTTAGTTTTTTTTCGAAAAGATTTTGGGCCCTCGCCTTTTAGTGCCCAAATAAATTTGGTCCAGTTTCATTTTTGGCTTTTTTCATTTTTGAATTCAGCAACTTTTTGTTCCAAAACTTGGTTTCGTTTCTATTTGTTGGGCCTATTCAACCCAATTATTTGTCCAGTATTAAAGCCAACACTATTTCATATTCAAATCAAGAAATCTCCAAGTAGAATTAAAATTATCCATCATATAACATGACAAAATACATCTCCCAGGTTTACATGACACAATAACTCATCTCATGAATACATATCCTAACACACATATAGCAAGAACGGACAACATCCTCCAAAGCCTTTTGTCCGTCGCCAAGCTGAAGCCAGCAGCGGCTCCTCCTAGCGAGCATCTTGCCATCAGAAGGATCGCGAGCATCTTCCCATCAGAAGGATCAACTTTCAGTGCCTGCGCCCAACCAAGCAGCATGCATGTGTCAACATATATACTGACTGAAGTTATAATAGCAAATTCTTCCAAGAGATACAATAAAATTGCAAACGGATATAGCAAATAAAGGGCAGACACATAATCGCAGGTACTGAATCATCAAAATAACTCATGAAGATAATATCTACTCAACAGAGGCCTATGCAAGAATTAATACTTCATGTCACTTTTTGTCATTGGAACTTCTACAGCAATTCTTCTGTAAAACTGGTTAATTGCTGGTTTTGTGGTTTACACTTCAGACAGTAAGCTACATCCAAGGAGAAGATGATGCTGATACTATCCATTTAATTGTTCTCGTGCAGCGCTCCATGCTGGCCCTCAAATGGCATACCTGAGAAAAAACATGGTCAAAATCTGTTTATCATAGTACACGTACTGCTTATGAATTATATTGTTTCAGGTCGCACTACATGTGATGCTGAAGATGATTTGCACATTTTACTGGACTCGCTATTTCATCAGTAAGAAAGAGTTGTGGGTATCAAACTTGTAGCAGTTATTCTGGACAAATTAAAGAAACTAGTCGACGAAGTGCACGAGCTAGTATCATAGAAATGATATGCTTTAATGTATACTAGAATACATTCGACTTTCCATTGAAATAATATGCTTTAATGTACAATGTTGATTTGCGTCAAACTTTATAATATATTATTTAAGGGGCGTACCAACGTTGATTTCCATTGAAATAATATGCTTTAATTTACATCATAAATTTATTGTCATTGAAGTTATCTTCATGTTTTGTGTCTATTTCTGCACTTTCCTAGTTGTGTCATGCTAACTGCAGTCAACACATTATACTACTTCTAATATACATGAAACAATCAGAACGGAAAACGTCAATGGAGAAATGATATTATAATGGACTTAATGTGGCATCGCGATGAAACATTCTGTTTCTGCTTAATTTAATCATTGAGTTAAATGGCATCAGATGTGGACATATTATGAGTACATAACCAAGAAATAAAACACCAGTACAATATGCACAAAAGATATAAAAAAATCAGGCTCAAGACATTGCAGCAAATCAGCTTAGGGGAGCTTGCCGATACAGTGATACTGCAAGAAGATTATGAAACAATACTTGAGAACACAAAGTTAACATATCATTAGTGATTGAACTAACACAAAGTGCATTTTACCGGGTGAAGATTATATTCCTGATATATGATACTTATGTTTGCTCCTTATTTTATTACATGTGAATAAATAGACCATGCAACCAGAAAGGCAGAGCTGATTTACTCACCAGCCCTCATGTAGTACCAGTCAGGGTCAGTAGGCGGCAGCTCCTTGAACATTGTAGTCTTGACAATGTCAACCCACTCGGGAAGCTCCATCTGTAGGAACAAAATATAACTTCAGTGCTAAGAATGCAAGAAGGTAACCTGGACAAGTAATAAATACTATGCCTTTCTTATAATTCAACTAGGAAATGAGCATCTGCAGTAGAATCACATGTAGTCACACAAATCAAAACAGCATAATGTGTGTGCATCTGTAGTACCATTGTATTTAGTCACTCGAAACACTACAGTGAGCACATTTCCTATGATAAAGGCATGTTAAATGTATAACAAGAAATATCCAATGCTAGCTGAACAAACATATTTAGGATACCCAAAGCGACACTATTTAGATCACTCTAGAGTAAATAAGATAAGATAAGTGACACATGCTAAATAACATTCGGATATGGCGGTGGACAGGCAACAAACTCAATACCATGTCTAGGGTACAAAGGAAATATACAATCTGCAATACCGAAACCAACATATTAATGTTCTCTCACTCGATCTTGCACACTAGCAGGAACAGAACAATGTTCAAGATGTAAGCATGACTAGTAGGGAGCTCGTGAATACCCGTCCATGGCATGGCCCGCGGTCGGCAGCACTGCCGAGTGATCGATCACCGCGGCATGGGGCACGCGAGCGCTCCGATGAACTAGTCGCCCCCTGGTACACCATCGTGCCATTGATCAGCGGTAGGCCCGTCGGCGCCTGCGTGTTCAACCCGGCCGACTTCGCGCCGCACATCACACACAAAATAAAACGTACTATCATCAGCACGAAATGTTAATAGTATATGAAATATGTATACCAGTATACGTACATGTCAGTGCAATAGTGAGCGGCTATCGTTAGAAAATAAGCCACGGAGAGGAGAGCGTGCACCGTGACGGGAAAACACGTTGCGTGTCCCCTACGAGAGACGACGGTCGACTAATCGAGTTGCCGTGGGCAGGCACGATTTTGCCTGGAACTGTTCGATTGCCGGCATGCGTGCCACCAACCGCACTCTCGCGGATGGACGCGGCAAGGTCGTTGTTGGCCGGCTCGTCTCGTTGGTGCACCGTGCACATCAACCGGACAGGGTGCCTTTCTTTTTCTTTTGGGAGAGCCGAGCCAAGGAAAGGCAGCTCTCTTTTGGTTTGACAAAATGCAACGATAGATAGATACGGCCTATCTAGAAGCAACCTCCGTTTTGTTGGGATAGAAACAAATCTCCCCTAGAAGTTTTAGCACAACCGTTTTAAGAAAATATAGCCCGACTGTTCTAAGAAAAACAGGTACATCTAGCAGATTATACGCTCGACCTCTTGCGAAATAGCAAGGCATGGCGCCAAGATCCTAACGGGAGGAGGCCTCCTGCTACAAATCCCCAACAGGAAGATACCCTGGCGATGGATCTAATGAGAACTGGCTTGCGTTACCTTGCCGGAGCGCTTGAGGTGCGCGGAGTAGGCCTTGACGAACTCGTGGGGTTCACGTCCTTGACCGTGCGTGCCAGGAGGCCACGGTCTCGGTTGCGGGAGCAGCCACGGTCGCCATCCTGTGCTCTTGCCGGCGGCGGCGCTGTCTTCAGGAAGGGAGGGAGAGGTGTGTGTGTCGCTGCGGCTGCGAGGGACTAGGAGTTGATCCCGTCGCAGCCTACCAGCACCTTTCCCGGAGAGTCGAGCCATGGGCGAGGTGGAGGATCTTGGCGCCGTCGAAGTGCTCGTTGATGGATAAGATCTTGCAGGAGTAGCGGATGGTGCCCGTCGGCAACTCCGTCGCCAGGACGTGCAGCACGATGAATGCACCGTCGGGGCGGAGGCGCAGGCTGTCGAGCGCCCAGCGCAGCGCCTTCATGCTCTCCTTGCTGCCGTCGACCACCACCACCACGTTGGACAGGTTGGCGGTGGCCATGGGTGGCCATGGCTGGCCCTGCCCCTTCGCTCGGCCAGGGAGGCTCCATGAGGAGATGGGGAGCGAGGTGGTGGGGATATGGGGAGGAGGTGGCGGCGGTGAAGAGATGGGGAGGAGGGAGGGGTCTGAGCTAGGGTTTGGACAGCGGGTGGGGTTATTCTTTTTTCATTTTATTCTGTAATACATGGATGGATGGATGTGAGATGGTGAGATAGATGGATGGATGGATGGGCGCCACGTCATCGATCCGCGGGAAGAGTTCTGATTGGTTCGAAAAATAAGTGATTTAAAATACTTTTCAAGTACTAAAAATAAAGGAATTTTATGAAGCATCTATCAAAAATATTTTGTAAAAGGGCATCACACAAATTTTCACTAGAGTTAGACCACATTTTATGGATGAGGATCAATTTATATGCATTTCTCATCTTTATAGCTATATTTAATCATTTTTCAAGTGGCAAAAATGGGTTTTTTTGTGAAGAACCTACCAAATATTTGTTGCAAAATTGAACTCCATCAATTTTCTAGAATACTAGTCATATTTAGTACACAATTGACCAAATGGTTGGGTGTCAAAAACTTTTATCCACCTATCGTGAAAAAGAAAACTTTGTGCCGATTCAGTTGAAAGGAGGTCAAATTCGAACTGTACCTGCCTCATAGTTTGCTATTTATTTTTTTCAAAAAGCATTTCTAGGTACAAGAGTATCTATTTCTTCATAGATACTCCGAAATAGTTGCAAAAATCAAGCCCTAGGTACGAACGGTCATGCCCGTCGTTTTGACCGCATTTTGAAATGGGCATGCAAAATTAAAAAAAACAAAAAAAATGGAAAACCTTTGCGTTGTGTCATTATATGTGACAAAGTTACCAGGAAAAAATAAACTTGTAATACGATAATTATTTTAAAAAGTGTTCTTAGAAATGGGCTATCATGTGTTAAGATTCATGGCTTTCAAGCCAAATGATCAATCTTATGACCACATTCATGGCATAGTTTGTTGAAATGGTCTCATACTGTGCACAAGGGTGCGTGTTGGCATGGAAAACAACGTTGCCTAAGGAAGTTTTCATTTTTTTGAACGGAAAATTCATTTTCCATTTTTTGAGTACCCAAAATGGGTTTTTTGTGAAGGACCTAACATATATTTGTTGTAAAATTAGACCAAATCATTTTTATAACATACTAGAACATATTTAATGTACAATTGCCAAATGGTTGGGTGTTAAAGGCTTTTATCGACCTCCCGTGAAAAAGACAAATTTTCGTTGAATCGGCTAGAAGCGGGTCAAATTTGAACTGCAACTACATTATAGTTTGCTCTTTAATTTTCCCAAAAATCATTTCTAGGTACAAAAATATCTATTTAATCAGAGAAACACCAAAATATTTCCAAGATTCAACCTCCAGGTAGGAACGGTCATACCCGTTGTTTTTACCGCATTTTGAAATGGCTATCAAAAATTCAAAAAAAATCAAAAAAATGGGAAACCTTCGCATTCTGTCATTATATGTGACAAAGTTACCAGGAAAAATAATAAACTTGTAATACAAAAATTATTTTTAAAAAATGTTCTTAGAAATGGGCTATCATGTATGAAGATTCATGGCTTTCAAGCCAAATGATCAATCTTATGGTCACATTCATGACATAGTTTGTTGAAATGATCTAATATTATGCACAAGGATGCATATTGGAATGAAAAACAATGTTGATTAAGGAAGTTTTCATTTTCCTTGTATGTAAAAATCATTTTTCATATTTCAAGTGCCCAAAATGAATTTTTTTGTGAAGGACCTACCATATATTTGTTTCAAAATTGGACCAAATCATTTTTATAGAATACTAGGTCATATTTAATGTACAATTTACAAAATGGTTGGATGTCAAAAGCTTTTATCCACCTCTCGTGAAAAAGACAAATTTATGTCAATTCAGTTGGAAGCGAGTTAAATTTAAACTGCAGCTGCATTATAGTTTGCTCTTTATTTTTCCCAAAAATCATTTTTGGTACATAAGTATCTATTTAATCAGAAATACATGGTGTGGTGCCTTGACGTTGAGGTTTGGATGGTGGTCGAGGGCCCAACTCCGGAGTGCATGAACTTGCATGCCAGCCGCAAGGTCACCGCCTGACCGTTGTGTTGCCACGCGTTCTAGGTGAAATATGCATGTGTGGTGGGTTGGACAATCCCTCGGTAGGTGTTAGCAACAAGAATACAATAGAAGAATCTCACGAGGAGACTGAACTAAGCTCAAACATGAATTAGCACCCAAGTGTTTGATTAGCGGTGCGGGTAATTCACATAGACAATGGGCCTAAATTTTGGCTGAGGATGATCATCTACTAAGGACACTCTATTGACAAATTTTTAGCTCAAATGGATGAAACTAGGCGGCACTTGCTTTGTAAAGTAACACACTGTGCAGAAATATGAATGTTGAAGCTGGGATCAAATTAATGAATGGATTGAGCTGAAATTTGGTGTATGATGTTAATTTGGGCATATGAAGGCACTGTATAAAAATTATACCATTTGGACATGCCAAAGTGACACTTCCTTCACAATGTACCAATCTGGACAAAAATGGTAATTGAAACTGGGCTCACATAGATGATTGGATTGAGCTGAAATTTGGAGGAGGATGATAATTTGGGCACATTAAGGTACTCTAAAAATTTCATAAAGTTTGGATAAACAAAAATTTTACTTCCTTCACAATGCTCTCTACTGAACAGAATATTGGGAAAAATATTGAGAGAAACAGGCTGAATTAAATGTGCTAAAATTTGGTGGAGTAAGGTTATATGGTCAGTGTCATCCCGTGGTAAATTTTCATCAACTATAAAGCAATATAAAATGTAGTTGCTTCACAAAATGAAAATATTACCAGAAACAAAGATTGGATCATGAGCTCACATGGATTGTGAGATGTGGCTACAATTTTATGGAGAGCTATGTTTTGGGCACATTGATGATGTGGAAAAAATTCAACTCATCAGGATATTCCTATCTAGTACTTCCTTCACAAAGCTATTAGCTGAACACAAACTTTGGATATTTGCTGAGAAAGATTTACTAGGCAAATCGTTACAAAAGTTTTCATGAGGCAATGATTTGGATAGGACAAAGTGCCCAAAAAATATGAGGGTAATCAAAGAAATAGAAATAGCATTTCCTTCACGAAGTGCTATTCTGGACAGAATAGGAAAATGAATATTGCTGAATTATTTTTGAACTATGGAAGGAAGGGTTTTCACATATTTGAAAAATATATGATCCAAAGTATTTATGAGAATTTTTCGAGAATTTTTGGAATGATAGAATAGTACGTTGCTTCACAAACTAGGATGAGGTGGGATATAATGGACCCACGAGTGACATGTCAACATAGTTAGAACATGTTACGGCATTTTTACAATCGTCATAAAAGTTATGACGATCTCATCTTATGCGGTTACGACGTTTTGACTCACATCGTCGTAATTTATATGTAGATTTGATCCCCTCAAACGGTTTACAATGATCTCGGATGAAATCGTCATAGATTTATGACGAATTCATCACCGACATTTTATAAAACATCACATATGAGCATATTTCTTGTAGTGTTTGAATGTCCTCAACAACATTCACTTATTTCTAAGTCTACAAATTGGTACTTCCTCTAAGTGAATGTGATCGGACCCGTCTCCCCTCTATGCTAAGCTCAACCAAGTCTATTCTCAATTCTTCATATGCGTTCGGTTTGACACTTGTTCAAAATCATCACTGAGTCCTTGTTAGCTGAGGAATTTGCAACAAAATCCTCAAAATTAAAAAATTAATTTTAACGTTACCAAAGTAACCGCACCCACTACTCACGATAGGATAACCACGATCTCCACCGCTTCGATCGTGGGTAGCACGTGTCATGCAGAGACAAAAGGGCAAGGGCAGTTTCGTCCAAAGTTTTTGCCTCAGGCCGTTTTCACGTGAGCTATAAATAGCCCCTTACCCGCCTTCAGTCAAAAACTCTTCTCTCCCACTCGACTCCTCCGCTCAACCTCAAAACCTAGCGTCACCGCTAGCATCCTCCTCACTGGTGAGGAACGGCTTCACTACCTCGACCTCGCTGTCGCCGGACTCACACCGACTACGGATCATCTTCCTCCCCTGCCGTCGTAGCTGTCTTCAGTCGCCAAGTTAGGGCACTGAAGATCTGCGCCAAAGAACTTCCATTTTTACCTCCCCAGTTCATCGTGTTCTTCATACAGGGTAATTAAAATCATATTTTACTGTCCCTATTTGATCCATTTATTCTCTTTGAATTCGTGAAATCAGTTTTTCCTCACAAAATCTCTCAGCTCTGCACACCCATGTCTAGAACACTTGATGAATTTTACTAAGCCCCTAAATTCTTCACGAGATTTCTCAATTGTGTAAATTTTTGAATCTGCACAACTCTAGAATCCAAGATTACAATCCTTAGTCAAATTCCTCAACACACTGCTCAAATTCCTAATCTTAAGTAATTTTTCAATTTCCTCAAATCTGAGAACGCATATGACCTCTCCAAATTCCTCGCACCTATACTTTGTTCATAGGTACAAAATGCCAGCTGATGAATCACTAGGTTCTCATCAACTTAAACTCATTTGCAGCATTTCTTGAAGAAACATTACCTGTGTCCTCAGATTCCTCAAGAATACAAATTCCTGAGCAAAAACCTCAGCCGAAGAAAATGGAGGAAGACAGAAAACATAAGAATGGCAAGAAATCGGAACAAAACACTGCTTTCGAAATTCCATAGGAAATATATGTCGAGTACTGCACGCCAGATGAAGAAATTCATGGAAAAGAGACTATGGCAAACCGGAAGATATGGCTTCAAAAGATTGAACGCGGATGGGCTAAGAAGTAGAAGGAATACAGGTATGTCACTCCAAAGTAAGACAAGAAGTTTGCCCTCAAACCTCCTTGCAAAAGTTTTCCATAGAGAGACCAACAAGAAGCACATCCCTCAAGCGTATCCACAATTGAGGACTATCCTGATGAAAAAGACAAGTATTTGTCTAAGCTACAGAAAAAGGCAAAAAATGTTGTAACACAGTTTAATGAGGACTCTGCTGCTGCAGCTGCTGCTGCACTTCTTCTTCTGCTGAGGCTTCTATTACAGAACAACCTCAGAAGAAGGTCCTGATGAAGAAACTAAGTATCAGAGCAAAACCCTCAACCGCACTGTCAAAAGAGCAAATTCCTCAGAAAACTGCAACAACAGTTGCCAAGTCCTCAACTCAGCAAAGTCTTCACCTCCACTACAGTCACACCTCAGACAGCATCAAGCACAAAATCCAAGTTCCTCAGTACCGTCTGCCTCGGGTTCAGTTCTCAAATCTTCACCTGGAATACTGAGGACAAAGACGACTGCTGGAAGAGGAACGACGCCAAGCCCAAGCAAGGTTGTCAACATTCCTTCTGCATCAGAAGGAAGTGAAGAATATGATGATGGAACTCTTCAAACCATCATCAGAAACAAGCAAGAATGGGTTGCACAAGCTACTCGCAATACCATTCCCCTCGCACTGGATCCGAAAGTTGTGATGAACTTCATCGACCTTTGGTATGAGGATCCAAACACACCAATTGATGATTTGAAACTTCCACCCGGACTCAGTCATATGGTCACTTCATTCGTCCATGAAGCAAAATGGAAGGATCAGCAAGCCAAACAAGCTTGGGCTGCAAAGGTTAAAAAGGAAAAGTACTTGAAGCAAAACATTTTTAACCTAGTGTCTGAGAAACTTGTTTCTACTCAGGCAGAGCTGAAAACCCTCACTGATGCATACACAAGTCTTCATGCAGACCGAAAAGGTGTCAAAGTGAGGTTTGTCAAAGCCGCAAGTGAAATTGATGAATACAACAGCAGGGTTGCAGCCCCTAAGCTACCAACAAATCCTCAGCCTAGCTACACTGTTCAATTGCCTGATTCTGATGAAGATGAAGAAGGAGCTGCTAATGAAATTACTCAGCATATTCCTGCTAAAGAATCTGCCAGGCCTGACTCTACTCAAGCAATGCCTGATGAAAATGCTCCTTCACCAATGTCTTCAAAGGTGAAGAAATTAACTCTTCCATCTGCATCAAACATGAAGAAAACAAAAGTTGTTGACAAGAAAGAAAACAAGAGAAAAGCATCAACACGTTCAAAGTCTTCAGAGGCAAAACGCCTGAAGACCCTCCCTACTACATCATCTGCTCCAGTGGATGCGACTCCCCTCAGTGTTGCACCATCATATATGATTGTTCCATTTGGTGAAGAGCACATCATTCCGGAACAGTATGAGGAAATGGATGACAATCGCTCTGTTGCATCCACACCAATTGATGAGGAAATGCAAGTTGATCAAATTCCTCAATGTATTAACACCTCCTCCTCAAAACCCAGAAATGACGACTGAAGAAAAGGAGGCTGATGAAGACATTGGCAGCAACACACTTGTTATCCATGATGAGTTTTGGGAAAAAAGATCACCCAAACTCACCAATGACCACACAAATTCCTCAAACTCCTGCAGCCACTGAAATTCTGACTGGCTCTGAAGGAAAGAGCTCACATGTGAAATCAGCACCAGATCAAGAATCAGCTGCATCAGCTGAAGAAACTGAAAAGGAAACTATTGCATCAGAAACTATTTCTGCTCCGACGGCACAACAAATTCTTCAAACTGAAGAACAAGCCCGTGATGATAATGCCTCATCACAGGACAAGAATATTGCTGATGAAACTGCAATTGTAGTTGCAAATCCTGAAACTGTAATTATGGTGGCCAGAAATCCTCAAGATGATAAACGCCATAATCTTCAACCAAAGCCTCATCAGCCCTTCTCAAATAGGCCAAAGTTTCTCAAGCAATACTTCTATGATGAACATCATTTCTTGACTGGATAGAATCCTTATGACAAGCTTTGTATAAGGCACAAAAAGTTCTGGACCAGAACTCAACTTAATTACTATGCTTGTATGCTTTGTGGGAAAAGGAAGATATTTCATCACACCCACATTCCTCAATGTGACATGGAGGAAATTACTTGCTTCACCCTAGTAGTGAATGTTCTTCATGAAGCAGGGCTACTACCATTCTGCACAGATATCAATGACTGGAATACAAACATTATTCTTCAGTTCTATGCCACAGTGCATATCTCAAGTGACCCCAAAGACATCAACTCTTGGGTCTTGGACTGGATGACACAACACACTCACTACAAAGCATCAGCCACAGAATTGATTCGAGCTCTACCTATTTCAATTCCTTCACATGAAGCAATCAAACTGTATGATGAAAGAGAGTTTCCAAATAAACTCATGTAGGTCCTCATGAAACCTTTGGCTCCGGTCCAACCTCCAAGGACCAGATTCCTCGTGAAGGAATTGAAATATGTGCCCAACATTGTCTACATAATTTTGGCACATTCCATCGCACCTGTCAAAGGGCATCATAAGTAAGATGATGTTGTTGGAGTCATGAAGAACATCATGTTTAACGTCATTCATGGCATCAAAATGAAACTTCACGATTTCTTCTTGGGGACTTTGGCCGATAATGCTTTGTCACCATTTGAGCTGAAGATTTATGCGCCTTGGATCATGAGATTCATCAGAAACAGATCCGCCATCAACTACCAAACTGACTTTTAGAATCACCTCGGTTATCTGCCGCCACTCAAAGTCATCAAGAAATCTTTTGAACCTATTGAGGGAAAAGGCAAGTCAGTGATATATGAAGGAAATCGGCCCCTGGATGGTCAATTTCGCAAGGATGCCTCCTATTCCTCATATGATGACACTGCCACTCAAGAATCTGATGGCAGAGTAAAACCTCCAAGCCCAACAGCCCCAAGGGTGATGACTAACACAGAGCTTCTCCTTAGTCTTCATCAGGAAGTCAGTCACAATCACAAGTGGGTAAAATGCCAGTTTGGCTCCATTGTGAAAAACCTCAATGATACTCAAAATGTTGTGAAGAAAAATCACTATTATCTTTATGAGGTATTTGATCGCACTTGGGCCATATTGTCTTACCTGAAGACTCCAAAGGAACCTGAAAAATTGGAATTCACTCACGACTTTGATTGGTCATGGCCACCAAAGAAGAAATTCAAGAATATTCCAGTTCCTGACTTGGTGGATAGCTCATTTTCTTCATTCCGCATTGCTGATTCCGATGAAGAACCCGCAGATACTGCAACTCGCCCAACAAGGAAGTCTGACCCGAAGAATGCTCACGCCTCTTCCTCAACACAGAAGTGAAGATCTTCATGGACGTTAGTCCTTAGTTTCGTCCCTTTTCGTCACATGATGACAAAGGGGGAGAAATCTGAGAGTTAGTCTTCAAGCGGGAGGATAAATTTATGGGCTTATAAATTTATTAAGTTACAAACTCTTGGTTCTTCTAAAACTTTTGATGTAATGAGTTGTAACTTAAGCCCGATGGTGTTGTGACACCTTTGAATGTTTTTCCTCGCATGCTTATTCCTCAAGTTAATTAATCCATGCATGCTAAAATTCGTCAAACACCATTTTTCATCATGCATTTCAAATTCCTCATACTATATGTCAAATGCATGCATGAATTACAAGATATAGGGGGAGATCTCCATGATATATATCATCAATGCGCACTTTTTGTTCAAAGAAAATTCCTATAAACATGCACATTTTCAGGGGGAGTTTCTCTGTATCTTACCTTCGAATTCCTCAAATTCAGCACTTACATTTCATATTATTATCCCCGTTGAAAACTTAATCTTTTGTCATCAACCACCAAAAAGGGGGAGATTGTAAGTTCATCTAGTGCCCCTTAGTGATTTTGATGGTTTGAAGACTTGTAGGTTAAGAGACTCGTATGTTTGTAAGTGTACACATGCTCTATAAGTCGCTGAGGAGTTTGAGTTATTCGATGAATATCGTCCCCTAAAAATGAATGTCTTCGGGTGAAGACTTTGGTCATTCCTTGAAGACTTTGATCACGAAGAAATTGCGAAGAAATTGATATTCCTCGTGAAGAAATGAAAGATGAGGAATTTGGTGTGTCCAGAAGAAAATACACTGTAGACTTTGAAGCTTGAATATTTACTCTTTCTGTTTCATTTTCTTTATACTTGAGTCGTAGGAACACCGTACTGTTGAAGGGGTCGAGGTAAAACTATGGAACAAATTTCCTCATGATGCTCAACCCAATCCTACACCTACCAAATCTTCACAGTGAGGAACATGAGAGACATGAGGACTTTCATAGTTGAAAGTTCTGACTGTTGTCGCACCACGCGCCACCTATTCCAGATCTTATCCACCCAATGGTCATATTATTAAAGGGCATTTATGTCAAATCATGTCAAAATGCTCCCAGGCTATAAATAGCCGCCCCCCATAACCACTAGCTGGTTGGCTGCTCCGAGTGAAACTGACACTAGTCATTTAGAGCAACCCAAATTCCTCAGAGTCTTCGAGCGAAAATCATCAAGTGAGGAAATACCGCAAACACCAAACCCACACCAAAACCCAAGTGATTGAGCATCACTAAAGAAGTTATTCTTGTGTGGAACCGACGCTAGTTACCTTTGAGGAATGTGCATCCTCCAGACGGCTAGGCATCATGGTCTAGAGCATCCAGTAGTCATTTGTGGATCGTCGGATGACCGAGTCTGTGAGGGTTTGGAAGTCTGCCCTAAAGACTTACCATGAGTGTTGGGCGAGGACTGTGTGTCCTTAGCTCAAGGAGAATACGGTAGGGACTGTGTGTCCCGGGACTGTGTGTCCTTTGGTTTCAATACCAAGCCGCTCCAAACAAGACGTACAACTGTCACAACAGTTGGAACTGGGTCATCAACAACTGTCTTCATCGAGCTACTGGTTCTATTTCCTCAACACTCTCATTTCATTAATTGCATGTTGAAGACTTTCATATGTACTGTTTGAAGAATTTGACTGAAGACTTTCTCTGAATTCCTCACCTCATATTCTTCACCTGAGTTATTCTTCACCTGCTTATCTTGTACTTGTGACCTGTGCAAACTGATTCTCTGAAATCATGTTGTGTACTTTGTTGTAGACGTCTTTGCACTTCTAACTTAGTATTGTTTCCGTTGTACTCACTTCATGACTGAGGACTTTCCTCACTAGGAATTTCCTCAATGATGAAATTGTAAAAATCGCCTATTCACCCCCCCCCTCTAGTCTATATAACGCACTTTCATAGCTGAACATTTGGATGTTGATGACTGGATCTGCACCATTGAGGACCTCCATGCACTGGTCACCTGCAATGAGGACCGTGAGAGGGTTCTCTATGCCTCTCACTACCTCGGGGATACCGCCAGAGCTTGGTTGCATGGATTCGAGGTCATGCAAGGTGATCGTGTGATCACGTGGGCTGATTTCAAGAATGGATCATGGCTATCAAGAAGCGGGAATTTCGAGCGCTGAAGCAAGGAAGTAGCTCTGTCAAGGAGTACCTGCACAAAATTCAAACTCATGTCAAGATGTGCACCCAAAGATGCCAGCGCTGAGGCAGCCAAGATAGAATGCTTCATGGAAGGACTCCACCAGGCCTCATGGTATCAACTTGTTGTGTGCGAGTGTCGGACCTTCTTCGACCTCGTGAACAAGGTTGGCATGCTGGAAGACAAGCGTCATGCCATGGAAGAAACTCGCAAGCACAAGATGATCAGCAATGGAAATTCCAGCAACCATAAGACTCGCCTGTGGCAACCAGCCCCAGCAAGGCCAACCTATCAGCCTCAGCAAGTCACGACTCCTCCACCTTGTATGAGCTACCAGCCTCACTAATATGGCAATCCTAGGCCAGCATACAACAACACAAGTAACAACAATGGTGGCAAGACCAATAACGTTTTCCTTCGTCTATTCTAGTTGTTTGACTTGGCTGCTCCAAACAGAATTGTGACTGCGTCCCCCACTAGCACTTTTTGCAACCCGAGCATCGGTCTCTAGCTAGCACCCGGAGGCTGGTGGGTCTGCTCAAGATGGAGATCACCAGGAGCATCCACAAGGCGACATTCCCCCGCCACCGCCTTCGCCGAAGAACATGACCATAGCTCAGTTTCTCCAAGTTCTCCGAGAGGAACACCAAGCCAACTCTGCCAGTATGCGGCATATGGCTCAAGTTCTTGTGAACAACCAGCAGCAAGGTAGGAATGACAATGGTCGTTCCACTCTCTCGGAGTTCATGAAGAATTCGCCCCCCCCCCACCTTCGCCGAGACAGCTGAACCTTGGAATACTGATGACTAGATGTGAACCATCGATGACCTCCTTGCACTGGTCAACTACAATGAGGACCAAGAGAGAGTTCTCTATGCCTCTCACTACCTTGGGGGTACTGCCAAAGCTTGGTAGGATGGATTCAAAGTCATGCAAAGTGATCGTGTGATCACCTCGGCTTATTTCAAGCAAGGATTTCGCACTCCCCATATTCCTTCTAGGATCATGGCTATCAAGAAGCGGGAATTTCGAGCGTTGAAGCAAGGAAGTAACTCTGTCAAGGAGTACGTGCAAAAATTCAAACTCCTGTTAAGATATGCACCTAAAGATGTGAGCACTGAGGCAGCCAAGATAAAACGCTTCATGGAAGGACTCCACCAGGCCCCACGGTATCAACTCGTTGCCTCCGACTGCAAAACCTTCTTCCACCTAGTGAACAAGGTTGTCACGTTGGAAGGAAAGTGTCGTGCCATGGAAGACACTCGCAAGCACAAGATGATCAGCAATCGAAATTCCAACAACAAGAAGAGCCGCCCATGGCAACCAGCCCCAGCAAAGCCAACCTATCAGCCTCAGCAAGTCACAACTCCCACGCCTCGTCTTAGCTACTAGCCTGAGCAGTATGGCAACCCTAGGAAAGCATACAACAACACAAGTAACAACAATGGTGGAAAGACCAATAACTTTGGGCGGGTCACGTGCTTTGGGTTTGGTCAGCCTGGACACATCTCAAAGTAGTGTCTCAACAAGAAGCCTAATGCACCGCGCCCCAATGCGCCAAACCAAGGACAAGGTTGTGGAGCGCCACCCAGGAAACAAGCTACCCGCAACCTGCCAAACAATGGCAAGGTTTGTGTGAATCACGTCATTGTTGAGGAAGGCCAAGAAGACCTGGATGTGATACTGGGTATGTTCCTTGTCAACTCAACCCCAGCAATAGTTATGTTTGATTGTGGTGGTTCGCATTCTTTTGTTACCCAAAATTTTGCACTAGAGAGTGGTATGAAGCCTACACCTTTGGGTAGTCATATGATGGTACAATCCCCAGGTGCAGTATTAAGGACCAAGATAGGATGTAAAGGAGTTGGGATTAATATCAACAGGGTAGACTTCCTAGCAGATCTTGTCATACTGAAGTTGCAAGGCTTGCATGTGATCCTTGGTATGGATTGGTTGACTAAGCACCAAGGTTTTCTATATTGTGCCACAAGGACTATTTCCATGACCAATGGCCAAGGAGTTGAAGTCAAGTATTTTCCCAACCCTAACTCTGCTCAAGCCCTCAGGTTAATTGACTATCGGCAATTGAGTTGGATCAAATGTCAGTGGTATGTGAATACCCAGATGTCTTTCCTGATGAGCTGCCCAGAATGCCTCGTGATCGCGACATTGAGTTCATCATAGAGCTAATGTCCGGAGCAGGACCCATCTATAAGAAGCCATATAGAATGGGATCCAAAGAGTTGGCTAAATTGAAGGAGCAACTAGCAGAGCAGCTCAGAAAAGGATTTATTCGCCCTAGTACCTCTCCTTGAGGATCACCTATTTTATTTGTGTCAAAGAGGGACGGAACTATCCGACTTTGTGTCAATTACCATTCTCACAATGAAGTCACAATAAAGAACAAATACCCACTCCCCAAGATTGAAGAACTATTCGATCAACTGAATGGTGCCAAGGTGTTCTCCAAGATTGACCTTAGCTCTGGGTACTACCAGTTGAAGATCAGACCCCAACATATTCCAAAGACAGCATTCGTGACCCGATACGGCATGTATGAATACACTGTTGGAAATATGCCCTAGAGGCAATAATAAAATAGTTATTATTATATTTCCTGTTTCAAGATAATCGTTTATTATCCATGATATAAGTGTATCGAATGGAAACATAAATGCATGTGTGGATATATAGACAAAATTGTGTCCCTTGTGAGCCTCTAGTTGACTAGCATGTTGATCAAGGATGGTTAAGGTTTCCTGACCATAGACAAGTGTTGTCACTTGATGACGGGATCACATCATTAGGAGAATGATGTGATGGACGAGACCCAAACTATAAACGTAGCATGTGATCGTGTCATTTTGTTGCTATTGTTTTTACATGTCAAGTATACATTCCTATGACCATGAGATCATGTAACTCACTAACACCTGAGGAATGCCTTGTGTGTATCAAACATTGCAATGTTATTGGATGACTATAAATGTGCTCTAAAGGCATCTCCGAAGGTGTCTGTTGAGTTAGCATGGATCAAGACTGGCATTTTTCACTCCGTGTGACGGAGAGATATCTCGGGACCCACTCGGTAATACAACATCACATACAAACCTTGCAAGCAATTTGATTAAAGAGTTAGTCACAGGATCTTCTATAATGGAACGAGTAAAGAGACTTACCGGTAACAAGGTTGAAATAGGTATAGAGATACCGACAATCAAATCTCGGACAAGTAACATACCGAAGGACAAAATGGTATACGGGATTATATGAGTCCTTGGTATAGAGGTTCAACTGATAAGATCTTCGTAGAATATCTAGGATCCAATATGGACATCCAGGTCCCGCTATTGGATATTGTTCAGGGAGTGTCTCAGGTCATGTCTGGATAGTTCTCGAACCCGCACGGTCTGCACACTTAAGGTTCGGTGACATTTATGTATAGTTGAGTTATAGGTGCTGGTGACCGAAGTTTTGTTCGGAGTCCCGGATGAGATCCCGGACATCACCAGGGTTTCTGGAATGGTCGGGAGACGAAGATTTATATATAGTACTGTTGCATTTGGCTTTCAGAAAGATTTCGGGCATTTCCGGTAAAGTACCGGGAGTGACGAATGGATTCCGGGGTTTTACCGGGAGGGGCCACCCACCCGGGAGACAACCTAATAGGCCCATGGGTGGCACACCATCCCTTAGTGGTATGGTGAGGCCATCCCAATGGGGATATTTCGGCCAAGGAGAAAAACAAAGGAAAAAGGAAAAAAAGAGGATGTCGGAAGGAAGGAAGGGACTCCTCCTTCCAAACCGAATTGGAGGAGGTTTCCTTCCCTCCTAGCTCGGCCGAAGCCCTCCTACTTGGAGTAGGAGGCAAGACACCACCCCTTGGTTCCTCCTATATATACCAGAGGTTTTAGAGTTTTTGAGACACAACTTTGCCACGTGCAACCCTAAACCTCTACTTCGTAGTTCTTCCTCTAGATCAGATTTCTGCGGTGCTTAGGCGAAGCCCTGCAGGAATAGATCACCACCACCACCGGCGTGCCATCACGCTGTCGGAGAACTCATCTACTTCCACGTCTCTCTTGCTGGATCAAGAAGGCGGAGATATTCATCGTGTTGTACGTGTGCTGAACGCGGAGGTGTCGTCCGTTCGATACTAGATCGGGACGGATCGTGGGACGGCGGCGATTTGGATCGCGAAGACGTTCCACTACATCAACCGGGTTTCTTAATGCTTCCCGCATAGCGATCTACAAGGTATGTAGATCCGATCTCCCTCTCGTAGATGATCATCACCATGATAGGTCTTCGTGTGCGTAGGAATTTTTTTTGTTTCCCATGCAACGTTCCCCAACATACACGGTCGTGCCATTTGGGTTAACTAATGCCCCAACCTACTTCATGTACCTCATGAACAAAGTTTTCATTGAGTATTTGGACAAGTTTGTCATTGTCTTCATCGATGACATACTCGTCTTCTCCAAGTCTAAAGAAGAGCACGAGCAACACCTGAGGATGGTCCTAGATAAGCTTTGATAGCACCAACTTTATGCCAAATTTAGTAAGTGTGAATTCTGGCTGCATGAAGTTGGATTCTTGGGTCATGTGTTGACACCAAAGGATTCTCAGTGGATCCTGCCAAGATTGAAGCCGTGACTGCGAGGCAATCTCCAAGCAATGTGAAGGAAGTGAGAAGCTTCCTTGGACTCGTGGGATACTACCGCAAGTTTGTTGAAGGGTTCTCAAGCATCGCCCAACCAATGACTTGGCTCTTGAAGAAGGACAAGAAGTTTGAGTGGACACCAAAGTGTGAAGAGAGCTTCGGGGATCTCAAGAAGAGATTGAATACGGCCCTAGTTTTGGACACTCCCAATATTCACAAGGAGTTTGTGATATATTGTGATGCATCAAGGACCGGGCTTGGTGGTGTTCTGATGCATGAAGGCAGGGTCATAGCATATGTATCTAGACAGCTATGCCCTCATGAAGAGAACTACGCCACTCACAATATTGAGTTGGCAGCCATAGATCATGCCTTGAAGACATCGTGACATTACCTTCTCGGAAAGCGATGTGGGATATAAACAGACCACAAGAGTTTGAAGTATATTTTCACTCAAAAGGAACTGAACATGAGGTAGCGAAGATGGTTGGAGTTAATCAAGGACTACGACCTCAGTGTTCAATACCATCATGGGAAGGCCAATGTGGTAGTTGATTCCTTGATCACAAAGGCTTGTTCCTTGAATGCTATGATCAAGGAAAGGCTACATGCCTTGTATGAGGACCTTGAAAGCTTCGGGTTGGAACTAGTCACACCAGGATTTCTGTACAACCTAGAAGTGAAGCCTACATTTATGGATGATATCAAGGAAGCTCATAAGGGGCACGAGAGTATCGAAGCCAGCAAGAAGAAGATCGAGAAAGGCAAGGCCCCAGGATTTTCAGTGGATGAACAAGGAGTCATGTGGTTTGAGAATCGCATCTGCGTACTCAACAAGGTTGAACTCAAGAACTTGATCTTACAAGAAGCTCATGACACTCCGTATTCCATCCATCCTGGTGGAACCAAGATGTGACAAGACCTCAAGGAAAGATTCTGGTGGCATGGCATGAAGAGAGAGATAGCTTCTTACGTCGCTAAGTGCGACATATGTCAGAGGGTCTAAGTTGAGCATCAGCGACCCGCTAGACTGTTACAATCTCTCAAAGTGCTTGAATGGAAGTGTGACAAAGTTGGGATGGACTTCATCACCGGTCTGTCTAGATCAAGCAAAGGACATGATTCCATTTGGGTCATTGTCGATCACCTGGCCAAGGTAGCCCATTTCATTACTGTCAAAACTTCTTACGGTGGACACAAGCTATCAAGTGTCTACGTCGAGCGTATTGTGAGCCTCTACGGAGTTCCCAAGGAAATCATGTCAGGCTCAGGTACTCAGTTTACCTCGATGTTTTGGAAGCTGTTCCAAGAAGCCATGGAAACTAAGATATCCTTCAACACTACTTTTCATCCCCACACAGGCGGACAGACGGAACGAGTAAACCAGATACTCGAAGACATGCTTCGTGCTTCCATTTTGGCATATGGGGTCAAATGGGAAGACTTCTTGCCCTTCGTCGAGTTCTCCTAAAACAACACCTATCAGTCCAACCTTCAAATGGCACCATTTGAGGTGTTGTATGGATGCAAGTGTCACACTCTCCTTAACAGGTCAAAGAGCGGAGAAGGACTAGTATTCGGACCAAAGATCCGCCGCGAAGCTGAGTAGCAAGTGAACCTCGTTAGATAATGTCTGAATACCGCCTAGTCAAAACATAAGAGCTACGCCGACTCCCATCACCAGGAAGTGAGTTTCAACAACGGAGACCATGTCTATCTTCGAGTCATGCCTCTCAAGGGAAGCAAACGCTTCCATGTCAAAGGGAAGCTCGTGCCAAGGTACATAGGCCCGTTCAAGACCACCGCATGACAAGGAGAAGTTTCCTAGCAGCTAGAGCTACGTTCCCAGCTATCAGATGTGCACAACATTTTTCACGTGTCACAACTTTGAAAGTGCCTTCAAGTTCCCAACCGCCCAGACCTCTACAAGGACATCGATCATCAGGCCATCGATCTTCATCCATAACACACTTATCATGAAAGACTGATCCGCATATTGGATGAATCCAAGCGTTGCACTAGAAGCCGCACCATCAAGTACTTCAAGGTCCACTACAGCAACCACACTAAAGCAGAAGCAACATGGGAGCATGAAGACTACCTTAGATCAGAGTTCCCTTATCTCTTTAGTTCTTAGCTTAGGAATCTCGGGGACAAGATTCTTGTAAGGGTGGTAGCCTATCACACCCTACGTTTGTACCACTTTGCCACGTTGTGTTTTTACAAAATTTAGAACCATTTAAAAGTTTTTTGCATGCTTGGGATGTTTGATCTAGTTGCTACTTGCTTGTGTAATTGATTGTGTTTCCAACCACCAAACCTCATTCTTCTCTCAGGAACTCATCTCCTTGGCCCCAAACCTTTGCGCAATGATCATGCCATGAGTACAGGACCAGAAACTATTTTTATAAAATATTATTTCAACCAAAAGGTATTTATTTATTTTAAACTTTAAAAGACCACTAAGTTGAGATTTGTACTGTAAGTCCTCAATTTGGGAGAGGTGTTTTACCCCGAAGATTTTATTTGGATACTATTATCAAAAAGACTTCCCAAAACCATAATATAATTATTTTAAAAGTTATTTTCCTATTTTATCTAAATACTTATTTTTGAGACGAGAAATGGTGTTTTATAGGAAAAAAATATTTTATTACTTCAAAAATATTTGAGAAAATTTAGGGAAACTCAGTGGACATATATTTTCCATATATAAGAGTTTCAACACATGGTCATGTGTAAAATCAATGTTTAAGAAATCGGTAACCGGTAACTACTCGGTCAGCTTGGGAGTAGCGATTAATCGGTGAATCATCCTATTAACTAGATTAATCGGTCGACCATTAATCGGTAGATTAAATAGAAACTTGCCAACTTATATCTTGATTTTCAATGTATTATACCATAATTCCATGCACCTAGCTATGTAATTTACCAAATATTCTATTGTAGGCATATAAAAAATAGACAAGAGGTAAAATTAATAATCGTCATACATCCAAATATATAAAATCTCAAAATTGAAAATTATCAATTAAACATTTAAACTTATCCATATACTTACTAACATACATCACATGATATACTCCAAATAACAACCAAAACCAACAGTTCCATCCACCCATCTACAAAATTGTAATTAATAATCTACTAATATATGAATTGGATTCTCCACTAAGATAGGGGCAAGATGGTAGTGCCTTGCCTACTGGTGATGCCATTGAGGAAGAGATTGGGGAGCATCCTATGGGAGGGGATGGGGAGTGGCCAAGTGGGGTGGGGTCCAGGCACGTGACCAGAATGGCGGAGCAACTAGATCTTGCAGGTGTAGTGTGGTGACTCGCACTGGTGAGGACACGACTAGCCACCAGCCAGGTTAGGAGGGGATGAAAGGAGAATGAGGAAGTGGGAGGAGGGCCAAACCCTAGGTATTTAGTAGCAAGAGGGGGTGGCAGTAGTTACGTGCCAAAATTTTGGGATTCATTTGCCCACCAGTTAATGGGTGAGTAGTGATTAATCGGTCTCGCAAGTGACTAATCGGTATGACAATTGATTAATCGGTCTAACTGGCCAATTAATCGGCATGGCAAGTTAACACGGTGAATAGGTGTTATTCGATTCGGTCACCCTAAGATTAGCGATTAACTCGCAAGTTAACTGGTTAATCGGACGAATTCTTGAAACCCCCTCAAAACCCTTTTTGCCTATTTCAAGCTTTTGAAATATTTCCATAGCAAATGTTCTCAATAAATTCCAAGAAATTTGAGGAAGTCACACATGATATAAGTGGTGATCATGCAAAGTTTCCTCTCAATCCAAGTTAATTCGATTCACCAAAATATCTCAAAAACCTATATGTCCATAACCAAATCTGAGCAACTTTACATTGCCAAGTTTATCCAATTGGTCTCAAACTTTGCATGAGTGATCTAGACCCCAAATAATGATTCTGCACCAAGTTGTGCATTTCTCGGGATAGATTAGCCTAGCCTAGCCTTCAGAAATTTGATTCCGTCCATTTCTAGGTTTTTCTGGTTTGCATTACCAACTTAGCTCAAATGAGCTCAAGTTTGGTGACCCCTCTTGTTTTTACACACAACTCCATCCTATTAAGTCTCACAGAAAATGGGTAATGGTATCTTGCCCAAAACACCGTCAAACACCTTCACGCAGAAACCTAAAACTACTCCTTTGGGCCCCAAAACTATTCCCCTTGCCACCAAAAATTTACCACGGCTTCTCTGAGACCCAGAGCACCCCCACAAGCCACCCCAACGTCTAGATGCATGACTTAGGGGGTGAAAGTCCACTTGATCCCGTGTGGACAACACTTTACCTCCCCTCTCTCTCTCTCTCTTCTCTCCCTTTCCTCGCCAGCAAAAAGAGCATCCAGCGCTCCCTCCCCCTTTGTTTGTCCCTACTACAGCATGTTGACACTAGTGGTCATGCCAGAGCACATCAGCAACATAATCAAGCTGGCCATACACGGGCTCTCGAGCATGCTACAAGACGGTCGAAGCGCTAACCTCGCCCCCTGCCCATCTCCTGGCCTCCTCGAGCCCCTCCTGTGCGCCAGTAGCTGTGTCTCAACGACCGCCTCGTGCCAATTCCTCGGTGGCGTTTGCAGCACGCGTCGTGGCGGACCCTCTCGACCAATCCCCTCCTTCCCACACACGTGCTCCCCTCTCTCCTCTCTGTCTGTTTCTGGTCGTGGACGACCCCCAGGAAGGCCCTCGAGCTGCCCACTCCTTCTCCTGTGACCCCTAGTGTCGTTGCAGCCAACTCGGGCACACACGTCCACGGTGATCCCATGATTGCCTATTTAAAGCCTCCCCGAGGCCCCCTATCATCTGGATTATCTCTCCCAACTCCAATCGCACGACCGCACTGCTCCCCTTCTATTTTGAGCTCAGGCGCTCGGGATCAAGTCGGAGCTCGCCACCTCTGGTCATCGTCATTCTCGCGGTGAGGGACCTCCCCGGGCTCCAATTTATCTCCCTATGGTCGCCTCTCGCCCTCCTAACGTGGTTCCCCCTCTCCCACGTCCTTTTCTAGCAAGGGGACGTCTCCAGCGACTCCCTCCGTAGCTCCTCCACCATATGTGCTCGGCACCGGTGAGCCACTGCACCCCGGCGTCCCTCCCCACCTCACACCGAGCAGCGGGACACCCAGGAGCTCATCCCCATCATCATTCCGATGTGTCATGGGCTGCAGCATCGCCGGTGAGCTCCCCTGCTCTGTGCCTCGAGGAGAGAGATAATAGGTGGGCTCCACCTATCATACTCCCTCCCACCTCTCTCTCTCTCTCTGACAAGCCTGGCCTGCGGGCAGGTTTGAATAAAAACCTACCGCGCCCACCCCTCCGCCCTGGGTCGTGTTCATCTGGGCCGGCTAGACTAACGTCACTTTCGGCACAAAGCGAAAAATTGGTTTTTTATTTTTCCTATTTTAGTAGATCTTGCAAAAATTCCCTAGGATTAAATATAAATCCAAATACAATGATTACAACTCCAAAAATCTTCTAAAAACCTAAGTTATTTAATGGTGTAACTTGTGTAATTTATATAGGAAGTTTTATACATTGTTTTATTTAAAAATCTAGTTTTGAATATTTTAACTAACTATTAAAATGATTTTTGACACTTTTTACACTTCAAATCCAAAGTCCAATATTTTTTACAGAACTTACATTCACCCTAGAATTTTACAAAAATAAGTTCACATTTTTCTATGTGTGTTACTTTTCTTATTTTTGTCGTGGTCTTATTATTCCCGTTACAATTGCGACAATATATTGCGTGGTTAATGAAGGGCTTGGATCAGAAGACATTGAAGACCCCGGAGTCTTTGTTGAGCCAGGAAAGCAACTCCTTGACCATGACTTGAAACCATTTGTGCATGTCATATGGCACTTCACTTCGTTGCATTTGAATCATGTTGAATCGATGACCACCTTGGTGGGTTGTCCCCGATAACTCCTCGTTGATACTTGCACTAAGGAAGAATCTACCTTCCTATGAGGGTTGTGCGGTGTGAAATAGATAGGTTGTTGAGTAGTTGATATGCAATTCGGATGGGGAAATATGCATGGCGTTGGAAAGGAAATGTTTTCAAATACTTTTTGAAAACCCCGTCGGTTGCCATTAATACCCGAGGGAGATGATGATGAGCTAGGTGACCACTTGATAAAAAAGTGGTGTACTCAGGCAAGTAAGTGTGTGGTTTTCCAAAAACGGATTAGACATAAGATGTGCTGACCGTCCCAACCTTACATGTGCGACCACGATACCCCTTTATGGGATGGGGCTTTGTTGATTACCTTGGTCGATGCTAGCATAGAGCCCGCATTACAAGTGGCGAGAGGGCCAGAGTTACCCATGCGAGACGGGGTCGTGCCTGGTAGGGCGACCATGGGCTGTTTTCACAGACATCGGGCACACTGTTGTGTGCCCTCATGCATGGTATGATCTAGAGCGAGGCTCATATGATGTGCATCATGAGGCATGGCACCAACGAGTGGACTCTTTGTTCAGTGTCGCTAGGGGAAAGACATTGTTCAGGTTCTTATCTCGGGTATGTAATATATTGCGAGTCATGGATGACATGGAAGTTCCCCGAGTCTCGTGGGTATAGCACGCAAACCCGTGCAAAGTGTAAAACTATTTGAATAGCCATGCACATGGTCAAGGATAGTTGGTTGGACCTGCTTAGACTATGTCCAGATGTTTTCACAAACTTGGTGCGCGTGTGTGTGAGAAAGATGATGGAGTGAGAACGACCATGCTTGAGTTAATTCGGATGACTTCACATGATAAATGAAGATTGGATGTTCAACCCATGGTTATGATGGCATCTACGGATTGTTCGTTTGGATATCTGCAACCTATTGATGCATGCTTTCACTAGTTGATTGATCATAACATTGCACTCCAAACTAGCTTTCTGCAACTTGCCTATTTAGTGATACATCATGCATTGTTATTGTCGTGTTCCAAACATGCGTTGCTTGCGAGTACATTCAAAGTACTCATTGGCTTGCGAGTGGTTATTTAATTGACCAGGCATGGAAGAGCAGGAATATGGAGAAGAATTTGTTGGTGATGAACACACGAACTAGGACGCTTCCTAGTCAGAATGTGTGTAGGGTTAAGGCAGATGGCATGGGTTCACACTTTCATTACAGAATTCTGCTACTAGTTATGTTTGGTGTGTCGGCCTTCGAGGCCCTATCTATGTAAGACTTGACCTTAATGGTCCCTATTTGTATCGGATGGTATGTATGGATGTAAGACTCTTTTAATTCAGCTTATGTGTGTTTAGTGAGCATTGATATCTAGGATCACCATACACATGCATTCGGTGACCATGACTCATGAACAGGGGTCCCCACAAAGCCACTCCATGTCTTCGAATGCTTCTTATACCTTTAGGGGTTCAATGCAAGAAACAAACACATGATGTGCACTAAAGTTTGTTAATTCTCTGCGAGTGGCTACCCCACTCGTTAAGCTGCCATAGAGATCCTCTAACACATATTGATTCTTTTTAGGCTTGGCAGCATCCTCGGGAGCACGTCTTTATCGAATCTCCTCCATGGAAAGTTGAGGAAGAACCTTTTTGTGACCTTTACCACCATTGTGAGCTTGTTCTTGATATTGAGCTTGGTATTGATCTTGAGCTTGGTCTTGATCTTGAGATTGCTCTAGATCTTGAGCTTGCTCAGAGGTGTGAGCTTGATCAAGGACATCACTTGGTGAACCACCATCATGTGGTGGATCTTCATCTTGATCTTGATCACAAGGTTGAGGGCCTTCACTTTGTTCCTCGGAAGTGTGTGGGTCTTGTGTCGGTGATGTTTCCACTTGAGTGGAACATTGTCCTCCTCCTTCGGCCACAAGGGGTTCCTCAACGGGTAGGAAGTGTCACACACATGTTCTTCTTATGGCTTGGGGAGGAATTTCATCACCTAGATCACAAAGACCAGTTTGCTCCACTTGGGAGCCATTATTTTTATCAAACCCCACGTTACACGTCTCCTCAGTGAGTCGATTGGACTTGTTGAGGACACGGTAAGCACGGGAGTTTGTATCATAACCAACAAATATGCCCTCTTGAGCTCTAGGTTCAAATTTCGTCAAATGAACACCTTTCTTGAGAATGAAACACTTACAACTGAACACCCGGAAGTACTTGAGGTTGGGCTTGTTACCGGTAAGAATTTCATATGAAGTCTTGTTAAAGCCTTTGTGGAGGTAGAGCTGATTAGATGCATGGCATGCGGTGTTGATGGCTTTGGCCCAAAAGTTACATGGAGATTTAAACTCCACCATCATGGTTCTTGACGCGTCCATCAACGTCCAGTTCTTCCTTTCTGCTACACCATTTTGTTGAGGGGTATATGGTGCGGAGTATTGATGCTTGATCCCCTCATCACTTAGAAATTCATTTAAGGTGTAATTCTTGAATTCAGTGTCATTGTCACTTATAATCATCAAAATATTTTCCTCATGTTGACGTTGAACTTCATTGGCAAAGTTGATGATGGTTTGCTCGGTCTCACTCTTCCTCTTGAAGAAGTACACCCAAGTATATCTTGAGTAATCATCCACTATCACCAAGCAATACTTTCTTCCCCCAAGACTATCAAAATATGGTGGACCCAAGAGATCCATGTGGAGAAGCTCCAATGTCCTCTTTGAGTATATGGTAGTCATGGGGCGGTGAGATGTCTCATGCAGCTTTCCTTCAATACAAGCATTGCAAGCACAATCTTTGGCAAAGCTCACATTTGTTAGTCCAAGAACGTGATCCCCGTTGAAGAGACTTTGCAAATATATCATATTAACGTGGGCTAGCCGGTGATACCAAATTCATCCCACATCAACTTTAGCCATTATGCAAGTCGCGTCTTAGTGGGTCGCTCCCAAAAGTGAACCTCATAGAGACCATTCTCGAGATGCCCAACAAAGGCTACTTTAAGAGTCTTGCTCCACAAAAGGGCCACACAGTCAACACCAAAGAACATATTGAAACCCATGAGTGCAAGCTGATGAACACAAAGTAGATTGTATGCAAGGGTCTCAACAAGCATGACATTCTCAATGGAAACATCCGGAGAGATTACCACCTTGCCAAGGCCAAACACCTTTGAAATTGCATCATCACCAAATGAGACTTGGGTGGCCACTCATGGGTTGGGATGAACATCCACCACCAAGTCCTTGCATCTCGTCATATGATTTGTTGCTCCATTATGAAGCAACCATGACACCCCACCGGAAGCAAACTCCTGCACAAGATCAATGCTTGGATTTAGGTACCCATTCTTTAATAGGTCCTTTCAGGTTAGTAACAAGCATCTTAGGAACCCAAATAGACCATTCAATGTACTCATAAGGGGAATCAACAAATTTAGAAAAGACATTTCCATTACTAGCACGGCATAAAACATAAGATGGGCAAAAGTCGACGGCATTGTTGGGAGGAAGGGTTTTGCCCTTCTTGGCATTACCACCCTTAGCTTTGCCCTTGTTCTTCTCTTGAGTACTCTCCCCGGCTTCAACAAAGGTTTCCTTAAGCGGGGGAGGTTGCTTGGTCTTGATCTTCTTGTTCTTCTTGGACTAGGGTGCAAACCCAACTCCTTCTTTTGCAACCAATTCCTTTTGATTACTCAAAAGGTCATTAAGATTCTGTTCACCTTGTGTGCATGTCACAAGACCTTTCTAAAGTTGCTCTTTTAATTTGGCATTCATCTCCACAAGATGCACATGCTCGCAACAAGGGTTAGCATGAGCATTATCAATTAATACAAAAGGAGAATTTGTGGCTATTTCCTTAGTGAATTTTACTTGGATTTGAACATGAGACTCTTTTAGAGAATCATGAACACTCTTCAAAGCCTTGCGAGCCTTGTAAAGTGTGGAAAACTCTTCCTCGATTCTATAAAGGTCAACCCCAAGTTCAACCTTTTCAGATTGGAGCACAGAGTAATAATAAGATCATGATCATAACCCTTTTGTAATTTAGCAAGGTCACCGTTGTGTGACTCCTCAAGTGCCAAATGAGTACCTTGCTCTTTCTCAAGAGCGATGGAAAGATCCGATATCTCATCAGCATAGTCAGGACTATGTCCTTGTAACATAGAGATAGTTTCTTCATGAGTTTAAATGAGGTTACTAGCATCTCCTATTTGTTCCAAGAGAGCAACAAAGTGCTTCTTGGCTTTACCCTTGACCTTCCTCATTAATCTATCAAAGGAATTTTCCTCAACATTTAACTCATCTTGTTCATCTCCACTATCCATAGAAGAAGGGATAATGGAAATGGTAGTTTTGATGTTTGAGTTTACCTTGTTGGTTGCCTTGACCATAAGGCACTTGGTAATGCGGTTCTCGTTGGGGGCATCGAAGAGGGACACCTTGCTTGGCGAAGAGGATGGAATGGCCACTATGGCCATTCCCATTACCTCCCCACATTCATCATCATCCTCATCCTCATCGGAGAGGTACTCTTCTTGAGCCACCAACACCTTTTGAGGCATCTTCTTAGAGAAGTTGTTCTTGTTGGGGAAGTACTTGGCTTTGTCTTTGCGAATAAGTTTGCCACCATTGTTTTCCCACTTCTCATAAGGACAGTCTGCCACAAATTGACTCACATTTCCACAATTGTAGCAAGTCCTCATGCGTTGCTTGCCCTCGGAACAACGTGAGTTGTTCTTGGAAAAGTTGGGCCTTAAGTTTCTCTTGTTGCCCCAAAATTTCCTTCACGCAAGAGTCATGTGCTCGTGGTAAGCATATTTGGTGTGTTCGGGGCAACTTTCCTCTTCTTCTTCTTCTTCCTCCAAAGCAGCCTTGACCTTCAAAGCAAGGTTGGAGGAGTCTTTTCTTTACCATTGGACATGAGCAAGAGTGTTGTCGGCGATCTTGTTTAAAATGTTCATTGCTATGAACTCATCCAACACATCACTTGAGGATAGCGAGTGAAAGTCCGGCCTTTGCCGGATGAACCGGTCCTCCCTAGACCACGGGAGGAGGAACCGAGGCAAACGTATTTTCCCCACTCATTCCTTGAGGCAACTTATTTCTATCACTACTAGCATCTTTGTTCTTGGAGTTGGTCTCCGACTCCGAAGTTGTGGGATTAACCACACGCAACGGGTTGATAGAAAGTTTGAAGCCATCAAGGTAATCTTTGAGCATGTTTTTGACCTCGATAGCCATCGATGACCTAAGAGAGGAAATAGCCTCATTTAGATATTCTTGAGTGACCGAGTTCATAGCCCCGGTCTCGGGAAACTCCACAACCAGCTCCCCACCGTCAACCATACTCTTTGGGTGGTGAAACCCTTAATAAAGAGATGTACCGATGATACCAATTGAAAGGATCGATATGGTTGGCTAGAGGGGGCGGTGAATAGGAAACTAAAACTTTAAGCTTTTCTTTAATGAATTAAGTTTAGCAACAAATAGGTTGTCTAGATATGCAACTAAGTGATAAACCTATATGATGCTAGCAACAACAATAACAAACAAGTAGCTAATACAAGTAAAGGTAAGAAGTAACCACAAGTGGAACCGATGAAGATGAGGATGTGTTTCCGAAGTTCCTTCTCTTTGAGGGGAAGTACATCTCTGTTGGAGAGGTGTGGAGGCACAATGCTCCCCAAGAGACACAATGCGTTATGTTTTGATTCCACTAGTGGTGCCCTTGAAGGGGGAGACCGAACCTTTACAAACAAGGTTGGGGCAATCTCCACAACTGAATTGGAGGCTCCCAACAAACCATGAAGCTTCAACATGATGGACTATGGCCTAGAGGTGACCTCTTCCGTCTAGGGTGCTCAAACACCCAAGAGTAACAAGATCCATGAGGGATTAATGGAGGGAACAACTTTTCTCTTGGTGGAAGTCTGGATCAAGGCCTTCTCATCCAAACCCTAGAGCTGTTGGGGAACGTCGCATGGGAAACAAAAATTTTCCTACGCGCACGAAGACCTATCATGGTGATGTCCATCTACGAGCGGGGATTTCCGATCTACGTACCCTTGTAGATCGCACAGCAAAAGTGTTAATGAACGCGGTTGATGTAGTGGAACGTCCTCACGTCCCTCGATCCGCCCCGTGAACCGTCCCAAGAACCGTCCCGCGATCCGTCCCACGATCTAGTGCCGAACGGACGGCACCTCCGCATTTAGCACACGTACAGCTCGACGATGATCTCGGCCTTCTTGATCCAGCAAGAGAGACGGAGAGGTAGAATAGTTCTCCGGCAGCATGACGGCGCTCCGGAGGTTGGTGATGATTTTATCTCAGCAGGGCTCCGCCCGAGCTCCGCGGAAACGCGATCTAGAGGTAAAACCGTGGAGTTATGTGGTCGGGCTGCCTTGGAAAAGTTGTCTCAAATCAGCCCTAATTGCTCCATATATATATGAGGACGGAGGGGAGGCTTTCCTTGAGGCTCAAGGAGCCCCAAGGGCTGCGCCACCAAGGGAGGAGGAGTCCTCCTCCAATCCTAGTCCAACTAGGATTGGAAAGTGGAGTCCTTCTCTCCTTTCCCACCTCTTTTTTTTCTCTTCGATTTTCTATCCTTGGCGCATAGGGCCATCTTGGGCTGTCCCACCAGCCCACTAAGGGCTGGTGCGCCACCCCCAAGGCCTATGGGCTTCCCCGGGGTGGGTTCCCCCCCCCCCCAGTGAACATCCGGAACCCACTCGTCATTCCCGGTACATTCCCGGTAACTCCAAAAACCTTCCGGTAATCAAATGAGGTCATCCTATATATCAATCTTCGTTTCCGGACCATTCCAGAAACCCTCGTGACGTCCGTGAACTCATCCGGGACTCCGAACAACATTCGGTAACCAACCATATAACTCAAATACGCATAAAACAACGTCGAACCTTAAGTGTGCAGACCCTGCGGGTTCGAGAACTATGTAGACATGACCCGAGTGACTCCTCGGTCAATATCCAATAGCGGGACCTGGATGCCCATATTGGATCCCACATATTCTATGAAGCTCTTATCGTTTGAACCTTAGTTCCAAGGATTCATATAATCTCGTATGTCATTCCCTTTGTCCTTCGGTATGTTACTTGCCCGAGATTCGATCGTCAGTATCTGCATACCTATTTCAATCTTGTTTACCGGCAAGTCTCTTTACTCGTTCCGTAATACAAGATCCCGCAACTTACACAAAGTCACATTGCTTGCAAGGCTTGTGTGTGATGTTGTATTACCTAGTGGCCCCCGAGATACCTCTCCGTCATACGGAGTGACAAATCCCAGTCTTGATCCATACTAACTCCACGAACACCTTCGGAGATACCTGTAGAGCATCTTTATAGTCACCCAGTTACGTTGTGATGTTTGATACACACAAAGCATTCCTCCGGTGTCAGTGAGTTATATGATCTCATGGTCATAGGAACAAATACTTGACACGGAGAAAACAGTAGCAACAAAATGACACGATCAACATGCTACATCTATTAGTTTGGTCTAGTCCATCACATGATTCTCCTAATGATGTGATCCCGTTATCAACTAACAACACTTGCCTATGGCCAGGAAACCTTGACCATCTTTGATCAACGAGCTAGTCAACTAAAGGCTTACTAGGGATAGTGTTTTGTCTATGTATCCACACAAGTATTGTGTTTCCAATCAATACAATTATAGCATGGATAATAAACGATTATCATGAACAAAGAAATATAATAATAACTAATTTATTATTGCCTCTAGGGCATATTTCCAACAGTCTCCCACTTGCACTAGAGTCAATAATCTAGTTCACATCACCATGTGATTCCAACGAATCCAACACCCATATAGTTATGGGGTCTGATCACGTCTTGCTCGTGAGAGAGGTTTTAGTAAACGGTTCTGAAACTTTCAGATCCGTGTGTTCTTTACAAATCTTTATGTCATCTTATAGATGCTGCTACTATGTGCTATTTGGAAATACTCCAAATATCTACTCTACTATACGAATCCATTTCACTACTCATAGTTATTCGGATTAGTGTCCAAGCTTGCATCGACGTAACCCTTTACGACGAACTCTTTAACCACCTCCATAATCGAGAAAAATTCCTTAGTCCATCAGTTACTACGGATAAATTTTGACCGCTGCTAGTGATTCAATCATGGATCACTCTCTGTACCTCCCAACAGACTTTGAGTCAAGGCACACATCAGGTGCGGTACCCAGCATGGCATACTTCAGATTCTACGGTCAAGGCATAGAAGACGACCTCCGTCTATTCTTTTTATTCTGCCGGGTTCGGGTTTTGAGTCTTACTCAAATTCACACCTTACAACGCAACCAATAACTCCTTCTTTGTTGATCTATTTTGAACTCCTTCAAAAACTTGTCAAGGCATGCATCTTGTTGAAACTTCTATCAAGCGCTTCCGATCTATCTCCATAGATCTTTGATGCTCAATGTTCAAGTAGCGCAATCCAGGTATTCCTTTGAAAAACTCCTTTCAAACAACCTTGTATGGTTTACAGAAATTCTACATTACTTCTGATCCACAATATGTCAACCACATATACTTATCAGAAATTCCATAGTGCTCCCACTCACTTCTTTGGAAATACAAGTTTCTCATAAACCTTGTACAAACCCAAAATCTTTGATCATCTCATCAAAGTGTATATTCCAACTCCGAGATGCTTGCACCAGTCCATTGAAGGATCGCTGGAGCTTGCATACTTGCTAGTATCTTTAGGATCGACAAAACCTCCTGGTTGTATCACATACAATGTTTGCTCAAGGAAACCGTCGAGGAAGCAATGTTTTGACATCCTATGTGCAAAATTTCATAAATAATGCAGCAACTACTAACATAATTCTAACCGATTTTTAGCATCGCTACGAGTGAGAAAGTGTCATCATAGTCAACTGTTTGATCTTGTCGGAAACATCTTTGCGACAAGTCGAGCTTTTCTTAATAGTGACTTATCACCATCATCGTCTGTCTTCCTTTTAAAGATCCATCTTTACTCAATAGTCCTATGACCATCAATTAGTTCTTCCAAAGTCTACACTTTGTTTTCATAATGGATCCTCTCTCGGATTTCATGGCTTCCAGCCATTTGTCGAAATCCGGGCCCACCATTGCTTTCTCCATAACTCGTAGGTTCACTGTTGCTCAACAACATGACCTCCAAGACAGGGTTATCGTACCACTCTGCAGTAGTACGCGACCTTGTCAACCTACGAGGCTTGTAGTAACTTGATCCGATGCTCGACGATCACCATCATCAGCTTTCACTTCAATTGGTGTAGGCGCCACAGGAACAACTTCCTGCGCCCTGCTACACACTGTTTGAAGTGATGGTTCAATAACCTCATCAAGTTCTACCACCCTCCCACTCAATTCTTTCGAGAGAAACCTTTCCTCGAGAAAGGATCCATTTCTAGAAACAAAAACTTTGCTTTCGGACCTGAGATAGGAGATGTACCCAACTGTTTTGGATATCCTATGAAGATGCATTTATCCGCTTTGGGTTCGAGCTTATCAGACTGAAACTTTTTCACATAAGTGTCGAAGCCCCAAACTTTCAAGAAACGACAGTTTAGATTTCTCTAAACCTCGGTCTATACTGTGTGATCTCAACGGAAATACGCGGTGCCCTATTTAAAGTGAATGCGGTTGTCTCTAATGCATAACCCATAAACGATAGTGGTAATTCGATAAGAGACATCATAGCATGCACCATACCAAATAGTGTGTGGCTATGACGTTCAGACACATCATCACACTATGATGTTCAAGGTGGCATGAACTGCGAAACAATTTCCACATTGTCTTAACTGCGTACCAAAGCTCGTAACTTAGATATTCATTTCTATGATCATATCATAGACAGTTTATCCTCTTGTTACGACGAACTTCACTCCTGAAACAGAATTGAACCTTTCAATATTTCAGACTTGTGATTCATTAAGTAAATACTCTTGTTTCTTCTCAAATCGTCATTGAAGTAAGAATATAATGATATCCACTGCGTGCCTTAGCACCCATTGGACTGCATACATCAAAATGTATCACTTCCAACAAGTTACTATCTTGTTTCATCTCAATGAAAACAAGGCCTTGCTCATGTGGTATGATTTGCATGTCACTAGTGATTCAAAATCAAGTGAGTATAAAGATCCATCAGCATGGAGCCTCTTCATGCAATTTATACCAACATGACTCAAGCGGCAGTGCCACAAGTAAGTGGTACTATCATCATTACCTCGTATCTTTTGGCACCAATATCATGAACATGTGTAACACTACGATCGAGATTCAACAAACCATTGAAGGTGATTATTCAAGCAAATAGAGTAACCATTATTCTCTTTAAATGAATAATCGTATTGCACTAAACACGATCCAATCATGTTCATGCTTAACGCAAGAACCAAATAAAAATTATTTAGGTTTAACACCAATCCCGATGGTAGAGCGTGCAACGTTTGATCATATCAACCTTGGAAACACTTCCAACACGTATCGTCACCTCGCCTTTAGCTAGTCTCCGTTTATGACGTAGCTTTCATTTCGTGTTACTAATCACTTAGCAACCGAACCGGTATCCAATACCCTCGTGCTACTAGGAGTACTAGTAAAGTACACATCAACATCATGCATATCAAATATACTTCTTTCGACTTTTGCCAGCCATCTTATCTACCAAGTATCTAGAGTTGCTCCGCCTCAGTGACCGTTCCCCTCATAACAGAAGCACTTAGTCCCGGGCTTGGGTTTAATCTGGGGTCTCTTCATTAGTGCAGCAACTGCTTTGCCGTTTCACGAATTATCCCTTCCAGCCCTTGCCTTTCTCAAAACTTAGTGGTTTTACTAACCATCAACTATTGATGCTCCTTCTTGATTTCTACTTTCGCAGTGTCAAACATCGCGAATCGCTCAAGGATCATTGTATCTATCCTTGATATGTTATAGTTCATCACGAAGCTCTTACAGCTTGGTGGCAGTGACTTTGGAGAACCATCACTATCTTATCTGGAAGATCAACTCCCACTTGATTCAAGTGATTGTCGTACTCAGATAATCTGAGCAAACGCTCAATGATTGAGCTTTTCTCCTCTACTTCGTGGACAAAGAATCTTGTCGGAGGTCTCATACCTCTTAACAAGGGCACAAGCATGAAATCACAATTTTATCTCTTTAGAACATCTCTTATGTTCCGTGACGTTTCAAAACGTCTTCAGCGCTTGCTTCTAAGCCATTAAGTATTTTGTACCGAACTATCGTGTAGTCATCAGAAACGTGTATGTTGGATGTTCACAACATCTACAGACGACGCTTGAGGTGCAGCACACTGAGTGGTGCATGAAGGACATTAGCCTTCAGCGCAGCAACGAGGACAATCCTAGGTTTTACAGACTCGGTCTGCAAAGTTTGCTACTATCAACTTTCAACTAAATTTTCTCTGGGAACATATAAAAACAGTAGAGCTATAGCGCAAGCTACATCGTAATTCGCAAAGACCATTAGACTATGTTCATGAAAATTAGTTCAATTAATCATATTACTTAAGAACTCCCACTCAAAAAATACATCTCTCTAGTCATTTGAGTGCTACATGATCCAAATCCACTATCTCAAGTCCGATCATCACGTGAGTCGAGAATAGTTTCAGTGGTAAGCATCTCTATGCTAATCATATCAACTATACGATTCATGCTCGACCTTTCGGTCTCAAGTGTTCCGAGGCCATGTCTGCACATGCTAGGCTCGTCAAGCTTAACCCGAGTGTTCTGCGTGTGCAACTGTTTTGCACCCGTTGTATGTGAACGTTGAGTCTATCACACCCGATCATCACGTGGTGTCTCGAAACGAAGAACTGTCACAACGGTGCACAGTCGGGGAGAACACAATTTCGTCTTGAAATTTTAGTGAGAGATCACCTCATAATGCTACCGTCTTTAGAAGCAAGATAAGGTGCATAAAGGATTAACACCACATGCAATTCATAAGTGACATGATATGGCCATCATCATGTGCTTCTTGATCTCCATCACAAAAGCACCGGCACGATCTTCTTGTCACCGGGGTCACACCATGATCTCCATCAACGTGTCGCCACCGGGTTCTCGTGCTACTCATGCTATCACTACTAAAGCTACGTCCTAGCAAAATAGTAAACGCATCTGCAAGCACAAACATTAGTTTAAAGACAACCCTATGGCTCCTGCCGGTTGCCGTGCCATCGACGTGCAAGTCGATATTATCTATTACAACATGATCATCTCATACATCCAATATATCACATCACATCGTTGGCCATATCACATCACAAGCATACCCTGCAAAAACAAGTTAGACGTCCTCTAATTTTGTTGTTGCATGTTTTACGTGGTGACCATGGGTATCTAGTAGGATCGCATCTTACTCGCGCAAACACCACAATGGAGATATATGAATTGCTATTTAACCTTATACAAGGACCTCCTCGGTCAAATCCTATTCAACTAAAGTTGGAGAAACCGACACTTGCCAGTCATCTTTGAGCAAGGGGGTTACTCGTAGCGATGAAACCAGTCTCTCGTAAGCGTACGAGTCATGTCGGTCCAAGCCGCTTCAATCCAACAATACCGCGGAATCAAGAAAATACTAAGGAGGGCAGAAAAATGCACATCACCTCCCACAAAAACTTTTGTGTTCTACTCGAGAAGACATCTACGCATGTACCTAGCTCATGATGCCACTGTTGGGGAACGTCGCATGGGAAACAAAAAAATACCTACGCGCACGAAGACCTATCATGGTGATGTCCATCTACGAGAGGGGATTTCCGATCTATGTACCCTTGTAGATCGCACAGCAGAAGCGTTAGTGAACGCGGTTGATGTAGTGGAACGTCCTCACGTCCCTCGATCCGCCCCGCGAACCGTCCCGCGATCTGTCCCACGATCTAGTGCCGAACGGACGGCACCTCCGCGTTCAGCACACGTACAGCTCGACGATGATCTCGGCCTTCTTGATCCAGCAAGAGAGATGGAGAGGTAGAAGAGTTCTCCGGCAGCGTGATGGCGCTCCGGAGGTTGGTGATGATCTTATCTCGGCAGGGCTCCGCCCGAGCTCCGCGGAAACGCGATCTAGAGGTAAAACCGTGGAGTTATGTGGTTGGGCTGCCTTGGAAAAGTTGTGTCAAATCAGCCCTAATTGCTCCATATATATAGGAGGAGGGAGGGGAGGCTTGCCTTGAGGCTCAAGGAGCCCCAAGGGCTGCGCCACCAAGGGAGGAGGAGTCCTCCTCCAATCCTAGTCCAACTAGGACTGGAAAGTGGAGTCCTTCTCTCCTTTCCCACCTCTTTTTTTTTCTTTTCTCTTTGATTTTCTATCCTTGGCGCATAGGGCCCTCTTGGGCTGTCCCACCAGCCCACTAAGGGCTGGTGCGCCACCCGCAAGGCCTATGGGCTTCCCCGGGGTGGGTTGCCCCCCCGGTGAACATTCAGAACCCATTCGTCATTCCCGGTACATTCCCGGTAACTCCGAAAACCTTCCGGTAATCAAATGAGGTCATCCTATATATCAATCTTCGTTTCCGGACCATTCCGGAAACCCTCGTGACGTCCGTGATCTCATCCGGGACTCCGAACAACATTCGGTAACCAACCATATAACTCAAATACGCATAAAACAACGTTGAACCTTAAGTGTGCAGACCTTGTGGGTTCGAGAACTATGTAGACATGACCCGAGTGACTCCTCGGTCAATATCCAATAGCGGGACCTGGATGCCCATATTGGATCCCACATATTCTACGAAGATCTTATCGTTTGAACCTCAGTGCCAAGGATTCATATAATCCCGTATGTCATTCCCTTTGTCCTTCGGTATGTTACTTGCCCGAGATTTGATCGTCAGTATCCGCATACCTATTTCAATCTCGTTTACCGACAAGTCTCTTTACTCGTTCCGTAATACAAGATACCGCAACTTACACTAAGTCACATTGCTTGCAAGTCTTGTGTGTGATGTTGTATTACCGAGTGGGCCCCGAGATACCTCTCTGTCATACGGAGTGACAAATCCCAGTCTTGATCCATACTAACTCAACGAACACCTCCGGAGATACCTATAGAGCATCTTTATAGTCACCCAGTTACGTTGCGACGTTTGATACACACAAAGCATTCCTCCGGTGTCAGTGAGTTATATGATCTCATGGTCATAGGAACAAATACTTGACACGCAGAAAACAGTAGCAACAAAATGACACGATCAACATGCTACGTCTATTAGTTTGGGTCTAGTCCATCACATGATTCTCCTAATGATGTGATCCCGTTATCAACTAACAACACTTGCCTATGGCCAGGAAACCTTGACCATCTTTGATCAACGAGCTAGTCAACTAGAGGCTTACTAGGGATAGTGTTTTGTCTATGTATCCACACAAGTATTGTGTTTCCAATCAATACAATTATAGCATGGATAATAAACGATTATCATGAACAAAGAAATATAATAATAACTAATTTATTATTGCCTCTAGGGCATATTTCCAACAAGAGCATCAATAAGAATCGATGGCTAGGGAGTGAGATCGGAAACGTGTGAGCTTAGGAGCAACAATGGAGCTTGGAGAGGTAAAAGGAGAAGTCTTTTTAGGGAAGAAGACCTCTATTTATAGTGGGAATAAAACTAGTTTTTATTCTACCCAAATTCGCAATTAAGTCGTAGAACCACGTAAGGGGCGGTACTTCCGCTTGCATGGAAGTACCGACCACCACACGTAATAGAACACATCCGAAGGGGGCGGTAATTCCGCCAGAGCGGTACTACCGCCCAGCTCCAACTGGTACTTCTGCTTAATATTGACGATATGGTGCAACGATACCAAAAGAATAAAATAAGCGGAAGAAAGAACGATAGGGAAGGGCGGCAGTACCGCTAGAGCGGTACTATCGCTCGCCCCAAGCGGTGCTTCCACTCAAAATAAAAAAGGACCCCAAAGATGCCAGAAGAAAAATATAAGGGGAAGATAGGCCGGCCTTGGAGGGCGGCAGTACCACTAGAGCGGTACTACCGCTCCCTAGAGTGGTACTTCCGCTTATACAACTTCGCGACACTTAGAGGTAGAAAGGAGGCTCCATTGCTCTAGGAATCGGATGGGGTGCAAGAGTGTGTGAGTTAGTTCCACCCAACCTTTCCATATGTGGATCCCCTGTTGATAGTAAGGGTTTACCTATGACTCAAGTCCATCAACACTAAATCGATAGCTAAGCACCATCTTCTCTTTCAACCACTAAGGGTAAAATAAATGTCTCATGCCACCTCATTATTCTTTGAAAGTTCAATGCACATGATTAGTCCGCGAGGGGCATCGTCATCAACCACCAAAACTACTTAGGGCAACTCAGTGTATCGAAGGAAAACCCATCTGGAGCCTTTCCGGTACCTTGCCGGAGGGGAAAATTATCACCGATGGCCATCTTCGTCATCCCAACGGAGGCCATAACGAGGAGGGAGTACTTCACTCATGGGGTTGAGGGTATGTATCAGTAGCTATGTGTTTGATCTCTCTCTCTCTCTCTCTCTCTCTCTCTCTCGTTTTCTTAGGATATCACAATCTTCATGTTTCATGGGCTTTGTTAATATAGTTGGATCATATGGTGTTTGTCCCTTGCCATCTTGTTGTGATGAATTGAATGTTTCCCTTTGAGATTTTTTATGTCGGATTGAATATTGGATTTGAGATCGCTTGATTTATGTCTTGGTACCCAACTTGTGGATTCCTATGGTGACAATGGGGTAATCTATGCATAGGGGTTGATACACGTTCTTGTCCTACTTTCTCCGGTAGAAATCTTGGGATACTCTTTGAAGTTCTTTGTGTTGGATTGAATATGATGAATCTGAATTTTTTATGCATGTCAAATAATTAACCCACATATACTTAAAGTGACATTTGGGTTGATTGATATGTATCATATGTATTATTTCAGTACGAACTCTAGATCTATTTGTGACTCCTCTAGGAATAGCTCAATGGATTGATCAGAAAGGATAACTTTGAGGTGGTTTTACTACGTACAACAATTTCATCTGATGTTCTCCGCTAGATATGAACTTTGGAGTGATTCATTGTCACATGTTGAAGGATGATCATATGATGCTACCATGTTAGCATTATGGAGAGATTGCACTAGTGAAAGTATGAACCCTATGCCTTATTTCCTAACATTTATATAACATTTTGCACTCTATTTACTACTCGTTACCATGTTTTTTTTATTGTTCAGATTATAAAAATCTATTTATACTATGCATATTGCACTTTTATCACCATCTCTTCACTGAACTAGTGCATCTACAAAATTTGCCATTGTATTGGATGTGTTGGGGATATAGGAGATTTCTTGTATTTGATTCCAGGGTTGTTTGACAGAGACCATCTTCATACTACACCTCCCATGGATTGATAAACCTCACGTCATCCACTTCAGGGAGATTGCTACTGTCCTACAGAACTCTGTACTTGGAGGCCCAACAACGTCTACAAGAATAAAGTTGCATGGTAGACATCAGGGGAGCGGGTATGTCGGGACCCCGATCCTAAGCCATAGGAATCTAGCCTGTAACACATCGCATCCCTTTGTGGTCTCACGCACGGTTAACTCCACGCCTGCAGCCTTACCTTAGCCGGTACTGTTTGTGTCTTTTGACTCACGTATGCGATAGTGTCGCTAGCAATCCAATGTCAAAGAACCCGGATCGACATGTCTAGTCATAAACCAAAGTGGCAGTACCGCACAAGGACAGGCATACATGACCCAACAAAGCAGGTGTCGGTCATCGACGAATGTAGATGAGTCGTAGCAAGCTACAAGGACTCCATTACATCGCGTGACATTTCCCCAAAGGGGACAGACACAGCAGCTAAGAAGGACACATGCCGGTCAACCAATGTGTCCGGAGCAGTAGCGAACTACCAAGGCTCATTGGATCACAAAGGGGCATTTCCTTGTAAGGAGTGCTACTAAAGTTCACGACTAGGTATTCGAACCCCATACATATCAAGTACGACACACGTACGCATGGCATACTGATATGTATAGATACTCGATGGCATCACAACCTAACCATAAACATACAAGCTTTATTTAAGAGGCTCGGAAGAGCCACACACATAATATTACACATTAAGGGTCTCACGACCCATAATAGCAGTCATACAATACAAGCCAGCGGAAGAGTTATAAACTCTCTGGGTACAGACAGTGCAGCTAGAAGGCACATGGCCTGACTATACTACAGAGCCGACGTAGGGCCAGATCGTAGCTGGGACACCAGCTACTCGTCGTTGTCGATGTCTACGAAGAACCCTCCGTTAGGGTCATTAGCAACCTCTGCAACATTTATTAAGCAAACATGAGTACGAAGGTACTCAGCAAGACTTTAGGAGAACTAACTACTCATGCAAGGTATCAAAAGGTATTGTGGGGTTTCGGGCGGAAAGCCAGCATTTGACTCGTGGCTAGACAACTTGCACTTTGAAATTAGTTTTGACAACTTGATTTCTCGCACACGAGTCCACTAACACCACAACAATACACTATCGTGGAATCATTCCGTCTCCATACGGAAATGCCGTCCACGACACTCACGCTTATCTTGACAATTTTATGAGTAACCATTCAAGTTATCTATGAACAACATATGTCTCCAAGTAGTCCATATCCGCGGACGCGGCTATTCGAATAGATCATAACCCTGCAGGGGTGTACTTCGTCACACACGCTCTCGCCACTTATCGCCATGTGCACGTCATGCACCTCGGCAACCTTCAAGCGGAAGCCCAGCGAGGGAGTCGGCCACGACCGTTAACCACACTAGTACCTAGTCCAGGTTTATCGCCTATCTGAGAGTAACCCGTACGGAAGTCCGGCCGGGGTTTCCGCCACGGCCTCAAACGATGTGCGTAGGGTTCCCAAGCCCACCATCCGGGTGCCACTTGGTACACCGTGCCACTGCCTACCGCATCACGGTCCACCTCTCAGGTCAGCACCATGCACGGCCTCCAGCATTACTATAAACACCAGAAACTACTTGCAACTCCTGGACCGAGTACTACGCGATTAATAGGCCGAGCGAGGTCATATTTCAGGGCCCAGCATGTGGTAGTATCTAGTCTTGGATTACATACACGGAACTCAGTTCCTAAGGACGGTTCCAATGAAACAACCCGCCATGTACTCCTACACAGCCTTTCACCGGTACCTTTACCAAATCAAGTTCAACACACAACCTTTGCTCACCGAACACATTCCACATTTCTGTTCACCTCCCAGATGACAGACCATACACAACTCTAAGCATAGCATGCATAGCAGGATAAGGCACATCATAGCTCAAGCAACTACCAGGTATGCTAGGTTGCAAGGTTCGGCTATTTACTGTGACAAGGTTAAGTCATGCAAAGGAAGTGGGTCCAACTATCGTGGCAAAAGCAGTTGAAGCATTTGATCCTAATGCAATAAATAGGTGCAGGAGCAAGAACATAGGAGTTATCGGGATGATCAAAAGGATTGCTTGCCTTGTTGCTCAGAGGAGGAACGATATCCGTCAGACGGATATTCGGTGGAATCCGGGGGTGCGGAGCCTACCGAAATGAATGGCAACATTCAATAACAATCATATGCACTCAAAATGATGCATGAGCATGGCATGAGAATGCAAGGTGATAAGTTATTATTTTCAACATGTAACAGGTTTAGAGTTGATTTGAATCACATTCGAATAGCAATTTAAACGGGTATTCTCGGATACCGGTTTAATTGATTCGACCTGATGCTCGGTTCATCTTGATGTTAACATGCAAGAATTGTCATTTTATGATACTGATTTGTATCTAGGGCAGTGTGTGATCATTGCAAATATAATGAAATTTGAATATTTTTGCAAATTCCATTTATAAGGTGATTAAAAGAATTGAATTATTCCTTATTTCACAATTTAGGGTTCTGTAACTTCTTCAAACATAGTTGAAAATAGCATAATCAGAATCCTTGAATTTTTCTGATACTTTTTCATATATAAATTATTTTCATTGGAGTTACAAATTAATTTCTATGATTTTTTCAAATTTTAGCAATTTCCTGAATTAGTTTTAAACTGGAAATTCTATTTATTGCATCAGGCAGACGTCAGCAGGTCAGCCGACCTGTGCAGGTCAAACCTGACAGGGGGGCCCCACTGGTCAGCCTCTCTGGGACTAATCCCGCGCTGACCAGCCCCTAATTGGGGTTTGACCAGGCGTGGGGCCCTCTGGCAGCGACTGAGGGGAGGGCGATTACACCCTAATGGTCGGCCACGTCGACGGCCACCGGAGGGTGGTCGCCGGCGACCAGACCCGCGGCGGAGGGCTCGCTGGAGGCGACCTAGACGGCGCTGCACAGCACCAAAACGCACGCGGTTGGCAGCAACAGCATGCTCGCGAAGTGGCCGATCTGGCAGGACCATCTGGGGAGGCTAGGGTCGCCGGAAGAGGCGACGGCGACGAGCCGGAGCGGCGGCCGAAGCTCGGGCGCCATCGGGGTCTTTGAATTAGGGGAATCTACGCTCGGTTCTTAGCTGCTACGGCATCTACGCGTCGTCCTGGAGCTGCTCGTGCCCTCGGAGGGACGAGCTGATCATCGGAGGCCTACCGGCGACGAGCGGCAGCGGCGGTCCTCGTCGGGTTCCGGTGAAACTAGCGCTAGAGGAGGGGATCGACGGGGGAAACTTAGGGGAAATGACCGCATGCTCACGGGGAGTGCAGAGCAGAGCTTAGACGGCTCGGGGAAGGCCTGGGGGCGACGAATCGACGGGAGAGGTCCGGCGGCCGGAGGTGGAAGACGACGGCGTTGTGGGCGTTGCAGGGCTCGAGGAAGCTTCGGCTTCTGCAGAGACGACCAGGGCAACGAGGCGGAGCTAATGGCGTGCTCTGGGAGGGGATCCTATGGCCAGGGGCACGGGCAGCTCGAGCTCGAGCTCGGCTCTAATGGCGGCAGCAAGGAGGAGGAGGAGATCCGGGCGGAGGAGGAGAACCGAGGCGGGGAATGGATAGGGGAGGCTCTGGGGAGCTTATCCCCGTCGTCGCCAGCGCGAACCGGCGGCCAGGCAGGCACGCAGGTGCGTGGCCGCGCCGGAGGAGGCGGCGGCCACCTCCTGCTGCCTACTGGCGCGAGGGAGGGGACGAGCCGGGAGATGGGCCGGGCCAGGCTTGGGCGACAGGTAAGCCTTTTCCCATTTTCTCTGTTTTTGTTTTTCTGTTTTGCTAAATATTGTATTGCTAATTAATTCAGCTCCAAAGCAAAAAGTAAAAACTATTTTAGACCTCCTGAAATATTTGTTATAATATCCCCACTCATTTCCAAGGTTTTCAACATTTTTGGAAAATTATAGTTTCTGATTTCAATTTTTAAATTTGAAACCAGTGGCTTTTGCATTTATTTAAAATGCTTAAAGTGTCAAGAAAATAGTTTTCTCCAATGCTCATTTACTTTCATGATTTATCAGAAAGTTTGAACATTTCTTGAAGCCATTTTGGGTTCATTGATTTTGAACAAGTTGAAATTTCCTTTAATTGAAATGGTGGCTAGGGTTTTGAGTTTTTCCTTTGCCACTTTGTTGGTTTTTGTTGAAAATTATTAGATGCAAATGCAAAGAAGACATGAGCACAATGCTATCTTGCTTAAGGGTTAGGGATGTGACAACTCACCCCCACTCAAAAGAATCTCGTCCCGAGATTTAGAAGTCGTCGGGAATAACGCAGGATACTCAAGTCGGAGACGATCCTCTCTTTCCCAAGTTGCCTCCTTTTCAGAATGATTTGACCATTGAACTTTAAGAAACTTGAGGTTTCGACGTCGAGTGGTACGCTCAGCTTGATCAAGAATACGCACGGGGTATTCTTGGTAAGAAAGGTTATCTTGTAGATCAAGCATTTCGTGGTCCACTTCACGGATAGGATCCGAAAAGCAACGCCTGAGTTGCGAGACGTGGAAAACATCATGAACCTTGGAAAGATGCGGAGGAAGTTCCAACTGGTAGGCAACTTCTCCTCGTTTGGCAAGAATGCGAAAAGGACCAATGTAACGAGGAGCCAATTTGCCCTTGATACCGAATCGATGGGTACCCTTCAAAGGTGTAACCCGAAGGTAAGCCTTCTCGTCAACTTCAAAGGTCACAGCCTTATGATGACGATCATATTGGCTCTTTTGACGAGACTGAGTTGTTTTCAACTTTTCACGAATAATGCGAACCTGCTCTTCTGCATCCTGGATCATATCCGGGCCAAAGAGTTGCCTCTCTACGGTTTCTGACCAATTAAGAGGGGTTCTACATCTTCGTCCATAGAGAACTTCAAAAGGGGCTTTGCCCAAGCTTGATTGATAACTATTGTTATAAGCGAATTCGGCGAATGGAAGGCACTTCTCCCAATTCATACCGGACGAAATAACACAAGCTCGGAGCATATCTTCTAGGATTTGATTCACTCTTTCTACTTGACCACTTGACTGAGGATGGAAAGCAGTGCTAAAAGATAAGTGAGTCCCCATGGCATTCTGAAAACTTTCCCAGAAGCGAGAAGTAAAGATACTTCCATGGTCCGAGTTAATTTCCAGGGGAACACCATGAAGAGACACTATTCGAGAGAGATATAACTCTGCTAGCTGGCTAGCTGTTATACTCTCACGAACAGGAAGAAAATGAGCCACTTTGGAAAGACGGTCAATGACCACAAAGATAGCATTATTTCCTTTCTTGGTCTTGGGAAATCCGGTAATGAATCCATGCTAACTTTATCCCATTTCCGTTCAGGAATAGCTAAAGGTTGAAGGGTGCCAGCAGGCCTTTGATGTTCTGCCTTAACTCGACGACAAACGTCGCAGTTAGCCACGAACTCAGCAATTTCTCTCTTCATCCTAGTCCACCAAAACCTCTGGCGTAGGTCCTGATACATCTTAGTACTACCGGGATGAATGGTGAGAGGAGAATCATGAGCCTCCTTAAGGATTAACTGCCTTAGATGTGGGTTCTTAGGAACCACTAAACGATTCTGGAAGAACACAACACCTTGATCATTCATGGAAAATTCTTTAGCGTTTCCGCTAAAAATATTCTCCTTGATCCGTGATATACCCTTGTCACGCTTTTGGCCAGTTATAATTTGATCCTTAAGAGTAGGCTTCGCCACCAGGGTGGAAAGGAATCCTTGAGGAACAATATGAAGATTCAACTTCCGAAAGTCCTCATGGAGATGTGGTTGACCTTGTTGTAGCATCAAATTGTTACAATAAGATTTACGACTTAGTGCATCGGCCATAACATTGGCCTTCCCCGGGGTGTAAGTTATCCCTAAGTCATAATCCGAGATCAACTCAACCCACCGTCTTTGCCTGAGATTCAAATCCGGCTGGGTGAAGATATATTTCAGACTTTGGTGATCAGTGAATATTTCGCAACGATTACCCAAAAGGTAATGTCGCCAGGTTTTTAGTGCATGGACTACAGCTGCAAGCTCAAGGTCATGTGTGGGATAATTATCCTCATGTGGACGCAACTGTCGAGATGCGTATGCGATCACATGACGATCTTGCATGAGAATGCAACCTAATCCTTGTCGCGAGGCGTCGCAATAGATAACAAAGTCCTTAGAAAAATCTGGTGGTAGCAACACAGGTGCGGAAGTCAGGCGTCTTTTCAGTTCCTGAAAACTATGCTCACACTGTGGTGTCCACTCGAACCTTTTATCCTTCTTGAGGAGTTCAGTTAGAGGCTTTGCAACCTTGGAGAAATTCTCGACGAAGCGGCGGCAATAGCTCGCTAGACCAAGAAAACTCCTAACTTGCTTAACCGATTCAGGTTGAGTCCAATCAAGGACAGCTTGAACTCTCTCGCGATTGACAGCAATACCCTTACCAGAGATTACGTGGCCTAGATAGGTCACTTCTGGTAACCAGAATTCACATTTTGAAAATTTGGCATAAAGGCGATGCTCTCGAAGTTTCATCAATACTAGCCTTAGATGCTCGGCATGTTCTTGTTCATTCTTCGAGTAGATGAGAATATCATCGAGGTATACTACGATGAATTTGTCCAAATACTCCATAAAGGTTGAATTCATCAGCCGAGAGAAGGTGGCTGGGGCATTGGTTAAACCGAAGGACATAACGGTGTACTCATATTGGCCATAACGAGTAACAAAAGCCATTTTTGGAATGTCCTCGTTCTTAATCTTGATTTGATGGTATCCCAACCTCAAATCCATTTTGGAGAAGACTGAGGATCCAGCGAGCTGATCGTACAGGTCGTCGATCCTGGGGAGCGGATACTTGTTCTTAATGGTGACCAGATTAACTGGTCGGTAATCTACAACCATCCAATCCGTTCCGTCTTTCTTCTTGACGAAGAGGACGGGACAAGCCCAAGGAGAAGAGCTAGGACGAATGAAACCCTTGCTCAAGGCCTCATCTAATTGCTTCTTAAGTTCGGCTAGCTCTAGGGGTGCCATCTTATAAGGTCTCCTGGCTATTGGGACGGTTCCCGGAACAAGATCTATCACAAACTCTACATCTCTGTCAAGTGGAATTCCTGGCACTTCCTCTGGAAAAACATCCGGGAAGTCACGGACTACCGGAATGTCTTTAAGTTCCGGAAGAGGGTTGGCATTGAGGGAATAGAGTTGGCATTTGGCAACTCGAGTAGAGACATTGACTATCTCACCCGAGGGATGGGTTAGCTGAACATTTCTGGAATGAGTATCAATCTTGGCATAGTGAGATGACATCCAGTCCATACCCAAGATGATATTAATGTCCGAAGATTTCACGGCTATCAATGAGGCTAGAAAAACTAGCCTGTCTACTAGAATTTCATTGTCATAGGTTATCCTAGAGGTTTTCCACTTACTACCCGGAGTTTGGACAACCAATGGAATTGGCATATCACAAGAAGACATGTTATGCAACTGTGCATAACATTCTGAAATGAAGGAATGAGAAGACCCAGTGTCAAAGAGAACGGACGCTGGGTGATGATTAACAAGGAGCGTACCCACACTTGTAGCATATCACCTGGTTGGCACGTGGTGCAGCATTGCTAGCTGGACCACCGTAGGTTTTTGCTGGAGGGTTGGTCTGATTCGTCTGAGGCGCCACATAGGATGGCCTTGGAGTGTATCTTGGCGGTAGAGAACTGTTTGGAACCCACAGCCTGTGTTTTGGAAATGCGGAACCAGATGACGAGCCAAAATCACGGGAGTGCTTCTTTGTGGCTTCATAGTCGGTATGACCAGTCTCGGCACTGATCGCCTTGTTGTCCAGGGCTTGGAAGCTTGTACATTCGTGGAGGCGCAAATCACGACGAAGCTCAGGGCTCAGACCCTTACGGAATCTTGCTTGCTTCTTGGCATCAGTAGACACCTCCTCTGTTGCATAGCGGGCGAGGTTACCGAACTCGCGGCTATAGGCATCCACAGACAACTTGCCCTGAGTGAAGGCACAGAACTCCTCTCTCTTTCTGTCCATCAGGCCCTCTGGAATATGGTGCAGACGAAAAGCTGCACTGAAGTCTGCCCATGTGGCCACTGGTTCAGCGGGACGCATGGCTTCAAAATTCTCCCACCACGGATTGGCGGGTCCCTCCAGGAAATACGTCGCGAAGGTCACCTTGTCGGCCTCAGACACATTCACAGAGCGAATCTTGCGTGAAATGTTGCATAGCCAGTCATCAGCGTCGAGGGGATCGACGGAATGATGAAACTTTGGAGGATTCAGCTTCACGAAGTCATTGAGGGACACTGCAGCATTCCTAGTCTGTCGAGCCGTATTCTGCTCAATACGCTCTAGCAGTCGATTGGTCTCCCTTTTGTTTCTTTCTGCCTCAAGCATCACTTCCACCAGAGAAGGCGGGTGAGGCAAGTCTTCCTGCGACGCTTGACTACCCTCACCTTGCTCATGAGCAGGGGCACGGTTCAACCTGGTGAACACCATCCTGACAAACAAACTCATAGCTTAGACCAATATCATATCAATACTAGCTATGGATTAAGAATGTACTGAACACACGGAATGCGGAAATGAATATCCGAACAACATGGTAACAAGCAACTGCTATATATACACCATGGTTCATACACACCCTTACATAGTTCAGTACACCCTTAACCGAAGAGCAAACTACTGAAATTGTGAAACTACTCATCAGAGGCTTACAAGCTGCCTATACATTATTTATCTAGGCCTCCGGAATTCATTTCACATTACTACCATACTTCACAAGTCACGCAGGACTGTGAATGTACGGCTACTACCATACTATCCTTCCGCTCACAGCTCAGGCATCCGCATAGAAGATATCATAGAGATTACCTCCATGGCCTGGAAACTCAACCTGCGGATCAGGAAACACTCTGGCCTGAGATCCCTGGGATCCATAAGGACACGGATGTGGCCTTGGTCCCCTGACTGGTGGTAGGAGGGGTCCCCGAAGAGGTGTGACTCCTCCTATAGCTGGCCAGTCAACGTGAGCCGGAATATGGGTCCTAACAGGGTTCAGCATCTCCATCTCTCCATACCCTGTCTGGACTACCGGTGTCAGCTGCGTCAAAGCTGTCCACAGACGGGCACGGGTAGCATAAAGCTCCATGCGGAGAGCACGAGCATCCTTGTCTCTGTTCTCTAGCATCTCAACAGTGGTCTGCAGAAGTGGATCCTCCATAGAAGAATCAAAATAGACTCCACTGAGGTATCCCTCTTCACAAGACTGAGAGGCCGGAACATAGCAGAACTCTGAATTCTGCAGCAGTGCATGTCTCGCTCTCATAATAGTCAGCATTGAATAGGCAGCATCTTGTACTGCCATGTCAACGGTGACCCCCAACCCATAGGACCAATGGATTGGCTTCTCAGCTCCAGGGTAGTCTGGGAATACCCTAACAGTGCAGATGTACTGGCTCTGGTTGAAGTCCCGGTACTGTTCCTCCACTGTGTACTCGGGGTACCAGCGGTAACCGCACACCGACATCACCCTGACCAGCATGGCCGTATGACCCGGTACATCAATGCACCTGGTCAGACGTACCACCTGACGAGAAGGACGGCGAGGCATCTGTAAATAGAGAATAATGCTAAAGCATTAGAGCTCTGAATGCAAAATTGGGCAGCATAACGGCTGTAAATGCTCAAAACAAATTTTGAGACAACCCAAAAATGAAATAGCGTCACCACTCAACTATCAAGTTCAACTCTCTGATCATCAAACTTACTTCCTGCTTCCTAGGGATAAAAGAAACCCAATATTTCTCGACCCGTAGTCCTATAAGCTACCGATCGGAAACACGAGCCTAGGAGAAGATGAGTAACCTAGTCCTTAATTCCCGCAGAAAAGACGAGGATGACCAGAATATAATAACTTGAGAAGAGAACAAGAGTGTTACGTTCCCTTCCACAAACAATTCCCTTATATATACCTAAAGCAATTCTAGACTCAACTTCGACCAGTTTGGCTTAGTAATCCTACAGTCAGTCAGGCTCTGATACCAACGTTGTCGGGACCCCGATCCTAAGCCATAGGAATCTAGCCTGTAACACATCGCATCCCTTTGTGGTCTCACGCACGGTTAACTCCACGGCTGCAGCCTTACCTTAGCCGGGACCGTTTGCGTCTTTTGACTCACGTATGCGATAGTGTCGCTAGCAATCCAATGTCAAAGAACCCGGATCGACATGTCTAGTCATAAACCAAAGTGGCAGTACCGCACAAGGACAGGCATACATGACCCAACAAAGCAGGTGTCGGTCATCGACGAATGTAGACGAGTCGTAGCAAGCTACAAGGACTCCATTACATCGCGTGACATTTCCCCAAAGGGGACAGACATAGCAGCTAAGAAGGACACATGCCGGTCAACCAATGTGTCCGGAGCAGTAGCGAACTACCAAGGCTCATTGGATCACAAAGGGGCATTTCCTTGTAAGGAGTGCTACTAAAGTTCACGACTAGGTATTCGAACCCCATACATATCAAGTACGACACACGTACGCATGGCATACCGATATGTATAGATACATCGATGGCATCACAACATAACCATAAACATACAAGCTTTATTTAAGAGGCTCGGAAGAGCCACACATATAATATTACACATTAAGGGTCTCACGACCCATAATAGCAGTCATACAATACAAGCCAGCGGAAGAGTTATAAACTGTCTGGGTACAGACAGTGCAGCTAGAAGGCACATGGCCTGACTATACTACAGAGCTGACGTAGGGCCAGATCGTAGCTGGGACACCAGCTACTCGTCGTCGTCGATGTCTACGAAGAACCCTCCGTTAGGGTCATTAGCAACCTCTGCAACATTTATTAAGCAAACATGAGTATGAAGGTACTCAGCAAGACTTTAGGAGAACTAACTACTCATGCAAGGTATCAAAAGGTATTGTGGGGTTTCGGGCGGAAAGCCAGCATTTGACTCGTGGCTAGACAACTTGCACTTTGAAATTAGTTTTGACAACTTGATTTCTCGCACACGAGTCCACTAACACCACAACAATACACTATCGTGGAATCATTCCGTCTCCATACGGAAATGCCGTCCACGACACTCACGCTTATCTTGACAATTTTATGAGTAACCATTCAAGTTATCTATGAACAACATATGTCTCCAAGTAGTCCATATCCGCGGACGCGGCTATTCGAATAGATCATAACCCTGCAGGGGTGTACTTCGTCACACACGCTCTCGCCACTTATCGCCATGTGCACGTCATGCACCTCGGCAACCTTCAAGCGGAAGCCCAGCGAGGGAGTCAGCCACGACCGTTAACCACACTAGTACCTAGTCCAGGTTTATCGCCTATCTGAGAGTAACCCGTACGGAAGTCCGGCCGGGGTTTCCGCCACAGCCTCAAACGATGTGTGCAGGGTTCCCAAGCCCACCATTCGGGTGCCACTTGGTACACCGTGCCACTGCCTACCGCATCACGGTCCACCTCTCAGGTCAGCACCATGCACGGCCTCCAGCATTACTATAAACACCAGAAACTACTTGCAACTCCTGGACCGAGTACTACGCGATTAATAGGCCGAGCGGGGTCATATTTCAGGGCCCAGCATGTGGTAGTATCTAGTCTTGGATTACATACACGGAACTCAGTTCCTAAGGACGGTTCCAATGAAACAACCCGCCATGTACTCCTACACAGCCTTTCACCGGTACCTTTACCAAATCAAGTTCCACACACAACCTTTGCTCACCGACCACATTCCACATTTCTGTTCACCTCCCAGATGACAGACCATACACAACTCTAAGCATAGCATGCATAGCAGGATAAGGCACATCATAGCTCAAGCAACTACCAGGTATGCTAGGTTGCAAGGTTCGGCTATTTACTGTGACAAGGTTAAGTCATGCAAAGGAAGTGGGTCCAACTATCGTGGCAAAAGCAGTTGAAGCATTTGATCCTAATGCAATAAATAGGTGTAGGAGCAAGAACATAGGAGTTATCGGGATGATCAAAAGGATTGCTTGCCTTGTTGCTCAGAGGAGGAACGATATCCGTCAGACGGATATTCGGTGGAATCCGGGGGTGCGGAGCCTACCGAAATGAATGGCAACATTCAATAACAATCATATGCACTCAAAATGATGCATGAGCATGGCATGAGAATGCAAGGTGATAAGTTATTATTTTCAACATGTAACAGGTTTAGAGTTGATTTGAATCACATTCGAATAGCAATTTAAACGGGTATTCTCGGATACCGGTTTAATTGATTCGACCTGATGCTCGGTTCATCTTGATGTTAACATGCAAGAATTGTCATTTTATGATACTGATTTGTATCTAGGGCAGTGTGTGATCATTGCAAATATAATGAAATTTGAATATTTTTGCAAATTCCATTTATAAGGTGATTAAAAGAATTGAATTATTCCTTATTTCACAATTTAGGGTTCTGTAACTTCTTCAAACATAGTTGAAAATAGCATAATCAGAATCCTTGAATTTTTCTGATACTTTTTCATATATAAATTATTTTCATTGGAGTTACAGATTAATTTCTATGATTTTTTCAAATTTTAGCAATTTCCTGAATTAGTTTTAAACTGGAAATTCTATTTATTGCATCAGGCTGACGTCAGCAGGTCAGTCGACCTGTGCAGGTCAAACCTGACAGGGGGGCCCCACTGGTCAGCCTCTCTGGGACTAATCCCGTGCTGACCAGCCCCTAATTGGGGTTTGACCAGGCGTGGGGCCCTCTCGCAGCGACTGAGGGGAGGGCGATTACGCCCTAATGGTCGGCCACGTCGACGGCCACCGGAGGGTGGTCGCCGGCGACCAGACCCGCGGCGGAGGGCTCGCCGGAGGCGACCTAGACGGCGCTGCACAGCACCAAAACGCACGCGGTTAGCAGCTACAGCATGCTCGCGAAGTGGCCGATCTGGCAGGACCATCTGGGGAGGCTAGGGTCGCCGGAAGAGGCGACGGCGACGAGCCGGAGCGGCGGCCGAAGCTCGGGCGCCATCGGGGTCTTTGAATTAGGGGAATCTACGCTCGGTTCTTAGCTGCTACGGCATCTACGCGTCGTCCTGGAGCTGCTGGTGCCCTCGGAGGGACGAGCTGATCATCGGAGGGCTACCGGCGACGAGCGGCAGCGGCGGTCCTCGTCGGGTTCCGGTGAAACTAGCGCTAGAGGAGGGGATCGATGGGGGAAACTTAGGGGAAACGACCGCATGCTCACGGGGAGTGCAGAGCAGAGCTTAGACGGCTCGGGGAAGGCCTGGGGGCGACGAATCGACGGGAGAGGTCCGGCGGCCGGAGGTGGAAGACGACGGCGTTGCGGGCGTTGCAGGGCTTGAGGAAGCTTCGGCTTCTGCAGAGACGACCAGGACAACGAGGCGGAGCTAATGGCGTGCTCTGGGAGGGGATCCTATGGCCAGGGGCACGGGCAGCTCGAGCTCGAGCTCGGCTCTAATGGCGGCAGCAAGGAGGAGGAGGAGATCCGGGCGGAGGAGGAGAACCGAGGCGGGGAATGGATAGGGGAGGCTCTGGGGAACTTATCCCCGTCGTCGCCAGCGCGAACCGGCGGCCAGGCAGGCACGCAGGTGCGTGGCCGCGCCGGAGGAGGCGGCGGCCACCTCCTGCTGCCTACTGGCGCGAGGGAGGGGACGAGCGGGGAGATGGGCCGGGCCAGGCTTGGGCGACAGGTAAGCTTTTTCCCATTTTCTCTGTTTTTGTTTTTCTGTTTTGCTAAATATTGTATTTATAATTAATTCAACTCCAAAGCAAAAAGTAAAAACTATTTTAGACCTCCTGAAATATTTGTTATAATATCCCCACTCATTTCCAAGGTTTTCAACATTTCTGGAAAATTATAGTTTCTGATTTCAATTTTTAAATTTGAAACCAGTGGCTTTTGCATTTATTTAAAATGCTTAAAGTGTCAAGAAAATAGTTTTATCCAATGCTCATTTACTTTCATGATTTATCAGAAAGTTTGAACATTTCTTGAAGCCATTTTGGGTTCATTGATTTTGAACTAGTTGAAATTTCCTTTAATTGAAATGGTGGCTAGGGTTTTGAGTTTTTCCTTTGCCACTTTGTTGTTTTTGTTGAAACTTCTTAGATGCAAATGCAAGGAAGACATGAGCACAATGCTATCTTGCTTAAGGGTTAGGGATGTGACAGGGTAATCTTCGTCCCCCACCTCATCTCAGGTCTGGGGTTCCCTCTGCACCCCTTCGTGCGTGGGATGATTTTTTTACTATGTGATCGACTTCCACCATATGGCCCCGAACTCCATCCCCCACCTCGCCTCCTTTATTACAGTTTGTGAGGCCTTCCTCCACAGTGAGCCGCATTTTGGCCTCTAGGTGAAGGTCTTCGGAGTCAAGCCGATGTCCAGCGACACCGAGCTAGCAGAGTGTGCTGGAGCCATGGTCAGCAAGAACCAAAACGATGACTGGTTCATGGGCACCTTCATTGATATGGTGAAGGAGTGGCAATGCGAGTTGTTTTACATCATCGAGTCGCTCGTGCCCGGCCAAGCCAAAGTCCCGGCCTCCCCCCCCCCCCAAACAAAATCTCAGGTCCTGCAGAGAGTAGGGCATCGCCTGGGGGAACCCCGAAGAGGTGGTCGCCTTGATCAAGAAAATAAAGTGGTGGTCCACCGAGAGTAACTCAAGCTCCCGCCGTGATCAACATCATGCTCAACCACCGAATTCTCCCTCTTTAACTCCGAGCCAAGTCGATGTGGGAGCACAAATCATTTCTTCTGTGCCGACTCGTCCACCATGTGGACGCGGCTACCTAAGGCAGCCAAGGACAAGATCCCCGAAGAGGGACGAGACCTTGGTTTCGAGGTTGTCTGTGGAGCCCCACTGATAAGTGTTCCAACACACATCTGTATTCCTTTGCCTTTTCATGACGAAACAATGTTTTGACAAATCGCTTTGTTTGATATATGCATAAATGGCCTGCCAAGATGCACGTCATGCGGTGCCCGGCTCCACTACGAAAGGAAGAGAGATCTCCTCTACTCATGATGGTTCTGGTCGAGGAGCCGCACGTGGTAGTCCCAAAAAAGCCGAAGTCCCAGAATGGCAAGGTGGGAACCCTAAGTTTGGACGCCTTGGTTACCCGGTGCGAAGATACCCACACCTCCACCACCCACTAAGATGGGGGTGAGGAGGAGTACATCCCTTCCCCTAGAGGGAAAAGGCGGCACCTGAGGACACCGATGCCGAAACGCGGCCCAGAGACTTAAAGAGGTTGAAGAAAGCCTCAACCGGAGCCATTGGCCAGCCAATGGAGAAGATCGTACTCTCCAGCGAGTCTGAAGACGACCCCCTTGCTTTGGGGAGGAAAAAACAACACATTGAGGGTACATTACTATTCTCCATGTCTTGCATTTCATTAGATATTAGCAGGGCTGAACTTACACAAGTACTCCGTTCGCAGTTCAGCGAAGGTGCTTCCAAGCGAATCCTCCAGCGGTCTGCTGCCCTCCAACGGGACCCCGAATCGTTCTACTCCTCCACCAACTCACGATGTGCTGGGGGGTCTAACTCCTATTCGGCTCCCAGGTCGACCAAATAGGGGCCAGAGGGTCAATTATCATGACCGAGGGTGATGCCTCGGTTCGACAGGGCCAAGGGGACAAAATCCTCGAGGTCATCGAGGAGATTCTAGGCCAACCACTGGCCCAGCGAGAGTGTGCCCGACTCCAGCGTCGTGGCGAAAGACCACTCCGCCCAGCACGCAGGTGATTGGGTCCGAGGTCCTGCCACCCCCAATTCCTGCCAAAGAGAGGGCTAGCAAGGGGTGGGCCGAAGAGATAGAGGAGGGCTTGACAGACTCCTCCCTTAAGGAAGAGCACCATCCTTGATAGGCACGATACTCCAAGACTTCCGATCCGTGAAGGCCGGATTGCACGAGGTCTTCAAGGGCCCTTGCCTCAAGAAGGAAAAGAATTAAAAGAAGGAACAAGATTCACCTTCCCTTCGGAAGGAAGCAAATTTAAAGAAGGAGAAAAGTTCGCCACACCCTGTGAAAGGCAAGGAATTATAAAAGAACTAAAAGAACCTGCCTCAAGAAGAAAGGAATGGGAATTAAAAGAGGAACCGAGTAATTATGTGCATGTAGAATCACAATTATATGATGAAGAGGTGCTAAAGATATGTGGGTGTGAAAAGTTTCAATTTCTTAGTGTTATTTAAAAAGTCTTCTGCCTTTTGAAAAATGTTATGTATTTTTTGAAACCCTTGACGCATCTTAAAATATTTGTGTACTATTAAAAAATATATTCATGTATTAAAAATAATGTTTATACAATTTTAAAAATATCCACCCTTTTAAAAAAACAAGTAATTCTTAAAAGTGTTCACGTGCTTATAAATATATACGTAGTTTTTACAATATTCATGCTCTTCAGAAAATTCCACGTGATTTCAAAAATGTTTGCATTTTAAAAATAATGTTGATGTATTTTGAAAAACAAATATACATTTTTAAAGTGAGTCGGCATAAGAGGGATGGTGTATGAACTAGGAGTAGATAGTAGTTTAGTGACAAGTGTGAGTGCGGTGGCCAAGATCATCACTTTCAGATTGACCACATTCACACGCATTGTAATCAGGTGAACGCTATGACCATGATCGATAAACGAAGGAAAAAGGTTAAACTACAACAGTGATGAGACGTTATGTTCAAATAGATAAGACCTGTGAAGGGTTCTTGAGTTATACTTATACTAGTATAAATGTCCGTGCGTTGCATCGAGCGAAGTATTAAATATAACTTGCTCCACTATCATTATACAAAAAGTAAATGATCTAATTTTTCAAACATAAAAAATAAGGTTACACTGAGTATTTCTTTCTGAATCATGAAATTTGTACATGCCCTAACTATGTTTCATGACGTATTTCAGCTCTGCGCTTTCATTTCACACGATGAAAGAGAATTTGTATATGTAATAGTCTGTTTGGGCTAGCCAATCGATGCTGCTATGATAAGATCAACGTTGTACCACCTTAGGATCAGGCAAAAGCTTTTTAGATTTACAGATCAGATATAATCTCACATATACAAAGGAAAAATATACAAGCTCGGGCATGCAAAAGCAGAGGGGGAATAAAATTTCTTCACAACGACAAATAAAGTACTCTATCAATGTCACTATCCGAGGAGCTGGCATAACCTACGCACTACAAAAATTTCTAGACATTGCATAACAAGAAAAAAACTCACAAACCATCATTAACCACGATTCGAACAGGCCAAGTCCTTACAACTCCAAAGATATACTTGTGAAAATAAAATAAAAACAGCGTTGTAACTTCTAGTAAAAGCAATATTATCCAACATGATAATTTCAACCGGCACATAGGACAACCATCAACGACATCATACCGTTAAAGATTATTACATGTCTAAATTTTGTTATAAGCTAGAAACCGGATATCATTTACAACCAACAATATGTAATTGAACCTACTCCTCTACATCTATTGAATTATGAGGAATTGTTTCATTTGCTACATATCTAAAATTACCACCAGGGATGCAAGCCAACAGAGAAGCTTCTTTTGCGGAAATAGCACACATGTCCTGTTTTGAGAGAATGGATGTTAGAAACACGTAGTAATCAATCTTGAACAAAGAATAAAGTTACAACAAAAATAAAAGGTAAACCTCCAACCGCTAGTTTGTTCATACAATATTTCTGATTGCGCAAAGATAAAATCAGCATGCAGTGTAGTGCATCTCTATCAACATATACAGGTTAATATATGTGAATCATTTGGTTAATGGAACCTCACTGTTGTCCCTTGTTTTGATTTTCACGATTGTAGAAGCTTAAGTGCTTGAGTTATCTAGAAAAAATAGTAAAACTACTTGCGAATCTAGTGCCTCTCTATCAAGAAAATTATACTATAGGTATTGCTAATTCATAAGTTGCAACTCCACTTGAGGTACAAGAACGCCTTTACAGGGAATGGATCCAAAAAAAACAAAGGATAAGGAACATGAACGTAAGGAGACAAACACATCAAGGTATACAAAAATCTACTACCGTACAATCAAGCAAATATATTCATAATAACATCTGATACTCACTCATTACCATGAAATAAGATGAATATGTAACCTTTATGTTGCTCTTGTGAACATGACACAGGGGCACCAATTCAAAAACAATAAACTCAAACACACGCTTCTATGAGCTGACTATCTTTCAAGGGGATACATACTTCTATTTTGTATATTAAAGGCCACACACAACATTGGACTCGACGGATGTTCATCACTCATCTTAAGGGCCTGGAAAAAAATCAATAATGCAAATCATGAAGGAAGCTACCAAAAAGGATTCCATGAGTCATTCTACAAATGTGTATTGTTAACTACATTTCTTATTCCTATTTTGTAACAAACGTGTGCACTTTTGTGGTTTGGATACTAAGACTGAGAATACATATAGATGTGTAATATTTTTTTGGTTTATCATTTTGCATTCGTTTTTTGTCAAGATTCAGACTGAATTTCTGACATCAAAAACACATCTTTCGTTAATCAGGTGCTGAAAAAATGGTTAGATCCCAAAACAAAATACATATGGAACTTGCCAATTAGCAATTTTATTTTGATATACTACAGCTATCTCAACCTTAAATCAAATAGAGAGCAATCAGAGTTGGAGCACTACCACAAGAATCGTTGTCAAAATAACTGTATCAACTTTGAGACTTGAAGCCCTACATACATGAATGAACTTTCACACATGAATCAACTTTCAGAATTGAATTAATGCAATGGTAAGGTGGCATCCCTATTCTTGAGGTCCAATTAACCGCACAACATGTCACATAGTGATCAAGTTAAGCAGCATGTATAACAAATTATGCAATTCGCACGGGTTCCTAGCAAAATAAATGCAGCGTGTTTCGCACCAATATATCGGGACTGAGTAGGGAACTTACAGTCTACATGTCAATACCATCGACCGTTCGTGGCATGTCCAAGAGTGGAACTTTCTTGGCCTCCACCTGACTATGATCGGACGCCTTTGGCATCTGCACGCGCACACATAAAGGGACATTAGTTCTTTTGATCTTCAAATACATATTTTGTGTTTGCTTAAAATCTATGGTGATGCTGCAACTAATTAATCCGGAGCTGAAATATTGGAGACGCCGTCACGGGAATGACGATGGGTGCGAAAAACGTTGTCGATGCTGATTGGCTTAGTATAAAAATCTATGATCTTGCTGCTTGTAAGTTGGATATAAAACAGTTAACACAGTAATGAAAATACAAAGAAAGGCATGTGCTTTTCCGAGCCTCACCATTGTTGTGATAAACAAACAGCGAGGAAAGCAACAACACACTTTCCCACAAATCCATAATACATAGTATCTTTTTATTACAACAGACATCAGTTGGAAGGAAAAAAAAAGGAAAAACCATCGGACTTGTCGGTGTGGTCAAATTTGTACCCAAGAGAGAGGATTGCTATTTACCTACTGGTGTTTGAAAACTCTCAGCGGCATCCAACAACTTACTGGATCAGATATACACCCTCCTGTTGGGGAACGTCGCATGGGAAACAAAAAATTTCCTTCGCGCATACAAGATCTATGCATGGTGATGACTATCTATGAGAGGAGAGATTGGATCCACATACCCTTGTAGATCGCTAAGAGGAAGCGTATATAAAGCGGTTGATGTAGTCGAATATCTTCGCGATCCAAATCGCAATCCGTCCCGCGATCCCATCACGATCCGTCCCGCGATCTCATCATGATCCGTCCCGCGGTATCATCACGATCCATCCCAATCTAGTGTCGGACGGACGACACCTCCAGATTCAGCACATGTACAGCTCGATGATGATCTCCGCCTTCTTGATCCAGCAAGAGGGAGCGGAGAGGTAGCTGAGTTCTCCGACAGCCTAATGGCATGGCGGCGATGGTGGTGGAGCTAATCCTCCACTAAGGGAGGTGGAGTCCTACTCCTAGTAGGATTCCCTCCCACTTGGCCTCCTCCCACCTCCTTGGCGCATGGGACTTTAGGGGTTGGCTGCCCAGCCCACTAAGGGCAAGTACACCACCTCTTAGGCCCATGTGGCCCCTGGGGTGGGTGGACTTCTCTTGATGGACCCTTGGAACCCAATCTTCATTCCCGGTACACTAACGAAAATGCCCGAAACCATTCCGGAGCCCAAATACCCTCTTCCTATATATCAATCTTCATCTCCGTACCATTCCGGAACTCCTCCTGACATCTAGGATCTTATCTGGGACTCCGAACAACCAACATACATAACTCAACTATACTGAAACGTCACTAAACGTTAAGTGTGCACACCCTGCGGGTTCGAGAACTATGCACACATGACTAAGACACTCTCCGGTCAATAACCAATAGCGGGACCTGGATGCCCATATTGGCTCCTACATATTCTACGAAGATATTTATCGGACAAACCTCTATGGCAAGGATTCAGTTAATCCCGTATATTATTCCCTTTGTCCATCGGTATGTTACTTGCCCGAGATTTGATCGTTGGTATCTCTACACCTAGTTCAATCTTGTTACTTGCAAGTCTCTTTACTTGTTCCGTAATACAAAATCCTGTGACTAACTCTTTAGTCACATTGCTTGCAAGGCTTGTTGTGATGTTGTATTACCGAGTGGACCCCGAGATACGTCTCCGTCAGACGTAGTGACAAATCCCAGTCTTGATCCATGCCAACCCAACACACACCTCCGGAGACACCTGTAGAGCACCTTTATAGTCACCCACTTACGTTGTGACGTTTGATACACACAAGGTATTCCTTCGGTGTCCGGGAGCTGCATGATCTCATGGTCATGGGAACAGATACTTTGACATGCAGAAAACAGTAGCAATAAACTGACATGATCATATGCTACGTTCATATTTTGGGTCTTGTCCATCACATCATTCTCCTAATGATGTGATCCCATTATTGAACGACATCTCATGTCTATGTATAGGAAACCTTGAACATATTTGATTAACGAGCTAGTCCTTCAGAGGCTCACTAGGTACAATGTGTTGCCTATGTATCCACACATGTATTTCAGTTTCCAATCAATACAATTCTAGCATGGATAATAAACGATTATCATGAACAAGTAAATATAATAATAACCAATTTATTATTGCCTCTAGGGAAAATTTCCAATAGTCTCCCACTTGCACTAGAGTCAATAATCTAGTTCACATCACTATGTGATTGTAATGAATCTAACACACATACAGTTATGGGGTTTGATCATGTCTTGAGTGTGAGAAAGGTTTTTAGTCAACGGGTATGAACCTTTCAGATCCGTGTGTGCTTTACAAATCTCTATGACATCATGTAGATGCTTCTACCACACGCCATTTGGAACTATTATAAATGGCTCCTCCATTATACGAACCCGGTTTGCTACTCAGAGTCATCCGGATTAGTGTCAAAGCTTGCATTAACGTAACCCTTCACGGTGAACTCTTTTATCACCCCATAATCGAGAAACATTTCCTTAGTCCTCAAGTTACTAAGGATAATTTTGACTGTTGTCCAGTAATCCATTCCTGGATCACTTTGTACCCCTTGGCATATTCATGGCAAGGCACACATCAGGTGCGGTACACAACATAGCATACTATAGAGCCTACGGTTAATGCATAGGGGACGACCTTCGTCCTTTCTCTTCCTTCTACCGTGGTCGGTCTTTGAGTCTTACTCAATATTCACACCTTACAACACAGCCAAGAACTCCTTTTTGACTGATCTATTTACAACACAGCCAAAATCTTGCCATGGTATGTATTCATTTGAAAGTTCTATTAAGCGTTTTGGTCTATCTCTATAGATCTTGATGCTCAATGTTCAAGTAGCTCAATCCACGTGTTCCTTTGAAAAACACTTTTCAAATAACCCTATATGCTTTCCACAAATTCTACATCATTTCCGATGAAGAATATGTCAACTACATATACTCATCAAAAATTATATAGTGCTCCCACTCACTTTCTTGGAAATACAAGTTTCTCATAAACTTTGTATAAACCCAAAAGCTTTTATCATCTCATCAAAGCGTATATTCCAATTGCGAGATGCTTGCTCGAGTCCATAGAAGGATCGTTGGACCTTGCATACTTGTCAGCATCCTTAGGATTGACAAAACCTCGAGTAAAACATCGAGGAAACGATGTTTTGACATCCATCTGCAAGATTTCATAATTGAAAAAATGCAGAAACTTTTAAAATAATTCCAACAGACTTTTAGCATCGCTATGAGTGAGAAAGTCTCATCATAGTCAACTCTTTGAACTTGTCGAAAACCTCTTTGCGACAAGTCAAGCTCACTAAATGGTGACATTCATCATCATCGTCTGTCTTCCTTTTAAAGATTCACTTCTGCTTGATAGCCTTACGACTATCAAGTAGTTCTTCCAAAGTCTACACTTTGTTTTCATACATGGATCCTATCTCGGATTTCATGGCGTCCAACCATTCACCGTAATCTAGGCCCACCATCGCTTCTCCATAGCTCGTAGGTTCATTGTTGTCCAACAACATGACCTCAAAGACAGGATTACCGTACCCCTCTCGAGTAGTACGTTTCCTTGTCGACCTACGGGGTTTGGTAGTAACTTGATCTCAAACTTCATGATCACCATCATCAACTTTCCCCTTCAACTAGTGTAGGCGCCACAGGAACAACTTCTACGCCCTTCTACTCTCAGGTTGAAGTGATGGCTCAATAACCTCATCAGGTTCCACCATCCTCTGACTCAATTCTTTCGAGAGAAACTCTTTCTCGAGAAAGGACCCGTTTCTACAAACAAACACTTTGCTTTTGGATCTGAGATGGGAGGTATACCCAACTGGTTCGGTGTCCTATGAAGATGCATTTATCCACTTTGGGTTCGAGCTTATCAGGCTGATAGGAGGTATACCCAACTGAAACGACGTGGATGTCGCCTAGAGGGGGGTGAATAGGCGCTTTAAAATAATTACGGTTTAGACTTGAACAAATGCGGAATAAAACTAACGTTTAATTTGTCAAGCACAAAACCTAAAACAACTAGGCTCACCTATCTACACCAACAACTTATGCTAAGCAAGATAAACAACTAAGTGATAGCAAGATATATAACAAGAAACAATATTGCTATCACAATGTAAAGTGCGTAAGTAAAGGGTTCGGGTAAGAGATAACCGAGGCACGCAGAGACGATGATGTATCCCAAAGTTCACACCCTTGCGGATGCTAATCTCCGTTTGAAGCAGTGTGGAGGCACAATGCTCCCCAAGATGCCATTAAGGCCACCGTAATCTCCTCACGCCCTTGCACAATGCAAGATGTCGTGATTCTACTAAGTGACCCTTGAGGGCGGTCACCGAACCCGTACAAACAAGGTTGGGTAAAATTCCACAACTTAATTGGAGGCTCCCAACAACACCACGAAGCTTCACCACAATGGAATATGGCTTCAAGGTGACCACAAATGCTCGGGGCAATCTCCACAACTTAATTGGAAACCCCGACGCTTGCCCGGAGCTTTACACCACAATGATTGAGGTCTGAGGCACCACCAAGCTTCCAGGATGCCAAAGCATCCACGAAGAATAATCTCTAGGGGTACCAAGTACCCAAGGGTAATAAGCTTCTCAACTTCTCACTTCCACGTATCACCATGGAGAACTCGAACCGATGCAACTAATGCAATGGCAAGAACACATGAAGTGGTCAAGTCCCACAGACTCAAATCCCTCTATAACAACAAAAAGCTATGGAGAGATATGAAAGGAAGAACAAGGAGCTCACAAAGAACTCCAAGATCAAGATCCAAGGGGTTCCCCTCACATAGAGGAGACAGTGATTGGTCGAGATGTGGATCTAGATCTCCTCACTCTTTTCCCTCAAGAACTAGCAAGAATCATTGGAGGGATTGAGAGTTAGCGAGCTCTAAGAAGGTCAACAATGGGGGGAAAACACGAGCTCAATGGATGGATTGGGTCCAATGGGGAAGAAGACCCCCTTTATATAGTTGGGAAAAGAATCTGACCGTTACCCCCACTCACACCCCGAGCAGAGCGGTACTACCGCCGCTAGGAGCGGTACTACCGCATGGTAGGCTAACCAACCACGGTATTAAAAATTTACTACCATGACTACCACCACTGAGGCTGTAGATGCGAAGAAAGTCCAAGGGAGCGGTAGTAAAAAGTTACTACCGCCAGAGAGTGGTAGTAAAAACTACTACCGTTGTACTGCGGTACTACTGCTAGCACCAGCGATACTACTGTTGGACATTGAAACTGCCATAACTTTCGCATACGAGCTCCGAATCAAGCAAACTCAAGCTTGTTGAATTCAGGAAATCTTAAGAACATGCAGTTATGAAAAATGCCAATGATATAGAGATGTGAGACCTCTATGAATGAAGAACCGGGAAAAAACTTCCAACATCAAAAACATCATAAAAGATGCATATGGACTCTGTTTTCGATGAACTCGAGCTTGTCATGAAGATGACCATAAGCTCTAAAACTCACAAAGAGAAACACCATACAAGAACCAAGAAATATGATGCAAGGATGCAAATGGTTTGAGCTCTCAAGGAACTATACGATCAAGTTACTCACTTGAGAGCCCCCCTTGACAATACGACAATCTATCCTACAATAGAGAAACATATCAAGGGCAAACCTGTACCTTGCACCTAGTCCTCTTGAGCTAGATGATGACGATCTTGGCTTCCTCAAGATGGACCACCTTTATTGATTGCGTTGATTTGATGAAGACCAGTTGATTGCTCCCCCATACTCACTATGGGTGAGCCATTCTTCAGCACATCTTCACAAGTCCATTGCCACCACAATGGACGGCAAGCTTCAAACATGATATCTTCATGATGCTCCACTTGAACTTGCACACCGCAATCTTGATGACGATCACCACTTGATGTCATCCTTCATAGGTTGAATGAGATATTCCTCTTGACACAAACCTATGGAAACATACCTGACCCCACATAGAACTCTCACGAAGACCATGGTTAGTACACAAAAGTGTTATGAACAATGCTTACCATACCATGGGATCACTTGATCCTTCTCGGTACATCTTGTACACTTTGTGTGTTGATCATCTTTATTTACTTTCTTCTTAGTCTTGATCAACCTTGTGTCTTTATGACCAATCTTTGGATAATACTTTGAATACTACCTTGGTCATCATATAAACTCCTTGAAACCAACAGATGGACTTCAAGAAGTGCATATGGACAATCCTTCAAATTTAACTTAAGGGAACCATTAGTCCATAGAGATTGTCATCAATTACCAAAACCACATATGGAGAAATATTCTCTAACACCAACTGTTTTGGGTGTCCTATGAAGATGCATTTATCCGCTTTGGGTCCGAGATTATTAGGTTGAAGCATTTTGACATAAGCATTGTAGCCCCAAACTTTAAGAAACAACAGCTTAAGTTTCTCCAAACCATAGTTCATACAGTGTCATATCAACGAAATTACGTGGTGCCTTATTTAAAGTGAGTGTGGTTGTCTCTAATGCCTAACCCCAAAATGATAGTGGTAATTCGATAAGAGACATCATAGTATGCACCATAACCAATAGGGAGCGGTTATGACGTTCGGACACACCATCACACTATGGTGTTCGAGGTGGCATGAGTTGTGAAACAATTGTCACACTGTCTTAAATGTATGCCAAACTCGCAACTCAGATGTATATTTACCTCCACGATCACATCGTAGACATATTATCCTCTTATCACGATGATCTTCAACTTCACTCTGAAATTGCTTGAACTTTTCAATATTTCAGACTTGTGATTCATCAAGCAAATACACCTGTATCTACTCAAATCATGAGTAAAGTAAAAAAACCATAACGATATCCACTGCATGCGTCAGCACTCATTGGACTGCATACATCTAAATCTATTATTTCCAATAAGTTTCTTGCTCGTCCCATCTCAGGAAAACAAGGTCTTCAGCCATCTTCCCCATGTGGCACGATTTGCATGTCTCAAGTGATTCAAAATCAAGTGAGTCCAAACGGTCCATCTGCATGGAGTTTCTTCATGCGTTTACACCAATAGGCATGGTTCGCATGTCTCAAACAATCAAAAATGAGTGAGTCCAAATATCCATCAGCATGGAGCTTCTTCGTGCGTATTATGCCAATATGACTTAAGCGGCAGTGCCACAAGTAAGTGATACTATCATTACTATGTTGTATCTTTTGGCATCAATATTATGAACATGTGTATCACTACGATCGAGATTCAATAAACCATTCATATTAGGTGCATGACCATTGAAGGTATTATTCAAGTAAACAGAGTAACCATTATTCTCTTTAAATGAATAACCGTACTGCAATAAACATGATCTAATCATGTTCATACTCAACGCAAACTCCAAATAGCATGTTCAACATCAATCCCGACGGTAGAGGGAGCGTGTGATGTTTGATCATATCAACCTTGGAATTACTTCCAACACACATCGTCACCTCACCCTTGCTAGTATCTGTTTATTTCATAGCTATAATTTTGACTTACTAACACTTAGCAACTGAACTGGTATCTAATAGTGTTTGAAATATGCCCTAGAGGCAATAATAAAGTGGTTATTATTATATTTCCTTGTTCATGATAATTGTCTATTATTCATGCTATAAATGTATTAGCCGGAAACCGTAATACATGTGTGAATATATAGACCACAACATGTCCCTAGTGAGCCTCTAGTTGACTAGCTCGTTGATCAATAGATGGTCATGGTTTCCTGATCATGGACATTGGGTGTCATTGATAACGAGATCACATCATTAGGAGAATGATGTGATGGACAAGACCCAATCCTAAGCATAGCTCAAGATCGTGTAGTTCGTCTGCTAGTGCTTTTATAATGTCAAGTATCATTTCCTTAGACCATGAGATTATGCAACCCCGGGATACCGTAGGAGTGCTTTGGGCGTATCAAACATCACAACATAATTGGGTGATTATAAAGGTGCACTATAGGTATCTCCGAAAGTGTTTGTTGGGTTGGTACGAATCGAGACTGGGATTTGTCGCTCCGTGTGACGGAGAGGTATCTCTGGGCCCACTCGGTAATGCATCATCATAATGACCTCAATGTGACTAAGGAGTTAGCCACGGGGTGATGTGTTACGGAACGAGTAAAGAGACTTGACAGTAATGAGACTGAACAAGGTATAGCGATACCGACGATCGAATCTCGGGCAAGTGTCATACCGATAGACAAAGGGAATTGCATACGGGATTGAGTGAATCCTCGACATCGTGGTTCATCCGATGAGATCATCGTGGAACATGTGGGAGCCCACATGGGAATACATATCCCGTTGTTGGTTATTGTCTGGAGAGATGTCTAGGTCATGTCTGATTGGTTCCCGAACTCATAGGGTCTACACACTTAAGGTTTGGTGATGCTAGAGTCGTTATGGGAATCGTATATTTGGTTGCCTAAGGTTGTTCGTAGTCCTGGATGAGATTCCGTACGTCACGAGGAGTTGTGGAATGGTCCGGAGGTAAAGATTCATATATAGGAAGTGGAGATTTCATCGCCGGAAATGTTTCGGGGATCATCGATATTGTACGGGGACCACCGGAAGGGTTCCGGGGGTCCACCGGGAAGGGCCACCAGCCCCGAAGGGCCACGTGAGCCAAAACTGGAAGAGAACCAGCCCCTAGATGGGCTGGTGCACCACCCACCAAGGCCTAAGGTGCACAAGGAGGCAAGGGAGGCCAAACCCTAGGCGTGGGGGCTGCCTTGAGTGGCAAGCCACCCCCTAGGGCGCCGTCCCCACCACCATCTAGGGATGCCGCACCTCCTAGGGTTTCCCTAGGGGTGTCTCACCCCCTCTCCCTCCCTCCTATATATAGTGGAGGATTTGGGAGGGTTGCACACACCCTGAACACCACCTCTTCGCGCAGCACTACCTCTCCCTCTTCTCCTCCTCCGCGGTGCTTGGAGAAGCCGTGTCGGGGAGCCACATACTCCATTGCCACCACGTCGTCGTGCTGCCGGAGTTCTCCCTCAACTTCTCCTCCCTCCTTGCTGGATCAAGAAAGAGGAGACGTCCCCGGGATGTAGGTGTGTTGAACGCGGAGACACCGAACGTTAGGTGTTTGGATCGGATCGCCGCGAGTACGACTCCATCAACCGCGTTCATAGTTATGCTTCCGCTTAGAGATCTTCAAATGTATGAAGATGCTCTACAATATCTCTCGTTGCTGGTTTCTCCTACATAGATCTTGGTATGACGTAGGAAGTTTTTTGAATTATTACTACGTTACCCAACAGGGGCATCCGAGCCAATTCTATGCGTAGATTCTATGCACGAGTAGAACACAAAAGTTGTGGGCGATGATTTTGTCAATTCCTTGCCGTTACTAGTCCAATCTTTTGTCAGCGGTATTGTGGGATGAAGCGGCCCGGACCGACTTTCCACGTACGCTCACGTGAGACTGGTTCCACCGCGTGACAAGCACTTGTTGCATAAGGTGGCTAGCGGGTGTGTGTCTCTCACACTTTAGTCGAATTGGATTTGATGAAAAGGGTCCTTATGAAGGGCAAATAGCATTGTCATATCAACATTGTGGTTGTGATGTAGGTAAGAAACGTTCTTGCGAGAAACCCATAGCAGGCAGGTAAAACTTGCAACAATAATTAGAGGACGTCTAACTTGTTTTTGCAGGGTATGCTATGTGATGTGATATGTCCAAAAGAATGTGATGATGTATATGTGATGTATGAGATTGATCATGTTCTTGTAATAGGATTCACGACTTGCATGTCGATGAGTATGAAAACCGGTAGGAGACATAGAGTTGTCTTAATTTATTGTATGAGATGCAATGCCATGTGATTACTTTACTTTATTGCTAACCATTAGCCGTAGTAGTAGAAGTAATAGTTGGCGATACGACTTCATGAAGACACAATGATGGAAATCATGGTGTCATGCCGGTGACAATGATGATCATGCCGCTCCTCGAAGATGGAGATCAAAGGCGCAAGATGATAATGGCCATATCATGTCACTATATGATTGCATGTGATGTTTATCATGTTTCTATATCTTATTTGCTTCGAACAACGGTAGTAAATAAGATGATCCCTTCACTAAAATTTCAAGAAAAGTGTTCCCCCTAAGTGTGCACCATTGTGAAGGATCATTGTCTCGAAGCACCACGTGATGATCGGGTGTGATAGATTCTAACGTTCGCATACAACGGCTATAAGCTGGATTTACACACACAAAACACCTAGGTTGACTCGGCGAGCCTAGCATGTATAGACAAGGCCTCGGAACACGAGAGACCGAAAGGTCAAACATGAGTCATATAGAGATACGATCAACATGGAAATGTTCACCATTGATGACTAGCATGTCTCACGTGATGATCAGAACGGCCTAGTCGATGTGGATCATGTATCACTTGATGACTAGAGGGATGTCTATCTGAGTGGGACATTAAATAATTTGATTAGATGAACTTAATTATCATGAACATAGTCAAAAGGTCTTTGCAAATTATGTTGTAGCTTGCGTTGTAGCTCTACTATTTTAGATATGCACCTAGAGAAAATTTAGTTGAAAGTTGGTAGTAGAAATTATGCGGACTAGGTCCGTAAACTAAGGATTGTCCTCATTGCTGCACAAAAGGTTTATGTCCTTAATGCAACGCTCGGTGTGCTGAACCTCGAACGTCGTATCTGGATGTTGTGAACATCTGAAATACACGTTTTTTATGACTACGTGATAGTTCAGTTTATAATGCTAAACGGCTTAGAATTGAGGTGCTGAAGACGTTTTGAACGTCGCGAGATATATGAGATGTTCCAAGATCTAAAATTAGGATTTCAGGTTCGTGCCCACATCAAGAGGTATGCGACCTCTGACAAGATTCTTTGTCTACAAAGTAAGGGAGAAAAGCTCAATCATTAAGCATGTGCTCAGATTGTCTGAGTACTACAATCGCTTGAATCGAGTGGGAGTTGATCCTTCAGATGAGATAGTGATGGTTCTCCAAAGTCACTGCCACCAAGCTACTAGAGCTTCGTGATGAACTATAACAAATCAGGGATAGATATGATGATCCTTCAGCTATTCGCGATGTTTGACACCGCGAAAGTAGAAATCAAAAAGGGAGCATCAAAGGTAAGGGCAAGAAGGGATACTTCATGAAATGGCAAACCAGTTCCTACTCTAGTGAAGAGACCCAAGGTTGAAACCAAACCCGAGACTAAGTGCTTCTGTAATGAGGGGAACAGTCACTGAGGAACTACCCTAGATACTTGGTAGATGAGAAGGCTAGCAACATCGACAAAAGTATATTGTATATACATGATATTGATGTGTACTTTACTAGTAATCCTAGTAGCACTGGGTATTAGATACGGGTTCGGTTGATAAGTGTTAGTAACTCGAAATAAAAGCTATGGAATAAACGAAGACTAGGTAAAGGCGAGGTGACGATGTATGTTGGAAGTGTTTCCAAGGTTGATGTGATCATTATCGCATGCTCCTTATACTTTCAAGATTAGTGTTGAACCTAAATATTGTTTGGTATTTGCGTTGAGCATGAACATGATTGGATTGTGTTTATTGCAATACGGTTATTCATTTAAAGAGAATAATGGTTATTCTGTTTACTTGAATAATGCCTTCAATGGTCATACACCTAATATGAATTGTTTATTAAATCTTGATCGTAGTAATACACATATTCATAATATTGATGCCAAAAGATACAAAGTAGTAATGATAGTACCACTTACTTGTGGCACTGCCGCTGAAGTCATGTTGGTGTAAAACGCATGAAGAAGTTCCATGCTGATGGATCTTTAGACTCACTCGTTTTTGAATTGTTTGAGACGTGCGAACCATGCCTATTGGTGTGAACGCATAAAGAAACTCCATGCAAATGGATAGTTTGGACTCACTTGATTTTGAATCACTTGAGACATGCAAACCATGGGCAAGATGATTGAAAGCCTCGTTTTCCAGTGAGATGGAACAAGAGAGTAACTTTTTGGGAGTAAAACATTTTAATGTATACAATCCAATGAGTGTTGAGGCACGCAGTGGATATCATTATGTTCTTACTTCACAGATAATTTGAGTAGATACTGGTATATTTACTTGATGAAACACAAGTCTGAATTATTGAAGGGTTCAAGTAATTTCAGAGAGAAGTTGAAGATCGCCGTGACAAGGGGATAAAATGTCTACGATATGATCATGGAGATGAATATCTGAGTTGCAAGTTTGGTACACATTTAAGACAATGTGAAAATTGTTTGACAACCAATGCCACCAGGAACACCATGGTCTGATGGTGTGTCTGAACGTCATAGTCGCCCTCTATTTCATATGGTGCATACTATGATGTCTCTTATCAAACTACCACTATCGTTTATGGGTTAGGCATTAGAGACAACCGCATTCACTTTAAATAGGGCACCACATAATTCTGTTGAGATGACACCGTATGAACTATGGTTTGCAGAAACCTAAGTTGTCGTTTCTTAAAAGTTTGGGGCTCCGACACTTATGTGAAATAGTTTCAGCATGATAAGCTCGAACCCAAAGCAGATAAATGCGTATTCATAGGACACCCAAAATAGTTGGGTATACCTCCTATCTCAGATCCGGAAGCAAAGTGTTTGTTTCTAGAAATGGGTCCTTTCTCAAGGAAAAGTTTCTCTCGAAAGAATTGAGTGGGAGGATGGTGGAAACTTGATGAGGTTATTGAACCGTCTCTTCAACCAGTGTGTAGCAGGACGCGGGAAGTTGTTTGTGTGGCGCCTACACCAGTGGAAGTGGAAGCTGATGATAGTAATCATGAAGCTTTAGATGAAGCTACTACCAAACCTCGTAGGTCGACAAGGAAACGTACTGCTCCAGAATAGTATGGTAATCCTGTCCTGAAGGTCATGTTGCTGGTCAACAATGAACCTGCAAGCTATGGAGAAGCGATGGTGGGCCCGGATTCAGACAAATGGCCAGAGTCCATGAAATCCGAGATAGGATCCATGTATGAAAAGAAAGTGTGGACTTTGGAAGAACTACTTGATAGTCGTAAGACTGTTAAGTACAGATGGATCTTTAAAAGGAAGATAGACGATGATGGTGAAAAGTCACCATTAAGAAAGCTTGACTTGTCGCAAAATGTTTCCAACAAGTTCAAAGGGTTGACTATGATGACATTTTCTCACTCGTGGCGATGTTAAAAGTCTGTTGGAATTGTGTTAGTAGTTGTTGCATTATTTATGAAATATTCCAGATAGGATGTCAAAACATTGTTTCCTCGACGGTTTCCCTGAGGAAAGGTTGTATGTGATACAACCAAAAGGTTTTGTCGATCCTAAAGATGCTAACAAGTATGCAAGCTCCAGCGATCCTTCTATGGACTGGTCCAAGCATCTCGGAGTTGGAATATACAGTTTGATGAGATGATCAAAGCTCTTTGATTTATAAAATGTTTATGAGAAACTTGTATTTCCAAATAAGTGAGTGGGAGCACTATAGAATTTCTGATGAGTATATGTGGTTGACATATTGTTGATCGGAAATAATGTAGAATTTCTAGAAGGCATAAAGGGTTGTTTGAAAGGAGTTTTCAAAGGAAAACCTGGATTAAGCTACTTGAACATTGAGCATCAAGATCTATAGGGATAGATTAAGACGCTTAATAAAACTTTCAATGAAATGCATGCCTTGACAAAGTTTTTGAAGGAGTTCAAAATAGATCGGCAAAGAAGGAGTTCTTGGCTGTGTTGCAAGGTGTAAATATTGAGTAAGACTCAAAACCCAACCACGACAGAAGAAAGAGAAAGGACGAAGGTTGTCTCCTATGCCTTGTCGTAGACTCTAAAGTATGCCATGCTGTGTACCGCACCTGATGGGTGCCTTGCCATGAGTGTGTCACGGGCTACAAAGAGTGACCAAGAATTGAATCACTGAACAGCGGTCAAAGTTATCCTTAGTAACTAGTGGACTAAGGATTTTTTTTTCTCGATTATGGAGGTGATTAAAGAGTTCATCGTAAAGGGCCACGTCGATGCAAGCTTTGGCACTAATCCGAATAACTCTCAGTAGTAAACTGGATTCGTATAGTGGAGCATCCATTTGGAACTGGCGCATGGTAGAAGCATCTATGGGATGAAATAGAGATTTGTAAAGCACACACGGGTCTGAAAGGTTCACACCCGTTGACTAAAACCTCTCTCAGAAGCAAGACATGATCAAACCCCAGAACTGAATGGGTGTTAGATTCGTTAAAATCACATAGTGATGTGATCTGGATTATTGACTCTATTGCAAGTGCGAGACTGTTGGAAATATGCCCTAGAGGCAACAAGAAAGTGGTTATTATTATATTTCCTTGTTCATGATAATTGTCTATTACTCATGCTATAAATGTATTAACCAGAAACAGTAATACATCTGTGAATATATAGACCACAACATGTCCCTAGTGAGCCTCTAGTTGACTAGCTTGTTGATCAATAGATGGTCATGGTTTCCTAATCATGGACATTGGATGTCACTGATAACGGGGTCACATCACTAGGAGAATGATGTGATGGACAAGACCCAATCCTAAGCATAGCTCAAGATCGTGTAGTTCGTCTGCTAGTGCTTTTATAATGTCAAGTGTCATTTCCTTAGACCATGCGATTGTGCAACCCCCGGATACTGTGGAGTTCTTTCGGTATATCAAATGTCACAACGTAACTAGGTGATAATAAAGGTGCACTATAGGTATCTCCAAAAGTGTATGTTGGGTTGGTACGAATCGAGACTGGTATTTGTCGCTCCGTGTGATGGAGGGGTATCTTTGGGCCCACTCGGTAATGCATCATCGTAATGAGCTCAATGTGACTAAGGAGTTAGCCACGGGGTGATGTGTTATGGAACGAGTAAAGAGACTTGCCGGTAACGAGATTGAACAAGGTATAGGGATACTGACGATCGAATCTCGGGCAAGTGTCATACCGATAGACAAAGGGAATTGCATACGGGATTGAGAGAATCCTCGACATCGTGGTTCATCCGATGAGATCATCGTGGAACATGTGGGAGCCAAAATGGGTATCCAGATCCCGTTCTTGGTTGTTGACTGGAGAGATGTCTCGGTCATGTCTGCATGGTTCCCGAACTCGTAGGGTCTACACACTTAAGGTTCGGTGACGCTAGAATTGTTATGGGAATCGTATATGTGGTTACCGAAGATTGTTCGGAGTCCCGGATGAGATCCTGGACATCACGAGGAGTTCCGGAATGGTCCGGAGGTAAAGATTCATATATAGTAAGTGGAGATTTGATCGCCAAAAATGTTTTGGGGATCATTGGTATTGTACCGGGACCACCAAAATGGGTTCCGGGGGTCCACCGGGAGGGGCCCAGTCCCGAAGGGCCACGTGGGCAAAAAGTGGAAGGGAACCAGCCCATGCGCCACCCACCAAGGCCCCAGGCGCACAAGGAGACAAGGGAGGCCAAACCCTAGGCGTGGGTGCTGCCTTGGGTGGCAAGCCACCCCCACTAGGGCGCCAACCCCACCTCCATCTAGGGTTACCGCACCTCCTAGTGTTTCCCTAGGGGTGGCGCACCCCCTCTCCCTCCCTCCTATATATAGTGGAGGATTTGGGAGGGTTCTACACACCTTGAACACCACCTCTTGAAGCACCCCTACCTCTCCCTCTTCTCCTCCTCCGCGGTGCTTGGCGAAGCCCTACTGGAGAGCCAATACTCCATCGCCACCATGCCATCATGCTACCGGAGTTCTCCCTCAACTTATCCTCCCTCCTTACTGGATCAAGAAGGAGGAGACGTCACGGGGCTGTAGGTGTGTTGAACGTGAAGACATCGAACGTTTGGTGTTTGGATCGGATCGCCACGAGTACGACTCCATCAACCGCATTCGTAGTAACGCTTCCGCTTAGCGATCTTCAAAGGTATGAAGATGCTCTACAACCTCTCTCGTTGCTGGTTTCTCCTAGATAGATCTTGGTATGACGTAGGATTTTTTTTGAATTATTACTATGTTACCCAACAAATACCCCGGTGGTACTAGGAGTACTAGTAAGGTACACATCAATATGATGTATATCCAATATACTTTTGTCAACTTTGCCAGCCTTCTCATCTACCAAGTAACTAGGGTAGTTCCGCTTCAGTGATCGTTCCCCTCATAATAGAAGCACTTAGTCTCGGGATTGGGTTGAACCTTGGGTTTCTTTACTAGAGTGGAAACTGGTTTGCTAACCACCAACAATTGATGCTCCTACTTGATTTCTACTTTCGTAGTGTCAAACATCGCAAATAGCTCAGGGATCATCATCTCTGTCCCTGACATGTTATAGTTCATCACCAAGCTGAGTAGCTTGGTGGCAGTGACTTTGGAGAACTATGTCAATCACTATCTTATGTGGAAGATCAACTCCCACTCGATTCAAGTGATTGTAGCACCGAGACAATTTGAGCACATGCTCAACGATTGAGTTTTTCTCCCTTACTTTGTAGGCAAAGAATCTTGTCGAAGGTCTCATACCTCTCAACACGGGCATGAGCCTGAAATCCTAATTTCATCTCGTGGAACATCTCATATGTCCTGTGACGTTCAAAACATCTTCGGCGCCTCAATTCTAAGACATAAAGCATGACACACTGGACTATCGCGTAGTCATCAAAACGTGTATGTCAGATGTTCGCAACGTCCACACGACGCTCTGGGGGTAGCACACCGAGCGGTGCATTAAGGACATAAGCCTTCTGTGTAGCAATGAGGACAATCCTCAGTTTACAGACCTAGTCCGCATAATCGCTACTATCATCTTTCAACTTAGTTTTCTCTAGGAACATATCAAAAACAGGGGAGCTACAGCGCAAGCTAATCATCTACAACATAATTTGCAAAGACATTTTGACTATGTTCATGATGGTGAGTTCAATTAATCATATTACTTAATAACTCCCACTCAAATTGACATCCCTATGGTCATTCGAGTGGTACATGATCCATATCCACCAACCCATGTTCGATCATCACGTGAGATGAGCTGGCTTCAATGGTGAACATCTCTATGTTGATCATATCTACTATATGACTCATGTTCAACCTTTTGGTCTCCTATGTTCCAAGGCCATGTTTGTACATGCTAGGCTCGTCAAATTTAACCCGAGTGCTCCGCGTGTGCAAAAATGTCTTACACCGTTGTACGTGAACGTAGAGTCTATCACACCTGATCATCACGTGGTGTCTCGAAATGATGAACTTTCGCAAAGGTGCACACTCGGGGAGAACACAATTTTATCTTAAAATTTTAGTGAGGGGTCACCTTATAATGCCATCGTCGTCCTAAGCAAAATAAGGTGCATAAAAAGGATTAGCATCACATGCAAAACATAAGTGACATGATATGGCCATGTTCTTGTGCTTCTTGATCTCCATCACCAAAGCACCGGCATGATCTCCATCGTCACCACCACAACACCATGATCTCCATCATCGTGTTTCCATTGAGATTGTCACGCCAACTATGCTTGTACTGCTATTGCTACCTCTTAGCGATAAAGTAAAGCATCACCAAACACAAAATAATTAAAGACAGCCATAAGGCTCCTACCGGTTGCCGTAGCATCGACATGCAAGTCAATATTTAACTATTACAACATGATCATCTCATACATCAAATATATCATATCATGTCTTTGGCCATATCTTGTCACAACATACCCTGCAAAAACAAGTTAGACGTCCTCTAATTTGTTGTTGCATGTATTTACGTGGTTGTTATGGGTATCTAGTATGATCGCATCTTACTTACGCAAAACCACAACAGTGATCCACAAGTTGCTATTTAACCTTTGCTACCTCTTGAGCTTGCGCTGGATTTTTCCCTTGAAGAGGAAAGGGTGATGCAGCACAGTAGGTGTAAGTATTTTCCTCAGTTTTGAGAACCAAGGTATCAATCCAGTAGGAGTATCAAGATGAAGCACCGATGTACCTGCGCAAACACAGAAAACTTGCACCCAACGCTACAAAGGGGTTGTCAATCCCTTCACGATTGATTGCAAGGTGAGATCTAAAGGCGGAAAGTGCGACGAAGTAAAAGTGTAAGGGGGAAATATGATGTGAAGTAGACCCGGGGGCCATAATGTTCACTAGAGGCTTCTCTCAAGATAGCAAATATTACGGTTGGTGAACGAATTACTGTCGAGCAATTGATAGAACCGCGCAAAGTCATGACGATATCTAAGGCAATGATCATACATATAGGCATCACGTCCGAGACAAGTAGACCGATACTTTCTACATCTACTACTATTACTCCACATATCGACCGCTATCCAGCATGCATCTAGTGTATTGAGTTCATGACGAACAGAGTAACGCCTTAAGCAAGGTGACATGATGTAGAGGGATAAATTCATGCAATAGATATAAACCCCATCTTTTTACCCTTGATGGCAACAACACGATGCGTGCCTCGCTAACCCTTCTGTCACTTGGTGAGGTCACCGCACGGTATGAACCCAAAACCAAGCACTTCTCCCATTGCAAGAATCATAGATCAAGTTGGCCAAACAAAACCCACAACTCGAAGAGAATTACAAGGATATGAAATCATGCATATAAGAGATCAAAAGAAACTCAAATAAGATTCATAGATAATCTGATCATAAATCCACAATTCATCGGATCTCGACAAACACACCGTAAAAGAAGATTACATCGGATAGATCTCCATGAAGATCATGGAGAACTTTGTATTGAAGATCCAAGAGAGAGAAGAAGCCATCTAGCTACTAGCTATTGACCCGAAGGTCTATGGTGAACTACTCACGCATCATCAAAGAGGCAATGGTGTTGATGAAGAAGCCCTCCGTATCCGAATCCCCCTCCGGCAGGGCACGAGAACGTGCCCCAGATGGGATCTTGCGGAGACAGAAGCTTGCGGCGGTGGAAAAGTATTTTCGTGGATCTCTCCCCTGGTTTTGGATTTTTCGGGGATTTATAGGTGGAAGAAGTAGGGCAGACGAGCCACACGGGGCCCACAAGCCTGCTAGGCGCGGCCCCCCCTGGCCGCGCCTAGGGGGCTTGTGGCCTCCCCTGGTGGCCTCTGCCTTGGTTCTCACGCTCCCTGCGTATCTTCTATTCCGGAAAATATATTTTCGGAAGTTTTATTCTATTTGGACTCCATTTAATATGCTCCTCTGAAAAGGGTCAAAAACACGGAAAAACAGGAACTGGCACTTGGCACCGAGTTAATAAGTTTGTCCCAAAAAATATATAAAAGGCATACAAAACATCCAAAGTTTGACAAGATAATAGCATGGAACCATCAAAAATTATAGATACGTTGGAGACGTATCAACCTTCTCCAAGGACCACCTGTGTCAAATCCGATTCAACTAAAGTAAGAGAAACAAACACCCGCCAACCATCTTTATGCAACAAATTGCATGTTAGTGGATGGAACCGGTCTCTCGTAAGCGTACGAGTAATGTTGGTCCGGGCCGCTTCATCCAACAATACCGCCGAATCAAGAAAAGACTAAGGACGGAAGCAATCTGAATAGCAACGCCCACAAACTCATTTGTGTTCTACTCAAGATGTCATCTAAGCATAGACTTAACTCATGATGCCACTATTGGGGAACGTCACATGGGAAACAAAAACATTCCTATGCGCACACAAGATCTATCCATGGTGATGACTATCTACGAGAGGAGAGATTGGATCCACATTGTCACGCCCAAGATGCGACCCTGTCCTCAATTTGGCACGAAGGCCTCGTCAGGGATAGAAGCGCATCTCGTCGTGTCGCAAGAATGGATATCGTTACAAGTACATATACTGAAAAGATGAGTTATATATAGAATTGGCTTACACTCGCCACAAGCTACATCAGAGTCACATAAGTACATTACATAATCATCAAGAGTAAGAGCAGGGTCCAACTACGGACGAAAACAAACGACAAAAGAAGAACGACGTCCATCCTTGCTATCCCAGGCTGCCGGCCTGGAACCCATCCTAGATCGAAGAAGAAGAAGAAGAAGAAGAAGAAGAAGAAGCAACTCCAAATGAACAATCAACGCGCTCACGTCAAGTAACCTTTAGCTATACCTGCAACTGGTGTTGTAGTAATCTGTGAGCCACAGGGGACTCAGCAATCTCATTTCCAAAGGTATCAAGACTAGCAAAGCTTAATGGGTGAGGTAAGGTTAAGTGGTGAGGTTGCAGCAGCGGCTAGCATATATTTGGTGGCTAAACTTACGAGTACCAGAAATAAGAGGGGGAAGAACTACGCATAGCTGACGTGAACTACAAATGATCAAATGAATGATCCTGAACACCTACCTACGTCAAACATAACCCCACCGTGTCCTCGATCGAAGAAGGAACTCACGAAAGAGAAGTCACAGTTACGCACACAGTTGGCATGTTTTAATTAAGTTAACTTCAAGTTATCTCCAACCAGTGTTAAACAAAGTTTCCACGTTGCCACATAACCGCGGGCACAGCTTTCCGAAAGATTTAACCCTGCAGGGGTGCTCCAACTAGTCCATCACAAATTACCACAAGCCGCATAGAAATCCTCAATCACGAAGCTCGCTATCTCGTCGGATTCCCTAGTGGAAAACCTCAACTCTGAGATTACCCAAAGCATCACCGGAATCCTGATGCACAAGATATCTTGTCAAAGGTAAAACTAATCCAGCAAGGCCGCCCGACGTGTCGACGATCCCGATAGGAGTCGCGTACCTCGTTCTCAGGACACGACGGATGGGTCACACTAGGAGATACCAAACCTCGGGTTGCCCCGCGGTGGCCCCGTAGTCTGCCAATTTGGACCAACACTCATGAGGAGCACTGGCCCGGGGTTGATTAAATTATCCTCGGGGTCCGGAAAGTCCCTATGCAATTTTATTAGGTGTTTAGGGAAATGTAGTACCAAAGTTGGGCCTTGCCAGACCAGTCTTAATCTAAAACGAATTATCAAGGGGGTCCCCATAACAACCCCGATCGTGTTAGGACCGCTCAATTCTCGAACATAACACCGGTAGCCGAAAACTAGGGGGGGCAAAGGTGGAACAAAACACCAGGCTAGAAAGGCCGAGCCTTCCACCTTTTACCAAGTATATAGGTCCATTAAATTAAATAGCATTTAAATATGGTGATATAACAAGGAACCCATGTTTCACATGGAAGCAATGCACCTGCGACTAGCAACGCTATCAACAGGGTTAAGCAAGCGGTAACATAGCCAATCAGTGGTTTGCTAGGTTGAACAGGTTGAAGGATTCATGGCATTGTTGAGAGGCTGATATTTAACATGTGGTAGGCCACGAGACATAAACGATAGAAGCGATAACTCTAGCATGGCAATGATAGTAATGGTATCTGGGGAAATGATCATCTTGCCTGAGATCCCGCTTGGAAGAAGAATGCCTCCGTGAAGCAGACGAACCGGCGTAGTCGAACGGGTCCTCACATCCGACACGCTTGCGGAACTCTATCGAGACGAAGCAGACCGGAAACACAAATCAACACACGATAATCACCACACGATGCACAACACAAATGATGCATGAGCTACTGAATACATGCAAGTCACGGCATGACACTTCACACAATCAAACACTACACATTAAGTGAAGTTCAATATGCAACGAGTTGCATATTGACGAAACTCCATGTTTATTATTTAGTTCTATCCCGATTAGATACACGGCAATATTAAATGTGGTTAAACATGCAAGAGGTGAAGCGGAAATTAAACTACCTATCTAGACATTTTAAATGAGGTCGGAATTGACATATAGCATCTCCGAGATGACCTCACATGTTAATTTACAATTCTGTCCAGATCTGAACTAATGCATTTAATTGGTTGTTAAACAGCAAAACAAATCACGTGATTCTACGCGTCAAGACAAGCAATCTACACATAAAGAACATCTCCAACGGAGCTACGGATCAAAAGATACAAGCACCGCAAGATATGATGGCATGAATGCAAAATGTGTGCAACGACGGTCACGAGCACTTCAAAACATATAAACAGCAATAGAAAATGAAACTACACGAGATTCTAAGCAAGTTTCATGTACGACACGATCAAATCGGAGCTACGGTTCAAAAACTACGAGCAAAACAAGAAATGACTACAATCTGCCAAAATCAGCCACATAGCATTTTCTACGCCCCACAACTACGGCTACACAACTCCGATATGCACAAGCAAGGCATGGCACGGAAGAGGGCAAGAAGCACTACTACGAGCAACTAACAACAACTAGCATGGCAGCAAGTAACACTAGGGAAAGAAGTCACCAAATGGCTTCCCACACACTATTTCAGACTTAGTGAAAATTACACCTCACGAAAGTGCAGTTTTCGATCTGAAGCAATATTGACAGCAGCAAAACCTATAGCTACAGGACTCCAAATGGCATGAAACTTTACAGCATGCTAGAGAAACACAAGGGGTACAACTAACTCCATTGGATCAACCTCAAAAGAGCTAGACAACTCAAGATAGAAGCAAGACAAGACAGCAACAAAATATAACAGATTCCAGACTTAGAAATATTTCAGCTCCTCCAAATCAGCACTATTTCTAGCAACTTGAGGGCAATCAAAACACACCTAAACATGCATTTCTATTGCAACCTAAAATACCAGGGGCTAGTCTAAACACCCAAGATCAACTCTCTAGTTGACAACTTCGTCAAACGACGCACGGAATAAATCCTACGAATTAATCAAAAGGGCAACAAAGCAAAATATCTCGCGAACTAACTTACTCAAAAGCTAAAACTAATTGCACAGAAAAATCCATGGGATTTTTCTACCCCGGAAACATATAAAATATGTGGGGTTTGCCACACAAAATAATGCCACACAAAAATGCGAGATAAACACCTAGATACGGGAAAATAAACTACCGACAACCCATACATGCAAAAATACCTATGACCGCTCTAAAATACATGGGAAAATGGTTCCTAAAACATGGGCATTTAATATACGGTATACGGGCAATTCGAACACGCGCGGAAAATTAAATACGCGACTAAACCTATTGGGACAGCACGCCAAACGATGCATTCGGCATGCCAAACGGCGCCAAACAAATATGCAAGTAGCGCCAATGTATTCTACGCGCAAAACTACGTGACATCCATATCTAATTCATCGTGATCCGAATTACGGTTCGAAAGTTACGGGCGTTTGAAAAAAAAAATAGCACTTATCTAAAAATAGAAAATTTCCAGAAAAATCCTAAAATGCTAGGGGCCAAAACTGGGCAGGCACAACTTAAAAACAGCCGCCTAGGGCGGGGAATAATGGGCTCGGGGGGCGCTTACCTCGCGGGCTAAGTCTGGCCCAGAAGCTGGGCCGGCCTGGAGAAGTGGCGCTCGGGGTGGGGCTGGCCGAGGAGCTGGGCCGGTCGGGGCCTCGGCCTGGCGCTTGGGCCGAACAGGGGGAGGAGATCGGGCCTGCTGGGGAGGCGGTCAACGGCGAGCGACTGAGGGCTTCGTCTTCCTCGTGAAGGTGCTCGAGGCACAGGCTTGGCGGTGGCGGCGGCCTTCCCTGGCGGCGAGGGAGGCCAGGGACGGGGGCCTCCGACCCGGATCCGGCCGGCAACGGGATCGGCAAGCTCCACAGCAGCGAGCTCGGGCAGCTCCCATGGTGCCATGGGCCATCCTGCGGGAGAAAGAGAGGGCAGAGAGATTAGAGAGAGAGAGAGAGAAAGAGAAACCGGAGGAGAGGGGCGGCGAGGCTCGGTCTGGCCGGCAGGACCTGCTGCGGCGGCGCTGGGGCTCTGGTTGCCGGCGGGATGCGGCGGTGCGGCGAGGGCCTGCTCGGGCAGGGAGAGCCTCGGGCGGCGCGGGCACGGAGGAGCCCGGGAGCTCGGGGAGGCAGAACGTGGGCGGCAGCGGCTCGGGCCCGGGCGGGCCTGCGATGGGCTCCGCGGGCCCGCGGCGCTGGGGAGAGAGAGACTGCGGAGCTGGCTAGGGTTAGGGTAGGGTCGCACGGAATTCGAGGAGGGGGCTGTCTAAATTAAGAGGGGGTCTATATATAGACAACCGGGGGGCTAGGTTAGCCGGAATTTCGTTCCGGATCCAACCGTGCGGTCGGATTCGGACGATTCCGAATGCGGGAATGGTTCGAGGCCGTGTAGAGTGGATATCCGAAGACGAGAGGGCGAACGGGCAGCACGGCAATGAATTTTAAAACACCGACAAACGTCCGACGGTAGACCGAATACGGTGCCGCTACGGTCGACCGTTCGGGTACCAGACGGACTCCGATCGCGACGAAATTCGACAGGCGGTCTAGCTATATATAAATAATACCGCACGACAAATCTCAACCCGATCAGAGGAAGTTTTTGCACACTTTAAAAACAGGGTTACGACGGTGCCGCGGGCGCGTGCGTGTGCGTTCAGGCTCGGAACGAACAACGACGTTAACCGGCAACTAACAACGGATGCAACGTTTGAAAACTGGCGGCAACGGAGATGCCGATGCAATGCAGATGATGCGCATGATGCGATGATGATGCGGCAAATAAAATAAATCACACGACGAAAACGGAATAGAAGGGGAATCTTGTGGAACGTCGGCATCGGGCTGTCACAACTCTCCTACACGACAAGAGGATCTCGCCCCGAGATCCAAGAATGAAAGGGGGAGAGGATGAGAAAGAACAGGGGGTAAGAACTTAGTCTCTTCTTTGACAAACGAGTGAAATCAACGATCCTTGAAGGTTGCAAAGAGATGAGGAATGACATGAGAAAGAAGCAAGAATTCACGGAAAATTTCGGCAACACTTCGGTAGGAAAAAGGGACAAAAAATTCGATACGAAGAGAGAATTAGACAATATTCACAACAAACAAGTAAATAGAACAAGGGAACACCATGATCTTGGTAGAACAACATAATAGACCCAAAGAGCAACATCACAATGCCTCCGGAACAAGAGAATATGAACTAGCTCATACGGAAGAAGAGTATGAAGAAAAGAATGACAACTACTAACTCCAATGAACTTGGCAAGCATCCTTGCAAGAAGAATTTGACGAAGTTGTTGGAAAAACAACAACGAAAAGAACAAGATAGTAGTGGGCTTGTGAAAATCATCTCAACAAATATGAGGTGACAACCAACCACTAAAAGAAACAAGGAAAGATTGGGATAAACAAGATATGAACAATTCTTACACCAAGAGGATACATGTAGAACTTGGATTAGTGACAAGCGCCATGATAGCAACAATCCATAGGAAAAGCTTTAGGTGAAATCCAAACCAAAATAGCTCAACGAAGAAATCATGGGTTGAAATATCTCATGATCATAGAATTGGTGGGTTTAATTATCTCTTTCTAGAGAGGAAAACTCTTCGAGGCTCCTACACTAACAAGAAGGCTATAATACCACCTCAAGGATAAAGGAAGAACAAACGATGCAAGAGAAAGAATGCTTGAGGTACTCCAACAAGAATCTTGAAGAACGCTTAGAGAAAGAATGAAATCTTGATGAACAACCATGAAGGACCTCCGTATACAAATGAATGATGCAACGATATAAAGGTAGAAAAGAGTAAGATTATGACCTTGCCAAGATTTAGATGAAGCCTCACAAAGAGATACTAAAAGAACTTGGAACTCCGGAAAAGAAAGATAAGAACACTAGAGAAAAGGAATTGATATCAAGAGCCACTCCGGAAGAAGAATTCAGATTACTATGAACAAGAATAAGAATTATGTTATGCTAATCCTTCATCAAGTTAAATTGACGACAATCAACGGATTTAGCATATGACTTATTCTACTAGAATTGAATCTTGAAGAGGCAGAGAGATCAGCACCACTTGAGGAAAAAAAATTGAAGGAAGCACCGGTAAGAATTCCAATTGAATGGAAAAAACCAAGAATTAATGGAGATACAAGAGAATGAAGAGATCATGATCCACCTGAGAGAAAACTAGAACAAGGCACCGGATAAACGAGAGACGAACGAAGAGACAACAATGGAGAAGAATTGAGGATGAAGCTGAAAGCTGAGAACGAAGAATCTTCTGAAATGATGGCCTTCGGAGGAACGAGAAATAAAAACAACTCAGAAATGCACCGGATAGCAAGAAATAGATTACTCCTGATTGACAATAAATGAGAGGATACACGAAGCTGAGATGACAATCTTCACAATAATGGAGCAAGACTGATAGAAACACTCCTTCGGTCTTCAAAACTGAAATGATAAGGAGAACACCACCAAGAATAACTGAGATACTCCGAAGTAGAGAAGAATGAAAGGTTGAGCCAAATAAGAGAATTAATTCAAATAGATCTTGAAGAAGGAATATGACTGATGAAAATCATGCTTACGTCATAGTTGAAAGAATTAGAGATCTCCGGGAAAGATTACAAGAGCTAGACAAGATCCTGGGAAAACCTGTGGGTTATGGGCCCACTCAAAGAAACCACCGTTAGAAAGATTGCTTAGAAGAGAGATATTGCACCGGTATGAAGAGAACTAGATGAGGTTGGCACCTCGAAATAATTGAAAAGATTGGAAACAAGAACTACTGAGATAACTTCAACGCTCCGGATAGAATAAAGAGAAATAACAACAAGAAAATAGACTGATAAAAATTTCCAACATAGGAAATAATTACAAGGATGAAAATGATATGATGAACACGGACAACTGAATTGAATTCACCGGTAAGGATGACAAGAATGAACAAAGAGGAACACGAAGCACGTGAGAATCTTCACAATGAATCACCGGCTACGAAAGGAAGAAGAGATAGCGGAAGCACAATGAAATGAATGCTCTTGGATGAAATCCAATCACCGAAGAAAAAGGGCGGGAGGGCGGGGAAAAACAAAGACGACTTGGGACAGAAGAGACGAACTTCGGATGAAAAGAGAACGAACTTGCAAAAATTGGAGAGGATTGAATCCACTTGGAGAGAAACACACCGGTTGAATGGAATTGATACGACGATCTGATTGAGCAAAGAATTTGCATTCCCATAAAAATATGAGAACACAAATTAGGAAAGATCTGTAATCACCACTTGACATCGAAGCAACTTGAATTACCATATTCCAACAACACAAGGGATGCGGCTTATGAAACAAGCCAGAACAAACTCATGAGAAAGATTTCGTCCGATATTTTCATGGACAGGATCGCACGGGCTCGATTTTACATTAGCCATCAAGTACAAGGCAGTGCAGCCGACATACGAAGCGTCCCCGTGTCGTAGAAAGCTACAAGGACTCTTTAAGACACAACGTGTACCGCTGTAAGTCGACCGTGAACAAACGAATTCACTAGATGTCGAACCCCAACCTAACATCATTTATTTGTCGGAAGATTGTCCTATAAGCAACTACTTGAATTCCCACCTAAGAATTCCCGAAATATCTGATCATGCAATCTGGTACACGGATACAAAGAGTAATATCACACAACTCCTATACTAACCCGTCACCTGTATCACATCCGTCAACACACGACCAGAACCTCGGACCTTCATCTACAACAGACCCTCGTGATCACAACGATACAAAGTATGGCAGTACTCCCGAACAATCTGCACCAGTACTGGGGACAACGGGGTTATCTCGCCACTACTAGTACTGAAGCAATTACGAACATCCTTCGTTCTGAGATATTAAGAAATCTGAATGATAAGGATGTGCTCGAGAATCCCCTGGAGCTCAACTCCCTGGAAGAAGATCAAGTCAGACAGGAGGCACCAAGACAGAACTGCGTCACATCAACATCATATAGATCTCAAAAATATCCGCGTGATCCTAAAAAAATTGAGTGAGAAGAGGACTAGAATTAAATTATTACGTCAAGATTCCTCACCAGAGCATGGAAGAGGAGAAAAAAGAATCCTACTCTCCGATATATAACTAGACTCAAAGTTTTTTTCACTAGACTCGACTCGGCCAAGTTCGATCAATCAAGGGGGCTCCTAGGTCGGTACTGCTCTGATACCAACTTGTCACGCCCAAGATGCGACCCTATCCTCAATTTGGCATGAAGGCCTCGTCAAGGATAGAAGTGCATCTCGTCGTGTCGCAAGAATGGATATCGTTACAAGTACATGTACAGAAAAGATGAGTTATATACAGAATTGGCTTACACTCGCCACAAGCTACATCAGAGTCACATCAGTACATTACATAATCATCAAGAGTAAGAGCAGGGTCCGACTACAGACGAAAACAAACGACAAAAGAAGAACGACGTCCATCCTTGCTATCCCAGGTTGTCGGCCTTGAACCCATCCTAGATCGAAGAAGAAGAAGAAGAAGAAGAAGAAGAAGCAACTCCAAATGAACAATCAACGCGCTCGCCTCAAGTAACCTTTACTTGTACCTGCAACTGGTGTTGTAGTAATCTGTGAGCCACAGGGGACTCAACAATCTGATTTCCAAAGGTATCAAGACTAGCAAAGCTTAATGGGTGAGGTAAGGTTAAGTGGTGAGGTTGCAGCAGCGGCTAGCATATATTTGGTGGCTAAACTTACGAGTACCAGAAATAAGAGGGGGAAGAACTACGCATAGCGGACGTGAACTACAAATGATCAAATGAATGATCCTGAACACCTACCTACGTCAGACATAACCCCATCGTGTCCTCGATCGGAGAAGGAACTCACGAAAGAGATAGTCACGGTTACGCACACAGTTGGCATGTTTTAATTAAGTTAACTTCAAGTTATCAAGAACCAGTGTTAAACAAAGTTTCCACGTTGCCACATAACCGCGGGCACGGCTTTCCGAAAGATTTACCCCTGCAGGGGTGCTCCAACTAGTCCATCACAAATTACCATAAGCCGCATAGAAATCCTCAATCACGAAGCTCGCTATCTCGTCGGATTCCCTAGTGGAAAACCTCAACTCTGAGATTACCCAAAGCATCACCGGAATCCCGATGCACAAGATATCTCGTCAAAGGTAAAACTAATCCAGCAAGGCCGCCCGACGTGTCGACGATCCCGATAGGAGTCGCGTACCTCGTTCTCAGGACACGACGGATGGGTCACACTAGGAGATACCAAACCTCGGGTTGCCCCGCGGTGGCCCCGTAGTCTGCCAATTTGGACCAACACTCATGAGGAGCACTGGCCCGCGGTTGATTAAATTATCCTCGGGGTCCGGAAAGTCCCTATGCAATTTTATTAGGTGTTTAGGCAAATGTAGTACCAAAGTTGGGCCTTGCCAGACCAGTCTTAATCTAAAACGAATTATCAAGGGGGTCCCCATAACAACCCCGATCGTGTTAGGAGCGCTCAATTCTCGAACATAACACCGGTAGCCGAAAACTAGGGGGGCAAAGGTGGAACAAAACACCAGGCTAGAAAGGCCGAGCCTTCCACCTTTTACCAAGTATATAGGTCCATTAAATTAAATAGCATTTAAATATGGTGATATAACAAGGAACCCATGTTTCACATGGAAGCAATGCACCTGCGACTAGCAACGCTATCAACAGGGTTAAGCAAGCGGTAACATAGCCAATCAGTGGTTTGCTAGGTTGAACAGGTTGAAGGATTCATGGCATTGTTGAGAGGCTGATATTTAACATGTGGTAGGCCACGAGACATAAACGATAGAAACGATAACTCTAGCATGGCAATGATAGTAATGGTATCTGGGGAAATGATCATCTTGCCTGAGATCCCGCTTGGAAGAAGAATGCCTCCGTGAAGCAGACGAACCGGCGTAGTCGAACGGGTCCTCACATCCGACACGCTTGCGGAACTCTATCGAGACGAAGCAGACCGGAAACACAAATCAACACACGATAATCACCACACGATGCACAACACAAATGATGCATGAGCTACTGAATACATGCAAGTCACGGCATGACAATTCACACAATCAAACACTACACATTAAGTGAAGTTCAATATGCAACGAGTTGCATATTGACGAAACTCCATGTTTATTATTTAGTTCTATCCCGATTAGATACACGGCAATATTAAATGTGGTTAAACATGCAAGAGGTGAAGCGGAAATTAAACTACCTATCTAGACATTTTAAATGAGGTCGGAATTGACATATAGCATCTCCGAGATGACCTCACATGTTAATTTACAATTCTGTCCAGATCTGAACTAATGCATTTAATTGGTTGTTAAACAGCAAAACAAATAGGTTCACGTGATTCTACGCGTCAAGACAAGCAATCTACACATAAAGAACATCTCCAACGGAGCTACGGATCAAAAGATACAAGCACCGCAAGATATGATGGCATGAATGCAAAATGTGTGCAACGAAGGTCACGAGCACTTCAAAACATACAGACAGCAAGAGAAAACGAAACATAGCATTTTCTACGCTCCACAACTACGGCTACACAACTCCGATATGCACAAGCAAGGCATGGCACGGAAGAGGGCAAGAAGCACTACTACGAGCAACTAACAACAACTAGCATGGCAGCAAGTAACACTAGGGAAAGAAGTCACCAAATGGCTTCCCACACACTATTTCAGACTTAGTGAAAATTACACCTCACGAAAGTGCAGTTTTCGATCTGAAGCAATATTGACAGCAGCAAAACCTATAGCTACAGGACTCCAAATAGCATCAAACTTTACACCATGCTAGAGAAACACAAGGAGTACAACTAACTCCATTGGATCAACCTCAAAAGAGCTACAGAACTCAAGATAGAAGCAAGACAAGACAACAACAAAATATAACAGATTCCACACTTAGAAATATTTCAGCTCCTCCAAATCAGCACTATTTCTAGCAACTTCAGGGCAATCAAAACACACCTAAACATGCATTTCTATTGCAACCTAAAATACCATGGGCTAGTCTAAACACCCAGGATCAACTCTCTAGTTGACAACTTCGTCAAACGACGCACGGAATAAATCCTACGAATTAATCAAAAGGGCAACAAAGCAAAATATCTCGCGAACTAACTTACTCGAAAGCTAAAACTAATTGCACAGAAAAATCCATGGGATTTTTCTACCCCGGAAACATATAAAATATGTGGGGTTTGCCACACAAAAATGCGAGATAAACACCTAGATACGGGAAAATAAACTACCGACAACCCATACATGCAAAAATACCTATGACCGCTCTAAAATACATGGGAAAATGGTTCCTAAAACATGGGAATTTAATCTACGGTATACGGGCAATTCGAACACGGGCGGAAAATTAAATATGCGACTAAACCTATTGGGACAGCACGCCAAACGATGCATTCGGCACGCCAAATGGCGCCAAACAAATATGCAAGTAGCGCCAACGTATTCTACACGCAAAACTACGCGAAATCCATATCTAATTCATCGCGATCCGAATTACGGTTCGAAAGTTACGGGCGTTTGAAAACAAAATTGTACTTATCTAAAAATAGAAAATTTCCAGAAAAATCCTAAAATGCTACGGGCCAAAACTGGGCATGCACAACTTAAAAACAGCCGCCTAGGGCGGGGAATAGTGGGCTCGGGGGGCGCTTACCTCGCGGGCTAAGTCTGGCCCAGAAGCTGGGCCGGCCTAGAGCAGTGGCGCTCGGGGTGGGGCTGGCCGAGGAGCTGGGCCGGTCGGGGCCTCGGCCTGGCGCTTGGGCCGAACAGGGGGAGGAGATCGGGCCTGCTCGGGAGGCGGTCAACGGCGAGCGGCCGAGGGCTTCGTCCTCCTCGTAAAGGTGCTCGAGGCACAGGCTTGGCGGCGGTGGCGGCCTTCCCTGGCGGCGAGGGAGGCAAGGGACGGGGCCCTCCGACCCGGATCCGGCCGGCGACGGGGTCGGCAAGCTCCACAGCAGCGAGCTCGGGCAGCTCCCATGGTGCCATGGGCCATCCTGCGGGAGAAAGAGAGGGCAGAGAGATTAGAGAGAGAGAGAAAGAGAAACCGGAGGAGAGGGGCGGCGAGGCTCGGTCTGGCCGGCAGGACCTGCTACGACGGCGCTGGGGCTCCGGTTGCCGGCGGGATGCGGCGGTGCGGCGAGGGCCTGCTCGGGCAGGGAGAGCCTCGGGCGGCGCAGGCACGGGGGAGCCCGGGAGCTCGGGGAGGCAGAATGTGGGCGGCGGCGGCTCGGGCCAGGGCGAGCCTGCGATGGGCTCCACGAGCCCGCGGCGCTGGGGAGAGAGAGGCTGCGGATCTGGCTAGGGTTAGGGTAGGGTCGCACGGAATTCGAGGAGGGGGTTGTCTAAATTAAGAGGGGGTCTATATATAGACAACCGGGGGGGCTAGGTTAGCCGGAATTTCGTTTCGGATCCAACCCTGCGGTCGGATTCGGACGATTCCGAACGCGGGAATGGTTCGAGGCCGTGTAGAGTGGATATCCGGAGACGAGAGGGAGAACGGGCAGCACGGCAACGAATTTTAAAACACCGACAGACGTCCGACGGTAGACCGAATACGGTGCCGCTACGGTCGACCGTTCGGGTACCAGACGGACTCCGATCGCGACGAAATTCGACAGGCGGTCTAGCTATATATAAATAATACCGCATGACAAATCTCAACCCGATCAGAGGAAGTTTTCGCACACTTAAACAGGGTTACGACGGTGCCGCGGGCGCGTGCGTGTGCGGTCAGGCTCGGAACGAACAACGACCTTAACCGACAACTAACAACGGATGCAACTTTTGAAAACTGGCGGCAACGGATATGCCGATGCAATGCAGATGATGCGCATGATGCGATGATGATGCGGCAAATAAAATAAATCACACGACGAAAACGGAATAGAAGGGGAATCTTCTAGAACGTCGGCATCGGGCTGTCACACACATACCCTTGTAGATCGCTAAGCGGAAGCGTATATAACGCGGTTGATGTAGTCAAACATCTTTGCGATCCAAATCGCAATCCTTCCCGCAATCCCATCATGATCCGTCCCGTGAGCTCATCACGATCTGTCCCGCGATCTCATCATGATCCATCCTGCGATCTCATCATGATCAATCCCGATCTAGTGTCGAATGGACGACACCTCTGTGTTCAGCACACGTACATCTACATGATGATCTCCGCATTCTTGATCTGGTAGGGCTTCGCCATGCACTGTCAAACCTATTCTAGAGGAAGAACGAACTGAGGGAGGGAGAGGGGTTGCGCCTTCCGATTAAGGTGTGGCTGCCCTCTCTTCCCTCTAGTATATATAGGAGGGAGGGGGAAGGGTGGCGCCCTAGGGTTTCCCCTAGGGTGGTCGGCCACACCCAAGAGGAGGAATCCTCCTCCACTAAGGGAGGTGGAGTCCTACTCCTAGTAGGATTCCCTCCCACTTGGCCTCCTCCTACCTCCTTGGTGCAAGGGACTTCAGGGGCTGGCTGCCCAACCCACTAAGGGCTGGTGCGCCACCTCTTAAGCCCAGGTGTCCCCTCGGGAGGGTGGACATATCCTGATGGACCTCCGGAACCCATACATAACTCAACTATACCGAAACGTCAGCGAACCTTAAGTGTGCAGACCCTGCGGGTTCGAGAACTATGCAGACATGACTGAGACACTCTCTGGCCAATAACTAATAGCGGGACCTGGATGCCGATACTTGCTCCTACATATTCTACGAAGATCTTTATCGGCCGAACCTCTATGTCAACGATTCAGTTAATCCCGTATACTATTCCCTTTATCCATTGGTATGTTACTTGCCAGAGATTCGATCGTCGGTATCTCTACACCTAGTTCAATCTAGTTACTGGCAAGTCTCTTTACTCGTTCCGTAATACAAAATCATGTGACTAACTCTTTAATCACATTGCTTGCAAGGCTTGTTATGATGTTGTATTACCGAGTGGGCCCCGAGATACCTCTCCATCACATGGAATGACAAATCCGAGTCTTGATCCATGCCAACCCAACAGACACCTTTGGAGACACCTGTAGAGCCCCTTTATAGTCACCCAGTTACGTTGTGACGTTTGATACACATAAGGTATTCTTCCGGTGTCCGGGAGTGGCATGAACTCATGGTCATAGGAATATATACTTTGACATGCAGAAAACATAGCAATAAACTCACGCGATCATATGCTATGTTCATAGTTTGGGTCTTGTCCATCACATCATTCTCCTAATGATGTGATTCCGTCATCAAACAACATCTCATGTCTATGGCCAGGAAACCTTGACCATCTTTGATCAACGAGCTAGTCCTTCAGAGGCTCACTAGGGAAACTCTGTTGTCTATGCATCCTCACATGTATTTGAGTTTCCAGTCAATAAAATGCTAGCATGAATAATAGAAGTTTCAACAAGATGCATGCCTTGACAAGTTTTTGAAGGAATTCGAAATGGATCAGCAAAGAAGGAGTTCTTGACTGTGTTGTAAGGTGTGAATTTGAGTAAGACTCAAAACCTGACCACGGCAGAATAAAGAGAATAGACGAAGGTCGTCTTCTATGCCTTGGCCGTAGAATCTGAAGTATGCCATGCTGGGTACTGCACCTGATGTGTGCCTTGACTCAAAGTCTGTTGAGAGGTACAGAGAGTGATCCATGATTGAATCACTAGCAGCGATCAAAATTTATCCTTAGTAACTGATGGACTAAGGAATTTTTCTCGATTATGGAGGTGGTTAAAAAGTTCGTCGTAAAGGGTTACGTCGATGCAAGCTTTGACACTAATCCGAATAACTATGAGTAGTGAAACGGATTCGTATAGTAGAGTAGATATTTGGAGTATTTCCGAATAGCACATAGTAGCAGCATCCATAAGATGACATAAAGATTTGTAAAGAACACACGGATCTGAAAGTTTTAAAACCGTTGACTAAAACCTCTCTCACGAGCAAGACGTGATCAGACCCCATCATTATATGGGTGTTGGATTCGTTGGAATCACATGGTGATGTGAACTAGATTATTGACTCTAGTGCAAGTGGGAGACTGTTGGAAATATGCCCTAGAGGCAATAATAAATTAGTTATTATTATATTTCTTTGTTCATGATAATCGTTTATTATCCATGCTATAATTGTATTGATTGGAAACACAGTGCATGTGTGGATACATAGACAAAACACTATCCCGAGTAAGCCTCTAGTTGACTAGCTCGTTGATCAAAGATGGTCAAGGTTTCCTGACCATAGGCAAGTGTTGTCACTTGATAACGGGATCACATCATTAGGAGAATCATGTGATGGACTAGACCCAAACTAATAGACGTAGCATGTTGATCGTGTCATTTTGTTGCTACTGTTTTCTGCGTGTCAAGTATTTGTTCCTATGACCATGAGATCATATAACTCACTGACACCGGAGGAATGCTTTGTGTGTATCAAACGTCGCAACGTAACTGGGTGACTATAAAGATGCTCTACAGGTATCTCCAAAGGTGTTCGTTGAGTTAGTATGGATCGAGACTGGGATTTGTCACTCCGTGTGACGGAGAGGTATCTCGGGGCCCACTCGGTAATACAACATCACACACAAGCCTTGCAAGCAATGTGACTTAGTGTAAGTTGCGGGATCTTGTATTACGGAACGAGTAAAGAGACTTGCCGGTAAACGAGATTGAAATAGGTATGCGGATACTGACGATCGAATCTCGGGCAAGTAACATACCGAAGGACAAAGGGAATGACATACGGGATTATATGAATCCTTGGCACTAAGGTTCAAACGATAAGATCTTCGTAGAATATGTAGTATCCAATATGGGCATCCAGGTCCCGCTATTGGATATTGACCGAGGAGTCACTCGGGTCATGTCTACATAGTTCTCGAACCCGCAGGGTCTGCACACTTAAGGTCCGACGTTGTTTTATGCGTATTTGAGTTATATGGTTGGTTACTGAATGTTGTTCGGAGTCCCGGATGAGATCCAGTACGTCACGAGGAGCTCTGGAATGGTCCGGAGGTAAAGATTGATATATAGGAAGTCCTGTTTTGGTCACCGGAAAAGTTTCGGGCTCATCGGTAGTGTACCGGGAGTGCCGGGAGGGGTGCCGGGGACCATCGGGAGGGGTGTCACGCCCCAAGGGGTCTCATGGGCTATGGGAAGAGATAAACCAGCCCCTAGTGGGCTGGAATAAGTTCCCACTAAGGCGCATAAGGTTTGAGAAGGAAAAAACACAAGGTGGAAAGAGTTTCCAAGTGGGAAGGTGGAATCCTACTCCAAGTAGGATTGGAGTAGAACTCCTCCACCTCCAATTTCGGCCAAACCTTGAGGGTTTGAGGCTGCCTCTTCCCTCCCCCTCCCTCCTATATATACTGAGGTATTAGGGCTGATTTGAGACGACTTTTGCCACGGCAGTCCGACCACATACCTCCATGGTTTTTCCTCTAGATCGCGTTTCTGCGGAGCTCGGGCGGAGCCCTGCTGAGATTAGATCACCACCAACCTCCGGAGCGCCGTCACACTGCCGGAGAACTCATCTACCTCTCCGTCTCTCTTGCTGGATCAAGAAGGCCGAGATCATCGTCGAGCTATATGTGTGCTGAACGCGGAGGTGCCGTCCGTTCGGCACTAGATCGTGGGACGGATCGCGGGACGGTTCGTGGGACGGTTCGCGGGGCGGATCGAGGGACGTGAGGACGTTCCACTACATCAACCGCGTTTCTTAATGCTTCTGTTGTGCGATCTACAAGGGTACGTAGATCGGAAATCCCCTCTCGTAGATGGACATCACCATGATAGGACTTCGTGCGCGTAGGAAAAATTTTGTTTCCCATGCGACGTTCCCCAACAAAAACATCAGGATTCGGACTACCGTACCGCCGCTTAGAATGTTGCACGTTTCACATGGCACATCCAATGGCATTGAACCTGAATGTGAGATGGCCACAATATGTTCCAGCCATCCAAGACATGCAGTGTGGTTCGAGCTCGGTCCAGCGATCGTCCGGACCAGATCTACGACAGAGGGAGGGTGCAGCCTTGGGGATCAGCCGAGAGTGGGGAGAGGGTGAGGAGGGCGCTCGCGGGGGAGGGGGAGAGGATCCATGGTGGGGCGGAAGAGGTTGCCGCACACCCGCACCTCGTGCCGTTGGCCATGCAGGGGGAGGGCGCGGGAGAAGATTCATCCCGATCCAAGCCCGCAACTGCACATCTCGGGAGAGCAAAGGCTTGAACTCGAGGGACCAGCCCGCACCGAGCCCCGCCGCCTCAATAGGAGCTCGTCTCCCTGCCCACCGACTGGTCACCGGAGCCACCACCGTTGGCGACCACCTCCCTCACCTTCTACCCCTCCTCCTTCTCCTTTCTTCCTCTCTTTCCTCTCTCCCTCATGCCATGTATCTATCTTTCTCTGGATCAGCGGGGCATTATCGCCACCGGAGCAACACGCCACACCCGCCGCTAGATCGACGCGGCACCGGATCGAGCGACGGGGTGGGGTGGCTCCTGGCGGCTGGGATTGGGAGGCGAAGGGGAGAGAGAGGAGCCATGGCAGGGGCGGAGAAGGTTGCCGCACCACGTGTCGTTGGCCATGGAGGGGGAGGGCGGGGGAGAAGGATCACCCCGATCCAAGCCCGCAACCGCACGCCTCGGGAGAGCCAAGGCTCGATCCCGAGGAACCAGCCCGCACTGAGCCCCGCCGCCTCAACAGGAGCTCGTCTCCCTACCCGTCGGCCAGTCACCAGAACCGGAGCCGCCGGCGACCGCCTCCTCGGCGTGTGCCCCTTCTCCTTCTCCTTTCTTCCTCTCTTCCTGACACCATCTATCTCTCTTTCTCTCGATAGGCAGGGCTCCGTCGCCACCGGAGCAAGATGCCGCACCCGCCGCTAGATCCATCGACACCAAGCCCCGATGGTCGGGGCAGCACCAGATCGAGAGACGACGGTTGGGATCGGGACGCGAGGGAGAGAGAGGAGAGGCGACACCGGATTGAGAGATGGCGGTTGGGATCGGGAGACGAGGGAGACAAAGGAGAGCCCGTTCTCGTTTGTGTCTCTGTTATTTGTTTCTCACTTTTAAAAGGATCGTGGTTGAATACCGCAAACTATAAAGATTTATTTGCAAATTCGTGAACGAAACTTTTTCCTCACTTAAGAAAGGGTTGCGGGTTGATTTCAATAAAACAAAGGGGCTTTTTGCAAAATTGTCACGACGTACGACATAAGCTATCCATGGTTTATTATTAGGGCAGTGATATGTGCCGGCAGACCGGCGCAACGGTACGGCCGATCCAGCCCAGACCGTCGGATGCAGCCAGCCACGTTCGTTGGATCTACGTGTGATCCCATCGAAGGCCTTGAAGGAAAAAGTTGCACCAAATGTTGCAACCTCACCCCACAGGCATGCACGAGGACAAACAGAGCCTCGTGCCCCCGTGTCGGCCCATCCCTGATCCACGGCGGCTGCGGCCGGATCCGTCGGGTTTTTATTGCCGGTGGCAGGATTAGCTCGAGGAGGGTCTTCCCCGTCTATTACGAGACTTGGGGTTTGCTTCAACCATGCCATACATCTGGAATCAACTACTTGTTGTCATGGATTTGGGCTCAAGCTCTCGGATGAGCTCCGCTGACAGAATACGGTTGCAAAAAACACAATGACGGATGTAGCAAATTTGTATAATGGTTGTAGCATTTTTTTCATCATGGTTGCAGCTCGGCCATGCCAACGTTTGTAGCGGAAAAATTGTCGACGGTTGTAGCAAAAATTTGACACATTTGTAGCAAAAATCGCTGGATGACTGCGGCTACAACTCCCGTAAAGTTTGGTTGCAACTCTCATAGACGCGGTTGTACCTTTTTTTTGAACGCTTGTAGCTTTTGTGGTACGTGATGTAGCATTCGCGACACCATCCCTGCAGGTCCTCGTGCAGCAACCTCACCTGTCGGCCATGGGATCACCCACCCCCCGTCGCCTTGCTGTTTGCAGCTCCTCCATTTGCTGGTTGCAGCTCCCGTGTAGCCGTATGCATCATTTTTATGACTATCATGAGCCAGCGCAGAGCAAAACCAGCTGCGGCCGCCGGCCGACAGCATCCGGGGCAGTCTGTCGGCTCGAAGCAACCAGGTGCAACCATCGTTGGCGGCATGCAGCTTCTACCGCTTTCATGGCACAGAGGTAGGAAGAACACAAAGACGAGGAAGCGAGGAAGGAACGTGGGATGTGACCACTATAGAAATCCGTGCGGGGAATCAGAAGTGTTGGAACGAAGCGATCGTACGCGCAACACGCATGCGGCGCAACGCTTTGTTCGACACGCCGGGTCTAAACATTTTCCCTATTTTTAGGGAGAGTGGTAGAGATTATGTTAGGAGTATGTGATTTTTTTATTATAACGCACACACATGTTTGCTATAGTGCTTTCATTATAATGTTCGCTTTTGACGTCCTTGGTGCGGGGGCGGTCGCTCGGAAGTTTCGAAGAAACCAGTCACCAGGTTAAGGGGTTGCATCCGTGTTCTCCACGTCGTACCTACCCAAACCCGGTTGTCCACATGTTTGGAACTAAAAGCTTTCCAGATTCAAGACCCACTAATCTTTCTTTGTGAAGTCGCAAGCACCGATCACAGCGAATGATCAATCATCAGTCCCCATTCGAACCGACCTTGCATTTTTTACGACTCCGATTAAATGCTCTCCTTAGTTCCTCCACAGAAACCAACTTAAGCACCTGACTAGAAGATCCAAACCTTAAGCAAACCCCCACTGCTACAGCGTCAGTTGGAAGTTGGAACCCGCCGTGGCCATGACATCCCCGAACAGCAGAGTGCTGGAACGGTACAAGAGCGCCGTCACGACGGCAACTTCCGTGCTGGGCGCGGCCATGCTGCTGCGCCGGGTGCTCGCCGACGTCCTCCCAGGCACGGCCCTCGGCGCGCTGCTCCTCCTGCCACCAGCCTCCTCCCGGCGCCACGCCGTGCTCATCGAGGAGTTCGACGGCGCCCTGTACAACCGCGTGTTCATGGCGGCCAAGGCGTACGTTTCCACGCTCCTCGCCGCGGCACCGTCCGTGCCGCTGATGAAGGCTAGCCTGCCGCGCGGGGCCGGTGCGGACCACGTCCTGCTCGCCATGCGCCCCGGCACGGCGGTCGTCGATGTGTTCGACGGGGCAAAGGTCACGTGGCGCCTAAGCAGGAAGCACGACGGAGGCGGCGGCAGGCGGCGGACCACGGAGGACGCGCGCGAGGTGTTCAAGCTCAGCTTCGACGCGGAGCACAAGGACATGGTGCTCGGCTCCTACCTGCCGGCCGTCATGGCCCGCGTGGAGGCCATGTCCCAGGAGCAGAGGCAGACCAAGCTCTACAGCAACGAGTGGGGCAAGTGGCGGACCGTGAGGCTCCGCAACGCCTCGACGTTCGCGACGGTGGCCATGGACGCCGCGCTGCGGCAGGCCGTGGTGGACGACCTGGACAGGTTCTTGACCCGGAAGGAGTACTACCGGCAGACGGGAAGGGCGTGGAAGAGGGGCTACCTGATCCACGGCCCGCCCGGCACCGGCAAGTCCAGCTTGGTCGCCGCGATCTCCAACAACCTCCATTTCGACGTGTATGACCTCGACGTCGGCGGCGTCAGGTCCAACACCGAGCTGAGGAAACTGCTGATTCGGATGAAGAACAGGTCCATATTGTTGGTGGAAGATGTCGATTGCGCCGTGGCGACGGCGCCACGGAGGGAAGCCAAGGGAAGCTCCGACGGGGGCATCCCTGCTTCCAAGAATCACAAGGTTAGTTTTAGTACTAATCCAACTCATGTTGCAAGTTGCTTTAGTACTAATCCAACTCATGTTGCAAGTTGCAAACTTGCAATAGACAAATCCTAGTCATGTTGAAAGTTGCAATGGACGACGAGCAAATTGCTCTACTCCTTTGACTATTCTTGTACTATTTTCATTTTCTAGAAACAATTCTTGCCAGTACTACTCTGTAGTCTGTACTCCAACATCGAAACAATCAGACGAAGCTCTGGGCACTGTATCGCACCCTCACTAAACAAGAAAACGACAGCACTGATTTGGTTTGCTTCAAGTACCAGCAAGTCACTGATCTGGGTCACTGTATAGGCAACAACTCTATAGTCGTTGCCGTGCTACTGTTGTTTATCCAACAAGAGCAGTTACCACTTCATTTCTTGTGGTTTCCAAATTATAAAGGCTCCTTTGATTCAAAGGAATTTCAATTAGAATCCATAATATTTTTTCTATGTTTGCCGTTTAATTCACAAGATTGAATCATATAGGATTTTTTTTCTATGGAACCAAGTGATACTACATTTCATTGGAAATCTGGCATCCAGTCCGATCTTTTTTTCCAATTCCTTTGTTTTTCAATAACATCAAACACTGTATGCTAAATCTGTATGATTTAAGTGTACATGCTATTCAAATCCTATGTTTTTTCAAGGACGGCCTAAAGCTGTCAAGTGGCAAAGACTGTTCGATTCCTTAATTGATCAGATGCTACTGTAGCTTGTAATCGATTGTCAGTTAGTACACCATCTAAGGTGTGCGTTGCCTTGCCAGGTCACTCTGTCCGGGCTGCTCAACATGGTGGACGGCCTTTGGTCCAGCAGCGGCCATGAGCGGATCCTCATCTTCACCACCAACCACAAGGACCGGCTAGACCCGGCGCTGCTCCGGCCTGGCCGGATGGACATGCACGTCCACATGGGCTACTGCGGCTTCGTCGCCTTCAGGGAGCTCGCGGCCAACTACCACGGCATCCAAGACCACCCTCTCTTCCCGGAGATCGAGGCGCTGCTGCGGGAGGTGGATGTGGCACCGGCGGAGGTCGCCGAGAGGCTGCTTATGACCGACGATGCCGATGCCGCTGTCGAGACGGCCGCCAAGCTGCTGAGAGGCAGAAAGGCGGGGGGCGGGGAAGATGGCGGGTACATCAAGCAGAAACTACACGTAGGGCCTAGGCGCCCGCGTCGGGCCCCGGCTCCGTCGTCTCGTCGTGGCGTTGTGGGTGCTGCAAGATGGGCGGTGCCTGACGAGGGAATTGGTGGGTCCTCACGACGAGGCCAGGGGCGTGGATCAGGGACAGGGCGACGTGGCCGAGGTGAGGTGCGCGGACGAGGACGGCGATAGACAATCTCTATCGAACTCTACCAGCCGTTTCACAATCCACACGTGCCACTATGAATGTTTTTTTGACTTAACCAAGTTTTGGTGAAGTAATATACGGAGTAGTAAAATAAACTAAAAATATTATATGAATTTCTATTCAAGATCAAAGAAAAATAGCATTATTATGTCTCAGTCGACTAAGGCTTACCAAAACTGTTTCCGAACCACACGCAAAATATTGGCACTAAAATGACCAATAAAAATCTATATCTATTCTATACCTAATCTCTATCTAATCTAATCTAATAATAATAAAGTAAATACTGTTTCTGGTCGTCCGTCCTTAAATTTGCCCCTAAAGTTCGCTGGAATTACCCACCTATGCCATCGGTAAGTGAAAAAAACGATTCAATTTTTTCTATCTTTTGAACTCTGTCGTTACATTTGATTCAATAAGAACAGGTTCCTGAACTAATCATTTGTGTGCGTTGGTCCAACTGGTTGGGAGCTTATGTCTTCACCTTAAAGACCAAGGTTTGATCCCTCACTCTCCCTGTTTTCCATCCCACTTTTGTGTATTTTTTGCCGGCGGGTGGCTGCCTGATGGCATGCCCCCAGCACTGTTTTTCTTTGCTTTGTTTTTATCTTTTCACTTTATTTCGATATATAGTTTGAATATTTTAATTACAAAAATCCTGTGTATGCAAACTATGAAAAATTAATAATCATGCATTAAAGAAATCCCAAACTTGAATAGAAAATAATATATTACATAAGAAAGTACAGTATGTATGAAAAAATAATCTAACTTTTATTTATTTTTTGAAAAATATGGATCATGCAATTATTTATTTTAATGTGCATAGAAAATGTTTCTGATCTATAATAAAAAAATGTATACCAAAATATACAATGTGTATGGAACAAAGTAGACATAACAAATATAAGTTTTCTAAAATGTTAATTATGTATTTGGAGAATGTCAAATGTGTATATAAAAAATGTTTCTAATATATACAAAAAATGTAAAATGTGTATAAAAAGTAGATATCAAAACTAGAAAAGTTTCAAAAAATGTTAACCATGAAATTGGAAAATATGAAACGTGTATATAGAAAACTTTTTTGATGTATAAAAAAAGTACAATGTTACTGATGCAAGCTTTTCGTAGACCAATGGCTTAACTTTGATTTTCATATTGTTTGAAATTGTTTTTTAATGATTTTTTTAGAATTAGCAAAGATGCCTGTGCATTGCAACATAGAACATTTGGTATGCATGTTCTTACAAATTTATTGTTTCCGATGAAACTGTCTAATTTGTTTGCAAACAAATTAAAACTTCACTTGGACTATAAATGCAAACAAATATATCAGCAAGACAAAACAAATACGCTTATGCATATGCTATCGTGAGTAAAATAAAACGTACTTTGTTACTTTCATCCTAATGCAAATATGGGCATCGGCAAGGAGGACCGACTGCAAATGTGTAAAGAGATACCTGCGACTTCATAGGTATTTTTATTATCAAATAAACTAGAAAAATCTTAAGTGCACTTCAAAAATTATCACATTTTTATATTTTTACGCAACACCGGTTATCATGTTGTTTCTCATGTGGCATTGTGCAAGATGTCAAGAGACTTACTTATATCTCAAGAGCGTGTATGTGAAATAAACAAATTCTTCCGTTGCAACGTACGGGCATATTTGCTATCTATATCTATACCTACTAATAAAGGAAATAGGTATTCTTAGTCCGTCACGCTATTTTATGAAAAAAACTCTGATGTTTCTAACATTAATCCCGTAATACATATTAAATATATTTTATCATACTCATATCTTCTAAACCGTAACTTCAAATTTAACATTTTATATATGGAATTTGATTAAATAAATATATAGAATTTGAATATGATGTTCTTTACCTGTAAACATTTAATAAAAACACTATCTGGTGTGCAATCTTAATAAATAATTCATCATTCGTCTTTCTTTCATACTGGTACTAATCTGGATTGGAGATGAAACTGAAGGCCACTTGCCCGTTTCTTTGTACATATTAAATCTACATGCAAGCGTGTTAAAATAAAAGACCTGTGGAATCTTGAACTGCACTTGTGTAGAGTAAGATCATCTTTGTTTGTGTCGTAACTACAAATTCTTAGATTATAGACCATTTTTCTATAAATTAAAAGCGTGTTGTATTTTTTTTCTCCCGTTACAACGCACGGACCGTTTTGCTAGTCTATATCTATATCTATACCTAATAATAAAGAGGCTATCGCTTCCGTCGGAAAACCCACCACGGCATTTTTATAAAAAACCCTATAATTTTTGTTATTCAACCTGCGCTCCATCATTTATCTGCAACGCAAAAGAAAAAAATGATTCGCTGCAAAAATTATACCCGTACGCATCGCCTCCTCCCGTCGACCCTGGGCCATCCTCGCTTGTGCCCAGGCTGCCGCCACACCACTCGCCGCCGCAGACGACCTCAACCGCCACTGCTGCCGATCTCAACCCACCCGCCTGTGCGTCTGTACCTCTCCCCGTTCACTGCCCCCGTTGCGGCGCTCGCGCGCATCGCGTCAACCCTGGTCCACCCTGGCCTGTGCCCAGGCCGCTGCCACACCACTCACCGCCGCGGCCGACCTCAACCACCACTGTTGTCGATCTCAACCCATCCGCCGCCGCGGCCGTACCTCTGCCCGCTTGCTGCCCCCGTTTCGGCGCTCGAGCACAGCTTCTGGATCAAATCAATGCGACAGCTACAGTGACTGGGGATGATGCGCCTGCTCGATGCAGAACGGCGGCGGCGCACAGATAAGGCGCGGCGGAGCCAAGTACTTGCAGGTGCAGGCGGGCCTCCATGGCTCACACGGGAAACTCCGAGGTTATGGCGCGACAACAGCGACTCCTTATGGCCAGATAGAGGTGCCTAACCCTTGCTTCCCTCATCGTATTCCCTCCTCCGGCAGGAACTCATCATCTGGTGTGATCCCCTCCCTATGCCTCCAACCGTGTGCCAAGCACCGACAAGAAATTTTGTTTTGTGGGGATTTGTTTGCTGATGAATGAATGTATTGAATGTAAGATTGTATTGTTGTAGAGACAGAGAATGGAACACCACCTTCAGTTTGTCATCTGATCCCACATTCTCTACCCCATGAGTGAAATAAGATAACAGTACATTGATCAATTCACGTAGCCTCTTTGTTTTGCTTTGCTTGTCCCGCTCAATTTCTCATCATGGTGAAATTAACAATGAACGGGTTGATTTTTCAACAAAATAGGATATGACTGACTACATTAGTTACTTAGCTTATTATTTTAATAAATCAAAATAATTATAAAAAGATTAAAACTGTTTGATTTTTTTTCTCCCGTTGCAACGCACGGGCCCTGTTGCTAGTAATAATAAAGAGGCTATTGCTTCTGTCGGAAAACCCACCGCATCATTTTTATAAAAGACCCTGTAATTTTTGTTATTCAACCCGCGCTCCATCATTTATCTGCAATGAAAAGGAAAAAATGATTCGCTGCAAAAATTATATCCGTACGCATTGTCTCCTCCCGTCGATCCTGGGCCACCCTGGCCTGTGCCCAGGCCGCCGCCACACCACTTGCCGCCGTGGCCGACCTCAACCGCCACCGCTGCCGATCTCAACCCACCCCCCTCCGCGGCCGTACCTCTCCCCGCTCACTGCCCCCGCTGCGGCGCTCGAGCGCATCGCGTCGACCCTGGTCCACCCTGGCGTGTGCCCAGGCCACTGCCACACCACTCGCCGCCGCGGCCGACCTCAACCACCACTGTTGTCGATCTCAACCCACCCGCCTCCGCGGCCGTACCTCTGCCCGCTTGCTGCCCACGTTTCGACGCTCGAGCATAGCTTCTGGATCAAATCAATGCGACAGCTACAGTGACTGGGGATAATGCGTCTGCTCGATGCAGAACGGCGGCGGCATGGCGGAGCGACGTACTTGCAGGTGGAGGCGGGCCTCCATGGCTCACACGGGGAGCTCCGAGGTTATGGCGCGGCAACGGTCCTTATGGCCTGATAGAGGCGCCTAACCCTTGCTCCCCTCATCGTATCCCCTCCTCCGGCAGGAACTCATCATGTGGTGAGATCCCCTCCCCATGCATCCAACCGTGTGCCAAGCACCGGCAAGAAATTTTGTTTTGTGGGGATTTGTTTGCTGATGAATGAATGTATTGAATGTAAGATTGTATCGTTGTAGAGACAGAGAATGGAACACCACCTTCAGTTTGTCATCTAATCCCACATTCTCTACCCCATGAGTGAAATAAGATAACGGTCCATTGATCAATTCACGTAGCCTCTTTGTTTTGCTTTGCTTGTCCCGCTCAATTTCTCATCATGGTGGAATTAACAATGGATGGGTTGATTTCTCAACAAAATAGGATAGGATTGACTAAATTAGTTAGTTAGCTTATTATTTTAATAAATCAAAATGATTATAAAAAGATTAAAAGCGTGTGATATTTTTTCTCCCGTTGCAACGCACGGGCCCTTTTGCTAGTCTTTATAAGAGCAAGACCTGATGTTGTAGTTCCATCCATTTTTTCGAGGTTGTAACTTGTAAAGAGCAACTCTAGCACACCTCGCAAAACGCCCGGCCCGTAAAAATTCTGGCGAGTATGTGGGTTTGGGCTGTTTTTCCTACGAGAGCAGATACTGTAAACGCGGCCCAATCCGTAAAAATTTTGCGATGGCCCGTAAACACGAGCGCTCGATCGGTATATCTGCGGGTTCGACCGCTGAATGCGGGTCGAAACCCTATCCCTCCTCCGTCGTAAAAAGTCCCCCCACCTCACCGCCGGCGCCTCCATTCCGCCGCGTAGCCACTCCATCCCACCGCCCTTGATGGCCAACTCCGGTAGCCGTAGGAACGACGACCCCGAGAGGGCTCATTGCATCAGATCCAATGTTGCCCGTAAGCGCGCCACCCGCCGGTACAGGCAGTGGGGCCAGACGCCGCCGCCGTCGCTCCTCCGTCGCGAAATAGAGGAATACGACCACGCCCATGGCCGCCTCTTCTCCGGAAACTCCTTCGAGGTGTCGACCTCACGCTCGTGCTCCTCCCTCCCCCCCCCCCCGGTGAAGAGGGAGCTCGAAGAGCTCCCGTCGGTGAAGATGGAGCCGGAGGCCGAGGCGGTGCCGGAGCGATGTGCTGGGGCCGTCGTCGGACGGAGAATTTCCTCCCTCCGGCGGAGGCGGATAGCCTTTTGCCCGTGCTGCTGGCACGGAGTGCACGAGAGGTGGAAGAGGACCGGCAGCGCCGCCGGAAGGAGGAGATCGACACCATGCTCTACGAGCAGGGTGTCGCGTCGGCCCTCGCCTTCGGCCACAAGGTGGAGGAGTGGCGCCGCGAAGCGACTACGCAGGAGCGCATCTATATCGAGCTCTCCTTCGACGACGACGACGACTGAGCGCACTACGCATCTACTACCGCACGAGCTCGACTCCAGTGAGCTCAAGTTTGCGTAGTGCGGTAGGATAGCTAGTAGCTCTAGTGAGCTCCGATGAGCTCCAGTAGATGTGCTCCCCCCTCTAGTAAGTGATGCATGCTGTGAATGTAGTTTGTATGATCATGTTCTATGTAGCTCTCAATGACTGTGGTTCTAATTTCGCCCGTGAATGTTTTATTTCAAATTATGCAGTTTGATTATACGGGTTATGTTCTGCAGCGCAACATTTCGTCCCGCAAAACCACACTTGTCGAACTGTAAAACGTGTTTGCACGTTGCAATTATACAGAGTGTGCTAGAGTTGCTCTAAGAGCATTGAAGCAGTTTAGTTTTGGACACGAGACAATTCTAGGGCATGAAGACCCAAATAAAGACCACCAACATCAGTTATATTCTAATTTAAAAAATATATAAACTAGTTAAGCTTATATACGGCAACAGAATAAAATATTTTATCAAATTAATTGTTTGAGGACAAGCAATGAGATAAGTATAGAAGTTGATATGTTTCAAACATATACAACCCTTAGGACTCCGTTTAGACTTGGATTTTGTTTAAATTACAAGTTCGTCATAGCTGCAAATTCACGTTTTTCGTTTGTGTTCCACGACCAGACAAAGACGTCACAGAACCCCACCTTTATCACTAAAGCTTTTCTCTTATATTTGCAATATCCAAATTGCAATCTTAGTTTCTTACTTGTTCTTCGTTTGCGTGCAGGAAACAGACCCTCGTGGTCAGGTTGGTCGTGCTCCAGCGTGGTCAATAACCTCTCAGAGTTGGTTTAGCGATTGCTAAGGCGCGACGTCCTCACACGTTCCTAGTCGGATCGTCAAAGTCTATTTCACCAAAAACGATAACCACCATCTCATCAAAATACACAGACAACTTTGCCACTATCAGAGTACTTGTTAGAATCAAACGCTAATGCAAGATCATAGACGACACACCAAGGCACGATATTTGTTAACGAGGTTCACCGATATGGCTACATCCCCGGGGCACGACTACGGGCGCTCCTCCCCAAGATACGGCAACACCGGCCGTCCAGGCGCCGGCACAAGTCGTCGGCTCCCCCATGTACCTATTGCTATTCGATCGTCATTGGTTACAATGTGTGGTGCCCCTCGATATATAAGAGGCCTAGGATACAACGTGTCCGACTCCTACACGACTCGTACCTATCCACACCAATTACAACTTCAAGTCCACGTAACCCCTTGCGTACATAATTTCGACACAAATATAACAAACTCCACCCTGGCGAATATTCTCCATCACCTAGAAGTCCTCCATGTGTCAAGCCTTCATGTACTCCGGACTTGGGTTGTCTTCTTTGTAGCTTACTTAGAGCTATCCGACGGGTCTAACCCGCCGCCAGCGTGAGACTCCACTACTTATCATTGTATTTGTGTATTTCTTTGCACTTATTTGCTGAGAAGTACACACTTTTCGGAGGACCACCTACTATATTGGCTTTCTAAACTTTTCGTCCATTTTAGCAATCGATGCCAATGGGGGAGAAGTTTAGAGAGTTTACTTTGGATATGTTTGGAGGGTTTTGCTTTTATTGCATAAGCATTTACATCTTGCACACATGCATTATTGCTTTGTATGTGTGCGCTTGGTTATGTTTATTTCCATATATAAACTCTCTTGAAGTAGTTGTCATCAATTACCAAAATGGGGGAGATTGTTAGAGCATATCTCTCCATATGTGGTTTTGGTAATTGATGACAATTCCTATGTACTAATGGTTGCCTTAAGTTATATTTATAGGACTTGTCCATAGGCACTTCTTGAAATCCATCTGTTGGGTTCAAGGAGTTTATATGATGACCAAGGTGGTATTCAAGGTATTATCCAAAAAATGGCCATAGAGACACAAGGTTGATCAAGATCGTCAGACAAAGAGTAAATCAAGATGATCAACACACAAAGCATACAAGATGTACCGAGAGGGATCAAGTGATCCCATGGTATGGTAAGCATTGTCTATTACGTGTTTGTGTACTAACCCATGGTCTTCGTGAGAGTTCTATGTGGGGTTAGGTGTGTTTCCATAGTCTTGCGTCAAGAGGAATATATTATACAACACATGGAGGATGACGTCAAGTGGTGGAGGATGGTGGCAATGGACTTGTGAAGATATGTTGAAGAGCGGCTCACCCATAGTGTGTATAGGGAGCAATCAACTAGTCTTCATCAAGCCAACGCAATCAAGAAAGGTGGTCCATCTTGAGGAAGCCAAGATCATCGTGATCTAGCTCAAGAGGACGAGGTGCAAGGTTGTGACAGCCCGATGCCGACGTTCCAGAAGCTTCCCCTTTTCTTTCCGTTTCCGTCGTGTGGGTATTTTCAGTTGCCGCATCATCATCGCATCATGTGCATCATCAGCATTGCGTCGGCATCTCCGTTGCCGCCAGTTTTCAAAACTTGCATTCGTTGTTAGTTGTCGGTTCGCGTCGTCGTCCGTTCTGAGCCCGACCGCACTCGCACGCGCCCGCGGCACCGTCGAAACCCTGTTTTAAAAGCGCGTTTAAAACTTTCTCTGATCGGGTTGAGATTTGACATGCGGTCGTGTTTAGTTTTCACTAGACCGTCTGTTGAATTTCGTCGCGATCGGAGACCGTCTGGTACCCGAACGGTCGACCGTAGCGGCACCGTATTCGGTCTACCGTCGGACGTCTGTCGGAGTTTTAAAATTCGTTGTCGCGCCGCCGTTCTCCCTCTCGTCTCCAGACATCTACACAACACGATCGCGTACCCATACCCGCGTTTGGAATCGTCCGAATCCGACCCCGCGGTTGGATCCGGAACAAAATTCCGGCTAACCGAGCCCCCCCCCTTTTGTCTATAAATAGACCTCCTATTATTTTGGGACAGCCTCCCCCTAATCCCTCCTCGATTTCCGCACCAAACCCTAGATCCACCCCTCTCTCTCCTCCCCGGCCGCCGGGCCCGCCCGAGCCCGTGCGCGGCCCGCCCGGCCCGAATCGCGCCGCCGCTCCTCCCGAGCTCGCCCGGAAGCAGCAGATCGACCAGGTCCCGCGGCCTCGCCCCGCCGTCGTGTGTGCCACCGCCGGTCGCCACCGCCATGGACCTCGTCAGAGACTGGTGCCCCGCCGCCCAGCACCTTCCGGCCGCCGCCACGTCGGGCTTCGCCAGATCCAGGCCAGTGCGCCCGCCGCCAGCTCCTCCCTCGCCCGCCATCGCCTCCCGGAGCCGCAGACCCGCGGATCCTCGTCGGCTCGTCGCCGCGCCTCTTCTCTGGCGAGCCGCCTCCCGGATCCGACCGTCGCGCCCCCCTTCGCCGGTTCCCAGCGCTCCTCGACCTCCCTTGCCCGCCGTAGGTCGGCCGCCCAAGCCCTGCCGGCGGCAGCTGCGCGCAGGCAGCTCCTGCTAGAGGAGGACGAGGGTTGCGTCCCAACCGCTCCTGGGCCGAGTTGCCGTCTCGTGGGCCTCGCCCAGGCAGGCCCGCGCCAGGCCGGCCACCCCCGTGGTTGCCTCCCCCTCCAACTCCCCAGCGCACCGGCCTCTTCCTCCCCTGCAACCTGGGCCGAGCCCAGCTAGGGTGAGCAGCCCTAATCCCACCATGTGCGTCTAATAGTATTTTGTCGCTGCCCTTTTGGCCCATTTAGGTTTTTAGGAATTAATAAATTCCAGAGATATACGTATATTAAAACGTTCGTAGGTTTTAATCCGTGTATCGGATCGCGCTGAGTTATATATGCTTTTCGTGTAGAATTTCGTGTAGTATCCGTTTTTGAGACTTGCATATTTATTTGACGCCGTTTAGGGTGCCTAATGCGTGGATTTACGTGATGTCTCCATAAGTGGGTGCCCGCATTAATTTTCCTCGCGTGTTTGAATTGCTCGTATGTCGGAGATAAAATGCCCATGTTCTTAGGGATCTTTTGCTTGTATTTTTAGAGCAGTCACTCGTATTTTTCCGTGTAGGGTTTTGCCGGTAGTTTATTTTCCCACGCATAGGTATTATCTCGCATTATTGTGTGGCTTTATTCAGTATTGCAAACCCCACATATTATATATGTTTCCGGGGTAGAGAAATCCCATGGATTTTTCTGTGCAATTAGTTTTAGCTTTTGAGCAAGTTAGTTCGCGAGATATTTTGCCGTGATGCCCTTTTGTTTATGTCACATCCCTAACCCTTAAGCAAGTTAGTCTTGTGCTCATGTCTTCTTTGCATTTGCATCTAAGAAGTTTCAACAAAAACAACAAAGTGGCAAAGGAAAAACCCAAAACCCTAGCCACTATTTCAATTAAAGAAAATCTCAAACTAGTTCAAATCAATGAACCCAAAATGGCCTCAAGAAATGTTCAAAATTTCTGATAAATCATGAAAGTAAATGAGCATTGGAGAAAACTATTTTCTTGACACCTTAAGCATTTTTAAATTAATACAAAAGCCACTGGTTTCAAACTTTAAATTTGAAATCAGAATCTATAAATTTCCAAAAATGTTGAAAACTTTGGAAATGGTTGGGAATGTTATAACAATATTTCAGGAGGTCTAAAATAGTATTTACTGTTTGTTTTGGAGCTGAAATAAATAGAAAAACAATAGTTAGCAAAACAGAAAAAACAAAAACAGAAGAAAAAGGGAAAAGAGTTACTTGTCGCCTATAGTCTGGCCCAGCCCATCTAAGCCGTGTCGTCTTCCTCCCGCCAGTAGGCAGCAGGAGGTGGCCGCCGCCTCCTCCGGCGCGCCCACGCACCTGTGCGCCTGCCTGGCCGCCGCCTCGTGCTGGCAAGGCCAGGGATAAGCTCCCCGAGGCCTCACCTATCCATTCCCCGCATCGGCTCTCTCCCTCCTCCCGGATCTCTTCCTCCTCCTTGCTGCCGCCATTGGAGCCGAGCAAAGCTCGAGCTGCCCGTGCCCCTAGCCATAGGATCCCCTCCCAGAGCACGCCATTAGCTCCGCCTCGTCGGTCTGGTCCTCCCTGCAGAAGCTGAAGCCACCCCGAGCCCTGCAACTCCCGCGGCGCCATCGTCTTCCACCTCCGGCCGCCGGACCTCTCCCGTCGATTCGTCGCCCCCAGGCCTTCCCCGAGCCGTCTAAGCCCTACTCTGCACTCCCCGTGAGCATGCGGTCGTTTCCCCTAAGTTTTTCCCATCGATCCCCTCTTCTAGCTCTAGTTTCACCGGAGCCCGGCGAGGACCGGCGCTGCCGCTCGTCGCCGGTAGCCCTCCGATGATCAGCTCGTCCTTCCGAGGGCACCAGCAGCTTCAGGTCAACGCGTAGATGCTGTAGCAGCTAAGAACCGAGCGTAGTTTCCTGTGGATCAAAGACCCCGATGACGCCCGAGCCTTGGCCGCCGCCAAGCTCGTCGCCGGCTCATCTCCGGTCAGATCAGCCCCGGCTAAGTGCAGAAATGGAGCTGCGGGAGATGTGTCGTTCCTCTGGTGCTCTCCGCGCAGCATCTGGCCCACTGAGCACCATTACCGAGCCCCTCCGCCGTGCTGGTGGTCGCCGGAGGCTCCCCGCCGGCGAGGGCGACCTCGCCGCCGGTGGATCTCGGCTGGCCTGAGCCACTGACTGGTGGGGCCAGCCTCTGGCAAGTTTAAAACTAATAAAAATAAATCAAATAAGTTAATCAGTCACTGACATGTGGGTCCAGCAAGGTTAATCAGTTAATTAAGTTTAATCTTAATCTAAAATTGACCAGAGAGACTGACCAGTGGGTCCCACTGGTCAGGTTTGACTTTCAACGGCCAGATGGACCTGCTGATGTCATGTTGATGCAATAAAAGTATTTCCAGTATAGAAATAATTCCAAGAAATTGCTAAAACTTGTAAAATTCATAGAAATTAATATGTAACTCCAATGAAAATAATTTATATATGAAAAAGTATCAGAAAAATTCAAGGATTCTGAATATGCTATTTTCAACTATGTTTGAAAAAGTTACAGAACCCTAAATTATGGAATAAGGAATAATTCAATTCTTATAATTACTTTTTAATTGGAATTTGGAAAATTATTCAAATTTCATTATGAATACAATTATCACCACTGTCCTAATTACAAATCAGTACCATAACATGACATTTCATGCATGTTAACATCAAGTTGATCTGAGCATCAGGTCGAATCAATTAAAACGGTATCCGAATACCCCGTTTGGAATTGATATCCGAATGTGATTCAAATCAACTCTAAACCTAATACATATTGATTATAATAACTTATCACCTTGCATTCTCATGCCATGCTCATGCATCATTTTGAGTGCATATGATTGTTATTGAATGTTGCCATTCATTTCGGTAGGCTCCGCACCCCCGGATTCCACCGAATATCCGTCTGACGGATATCGTTCCTCCTCTGAGCAACAAGGCAAGCAACCCCTTTGATCATCCCGATAACTCCCATGTTCTTGCTCCTGCACCTATTTATTGCATTTAAGATCAAATGCTTCAACTGCTTTTGCCACGATAGTTGAACCCACTTCCTTTGCATGACTTAACCTTGTCACAGTAAATAGCCGAACCTTGCAACCTAGCATACCTGGTAGTTGCTTGAGCTATGATGTGCCTTATCCTGCTATGCATGCTATGCTTAGAGTTGTGTATGGTCTGTCATCTGGGAGATGAACAGAATTGTGGAATGTGTTTGGTGAGCAAAGGTTGTGTGTTGAACTTGTTTTGGTAAAGGTACCGGTGAAAGGCTGTGTAGGAGTACATGGCGGGTTGTTTCATTGGAACCGTCCTTAGGAACTGAGTTCCGTGTATGTATTCCAAGACTAGATACTACCACATGCTGGGCCCTGAAATATGACCCCGCTCGGCCTATTAATCGCGTAGTGCTCGGTCCAGGAGTTGCAAGTAGTTTCTGGTGTTTATAGTAATGTTGGAGGCCGTGCATGGTGCTGACCTGAGAGGTGGGCCGTGATGCGGTAGGCAGTGGCACGGTGTACCAAGTGGCACCCGGATGGTGGGCTTGGGAACCCTCCGCACATCGTTTGAGGCCGTGTCGGAAACCGCGGCCGGACTTCCGTACGGGTTACTCTCAGATAGGCGATAAACCTGGACTAGGTACTAGTGTGGTTAACGGTCGTGGCCGACTCCCTCGCTGGGCTTCTGCTTGAAGGTTGCCGAGGTGCATGACGTGCACATGGCGATAAGTGGTGAGAGCGTGTGTGATGAAGTACACCCCTGCAGGGTTATGATCTATTCGAATAGCCGCGTCCGCGGATATGGACTACTTGGAGACATATGTTGTTCATAGATAACTTCAACGGCTACTCATAAAATTGCCAAGATAAGCGTGAGTGTCGTGGACGGCATTTCCGTACGGCGACGGAATGATTCCACGATAGTGTATTGTTGTGGTGTTAGTGGACTCGTGTGCGAGAATTCAAGTTGTCAAAATTATTTAAAAATGTAAGTGTCTAGCCACGAGTCATATGCTGGCTTCCCCCATGAAACCCCACAATACCTTTTGATACCTTGCATGAGTAGTTAGTCATCCTAAAGTCTTGCTGAGTACCTTCGTACTCATGTTTGCTTTATAAATGTTGCAGAGGTTGCTAATGACCCTAACGGAGGGTTCTTCGTAGACATCGACGACGACGAGTAGCTGGTGTCCCAGCTACGATCTGGCCCTACGTCGGCTCTGTAGTGTAGTCAGGCCATGTGCCTTCTAGTTGCCCTGTCTGTACCCAGACAGTTTATAACTCTTCCGCTGGCTTGTAATTGTATGACTGCTATTATGGGTCGTGAGACCCTTAATGTGTAATATTATGTGTGTGGCTCTTCCGAGCCTCTTAAATAAAGGTTGTACGTTTATGGTTATGTTGTGATGCCATCGATGTATCTATACATATCGGTATGCCATGCGTACGTGTGTCGTACTTGATATGTATGGGGTTCGATTACCTAGTCGTGAACTTTAGTAGCACTCCTTACAAGGAAATGCCCCTTTGTGATCCAACGAGCCTTGGTAGTTCGCTACTGCTCCGGACACATTGGTTGACCGGCATGTGTCCTTCTTAGCTGCTGTGTCTGTCCCCTTTGGGGAAATGTCACGCGATGTAATGGAGTCCTTGTAGCTTGCTACAACTCGTCTACATTCGCTGATGACCGACACCTGCTTTGTTGGGTCATGTATGCCTGTCCTTGTGCGGTACTGCCACTTTGGTTTATGACTAGACATGTCGATCCGGGTTCTTTGACATTGGATTGCTAGCGACACTATCGCATACGTGAGTCAAAAGACGCAAACGGTCCCGGCTAAGGTAAGGCTGCAGCCGTGGAGTTAACCGTGCGTGAGACCACAAAGGGATGCGATGTGTTACAGGCTGGATTCCTATGGCTTAGGATCGGGGTCCCGACAGTTTAATTCGTAGGATTAATTCCGTGCCTCGTTTGAATTAGTTGTCAACTAGGGAGTTGATCTTGGATGTTTTGTTTAGCCCCTGGTATTTTTGGTTGCAATAGAAATGCATGTTTAGTGCTTGAGGGCAGTCTTCCGTGCCTCGTTTGAATTAGTTGTCAACTAGGGAGTTGATCTTGGATCTTAGGTGTTGTTTAACCACACTAGTACCTAGTCCAGGTTTATCGCCTATCTGAGAGTAACCCGTACGGAAGTCCGGCCGCGGTTTCCGACACGGCCTCAAACGATGTGCGGAGGGTTCCCAAGCCCACCATCCGGGTGCCACTTGGTACACCGTGCCACTGCCTACCGCATCACGGCCCACCTCTCAGGTCAGCACCATGCACGGCCTCCAACATTACTATAAACACCAGAAACTACTTGCAACTCCTGGACCGAGCACTACGCGATTAATAGGCCGAGCGGGGTCATATTTCAGGGCCCAGCATGTGGTAGTATCTAGTCTTGGAATACATACACGGAACTCAGTTCCTAAGGACGGTTCCAATGAAACAACCCGCCATGTACTCCTACACAGCCTTTCACCGGTACCTTTACCAAAACAAGTTCAACACACAACCTTTGCTCACCAAACACATTCCACAATTCTGTTCATCTCCCAGATGACAGACCATACACAACTCTAAGCATAGCATGCATAGCAGGATAAGGCACATCATAGCTCAAGCAACTACCAGGTATGCTAGGTTGCAAGGTTCGGCTATTTACTGTGACAAGGTTAAGTCATGCAAAGGAAGTGGGTTCAACTATCGTGGCAAAAGCAGTTGAAGCATTTGATCTTAAATGCAATAAATAGGTGCAGGAGCAAGAACATGGGAGTTATCGGGATGATCAAAGGGGTTGCTTGCCTTGTTGCTCAGAGGAGGAACGATATCCGTCAGACGGATATTCGGTGGAATCCGGGGGTGCGGAGCCTACCGAAATGAATGGCAACATTCAATAACAATCATATGCACTCAAAATGATGCATGAGCATGGCATGAGAATGCAAGGTGATAAGTTATTATAATCAATATGTATTAGGTTTAGAGTTGATTTGAATCACATTCGGATATCAATTCCAAACGGGGTATTCGGATACCGTTTTAATTGATTCGACCTGATGCTCAGATCAACTTGATGTTAACATGCATGAAATGTCATGTTATGGTACTGATTTGTAATTAGGACAGTGCCGCGGTTATGTGGCAACGTGGAAGCTTTGTTTAACACTGGTTCTAGATAACTTGAAGTTAATTAATTAAAATATGCCAACCGTGTGCGTAACCGTGACTGTCTCTTTCGTGAGTTCCTTCTCCGATCGAGGACACGGTGGGGTTATGTCTGACGTAGGTAGGTGTTCAGGATCATTCCTTTGATCACCAGTAGTTCACGTCCGTTATGCGTAGATCTTCCCCCTCTTATTTCTGGTACTCGTAAGTTAGCCACCAAACATATGCTTAGGCGCTGCTGCAACCTCACCACTTAACCATACCTCACCCATTAAGCTTTGCTAGTCTTGATACCTTTGGAAATGAGATTGCTGAGTCCCCTGTGGCTCACAGATTACTACAACACCAGTTGCAGGTACAGGTAAAGGTTACATGACGCGAGCGCGTTGATTGTTCATCTGGAGTTGCTTCTTCTTCTTCTTCTTCTTCTTCGATCTAGGATGGGTTCCAGGCCGGCAGCCTGGGATAGCAAGGATGGACGTCGTTCTTATTTTTCTTGTTTGTTTTCGTCTGTAGTCGGACCCTGTTCTTACTCTTGATGATTATGTAATGTACTGATGTGACTCTGATGTAGCTTGTGGCGAGTGTAAGCCAACTCTTTATATAACTCTCCTTTTCAGTACATGTACTTGTAACGATATCCATTCTTGCGACACGACGAGATGCGCTTCTATCCCTGACGAGGCCTTCATGCCAAATTGAGGATAGGGTCTCATCTTGGGCGTGACAAAGGTATAGGTTTGCCCTTGATAGGTTTTCTGTTTTAGGATAGATTGCCACACTATCAAGGGGGGATCTCAAGTGAGTAGCATGATCGTATCGTTCGTTGAGAGCTCAAACCATTTGCATTCTTTCATCATACTTCTTGGTTCTTGTTTGGTGTTTCTCTTTGTGAGTCTTAGATCTTATGGTCATCTTCATGACAAGCTCTAGTTCATCAAAAACGGAGTCCATATGCATCTTCTATGATGTTTTCGATGTTGGGAGTTTTTACCGGTCTTATTCGAAGAAGGGTTCTCACCATTTTCTTATGGTACTTTTATCACTTGCTTATTATTAATATTTCTATCAAGATTGTGTTATCCCATGTCGTTAGCTTTCCAACAAAGTTGGTTTCATTGAATTCGGAGTCCGTATGCGAAAGTTAAGGTAGTTTCTGTGGCGAGCAGTAGTACCGCTCCCACGAGCGGTAGTACCACTCCGTCAGACTTTATTTGCGCATTATTTTTGCCTCGGCATGGCTGGTGAACCTACCCAGCGGTAGTACCGCTCCCACGAGCGGTAGTACCGCTCTGTCGGACTTTATTTGCGCATCCTTTTTGCCTCAGCATGGCTGGTGAACCTACCGAGCGGTAGTACCGCTCCCATGAGCGGTAGTACCGCTCTGTGCGGGCTCTGAAGCATAACAGTTGGTTTTCCCCACCTATAAAAGTGGGTCTTCTTCCCCATTGAACCTTATCTCTTTAGCTCGTGTTCTTCCCCCATTGTTAACCTTCTTCGAGCTTGCTAACTCTCAATCCCTCCAATGATTCTTGCTAGTTCTTGAGGGAAAAGAGAGAGTAGATCTAGATCCACATTTCCACCAATCACTTTCTCCTCTAAGTGAGGGGAACCCCTTGGGTCTAGATCTTGGAGTTCTTCGTGTTCTTCTTCGTTATTCCTCTCATTTTCCTCCCGAGCATTAGTTGCTTTGGTGGGATTTGGGAGAGGACTTGGGCACTCCGCGTGCCCTTGCCATTGCATTTGGTGCATCGGTTTGAGTTCTCCACGGTGATACGTGGAAGTGAGAAGTTGAGAAGCTTATTACCCTTGGGTACTTGGTACCCCTAGAAGCTTGGTGGTGCCTTGAATCTCAATCATTGTGGTGTAAAGCTACGGGCAAGCGTCGGGGTCTCCAGTTAAGTTGTGGAGATTGCCCCGAGCATTTGTGGTCACCTCGAAGCCATATGCCATTGTGGTGAAGCTTCGTGGTCTTGTTGGGAGCCTCCAATTAAGTTGTGGAGATTGCCACAACCTTGTTTGTACGGGTTCGGTGACCGCCCTCAAGGGTCCCTTAGTGAAATAACATCATCTTGCATTGTGTGAGGGCGTGAGGAGATTACGGTGGCCTTAGTGGCATCTTGAGGAGCATTGTGCCTCCACACCACTCCAACGGAGATTAGCATCCGCAAGGGTGTGAACTTCGGGATACATCATCGTCTCCGCGTGCCTCGGTTATCTCTTAACTGAACCCTTTACTTATGCACTGTACTTTGTGATGGCCATATTGTTTCTTATCATATATCTTTCTATCACTTAGTTGTTTATCTTGCTTAGCATAAGTTGTTGGTGCACATAGTTGAGCCTAGTTGTTTTAGGTTTGTGCTTGACAAATTAAACGTTAGTTTCATTCCGCATTTGTTCAAGCCTAAACCATAATTATTTTAAAGTGCCTATTCACCCCCCCCCTCTAGGCGACATCCACGTCCTATCAATTGGTATCAGAGCTAGGTCTCACTTTATTAGATTTAACCACCTAGAGAGTAAGGATGTCGACTAGGGGTTTAGGATTCATTGACGCTCTTAGTTTCGATGGCACAAATTTTGATGTTTGCGTAATTCACATGCTTAATCACTTTCGGGTCTTGGACCCAAATTTAGAGCAAATTGTAGATATGAGTTTTTCACCTCCAAAGGATTCTCAAAATATATCTTTAGAGGATGATAAAAACTCTTATCTCGATGCTCAAGCTTCTAATGTGCTTTTTGATGCTTTGAGCAATGTAGTTATATTTCAACTCATGCCATTCTGGGATGCTCATGAGTTGTGGACAAAGCTTCAAGATAAATATGGTATGTCCAAGATTTGTGGGAATGATTGTTCTCCCTCCACCTCCGGTCGTGTGGTCTTCCGAACTTCATCTACTTCACCTACATGTGGATTGCCACAAGGTAATGATATGGTGAGTAGTGGAGATCATTGCAATGATGATAGTGGGCTTATTGTTGATGATCCTTCATCACTATATTATTGCAATGCTTCATATTTGGGCGTTAACACTTTGAGCACTCTAAATGTTTTACATGCTTGTGTTGATGGTCCATGCATATCATGTAAAAACTGCTTGACTAAATCTCATGATGATATGCTTTCTATATCTTGTTGCCATGATAAAAATGTATCTATTTCCTCGAGTTGTTGTGCTAACAATGTAGAGGAAATCCATCACTCCATTGAACAAGATGTGACCTTAAATGATGCTTCAAGGGATCCCACATCATCATCCATGTTTCTCACTTTTGCCTTATCGCTAAGACTTCAAAGGTATCTCCTACTTTGAATCCCAATAAATCTCATGATGATGATGTTGATGATAATGAGGATGAGGATAAATATGAAGAGAGTGGAAATATTGCATCCTTAAAAATTAAGGGTGAAATGATTTTTAGATCTCTTTATAAGAATAAAGTTGTTTGTTCCAACTTCATGGAAATCATGTCTATTGCCACTGAGAGCAAGAAATATATTGAGGAGTTGGAAGCTCATCTTGATTTGCATGAGGCCACCATTGAGAGAATGGAAGGTCATGAGCGTGATTACGCTAATGAGATCATGGAGCTATCTCAAGCCCTTGAAAATGAACAAACCACCAAGGAATCTCTTGAGGAGACCTTTGCACTCGAATTATCTAGATTAAAGGAATCTCATGATAGAGCTCTCGAGGTGGCTAATGATTTTAGAACTAAAAATGATAAGCTTGAAGTTGCACATCTAAACTCCGTGAGGACTATGAGCACCTCGAAAATGTCTCAAGGGCTATTGAGAGTTCGCTAATCGAACTCACCGAGTCTCATGCTCAACTTGAAGCTTCATATGCTAAATAGCTTGCCAAGTTGCCTTATCCTCTTATTGTGTCACGCCCAAGATGCGACCCTATCCTCAATTTGGCACGAGGGCCTCGTCAGGGATAGAAGCGCATCTCTCCTGTCGCAAGAATGGATATCGTTACAAGTACATGTACAGAAAAGAAGAGATATATAAAGAGTTGGCTTACACTCGCCACAAGCTACATCAGAGTCACATCAGTACATTACATAATCATCAAGAGTAAGAGCAGGGTCCGACTACGGACGAAAACAAACGCCAAAAGAAGAACGACGTCCATCCTTGCTATCCCAGACTGCCGGCCTGGAACCCATCCTAGATCGATGAAGAAGAAGAAGAAGCAACTCCAAATGAACAATCAACGCGCTCACATCGAGTAACCTTTACCTGTACCTGCAACTGGTGTTGTAGTAATCTGTGAGCCACAGGGGACTCAGCAATCTCATTTCCAAAGGTATCAAGACTAGCAAAGCTTAATGGGTGAGGTATGGTTAAGTGGTGAGGTTGCAGCAGCGCCTAAGCATATATTTGGTGGCTAAACATACGAGTACAAGAAATGAGAGGGGGAAGATCTACGCCTGGCAGACGTAACTACTGATGATCAAATGAATGATCCTGAACACCTACCTACGTCAGGCATAACCCCACCATGTCCTTGATTGGAGAAGGATCTCACGAAAGAGACAGTCACGATTACGCACACAGTTGGCATATTTTAATTAAGTTAACTTCAAGTTATCTAGAACCAGTGTTAAACAAAGTCTCCACGTTGCCACATAACCGCGGGCATGGCTTTCCGAAAGATTTAACCCTGCAGGGGTGCTCCAACTAGTCCATCACAAATTACCACAAGCCGCATAGAAATCCTCAATCACGAAGCTCGCGATCTCGTCGGATTCCCTAGTGGAAAACCTCAACTCTGAGATTACCCAAAGCATCACCGGAATCCCGATGCACAAGATATCTCGACAAAGGTAAAACTAATCCAGCAAGGCCGCCCGACGTGTCGACGATCCCGATAGGAGTCGCGTATCTCGTTCTCAGGACACGACGGATGAGCTAGACGTCGGGATCGCTAAACCTCCGGGTGACCAGAGGGGCGCCGGACATCGCTCAGGTGGGGCCAACACTCATGAGGAGCACTGGCCCGGGGGTTGATTAAATTTCCTCGGGTTAATTACTTCCTATGCAGTTCATTAGTTATTAGGCAAATGTAGTACCAAAGTTGGGCCCTGCGAGACCAGCTTTAATCTAAAACGAATTATCAAGGGGGTCCCCATAACAACCCCGATCGTGTTAGGAGCGCTCATTTATGGAACATAACACCGGTAGCCGGTAACTAAGGGGGCAAAGGTGGAACAAAACACCAGGCTAGAAAAGGCCGAGCCTTCCACCTTTTACCAAGTATATAGGTCCATTAAATTAAATAGCATTTAAATAGGGTGATAAGACAAGGAACCCATGTTGTCACATGGAAGCATTTGCACCTGCAACTAGCAACGCTAACAACATGGTTAAGCAAGCGGTAACATAGCCAATCAGTGGTTTGCTAGGTCGAACAGGTTGAAGGTATTCATGGCATTGTTGAGAGGCTGATATGGAAACATGCGGTAGGCAACGAGACATAAACGATAGAAGCGATAACTAGCATGGCAATGATAGTAATGGTATCTGGGGAAATGATCATCTTGCCTGAGATCCCGCTAGGAAGAAGAACAACTCGGTGGAGTCGGCAAACCATCGTAGTCGAACGGGTCCTCACATTCCGACACGCTTGCGGAACTCTATCGGAATGGAGCAAACCGGGAACAACATCAACACAAATATTCACCACACGATGCACAACATGAGGCATAACCTAATATGATGCATGATCAGTTCAAAGATGCAAGGGATGGCATGGCAATTCATCTCGCACAAACTCTACACATTAAGTGAAGCTCGATATACAACGGGTTGCATATCGACGAAACTCCACGATCAATTATTTAATTAACTCCCGATTATTTACACGGCAATATTAAATGTTGTTAACATGGCAAGGGGTGAAGCGGTGATCCTACATGGCATCCTAGACGATAGCACGCGGAACTTAGAACGGAGCTACGACACAAGAACATGCAACACAAGATAATTATGACATGAATGCTTCATGCATGCAAGCTCATTACATCACGGCAAGAAGAGAAGGAAACATGTGTCGCCACGGCAAGCGAGAGGGAACCATGGCGGCTAGACGGAAATGATGCCACGGCAACGTTCCTATCCCGATAACTCAACGGGGTATCGGTGACAACGAATTGAAGCGCGTGCGGGAACGCTAGAAGAAGATGGGGTGATCCCGGTTACCGGGTTCCCATGTGTCGAGGGCACGACGAAAAGGAAGACAACATGCACGGGCAAACAACGGTGCAAACATACAGTGCGTACATGCGTTCAACTCAAACAACTCATACATTCACACATCACTAGCACACGGTACACGACATGTCCCATCGGTATACCTTCGACGTGTGCATATCGGAGCGGAACGGGTCGTTGAAGGAGATCAACGATCGTCGTGGTCGTCGTGGAAGTAGTCGTACACACGCCGGTAGTTTAAGTAGTGGTACACGGTCTCGTCGGCGGTAGTCGTTCACTCGCCGTCATGGTTCTCAGGTCTTCGGCGTCGGTAGTCGATCACGGGTCTTCAGCGACGTCGAGGAAGTCGAACTCGTTTCCGGGGGTCGTCGAGGACGACGTGGTGCTCGACGAACTCGACGTCGACCCACGGCAGGCGAGGATGGTGCACGCGGTGACATTACACGACACATCAGCATCTACAACTAGCAAAACGTCCACTAGCACTGGCAACAAGCTACAACAACACGAAGCTATAGCACACAACTGCACCTACATCCGGCAACAGCAAAAGCCAGCAGCAATAGCAACAGCATGCACAACAAGCTAGCAAAGCAAGCTAGCAAGGCGGCATGCATATGCAGCAGCTACACGCACAGCAACAGCTAGCAGGGCAGCACATCTACAACCGGCAGCATCTCAGGCAGGCACACAACGATAGGAACCAGCACCAACTATGTCACAGCAACAGGCAGCAAACGCAAACAGCAAGCGGCAGCAGCCACAGCATGGCGCAGCAGCAACAGAGCAGCGGCACAGCAAGGCACATCAGCAAGTAAAACGACGACAGGTGAGCTCAAGGCAGCGCGGCACCGGCGAGCGGACACAGCCAACGAGGTACAGGGCGAGGCGGCGCACGGCAACACGGCGAGGGGCGGCGGCGCAAGGCAGGAGGCGGAAGGACGGCGGCTGAACGGAGGGTGACGTGAATCAGCCCATGGAGCTCCGGCAGCTACAAGCATGGCCGAGCTCGGTCGGGGTCGACCGGCGACGGAAGCACGGCGGCTGGGGCTCCGGCAGCAGCGGGATCGACTGGAGGCGGCGCAGCGCGTGGTCTCCTCACTGGGCAGGACGGCAATGCGGCCATGGCGAGGCAGACTGTGACCACGGGCTGCGCGCACAGGGAGAGCGGAGAGGCGTCGCGACATAGCTACGGCCGGTGCGAGGGAGCCACGAGGAGGGGGCGAGGGCGGTGCGCGGGACGGGCGGCACGTCGGCCGACGGTGGGCACGCCATGGACGCAGCAGGGGGAGCTGTCATGGCGGCGCGGCGGCGGGGAAACCTGCAGGCGGCTCGCGCGGACGGCGCGCGGGACGGGCCTCGGGGTTGCAGCGCGAGGAGGCGGGGGAGAGGCCGGCGACACGGGGCGGCACGGCGGCGGCGCAACACGCGGGAGGAGGAGGCGGCGGCAGGAGGGGGGCGCTGGGGTGGTCGCTAGGAGGAGCGATGGCGCGAGGGAAGGCACACAGGAGCGGCAGGAGAGAAGGGATCGGTCGGGCCTCCCTGTGCTAGGGTTGGGGGGGCCTCGTGGCCTGGGCCGGCTTGCTCTCTATTTGGGCCTTGCCCCTTAAAAAACAGAGAAGAACATAAAGGAAAAAAAGGGTTTTAGCAAAATGAAGAAAACGCCTTTTACTCCTTTAAATAAAAATACCCAACGTTAAAATAAACTGGCATCTTTTAAAAATGAACAAAACTAAAACCTTTTAAAGAACTAAAAATTAAAACCCTTTTGTAGAATAAAATAAAACCTCTTTTAATTTAAAGAACAAAATAAAAGCTTTTAAAAGAGAAAATAAAAAGAGACGTTTAAGAAATAAAACAAAAGGAAAAATAAGACTAAAACCCAAGGGTTGCCCCCACATTTAATAAAAATGACATTTTAAAAGAAGACACATTTTTAAAAGAGGGGTTAAGTTTGAAATCTTTAGCAAAACCACAAAACAAATGAGAGAGGAGAGAAGGTGGTTTCCTATTGCGAGACTCCGAGAGCACTCACAACTCAGATCACACCACGCAACAGACGATGCAAGATGCCATGCATGATGCGATGATGCAACTACATGATGATGCAATCAACAAAATAAAATAGACAC